>NC_083349.1:179836579-181036579 GCF_030254825.1 Meriones unguiculatus
CTGAATGAGGAGGTACTGGAGTCCCCCAGATCCTAAGTTCTAAAAGAAGATAGAAAGCAGTGATACTCACAAGCCTTCCCTGAAGCCATCAATCAGTGCTTGGAAGAGTGGTTTATTATGTGGGATTGTCTGCAGAATGTTCCCATCAGCAGTAACGTACCCAATAGCCCACTGACCCAAACGAGTACAGCTCAGCCGGAAGATGTAACTGTGAACAGAGATTACCAGAAGTTTCAATATATATGCTGGTATTAGATAGAGGACAAGACAGAGACAAAATCAAAAAAGAACACTAAGAATAACTTCTTTAAGGGGAAAGGATGAATATGAATAAAAACAAAGTGTGTATGAAAATGTAATAATAAAACTGTTTCTTTGTATGCTAACTTGAAAAGAATTTAAAGTAACTTTTTCAAGGGCCTGGGGGACAGTTTAGGGGAAGATGGAATACTTAGTATGCCTGTAGCTCTGGGTTCAATCTCCAACTTAAAAAAATAAATAAATAAATCAACTTCTCTAAAGATACCAGAATAGAAGCAAAAGCCATCTAATCCTCTGTATTCTATCTTTTAGAGACAGTGTTTATAATATGTTTCTGTTTGGTCTCAAACCACCTGCTTCAGTCTTCCAAGCTCCTGTGTACTGGCACTCCAAGCACCCAGCATAAACCCCATTCTAAACTGACATAAAAACATTTACTGAGCCGGGCACAGTGGAGCATACCTATAATCCCAGAACTCAGGGAGGCAGAGGCAAGCAGATTGTTGTGAGTTCATGAGCAGCCTGGTCTACAAAGTGAGTCCAGAACAGCCAAGGCCACATAGAGAAACCCTGTCTTAAAAAAAAAAAAAAATTTTTAACTAAATCACAGGATATGATTAAGTCAATTCCCCTGATAGATGTCAATCCTATCCCTAAATCTGGGCCACTGGAGAACCAATAAAAGATGACTTTCCTCCAATTCTAAGATAAGTCATGAGAATGAAATTCAGGAGAACAAACCCCTTTGCTTCAAGGCACTGACCTGCCAGGTTTGTGAATGAACTTCTGAAGCCGTGCTTTCACTTCATCATATGTCAGGAAAGCCATGTAACCAGGGTGAGTTACAGCAAGGCTATTCCAATTTCTGAGCAAAGAAGACCAGGGCTAAAGAAATAAAAGATCAATCACAGACCATTTGGCTCAGACATACAACCAGCCTTAGAACAATGAAGAACAAAAAAAAAACTTCCAACTCTCAATTATAAATTCAGTTTGTCACAAATTCTCTACTGTCATTCTATGGGAAGACAAATATATTTGGGAGAGCTAAAAATACAAGCTGCCTTGTATAGGGAGAAGACCACACACACACACACACACACACACAAATTACACAGCACCTCCAACCAGTATTATGACAAAACACAGAAAAACAGAATAGGGCCTATATGCAATTATTAAGCTCTTTAATGAATATTTATTCAAGCTGGCACACACACATTGAAGTACTAATGCATTTTAAGATTAACTCTAGAATGGGATGGGAAGCCAGGCATGGTGGTACAAACTGTAATCCCAACACTTTGGGGGTAGAAACAGATGGATCTGGAATTCAAGGCTAGCCTTGGCTACATAGCAACCTTGAGTCTACCCTGGGCCACATAAGATTTTGTCTGAGAGAGAGAGAGAGAGAGAGAGAGAGAGAGAGAGAAATGGGCAATAGAAAAAAAAAAGTTGGAAACTGACATCAAAGAAATAAAAGAAAATAGGCATAGGCCTTTGAACCTAGGACCTTTCCCAACTTTCAAGTTCACTTCTATTCTTGGGAATGCCTCTTTCCCTGTCTTCCTTCCTTCCTTCTTCTTCTTCTTTTCCAAGCATTTCTCAAATTTATTGGATAACATTTGTATTTACATACAGTTTTTATCCAGAAGACACTGGGTACAGGGTCTCTTCTGAACACATATCACCTTCTCAAGGATTTTGGTCCTCAAAGAAAGGCTCACTATATAAATTTAAATATCCAAAGTAGGGATGATTTCTTTTAATTGGCATTAAACTTGTGATAATATTTGCATTTCTTTTGATTTGTTCTTCTCTCATATATTATATTCCAAATGCAGTTTCTCTTCCTTCCCCAATCCACTCCCTTGTTCTTAATAAACTCTATTTCTGCCACCACCTACCCACCCCAAAGGGATAACAATGTCCATTTCTGACAGCTGTGACATTAACATAATGCCAAAGAATGGTCAAGAGTAACAGCAAAAAAGACAGGAGAACAAAAATTATAGCCACTTTCTAAAGATTATTTATTTATTTTGTGTAGAAGTGTACTCTGTCTGCGTATGTGTCTTCATACCAGAAGAGGACACCAGATCACATTATAGATGGTTATGAGCCACCATGTGGTTGCTGGGAATTGAACTCAGGACCTTTGGAAGAGCAGCCAATGCTCTTAACCTCTGAGCCATCTCTCCAGCCCCCATTATAGCCATCCTCAAATTTCATTTTGTTTCAGATGTATCTATGTATCCGCCTGGGGCTGGAACGTACCCTGTGGATCAGGGTAGCTGATCTGTCATTTTCCTACCTCAGCTTCCCATGTGCTGCTATTACAGGAAATATGCCGTCATGTCCAGCTACTATTAATATATGTATACATCTGTATTTATATTTATATATATATTTAATCTTTCTTTTGGTTACAAGTTTCTGAAACAAAATATTTTTAGATTGTATTTATTTTATTTTATGTGTAGGAGTATTTTGCTTTCAATAAGTATATGTACTACATGCATGTGTGATGGCCACAGAGATCAGAACAGGGCTTTCTATCACCCAGAACTAGAGTTAGAGATAGTTCCAAGTCACCATGAGAACTGAACAAGGTTCTTCTGCAGAAGCAGCAAATGCTGTTAGCTTGCTTCTAACTCACTCTGTCCCCCAGGCTGGCCTTGAACTCAGCAACCTTCCTCCCTCAAATACCTAAGTGATAGAATTATAATTGCAAGCCACCATACTCAGCTTTTACCTTTTTTGCTTTTAAAGGTGTTTTGTCTTCAAAAAAATAGCACCAGGTTAGTCAATGACTTTAGAATCCTACCTGAAACAGTCGTGTAAAGATATCAAATTCAAAAACAGAAATATAATCATTGCAGGTCAGATCAATAGTGGACTTCAGAGCCATGGCCTCCAGCCCAGAACTGATGGGATGCACTTCATGAAGGGCCTGTCGAAAGCTCTTCCAAGGGACTATTGTCCTGGGGTAGGATGGGGCGAGAGAAGGCACAAAGAGAGAACACGTAACTGTAGACATTACTGCCATTAAACAATGGCAAGCAAACTACATTAAGCTCCCAATAATAACAGCAATTCTCTCACAGAAGCCAAGTTATATTTAGACTGGGAATAGAAAGAAGGAAATAAAAGGATGTGCTTGTTAACTTCCTAATGAGTAACAGAAATGGTTTTCTACAATTCTGTAGCCAAAAATGTCACATACTGATTCCTTTCTCATCTCTCTACAGAATTTGTTCTACCCTAGAAGCACAGAAGGAAGATGAGGTCATGCCTTATTTTAACATGGTTTTATCATGGGGACCTTGGTCAGTCTTGATCTTTCTATCCTCTTCCTCAGCCTCGCCTCACCATGCTAAGAGGAGAGGTGCAGACTATTATACCAAATTTTTCTTAGGTGAAGGAGTCTCACTATGTAGACCATGCTGGCCTGGAACCCATAGAGATTCACCTGTCTCTGTCTCCCAAGTGCTGGGACTAAATTTAGTATGTTGTCACCTCTCCTAGCTTTGAAAATCATAATCAGTCCACATTTTATGTGATATAACATTATGCAATTTAATTTTATTTTTGTGGTGCTGGGAATCAAACCAAGGCCTTATGCATGTCAGACAAGCAGTATAAGCTCCATAATTCTTGCTCAAACATTAGTAGGTTTTGTTTGCTTGTTTTTTTGGGGAAAAGTTGACCAAGAACTTTTCTATTATTGTCTGGTCTCAAACATCCTGCCTCTGCTTCCCAAGTGCTGGAATTATAGGTGTGAGCTATCACGCCTGGCTGAGTATTAGCATTTTTTTAGTAGTATCTATCTATCTATCTATCTATCTATCTATCTATCTATCTATCTATCTATCTACCTACCTACCTACCTACCTATCTATCTATTTTATTTTCACTGCTAGGGACTAAATTCATGGCATGGATCATTTTAGCACATGATGTACTGAACTATGACTCTAATCCTGGAACTCTTAACAGCACTTGGGAGGCAGAGGCAGGCGGATCTGAGTTTGAAGTCAGTCTAGTCTACAGAGCAAGTTCGAGGACAGTCAGGGCTACAAAGAAACCCTGTATTGAAAAACACTCCCCGCCCCCCAAAAAAAAATCTCTTAGCAACAGGAACCTTTTTAAGATCTTCCCTGCGGAGGTCAGCAGACAGCGTGGACTTCTCCAACCTTTCCCCAAAACTCTGAATAAAACTGTTCTAACAGGGGCTGGAGAGATGGCTCAGTGGAAGAGCACTGTTTGCTCTTCCAGAGGTTCTGAGTTCAATTCCCAGCAACCACATGGTGGCTCACAACCATCTATAAAGTGATCTGGTGCCCTTGTCTGTCACTTATATACATAAAATAAATAAATAAATCTTTAAAAACAAAACAAAACAAAAAAAAACTGTTCTAATGGTAAAACAAACAAAACAACCAACCACTACCACAACAACAAAAACAAATTTATACAAACCAATTTGAAAAGCAATTAGGTAACAGTAGTGGGGGGGGGGCAAGAGTCAGACCCTCTGACTTACCAATAACATTCTTAGCCATGTAATTAAGAAGAAACTCACTTATTAAAGCAATTATGATACTGATCACTCTTTGAAACAGCAAATAATTGGAAATGTGGGGCTGAAGAGATGGCTCAGTATAAGCATCAGGTACTGCTTACCTAAGACCAAAGTTCAACATCACAGAACCCACATCCAGCAACCCACAACCAACCACCTATAACCCCAACTCCAGGAGATCTGACACCCTCTCTAATCTCTGTGGATACTGCATTCACATGTATAAACACATAATATACACATAGTTAAAAAAATTTTAAACCAATAATTTGAAATATAAATGCATATTAACAGAATACAGGGAGAAAAAAAGGAAGACTATTCAATCAAAGAACATGGACTTTATCGAAATTACAGTTTTATTTCTTTAAAGATTACAGAAAGCAGAAAGATACCCAGAGGCCCACCTGCAGCTGGAGCCACTACAATGTGCAAATATGTGGTGGAGAGATGAGAGAGAAAGAGAAGTGGAACCCTTTGAGTAGTAAGGAAAAAAAAGGCAAAACAGGAGACAGGAGGGAGAGAGGAACAGCCTGATTTAAGTAGCCTGCCATGCCACCTGAGGCCATGGTGAAGTCCCAGCCTGTCTGCCACTGAGGTTAAAAGAACAGAAACACTCAGAAAGTGCGCCCATACTTTGCCTGGGCAGCACAGTAGAGCTGGCCCTGGTGGCGTAGGGGCAGGCGAGCTGGAGCTAGCCCTGGCCCTGGCCCTGGCCCTGGCCCTGGCCCTGGCCCTGGCCCTGGCCGGGTGTGGTACTGAGTGAACTAGCTAGCTGAGCAACTCTGCTACCACCAGGCCCAGACCCAGGGTTTTGAGATGGCCCACCCCAATATTTACCCCATCTATAAACTGCTGGCGCACATGAAGGGCCTGGTCCTGCAGATCAAAAGCTGCAGAATCTCCTTAACACAGGGCAACAACAGGATATCCCAGAGGAGTCACAGTGAGGATCCAGTATTGATAATGCAGCAGAACCCAGGTCTAAAGCAGACCCATGACTCGTTGCAATGAACGTTTGTAAGCAAAGATGTGTGGACAAAAGGGTATGCTGTGTGGCACACTATAGCTGCCACGATGAGATTTTTTCCCTTTGGAGGTGGGTAGAGTTGCAAGGGTAGAGGGTGCACACAAAGAAACAAGGAGATAAGTAAAACTGGAGCGCATGATGTGAAATTCACAAAGAATCAATACAAAGTTAAAAATATACTGGAAAAAGCTGGGCATAGTGGCACACACTTTTAATCTCAGCACTCCAGGAGTTAGAGGCAATCTACTGAGTTCCAGACAGCCAGGACTACACAAAGAAGCCCTGTCTCAAAAAGAAATAAACACATGTCCATTTCCCCCAAACTTTGTCCATGTTCTATTTTGTTTTTATTTTATTTTATTTTATTTTTATTTTATATATTATATTAATTATATTATATTATAATTATATTATATTATTTCAAGACAGGGTATCTCTGTGTAACCCTGGCTGCCCTGCAATGCATTCTGTAGACTGCCTCTGCCTCCTGAGTGCTGTGATTAAAGGTGTATGCCACCACCATCTGGAAGCTTTCCCATGTTTTAAATATTCTTATTTATTTTGTTTTGGAGAAGGGAGTCTCATATTGCCCAGGCTGGCTAAATCTCATCTTCCTATCTTCATCTCAAGTGCTGGGATTATAACCATGTATCTTCATCCCAGGTTTTTTTTTTTTTGTTTTTTTTTAAATTGGCCTGGTGTGGTGGTGCACATCTTTAACTCTAGCACTTGGAAACAAAGGTAGGCGGATCTCTGTGAGTTCAAGGCCAGCCTGCTCTACAAAGTGAGTTTTGGAATAGCCAGGGCTATTACACAGAAAAACCGTGTTACGAAAAACAAAAACAAAATGGAAGAATTTTTAAAAATATTATTGTTATTGTTGTTGGTACGTGTTTATATGTGAGTGCAGGGTACAAGTGCCATGGTGCAGATGTAAATATCAGAAGAAACATTGTGGAATCAGTTCTCTCCTTCCACCTTTACACAGGTTCCTGGGATCGAATTCAGATTATCAGGTTTGTGCGGCAGGCACGTTACCTGCTGAGGCATCTTGCTGACCCACTGTGTTTTAAATATTTCATAATCTAAAATTCTAAACAAATATCTCCTAATATAAGCTTTAGCTTTTAATACCTAAGGTTCATCAGTTAGAGACTTACTTTTCTCCAAAAGCTTTTCTCCAAAACTCTGCAGCATCTGCTTTAGTAATCCGAAAAGTGTCTCCTTGAAAGAGTCCGCTTGGAAAGATGCCTTTCAGTTCTGCCAGCATGTGGCTGAAGATCAGGGATAGTTTGGTTAGGTTTCGCCTACAAATGATCAAAGTACAATAATTAACAAATAGACTGCTGATACTTTAAGTACACCAAATTCACCATAACAATGTAAACTAACATGAAAATGAATTTATAATTTTTGGTCAATCATACTAAAAAATACACCAAACTAGGAGAGGAAGGAATTGTGTTTTTGACAACAGCTACTGTTCTGTATGTAAAGCAGGAAGGCCTTCAGAAATTATTTTGTTCTAGCAACAAATGAAAGAAGAAAATCTAACGTCTCCCATCTCTCTCTCTATTCAAATAAATGTCATATAGTGAAGAAGAAGCCCAGTCAACAGTGTGAGCTTAATCTAACAAGGACAGATATCCTTTAGGGTGCCAGGTAAGAGTGAGCACCACGCAAATGCAGGGACTTGCACAGCCATAACCACACAATCACAAAAGAAAGGCAGTGTTAATGTGGGAGTTCCTGCTCTGCAGAAACCTACCTCAGATTTTAAAAAAAATACTCACTAGGTAATTAATCCAAGATAAAAATATTAATAATAGCTATCCAGACCTAACAAATATATTCACTAATCCCAGATTTTGTGAAAAATTTCTAAATTTTATTAAACCACTGCTTTTTGCCAAAAATGAAGTGTTAACATCCAAAGCAAATATGCGCATATACTATCACTGTTCTTAACAATTAACTTTGTTCTAGTAACCTCTATTTAATGGATGTGATTTAACCAATTTCACACAGGTGATACCTCTAATTTGGTCAGACTGTCCTTGTTATTTTTAATATCAGCATCACAAAGAACAGGATCTAGATGTTTTAGATACTACTAAATACCAAACTAACTACAATTTGACCTTTCCCTTGTCCTAATAATTTTTTATTTATGTACTCAACTCTATATTCTTGTTATTTAACTTGACTGACTATAAAATCTCAAACCATGACTAATTACTAATGTCCTATAAAAAGCTTTGTTAAAAGACATTTTCTTCTGTTACACTATACTAGAGGGTCACCATCAAGCACATTTTGTCTTTCCTAGGTAAAATAAATGCAGCATAAATCGACTCTGACTTGAAAACTCTGGGCTCTACGAGAACATAGCCCACAGAATCAACTAAGCAGGGCCTAATACATAGGTGCTCACAGAGACTCAACTGGCAATCATGGAGCCTGCATGGGGCTGTGCTATAGTTCTTCTGCATATTCATTATGGTTGTTGGGCTGTGCTATAGTTCTTCTGCATATTCATTATGGTTGTTTAGTTTGGCATTATTTGTGTAACTCCTAACAGTAGAAGCAGATGACTCTGATTCTTGCCTGCTTTTGGGACCCTTTCCCTTCTACCGGGCTGCCTCATCCAGCCTTGACATGAGGGTTCGTGCCTAGTCGTATTGCATCTTGTTATGCTGTGTTCAACTGGTATCTCTGGGAGGCCTGTACCTTTCTAAAAGAAAACAGCGGAGCAGTTGATCTGAAGGAGATAGAAGGTGTTTCGGGGAATTGGGAAGAGTGGAGGGAGGGGAAACTGATCAGAATATACTGTATGAGAAGGATTAAAAAAAAAAAAAGGTACTGGTTTCTTTTGCAAAAAACCTAGGTTCAGTTCCCAGAATCTAAACATGCCAGCTAACAACTGCCTAACTCATTTCAGGAAATGCTTATCTTTTTCTGGCTTCCATGGACACCAGGCACACCAGTCGTGCAAATATACACATGAAGGCAAAGCATTTACACACATAAATAAATCTTTAAATTGTGTTTTAAAAGTATACAGGAGTACACTAATAGGTTCTATGCAAATATTTTGCCATGTTACACATCTGCAGACATGGTTATCAACTGGAGTCCTGGAACCAATCCTTCACCATACTGAAGGATAACTGTCTGTCATATTTTGAGGTTGCAACAGAGCTTTTCTTTCCACTTGAGGAGTGGGGTGGGGGTGGGGGAGAAGAACCAGATTTGCATCTCAATTCTTTCTGAAAACAAAACTTGGTTCTCCTCGTTGTTCTCTCTTGATTCTGTTTGTTTCTGTCATTAGTTTTTTTAATTAAATTTTTATTTTTTATATTAATTACAGTTTATTTACTTTGTATCCCAGCTGTAGCCCCCTTCCAATCCCACCCTTCCTCCCTCATCTCCTCCCATTCCTCTCTCTAAGTCCACTGATAAGGGAGGTCTTCCTCTTCCATCTGACCCTAGCTTATCAGGTCTCTTCAGGACTGGCTGCACTGTCTGCCTCTGTAGCCTAGCAAGGCTGCTCACCCCTCAGGGGGGAGGAGTGTGTGTGCGTGTGTGTGAGTTTGAGTGTGAGTGTGTGTGTGTATGTGTGTGTGTGTGTGTGTGTGTGAAAGAGCTAGCCACTGAGTTCATGTCAGAAATAGTCCCTGTTCCCCTTACTAGGGAACCTACTTGGATACCGAGCTGTCATGGGCTACATCTGAGCAGGGGTTTTAGATTATATCCATGCATGGTCCGTGGTTGGAGAAACAGTCACAGAAAAGACCCCAGATATATTTGGTCCTTGTGGAGCTCCTATCCTCTCCAGGTCTTACTAACGGCCCCTTCTTTCATATGATTCCCTGTACTCTACCCAATGTTTGCCAATGTTTGGTTATGAGTCTCAGCATCTGCATTGAAACACTGCTAGGTAGAGTCTTTCAGAGGCTCTACCTACTCTGTGGTAGGCTCCTGTCCTGTCCTTGTTTTCTCCTACTTCCAATGTCCATCCCGTTTGTCTAAGTGAGGATTGATCATCTTACCCCGGGGTCCTCCTTCTTGTTTAGCTTCTTTAGGTATACAGACTGTCATTAGTTTTTATTCCAAACCCTTCGAGGTATTTTCTAAGAATTTACTTTCTGCTATTTTCCATTCTCAACAGTCTCTCTTCTCTTTCTGTATAATATCAGGACTTCAAAAACTGCCCTGAATAGGTCTGGAGAGATGGCTCAGCATTTATGAGCACATACTACTCATGCAGTGAACTGGAGTTTGAATCCCAACACCCACACAAGGCAGCTTACAACCACCTATAATTCCAGTTTCAAGGGAATCCAATGCCTTTAGCCTCACTGGCACGCGTGCATGCCACACACACACACACACAGAATAAATCTTTGAAAAGCAAAACCAAAATATGAAAATATCTATACACCCTACAAATCCCTTCTCTTGACCTTTGGTAGTTTTCTACTTCTCCACCAATTCCAACACCTGAAAACATCACCATCAGATTAAGGATCCTTCTCAAATGTGTTTCTCCATGCTCCTAGCCTGTATTTAATGATGGCATCTCTTAATTCCCACAAACTCAGAATTTTTGGCTTCTTTCATTTTTTTATTCTCATATCTGATTTTTCAAGTTTGAAGACACTATGTTATCAATTCTCCTTTGAATTGTTATTGTTCTAATACTATTATTAATAGTATTAAAATATTATTATTAATACCAATATTCTAACATTCCTTGCTACTACAGTCCTATGTAGGTCCAATCTTACTTTTCTACAAAAAAATTTATTTTTGTTAAATTTAAAAAATTAGTTTTTGTGCCAGGGTTTCTTTGTGTCTGTAGACCAGGCTGGTCTCAGAGATCTGCCTGCTTCTACCTCCAGAGAGCTAGAATAAAAGACATGTGCTACCATGCCCAGCTCCATTTTGTTTTACTTTGAAAATTTTTGTATAGGCTGTTCAACAAAGGTGGTCTTAAAGGCCTCTCTAAATGGTGATCTTTAAGCTGAACCTGAGAGAACATAAAGACTCTTATTATGTTGGTATCTTTTGCTCTCCAAATTATTTTTCTACTAAGAATCTACCAGTTATAGTACTCTGTAGAATCAGAAACAAAAATACAACCAAAATAACGATGGGACAGAAAGCTTTCATAAATCTATTAAGTAGGCCACAAAAAGGAAAGCTATCGACCACAAGGATGTAATGGCACCAGCTACCTAAGATGAGTTCAAACTGCTGACTAAAATAGTTACTGAAAATCAATTTAAGACATATTTCTACTAAAAAATGAAGCCCCTCTTCCCCAAGCCAGCAGACATTTCTTAAAAATCAGCAGATTGCATCATAATCATACTTCTCAAGAGGAAACAGTGGGTCTCTAAAAACCCATGGGTCAGGTCTGATTTGGAATTTTTCCCAATAAGACTTTAAGGCTTTAGACTTATGGTTTAGTGTCTGCAGTGTTATTAGCAGAATCTAACGCAGAAACAGACTGATGAAGCATGATGGCTTATCTGGGGATATGGCTAGGTAGGCAGTACTTGTCAAAGTCCCATCAGCAGTCAGTAGTTCCCACACTCCAGAGTCCTTCCATATTTTGCAATATGTTGAAGACGGAACTTTCTGAAGCAACTCCCAACAACTGCAAGAAGTACAAGTCTTTCTGTAACAGTATTAGAGGAAGGTCATTCTGTACTTCTTTTAGCTCCAACCACCTACATCTAAGGAAATGCAAACTGACTTTAAAGCTTTCAACTTCCCCATAATCAACTGCTAAGTTCTAAATTCAAAACCAGCTTCTTCTTTTTTTTTTTTTTTTTAAGTACTGGGATCAAACCCAGGGCCTTGTGCCTTCAGAGGGAGCATCCTGATGCTGGACTACATGCCCAGCCCAGTATCAATATTTTTTGCAGGGGAGGGTGGTGGTTGTGAGACAAGGGCTTACCTGGCTGGCCAGGCATTCACTATGAAGTACAAACTGGTCTTTTGTATTTTTTGTTTTGAGTCTCACTAGGTAGCCCTGGCTATCCTGGGGTTCACTATGCAGATCAAGCTGTCCTTAAACTCAGAGATCCACTTGCCTCTGCCTGGGATTAAAGGCGTGCCCTACCACCCAGGCAGGTCTTAAATACAAAGCAACCCTCATGTCTCAGCCTCTTAAATGCTCTTATTACAGACCTATCACACTTCTTTAAAAATCAATCTTTAAAAAGTCAAAAGTAATCTGTCTCAGCACTAGGGAGAGAGAGACAGGCTCTGCCTCTCACAGATCCCACAGAGTTCAAGGCCAGTATGATCTATAGCAAGTTTCAGGCCATCCAATGCTACACACTGTTAAGAGCCTGTCTCAAAACAAAAACAAAATTAAAAAACAAATAAATAACAACATCAAAAAGAAAACCCATAATTATTTCTATTCTGCCTGCCTTAGGTCTAAAGTAACAATTATATTGTATATAATTTCATCTAATAAGGAACATCACAAAAGTACATTAAAAGATTAAATGAATAATTACAGTTCCTGTTTATCTTTGAAAGTGAAAATACAGGGCTAAGGAGATGGCTCAGCACATTAAGAGCACTTGTCTTGCACGCAGGAGGACCTGAGTTCAAATGTTCAGACCCCATGAAAAAACCAGAAATGACAGTACACAGCACTAATACTAGTGCTGTGGGAAGAAGACAGAAAGGTGGTTTGCTTGCTATCAGCCTTGCTCTGGGCTCAGTGAGAAGTCTGTCTCAAGGAAATAGGGTGGAGAGTGCTAGGAGTAGGCACTCCTCAGAGAGGGCCATCATGAAAGAAAAAGTATCCATGTTGGGCCAGCATGGTGGTGCATGCCTTTAATCCCAGGACTTGGGAGGCAGTGGCAAGTGCATCTCTAAGTTTGAGCCAAGCCTGGTCTATAAGACAGGTCAAGGATAGCCAGGGCTATACAAAGAAACTCTGTCCTGAACCACAATCCCCAACATCCCCCCCAAAGAAATATAATTAAATATGTAGTGACTATGCAGAGGCAGGTGGACCTCTGAATTCAAGGCCCGTTAGAGAGAGACCCTGTCCCTTTCAAAAGGGATAAGTAGTAACACTCTCGTGTCAATGAAAATGCCTCATCCCTCCAAAATGCTATAAATCTCAAGAAGAAAAAGATGGCTGAAAGGTGTTCATTGAAGATCCTCCACAGGAAGCATTGCGATGACCTCTAAGTGGTGAAAACAGGGCAGTCACATACAGTCAAGGTTATGGCTCTGTGAAACCTTTGATAATTCTCCAACCGACAAGAATGCTCCATAACATTTATAGTAACAGTCAAGAAGACCAGAGTCAAAACTATTTCCTGTCCTATTAATATGTAGTGTCCTTAGGCAGTTTTTTTAACCTCTGTGAGACTCAGACATCAGATGAGATCAGAGGAAGCACAAATAGTTTTATCTCTAAAAAGGTGTAGATTTATGCTATTCATGTTGAGAGTGGGAAAGAAATCTGATCAGATTTGAACAGTTTAATTTTCCAAGCCAGAAGAGCACACACATGATCATCAGTGCTTATACTTGAATGTCTGAGGGCAAGAAGCTACATCAAGAAATGATGCTGAGGAGATGCACAGGGGATACAGTACTTTCTGTGGAAGAGTAAGTAGGACCTGAGGTTGAAACCTCAGAACCCACAAAAAGCTGAGCATAGTCATACTTATTTGTAATGTCAGTGGAGGATGAAGACAGGAGAATCCCCAGAGGCTCCAGACCAGCAGTAGCCAACAACACAGATCCTGTCTCAACCAAGTAGAAGGTAAAGACAAACCTTCACAACTATGCAACGGCACACACACAGACACACAGAAACACACACACCCACACCCACACACACACAAAAAAAAAGAATTAAAAATGTATTATATTAAAAGTACATTTTTTTTGCCTGTCAACAATGTAAATGAATTAATATCTTAGGTTATTTATAGAAATAGTTAGATAGATCCTACCTGAGGCTAGAAAAAATGAATTTGCTATACTAAAGCGCTGTTATCCACTTAGGGATTTGTTAAACCCAAGAACCTAAGAAGTAGCATGCTTAAAGAATTTTACAATTTCTTGGTTGGGTGTGGTGGCTCAGGCCTTTAATCTTAGCACTTAGGAGGCAGAAGCAGGCAGATTTCCATGAGTTCAAGGCCAGCCTGGTTTCAGAGTCCAGGATAGCCAGGGTTATACAGAGAAACCCTGTCTTGAAAGAGAAAAAGCAAAATAATAATAATAATAATAATAGTAATAATAATAATAGAAATAGAGAAATAGAGAAAAACAAAGAAAGCTTACAATTTCTAAATATATATACTAAAAAATAATCTTAATCATTTCAAATTAGAATCATCTGAAAATGATGAAAAAATTTTTAAAGGTTAATTTTTTTTTTAAAGAAAAATTATTTTAAAAGCAGTAGTTTGGGCTGGCAAGCCAACTCAGCAGGAAAAGGAAGGCACTTGACTTAAAACCTGATGACATGAGTTCAATCCCTGGGACCCACATAGTGGAGAGAATCAACTCCAGAAGATGTCTCCTGACCTACCTTCACACATCATGGCACTTGCAAGCACATACTGACACATATAAAATTAAAAAATAAAAAAATAAAAACGTAGTTTAAAAAAATTCAGTTAAAGGCAGGCGCAGTGGTGTATGCCTGTAATCCCAGCAGAGGCAGAGGCAGATGGATGGATCTCTGTGAGTTCAAGGCTAGCCTGGTCTACAAAATGAGTCCAGAACAGCAAGGGCTACACAAAGAAACTCTGTCTCAAAAAAACAAAACAAAATTAATTAATTAATTAACTAATTAATTAATTAAAAGCAAGTTAGCCAGTTGTGTGCTTTTAAACTCAGCACTCAGGAGGCAAAGGCAGATAGATCTCCATGAGTTCAAAAACAGCCTGGTCCACAATAGTGAGTCCCAGGCTAGTCAGAGTTACACAGTGAGACCCTATCTGTAAGTAAGTAAATAAATAAGTAAATAAAACCAAACAAATAAATATAGTAATTTAGTTAATTGTAGCTCATTGTTCAGTGGCTGTAATATTCTTTCAAAATTTATGTAACCTGCCAGGTGTGGTGGTATTTGCTTTAATCCCGGTACTTAGAAGGCTGAGGCAGGAAGGATTACAAAGCAAGACCCTCAACACCAGTGTCATCTAAGAATGCTCAGTTAAGAACATGCTGAGAAGACAGTCAAGTTATGAATTATTGAGTTCAACAGCAGCATCCTCCACTCAGCACACAGTAACCAACTTTAAAAATAGTTATCATGGAACTCCTCTCAACAGGAAGTTAATCAAGTACTGCTTAACTCTTATCTACTAAAGTTGTTCTTTAAAGAGAAAGAGCCTGGAGTTATGGCACACATCTGTTACACCCTAGCACTTGCTAAAACAAAAGGATCCCTACTTGAAAAGCAGCCACTATAAATTATACAGCAAAACCATATCCCAAAACCACACACAGAGAAATACATATGAATATAAAATAAACTATGAAAGGACTTCTCAATCAATATACTTAAAAACACCTATGATTTTTCCCCATTAATTATACCTAATACCAGCCGGGCATGGTGGTGCTCACCTTTAATCCCAGCAGAGGCAGGATCTCTGAGTTTGTGGCCAGCCTGGTCTACAGAATGAGTTCCAAGACAGCCAGGGCTGTCTGGAAAAAAACAGAACAAACTAAAGGAGTATATATAATGTCATACTCATGGTCCAATGTGTGTGACACTCCCATCCCACGATATGGTAACAGTTAATCAGAGGAAACACTAACAGTTCACTAAGGAGAGCAAGCAGCAGCTCACATGAGTCTCCAACAACCCCTTAATACTTTATACTTATATTGAATTAATTGTGTATGAGTGTAAGAACTCCACAACTGAGCTAGTGCTCCAGCAAAATTATTTATTATTTTACGTACATGAATGTTTTGCCTGAATGCATGTACGTGCACCATGTCCATGCAGTGCCTGAGGGAGCCAGGAGGAGAAGCAGGGTCCCTTGGAACTGGAGTTACAGATAGCTGTTAGCCAACATGTGGATAATGGGAACTGAATTAGGTCCTCTCCAACAGCACCAAGTGTTCTTAACCACTGAGCCATCTCTTCAGTTCCCAAGTGAATCTTTTTATTATTTTTTTTTGGGGGGGGTCTCCTGGACTCGCTTTGTAGACCAGGCTGGCCTCAAACTCATTGCAATCCACCTGCCTCTGCCTCCCTGTGTGTAGGATTAAAGGCATGTGGCACCACACCCAGCCCAAATGAATCTTAAAATATAGAATTGACCTCTTTATTCCTTCCACATGCAACTCTGGCCAAGAGCCAACAAAAAGTACTCATGGCCATATCCTAACTCACCTTCCTAAACAACAATATTCAATATTCTCCCCAAACATTCCCTCTTTCTAAGCCCACGCCTTTCATGTGATAGGACATGAATAATAATATATGCCTCTCTGTGTGGTCAACTTTTTCCTTTTTAGTGCTAGAGATCTAACCCACAGTCTTGTGCAAGAAAATACTCCACACTGAGGCATACCCAGTCTTTCCGTGAGCTTGTTAGTAACTAGAGTGTCAGAGATGCTCTCTGTGATTCGAGAGCTGGGGATCTCTACTACGAAGTGTTTTCCCTTCCAGTGACTATGGTTATGGAAACCCTGCCTGTTCTTCAACATTCTCAAATCTTACCTCCTTGGATAGGAGGAAGAGAAAGGTTACCCATCTATATTAAATGTCTATTCTCTGCTTCTGAACAAATTATAACATCTTGTTCAGATTGTTCATGGGTTCTGTCATGCCCTGCTCTGTAGTAACTGTCTTCCTTCCACCATTTGGATGAAAATTCCTCAGGGGTAGAAGCAGAAAGTGTATCACACTCTTTCTGCTATAGCTAGGTCTTGCTCATTTGTAAATGACCTGAATTTTTGAAACAATTTTCAAAATGGTTATAAAGAGAGCAGTTTCCATATACTTACCTCTCATCCATTTTGTTTCCTCTAGCAGTCTACCATCTTAAAGTAGACTACTCAACACTAAGCAGTATAGCACATGCTTTTGGGCAAAGACTTATAACTCATAACCTCCTTCCACAAAGGACAAACAAGGAAGCATTTTTTAAGACTATTAATGGCATGCACTTACAAAATAAAAAATATACAGACAAAACAAATTACACTGAACAGGAGATGGTTCTAATAGAATCTAATCAAGTATGTAAAAAGTCTACCCAGTTATGATTAATTATTTAACTCCTAAGTACATAACACATTAGGCATCAATTTCTATTTAAACTCATGACTTCCCTGAACAAGCACATAATAACTAACTACTGCTGCCAAGTTTTGCTGTCCCCAAAGATTGGGGGAAAAAATGTGGAACTTTTAAATTAGTCTGAATCTGGGAGAATGAATCAAAGCCAGAGAATTTTCATCATCAAGGCCATCTCATCATGAATTTAGAGTAACGGGCCACACATATACTGCATAATTTTGTGTAACTTAGGAAGCCTCTTCGACTTGAAAGAATGCATGGGATTTCTATAGACAATATGGGAAAGGAGCCCAAGCAAAGTGAACACTCTATTTCAGCAGACCAGGGAGAGGCTGGGCAGTATGATGCAGCTTACAGTCATACCACATGACAACAGCATAATCACAGTAGCAGGATAAAACTAAAAATTAAAGGAGTAAGGGATTTCACAAATGCAGTAGGGTATCATTAACAGTTGAAACTGGGAAGTAAGATCTGTTTCAAGGCTGTAAATGACAGCTATATGCAAGATAAAGAGAAACTCACAAAAGCAGAGAGATGATTTAGTAGAATACTGTTGAAAAAAGGTACGGAAGCCATAAAATAAGACAGTGCAGAAACCAAGTGTGACTGAGGAGAGAAGAGCCTAAATGAGCCTGTACAACTGGAGAGAGGGTATTCTTAAACAATATAACAATAGAACTACATCTTTTTCCCCATGCCGGTATAGCCAGACTTTCTGGCTACTTTATTGGGTTCTTTTTCCCACCTCTTGTACCCTATCCTTTCCAACACCCCCCCCCCCAACACTAGGTAGGAGAGAAAGAAAGTTAAGAGGGGAAAGGGGGCATCAACATCATTAAACTACTTCCTGCTGAATAGGGGTGGTCAAGTTCCTTGGGGCAAATTTGATTTGTAAGGATATCTCCAACCAGCAACCAGCAATTCATCAACAGCAACTGGGACCAGCAGCAACAGAGACCAGCAGCAACAGGGGGAGCAGCAGCTGCCAACTCTCTCAGGGCTCTGGCATCTATATACCCTCTGAAGAATCCCCAGAATTGCAAATGTAAACCATCCTCAGCTGGCAAAATCACACACCTGCTAGAGCATGAGGCAAATGATTGTCAGCTGCTGTGGACAATCCGAAGCAGCCCCATATCCAACATCTGGTATTAAAACAAAAACATACTATGATAACATTTCTGTGTTGTTTTTTTTTTTTTTTTTTTTTTCAATGCAGTTTATTCAGGAACCTTGAACAATCATGGGACCCTGGGGAAAGCCAGCCCACAGCTTAAATAGCCTCTGGGTAGCCAACCCCAGCGTGCATTTCTGTGTTTTTAAGGAAACCAAAATTTCTTACTACATGCCAGGGACCACAGACACAACCTCTTGGCATGCTAGGACAAGACTTTCACTAAGCTAACTCCCCAGACAAAAGTTCATATATTTTAAGATTTATTTTTAAGTGTATGTGTGTGAGAGTATATGCTGTATGTGTTCAGGTGTCCAAAGGGACCAGAATAGGATACTGGAATCCTTAGAGATGGAGTTATAAGGAGTTGTGAGCAGCCAGGCATGGGTTCTGGGGACAGAACTCAGGTCCTCTGGAAGGGTTAGAAGCACTAAAAGCTAATAAGGGCTTATTAGGTACCATAAACTTATACCAGTTTTTTTCATTGTCATTTCATAGATTAAAAAAAAAAAAAAGAGGCAAAAGTTCAAGGCAAAAAAATTTCAAGGCAATAGTCAATTTCAATGGCAAGATCATTACCACTGTGTTACAGTAACAAAATTAAGGAAGAAATTGTATCTCCATAGGAATCAGTGTGCAAATAGAGAGACTACATGCAAAGGTGTCACTGTGAAAGGTCTCAAAGATGTTAACATGTCAGCAACTCACAGGCAAACTTGGGTTGAGGTAAAAGGGATAGAAAGACATTTGTGAATATGTTGATACTGCTAAAAACAGCCTGGTCAGTCCATCTGCTAATACTCTTAAATACAGTTACTAAACTCATTTACTATTCTTCATAAACACCGTGTGTGTGTGTGTGTGTGTGTGTGTGTGTGTGTGTGTGTATGAAAATACAGACATCCACAGACATCACTAGTGACAATTTTTATGTTTGTTTTATTTATTTAGAGATAGAGTTTCTCTGTGTAGCCTTGGCTATCCTGTTATTCACTCTGTAGACCAGGCTGGACTTCAGTTCAGCTATCTATCTGCCTTGCCTCTAGAGTGCTGAGATTAAAAGCATGTGCCACCACCGATGGCTAGTGACAGTTTTTCAAAAGAATTTTACTGATCATTCCCTACAAAAGCTCATTTTAATTTTTAAATTTATTTTTATTTTATATGCATGGGTGCTTTGCCTGCATATATATCTGTGTAAAAAGTGAATGCTTAGTGCCTGAGGAGGCCAAAAAAAGAGTATCACATCATCTAAAACTAGAGTTACAGGTGAACCACAATATGCATGTTGGGAATTGAACCCAAGTCCCCTGGAAGAGCATCTCGTGCTACTAATCATTGAGCCATCAATTTCTATAACAATTTAATACATTAGACTTAAAATTTCTGGAAAAAATTCAAATTCAGGGCATAGCAAATAGAAGTAAGAAGGTAGGCAGCGCTGCTGCTAACCTCTCTGCTGCTACTAGACATCCTGGCAGGCCTGGCTGGCAAAGGCATTCTGTGGCCAGCTTCTGAGCTGCTTCTGTAACACTCATTTAAATGCAGTTGTAGACCTCACAGGCATTACGGTTTAGAGCAGCGTTTAACTGGCACTATTAGAGCAAAGTGAGGAGAGAAAGCCTTTGCACATTCTACTTGGCACTCACCACATGCTTCTCTATAACACTCTAGTTTTATAAAGTATCACAGGCACTTGGGTAAGCAGAACATAGTCTCTTCATAGTCTCTCTTTCTACCTGCATCAGCAAGCCTGTATTCTAACCAAAAGTACCAAGACTGGAACTATTATGTGACTGCACATTCCTGTGGCAAATCACACCGCTGAATAAGGTTGCATTCAACACACATTCCTTTAAAAAGTCTATTAAAGCATGTTTTAACTTCTCTGAGTTTGTGTAGTTTAGTATTTGATCTGATGTTTTAAGAATGTGGCTGCTAAAGGAGGAGAGGAGAAGAGGAGAAGGAGGGGAGGGAGTGGGGGAGGGGAGAGGGAGGGGAGGGAGAGGGGGTGGGGGAGGGAGAGGGAGAGAGGGAGAGGGAGAGGGAGAGGGAGAGGGAGAGGGAGAGGGAGAGGGAGAGGGAGAGGGAGAGGGAGAGGGAGAGGGAGAGGGAGAGGGAGAGGGAGAGGAAAGGAAAGGAAAGGAAAAAGAAAAGCAAAGCGCTGGGCAGTGGTGGTGCATGCCTTTGATCCCAGCACTTGGAAAGCAGAGGAATGTAAATCTCTGAGTTTAAGGCCAGCCTGGTATACACCAGGACAGCCAGGGCTATACAAAGTAACCCTGTCTCAAAGCAAACAAATAAAAACAAAACAAAAATAATTTTTTAAAGGGAAGAAAATAGAAAGGTGAATGAAATAAAGTAATTGTTACCTGATATCCGAATAAGCATGTGTAGTGTTTCTGGCATGAACTAGCTACATAGACTTGGACAACTGGTTTGACTTCTACATCTGAAAAGCACTGTCTTTTCGTAAAAGCAAAACAAATATAATATGTTAAATACAGACAAGGTGCTTCACTGATAAATGCAGTGAAGACTGGAGACCACAGTGAGTTTTAAACATATACGTTAAGCAAGCACAAGCTAAGCATCCATTACAGCTGAAATTGGAAATATCCTAAATTAAGTTTTAGGTTGACTTCTATTTTCACAGTAACTGTAGGGTCTGGATTTACCCTCCACCCAAGAAAGACTTTAAAAACTGGACAAAATATATGAAACAATGGTTTTTAGACATGGGACAGCAGCAGAAGAAACAGGTGCAGAGGGACAAATGAGGGAAGTCTTATGAATGCTCTAATAGCCCGGAGAGCCCCCAAGTCTGAGCACTGGGAGGCAAGTCCAGGCAACCTTGATCCCTAGACACAGGAGGCAGAACTGAGTCAAGGGGAGCAAAGGAAACAAATGACAGAACACCAGAGAAGCTGGAGCTCTACACAAGCCAAATGCATTATCCAGTGCACCACAGAGCCAGATAAGAGAGCTACAGAGGACAGTATATACACTGACTGGCAGGGGAAAGTACCAAAGGCTGAAGAAGGATCATACTTGAAAAGAATATACCAGCCCCCAATTCTCATGAATAAGAGAGAAGAAAATCTTGTTAATTAAGTGGTTATGGAGGAACTGTCCTAAATTAAAAGGCTGTATCAGTTCTACCTAAAAAAGGTTAAGTGAATCAAAGTACTAAAGTAACAGCACTATCCCAGAACAAGGCTGACTTATAAGAATACAAAAGTGGGTGGGCATGGTGCTGCACACTTTTAATGCCAGCACCCGGGAGGCAGAAGCATTTGGATCTCTGATTTTTGAGGCCAGCCTAATCTACAAAGTGAGTCCAGGATAGCCAGGGCTCTGTTACACAGAGAAACCCTGTCTCAAAAAACTAAAAATCAAAAACCAAGTATGGATTTTCCCAGAAAACAGTCTGGCATCCATTGATAAGTTACCAGCATATAATGAAGCAGAAAAATATGACTCTTAACCAGGACAAAAATAAATGGATAGATTTAATTCCATGACTGATACAGAAGACAGAATTAACAGATATCAGCCTGGTCTGCATAATAAGTTCCAGGACAGTCAGGGCTATGAAGACAGGCCCTGTCTCAAAAGACAAACAAGAAATGCTTTGCGGTGGTGGCACACACCTTTAATCCCAGTACTCTCATGAGGCAGAGACAGGTGGATCTGAGTTCGAAGGCAGCCTGGTCCACAGAGTGAGTTCCAGGACAGCAAGTACTACACTAAGAAAGCCTGTCTCAAAAAACAAGAAAACCAAAAAAAAAAAAAAAAGGGGGAATGGGCTGGAGAGATGGCTCAGCAATTAAGAGCACTGGCTGCTCTTCCAGAAAACCCTGGTTCAATTCCAGCACCCAAATGGCAGCTCGTGTCTGTCTGCAACTCCAGTTACAAGGGATATGACACCCTCACACAGATATGCAAAACACCAATGCACAGAAAATAAAATAAAAAAATGAAGGGGAGGCAACATTTGGGAGTTTATGTGCATGGAAGTTATAGGTTAAATATATGGAAGTACTTGGAAGACATAAAAAATTTCAAACCCAGGACCTCAAGAGATGGTTCAGCAGGTAAAGGCACTTGTGGTAAAAAGCCTGGCAACCTGAATTCAATCTTCTATACAGGAAAGGAAAAAGCCGATTCCACAAAGTTGCCCTCCAATCTCTCACAAGTGTCAAAGCAAGTCTTCATGTGCACATGCAGTAATAACACAAATATAAGATATCTAAGTACAACCTCGAGTTGAAATTTTTATTATTTTTTTGATGAGCAGACACTAAATTTTACTGTTTTTTTTGTTTGTTTGTTTGTTTGTTTATTTGTATGGGTATTTTACCTCCATGTACTTACATGCACTAAGTGCATGCCTAGTGCCCACAGAGGTCAGAGGAAGGTGCCAGATCCTTTGAGACTGTAACTCTGAGTTACACACAGCTGCCATGTGGGTGCTGGGAACTAAACCCAGGTCCTCTGAAAGAGCAGCCAATGCTCCTAACCACTGAGCCTTTTGACTTATATATTATTTTATGTGTTTTGCCCACATGTATGTCTATATATCATATGTACACCTGATATTCTCACAGGCCAGAAGAATGCATTGGGTTCCCTGAATTAAGACAGTTGTGACCCACCATGTGTGTGCTGGGAATCAAACCCAGGTCTTCTCAAAGAGCAATGAGTGTTCTTAAATCACTAAGCCATCTTTCTAGCCAAGGAAATGAAATTTTCAATGGGCAGGATTAACAGCAAATACTTTAGAACAGCGGTTCTCAACTTTGCTAATGCTGGGATCCTTTAATACACTGCCTCATGTTGTGGTGACCCCAACCACAAAATTATTTCATTGCTACTGTAAATATGCTGTTGTGGCTCATAATGTAATATCTGATATGCAGGGCACCTGATATGTAACCACTGTGAAAGGGTCATGACCCACAGGAAGAGAACCACTGCTTTAGGAAAAAAGCAAGAATAAGATGAAGAGAGTAATAGAAACCATCCAAAATAAAACACTAATGAGTATCAGTGGCCGGTGAAACATTACAGCAGCCAAATACAGTCTCTGAAGGAGATACAGCAGAGACAGAAAAACTTGAAGAAAATGAGATAACAGCTTTTCCAAATGTGATAAAAAACTGAAATTTCAAGGTAGCTAGCACAGAATGTCAACACTATTAAAAATCTATACTATGGGTAAGGAGATAGAGCAGGGGCTAAAAGAACTTGGCACCAAGCCTAACCAACTGAGTTTGATCCCTCACACCCACATGCTGCTAGGACAAAACCTACTCTTTCAAGTTACCCTTCTCACCTCCACATGTGTGCCATGACATAAGTTTTAGTAAATGTTACTTCTTAGTCTTTATAGTTATCTTTAGTTACTTTGTGAGTTCTTCTCCTAACTCTTTCCTAACAATATCCTCTTTGGCTCAGCTCTGCTTCTCCTGGCTCAACTATCACCAACTGTTGTTTTCTCTTCTCATTCTGCTAGCTCAACTCACTTTCAACTGTCTTCTTATCTTCACTTTGCTCAATCTCTTTTCTTCTCTCTAGCCCTACTCAATCTTTTCTTCTTGCATCAACTGTCTTCTCTGACCCTTTTCTGTCTCCTGGAACCTACTCCTGACTATTCCTTTCACTACTCTCTCCTCCTGCTGGCGCTCTCTCTCTCTCTCTCTCTCTCTCTCTCTCTCTCTCTCTCTCTCTCTCTCTCCTCTCCTCTCCTATTCCCAGAAGTCCAACTGACACTTAAGAGCATAGGGTCACTTAAAGGGCCAGGCACATAAAATATTTTATACTACACCATGATGTGTGTGTGCACATACAATAAATTAATTTAATTTTTAGAAGAATATTAATACAATAGTTCTCAAAACCCTTTCAGAAAGTCTGAAATATTAAAATTACCTCCATAAGAATGTTACACACAGCTGGGTGCAGTTGCATACACCTATAATCCCACTACATTCAGGGAAATAGATGCAGGCAGATTACTGTGAGTTCAAGGCCAGCCTGGTCTAGAAAGTGAGTCCAGGATAGCCAAGACTACACAGACAAACCCTGTCTCGAAAAAACAAATAATAACACACCGTAGTAACATCCACTTTCATGGCACCCAGGACACAGTGGGTAAAACTGCTGGTTCCAGACAAAATTGAGACAAAGCACCAAACTAGACATGTAGTCAGCAGCTGTACTCTTTACCATAACTTACAATAAACCAAATATTGCTTGCACTTAAGAACTTCCTTAACAGGGCCTTGCAAGATGGCTCAGTGGCTAAAAGTGCTTGTCTCAAACCTTGACAACCCAAGTTCAATCCCTAAAGCGCATATAAAGTTACATGAGCCATGGCACATGAACCCACACACACACATATGCACACTAAAATTTTCGATTTCCTTAATAAAGTAGAAGTCCTTAATTATTGCTGTTGATAAATCTACAATAAAGAGCTTTTTTTTTTCCTTTAAATATTTTACGTGACAAAATGATAAGAACAAAAAGAACCTTTGTTGCAACATAGCTGAGCTTAGGAAAAGCACTTATGCAATGGTAACATTAATGCAAGCTTTTAAAAAAATATTTTTATTTCATGTTCTTTGGTGCACTGGTGTTTTTCCTGTATGTGCCTGTGTGAGGGTGTCAGATCTCCTGTAACTGGAGTTATAAGCAGCTTTGAGCTGACATGTAGGGGCTGGGAATTGAACCTGGGTTCCCTGGAAGAGCACTCGGTATTCTTAACCACTAAACCATCTCTCCAGCCCCTAATGCAAGCTTTTTTATAAGGCATTTCCCCCCGCTTAAAACCATCTAAGTCAAAATTTCCAGAAACACAGTACATCAACAATGTCATGCAACCATCACTACTACCCATTCCAGATTTCTGCTTCCTTTTATTTCCTCTTTTTTCTTTTATGGTGTGTATTCTTGTTTATTTTACACATGTATAAATGCATTTGACCATATTCACCCATCCTTAAAACAAAACAAAACAAAACCCCTGTGGTGATGTATCCCAAGCTGGCCTAAAACTTGCTATGCAGCAGAGAACGGCCTCCACTTTCTCTGGTTGTCCCACCCTAACTCCTAGGTGCTGAGATTGCAGGGGGGTGCTACCATGCCAGTAATCTGTTAAAACAGGCCCCAGCCTTGCAGAACAGACTGGCTTGGAATTTGCAATGAAATTTCTGCCTCAGTACACTAAGTACTAGAATTTCAGGGATGTATCTCCATGCTCCCATTTCTAGAACTTTTCATCTGCCCTGACTCTATAACCATTAAGCAGTAACCACCTATTTTTCCTTTCAGTTTCCAATAACTCTATTACACCGATCTTTATAAATCTGCATTTAAATATTTCACATGTAAAATCACAACATACTCTTTTGCATCTGGTTTATTTATTTATTTATTTATTAAGATTTACTTATTTATTTAATGTATAAGTGCTCTACCTCGATGTACACCTGCACGCCAGAAGAGATCTCATCATAGATGGTTGTGAGCCACCATGTGGTTGCTGGGGATTGAACTCAGGACCTCTGGAAGAGCAGTCAGTGCTCTTAACCTCTGAGCCATCTCTCCAGCCCGTATTTGGTCTATTTTGAACAGCAAAATGTATTGACAATTAAACTGTGTTGTAGCTTGTATCCAAATTCCACCCCTTTCTCTGAGTGAGTATTTAAACTTTCCAGGCTAGTGAGATGGCTTGGACAGCGGTGCCTGTGGACAAGACCTGAATTTTACCCTCAGATCCCTGGATTCCACAAGGTGGCAGGAAAGAACCAACTGCTGGGTTGTGTTTGTATATACACACACATAGAGTAATGCAAATTTACATCTTCTTTGAGTTTTACACAGTATGTTAAGCATACAGATCGCTCTCCCCATTCCTCACTCCCCTCCTTTTTCCTCAGTCCTCCCACCATTCCCCAAGACCACCTCACTTCTTTCATTTATTATCAACATACACGTCTTTATGTAACTATAGAAAAATCTAGGAATCAAAATGAAAGAAAACAATGATATCTGGCTTTCTGTGACTGGCTTAACTCACTTATGAACACTGCCTCCAGCTGCTTCATTTTTCTTGAAATGACACAACTTCATTCTTTTTTATTGCTGAAAAAGTTTCACTGTGCAAATGGCACACTTCTGTTATTTCCTGTTGTTGCACATCTAGGCTGGTTCCATAACTTAGCTATTGTGATAGTGATGCAGTGAACACTACACTCAAGAATCTCTGTGATGTGCCTACCTTAGAAGCCACTGAATAAACACCCAGAAACAGTGTAACTGTACACCAACATTTCATTTGTTCATTTATCTCTTGATGAATGTGGACTGTGTCCCACCTCTGCTTGTCATGGCTACTGCTACAATGAGCACAGATATACAAATAATTGATCACGTTTCTGCTTTCAATTCTTAGAAGTATATATCTAACAGAGTTAGTAGGTAATATACTAATTCTCTGTCAACTTCTTGAGGAAATGACAAGCTTTTCTATATAGATGCAGTTTTTCAGAGCCATTAGTGACTCATGATTCCAGGGTCTATATCCTCAGCAGTATTAATTACTTTCCTTTTCTAAAGATGTACATCCTAATGGATGTGAAGTGAAACCTCATTGTGGCTTTGATTTGCATTTCCCTAATGGTTGATATAACAAACATCTCTCTTTTCATGAGCTTACTGGCAAGTTGTACATATCTAGGAATATAGGTCCATAGAAATACTTTAAAACTGTGTGTGTGATCAATGTCAAGTGTTGTTCCTAGGGATCCATCTTTCTTTTCTTTCTGTCCTGTTTTTTGTTTTTTGTTTTTTTTGTTTTTTTGTTTTTTTGAGACAGGGTCTTAATATGTAGGCCAGGTAGACCCCCAACTCATAGAGATCCGCTGCCTCCTCCTGAATATTGTGATTAAAGGCACATAACACCATGCCCAACTCATCCATTTTATTTTTTTGAGACAGTCTCTAACTAGGACCCAGATGTCTCTACCTCCCCAGCCCCAGGATTTTTCCATGGCCTTTTCCATAGATACTGAGTATTGAACTTAACCAACTGAGCAATCTCGCCAGCTCCCCTTCTTTCAGATTAAAACTGTCTACTCTCATGACTTTAAAGAACCCCTGAACCCATTTCTTTCTCTAAGTCTCCCCTCTGAGCCCCAAATCCTAATCACATTTCCAATTGCTTATTTAACCTCTCTTTAAATGGCTCATAAAATTTCAAATTTGGCCAAGTATGATAGTGCATGCCTTTAATGCCATCTCTTGGGTGGCAAAGGCAGGTGGATCTCTGTGAATTCTAGGCCAGCTAATGTTATACAATGAGACCCTCTCTCAAAAATAAACAAACAAACCTCAAATCTACACATGCTTACTCCCTTATTTATATCCTTAAGTTCTCTGCTAGAAATAAAAGTGACACGGTCAGCAGAGTTAATGAGAATAGAAAACATTCTCAATTTTTCCTCACCTTTTTCTACACTCCATTTGTCCAACCTGTCAAAATCCTTACTAATCCTAGCTCTAATCAATTTCTTACCTATTTTTCTTTCAACTTCCGCCTCCCTTGTCTACTTCCATTATTGCCACTGCCACAAACCTTTATCTATTTTACAGATAGCAACTGAGACCATCATTGTAAAATACCAACCAGGTCACATGTCTTGCTCCTGTTTAAAACCTTTCAAGTGGTGTTCCCCTGTACTATCTACTTGGTCCGACTCAGAAACCTATCCATTCCACTAGTCCTGGTGTGCTACCTTTACAACAACAGATTTTGCCCACTTCTTTGTATCTATCCCTTCCACTAAAAGCTGGTCATAATCATCTCTCTCTGAAGTTGAAAAGGCACAGGCACACTGGCACGGTGGTGCACGTCTTTAATCCCAGCACTTGGCAGAGGCAAGTGGATCTCTTTGAGTTTGAGGCCAGCTTGGTCTACAAAGTGAGTTCCAGGACAGCCAAGACTACACAGAGAAACCCTTTCTTGAAAAACCAACAACAAAAGGAAGGAAGGAGGGAAGGAAAGAAGGAAGGAAGGAGGGAGGGAGGGAGGGAGGGAGGGAGGGAGGGAGGGAGGGAGGGAGGGAAGGAAGGAAGGAAGGACAGATGGACACAGACACATGTTCTCATTCTTTTCCAAAATGCAAGAAAAATGTTCCCAATATAACTAGAAATCACACTTACACACAGAGATAACTATAGTTCATTATCTATCAGTAGCATTTAGCACATTTTCTGAAGGGCACTAGCAGAAATAAATGTGCAAACACTGTCCAGTTTGTGAAATACCACTATTCCTCTGGAGAAAAATGTCAAGAGTAGAGTAAGGAATATGCTTTGAGCCAGGTGTGGTGGCACACTCCTTTAATCCAGGAGGCAGAGAGTTGGCAGATCTCTGAGTTCTGGGCCAGCTAAGACCTACATAGTGAGACCCTGTCTAAAAAAAAAAAAAAAAAGTTTGCTTTGCAAGCTATTAAGAAAAGAGAGAACCAAGATCAACAAGCTTCTTGAGGGAAGGGTCTTTATGCTACTCCCTACTCCACCTTGTTCCTGAGCAGTGCTACACAAAGCACTCAAAGCTCCCTTAATCTTCTACCGAGTACTTAGCAGAAGAGCTTTCAGTTAGGTCTGAATTTTTCCAAATTATAAGATAAGCAAAGTTTTGATAACATAAAAAGTAGAATAATTTAATAAACTCAGTTATACTCTATAACTATCCCCTTTTCCTTTTACTCAGGCATAATCAATTACTCCATACTTCAAAGTCAAAACCATAACGAAGGGTGCTGCCAGAAGTGCTGCGAGTGAACACTTCTCTATTAAGAACCCAAAACTGGTGAAGCAAACCACACAACTGAGAGTCAGCCTCTTGCTCTAGCAACAGTTTCTAAAAAAGAGAAAGCCAGTTTTCTGCAATGTGTATCTAATGTGCATTGAGGGGGTGGAAGTCACACAAGGAGAGCTAATGGCTGAGAGATGGGCCCTGGCAAAATTTCAGTCCTGCAGTTAGCTGTACCTGAGGCTTACACCTTTCTGAGACTCTACAAGGAGATAAACCTCTACTTTGGTGTAAGCTATTCGAACTAGTCTTTGATCAAGATTCTTTTACTGCATTTCATTTAACTAAAACTCTCCTATGCCTGAAAGAGAATTACATTAGGATGAAGCACATGTCTGTAAAACCCATAAGAGTTAAGACAAAAACAAAAACAAGCCAAATAAACTCAACAAACCAGAGCAGAGGAAAATTTTCTCAACCCAAGAAAAGGCATCTCTAAGAATCCAGCTTCATTCTTAACCTGTGAGAAATTACAAAGTTGCCTCCTAACCCCGGGAACAAGGATGTACTCTTGCCATGTTTACTCAACACACCTTCAGTTGACATAAACACTGCCAGCAGAAGTAGGCAAGAAAAAACAACACATCCAGGATGGAAATACATGTAAAACTATCTGTTTGTAAATAGCATGATCTCTTTTTCTAAGAAAGCTCAAGGAGCCCACCAAATAACAAAGTTGCAGAGCACAAGAATCATGTGTAAGTAAACATCAATTTCACTTTGATGCTCGAGTCAAGCAGTTGACTGAACCAAGGTTTAAAAGATGCACACAACTGTTAAGAGTTAGATGGGAGACTGCCTGGGACTATCCAGGCTTTAAAAAAAGAAAATGATGTGTACAATGAAAACTACAAAACATCACTGGAGAAAGGAAAGAGATGAAAGCAAAGAAGGCCCATTTGATGAATTCCAAGAACATAAAAAAGTTCCAAAACTTAATTCAAAAAAACTTAAAAACTGAACTACACATTAAACACAACACCAACCAGATTTCTATATATTCTTTTCAAAGAAACTGGAAACCTGATCCTAGATTATAGATGAAATCCATGATATTTGATTGAATATTCTTCCTTTCTCTCCCTGTCTATTCTGTTAATGGGTATTTACATTTCAAATTACTGGCTTAAAAATTTCAACTATGTGTATATGTATGTGTTTATACGTGTAAATACATTGTCCAAAGCCCAGAAAGGATGTCAGAGACCCTGCATCTGGAGTTAGAGGTACTTGTGAGTTACCCAACATGGGTGTTAGAAACCTGACTGGTACTTTGGAAAAGCAACATGGGCTCTAACTGCAGGGCCTAACTGCTAAGTCATCTTTACAGCCCCAACTAACATTTGATGATTTCAAAGTTCTACTAACTAGTATGACACCACCATCAGAACAGGTTGGTAAGTTACTAACGGAATTCAAAGTCTAGACATAAACCCTTATATTATGGTCAATTTATTTTATTTTTGGTGTCTTGAGACAGAGTTTCTATGTGTAGCTCTGGCTATCCTGGAACTCATTCTATAGACCAGGCTGGCCTCAAACTCACTGCCTGCCTCTGCCTTCCTGAGTGCTGGGACTAAAAGCTGGTCAACTTACTTCTGATAAGAACAAATAATTAAAGGACAGTCTTTTTAACAAATGGTTCTTTGACAGAAGGATATGTATATGCCAAGGAATGAATCTGGACCTGGACCTTTACTTCATTAAACAAAGACTACAATAAATAAGTGAACTCATAATCAAAGACCTAAACACAGGTTGGAGAGATGGCTCAAAGGTTAAGAACACTCGCTGTTCTTCCAAAGGTCATGAGTTCAATTCCCAACAACCACGTGGTGGCTCATAACCATCTACAGTAAGATCTGGTGTGCAGGCAGAATATTGTATAAATAATAAGTAAATCTTAAAAAAAAAGAGACCTAAACACAAGAACTAAAACTTTTAAGAAAAACAACAACAACAAAACACAGCCATTATCTTTATGAGCTTAAATTAGGCAATAAGAAGGGAAAGGAGTTTGGAGACAGGATCTCACTCTATAGCCCAGGCTGTCCTAGAATTCACCATGCAGTCCAGTTTGGCCTTGAATTCACAGTCAAGCCTGTTACAGCTTCCAGAATGCTGAGATAATAGACCACTATACTTGCTTGGCTTCTTATAGGTACAAAGTACTATAGACTTCACCAAAGCTTAAATCTTTTGTTTCAGAAGCTATTATTAAAGTGAAAAGACATACAGAATGGGAGTAAAAACTTACAAATCATTTTTCCAGCACATATATGATATGATACTAGTTTAGAAGCCAGCCTATGCAAAAAACTTTTACAATTCAATAGGGAAAGAAAAACAATTTTAAAATGAGCAGAAGGTGTTAGAACTGTGGTCAGGCATGTGGTGGCTCACTTTTAATCCCAGCACACAGGTCAGCCTGGTCTACACAGGAAACCCCATCTCAAAACAAGCAAACGAACAACAAAAAGACAGTAACATCTTTTCTTTTTGGTTCATGCCTCTGACTGTACAACTTGGGAGGCAGAGGCAGGAAATCAAGAATTCCAGGTCATCCTCAGCTACATATTCAATTCTAAGGATGTCTCAAAAACCAAACAACAAAAGAACAGGGAGCTGGAGAGACAGCTCCTTGGTTAAGGTACTTCCTGTTCCTCCAAAGGACCTGAGTTTGGTCAGTCACATCAAGATGGCTCACAACTGCCTGTAACTCCAGCTTTGGAGGACCCAACTCCCTCAGGGTACCCACAATGAGAATATATACATAAATAAAAGCAAAGCAAAATTTAAATTAAAAAAAAAACAACAAAGAATTTTAATAAGTATTTCTTCAAGGAAGATACAGAGGCACATGAAAAGATTATTCACTAGAAAAATGTATTTGAAAACCTCCAGATACTACTTTACACCCTGCAGAATGGCTAAAGTAACAAGTGCTGGTCAGAAGTAAGAACCTTATCCCACTACTGGGAGAGTGTAGGATGCTGAGGCCACTGTGTAAAGAGTCTAGGTCAGCGACTTGGTAGAACTTGCCCAGATTGCACAAAGCCCTTGGCTAGATCCCCAGCACCCCATTAATTTGGTGTGTTAGTGTGTGCCTATGACCCCAGAACTCAAGAGGCAGACAGAAGGATCAGAGAAGTTCAAGGTCATTCTCCACTATATGGTGAGTTTAAGGTCTGCCTGGCATACAAGAGACCTTCTCCAAAACCCACAATGATAGCAATATTATTTCACTGTCTGAATAAGGAAATAGAAATCACATAGCTAAAAAAAAAAAAAAGATTAAAACTGGCATCAGAGTTCATCTACTTAGCTAGTGTTTTATAATGGCTCTCAGTCATTGTGGTGATTTGAAAGAAAAACGGCCCCCATGGGTCCATAGGGAATAGCACTATTAGAAGGTGTGGCCTTGTTGGAGTAGCTGTGGCTTTGTTGAAGGAAGTGTGTCACTAGGTGGTGGGCTCTGAGATCTCAAATGCTCAAGCCAGACCTAGTGTGACTTTCGCATCCAACCTGCCGATCTGGATGTACAACTCTCAGCTACTTCTCCAGCACCAAGTCGGCCTGCATGCTGCCATGCTTTCCGCCACAATGATAATGAACTAAACCTCTGACACTGTAAGCCAGCCCAATTAAATGTTTTCCTTTATAATAGTTGCCATGGCCAGAGTGTCTCTTCATAGCCAATGGAACCCTAAGACAATCATTAAAGAAAGCAAGCACCAAGCACTGTTCAGTATGCTCTAAGAAGAAAAGAAAATGCAGTTTCCATTTCATTATATAAATACTCTTAGGGCTGACAAGATGTCACAGTGTATAAAGACACTACGAAGCTTCACGGCTTGCTGCCTAGCCTGATGACTTGAATTTGATCCCTGGAACCCACATGGTAGAAAGAACCAACTCAGCAAAATATACTCCAACCTACACACAGACACACACTACACCACCCATGCTTGTATGTGTATCTGTACATACACATAAAAACAAATGGGGCTGGAGAGATGGCTCAAAGGTTAAGAACACTCACTGTTCTTCCAAAGGTCCCGAGTTCAATTCCCAGCAACTACACAGTGGCTCAAAACCATCTATAGTAAGATCTGGTGTGAATGCAGAATGTTGTATAAATAATAAATAAATCTTAAAAAAAAAAAAAAAACAAATGTATTTTTAAAAATTTTAAATGTACTTAGGTGGCTACAGTAGCATGCTTATATTTTCAGTTCCTCAGGGAGGAGAAACAGAAGGACCACTTGAACCCAGAATTTGAAGCAGCCTAAATAATACAGCAAAAGCCCACTTCAGAGACAATACCCCCAAAATACATATGTATGAAAAACAATTAATGCTCTTTAAAAAAAAAAAAAGACAATTGATTATATGTAAGAGACAGTCTAGAGTCAAAACCAGTCCTTAAACACTGACTCCAACCTGTACTTCCCCTCATCTAACCCTGTAATTCTAGCCAAACCAGACTTCCCACATTCTTTAAACATACAGTCCACAGGTTCTTGCCAGTGTGTTAAAGGCTGACTTCTCTGCTTTCCTAATGCTGCAACCATGACCCTGTAATACAGTTCCTCATAGTGTGGTGACCTCCCAACCATAAAATTATTTTCATTGCTTTTTTTTATTTTTATTTTTATTATTAGTTACATTTTATTAACTCTGTATCCCAGCCATATCCCAGCCATATCCCCGCTCCCTCATTCCCTCCCAATCCCACCCTCCCTCCCTCATCTCTTCCCTGCCCCTTTCCAAGTCCACTGATTGGGGAGGACCTCCTCCCCTTTCATCTGACCCTGTTTTATCAGGAATCTTCAGGACTGGCTGCAAAGTCCTCCTCATTGCTATTTTATAACTGTAATATTGCCGCTACGAATCATAACGTAAATATCTGATATGTAGACTATCTGATATGTTATCCCTATGAAAAGGGTCATTCAACACCCCTAAGAGGTCGTGCATGACCCACAGGTTGAGAACCACTGGCCTAGACTATTTCTACTCATCATTCAAAATCTAGTTCAGACTCACATTTTCTGTTCATCTCTGATGCCATCCAACAGGAAAAACTGCATTGTGTGTGTACAAATATATATAATCCTTGACATATTACATATTTCAACATATATTTACCTTCTCACCTCCTAAAATTAGACAGAATCTAGTTTATAATAACTGGTAAATACATTTTCAAGTTTTGCTACTTAATAACAAGTTGATTTTTAAAGCAAACTACAATACTTTAATCACTAGTACTGAAAAAAGAAACAAATATCAAATGATTAAGTAGAGCTTGAACCCAGGTATTGTGCATGCTATGACAGTGCTCTATGACTTAAAGTCTCATGTATATGTATGCATATTATACACATGTGTGTTTGGACCTACTCACTTCTATGTGTCTGTGTGTGTTTGTGTACACGCACACACGTGTTCGTGTTTGTGCGTGTGTGTATATGTGTGGACAGGGTCTGTCACTGAACCTGGAGCCCACCACCTTTAAACTAGCCTGGCTGAAGGCCCCTGGGTTCTCTCTACTTCTATTACTCTCCAACACTGAAGTTTTTGTTTGTTTTTTGAGACAGGGTTTCTCTGTGTAGTCCTGGATGTCCTGAAACTCACTCTGTAGACCAGGCTGACCTCAAACTCACAGAGATCCACCTACCTCTATCTTCTGAGTGCTGGGATTAAATGTGTGCACCACAGTGCCCAGCAAGCACTGAAGATTTTACCCACTGAGCCATCTCCCCTGCCCTTAAGATTTTATTCTAACAATTCCAAAGAAACCCAAACATTTAGTAGAAATAAATCTGCATGTAAAGCAAAAGTAAGATAGGCTGAATTTGTTCACTAGAAACATTTCTAAAAAGAAAAGACCATCTACATTATATCTGAGTAATTTGCTACAGTAAAGGTAAAATGATATGGAAAAAAATTAATCAAGATAGAATTGCCAAAATCTAAGCCAACAAAGCCAAAAGAGCAAGAGAGTACAAGGACACCTGGACTGAGGTTCCTAAGGGACAGCACAGCACAACAACTGACGCCTTTCCTAAGTGCTGCTTCTAATCAAGTCCGTACTCCTCAGGAGGAAGTTACTGCATCCAGCACTTGAGAGACTGAGCCAGGAGAGCAGCAGTAGAAAGGAAACCAGGACAAACTCTTTTAAAGCACACATTTCCAAAACCAGCCCAGGATACATATATGCCACCCTGGAGTACACTATGAGTCCATCCAGAACTGAAAAAAAAAAAAATTTACTCCAGCAAAACATGGTGCAATCCCAATAACTCAGAAGACGGAAACAAAAAGATCATAATGAGTTCCAGACTAGCCTGGGCTATAAGGGGAGAATTTCAGGCTAGCCTCAGAAACACAGTGAGACCCTGACTCAAAATAACCAGGGTAGGGAGAAGAGAAATAAATCATTCCAGGTGGAGATCTGGGAATATAGCCCAGCTGTACAGTACTTGCCTAGTACTCACAGGCCTGGCTTCAATCCTCAGCATTTAGGAGGAAAAGAATGACTAAAATTTATATTATCTGTTCCAGGTAAGTTAATATTTGTTTCCAACTGGATAGAACCCACAGCTAGTTACGTTCTTTTCTGGCAGGAATTTACAACAGCAACTAACTACATTTGATGATAGGCAGCTGCCTAGCATGCATGAGGCCCTCGGTCTGTCCCCAACACCAGAGGACAGGCACTGTGCATGTGCCTTTAGTTATTCTAGTTAAAAATTATTCTTACACATAAAGAAAATGTCAGTTCAATTTTCTTTATTAAAAAAACAAAACAAAACAAAACAAAACAAAAACAGAGGCTGAAGGAATGGTTCATCAGGTAAAGATGTTTGCTGCCAAGTCTGATGATGTGAGTTCAATAACCAAAATCTACATGGTGAAGGGAGAGAACCCTTACACATGCCTGTGTGCACACGTACACATGCATTTTTAAAAATTAAGAACAAAAAGGAATTAAGCACTAGGTTTTTTTTCCCCTTATCTGACCCTTGTGATTTATCAAGCTGTTGCGGCTTCTGCTAAGATCTCATCTTTTCTCTCAACCTCAGCTTAACCTCTTTCAAATTCTCATCTACCCACAAACTTGTTATCTTTAGGGATTCCAAGGTCTACTGCTTGCAGCCTTTTTCATAAGTGTAAATCACTCTTTCTTTCACAGATAAGTCTATCTGACCCAATAATGGCCAGATGTCTACCAAGACTAAATTTTATATCAAATGTGAGCTTTCTACTCCCATTAAAACAAAATTCATAGCAACTCAACTAATTCTAGCATTACCATTCTGGCAGTCACAGACCTGAGTTAATATTTGTGTAGTATGTCTCCATTACCTAGGCTGAGAATTCTCCTCATACATTCTTTCTTTCCCCTCCTTGAAAAGACTTATAGTCTGCTTAGTTTTCTTCATCAAATTCTCCATGAATACCCTGAAATACTCGTTTTCTCCAAGTGTCTCCATCTTCCCCTCATATCTTGACAAGACAGTGCGGAGGTGCTGGTAGGTGTCAGGCAGCAGGTCTAAGATATAAGGCGGGCTGTTTTTGAGGGCCAGCTTTGGGTTTTGACACAACCGCACCACCTGCAACAAAAGAAAAAGAAGCATATTACTCAGAGGATCTTAAGGACAACTTACGAACTATGAAACTCGTGCTGTTTGCATAAATATGAAAGACACATAAGGATAAGAAATTATCTATAACCCAATGCCATAGGCAATCATTAGGCATAGGACTAGTAGTCCTCCTACAAAAACAAGTGGTTTCCTGAATTACTTAAGTTATATGTATGTTGGAGCATGTGCCTGTGAGTGCAGGAGCCCACAGAAGGTCAGAGTAACAGGCAGTTGTGAACCACCTTGCTGGAACCAAACTTAGGTCTTCTGTAAGAGCAGTAGGTGCTCTTAATCCCCGAGCCATCTCTCTAATCCTGAGGGGTGCTCTTCAAACTCTGTGAGAGGGATGGGGGTTTAGCACCTGCCTACCATACACATAGTGTGGGTTCATCCCAGCACCTGAGGCAACAGAGGACTCTGAAAGACTAATAGTACAGACAATACAACCAGGGACAAAGGGTGGGAATGGATTCTCCCACAAATGTCTGAAAATACGACAGATGAAAAAAATATATAGTAGGCTGGGTGTGGTGGCATATACCTTTAATCTCAGTACTACAGAGGCAGGTGAATCTCTGTGAGTCTGAGGCCAGCACGGTCTACACAGCAAGATCCTGTCAAAGAAAAAGGAACAAGAGGGAGAGGAGGAGGAAGAGGAGGAAAAACACAACAAATTACTTACACCTCAATAAAAAAAAATTCCAGCCAGGCATGGTAGTGTATGCCTTTAATCCCAGAAATTGGGAGGCAAAGATGGATGGATTTTCTGAGTTCAAGTCCAGCTTCATCTACTCAGAGTTCTAAGCCCAACAAGGCTATATAGTCAAAGACTGTCTTAAAAAAGGAAGGAAGGGAAAAGGAAGGGAGGGGAGAGAAAAAAAAGAAAGAAGAAAATTTCCAGGGGTCCAGGGACATATAGAAAGGCTATGGCCATCCTAGAAGGCAAATCTCTGGTGTGGTCCACAGGCTTGAGTTTTAAAAGCCACTAAGGAAGAATAGCATAAAGGCCTTGTGCCTAGCAATGCCCGAAAGTAAACTGAGACACCTAGTTCTTACCAAGAAAATGAAACTGCTCTGGTTTCTCCTTACATTATATATCTGTCGTCTTTTATCAGTAAATTCAGAATTCTCAGAATTTGCTTCTTTTCCCCATCTTTTACTTTCAAATTTTCTGAGTTTCCTTATTAAAGTAGGTCTCTTTTTAAACTAGATTTTGCTCCGTTGTTTTTTTTTTTTTTTTTTTCATTTTATGTACATGGGTATTGCCTGCATGTGTGTCTGTGCACAATGTGTGTGACTGGTGCCCACAGAGGCCAGAAGAGGAAGCGAGGTCCACTAGAACTGGAGTTACAGCCAACATGTGGGTGTTGGGAATCACCAGCCCCTGCTTCTTCTGGTTTGAGGTCTTACTCAGCACTTAAATCTAGACTAAGAATCCTCTGTCTGGAAAAGACACTACTAGACAAAGAGTCCAGAAACAGACCACAGAGACACAGATTATGCATTTGTCTCAAGAAGTGTCAATTCTCAAGAAATTGTTAGAATAATTGAGCATCCATAATGAGTTACTAAATGTGGAAGGCACGTCTAGTACATGAAAACAACTGCGTAACTTTATGATAAAGAAAAGTTTTCCTTAAAAAAAGAATGGTGAAAACAACAAACCATAAAGGAAAATATTATTTAAATTCTACTACTTCAACTGTGTGGAGAGGCAAAGAAAAAGAAATAACTTGTTTAACAAGGTATCATAGAAAAACTGAGGCATGTTGGTACAGGTCTGTGATTCCAGTACTTGGGGCACTGGAAGATCATGAGCTCACAGCTGCCAGCCTGGGCTCTATAGGAAGACCTTATCTAAAAAGTTAAAAACAAAAGAAAGACAGCATTCAAACAGTAACATCATTAGTAAGTTAGAAGCTACCTGCAGCACATACATACTCAGTATATATCCAAACAAATATATGGAAGATACATAAACAACACCTATAAGTCAGTAAAAAAGATAATCTAATATACAAGTTATCAAGACTTAAAACCGGATCCTTACAAAAGATCTTTATTATTTTATCAATAATAAAAGACACAAGATGGTGCCCATTCTAGACTAAAAACTCTAAAATCACAATCAAATAACTAGCCATGCCAACCAACAGCAAACAAATGGAGCGAAAGGCAAATTCAAATACCGCCTTGAACCACCTAAACTGACACAACCAACTTGGAAACAGGTCAGCAATACTGTCAGATTAAAAATCATCACACTATAAACTCAGCACATTGTTACACTTTAATCCCATCACCCAGGAGACAGAGACAGGCCCATCTATCTCTGTGAGTTCCAGGCCAGCCTGGTCTACATAGTAAGTTCTAGGACAGCCAGAAACCCTGAGAAACCCTGTCTCAAAAAAAGAAAGAAAGAAAAAGAGAAAAAAGGAAAAAAGAGAGAGAGAGAAAGAAAGAAAGAAAGAAAGAAAGAAAGAAAGAAAGAAAGAAAGAAAGAAAGAAAAGAAAAATGTTTTTAATGTACACTATGAACCCAAAGTTCCATGACTAGAAAAGCATACTGGGATATATGTGTAAGAACATGCACCAGGGGGCTGGAGAGATGGCTCAGAGGTTAAGAGCACTGACTGCTCTTCCAAAGGTCCTGAGTTCAATTCCCAGCAACCACATGGTGGTTCACAACCGTTCATAATGATGTCTGGTGCCCTCTTCTGTCGTGCAGGTGTACATGCAGAAAGAACTCTGAATACATAATAAATAAATAAATAAATAAATAAATAAATAAATAAATAGAACATGCACCAGGTATGGCAGTGCACGCCTTTAATCCCAGTACTTGGGAGGCAGAGGCAGGCAGATCTCTGTAAGTTTGAGGCCAGCCTGGTCTACAAAGTAAGTTCAGGACAGCCATGGCTCTGTTACGCTGAAAAACCCTGTCTCCAAAAAAAAAAAAAAAAAAAAAAAAAAAGTGCAGAAAAAGATTATCATGAAAATGGAACAATCCACATGTCCATCAACATATAGCAGAAAGACAGACACGTAAATTATGGTATATTTACTACAATAAATACTAGTTCTCAATGAGAATGCATTGTACTAAGTGCATCATGAATGCCTCTCTCAAAATTGGTCTAAACAAGAAAAAAAAAAACACACAATGAAAATGTCATAACAAAACACATGCTAACTGAAAACAACTAACCAAAAAGAAAATATACGAAATATGCCTGTGTGTGTCTATAATCATATTAAAATCCAAAGAATGGCAACCTAGCACTAACAAGACTGTTCTGAAGGTAATGCCTCTTGCTTAAGTTCCATCCTTAGAACACACACGGAAGGAGAACCAATTCCAGCAAGTTGTCCTCTAACCTTCACACACAGGCAGTGTGGCATGTGCACGCCTACACCCACACACAATCAGTGGTGGTTTGAATGAGAACTGCCCTCCCCCGACCCAGGTATTTGAACACATGGAGTCCCCAGTTGGTGGTGTTGTCTAGGGAGGTTTAGGAGGTGCAGGTTGGCTAAAGAAATACATTGCTGAGGTATACTTTGAGAGTATAATTTTGCCCTACTTCCAGTTTGGTCTCTCTGCTTTACATCTGTTTCTGCCGCCATGCCTGCCACTTGATGCCACACCTCCATGATGAACTCACATCCCTCCGGAACCATAAGTGAAAATAAACACTCTCTTCTTTAAGTTGCCTTTGGTCATGGTGTTTTATCAAAGCAACAGAAAATTACCTAATGTACACACACACACACACACACACACACTATACATTAAAATATTTTTTTTAAATGGCTAAAGAGCCAGGTGGTGGTGCAAGCCTTTGATCCCAGCACTCAAGAGGCAGAGGAAGGTGGATCTCTGAGTTCGAGGGCAGCCTGGTCTACAGAACAAGTTCCAGGACAGCCAGGGCTACATGGTGAGACTGTCTCAGAAACAGAAAATAGAAAAAAAAAAAAAAAAAAAGGCTCAAGAGATGGCTTAGTGTATATGCTGCTCTTCTAACCTCTGCAGACAATAAGCACACACGTGGTGCACATACATACACACAAGCAAAACACACATAAGATAAATAAATCTTAAAAATTAAAGTTTTTATTGTTGTTGTATGTATATAATGTGAATGTAGGTGCATATGTGCTTTAATGTACATGTGGCCAGGACAATTAGGGGGAGTTAGTTCTCTCCTCCCACTGTGAATTCTAGGGATCAAACTCCCAAAGTCATTGGGCTTGACCAGCAAATACTTTACCTGCTGAGCCATCTTGCCAGCCCTATTTTTTTCCCCTTCTATTACCCTTTTTAACCACCTTTGTATGCATACCCCTGGAACTGAAGTTATATACAGTTGTGGGTTTTCATATTGGTGCTGGGACTTGAACCCAGGCCCTCTGGAAGAGCAGCCAGTGTTCTCAATTGCTGAGCCATCCCTCCAGCCCTCTGCTGCTATTATTCTTACTGAGATAAAGTCTTATTGTATAGCTGAGGCTGCCCTTGAACTCATTCATGATCCTCCCTCCTGTCTCAGACTCCCAAGTGCTAGTATTACAGGCATACTCTACAGTGGCTTAAGTGATATAGTTTAGATGGCCATCTTTTGTAATTTTTTACTCACATTTTTAGTTACGTGTGTGTGTGTGTGTCCAGTGTGTCCAGTGTGTCTGTGTGTATGTGTGTGTGTGTCCAGTTTAGAAGAAGGCTTCAGATCCTCTGCAACTGGAGGTACAGGTTGTAAGCCACCATATGAGTGCTGCGAACTGAACCCCGGTCCTCTGCAAGAACAAGTTTTCTTAACCACTGAATCATCTCTCCAACCTAAATTTTAAATTTTCAAAAGTAAGAATGAAAAAAAAAGAAAAAAAAAGTAAGAATGAAAAACAAATGTAAGCCGGCAGTGGTGGCACACTCCTTTAATCCCAAAACTCAGGAGGCAGAGGCAGATGGATCTGAGTTGGAGGCCAGCCTGGACTACAGAACAAGTCCCAGGACAGTCAGAACTACACAGTGAAACCCTGACTCAAAACAAACAAACAAACAAAAAAACAACACAAACCTGTATTTTATGGATGGTATATAACTGCCCATGAAAAGAAAAAGAGAATTTATAAACATTAAAAACAATATTAAGTATATAAACAATATTAAAAATATTAATCCAGTAAACTGAATTACAGATGGTTAGGCATGGTGGTGCACACTTTAAATTCCAGCAGAGGTAGGCAAATTTCTGTGAGTTCCAGGCCAGCCAGAGTTACATGGTAAGGCCTTGTTTTTCTGTGTGCCTGTTTTGCTGTTGTTTTAAATAATAAATAAGTAAAACCCAATCAAGTACTCACAAGTACTTTATAAGTAATTTTAAAACATCTTTAATTGCCATTTAAAATGAACAGCACTGACCAGACTGCAATCTCAGTAACCCCAGGGCAGAGACAGAAATATCTCACTTTAGGCCTTCCTGAGTTACCACCTCAATTTAAAAAAAAAAAAAAAAGGTATTAAGTGCAAGAAGTAAACTCAAAGACTTCAGGAAATCTCTGAAACTGACCAGATTTACTAGGTTCCCTCCCTCCCCAGCATGTATAAACAGTAATGACCGCCAAGAAACACTCAGATAAACTAAAAGAGGCAGAGACCAACCAACTGAGCTATCTAGAAAGAACATTCTTCAGTTGCTGAGCTGCCTCAACAGGTTTCCAGATTTTGTGGGCTGGCACCTATGAAGGAGTGGGCTTTGCTGATTCAGCTGTCTTTGAGTCATTTCTGCTTCTGTAAGCAAACCTTCACCCACACTCCTATAAGTGACCCCAATAACATTACTGATCTGGGGCTGAAGAGACGGCTCAACGGTTGAGAGCACTGGTTGCTCTTCTGGAGAATCTTCCCTTAGCCCCCAGCACCCACACCACAGCTCACAATCGTCTGTGGGTCCAGTTCTAGTGAGTGCTCTCTTCAGCCTCCGCAGGCAACAAACATGCAAGTGGTGTACAGACAGACATGCAAAACACTCATATGCATAAAATTAAACACACGCCAACCAATTCATTGGTTTACCATGTTCTGTCAGTTTCCTATGTGGAATAAGATGTTTGTGCATGTTTCCCTAGGAATGAAACAGCATTCACAACAGCTTTCAGCAGTGTTACATTATAATGTAACGGCTAGTGTTTGCTTTGTATTTTTTCTGCTTCATGCTGATAAAGTTTCCTTAATTTGTAGTTTCATGGTTTTTATTAGTTTGGAGACTTCTCAGACAACTTCTTGTTAAAAACTTTTTTCTGCTTATTCTTCTCAGAACTCTTCTAAAACTTGAATTCTGTATACTTAACAACAGCATCCGATCTTTTTGTCTCAACACCTCGGTGTACAGTTTTCCTCTGACTTACATTCTATATTCTATGTCTTTCTTCAGCCTAATGTATGTTCCTAAATCCACCCACTGACTTGAAATTCCCTATTACATTAGTGATTGAGGGGCATATTCATGTCATAGCAATTGTACAGCAGAGATCAGAGGACAACTTTCAAGACTGGGGTCTCTCCATCACGTGAGTCTCAGGGACTCTGGAACTCCAGTCATCAGGCTTGACAGCAAGTGCCTTTACCTATACTAAGCCATTTGGCCAGTAAGTACCTACTGACACTTAATATTTAGTTTCTCTGTCTTCAGTTCTAAAATTCTTTATCATTTCATGACTCTTATAAAAAGTTTTCAATTTAGTGCTGAGGACATAGTTCAGTGTTGGAGCACTTGTCCAGTACATACAAGGCTTAGGTATACACACACACAAAACCTGCCAACTTAGTTTTTAATTTTTATAACACACGAATAACAGGTATATTTTAAGTCCTTGAAAATTTCTATACCCTGTGTTTCTTTTGTTTTTGTTTTTTGAGACAAGGTTTCTCTGTGTAGCCCTAGCTGTCCTGGACTTCCTCTGTAGACCAGAATGGCCTCAAAGTCACAGAGATCCACCTGCTTCTGCCTCTCCTTTATGTTTCTACAGTCTCCATCTCCTATTGGTTTTCAGTTACATCTGGCCATCTAAGTTGTTTTTGTTTTTGTTTTCCATTAAATTCTGGTCGCTGTATAAATTATAAATTTATAAATTGATAAATTATAAATTGACTGTTGATACTGGTATTCAAAAGGGATTACTCCTACTTCTAGCAGGCAGCCATAATACCAACATTAGGAATCCCAGATTATTAATCCAGTAGAAAACAAGAGATTAAAGGCTGGGTTTTCTTCCATATATAAACTGATCTACTTCTGTTTCATTCTTATTCTTAAGATTCAGGCCTTTGGGGAGCTGTATAAGGAATGTCTTGTGTATTGTATGGATAGAGCACCTGTCAATAAATCTGATGGCGTTTAGCTTAGGCAGGAAGTAGGAGATGGAATGTCAGGCAAGCAGAAAGGATTCTGAGATAGAGACAAGCACACAAGATTCAGCCAGCAGGATGAGAAGAGGATGGATACATGGTACCTGAGCATAGGTAGGCAGCCACATGGCAGCATATAAATTAGTATAAATACGTTATTTTAAGTTATAAGCTAGTGAAAGAAGAGTCTAGCTATATGGCCTAGGTATTTGTAAAATAATGATCTTGAGTTTCATGAGTCATTATTTCCAGGGAGCTATGGGGAAAAGAGGAAAAACCAACTACTATAGGGAACCCATCCAATGTTTCCCAGAGCCCTTTCCTATGTTTTGTCTTCCAAGACATCAGACTCAGTTCTGAAAGCTTGATTCATCTTTCAGAACATGACCTCAAAATATCTCACTGCATAATGTAGTGGTTCTCGACCTTCTTAATGCTGTGACCCTTTAATACAGTTCTTCATGTTATGATGATTCCAACCATAAAATAATTTCATTGCTACCTCATAACTGTAATTTTGATACTGTTATGAACTGTAATATAAGTTACTAATATGTAAGATATCTATGTACCCCAAAGAGGTCATGACCCACAAGTTGAGAACTACTGGCCTAGATAAATGATCTGTATCTTCTAACTTTGCTAACTGTCACTGTCTTTGGTTAGAAACAGGCTAGTTTAGCTAAATATGGTGGCCTATGTCTATAATCACAGAGCAATGAAGTCTGTTGCAAGCTTGCTTCAAGCTCAAGCCCTGCCTGGACTATAAGGCATAGTTCAAAAAAGAAAAGAAAAAAAAAGCCAGTAATGAAGGAAATGGGGACTTCAGATATGCACAAAGATACCAGGCTCCACAAAGGACCAGAAGGAATGATGATGTTCCATATTGTCTTCAAATGTGGCTGTCCAGAAAACATAAAGACAAAGATTCACCCAAAAAGATCCATATACCTGGTTAGCCTACATCCCTGTTAGCACTAAAACAACAACAAAAAACAAAACAAACAAACAAACAAAAGCTACAATCAGTACAGAGAACTAACAACTGAGTGTCAAAATCATAAAACTGTAAAAAGAAATTTTTAAATAAAATAAGTATCTACATTAGATAAGCACAATGGCACAGTATTCAGGAAGTAGAGGAAGGTGGATCAAGAGATCAAGGCCAGTCTGGGATACATGAGACTGTCTCAAGAAGGGAAAGAGGGAAAGATAGGGATGAAGAGAGAAGTGAAGAAAAGAGAGCACTAGACTAGGGCGTAGCTTAAGACTACTGACAAGAAACTTGTAGACAGACCTTCTTGCATCCCCAAAAGCATGTTACAACTCTTTTGTGATGTCTAAATTCTTAATTCAATAAATATACCTTAGCTAACTATCCTCTTTACTTGAATTCTATTGTTTTTAATTCCTCATGAACACAAGTATCAATGGGATACAAATGCCTAGACATGTTTCCTTAAACTAGATCCCAGTTGCCGTGTGTGATTGTCACATACTATAATACTCTCAAAATAATGCCTATACTCAGAGGCAGAAACAAGTAGTTCCATGCCAACCTGGGCTATATGAAGACCCTGATTTCATAAAACAAAAACAAACAAAACTGCAAAATTCCATTTTTTTTGAAGATTTTTTTATTTATTAATGGTTGCTGGAAATTGAACTCAGGACCTTTGAAAGAGCAACCAGTGCTCTTAACCTCTGAGCCATCTCTCCAGCCCACAAAATTCCAATTTAATAGCCAACCATCATGAACTCTTCAAGTAAAAAGGCAATACATAGGCTTTAGAACTATGCATTTTATTCTTAGCAGATCATTTCTGGTATACTCTTAGAAAATAGCCCTGTGTAAGACTAGCAAATAAAGATAAGCTAAATCATCAAAAATATTCAATGCATAAATATTTTAATGTTACTTTAAGAATTGCTCATTCTATAAAGTATTAAAAAACAGAACTTAACCAAGAAGAAGGGCTCCTTTCACAACACCACTATATTCTAAGCTCAATAGTTAAAACTGTATATTAATAAAACAAATGATTCCCAACTTGTGTTACATTCCAAAACCTCCTCGTAAGTTTGATGCTACAACTCAGAATATACCTTAAAATAATAAAAACTGTTGAATACTAGCACCCTAAATATAGTGCATCTCAAATAGAGGGGAGACTGACATTAAGCAACTGGGAACTTAGCACGTGCCACAAATATGTATTATTTTTATAAGCCAATTAAAGAAAAGGATTCAATAAAGACCACAAAAGCCTTGTGATTGAAGACTTTTTATTAAGACAGGGTCCTCATCCCAGACTGGCCCCAATCAAAGGCATGTGACGCCATTCCCTGTTTGCTTTCTTAGGTGGTGTTGGGGATAGAACCTGGATCTTATATGCACTAGACAAGCACTACCAACTAAGCCACATCCCAGGCCAGGTTTTTCTTTTAGAGAAAGCTATACATGTTTCACACTGAGAACAAAGAAAGACAGGGGTAAGTTTCTGGTAAAACAGGCAATGAAACATGAAATGCAGATCAGATGGACCATACCATCTAAACAGACACCTCCTAAAACTGGAAGAAAGGGGACCAGAATGAGCTTAGACAGCAACAAATGTGTAGACATAGAGGCAGTTAAACTATACCTGATGGTTTCAATTTTTCTCAACATACATGTCATACTATGGGAAATGAAGTGTAAAAAGGTCCCTGAATCTGAAAGAGGTTATCAGACAAAAGGGAGGGCAGGGTCAAAGGAATTATTGGAGTCTCTGCAAAGTCTGGTAATATAACAAAGTGCTGGGTGACTGATTTAAAGCGGAAGACAGGTTTCTATGAGGTGGGATTTACACTGCTGAAATCACAGCAGAGAGTCCAATCTGTAGAATCAGCAGAACAACCAACAAGACTGCTACCTCAACAGTCCTAAGGTACCAATGGGTTAGGACTTATGTGATGACTATGAAGGATGTACAAAGGTCAATTAGACTAAAGTGCAGCCACCAAGGCACCAAGTGCAATTAAGAGATTTATGGACCAGTCAGGGAACTGCTTAGGAGATATGACAAAGGCTAAATTTAGGTTTTTAATTAATATTTAAAAGGACTAAATCATTTTTAATATTTGATAAGATTTTATCAACCAGCCATATATCCTACCTATAAAGAGATAAAACCTATCTTATAAAATGTGGGTGAAAGGCACTCCCAACAGGCAATGAAGTAAGTAGGCATCCCATGTACATAGTTCCCTTACCCGTTTCCATAAAAATCTCACCTGCAGAACTGGGAGGAAGACATTCATGGTAACTAGGAGCAATGGCACAAACCTGCGGTTCCAGTGACTCAAGAAGTCAGAGGAATGAGGTGGCACACACCTTCAAAAACTTAGGCTTAAAAGGATCAGGAGTTCAAAGCCAGCTTAGGTTATAGATCCTGTCCCAAGACAAAACAAAAATATACACACACAAAATCTTTCTAAAAAGTATTAATTAGCATATTTCTTATTAAAGTTGAAGTTAAAATGTAGTATGTGCCTAATATCTCCAAGGTAGGGGAAGATACATGTTCCTTAATGACAAGAAAAATTTTTAAATTGAACTAAAATTTCTCTGGAATTACATAGAATACCCAGCCTACAATATATAACATATTTTTTTTTACAATGAACTGAAAACAGACAGCTTTATACTTCAGCACAAAAAATCTATAAAATTTTTGGAATTTTATTTGTTTGTTTAAGGGTTATTCGTTTGGGTTTTGTTTTGTTTTGTTTTTAGAGTTTGGGTCTCACTCTGTAGCCCAGTTTGAACTCAAACCTGTAGCAATCCTCCTGCCTCAGACTCTCAAGTACAGGGATTTATAAGACTGAGTCACCATACTTGGCTTCCAAAACAACGTTCATTTTCAAACCTATACAACACACCTTAAAAAAAAAAGATTCTTTTATGTCTGAGTGCTTTGTTTACATGAATATACATGGTACTGCATGCATCCATTGCCTAGGAAAGCTGGAAAGAGGTGCTGGAACCACTGAAACTGCAATTAGTCTGTTGTAAGCCACCATGTGGGTGCTGGGAACCAAACTCAAGTCCTCTGCAAAAATAGCAAGTGCTTTTTAACGAACAAACCATCTCTCCAGCCCCATACAATACACTTCTCACAAATGCTATTTGTACTTTGTTAAAATATGGCCTTATAAAATGGTTTAAAGATTAAATGTCTGCTTTTTCCAAAATATTTTTGAGATGAATCACTGCACCAACAAGGGAAATCAGCATTCCACTAAACTCTTAAGTTTTCAGCTATGGAACATTAACACTGACCATAAAGAAAATACAGTGGTAGGTGGACTCCTAATGTTAGCATACTTTCTAAGGAAAGAAAATGACCTAAGCATTTGTAACTTTTAAAGGAGTTCCAAAAAGGCCCTCTGTGAATAATTTAAGTGAATAGTGAATACACATTAAAGCCTTTATGACTTAGAGAATTTTACACTGGTAGCCAGTTAATCTCCTAGGCACAAATGCACACTGTTGAACTTTAAAACTCATTTACCAAGATTAGCATGGTGGCCCACGCCTTTAATAGCAGCAGGCAAAGGCAGGCAGATCTCTATGAGTCTAAGGCCAGCCAGGTTCCAGGACAGTCAGGAGACATAGAGAGACCTTCTCTCAAATAAACAAACAAGCAAACAAGCAAACAAACAAAAAACCCAATAACAATTATTCATAAAAATTTTTCAGAAAGAAAAATAACTTTGATTTTCCTCAAAGCTCTGGGTATTGGTGGCATATTCCTGTAAACCCAGAACCTGGGAGGCTGAGGCAGGCGGGATGAGTTTAAAGTCAGCTTGGGCTCACAGTGAGTACCAAGTGAGCCAAGAATATACAGCAAGGTACAACAAACAAACAAAAAAACTGTTAAGATTAAAAAATGTTCTGCTTAGTCTTATCCTCTATTTGGAAAATTTTATTTTTCACATCCTTCAAAAGTGGCTGTCTTGTGTTTATTTCTAGCTATATATTTACAGAGTCCCTCAGAACAATGTCATAGACACGTGCTTAGCTCTGAGAAACCAACAATGTCCTTGTACAGCTGCCACATGTTCCATTCATAATAGTTTCTCATTGGCTTCACTTCTCTCTTTGCTTCTGCCAAGACTCAATAGTCAATAGACAAAAAAACACTGGGGCCTGCTACGATCACAATAAAAAGAAGTAAAGCCATGCTTAAAAACTGCCACATTAGGGGGGCAGCAAGATGGCTCAGATGGGGAAAAAATACAAAAACTTGCCTCCAAGCCCGACAAGCCTTGGTTTAATTTCTGGAAACCACATGATGGAACAAGAGAAAGTACCACCTGACCAACACATGTATACCACAGCCTGTGTATGCCCACATATATACATATATACACACAACTGGCACTTTACAAAGTGAAAAACCAAAGAGAACAGTGTCTAGGTCTACTTCTACTCTCTAAATACAGAATGTCTCCACCAGTCAGGAATCTGCATTTCCAACTAAGCAGAAAAGTATTTTCCAAGCCTGCTTTCTACCGACAAGAGCTCTTACTTGTTGTCCTCTTAGCTGTGTCTCTGGTTTTCAGAACAAAAGTGTAGCAATCAATAAATACTCTGAAAATATTCTGTGTCACCATACTTACACAAAATAATTTTTAAATGAATGGGTTTTCCTCCATAGACTTCAACCTGTACATAACAGCACTTTTTAAATGTATGCATGATCTTTGTGTATACACATATGGAGACTAGGACAACTTTAGATTCTCTCACTGGTCTGGGTCCCAGAGACAAGTAGACTAGGCTGGTTGGCAATGAGTTTCAGGGATCTTCCTATCTCTCCACCCCAGCACTGGAATTACAAGCAGCACAGTGCCTGGCTCTCTCCATGGGTGCAGAAGCTCAAATTCTGATCCTCATATTTGTGAGCAAAGCACTTCACCATTGAACCTCAGCTCCCAATGACACACGTATTTATTTATTTATTTGTTTGTTTGTTTGTTTATTATTAATTAGTTTACTCACTTTGTATCCCCCCTGTAGCTCCCTCCTACCTCCCCTCCCAATCCCACCTGTACCCCTCCTCCACATTTTTTCATTTTCAAGTTTTTCTATAAAAGGAATAAAAATTGCAGTGCCAGATAGGTGACTCAGCAGGTAAAATTGCTAGCCACACAGGTGACAACCTGGGTTCTCTCCCTGGAACGACATGAAAAGCCAGAACCAGTGCTGCACATCTGTAACCTCATGCTCATCCCAAAAAGGGAGGCGGAGACAGAACTGCCCAAGGCCCCTGGGCCAGCTGCTCTGGGGTTCACAGAGCAGCAGAAGTGAGAAAGACTGCCTCAATAGGGAGGAAAGCCAAACCCAACTCTCAAAAGCTGTCCTGACCTCCACATGCACCCACAAACAGTACACACACACACACACACACACACACACACTTTAAAAGGAACAAACTGCTCTATAACAAAAACAAATGTTAAGTAGAAATGTGCATAAACAGACTGTAAAGCTTTATTATAGCCTTGAAACAATCAATCTTTCTCATGAGCACAGGAAGCACAGTAGAAAGGTCAGAATCCCAGGGTCTGGGGTCTGGTCTGCTGGCTTTAGACATTCAGCACATATACATGAGCATGGGCAATTACTCATCTTTCTGAACTTCAATTTTTGTCTGTAAATGTAAGCATTCTGAAGTCTCTTAAAATATCAATGTTATCTAGGCTTGCCTATGTTAACACCCACTTGGCCTGTAATCCCTGCACTTGGGGAGGTAAAGGCAGGAAAATCAAGATTTCAAGGCCACCTCAGTTACAAGAGACTCTTGTCTCAATTAAAAAAAAAAAAAAAAAAGGGCTAAGGAGATAGCCCAATGGAGAAGAGTGCTTACTGTTCTTTAAAAGACAGGAGTTCAGTTCCCAATACCCAGGTCCGGTGGCTCACAACTAACAGTAACTTCAGCTGCAGGGAAATCCCATGCCTCTGGCTCTCAGGGTCACCTACACTCACATATACATACATACATACATACATACATACACGTAATTAAAAATAAGAAAAATAAGTATTTTTACAAAAATATAATTCCCACAGAAACTTCGATTGATAAAAGTTCACGCTTAGCATGATGGAGCACTACCTGTAACTCCAGCACTAGGGAGGCAGAAAGAGGATCAGTGTCTATGGACCTATCTCAAAACCCAACCGACCAACAGGAGGAGGTCTAACAGTTTTACAAATGTGAAAATGTACAGGGAAGCTTTTTTTTAGGGGGGCAGGGAGAAGAGGTTGTTTTGTTTTGTTTTGTTTTGTTTTGTTTTGTTTTGGAGATAAGATTTCTTTGTGTAGCCTTGGCTGTCCTGGAACTCACTCTGTAGACCAGGCTGGCCTCAAACTCACAGAGACCTGCCTGCCTCTACCTCCCTGAGTAGAGTGCTGGGTTATTAAAGGCATGTGCCAACGCCTGGCTCACAGGGAAGCGTTTAAAGAAAAAACAACTGATGACTGTTTTCTAGAAACAAATCTGAAATCTATACTTTTCAAAAAAAACTACTATCGATAAATAATTTAGGGCCCAAAAGAAAAAGCCTTTTTTCTAACTACTATTCTCCAATATTGCTTTATCAAAACTCTATTCAGGCTCTTGAATTGCAATTACATTATCCTTAACAAATGCTACCCAATATCACATTACAAATATAGTGCCACTCAAAACTGATTACCAATCTGATTACTTTCATTTATCACATCAACTGAAAAAAAAATACATTCAATATAAAATGACATGTTCTGACAACTTAACCACACTGTATGGTTAAATTTTTACATATACTCTTATTTTTAAAGAGAAAAATATAACTGTCCAGAATTAATCAGTGTAACTTTCAAACCAAGTGCTAACACAAAAATGAAAGATTAAATAACAGAAAACTTTTGGATGTCATCACAATGCAACTTCAGATTAGGGCACTAAAGAAGTTTCATTCCCAACCCTTTTGTCTCCTCAGGGATTAAGCAGTGGTCTGGCTCAAGTCCCCAGGGCCCTCACTATACTTAAAACACATCACAGATATTAAATGTGAGTACTGAACTATCTTTAACTCCCCAGCACTTGGGTATGAGTTTTCATTTGATAAACTGTGACTGTGAAGAGGTATCACCATAGTTTTCACCTAAAGTAACTAACAATCAGCTATTACATTCAGATAAAAACTGCTGATGAAAATTCTGGAGGTCAGTATGGCATACACACTACATGGATGTACACGCATGTGTATATGTGTGTGTGTGTGTGTGTGTGTGTGTGTGTATGTATTGATACACTTTTTTTTTGGACACAGGATCTCTCTATACGGCTCTGACTGTCCTAGAACTCACTATGTAGACCAGAGAGACTCCGAACTCACAGAGATCCATTTGTCTCTGCTTTGGATTAAAGGCAAGAGCCACAATGCCCAAATGTGTGTGGTATGTGTGGGGGTGTGTGTGTGATGTATGATCCCTTTAATTCGGAAATTTTATTTCTAAGAATATTTCTAAAGAAATACTTGGAAGCTGCACATTGTAGCGTGTGCTTTTAATCCACACCTGAGAGGCGGAGGGGGGAGTTTGAGATCAGCCTGGGTTTGCATATAATGGGTTTAGTCTAAGCCAGCCAGAGATAAATGATGCTAGCCATTAATACATTTGCTGCTCTTATAGAAGACCCAAACGTTTCCAGAACCCAAAGGAGGCAGCTAACAACCACCTGTAACTTCAGATCCAGGAGATCCAATTGTCCTCTTCTGGGCTCCATGAATACACAAGTACACATATACACACATGCGCATACACACAAAAATACGTGAGCATGTACTCACACTGACTCATACACAAACACATATATACAAAAATTTAAAGTTAAAAATACTTGGAAATTAGACCAGGAGTGGTAGCTTACACTTCTAACCCCAGTACCTAAGAAGTGGAAGCAAGAGTCAGTAGTCTAAGGATAGCCGTGAACATGAGACCCTATGTCAAAACAAAAGTTTCTAATACTAAAACCTAAAACTAGCCAGATGTGATAACACACACCTTTAATCCCACAACTCAGGAAGCAGAGACTAAACAAACTAAACTTGCCCATATTATAAAATTTTACATGTTTTAGGGACATCTATTACATAGCAGAAACATGGAAAATCTTGGAAATGAAACACATTTATGAAAGAAAAAAAAAATCTTTAAAAATCCCACTGTTTCAGCCAGGCCCATGGTGGCACACAACTTTAATCCCAGCACTTGGGAGGCAGAAGCAGGTTGATCTTTATGAGTTCAAGGCCAGCCTGGTCTGCATAGCAAGTTCTAGGACAGCTAGGGCTATACAGTGAGTCCTGTCTTGGGGGAAAAGGGGGAATCCCACTGAGACACACACACACACACACACACACACACACACACACATCTATATAAAGAATGTATTACTTTCATAACTTAAGATGCCATACTGCCATATCTTTAACAGAAAATTCAACTCAAGCTTTTCTAAATAAAAGCAACTGTAGTACAGAGCCTTGCTACATCAAGTGTGATCCTGAGAACAAGACCGTCTCCTGGATGATGGTCAGGAATGCATTGTCCCAGGGCCCCACCAGACCTACCAATTCTTTCATTTAACAACCCCCCACACACACCTACAGGTGATCTGAACTCATGTTAAACTTTGAGGATCACTAGTTCAGCAGCTCTAGAGCCACTTGAAAAGGAAAGGAGCTGGAAAAACAGCTGAATTGATAAGTACTGCTTACCTTGTAAGCATGAAGACACCTGAATTCAACCTACCAAATTCCTCATTTTTTAAAAGCATCAATCAACAAAAACAGGCGTTGTGTCACAGAGGTGCAATCCCAACACTGGGGAGGCAGAAACAGGCAAATACCTGGGGCAAGCTGGGATTGTGTAAAGTAGCTAACCTAGCCTATTTGGTCAGTTCCAGAATGAAAGAAAAGGTGGAAGGTGTCTAAAGAATGAATGACACTGGCTGGTCTCTGGCCTACAAGCACACAAGCATATGTACATACACAGTTACAAGTAAAATGTAAAATTTTCTTAATGTACATTAAGCTATTAGACACAGTATTTTGAGATTTCTTGAGTTATAAAAAGATGTGAAATTATATACCGCTCTAAGATATAAAGAGTGACTAATTACAGATCCTTGGCTGTGTCACTGTTGGTCTGGAGTTAAATGTTCAGCTAGACAGGATTTACACAGTATCCTTAAGGCTTTGAGTTTCACCTCCAGTACCAGAAGAAGGGGAGAAAAGTAAAAGGGACCAAATGCTAAACAACCCACTAGTCAATATGCAGTAAATTTCTCAAAGATGATGCTCTCCATCGAATTTCTGAGAGCCACTTACCAAACAGGATATGGGGTGGAGGAACGGATCCTAGATACTTCTAGAGAGGGTATTCATTTGGAGTATGAGAATTAATGAGGACCACTACATTCTGTTCTATACATTTTATGATTTGTCAGCTGAGTTTTTCTTTTTCTCAATGAAGTGCTACAGATCCAGGCAGTTATTTAAAACTGATGTAAAGAAAATAGTCCTAAGAATGGTGCCTCTGCCTATGGCCCTAACACTTGAGAGGCTCAGTTAAGAGGACTGCTTGAAGTCTGAGGCCAGCCTGGGCTACATGGCAAGGTCCTGACCACAAAACAAAACAAATTGCAGAAATTTGGACCCCATCCTATCCAATGAAGCATCAAAGAACTAGCCTTGTTTAAAGTCATCTTCCATACAGACCTAAACCAGAGGAAAGGGAGTAAGCAGTCAGCAGTAAGTTAAGGTACTCTGGCATCACACTCAATTAAACACTTCTTACCCACCAGCCATTCCAAAAAGAGAAAAAAGATCCAGAGTCACTACTGAGTCCCTGTGTCATCAGTGTCGTCATATCCTGTCCTCACCCTAACACCCCAGTACCTGGTGGACCCCAGGACTTAAGCATGCTGAGCAAGCACACTGCCACTGAGCTACAGAGCCAGCCCATCGCTTTGACTTCAGATGGCCATGTCTAGGTAGTGGCACCATTTCTCTCTCCAGTGCCTGGATCCCCAGGGACATGCACCACAAATGTCATTATGAGAACCCTTTCCCCCTTTTGGAAGTTGCTATAGGAAGGAACATTGTGGGGGACAACGGCAGGCTGCTTTCCAGTGCTCCTAGCTGACTACTCCCACCTATTTCCTTCCAGCACAAAATGTGCTAATCACGAAAACACTTCACAATGACTTGCTTGTTAGAATCCCCCTCATAACAAACCTAATATACATCAGAATTAACAACTTATTTGGAAGCTGTGATTAAGTTTAGGCTCTATTTTCAAACTAAAACCCAATCTGCATTTCTTTGAATGTTCCAAGTTAATCATTAAGGAAATAATTTTCTCACAGTTTTGTTTAAGTTTGAATACAACATGAATGCTACTAGGTGGGAAGACTCAGGGACCAATCTGATTATGATTTATTAGCTTATTATATGTATACTACCAGCTAACAAACAACAAATTAAAAACAAATTCTCGAGGGGCATAGAAGAAGAAAAGGGAGGGAGGGTGGGATTGAGAGGAGATGGGGGAAGGGGCTACAGCTGGGATACAAAATGAATAAACTGTAATTAATAAAAATAAAATAAAAAATTAATTTAAAAAAGATAAAAAACAAAACAAAACAAGAAAACACAAATTCTCCTATAGTAAGAACCACCAAAAAGCTTAGCCTTGATTTAATCCTACTTTAAAATGTTTTTTAAAATTTTGTGTGTATAATGTTTTGCCTGTATGTTCACCTGTGTACTGAGTGCATGCCTGGTGTCATGGTGGCCAGAAGAGGACAACAGATCCCTTGAAACTGGAGTTAAAGATGGCTATCAGCTGCCATGTGTGTCTGCCCTGTGGAAGACCAGGCAGTGCTTTTAACCACTAAGCCATCTTTCCCTGCCCTTCATCCTATTTTTAACCTTTCAAACTTGAACACCAGTCACACAAAATATCTAATTGCCTCAAATTTCGTACATATGGAGTTAATGAAGAATTTCATATCCTTTGGGGGAATCCTAAAAATACACAAAAGTATACATTTTTCCAGGCATGGTGGCAAATACCTGAAATCTAGCATTTGGTAGGCAAAGACCTGAGGATCAGAAGGCCAATTTGAACTACATTAGACCCTCTTTCAAAAAGCCAAAAATGTAAAAAATAAAAAGTAAAAGTGATATTAGGCTGGCAGTGGTGGTGTGGGCCTTAAGAACCTGGGGAGGCAGAGGCAGTGGGATCTCTAAGTTTGAGGCCACCCTGGTGTAGAAATCAAATTCCAGGACAGCCAGAGCTACACAGAGACACCTTGTCTTGAGAAAAAAAAAAAAAAAGTGAAAGTAAAAATATAAAAAGTACTATGTGGGGTTGTATACACCTGGAGAGGGGCAGGAGGTAGTTGGGGCAAAAGATCACTCTTTCAAAACCAACCTGGGCAGCATAGAAAGTCCTTCCCCTACCCTGGGAGTGGTAAATGCCAACACTGACAACATTAATTAAGTATAATGGGAAAATAATGTGTACACTCATCTATGTTCACCACAAGTAGTAACCAATACACATAATTTGTAAAACCACTAATTCTAAATTTAAAATAGCTACCAGAAACCATGCATGATAACACATGTCTGCAATCCTAGCATGTGGGAGGCTAAGGTAAGAGGACTGAAAGTTCAAGGCCAGCCTGAACTACAGTGAGTTCCAGAGTTCCATACCAACCAACGCTATATAATGAGACTGTCTTAGAGAGGAATGCTAATAATGATTTCATTGACTGGTACTAGTTAAACATTACCACCAGAGAGAATGATGGCTTTATACAGAACAAATGAGGGCCAGGTTGAGAATCACCATTGAGAACCTACACAGGTCTCTCTAAATACAATCATGATTCTCTTGGGAATACATTTTTATTTTATTATTGCTGTTTGAACATTAGCATGTACTTATACAAACCTGGATATTATAGCTAGTCATGATGCTCACTCTTGATTACAGTACGTGCTGCTGTACACATGGCATCTAAAGGCTGCTTCCAGCTTAACATGCATACTGTTTCACTGTTAACTTTTCACCAGAAGGAACACATACGCTAAAATGATATAATCTAGTAAATGTTATACATAAACGAGTAACAGTCATCTGTCATCACTGCCAAGTATTATGCAACATAGTAATTGCATGTGCCATAATTCTATGTGACTGGCCTCATAGAGGGGTTGGTATCAGCACTCTCAAATATGATGGCAGTGTGTTATACTATGAGGTTTATTAAGTGATCCATTATTATCTTGTGAGACCAGCACCATTTATGTGGTCTGTGACTGACAAACATCCATTTTAGCACTACTGTAAATGGCTCTGTAACCAAGATTTTGTTGTATACTTCCAAGAAGGAAGTACACAGAATAACTTATGGTGCCTTAGGAAGTAGGTTAATCCTGGATTCCAGGTCAGGAAACTACTTACCCTCTGACCCTAACTACTTTCACCTATAAAACAAGGATCATACCAATAAAGAGTTACAACAAGAAAAAAACTAACTGTGGCTAAAATAAATTCTTCTACAACAAAACAAAAACAATAAGTAAATTAACTAATTAATTCCCACCCACCCTTTCCTTTCAGTTAGTTCTTTTGGGTAAACAAGCAATTTAATTTAGCAAATACCTATATACTAGCTAGGTACAGGGTCCCCTGAACAGCGTAACAGACAAATAGCTTACATGGTCTGCAGCTGCTTTTCTTATCCAGTTTACAAGCTTCAGAGGTGGTCTAGCATGGCAGCCTATGGCTATAAACTCAGCAGTCAGGAGGTGAGGCAGAAGGATAACAGAAAGTTGGAGGCCAATCTAGTATACAAATAAACAAACAACAACAAAACCCATGATGGGACTCAGGAGGAAAAACAACAAAAGCTCAGGTGTGGGGTATGTCTTTAAGTCCTACACTTGGCAAACAGAGACAGGGAGATTTATATGAGTTCCAGGTCAGTGAGATTTCATTTAAAAGGAAAAAATAGGGGCACACAAGCCTCAGGGGTTAAGATAAACCCAGAACAAATACGTCTTGTGTTTAAACCTAAGAAACCCCAGGTCACTCTGGACATTCTTCAGTAGTCACTTACCATGTCCAATCTCCTGGAGTGTGTGAACTTAACACTAACTGACAGCTACATGTGGTGATGTCTGCCTGTAATCCAGGAAAACTGCTATGAGTTCAAGGCCAGGCTACAGTAACACCTAAGATCGTACCAACCCTACCACTTCAGAGGGAGAAACTACCTAGAACTCAGCAGACAAATCAAATGGAAGGAGTTAAGGGAGAAGGAAGGAGGGAAAGAGCAAGAAGTCCAATGAAACACACGAAAAGACATTTTACTTCCAAAATATACAAATTAACCAATGCTATTTTGGGAGTAGGGAGAGGGTAGAGCCAAGGAAAGATAACATAAGAAAAGGAAACGTGGGTAAGATGATCAATCCTCACTCAGAAAGACAAACAGGAGGAGCATTGGAAGAAAGAAAACAGGAAACAGGACAGAAGCCTGCCACAGAGGGCCTCTGAAAGACTCTACCCAACAGTGCATCAAAGCAGATGCTGAGACTCATAACCAACCTTTGGGCAGAGTGCAAGGAATCTTATAAAAGGAGGAGAAAGTAAGACCTGGAGAGGACAGGAGCGCCACAAAGAGAGCAACAGAACCAAAATATCTGGGCATTGGGGTCTTTTCTGAGACTGATACTCTAATCAAGGGCCATTCATGGACATAGCCTAGAACCCCTGCTCAAATGTAGCCCATGGCAAAAATCAGTATCCAAGTGGGTTCCCTACTAATGGGAACAGGGACTGTCTCTGACCTGAACTCAATGGCTGGCTCTTTGATCACCTCCCCCCTTACCAGACCACAGAGAACGACAATGCAGCCAGTCTGGATGAGACCTAATAAGCTAGGGTCAGATGGAAGAGGAAGAGGACCTCCCCTATCAGTGGACTGGAGAGAGGCTTGGAAGGAGATGAGGGAGGAAGGGTAGGATTAGGAGGGAATGAGGGAGGGGGCTACAACTGAGATACAAAGTGAATAATTAATATAATAAATTATATTAATATAATTAATTAATATAATAAATTTAAAGTAATTAAAATTAAGTAATTAATATAATAACTTTTTTAAATGTTCAGCTAAAATAAAATAAGATACAAAGCTTTTTCAAAAAAAGGAAATCCTCACATTTTTCTTTTTATCTTCATTTTATTTATTTATTTATTTAGTGTGTGTGTGTGTGTGTACATGTGCCCATTTGCATGCCACGTTCACAGGACAACTTGCAGGATTGAGTTCTCTCCTTCCACTTTGTAAGTGCTAAGGCTCAATCTAAGGTCATCACGCTAACTTGCCAACACGTATCTTTACCTGCTAAACCATCTCACTGCCCCAATATAATCCTTTTTTGAAAATACTTCCTTTAAACTCAAAAACTGGAAGCTATGTGCTGTGATGCTGCCTGTAATCCAGGAGGACTGCTGTTAGTTCAACCCCAGACAATGGTTCTAAGATAGCCTGGGCTACAGCTGAGATCACACCAACCCTACCACTTTAGAGGGAGAAAATTATGGCTTGTAAGACTGCATATCCCCCAGAATATCTGCAAGCTAAGAACAATTTTTACAGTTTTAAAACATTAAAACAACAACAAAGGATATGGGATTAACCATGTTAGCCAGCAAGATCAAAATATTTACTATGCTTCCCTTTACCGGAAATGTCTGCCAACCCCTGTTGTACTTTATAGTGATATTTTACATCTCACTGAATTATCTCACTAAAAGTATCTTGGCGATTTAAAATTTACATGTTAAACTGGGAGGAGAGGTAAGGGGGCTGCAATCAAGATGAAAAGTGAATAAATAAATTTTTAAAAATTTGCATGTTAAGGCCATTTATGTGAGTTTTCTTTCCATCCTTTCTTCCCTGTCTAGTCATTTTTGTTTGGGTTTTGGTTTTCAAGACAGGGTTTCTCTGCTTCTTTGTGTAGCCTTGACATGTCCTGGACTTGATTTGTAGAGCAGGCTGGCCTCGAACTCACAGAGATCTGCCTGCCTCTGTCTCTCAGCCTGCTGGGCTCACAGGCGTGAGCCACCATGCCTAGTTCTCCCTGCCTAGTCTTTAAAGTACTAGCCAATTTCTTTACAGAGAAACAATTCTGCAAGTATTTATTACAATATCCTGGTGAAACAAAAAGGGACAACCAAAATATTGGTCACGTCCATTTTTGTTTAAGGGGTGTTCTAGTACAAGCATTTTTTTTCCAACAAATTTAAGTCCCACATGGCTAAGCAAAGTAGGCCTATGTTGAGCAAAGCCCACAGTTTACTTCAACTGCAGACATACAAAATCAGGGAAGAAAGCAGACCACCAGTCCCCAGCACTAACTCGTTAAACTGACTAGCAGCAGGCTGCAATAACAAACATCTAACTTTTACAAGAACAAAACAGGTACGAAAGGACAACTCAGGACTCACTACATAATCCCGCATGTCAGAAAGATGCAGTAAGAGACAGAGAAACGGCTCAGTGATTAAGAGCACTTGCTGCTCTTGGAAGAATAGGGTTCAATTCCCAGAATATGCATGAAAGTTCACAACAGCCTGTCACTCCAGCTCCAAGATTCCTCTGGCCCTCTCATAGGCATCAGGCATACACAGGATGCCTACAGACACAAGCAGGGAAAACACTCAGACACATTAAACAAAAAAGTATAGTGACCCCATTTCATGACTTTAAAGTGTGGGGGTGGGGGTGCAGCAAGATGGTAACAGTATGATGGAACTCCCACAAGTTGTCCTCTGACCTCCACACATGGGCATGCATAAAAAGTCCACACATATGCACACAAAATAAATAATGTATATTTTAATAAAACCTTAAAAAATAAAGTAAAACTCCAAACCTTCAAGGGAAAAGGAAATGATCTGACCCAGCAAGTATTAGGTAAGTATTAAGTAATAATACAGAAGTATTAAGAAAATCTGAAAGTCTGAGAAGTGGTACAAAACTGCAGGCCTAACATGAGAAAAGGACCGAGCTTTCATTTCAGCACAATTAGTGTTATAGACACACTGCTGAAACCATCTTCAGAGACAAGCAGTAAACAATTAATCATCCTGCCTCCCTAGACTAGAATGGAAAAGCTAGAAGCCTGCTGTCCTTGAAACCAACAAAAACCTAAACACAGTTTCAATCAAAACTTTGAGACCATTAAGTGATTAAATATTTCTAGAAAAACTCAAAATTCAATACTCTCACATAATGAAAGCATAAAAATATAAAAGAGGGTTTTTTTGAACTACCATGTAGAATATGACTAGCTATAATGTATCTTTCATTAGCAGAAAAATCATTTTTTTTTTATTAAAGTCCATTATTTTAAGGAAGTCACTAATCAGTATCACTTTGAGACAATGAACCCACTCACATATCCTATATGGAAACTAACTAGAAATGAAACTTATTTTTCTATACCAGGAGTCCCCAACAGTTAAGCTCCCAAAATGTACACCTACAAACTTCAGATTGTAAAGACATACAATATTTTTTCTAAGATGTCAACACATGGATCTAGGCAGCACTTAACAAGCTGAGGCAGAAGGACTGCTATGAGTTCCAGACTGGCCTTCGATACACAGTGAAAGTTTGTCTCAAAAAACAAACAAGGGTTCATTCCTCAGCATCTCCAGGCAGCCTCCCTTATACTGGGGCTGGAGAGATTGTTAAGAGCTCTTATGGCTCATGCAGAAGACCGAGGTTCGATGCCTACCACCCCTATGGTGGCTCACTGCAGTTCTGGGGGATCCCACATCTGTACTCTGGGGCATTGCTTGCATGTGGTGCACTGCCATACAGGTACACAAAACACCCACAAACAAAATAATAAAACAAGGTAAGTTTAAAAAAAAAAAGAAACAAGATATCAGCACACCTTTACGGTGGTTTTATAATTTCCAAAAATAAAGACAGTTCCAAAATACCAAAATAATCAACATACCTATGTCATTAATTACGATACCAATTGGGACCAGGGAGGGGAGGAGCTCCCACAATTCAAATTACTTAATGTAGGGCAAATCAACCCTGGAAAAGTGGCTCTGAAACCACTGGTATGCAGTGCAAGAGTGTTAATTCTCACACAGGACTTGTTAAGCATTTATATAGCAGTTACATTGGCCAAGTGCTTCATAATAATTTTATTGGCTGTTTCTAGTCCAAAACAACCCATGGAGAACTTTACAGAAGAGGAACCTGGGCCCAGAGAGGAACCAAAGAAAACCAAATTTACCCTGGAGGAAATAACACCATTTACTTACACGCCAGATCCTCCTAATCACATTTATCTGCAGTAGGAATTTTGAAAAATTAATGACTACGGTAAGAATCAAGGAAACAGCGCATTGAGTTCTAACTCAGTTAAGAGACTGTGTGTTCACTTCTAAGTATTTGAGCCAACTACAAGACTACATTATACAGACACGACTATAAGGAAGTAAGATTCTCTCGAATGACAGACTTAAAGGGCTAAACCCCACCCCACCCCCCGCACCTGATTTTAAAATGGTTTTCAAAGGGGTCCTGAAATAACTGGTAGGTAGGCCCGTTACAAAACACAAACATTACAGCCCCGCCAAAGCAATGAGGACAAGAAGGAAGCTCTGTCGAAGTCAAGACTGCAATTTAGCACGCTCAGTCACTCCCCACCTTTCGAAAGATAATGGTTCTAACCAGAACTTGTGGTTTAACCAGTGTCTCCTCAGCAGCAGCAATGGATTACATCCAACACTTTGCAAAAGACTACAAAAAACTTAAGCCATACTGAGCGGTGAAGGGAAGTTCCTTCCCTGCCCCCATTTAAACCCACCTCTTTCCTTTGATCTTCGCGTTACATCTTAATGAGGGGGAAAAAAAAAAACAAAACTATAAGCTCACGCAGACCGCAGTCAGTCCGGCCCCAGGTCCCTCACCCAGGGCGACTCCTCTTCCAACCTGAAGCCCTAGCCGGCTGGTCCAACACACATCCCTCAGGCCCACCTCCCGGGGCCCACTCGGCGACCCACATCCCCACGCTCCGCACCCCCAGCGCACTTCCGCCCGGGTGGCGCGGTGACCAGCCCTCCCCCAGCCCCCACCCCATCTTTGTCTGGCTCCCCCACACCTCAACGTCCCCAACTGCCAACGGCAGCCTCCCTTCCCTCCCTCCCTCCCCACCGCCCACGCCCACCCGGCGCCGCGCGCGCCCGCAGGCCGCTCACCTTGTCCATGAGCTTCCAGCACTTCTCCACCATCTTCTTGTCCACCGTGCCGGGAGGGTGCGGGCTGAGGTGGTGGTGGTGGTGGTGGTGCGGCTGGAAGGCGTCCTTCATGAGCCCGATCAGGCCGCCCGCGCCCGAGCCCCCAGAGCCACCGCCGCCCGCGCCCGAGCCCTTCTTCACGTTGCTGGCCATGGCCAGCGGAGGGTCGGGAGCCCGCTCGGCCGCGAGCGAGGGAGAGGAGCGGGGCGAGAAGGAGGGGCCTCTCCGGCAGCCACCGCCGGCGCTCGCCGCCGAGGGAGTGAGAGGGAGGCGCCCGCCCTGAGGCGCGCCCCGGCGCGGGCGCGGGCGCGGCGGGCGCGGGCGCGGCCGGCGCGGCGCGGGGGCGCGCGCGGGCGACGGGCGAGCGCGGAACTCTCCGCAGGGACCCCCAACTCGCGCGCGACCTCGCGAGCACCCGCGTGCCCGGCGGCTCCCGGAAAGCCTCGATCAAGTTTCCGCGCCCACTGCTCCGCCCCGACCCTCAGGGATGGGGCGTGGCCACCCGGGGCGGGGCCCAGAGGAAACTCGGTGCCTGCGCCCTCTGCTGGAGAAGCGGGGAATGGGAGGAGAGAGGTGGGGTCCAAGGTAGAACCTGCGCACTAGGCAGAAGCCTTTCCGTCCACGTTCTTTGAGTCCTGGGCTTGCTGCCTCTAGGAGTGAGTCATTGGTATGATTGATACGCTCGGATTAAGACAGGTAGGGGTGGAAGGCGCCTTCCCGACAAATGTGGAAGTTGAGCTTCAAGTTATCTGCTTCATGTTGTGTGATAATAGAGAAAGCCAAAGTTCTCTTTCTACCCTCTAATTGTTTGGTGTTTTGTTTTTTTTGTTTTGTTTTTTTTTTTTTTTTTTTTTTTTTTTTTTACTTTTACGGTTCTTGGAATTGAACCTACGACCTCACACATCCTAGTCGACCACTCCACCTTGAGCTATAACCCAACACCACCATCTTGTTTCACCATGGAGCCCGGCTGCCTTGGAACTTGCTGTGTTGGCCAGCATAGGTGGCTTTGAACTCATAGAGATTCACATGCGCCTACCTCCCGAGTGCTGGGATTAAAAAATTTCCTTGGGCCAGGTGTGGTGACACAGGTCTTTAATCCCAGCACTCAGGGAGGCAGAGGCAGGAGGATCTCTGTGAGTTCGAGCCAGCCTCTGCTACAAAGCGAGTCCAGGACAGCCAGAGCTACACAGAGAAACCTTGGGGGGGGGGGGGGCGGGAGGGGGCGGAACACAACTCTTTGGTATTTTTAACCGGCAAAGAATGTCGAATTCGTGTGCTGAAGCTTTTTGCAGACTGGTTAGGCCCCAGAAAGGCTTAAGGTTTGGGGACTCCCTTCTCAAGTGTTCTTCCAGGCCATTTAACCTTTTTTAAACAAATAACTTCCTTTTAGTCTTTTTCTTTCTGAAGAGTAGTTCCTTTTCTGAGAGCTGAATATGTCCTTTAAAGATTTTATTGCTCAGCGGAATGCACTGCCAGCACGAGGCCCCACCCACAGAAGCTATGAGACAGCTGCGAGCCCTGGCTACTTGCACACGGGGAACAAAAATTTAGATCTCTGTCTCCTCCGGTTCCCTAATCTTCAGGCTCACTGGAAAAACTTTGAAAATAGGAACTTCTTTTCCAAAGAAGGAAGTGTCCTGCCTTGATTTGCTAATCGTTTTGTTGTTGTTGTTGTTCTAAAGCCCTGTGGTGCCGTTAAAGTACTCAGTTCCACCCTATATCTCTCTCTTGGCTCTGCCACCAAGCCCCCTGGCTGGTGGGTTGTTGAGTGTATCCAGTACTTCAGGAGAGGAAAATGTCCCCGAACTCCAGAGCTATTCAGTCACACAACTTCAGTTTGCAAATCAATCATGTTTATCTAAGACATTTCTGAATCTTTGTGACCATTTCCTGTCAGTAGACTGCTCTTTTATCACTTTGTTTTGGGTTTGTTGGTGGTGATGGCTGTGGGGTTGTTATTTTGAGACAGGGTTTCTCTGTGTAGTCCTGGATATGCTGGAACTCTCTATGTAGGCCAGACTGGCCATAAATTCACAAAGATCCCCCTGCCTCTGCCTCCTGAGTGCTGGGATCAAAGGTGTGGGCCACTAGACCCAGCTTTTTGCCATTTTTTTTACCTAGAAAACAATAGAAGAATCTGCCAAAAAAAAAAATCTAGGCAATGCTCTACAATCACTGTCAAAACTCTGTCATGCCTGTGTTGCCTCCCTAGTTGTAAGCCTTCCTTCTGTCCTTCCTAAAGTGCAGCCTGTCAGAAACACACACACAAATTAAACCTATAAACCCTCCCTGTGGTTGCTTCTATAATAAAATTAACAGTCACAATCTTTTCTTTCTTGCTTTTTTTTTTTTTTTGGAGGGGGAAGTGTTTTGTTTTATTTTTTGTTTGTTTTGTTTTTTGAGACAGGTTTTTGTTCTGCATAGCCTTGGCTGTCCTGGACTGGCTTTGTGGAGGACCAGGGTTCAATTCCTAGCACCCACATGGCAGCTCCCAATTGTCTGTAACTTCATTTTCTGGAGAACTGATACCCTCACACAGTCATGAATGCAGGAAAAATGCCAATGTACATAAAATAAAATAAAAAATTAAATTTACTTTGCCAAGAGCTGCATCTAAGCCCAGTGTCATTTCTGTCCCAGAATCCTCACTGCCTGCTCCTTTGGAGGCAGCTAGCTATCCTCTAACCATAGGAAGGGTGGATGATTGGCCAGAAACTTGCACACCCATCATGACGCTTTGCCATTAACTCTTACTGCTAATTTCCTGGGAGAAGCATAGCTACCACCATGAACAAAAGACAATGACCTGAACACTAAAAGCCTATTTTATCTCCCAGGCAGGGGTCAGCAGTGCCATCCTGGCCTTTAGAGGGCCCAATACCCCTAACTTCTCCATACCCCTCATGCATCCATCAGAGCAGTGGCCTAGGAGGAGCTCTTTTTCCCAGAATGAAGCAAAGAGAGGAAATGGAAACCACACTGTGTTTTATATTTTTTAATATCTCAGAATCCAGCCCAGATAAGATGGGTACAATTTTCTAGTTTCAGCGATTTGAGAGTCCCACGACTCCAGGCCTTTGCAAAGTTGTCTCCCCTGCGCAGAATGACATAAACACACACACACACACACACACACACACACACACACTCACTCACTCACCTGCTTCCACTAACCTTACCAGACCAATTCCTCCCATCCAGCAAGTCTTTCAGGCTTAGCAATCACCCTTCTAAACCCTTCCAGGCATCGGCAATAGACAAGCTCTCCACTCCCGGTGGCAGCTTTCCTGCCCTGGCTTGCAGCAGCCTTTGCTGCCCATCTATTCTCTCCCAGAAGACAGGACCCTTTGCTGACATAGAAAAAGCCTCAGGTGAGGGCCTGGGCTTGGTGCCTCACACATATTTGCTGAACCCACACCAACCATGTAAAAGTCAAAAACAAAACAAAAAGAAAAAAAAAAAAAAAATGCGGGCCACATCCAAACAGACTTTCTCCCATGTAAGTTAATGATAATTCTTTCTATGCAGTCAGAGATATCTGCAACCAAGAAAAATGTTTATCATCCCTTCATCCTAAGCAACTGTTGCTTTCTTTCTTTTCTTTTGTCCCTCCCCCCCCCCTTTTATTTTCCATGCTGACATAAAATATTTGGGTCAAAGGGGCCTCCTTCTAGAACCTTCCAAGTAGCTGGGACTATTCATGTGTGTCACTCTGCCCAGCTCACAATTCCTAAAGGCCAGTGGTTCTCAACCTATGGTCACCTAAGAGGTCCACAGGGATCATCTAAGGTCATCAGAAAACACAGATGTTTACATTACAATTCAAAACAATAGCAAAATTACAGTTAGGAAGTAGCAAAGAAAGTAATTTTATGGTTGAGGTCACCAAAACACAAAAAAAGCTGTAATAAAGAATCACAGCATTAGGAAGGTTGGGAACCATTGCTGTAGGCCAAGAACACTGGGTCATATGATCAGGCCATATTTCTATTAATATATAAATAACCAATCTCATATTTGAATAAAAGTGAGTGACCATCCTTCCCAGGCAGCTCCTCAAAACTCTATATCAGGGCACGATACCGCACACCTCTCATTCCAGTCCTCAAGAGACAGAGGTAGAGGCTCTGATCTGTAAGTGAGTTCCAGATCAGTCAGAGTGAGACTGATCTCAAAAGACAAACAAAAGCCCTCCTGGATAGACCTTATTCAAAGAAAGACAGGGAGCCAGCAAGATGGCATAGTGTATAATGGTGTCACTGCCGAGCTTGATGACCTGAGTTCAATCCCAAGGTCCATACGGAATGGGAGAACCAACTCCCACAAGTTATCCTCTGACCTTTACATGTGCTCTGTAGCATGCACACACACACACACACACACACACACACACATACACATACACACACACAAATAAATGTAATACAAATTTTTAAGATTTGTATCTGTTAATTTTAATAATCTGTATGAGTATGTGCCCATGAGTGAGTCTTCTGGAAGAGCAGCAAGCAGCATTAACTACTGAGCCATCTCTCTAGCTCCAGAAAGAAGTTTGACAGGGATACCTCGGGGTTGGATTGCATTCCTATTCTGGTTACGTTAGGACCAGTTCGTCATGTGGCACATGGCACTCTTTTTACTCCACTTCACCTTGACCTCAAACCACATCCTGCTCCTGCACCTGAGAGTCAGTTGACTGAATATACTTTCAAAATACATACTCCTCTAAGGCCTGGGGTAGAGCTTCTGTTCTGTCATTTCTATCCTCAATATGTCATTCCACACACCAACATGAGTGACAGCGATTCAGGGAAAGAAGTCCCAGACAAACTCCTGGGAAGGAAAGGGCAGAAACTCTCACTTGTATTCTAGGGCAGGGAAGGGACATTCTGAAGGAAGAGTAAATGAGAACGTGGTGAAGAAATGAGAAGAAAGATGTTCACCACATCCAGGAAGTGTGCACGGGGCTCACCAGCCCTAAGGTATAGGGGCAGTATCACAAAAACAAGTAGGACTCTTCCCTTTGCTCTATAAAATGTCCAGAGTGAGTGCTGGAGACATGGCTCAGCAGTTAAGAGAGAGCACTGTACTGGGCACAGTGGTGCATGCCTGTGATCCCAGCAGAGGCGGGCAGATGTCTATGAGTTGGAGGCCAGCCTGGTCTACAAAGTGAGTCCAGGACAACCAGGGCTATGAAGAGAAGCCCTGTCTCAAAAAAAAAAAAAAAAAAAACAAAAACAAGAGAGAGAGTGAGGGATAGGGAGGGGGAGAGAGGAGGGGAGGAGAAGAGGAGGGAGAGAAGGAGAGGAAAGGGGAGAAGGAAAGGGAGAGGTGGAGTGAGGCGAGGGAAAAGGGGAGAAGAAGGAGAGGGAGAAGAAGAAAGCAGAGGGAGGGGGAGAGTACCACTCATGCAGAGGATGTGAGTTTGGTTCCCAGCACCATACTGATAGGCTGCTCACAACCACTTGTAACTCCAATTCCAGCTCCAGGGACTCCAGTGCTCTCTTCTAGCCTCTTTGGGCACTGCACTCACATGCAAAAACCCACACATATATAACATAATTAAAAATTAAAATTAAAAATATTTTGTTGGGAGTTGGTCTAGTGCTATGTATTCAAATGCTGATTTCAGTGCCTTGAATACATGACAATACCTGTCATGGGTATTGCTATAATGTTGAACCATCTAACCATGTGATGAGAAGGAATGTTCCCCAATTATCCCTGATTGGCTTTTTAAAAGGCCTATACTTGGGCAGGGCAGAAGGAGTTAGGCATGCCTCAGGTTCGAGGGCTTTGGGGACAGAAGGATCACAGGAGAGAGAGAGACAGGAAGAAGAGGAAGGAAGGAACGAGAGAGCCGAGATGGTTTAGCATGGAGAGAAGCACATGGCCGGCACAGATGGAGGAAGCGGCCCAGATGGAGAATAAGCAAGTATTTATGGAATTACGGATGGGAGGTGGCCTGGGACGGGGCTGGGAGGTAAAGGCAGTTTAGAGGGTTAATATCTGCCCTGCTCCAGGTAAGATAAGGCTATTGTAAAATCCATCAGGTGTCTGTATCTTTTACTGATTGTGATTGCGGGTTAGATATACCACCGTAATAATTATAGGGCTAATAACAAACATTATTACATCATACCTTTAATTTAACCACAACAATATTTTCTAAAATATCTAAAGTGCCCTGACGTTAAATAAACCTTCACTGACCTTCAGCTTGCTCTACATAGGTAGAAGATTTTACTCCCACATCTTATATCTGTTTCTGCAGATTTGCTTCTGACACTATGCAACTGGTGGAAATTTAAGGGACTAGAATAGACGGAAGTGCCTAAAAGGAGTCTGCAGGTCCCGTAATTCACAAAGATGGAGGGCTTGTTGTTTAAATTCTGTGTCTAATGCCGTTATGATGCCCAACCGTGGCACAGTTCCAGATGGAGCCCTCCCAGCTGGAAGGAGGGCAGTAGCAAGCTACCTCTCATACTCTCCGCCCACAGTTAATTTTTAAATCGTATACAAGATGCTAGAAAGCATCCCCCAAAGGGAATCTCCCCCCAACATGGCCCAAGAAATAGTGAACTGCAAAATTTTAGGAGCCTCAGAAGTCAATCAAGTCCACTAGAGGGCTCCCTAGCCAACTCTATGCTGCAGGGCACCAGGGGGCTGCTAAACACCTGTCTGCAGATTAATCTCTTAAAGAAAAATGGGGAGTAAGGCAAGACTGACTAGGAGAGAAAAAAGTCCTGTAAACACACCACTGAAGTCTAGAGACTTCAGGAGCTACAAAACTTTGGCACCAAGAAATCCAAGCTGGGCAAAATTAAGTAGTTGAACTCATGACCACCTAATTTGAGCCCTTTTCTCTCTCTAGGACAGCATCCTGAAGTCCACAGCTCTGCCTCTCTTCTGTTCTCATTTCTCTAAGTGAAAACTCAGCTACCTGTGCCAAAACATGTTTCCCTCCCACACCATAATAGCATTTCTGAAGCAAACCTTCAGTTTTAAACTAAATAACGGCACTGTGTTCACGAGACCTGTGAATGTAAAGTACCTGTGATGGCTGCTGCCTTGCCTTTCCTCTGTGTCTGTTAAAACACTGTTCTCTCAGTCTGTAGATTTCTAGATTCCTAGACTGGAGAGTCTCCAGACTTCAGGCAGTGCCTGCACAGACATGAAGAATAGCTATTCAGCTCCAAATCCTCTTCTTTAGGGCTAGGGTTTGGGGGTAAGAGGAGAAGCTTCCCTATAGGACCTTTGACCCACCTGCCTATGAACACTGTGTTTCCCCGTTGCCTGGACAGCATGCCTGCAGTCTCCGGAAACCCAACATCCCAGTTCTTGGTCCTGCCTCTTGAGGAAGTTTTCCACCCTGGATTGGCTCCCAGGACCTAGGCTCCTCCCTAGGCTCAATCTGCTTGAGTCTCTCTTTGCCCTCCCCCCCGGAATGTCATTTCCCCAGGGAGACACCACACAAGCAAGAAAAGGTCCTGCAGGTAGGAAGAGTAAGCAAGTTGTGGGGAGAGAAGGGAACAGGTTCAGAGATTTCTTTAAGAGGGCTGAACATAGGACTGTTCTCTGATCCCAGCTCTGCCTAAGGTTCCCAGACCAAGATGTGAAGCTCCCAAAAAGTAAATACACTGTGAGACTAGAATCCCGATGCACCTGAGACCCCCAGCTCAGTGTAGGAGTCAGGAAAGAATGTCCCTCTGCAGACCCACATAGGTCTTCCTTCCGCCAGGACAGCGAGGATGCCACCTAAAACCAAAGGAAAGGGAAGAAAAACTGGGGCACAGAAGAAGAAGAATTTGAGTCCTGGTGAGTCACCGTGAGTGAAGGGTGGTCCACCCACGTGCCCATGTCCTCAGAAGGTATCCAGCCCCCTGGGCAACAAGATGGACTGGGTTTGTTTTGGTTTTCTCTTTTGTCTTTTTGGCACAGGGTCACTATGGAACCCAGGCAGCCCTTAAACCTATCCTCCTACCTTAGTCTTCCTAGTGCTGGAATTACAGGCATTGGCACCACACTTGACTAAGGTGATGCTCTCATGCCCTCCTCTTCAGAGCCTTGAGTCCAGATTCCACTAGGCTGGGCTACTGGAGAATGCCTCCCTCCCAAATTCTCCCAGAGCCCTATCTAGTCTTTGCCTTCGTCATAGTTTTCACCCTCCTCTTGAGCACCCACCGTGTACAAGGCGGTGAAGACTCAGCTGTGAATTTGTCAGAGTTTGTCATTGTGCATCCCTCACTCAGTGACCTTCCTCCATCACACAGGAAGAAGTGCAGGTATGGGAGGAAGATGGGGTGAGGGTGAGATCAGGGCGACCTAAAACTCTATCATCTTGCCAGGACAGGTGCGGAGGCTGAGGCCAAGCACAGGCTGGTGCTGCTCGAGAAGGAGCTGCTTCAAGACCACCTGGGTAAGAAGTATGACGCCTTGGGAGACAGCAGAGATGGCATGTCCTAGTCAGGGTTATCACTGCTGGGATGAAACACCATGACCAAGGAGATGGTTTATTTCCAAAGCACTGTTTATTATTGGAGGAAGTCAGGACAGGAACTCAAACAAGGCAGGAACTTTGAGGCAAGAACTGATAGAGGCCGGGGCGGGGGTGCTGCTTACTGTTTTGCTCCCTATGGCTTGCTCATCTTGCTTTTTGTTTTTTGTTTTTTGTTTTGGTTTTTCAAGGGAGGTCTTCTCTGTATAGCTCCGGCTGTCCTGGAACTTGCTCTGTAGACCAGGCTGGCCTCAAACTCATACAGTTCCACTTGCCTAAGTGCTGGGATTAAAGGCATGCATAACCACCACACAGCCTCTTCTTGGTTTTTTGATACAGGCTTTCTCTGTGTCGCCTTGGCTGTTCTGGACTTGCTTTGTAAACCAGGCTGTCCTCGAACTCACAGAGATCCACCTGCCTCTGCCTCCCCGAGTGTTAGGATTACAGGTGTGAGCCATGGTGCCAGGCAGCTCAACCTCCTTTTTTATTGAACCCGGGACCACCAGCTGAGGGAAAGCACCACCCACAATGGGAGGGGCCTTCCCCATCAGGCCCCTGATTAAGAAAATGCCTTATAGGCTTGCCCACAGCCAGATCTTATGGAGGCATTTTCTCAGGTGAGGGTCCCTCCTCTCTGATGACTCTAGCTTGTGTCAAGTTGAGATAAAACTGTGCATCCAGCATATGGCACATGGAACATTTCTGGGGTCTTGGGAAACTGGAAGGTTGAACCATGTGCAGGGCTAAACCAAGCCAGCCATTCTGTTGGCAAAGACTGTAAGGAAGGGGTAGGCAGTGCCAATTCATGAAGAAGTTCTTCTCCCCCTGGCACTGAGAATGGAACCACAACCTCATCCATGGGTAAGTAGTCTACCATGGAGCTAACTTGCAGCTCAGGGAAGCCATTGTCTTTTAGTAGCCAGAACATGGAGAGAATATTGACTTCTTAGGAATGAACACTCCATGGGTTTTAGGAGGTGGCGGGAAGAGACACTGCATAAGAGGTTGACACCTGCCACCAAGTTCCCAGAGATAAGCAAGTTCATCGAGGTTATGGTGATTGATTCTGTGAGATCCTAAGCCAGACCTGAGCACATCTCTGATGCTATTCACAGCTCTACAGAGGGAGGAGGCTCGCCGAGCCAAGGCTTCTGAAGACAGGCTTAAGCAGAGGTTACAGGGCCTGGAAGCTGAACTGGAAAAAGCCCAGAGTGAAGGAAAGGCTGTATATGCAGGTGTGTTTGACTGAATGATCAAGTGGGTAGGAGGCAGGTGCCTGGAAAAGGCCAACCAAGAGAGCCAGGGAATTCAAAGAAGGGAAATGAAGAGGGATTCCAACTGCTGTACCTACTCTCTACCTTCCGTGCACAGGCAAGATCCTGTGCTAAAGACAGCTAAAGATAGATCCCTGATAGAATGAGGATCATCACATTCTAGAATGTCTAATGCACAAAATGCAGCCACAACCCTTATCTTTTTAATCTTTGAGAGTGAGTGGGAAGAAAGGCCCAGAATCCCCCCTCCTAAGCTGGGATGGGGGAGGGGTCTAGTTTCCTATCCCTCAAATTTTCAAGGTCTCCCAAGTTTCTTAGCTCTGTCCCTTGACTGAGACTTTCCCCTGGGTTCCTGCTGCCTATTGCTCCCACCACAGAGATGAGCCGCCAGCATCGAGCCCTGCGAGAGGAGTTGGGGACCCGAAGCAAGCACCTGGAAGAGGAAGTGAGAGGTCTACGGCAGCAGCTGGGTAGTCTCCCACCCCTTGCCTTTTCCTTCCCAGGCTCACTGACAAGTCCAGCGTGGAAGGGACTTCTCCAGATGCCTACAATGTACTGTTGGTTGAATTTTAACTAGGGTCACCTTCACCCTAACTTGCCTCTGAGACTTCAGTGGCACAAACCTCTATGTTAGGGGTTAAAGTTGGCCTCTATGAGAGTTGGCTCAGCCCTTACGAGCACTGGTTCACAACCATCTGTAACTCCAGCCCGAGGGGATCTAATGCCTTCTTCTGACCCCCACAGTCACCTACACACACACCAAGAGGGAGGGGGGAAGAAGGGAGAGAAACAAATAAAATGTTTTTTAAAATCCATATATAAAAACTAAATGTATGAAGGTAAAAAAAAAACAAAAAACACAAAACAAAAACTGAACCATGTGAGGTAGTACAAGTCTGTAATCCCAGTGGTGAAAGGTAGGGGCAAGATGATCTGGATTTTAAGGTTGAAGAATTTAAGGCCAGCCTGAGCTATATAAGATCCTGTCTTAAGCAAAACAAACAAAGTCAAGACATGGAGACTCAGAGAGACTTGTCCTCCTCTGTATAATGGGCATCAGACTGTCCCACGCCTCTACTCATCCTGCCACTGCTGTAGCTTAGCGAGTCTTTGTTTGTTTGTTTGTTTGTTTTTCAAGACAGGGTTTCTCTGTGTAGCCTTGGCTGTCTTAGACTTGCTTTGTAGACCAGACCAGCCTCTGCCTCCCTGAGTGCTGGGATTACAGGCATGTACCACCATGCCTGGCTCTCAGTGAGTCTTTAGAGACTCCAAGAAAGCTGACGACCCTGGGACCCTGTAATGGCCTCTGTAAAGGTGTCCTTTCCAGGTGCCTTTAGTTACTGTTGTTCTTGGTATAACATCACTATCCTGTCTAACTTTATCCTTCTGATCCCTAGAAACGTGCCAAAGGGAAGCTAAGACAGCAAAGGAGGAGGCTGAGCAAGCCCTCAGAGAACAAGATGGAACCCTGGCTCAGCTTCGTGCCCATGTGGCAGACATGGAGGCCAAATATGAGGAAGTCTTACATGTAAGCATCACTTCCTGGAGGCTATCTTCTCAGTAGCCGATAGCCCTCCATCCCTACGCCCCCAGCTGGTGTAATGACAACAACCCAAGGAAGCCATGCTTTAGCCTAAGCATAAACAGAAGGCACAACCACTGACAGAGCCAGTGACTTGTAATCCCAGTACTTGCGTGGCTAAGGCAGGAAGATTTCAACTTCAAGGGCAACATGGGCTACAGTGTACTGTATAACGGCTACACAGTGAGACCTAGACTCAAAATAATCAGAGGATAGCCATAGAGGCTGATGGTAGAGCTCTGGCCAAAATGGGAAGAAAAGAAGTAGCACAGGCTTGTAATACTGCCACTCAGGAGGCTGACACAGAACTATTGTAGATTCAAGGCCAACCTAGGTACAGAGTTCAAGATGAGCATAGGCAGTATGGTAAGAAACTACATCTCAAAATAAAAAGTAAAAAGTGGACTGGATATACAGCTCAGTGACCGGGTGCTCACCTAGCATCTGTGACTCCTCAGGTACAATCCTGACTGTTGAAGAAAGAAAAAGAAAAAGAGAGAGAAAAACAATAGGCAGCCAGGCATGGTGGTTCCTGCTTGCAATCTAGCACTTAGGAAGCTGAGGCAGGGGAATTATGAATGCAAAGGCAGCCTGGACTACAAGGCAAGAATATTTTTTAAAAGGAAGGAGGGAAAGAAGGAAGGAAGGAAGGAAGGAAGGAAGGAAGGAAGGAAGGAAGGAAGGAAGGAAGGAAGGAAAGAAGGAAGGAAGGAGCTTTTGGCAAAGAACTCTTACTAACCAAGCTAGGCATCTTGCAGCAACATTCACCCCTCCCTCTCTCCCTGGAAGCTGAACTCTTGGTGTTTACAGGACACCCTGGACTGTCTCTTGGCCAAGCTGAAAGTGGTCAAGCCTCAATGGGATGCAGCTGTGCTGAAACTCCACGCCAGGCACAAGGAGCAGCTGCGTCAATTTGGTCTCAACCCCCTGGATCTTTGAGGCTTCTAATCTCCGAGGCCTATCAATAAAGCAACTTGATGTAGAATTCAATAGAACTGTGGATTGTGGCTTTGGGCAGTGAGAAATTGCTGTCGAGAGGACATCTATGTTCTAGGCTAACCCATTGTCCCATTGTCCTAAACACTGAATGATAAGAGATAGACAAGGTTCTACTAGATCCCATTCCCTTAAGCATGGAGCACTTTGGTCCCTTTAAGCTACCTTGGCTTATCCTGACCAACAAAAAAAACAAAGCCAGATTTGTTTGTATGTGTGTGTGTGTGTATGTGTGTATTTATTTATTTGGATGGTGGCATTCTAAGGTGCTCACATAAAGAGAGCTCAGAGGGTAACTTCCAGGAGTTGGCTCTCCTTCTACCATGGGGTTCTGGGGACTGAACTCAGGCTATCAGGCTTAGCAGCCAGCACCTTTACCTACCAAGCCAACTCACCAGCCAACCGTGAAAGGCTGTAACATGATTACAGTGCCCAGGAACATGCTCCCAAGATTATTCTAAGATGTCCGCAGAAGGAAGATATGGCTCCAATCCTTGTGCCATGTGACAGTGGAGTCATATCTAGTCTAAGTTCTCAGTGGCCTTAATCCTAAGTGGCTCCACAGCTTCACCTTCTTGGGCAGAACTTCATCTTTAGGACAGGAGGGGTGAACCTCCTGAAAACTTCCACATAACAGCCAATGGAGACTCAGGCTCCCCATTGAGGTTCTGTCCACACCCCTCTGCTGGAGGTAGGCTCATGAGCAGGGAAGAAGGCCCCTGGCAGTACTGTGATCAGTGGCGTCTGAATCCTCCAGCTCCCACTTCCAGCTGGGAGAGACCGTTCCTGGCTCCCTCCCCCTCAGGGTGCAGAGCAATGGCGTAAGAGTCACTAGGCAAGTCTATGCCAAGCAGGGGTGTCTTATAGCAACTCTGAAGCCACAGTCCAGTCCTGCACAGAGAGGAACGGGAGTAAGTCTGGGACCAGAACAGTCCACTTTCCTGCCCCACCATGCTCTGACTGTTCAGGAACAGAACTTGGTCCATGGATCCTTCTGCACCCACTTCCTATGTCCCTCCTGCACACCCCATACAGCTCTACCCAGCAGCCCTCCTCTCTGCCATCCTCATAGTTCCATTTTGCCTCTTTGACTTCACCTGCCCAGACTTTGAGGAAATCCAGGCTTTCAAGTCCTCTGGTTTCCTAGCTGCCAGCTTCAGGCAGAGGGGTGGCTCAGCCTCGGCCAGCTGCTGAAGCCAGTCCAGGTCATTGTCTCCACCCACAGGATATCCGTTCACCTCCAAAACTGTATCTCCTATTTGCAGCCCTGCCCGGGCAGCTGAGCCTCCTGGAGTCACCTGGCAATGTAGGAGGACACACAGAAATGTCAGTCAGGTGTTCTAAGACTGGGAAGATGGGAGGGTGCAGAGGAAGGAAGGTGGTAAACAATGGAAAGATTCCAAAGCACACGGAGCATCAGTCACCTGGGAGATGAATAGATAAGGCGCACCGGCCACATGGCAGAGTCTGAATCCATAGCCACCTCCCAGCCCAGGGTACAAGAAGCATTGGCGGGAGTCAGCAAGGCCAGAAGATTCAACTGTGTCTTCAACGGGATGATCCTTGGTTTCTGCCAGAGGAGAGGCAGCAGTCTCTGCATTCTCCAAGAAGAGAAGGGGGGACAGGCGTACCTGGAGGGGGTGGGAGGGAGCAGATAGAGCAAACCTGTGGCGTCTAAGCCCTGCTCCATTCCTGCCCTCCCCAACCCCCCCCCCCCCAGCCCTGTCACTTGCGCACCATGCTGAAGAAGCGGTCAGCCTCAGGGTCGACGACAATGAGGGAGACACAGGAGCCCTGTGCTCGGATCAAAGACACTGTTTCCTCATGGCCCAGCCCATCCACGCTTTCCCCAGCCACAGCCACCAGGCGGTCTCCAGCCTTCATCCCAGCCTTGTCAGCTGGCAGTCCTGGATCCACCTCCCACAAGAACTGCCCTGGGACACAGACATATTGACTGCTCCTCTCTGACTCACCATACCAAGGGTGTGTGTGTGGGGGAGAGGAGGACACTTCTCATGGACACCGAGAAGCATGCAATTGGATATGTATGACCAACCTAAGGCCCAGTTTTCTACCCACCTCCTGGGCTGCCACTCACCGAGGCGACCATCTGGGCCCTTCTCCTCCCGGAGCAGGAACCCAAAGCCTTGAGGTCCTCTCTCCATGTTTAGACATCGGGGCCTAGCGGGCAGTGCCCAGCCCTCTGCCAGTGGTGCAGCAAGAGGCATTCTCAGTTGGTGACACTGTTCCTCTACCTCAGGCCCTGCCACCAGCAGAGTCACCTGATCTCCACTCTGCCAAAGCTGTGAGGACAGAGCAAGACCCTAAGCATCAGCCACCTATGTGGGAATGGGAATACATTTATCTCCTCAGCCCCTCCCCCCAGGCCCAGGAATGAGAGCGAACCTCACACCAACTATAGAGAAAAGAAGAGGGGTAACACATACAGAGCCTCGGGTCAGAGGCCACGGCAGGAAGCCCTACCTTCCTATTGAGCTGGCTGGAAGTGAACTTCTCCACACTGACCCCATTCACTTCTAGCAGTCGGGCCCCAGGGGGCACCCCTGCCCTCTCTGCAGCTCCTCCTGCACTGAGCACCAGCCAGAAAGGACCCTGAGCTCCTAAAGGTAGAAGAAGTAAGTCCCAGAGTGCTGCCTGCCTAGAACAGAAGCTGAGCTGCCCACCCCATCTTGGGCCCTAAGCTCACCATGGGTGATGCCGAAGCCAAAGCCACCTTCATCTTTTACCACATGGCACAACCGGGGCCTGACCCGAGAGCCTAGGGTAGGGCAGAGGAAAGCATCGCTCCCCTGCTGCGCTTGTACTACATCGTGCGCATGTTGTGCCAAGACTGTCAGCAAGACCCGGGGACCGCTGGCCCGGATGTGGCGTACTACCTATAAAAGGGCACACGGGAGGAAGAGAGGTTGGCCCCTAAATTCCAGGATTCCCTAGAACATGCATTTTCACTGTAGAAACCACCTCTGCAGGTGCCTTCACCCAGTCCTTCTCGCTAGGTACCTCCAAATCATGGGGTCTTGGGAGAGTGAGAGGTCCAGGCAAGTGCCAGGCTGCTTTTCCTCCCTGAAGAGCCACAGAATGTTCTTTTGTACCACAAGGAGTCCCAGCCCAACCTCACCACTGCATAGTCTTCGTGTGCCACGACGTTATTGTTCACTGCCAGGATCCGGTCTCCTTCCCGGAGACCCTGGCGCTGGGCGGAGGTGCCAGGGTCCACCCTGCACACCACGTGCTCAGCCTTGCCCAGCTGCTGCTGCAGATGGAACCCAAAATTCTTTTCCTCCTCTTTGCTCAGCAGACAGAAGCGAGGCCGGTGCTGGTTCCAGGGATCTGGGGGAGGAGGTAGATGGCCAAAAGGAAAGAGGGGGTGACACAGGCCAGGTGCAGGAGCATCAGATGACCGGGAGCCCCTGCCTCCTGTCAGAGCGCTGGGCAGCTTCCACGCAGTGAGAGGGTGGGCTTTATAGCTGACAGGTGGGCTTTATAACACTGCACAGTGACTAAAGCAAAGGGAGAGCTGCCCCCCTCTGCCTCTACTTAGTTACTGATATCAGACGGAGGCAGTTAGTGGTTACCAAGGAGATAGGAGGCTGTGTGGAGCTGTAGTGTCTCTAGGGAAAGGTAGCAGTTGCCAGGGGTGAGAGGGTTACCAGATTGGTCCTGGTCTTCAGCCAGGGAGAGGACAGGATTGTCAATGCCCAGCCTTGGATTAAACTTAAACTTCCTGTAAGGAGGCAGGAGAGGCAAGTTAGAGACGGTCATAGCTGGACTTGGGTCCCAGCTTCTACGTTAGGTGCTGACGACAGCTGAGAGCTTCCCCACCTTCAATCTTCTTCCCCGACCTTCCTTCTACTTACAGAGTTAACAAGGCCGTGTCTCGAAGATCTGCTGGACAAAGGAGGGGTAAGGGTAGAGTCTCACACTGCCCCCCCACCCCCCGAGCTGGGACTTTCATGATTAAAAAAAAACAAACTGAAAGGGCTTAGGGGACCCCCAAACCCCTCCTATTCTGTTTCGCTATCTTCACACACACACACACAGGGCTGTTGACCCCCCTTTGCTCCCCCACCCCCCAGTTCTGTGGCACATAAATCTGAGCCTATCAGTGCAGGGTGTGGACCAGGAACCTAGATGTAGAAGCTCACCTCTATTTGCCTCAGGGCTAAAAGCCACAATAGCCAGTGTGTCCTCGTCCCAAGGATTCCAAACCTGGCCCCTCTGTCGCCACCCCAAAGTCCCCTTTGGAAGCTATCTCCCCACTTCCTACCTGCAGCTGCCTCCATAGCTGGATTAGCGACCCAGGACTTGAGAGCAGGGGCAAGGTTCACACCTGGTGACCCTCCCACCTGCGCCCTCCCGGGTCACGCCTCCTTGAAGACGCTGCAAGGAAGCCATGGGGTAATGGTTAACAGCAACGGGACTTAGGCTCTGGAGAGTGTGTGCGTAAGTTCCTTCTGCCCGCAGCCCTGAGCCCTACCTGTCTTGAGAGCACCTCTAACTGACTCAGTTGTTCTTATGCACGGAAAGGGCAGATCACTGGTCACTGTAATCCCAGACTGGGGGAAGAAAGTATGGCAAGAGCGATAGGAATTCTAAGGCCCAGCACGAACAGCCTTAACCCAGGGTTTTACACACAGCCCCTCCAGCAGCAAAGTTATCGAAAGATATTTGGGACTCTCCCTCTGCCTATCAGACTAGTCAAACAATGGATCCCAAAGAACTGGAATTTCTCCAAGAATCTTAAACTAGGGAAAGAGAAAAGATGAAGTCCTGATGCCCGCCAGAACTTGTCTCCCAAGAAGAGATTTCACACAGTTCTGACAATTTATCAGACCAGCCAGCTGGACAGACTGGAGCAGAGACACTTCATCAGTGGTTCTAGACCACGCCCTGACAGAACTGCCCAGTTCACATACCTCTTGCCCTATGCTATATTTGAACCTAAATCCCAGGTCAGGCTTTGTGGGTGGGAGGGTCACCAAACCTCTTCATTTCTTCCTATTCCAGATGTGGCCACCTCAAACAATTTTTTCTCTGCTTTGCTATTTTAAAACAATTTACTCTGTGTGTGTGTGTGTTTATGTATTGTGAATGTGTGTGCATATCTGTGTATATGTGCATGTGTGTGTGTATGTGCTTGTGTGTGCATGTGTGTGTGTGTGTTTGCTCGAATGTGTGAGGCAGAGAGTGACAGGAGATACAGAGACAGAGAGGAGGTGCAGATGCTCCATAGAGGCCAGGAGAGGGGGTTGGATCCCCCAGAGCTGGAGGGGTTGTGAGCTTCCCCGCTCTGCTGCCAATTCAACCGCTGTCCCCTGGAAGAGCACTGAGTGTCTGAACCTGCTGAGCCAGCCCTTCTCTGCTTCTTCACTGTTGTCTTCTTAGCTTATGGCGGATGAATGGCAGAGCTCTGCTTGATAGGATGCCAGAGCCCAGGCAACGGTACTGAAATCTCCAGCAGTACTCTGAGTCTAGTGGCCAGGAACCATCTTCAGTAGAAGAGAAAGCAAACTGGCCCTTTCTTGGAAGCACCAGGCAAGGAAGAGGAAACCACAGGGGTGGAAGACACACAGCTTTTTAATAGCAGCAAGACAGGCACACTTGTACCATCAATACCTGTCCATGTGAGGGGACATGAGACTGGGAAAAGCACCAATGTGAGGGCATTTTGTGTCCAGAGGTGAGCATAAGGCAGGAACGGGAAGCCCTTCAGTACACCTTCTGGATGGCAGAACCCCCAGCATGACAAACACGAGAGGCGAGCCCCTTGGTAACACAATCAGAGGAGGGAGGGGCAGACTGGCGGTTTAGGCACTTACATGCCATGTCCTTAGTCCTTCTCGGCAAAGGGAAAGGTTGCATGCTCTATATCCAAGTCCAAGCATCAATCCACCATATTTGACCTTGGAAGTTCTAGGATTGGGGTCCTGGCAGGACTTCTTGGGGGTAGGGACAGCATAGTTGTACCATTGCTTTGATCGCAGAACCAGAGGGGCCTTCCTGGAAGGAGCTGTGCAAGCCAGGAAGCCACAGAGGAGGCCAGTGGTCCCATAGCTAGGTCACAGCTGTCACTTTCTCAGTGTGCAGAGCCTCCCAGCTGCTCCAGAAGGGTCTTGACCTCGCTTTCTACTCGAAGCAGCTGAGCCTTGCGCCAAGGATTAAGGGTGGCGCCTCTGCTATCTTCCAGATCCCGGAGCAGCATCTTGAGATGGCTCTGGACCCGGACCGGGTCCCAGCTGTTGAGGTTGCGCTGGACTTCACTAAGGATCACCGACCAGTACTCAGACACTGCTGCCCCCTCTGTCAGCGAGGCCACAACCCGGGCACCACCTTCGCCAGAGCCCCCCAAGTCCCTCAGGACCTGGCGGCCCTCTGAACTCAGCTCATTGAAGTAGAGGCTGGTGGGAAAGAGATGGGAGGAGATCATTCATCAGGGTTTTAAGAAGAAAGGCCCAAGCTGGATAGGCAGAGAGCAAGGAAGCCTGATAACTCCCTTCAGGATGCTGAATGGGAGGGGACAAGGGTTTGTCATAAGATCTGGGGCTGCAGCTCAGGTGCTTAGCATGCACAAGGCCCTGGGTTCACACGCTAGCATCACAAACAAACAAACAAACAAATAAAAAACTGCAATAAGCTAGAAATGGAGGTAGAAGCCAAAGGAAATTTGTAGTGTGACCAGAGACAGTAGTCCCTGGGAGAAAGGGTGATGGGAAATCAAAGCAGGGTAAGGGACTTGGCCTGGCTCAGCACTCAGTAAACCAGGATCAGAAAGGGAGAGCAGACAGCAGGCTCAAGTCCAGAGCATCCCATTGGGTAGGAAAAATGTGAAGAGTGGGAAAAAGTGGGCTTCGGGGCCCCAGGGCATGAGACCAGGGGGAGGACTTACTGCAGCAGCTCCAGGGAAGGGTGCTCCCGAGCCGCCTTAGCCAAGGCCAGAGCCACTGTGTCACCAGCACCATTGTAGGCTACGTTCAGCTCCTGCAGTTGCCTGTTGCGGTCCAGCTGGGTAGCCAGCAGCTCCAGTCCTTTATCTCCGAGGTTGGTGTGCAGCAGGGACAGGTGTGTCAGCGAGGTGTTCCCCGCCAGCCCCTCCATCAGCAAGGCGACCCCCGCTGCTGTCAGTGGGTTGTTGGACAGCCTACAGGCCACAAGCATGGCAAGGGTGGTGTGGGGGGCATGGTAGATACCCAACCTGGCACATCTGGGTTGGGGGCCTGCCTGGACACGGAAATGAGACCCAGGCGAAGGGTCGGGAAATGAGGAGTGGCTCCTGCCCAGGAGGGAGAGCAGGGGAGAGCAGGTTTCCTCTTCTCCCTCTTTTCTATTGCTCTAACTCTCCCTTCTCCGTTCACTCTTCTTTCCCTATTAGTCCCCTTCCTACACCTTCCTTTTCAGCCTCGTCAGCCTTTGGTCCTCCCTCCTCTCTGCTTACACCATCTTTCTGCCTCTGCTACTCTTTTCATTAAAAAAAAAAAAACAAAAAAAAAAAAACTTGTTTTGTGCATGTATGCCTGTAGGGGTAAAGTGGCGGCGGGGGTGGGGTGGGGTGCTGTAGAGGTTAGAAGACAAATTGTGGGAACTGGTTCTTTCCTTCCAAACAATATGTCGGTCCTGGGGATTAAACTCAATTTTTCATCAGAGCCATCTCACCAGGGGTCCCCTTCAGCCATCCTTCCTTCTTCCTCATTCACCTCTCCTACTTCTAATCAGAAACGGGGACCCCGCCAGACATCTGGATTCCTAGGAAATAAGCCAACACCTTGGGAGCGACTAGAGAGTACCCAGCATTATGGTGAACCTGCAGGGATCAGTGGCTTTGTTGCCAGGCAACTGGGCCAGGAATTACTGCAGCTTTCCTGTCCCCCAGGCTGATATTAGCAAGAGGAAGGCTTTCTTAGCACCCACTCCTGGTGTCTTCCTTGCTCCTTTCTTCACATTTATTTTTGTTTGTTTGATTTTCTTGAGACATGGTTTCTCTGTGTAGCCCTGGCTGTCCTAGAATTTGCTCTACAGACCAGGCTGACCTTGAACTCGGATATCTGCTTCTCTTTGCCTCCCTAGTGCTGGAGTTAAGGTTGTGTGCCACACTGCCTTGCTCTTTTCTGATGCTTGTAATGGAGGGGCAGGAGGTCAGCCAGGGTCCAGACACTTTACTAGAGCCAGGGCAGCCATGGTGCTCACCATGTCAGAGGCCATCCGAAGGGCCAAAGCCTCCTACCTGCTAGGACACTCACCGGAGAGTGGTGATCTGGCATTGGTCGTGTAACAGCAGGTCTCGGAGGTCCCTGCAGGCCTCAGGGCCCAGATTGTTGAGTTGCAACCTGGAGCAGAAGGTGGCAAGAGTGGGGAGGCAAGAGACCAAGAAAGCAGTTCAGCATGGGGTCTTCTCACAGACTGTGCCCCTTCCTCACCAGCCTGTTTCCTGCCACCTACACTTTCCTTCCCTCCCGTGGCCCACACCTTCTCCATCCTGCCCTGCTGTGGTCTGCTATGTCAAGGGACATGAGGTGGGTGTCTGCAATTGTACTGCGGGAAGGCAGAGCCCTTGAGAGATGGAGCCTGGTTTGAGGAACAGGTAGGAGGGCTTCGGTTCCTAATACAGTGGGTTGTTATACAGCAAGGCCTCTCCACGTGCCTGCAGGGCCTTCTCCGCCTGCAGCTGTCTCCCTCTCTGCTCTTCTGCCACGTTCAACCGTTCAACCGCAGCCTCAGGAAGCTTCACCAGAAGATGAACCCATGGATAGCTTTCCAGCCTCCAAAACTGTAAACTCCTCTCTCCCCTCCTCCTTCTTCTTGAGACAAGGTCTTATACATCCCAGGCCGGCCTGGAAATCACTGTGCAGCTCAGGCTGGACTCAAACTCACAGCACTCTTCCTGCCCGCACTTTTGAATGCTGGGATTACAGGCATGTGTTGCCTGGAAGGCCTCTTTTCTTTATGAATTACCTAGCCTTGGGCATTATTATAGCAACAGAAATCAGGCTCAAACACATCCCCTGGCCCTTCTTCATTCCTCTAGCCTAGCACCTTCTCTTCACTGCCTCTCCTCCAACCCTCTCCTCCCTTTAGGCCTGTGCATAACGATTGATCCTCACCCCAGTTTCCGGGCACGCAGAAAGACAGGCCTCAGAGTGCGCAGCCCAGCAGGGTCCAGCTGGCAGGAGGCCAAGTTCACCTCATCCAGAGGGTGCTTTCCACTTCCCAGTACAGATGCTACCACTGTGCACTTGCGGGGTGTCATGCGCACACCCGCTAAATTGAGCTGGCGTAGGGAGCCAAGCACCTCAGCGGAGAAGCGCTGGTTCTGGAACTCATAGTGGAAGAAGAGATGGTCAAGAAGCTCCGAGGGTGGCAGCACCTGCCGACCCAGCTTCCCCAGTTTCTTCTTGATGGCCTGGGCGTTCTCCAGGGCATCCAGGTTCTTGATGGGACAGCCAAGCTGAGCCAGCACCGCCCGGTTGTGGGCGGAGAGAAGTCCCCCCATGAACATGGGGAAGAGCTCAAAGACTTCGTCCTCAGGGGGTTCATCTGGATGGCGCCGGGGGCCCTCCACACCCAGAATGCTGGCACCCATCTGGTCCAGAACATCGTCATTGTAGTAGTCCTCCTCCCGGAACATCTCCAGCACCATGGCCTGGGCAACTGCCTCCCGGCTCTTACTCACCATGCGCCCGAACACTTGCGGGACCACCTGGAAGAGAAGCACGGGAGGGGGTGGGGCCTTGCACACATCAGTCAGCCTTCAAGGCTCAGCTCAAGATAGGCACACATTCGCCAACTGTTGTATCCTTGGGATGTCCCCGTGAACTCCCACCACCTCTTGTCAGATCACGCCACTCCCCACTGCCTGTGAGGCAAACTCCACACGTTTTAGCCTGGAATATGAAACATATCATAATCCGGCCCCAAACTGACTTTCTAGAGCCATCTCTCAAATGCTTGTCTCGTGCACTCCAGATGTTAGGGATCTCTTTCTTTCCCCCAAGTACTACCGATTCGTTTTCCAGTCCAAGAGGTGTTGGGAAAAAATGAACACACATACAGTTGTCCCTCAGCAGGGAGTTGGCTTTGGATCCCTTGTGAATATCAAACATGCCCGGATGCTCAAGCGCCTTATGTAAAATAAGCTAGTATCTGTGCATGGGTCTATGCACACCCTGCTGTATATTAAATAATCTTTGGACGACTTGAAACACTTAATACAATATAAATGCCAAATATAAAATGGTTATGTGGTACCTGTTCCTGTCAGATAGACAGTACTGTACTGTGTTGAAAAAGACCTGTGTATGTTTAATACAGATACTTTCTGTGTGTTGAGGATTGAACCCAAGGCTTCACACAGGTTAAGCACATGCTCAATCATGGAGCTACACCCCCTGCCAGCTACATTTGATTTTCTTTTAATTATTTCATTTTTTTATATTATGTGCATGAGTGTTTTGTCTACAGGTATGTATGTGCACCATGTGCGTGCCGGTGCCTGTGGAGGTCAGAAGGGGGCGCTGGAGCCTCAGAACTGGAATTATGGAAGGTAGTAAGCCACCACATGGGTCCTGGGAATGGAACTCAGGTCCTCTGCAAGAACAAGTGCTTTTAACCACTGAGCCATCTCCCTAGACACTTGCATTTCTTTTAAAGATTTGTTTTTCTTTATCGTATTATTTTAATTATATGTATGTGTGTAAGTATGTGCACATGAATGCAGGTGACTGAAGAGGCCAGAGGGGTTTGGATCTCTCCAAGGCTGGATTTATAGGTGGTTGTGAGCCACTCAACATGGGTCCTGGGAACTGAACTCAGGTCCTCTGCAGGGGCAAGAATCCCTTAACTCCTGAGCCATCTCTCCAGCTCTCTGAAATCTTTTTTGAAAACTTTTCCTCTATCACAAGTTTTGAGGTTTTGGTTGTTGTTGCTGGTGGTGGTGTTTTTGTTTGTTTGTTTGTTTGTTTGTTTGTTTTAAAGACAGGCTCTTGCCAGGAGGCAGTGGTACATGCCTTTAATCCCAGGCAGAGGCAGGTGAGTCTCTGAGTTTGAGCCCAGCCTGGTCTACAGACCTTACAGAGCAAGTCCAAGGACAGCCAGGGCTACACAGAAAAAAACAAAAGCTAAACCAACCAAACAAATCCTGTCCAAAATAATAAAAAATAAGACAGATTCTTACTGGTAGAGTCCACACTAGCCTTGACCTCAAGGGCTTCCTGGTTTAGCCTCCAGGGTACCAGGGTGCTGGGATTACAGGCAGTTGCCACTACACCCTGATAGCCAAGTATTTTCTTGTTGTTCTGCCTCTTCCTCCTCCTCTTGTCCTCCTCTTGAGATGAGGTCCTGTGTCCCAGGCTTGGTCTGGAATCATTATTTAGCTGAAGATGACTTTGAATTCCTGATCCTCCTGCCTCCACCTCCCAAGTTCTGGGATCACAAACACACACCACCATACCTAGTTCATACCTTTGCCATCTGCGGTAGGTTGGATGCACAGATGTGGAACAGTGGATGCAAGGGCTAACTTTCAGGCATTCGGCTGGAGACCAGGCCAGGCGTTATAACTATATCAGCACTTTCAACATCCTGACCATCAGCGCAACCAGGACGGATATGGTTCCTGCTACTTCATGGTCCTGTGTGGTATGAGCCCCTGCCAGCCTCAATGTCGTCATCCTAAGCCTGCACCCCTGCTCCCTTCCTTCCAACTTTTCTTGCACTCCTCAGCAGGCTCCCTCTCCTTCAGAGCCCCCATGATGTCGCTTGCTAGAGTTCCTGCCACCCCAATTGTCCCCTTGGCTAATCCTATGAAAAATAAGTTTAAATGCTCTTCCAGAAAGCTTTCCTGACCACTCAAACCAGGTTAAATTAGCTCTCTCAGAACATCAGAACTTCCCTTACAGGCAGTTATCATTTTTCACTGTGTAGGCATGTTGTTGACTCTTGTGTTTGGCCTGTACAAACAGAAAGGGCCTGCAGAGTCATTAATTGATTTCTCCCACAAACCCAACACACGGCAGGTGCTGCAATATTAGACGAAGAAATGAGTTACGTCTGAGGAGGTTCACTATGTCACCTCCCACCCTCGAAAAGAAACGAGGTGGTTTGATAGCATCCACTCTGTCTCCACTATTGTTCAGTTTTATTTTCCTTCTTTCTTTCTTTCTTTCTTTCTTTCTTTCTTTCTTTCTTTCTTTCTTTCTTTCTTTATTTTTGGTTTTTGATTTCTGGTCTTTGGTTTTTTGAGACAGGAGCTCTCGGCACTGGCTGTCCTGGACTTGCTCTGTAGACCAGGTTGGCCTCAAACTCACAGTGATCTGCCTGCCTCTGCCTCCGCCTCCCTGAGAGCTGGGATTACAAGAGTGTGCCACAGAGACTGGCTTACTGTTCTGTTTTCAAATGTCAGGTTCTTTCCTTGGAAATGATAGTACGAAATATCGATCTGGGGACAAGACCAGAAAATGTCACCTTGTGAGGATGAATCAATAGGATCATTGTGAAGAGGACTAAAGGTGCAGTTTGGTGGTAGAGCATTGGCCAGGCATGTGTGAAGCCCTCGGCCCAACTCCCAGCTCAGGAAGAAGAGGAGAGGAGGAGGAAGAAAAAGAAGAGGAAGGAAAAAGTACGTTCATGAAGAACAAATGAGATCAGCAGCCCTCTTCAAGGATAATTCTTCCTCTAACAAGGCAGGAGGCATGATTTCAAGAGGATTAGAGAGCTCTCAGTCCCACAGGAGACCAGAGTTTTCATTGATTCCATCCTCAAAGGTTGCCAGGCCTCAGCAGTATCCATGACTTTCTTGCCTGAGATGATGGTGTGAGAGGATCAGGCCACATAGGCCTGTTTTTAATAGTTTTAAATATTCTTATTAGTGTGTGTTCACATGTGTGTGCATGCATATGTAGAGGTCAAGGAAAACTCTGAGGAGTGATTTCTTGGTTCCTTTCTTCCAAAAACAAACAAACAAAAAAAAAAAAAAGCACTTTTTTTCTGGGTTTGTTTTTTTAATTTTATTTTTTGAGACAGAGTTTCTCTGTGTAGCCCTGACTGTCCTGGAACTCACTCTGTAGACCAGGCTGCCCTTCAACTCAGAGATCCACCTGCCTTTTCCTCCTGAATGCTGGAATTAAAGATATGAGCCATTGTGCGTGGTTCCTTCCTTCCACTTTAACTCGGGTTCTGAAGGTCAAACCCAGGCAACTAGGACTGAAAAGCAAGCCTCTTTACCCGCTGAGACATTCTGCCAGCCCCTGTTTTTATATTTTACAAATTAAGTGTCGCTTACTATGTGCCAGACCCCAACGATTAATTAATCGCCTTAAATGGTTTCAATGATTAAACTCTGTTATTGCCCCATTTAACAGACGGGGAATCTAGGGCAAGGCTTAAGTAACTTGTTCAAAGCTACACAGCTAGTAGGTGGCAGAGACTGGGATTTGAACTCGGGTCTCTGGGTTACTACATCTCTGTTCTTAATCTTTATGCTTTGTTGCAAAAAAAAAAAAAAAAGCTCAGCTTTAGTTCCGCAGCACTAACCAGTGTGCTGCCTTCTCAAGACTGGTTCCCCCCAATACCAGGGTTAATGGAGTAAGGAGAGCTCTTGACAGCCACAAACCCTGAACTCAAATCCTAGCTGTTCTGCTTGCTGTCAAGGTGATATTAGGTTCATTTACCTAAGTTTTCTCGATTTGCTGTTTTTTTTCCTGTGTGTGTATATACACGCATGTTTGTGGGGGGGGTATCCCTGTGGAGGTGCACATGTGTACCCAAGGCTGATCCCAGGAATCATTCTCAATGGCTCTTTCACCTTATTCTTTGGGACAGGGTCCATGAATCAGATTGAGAAAACTCTCTCTGCAGCTTGCTCTAGGGATCCTGCCTCATCCTTCCAGGGGGAATCATGGGAGGTGCGCCACGATCATTCAGCATTTTCATGGGTTCCCAAGATACAAAGTGAAATCCTCATGCTTGCACTGCAAGCATTTTAACCCCCGAAACCATCTCTCCAGCTCCGGTTTCGTCAGGTATAAAAGGGATTCTGGTAGCATTTCATCTCCAGATCTCCTGGGCTGATTTGCAAACAAAGGAAGAAGCATCTGGCAGACCTCAGCAGAGACTGGCTGCCTCCATCCCTCAGGACCATCCCATATCCGCCCTGCTCACAGCATGGCCCTCAGGCCTGCTGGCTGCTTTCTGGAGCAGACCTGCACCCAGGATGGACCGTCCTAAACCAATTACCTAAGCCATTCATCCTCCCAGCACAAAAGAATAAATGGCATCTGCCTTATAAACCTGTCTCCAGCGATTGAGTTAGGATGAGTCATTGCTCCTGGGGTCTAATTACCTCTGAAAGAGCAGGCATAATTTGAGTTTCTGGGCATGGGGTTACTGGGCATGTAGCTCGCTGGTAGGACATTTTCCTAGCATGTGCAAGGCCCTGGGCTCAGTCCCTAGCACCACAAAGAAAAAGAAAGAAAGAAAGAAAGAAAGAAAGAAAGAAAGAAAGAAAGAAAGAAAGAAAGAAAGAAAGAGAGAGAGAGAGAGAAAGAGAGAAAGAAAGAAAGAGAGAAAGAAAGAAGTTTCTGGGCCTGAGAAGTAGGTTGTAATAACACAGTATGCCTCTCAGCAGCCAAAGTTGGAAAAAAATGGGAGGAAAGAAAGAAATAAAAAGAGAAAGAAAGAAATCAATGTGAAATTGTTTCAAATGTCCCCATAACCTCAGTTCTCTTCTTAGTTCCCAAGACTTCCTGCACCTTCTTTCTCCCCATTTTTTAGAGATCAATCCCACTAAAAGCCAAGTTCCCAGAAGATTCCCATCTATACAAGAGGAAGCCTCTATCCATTAGGAGAAGAGCAAGGAGTGAATACAGGCTCATGGGGCAGCCTGGGATCCTGGAAGGAATGAGCAAGGTGTGTGTGTGTGGGTGTGTGTGTGTTGGGTGTACTGGGGTGTGTATGTTGGAGAATGTTGTGTGTGTATGTGTGTGTGTGTTGAGGGCAGGGATCATTACCTTGAGCAAGTTGAATAGCAGTGGCAGAATCCGAAGGGGCAGCAGCTTGGCCAAGATGCCCAGTACCAGGCTGACATCCTCCCCAACACGGCCTGCAAACTCAACCACTTCTTTGCCCACCCTCTGGAGGGCCGTCTTGCGCAAACCCAGCACGATGTAGAGGGCAGCCAGGTACTCCTGCATGGCGGGCACGGTGAACACAAAGCTACCCAGGTGCCCCGGTTCCACACACGGGGCCAGGAAAAACCTCAGGGCATCCCGGCGGAAGATCTGCAGCAGCTGAAACTCCTCCTCTGTCTTGATGCCGGCTTCCAGGCAGCCACGAACATCTTCTTCAGAGAAGTAGGTCTTGCGGGATGACACCCCCTCATAGGCCAACTTGCCCATGGTCCGGGCTGCATAGGCCATCAGGGACAAATCGGAGGGGTGGGTGCTATCCAGTGTTTCCCCGCTGAAGTTCAGGCGCAGGAAGCTGGTATAGATGCTTGTCAGGGTCTGGCCGGCAGGTGTGGGAGCATGCAGGAAGTGCAAGGTGGCACAGACAAGCCAGCAGTAGGAGGGCAGGAAGCAGGCAGCAGCGATCTGGTGGTGCCCCTCCAGGTTTCGGGAGAGCATCTGAATCATGGTGTCCCGCTGAGCCGGGGTGGCAGAGACACCCCCTGCACCGTACCCACAGTCGGGCTGGTTAAGGCGGAGCTGGAAGTAGAGCTTCTGCAGGTTGGTATCAGAGAAGCCACAGATCTCACCATAGCGGCCCACGTACTTGCTAGGGATACGGCCGATGGCAGAGGACCGCGTGGTTACCAGAATGCTGGCCTGGGAAGGACATGGTTAAAGGTTAAGAAAGGAACTCCTCTGTCTCAAGAAACTGGATTGGAGGCAGGCGCTGTGGTGCAAGCCTGTAATCCCAGCACTTGGAAGGCAGAAGTAGGTGGATCTCTGTGAGTTTGAGGCCAGCCTGGTCTACAAAGCAAGTCCAGGACAGCCAAGGCTACACAGAAAAACCCTGTGAAGGAAAGGAAGAAAGAAAGAAAGAGAGAGAGAGAGAGAGAGAGAAAAAGAAAGAAGGAAAGTGGATTGCCTCAAGCCCCTAAAAATGAAGGGTCCAAGAATGAAAAAGACCTGTGTTATCAATATCATACTAATGGTATTGGGCGTGATGGCACATGCCTTTAAGCCCAGCACTCTGGAGAGGTAGAGGCAGGTAAAGCTCTGTGTGTTCAAGGCCAGCCTGGTCTAGAGAGTGAGCTTCAGGCCAGCCAGATTTATACTGAGAGAACCTGTCCCCCAAAATTATCAATATCAATGACTCTGTACTATGGCCCAGGGCACTGAGCTCAGCAGTTTATATGTGGTATCTCACTTAACCCGTACTGAGCAAGGACAGAAAGGCACAAGAGTTTGGGAAGGGCCAAACTTCCCAGGGCCACACAGTTAGAAAGTAGAAGGGCCAAGGGTGAGCTAACCCAGGTGCTGTCCTATTCAACAACCCTGTAGGCCAAGAACATAAAATTCCCCATGGGGAAGGTTCAGGGCGTGGCATGGGACAGCTTACCTCGGGGAGCATGTATTTGCGAAGCAGGTTGACCATGATGGCAGCTGGCGCCCCAGGTTCCTCCGGGTCACTGCAAAGCCTCGTGCCTGCCAGCCGGAAGTCGAGGTTGAGACGCTCCAAGCCATGGAGGACAGAGAGCAGGCGGGATCCGGCAGTGGTCATCAGGGGCAACACCTCCTTCAGGTCTGTGTAACGCTGGGTCACAAGTTGGCACAAGGAAGCTGGGGTGGAGCCCAGGGATGACAAGTCCTCACAGGAGAAGGGGATGAGCAGCTCAAAGGCGGGCAGTCGCCCATAGCACCAGTCAAGGACCATCTTGCGTACCAGTGTGCTCTTGCCAGTACCCACTGTCCCATACAGCACCACTGTCTGCACGCGACGCCCACAGGCATCCGGGTCAAAAAGCTGAGACAGAGCCAGTGGGGGAAGCCCGGCCTGGGTTCGCTGACGCCCTGTGGCCAGCTCCGTGGATGGGCGGAGCAGCTCATCGGGGGTGCTCTCACGGATCACAGGGTCAACGTGGACTGTGTCCAGAGCGAAGGTTGGTCCAAACTGGCGCTCCTCTCTGGGCAGCCGGCTAAACCACTCAGTGAGGTTCCGGCGATGCTTTTCGATAGCTTCTGAATGAGAAAGCAAAGGACTTTGGTCAAGGCAAGGAACTGGGGATCCTGGCTCTTCCAGCCAGCTAGGGTGGCTGTAGGTCAAGGTAGGGAGTCAACACAGAGAACCCAGATATACAGGAACCCATTGTGGTGTGGACACATAGATGCCCAGAAAATTTAAAGCCCCATGAACAAGTTAGGCTAAGCCTGGGCTGACTGGCTTCTTGACTTTCTCTCCGAGCAGTCGTAACCTGGCTACTGGACCCAAAGCTGGCTGAACGTAGGGAGAAAAAGTCTCTTTAAGTGCTTTGTATATGGTCTGTGTACACAGCATGAGTGATGCACAGATGATGGGAGGGAGGGAGATTGGGAGGAAGAGAGGAGCCATCAGTAGATGACAGCAGTGGATCTTCTGTGTCTTCCTCATCCTTCTTCTTCTTCCAGGCCCCTCCCCACTCCACACCCCTCCTTTACCAGTGACAGAGATGCTGCTGAACAGCTGTCCATGCCTCCCTGATCTGGGAGCACTGTCTGCTGAGTTTCCATGGTGACGGATAAAGGCCCTGGGAGCAAAGACAAGGGATGATCTGGGGTTTAGTTTTTTGTTTTGTTTTGTTTGGTTTTGGTTTTTTGAGACAGGGTTTCTCTGTGTAACAGCTCTGGCTGTCCTGAAACTCACTCTGTAGACCAGGCTGCCCGGAACTCACAATGACCTGTCTCTGCTGGGCTCAAAGGCTTGCGCCAGCCAGGCTCCAGTCTGCACTTTCTAAGATGAGGCCCAGACTCTTAACCTTCCCAAAGACTGAGACCTGGCCCCTCTAGCCCTAACTGCTGCCTGCTTGAGACTCAAACTGGCCTCTGCCAGAGCTACCCCATTCCCCATCCTACCTACATGATATAAACGAACTTCTAGATCCTTGGAAATTGCCTCTGTACCCTTCCCAACCCTTTCTCCCAGGGCATCAAGACCTGACTATCCCCATCTCTTGAGCTATGTCTAGATGTGTTACAAGGCCTGACACACCCAGGTCTTACCTAGGGGGTCCCAGGGGATGATCCCCTTTAAAGGGCCAAGTCCAGCGGATCAGGAAGGAGATACACTCACCTACAGAGAGAAGAGAGAGGCAGCATCTGCAGACCCAGCCACATTAGTAGGGACTAATGCACACCCCAACACTGACATCAACTCCCCCTCCTATTTGTTCTTATAGTAGCATGTGCCAGTCCTAAATAGAAATTATTACATAATCTTCTATTTAGCCAGATGATTATTTGATTATCATCCATTTCCCACTCCATGAGAGCAGGGTTCACATCTGGTTTTGTTCACAATTATATACCAAAAAACCCAACCCACAGTCTGGTACACAGCCAACACGCTATTGATGTCTTGGATAGAAGCATCAGACTGGAACAGCTAGAAGGGGCCCAGCTCAGCTCCCTTGTCTTTTCCCTTTGATGGAAAAAAAGAGGCTCTGGGAGGTGAGGTGACATGCCCAAGGACACCAGCTGTGGTGCCACACAGCTGGAAGGAGCACATCTGGTGTCTGGGGCCCCGCTGTTTCAGAAGAACCATCTGGACCCTGAAGCAGAAAGGAGGGGTCAAAGTAGAAACCTCAGCTTCTCACTTACCTGATAACTGGGGTGTTCTTCCCAGACCAGAGCCCCAAGAGGTCCTGGGCAAATGGCCGGCCCACCTCATCCTAGGAAAGTTGGAACCTGGAACACTTATAACCACTTTTTTTTTCCTGTTTTCCTGCAAAAAGAGAAGTGTGAGTGGGGCAGCCAGTCACAGTTCAGTGGGTAAAGACTCCTGCTACCAAGCCTGAGGACCTGAGTTCAATTCCCGGAACCTACTGGGCAGAAGGAGGAAACTGCTCCCAAAAGTTGTCCTCTGACCTTTGTGCCCACAATCACACAATAAACAAATAAATAAACGTATAAAAGAAAAACTTAAGAACAAACAAAAAGCCAATAGTGAAAATTAAAACAAACAAACAAACAATAATGCAAGGGGCCTCTCAAACCTCCCACATCACACACACACACACACACACACACACTCACACTCACACTCACACACACACACACACACACACACACCTCTTTTTTCTCTCTAACTCTTACCCCTAGTATCTAAGAAAGGGATATCTCCCATGGGAGGTTGAGCCCTTCCTTAGATATGAGCATTTTCGAAGCTCTGGTGTGGCTCCTTGCTCTCCTCAGGATAATCCCAACCTGAGGGATTTCCGTTTCATCTCCTTACCAAGTTCTCGCCTCCCCTTTCACAGCTGCCTCTGTCCTGAGTTCCAGCCCAGTCACCTGCTTTTATGTTTTTATTTTGCTTGACTGCTAGCAAGCTCAGATGGGACCCCTGCACTTCACTTCCAGAGTCTTTTTTGAGCCTCTTTTTCCCCCAGTCATCATTATTCATTTCCTGCTGTCTTTGCGACACCGCCATCAGGTCCTTTTAGCTGAGTTTTAATGGTTTTATCACTTCATCTTCTCTCTGACTTTATGTAAGCTGACTTTAAGGATGGCATAAATAATAAATGAATATGTGAATCAATGTCCTGCTTGACACAAGGATGGGCCGCCTCTGCCTCACGCTTCACCCGGGCCAACCTGAATTCCTCAGCACCCACCCCTCCTCTGTCTACTTTGCCGCAGACCTCCCCCAAACCCTGGATTGACGTGGTGTTCCCTGGCTTTTTATTCAAATCCTTCCCCTGCTCCCCTTCAGGCAGTGCTATGGACCCCACCCCCACCCCCACCGCTTGGTGTCATCCCTTAACTTCATCATCGCAGAACTCAGATCCTTCCAGAACGTACCAAACCCCCATTTCCTCAACTCCTCCGTACCTCCACTCGGCCTGTTCCAGTTCCCTGCAGAAGTCAACTCCTAAACTCTTAAGCTACTTAACAGCTACAAACCCCAGGCCTACACTAGCTATTTTTCTAGGTTTGCCCCAGGCCGTGTCTCATGTACCAGGGCTGCTGGATCCTTTCTCTCGCCTTCCTAACTCAGTTCCCATACTTTGATTAGCATATCCTTTATCAGAATCTCAGACACTCTTCGAAGATCCTGCTCCTTGTCCTCTCCCCTTAGGAGTCACTTGACCCCCTAAGCTCCCTGACATGCCTGTCCCTGTGCTGGCGTGGCCTCCCGTACTGACACTGGGGCTGGAGGCTGGGTAAACGAAGGCCTCACGGAGCAGCCTTCTTTAGCAGAGCCAGCCAGAGCAGGAGCTGGCTGGGGTGTTGACTGGGCTGGAGAAGTCCTGAAAACCTGGTAAACTTCAGGACTGACATCAGTCAGCTCCAGGTCCACTGAGATAAGACACGCAGGGTCAGAGATAACTTCCTAATCATACAGTTATCATGGCGCTAATCAAAAGAAGAGCACTCCCCCACCAGATTGTGTCCCAAACAGCTCTCCCACTTCCATTTGGCTTCGGGGAGCAAAGTGAAGCTGCCAGCAGGCCGGCATTCAGCGCCCAAGCTCCGGCAGAGCTCCCAGTGCCACTTGCCAGCTCCCGCGACCCAGCAGCTCGGCCCTTGCTTCCGGGACCCAGCGCAGCCGCCCAGCCGGGGGCCAGAGGAGCGATCGAGCCAGTTAGGCCTTTACCCAGGCTGCCCAGTCCCTGGTGCCGGTCGCCGCGGCCCGGAGGGGAGGAAGCCGGCGTCTCCCGCTGGCTCCCAGCTTCCCCGGGTCGCTCCGCACTGCGCGTCTAGCCGGCCTCCGCCCGCCAGCCAGCGCGCAGCCCGGCCCAGTCTGGCACCCGGCCCGATCTGGACACCAGAGCGCATTTAGCAGAGACCCACTGAAGAGGCCCGGAGGAACAGGCGCGCGGGGCGGGGAGTCCAGCCCCATTCGATCCTCCCAGCGCTCAGGTTCCCCTACTGCCCTCTGCAGGTTCCCAGGCATCAGGCCCTGCCCCATGACCTCATATCCACCTCCCAGTCTGGACCTGATGTTAAAGCCCATTTTACAGATGAAGTGTGGAAGCGTGAAATGACTCGCCCAGGTTGTCCCAGATGAGTCAGAACAAGAGTTCCGGGTCTAGACCTTCCTCACCCTGAGAAACTCATCCCCAGAGCCTCCTGACCTCCCTTCTTGACCACAACCGTAGCTTACCTCCAGGCACAAGACTTGAGCCCTTCTTGGATCTTCCCTTCTGTGTCACTCACTCCGAAGACCTCTAGGGGGGGCCTCTGGTCACTTTGGCCAGGAAGGAAGCATGGAGGCTGATAGACACTTCCTACTCCAACCTGCTTTTCCTGTCTGACATCCAGTCACGGTTTAGCCTTGGGACGTCCGTATTCTAAAAAACCCCAACCCTCATCCCTTCCATACAAGGAACACCCAAAGTTCTCGTAACTAAGACGGTAGAGCCACCCATCACCTTCGGCCAAGGAACGCCTCCATGTGCAAACACGGGTGTGCAATATGCAGGGCACAGACATGAAATAGGGAACTCAGAGAGAGGCTCCTTGGGGCTGGAAAGTGGCTTTTATGGTCTTGCCTCCGCTGGAACAGAAGACAAGGGTGATAATTTCATCTAGGCGACTGTCCATTCATTCCATGTGTTGGGCCAGTGCTGAGCACTCGCCCTGGGCTGCCAAGCAGAGCAAGTCATGCAGGGACCCACAGCGTTGACAACGAAGGAATGTTTTTCCCAGGCAGCGGGAAACCATTAGGTAAGTTACCACCTGCTTCTCGCAGAGACTGTCACATTTGAACCGGATGTTTAAAAGTCAGAAGGACGTACTGGGCAGCATGGAAAACGACAGATTTGCATTTTTAAAAGAAGTTCTTCTAAGATTGAAGAGATGGCTTAGCAATAAAAGCACTAACTCCTCTTCCAGTGGACCTGGGTTCAATTCCCAGCATCTACTAGGCAGCTCACGATAGTCTGAAACTCCATTCTCAGTGGATCAGGACCTCTTTTGGCCTCCTTGGGCACTGCATGTATGTGGTGCGCAGATGAACATGCAAACAAAACACTCCCACACATAATCTTTTTAATATTAAAAACAAAATAAAAGAGGCTAGATGGCGATGGCACGCGCCTTCAATCCCAGTGGAGGCGGAGGCAGGTGGATCTTTGACTTCGAGGCCAGCCTGGTCTACAGGGTGAGTTTCAGGACAGCCAGGGACACACAGAGAACCCCTGTCTTCAAAACAAAACAAAACATAAAATAAATAAAAGAAGTACTTCCAGAGGAGTTGAATGAGTATGAACATCTCCATAGATGTAGTCTCAGAGGCGACATTTAGGTCCCAGGAGCCTCCTCAGTTTCATGCTACTTACCTAGCCATGGGAAGCCATCGTCACCTGGCTACAATTATTGTACATTGCTCAGAGCAAGTCATTTCCCTCCCCATGGGTATGACAGCTATGTGGGCTTTACTAATAACATATAATTTGACTGGCCTCTGCAGACAGAAGGGCTGTGAGTCAAGCTGTAGGCATGTCTTCTGTTGTCTGGCCTCAGTATAGAGCACCAGGTGCCCCAAGAGCCACGGCCCAGACAACCATCTTGATCAACTCTGTCCTCTAGCACTTTGTGCAGGCCCTGACACAGACATGCAGCATGTTGAGAGCACAGTCTCTGAGGCCTAGTAGTTAGGCCCGGGAGAGAGGGCCCATTTCCAGACACACCTGCGTGGGCAGGTTGCTGGAACTAGGGAGAGGCAGCCGAGCAGGTGGGTGACAGTGACAGCGGCGAGAGCACCGCCTGGAGAGCTTGCCTGTCACTTCTCCCCAGGTCCCTTTGCTGTAGGAATCAAGAGAGCTCCCTCTGTGAATCTGTGAACCATTCTGCAAGTGTTCCCTGTGCTTGCAGGTGATCCCTGGCTTCAGAAGGGTTGCTGCCCTCTCTGTTCTCTGTGGAACTTCGAATCAAAGGCATTTGATTATTTAGAACTATTTGCACTTGGGGCTGGGAGTGTAGCTCAGTGTAGAGTGTGTTTAGTACAGGCAAGGGTTTACATTTTAAAAGAGAACAGCTGAGGGACTTGGAGGCCAGCGACTGTAATCCCAGCTATTTAGGAGGCTGAGGACAGAGAGTTGTAAATCCAAGGCCTGCCTGGGCCATAGAGGAGCTCAAGGCCAACCCAACTAATGTGAGACCTTGTCTAAAAGTTTAAAACAACTTTAAAAGGCCTGGGGATGTACAGGATCTTAGGTTCAACCAGCAGCCAAACAAACAAACAAACAAACACAAGATGAAACATAAAGGAAGACTGAAGAAAAAACAGTTCATGGTGGCGGCTCACTCCTGTAATTATGCCCTGAGGAAGCTCAGGGCAACAGAGTTGCTTTGATTTCAAGGAAAACCTGGGCAGGCATGGTCAGGAAGGGGCCCAGGGATATATCCTAGTCGGTATAGCGCTTGCCTAATATGCATGAAGCCCTGGGTTTAATTTGCAATGCTGTGCATGAAGCGGATAGACCTGCCTGAAAGTGCAGCATCTGGTAGGTAGAGTCAAGAGGATCCAAAATTCTAGGCAAGCTCTGCCATGATGTAGTGAGTTCAAGACCAACCTTGAACTATATGAATAAATAAATTAATAAATAACCCCCCCCAAGCTGGGCACGGTGGTGCACGCCTGTAATCCCAGCACTCAGGGAGGCAGAGGCAGGTGGATCTCTGTGAGTTCAAAGCCAGCCTGGTCTACAAAATGAGTCCAGTCAAGGCTACACAGAGAAACTCTGTCTCAAAAAACCAAAGATAGATAGATAGATAGATAGATAGATAGATAGATAGATAGATAGACAGACAAGCAAGGCCCCCCAGATATATAAATAATGTAAGCTAATATCAGAGAAAACATAAGCAGTTGGATGTGGTGGCACACATCTTTAATCCTAGCACCCAGGAGACGGAGGTAGGCAGATCCCTGAGTTTGAAGCCAGCTGGGTCTATACAGCAAGCTTCAGGCCAGTCAGGTTTACATAGTGAGTCCCTGTCTCAAAGAAACAAGCGAAAACAAACAAAGGAAAGGAAGGAAAGAGGTTCCTAAATGCCCCCCAAAACAATTTTTCAGATTTTTCCTACTTCTCTTTCTCACTCCATGTCTTCATAAGAAACAAAATTAGACTGTCTCCAATTGAGTACCTAAGCAGTCAAAGTGTTAGACAGGATGCTTTCTCTACCTGGGGCACAGCTGGGGCACAGAGAGCTGACAGGGATGGTTTCAGTGGCTTCCTTCAATCCCCAAGCCTCAGGCCCAGGAGAAAAGAGGACGAGACAATATACAGCTTCTCCAGCCATCTGCCACCAGTTCTCAAAGCCCTCAGAACACTTTCCCTTTCCAAAACTCTGATATGTGGTGCTGATTTCTGATGGCTCAGCCCTGGTATATGTGTCCCAGTAGGAAAAAAAATAAAAATGGAAAGACAAGGAGAAATTTAGAGTAAGCCCAATGAAGTCCATGTCACTCCCATCATGAGGCAGATAAGGCTCTAGGGTAGTGGTTCTCAACTTGTAGGTCGTGACCCACAGGGGTTGCATATCATATATTTATATAATGATTCATAACAGTAGCAAAATTACAGTTCTGAAGTAGCAATAAAATAGTTTTACGGTTGGGGGTCACCACAACATGAGGAGCTGTATTAAAGGGTCACAGCATTAGGAAGGTTGAGAGCCACTGCTCAAGGGCCTTTTCTGCTTCCCATTGCCCTTTCTGAAAACCACCAACTGGCACTCTCCTTCCCCTCTGTGCACTACCAGGACTCCATGAGCCCTGGAGAGAGTCATGGGTCACGTTGGTGATATACCTATGAAACAGACATTAGTGCCCACAAACAGCTTGCCGACCCAGCCACGAGAACCTAGTCTTCAGTCATGCTAGGCAAGCCCTCTGCCAACTGAGCTACACGCCCAGCCCTCAAGGTTCCATTTCTACCATTTCCGGGTCCATGTCACCTTTCTCTCATCTGAAAAAGGGGGATGACGACAAAATACTATGTGGGTTGTCGCTGAAGTTTTGGTCAGGCAGGAAGTGTGACACAAATATTTCATAAGATACACATTCTCGAATTTGACATACACCTAACACTTAACACCCCTGCCCCCAAGATCCCCAAAGATGGCAGGCATTATGCCAAGTGCGCAATAGCCTATGGCAGCAGGTGACCACATTCACACACTGCATACTGTATAAATATAGGTTTTATTAATAATGGGTGAAATCCCCCAAATACAACTGGCATCTGTGTAATGAGAAGAATGTGGGGCCAGTACAGAGGAATGAGTGCAGGGACTGGGGAAGAGGAAACCAGATGTAGGATGATCCCGGACCCACCAGAAAAACAGAGTGTTCCAGGGGTCTGCCACCTTGGCATCTAGGCCCTGCTGTCCAGGAATCAGCTGCTGACTGGAAGATGCGAATATGTGAACAGAAGTTTGAGTGAGCAGCAGACAGCTGGAGGAGGGGCAGGAGAGCAAGTGTCCTTTTGGAGCACAAAAGGAGGGCCATGGTGGAGCAGCGGCTGGGGCCAGCTGGGGCCATTCTTGTGCTTGTTGGGTTCTGGCCTCCAGGAGGCCAGTACCCAGTGCCACCCCTGGCCCTAAGGGGAGGAAAGACTGGGAGATAGACGCCTGCAGAACCTGGCACTACTCTGGGGCACACCAGCCTCACTTATCCTCCAAAGTGGGGATTTCCCCAGGAGGACGTTGGCACCGCCCTCCAGCCACCACCATCAGCTCCGTGCCACCATCCCATCGCTCTCTCTCTGAGCTGTAAGGGACGGTGCATGTGTCGGGCTGAGGTTGCCTGGTTGCCCTCATGTGCCTGTAACTCTGGAGAGGAAATGAGCACGTGGAACTGAGCTTCAGGAGCAGCAAGGAGGTTGGATTGGGGCTTCCCCAGCTTACCCCCGCCTCCCAGAATAAAGTGCATTTTCCAGTTCCCACGGCAGGTGAAAGAGTGACACAGACGTTATTGCAGAGGTGCCTCTGAGACTTACCCAGACCAAAGGTACAGGGAAGCGGGTGGGACAGCTCACGGTCTCTCCAATCTCCAGGATTGGGAGTGGTGGCCCAGACAGAAAACCCGGCTTCTGTCCCAACAGACTGTCCAGATTAGCCAAAATGGGTGTGGGCAGGAAGGGGGAGGAGGAGAAGACTTCCAGAGTCCCTCCTTGCTTCATCCGATGTCCATAATGGGGCTCCCTGGGGACCCCACCAGGGCCCAGCCCTGGAACTCCAACCTGATAGCAGTTTACAAACACTAGTGTGGTGGGGACCCCAGAGGGGGTCACTTTGATAGCTTGTAAGTCAAGGCCTAGGGAACATGGGGCTCCCAGGCAAACAGAGGAGGGTGCTTTGCGCAGAGGGGGGCAGCCCCTCCACCGGTCTTTGCATGCAGGTGTTGGAGAGAGTAAGGAGGAAGCTACAAACTGCATCAACTTGGGAAGACTCCTGGCCTTGATGGAGAGGGCTGGAGCGCTGGGGGCCCAGGCCCGCAGCCAGCCTGTGGAGTAGCCGAGGGAGAGGAGGGCAGCTGCACCAGCAACCAATGCCCAAGTCTCTGAGTTTAAAACAGTCCCGAAGGACTGGAGCTGGGGGCTTCCGGCCCCGAAGAGGTGGCAGCCAGGCTCTATCTCTCAGACTTGACCCGGTAACGGAGCACAAGGTATGCGAGCAGCCGCAGGGCAAGGAAGAAAATGCCCAGGACCAGGAAGTCCATGTAGAGTTTGGCTTCCTCCACATCCAGCTCTCGCAAGATGATCTGTGGGTCCTGGAACGGACACTGTTCATCTAAGCAGGTCAGGTGTCCTCGCTCCATGCCGTAGATGGTCAGGATCAAACCCTCAAAGCCATACCTAGGCAAACAGGGACATCAGAGCAAAGCCACAGAGCACAGGACCCCTGTCCCTCAGCAAATCCCTCAGCTCTGGTGCTCAGGTGCCAGCCAGGGTGCAGGGGCAGACATCAGACATGGCACGGCCCCTTTAGAGCTGGCAGGACCTCCTGTGGGAAGGGAAGCTCACCGACCTGACGTAGGAGAGATAGGAGCTCCACTGCAGGTAAGTGGGGATGGTCTTGAAACTGACAAAGAAGCCGGAGAACAAGAGGACGGGGATGGCAGTGACTGGGCCCACGAAGGTGGCCACCTGAAGGAGAGGGCAGAGGAGCTCAGCTGTCCCAGGGGTGACCACGGTTCCATCCACCCCGTGGCAGCTCTTGACTTCTCCCATGAGACCCCGAGTGTGTGTGTCAACCCTCCCACCTGTAGGGAGTTGGAGGCAGCGCCAATCAAGAGTCCCAAAGACTGGGCGACTAAGGCGGTGGCTGTGGCCAAGGCTGAGAAGAGCAGGAAGCGGCTGGTCTCAGCCGGCTGGCCGGTCATCCAGTACACAATGCTGCAGTACACAACCGGGCACACCACCTGGGGAGCAGCCACAGAGGAGGTTAGGGACCTTCCAGCCAAGGGCAGGTGACTTAGGTCATCCCACCAGAGAGGAGTAAGTGCTCCCAGCGCTCCTCCGCCCTGAGCTGCCTCCATGTTCATGCTGCTTTTTAGACTGACACACGTTCTTTTCCTCCCTGACTACATCTTATTGAACTTTGTTCCGCTGTTCTGACAGGTTCAGGCATGTGACTCCTCCCACCTCTGAGAATCTACAGTCCTTCCCATCATTCCAGGGGGTTGGCGGGGGTGGGGGAGATTGTATGTATGTCTCTGTGTATGTATGTGTGTCTGTGTTTGACTGTGTGTGTGTGTGGTATGATATGTGTGTGCATTCATTTACGTAGGCGCACACAGAGGCCAGAAAGGATGTTGGCTTCCCTGGAGCTAGCACTACAGGTATTTGTAATCTGTCTAATGTGAGTGCTGGTAACTGAGCTCAGGCCTTCTGCAAAAGCAACAAACACACCTAACCACTGAGCCTTCTCTCACACATATTTGTACGAGTCCATGTATTATATTTATTTAAGACTTGTTTTTATTTATGTGTATATGTCTCTGTATGTGTGTGCAAGTAACCATGGAGGCCAAAAGAGGGTATTGTATCCTCTAGAGCTGGAGTTGCAGGCACTGATGGGCCCTGTAACGCGTGTGGTGGGAACTGAACTCTTTTCTCTGATGAAGAGCAAGCCCTTTTAATCTTTTATAGATTGAGCCCTTTTCCAGTCTCCTCATATTATTAAAGAATTAACTCCCCTAGGAGAGAGCTCTGTTTCCGCTAGAGGCTGCCACCTTTTGACATAGGAAGCAGACATGTGCGCTGGGCAAATCTAGAGCTCTACAGCACCCCATGGAGACCCTAGTTACTAAGTCACTAAGTACCTAGTAACTAAGGTTACAGTGTATCTGTCTTTTTTGTTAGATAAGCATACTCTAGATGCTCTTATCATTAAAAAATATAAGATAAGTGGGTTATTCTGCTTTAGCATCAGTTGTAACCTTCAACTAGAAATGACAATTCCTTCACACTTGCAAGGCAGAGGCAGGGGGATTGTTACAAGTTCAAGGTCAGCCTGGTCTAAGTAGTCAGTTCCAGTACAGCCTGGGCTTACAGATTGAGGCCTTGATTCAGAAAACTTAATAGAAAATAGAATAGAATAGAGGAGAGCAGAGCAGAGCAGAGAGCAGAATGAATATTTTCCCCATTGGCAGTGCCAAGAGTGGAACCCCAGACATCATGTATGAATGACAGGCTTTCTATGCCCATCCCTTCATCCCTATGCCACAGAGTGAGACCTTGTCTGAAGAAAGAGAGAAAGCACAAGCCCATGGGAAACAGGAACTTGGCTTGGTAGCTACAGGTGTACAGGTTGTTTCCTGTACAAAGGCTCCCAGCTTCCAGACAGAGGCCAAGCTCTAGCTTGTATTTCTCTAAGCTCTGTACATGGCACAGGACAACATCTGCCTCCTCTTTTGCTATTTATTTGTTTGAGACAAGCGTCTCACATAGCCCATTCTGGTTTCAAACTCCGTATGTAGCCATGGATGACCTTGAAGTCCTAATCACCCTGCTTCGTCTTCCAAGCACATGAATTATCAGTGTGCCCAACCCCACCTAGCTAAGGGACATTTTTCTGCAACTCGCACAAAGGATTACTGGTGACCCTGACGCTTTGAACAAGGTGGCAATGTGTTTAACAAATACCAGCCGTGGCGCAGGCCTGTAATCCCAGCACTCAGGGAGGCAGACTCGAGGCCAGCCTGTCTCCAGTACAGCCAAGGCTACACAGAAAAACCCTGTCTTCAAAAACAAACAAACAAACAAACAAAATCAAACAAACAACAAACAAAAAAACAAATGCCCAGCTGGTATGTGACAATCTCTCTTCTAAAAACTGTATTGGGAGCCAGCAAGTTGGCTCAGCAGGTAAACGCGCTTGCTTGCCAAGCCAGACAGAGTTCAGTCCTTAGAATCCACATATTAGAGGAAGATGAGTGAATTCTGTGTGCTGCCCTCTGACCTGCCCACATATACTGTGGCACAAACGCGTATATATACACACAAGATAAATAAGTAAATGTAAAAAAAAAAAAAAAAAAATGCCGGGTATGCACTCGGGAGGCAGAGGCAGGTGGATCTCTCTGAGTTCAAGGCCAGCCTGGTCCACAGAGTGAGCTCCAAGACAGCGATGTAGGGAGACTCTGTCTCAAAACAGCAAACATGTAAATTAAAATTTAAACTTCATATGCATTCACATTTAATCCTAAAGCACAACTCTGAGGAAGACTCTAGTGCCATCCCGTTTTCCAGGTGGAGGCACTGAAGCAGAGCGCTGGGTGGCTTGCCCAGGGTCCTACAGCTTGCAAGCAAGGAAGGCTCCAAAGCCTAAGAGTTCTCTGCTGCTTATAAGTAGAGACATTCGTTATTCTGCAATTATGGTCACCTTATTTATTTATTTATTTATTTATTTATTTAGGGACAGGTATCCACACTGTGGCTGGACCTGACTTCATGGCAATCCTCCTGTCTCAGCACCCCCTCCCTCCACCTCTACCCCACCCCCTACCAAGTGTTGGGATGAGGTGAGCCACTCCACCTGGCTATTTCTGGTCCCATTAGACCACGCATTCGACGAGCTCACCTATGAGCCTGCTGGAGGCAGTATCGGGAAGAGACTTACCTGAAAGGGCACATCAGCCATGGTCTTGGCCAGGTAATATGCTTTGAGGCTATACCAGTAGTTCAAGTGCTCCCTCATAAAGACGGCCATCTCTAAGGGAACTGAGGGCACAGGGAGGTCAGGCTCCACAGGCTAAGCCTTGGCCCCTGCCTCATGCCCAGCGCTCCCCCTCCCACCCCGTCCTATTAGCCAGGCAGGTCAGCTCACAGGTGAGCACAGTCGGCATGAGGGCTGCGAACATGATGAAGAGCATGGAGAAGAAGAGAAAGCCTGTGTTGTTGAAGACCTTGCTGGCGTCATCACCAATGTGTAGGTAGAGGAGGCCAATGAGCACGCCAATCAGCACGTGTGACATGAACCGCAAGTGGGTCAGGACCTATGGCCAAGGTCAACAAGAGAAGTATTTGTCTCAGGCCGAGGAGAGGGAGTGGGGGTGAGGGGACACAGGGAAGGCCATGCTAGCATGGGTATTCTGGGGTGCCCTTCAGGCACACAGAGCCAAGGTACATCACATGGGAGGACAGTGTCCCCAGTTCCCCTTCCAGCTACTGCGATTCTATGGCCCAGGAGGTCCGGCCGACACCTCCTGCCCCTCAGCTTGCTGTCTCACCGTGTCCCTGAGGATGGATAGGAAAGTCCTCCTGAACAGGATGCAGAACTGGGTGAGCGTGCTGGTGGCGAAAGTGTGGCTCTCAATGGGATCCATTTCCTAGGGAGAAGAAACGGGACCAGGTGAAGGTACCCTGCCACCCTCTCCCCGTCCTGCTCAGAGACGGGAGAGTCACGAGCTCTTCCCAGGACAGCGCCCAGGCCTGCAGAAGAAGGAGCCTCTGGCCCTGAGCTGCTCACCTAGAAGCTGGGTTTAGGGGTGAGAACCTCAGGGAGATTGAGGGTGGGAGGGGAAGAGAGAGAGAGAGAGAGCAGGATAAAGGTCCTTGGGAGGTGGGAGACAGGAAGGAGTCAAGGACCCCCGCTGGCTCATCTGACTGGTTTCTTCTTCACTCCACTACCACTAACTCTAAGACCATAATTGTTTGTATAGGGCCACTGGATTAACAATGCTGACAACAAGTAAAAACAACAGCCAAGCTTCTGGCTTTCAAGAGTGATGGCATCTCATCTAAGGAAGGGATCTGGCACTGCGTGGACACTGGCTGCCCCAGTGGCCTGCTAAGAGCCAATGTGATCTGCTATCCAGTCTCCCACCTGTTCTGGGAAGCTAGTGTGGTCACCTCTGGGTTAGAGATGACAGCAACTGGCTCCGAGGTCAGCAACTACCTTGGCCACACTTTCCAGATGGGCCCTGAGCAGGTACTGACGTCAGAGCACCCAGGATGCCCGTGGGAACTCTGGAGGAACCACTGGATGAGAAGACCAAAGCTCAGGAGAGGACACGGTCTGTTTCAAGTACTAGGCTTCCCATTACACAGAGGCGACAATGCCTCTGGAGACAGCTGTTTGGCAGGGTCATTGTCTGTGATCCCATCTCCCCTCCCCAACTCTGCCCTTTCCACCCCACTCACCGGAGGGCAAGTGGGGCAGTGGGCAGGGACCTCATTCTTCTCAGGGCTGCTCTTCTTCTCGGCCATGGTGCAAAGGCCATTCTGCACAGCCCTGAACAGCATGGGGTTCAGGTCTCCATACTCTCCAGAGGCCACCTCAATGACTAGGGGGACACAGAGCAGAGTGCTCAGCTAAGCTTCACCCTTGGGTCCCAAGGGCAGTGCAATCCCTTTTTTGGTGTGTGTGGGGGGAAAGCAAGTGACAATGGGCTCTCAGCCCCCAAGAGGCCTCCACAATCCAAACCCAGTGTCTGGCCCTCTTCTGTCTCCCACCTCCTCACAGGAACCCCTACTTACTGAAGTCGGCCGGGTTGTGGTAGGTGGGGCAGTGCAAGCCAAGCCCCTTCAGATAGGGTATCAGATTGGTAACCACGCCCTTGAAGATGCACTGTCCCTGGCTTAGGATGTAGAGCTGAGGCAGAAAGGAGCACATGAGGAAAACACGACCCGCGGACTGGGTCACCCCACTGACACCTCTGTCCCTCTATCACAGGCCAGTCTTCTTGGGAGCCCAGGGATACTGACCTTGTCGAACATCTCAAAGAGCTTGGCGCTGGGCTGGTGGATGGTGCAGATGACGGTGCGGCCCCCGTGGGCCAGGGACTTCATGAGGGACACCACTTGGAAACAAGAAGCGCTGTCTAGACCGCTGTCCAGAGAGAGGTCACCAGGGACCAGTGAGGTGGATGCGGCTGAGAGGGGGTGAGTGAGGTGGGGCAGCTTCCGTGAACGGGACACAACTAGTGGGAAGGCACCCCTCTGGCCTGGTTAGCTTGGGTCAATTTGGCACAGACTAAAGTCATTCGGAAAGAGGGAGCATTATTTGAGAAGATGTCCCTGTCAGAGTGGCTGGTGGGGACATTTTCCTGAAAATGGTTGATGTGGAAGGGCATAGCCCATGGTGGGTAGTGTCACTCCCTGTTAGTTGTATAAAAAGAAAGCCGACAAAGCCTCAGAGGACAGGCTGATAACCAGCATTCCCCACAGTCCCTACGGCTGGCTGCTCCTGCTTGGGTTCCTGCCCTCACTTCCCTCAACTCTGGACTGTCATCTGAACGTGTGCGCCAAATAAACCCTTCCCTCCCTCCCCACATTGCTTTTAGCCATGGCCTTTGTTACAGCAATAGAAAGCAAAGTAGGACGAGCCCCTGTATCCTGCACACCTGTGTGGCTCAGATATTTGCAAGCCCAGAGCACTGCTCAGTTTAAAAGAAGTATGCCGAGCACCTGTTGCATAGCAGGCACTGGGATGTCAAAGGCTCATGTTAGATTGGTCTAGAGGGAGACCGACAAGCTCGTGGTTGACTTGAGGAGATGTAAAAAAGTGCAATAGCAACAGCAGCTGAAAGACTAGCCAGGGATCAGCCATGCTGTGCTGTAGCCAGGGGTTGGAGGATAGCCAGAGAAGGTTGCTGAGTCTAGAAAGAGCAAGAGTTAAGCTAGTGACAGGACAATGGAAGGTGTCATGGTGAAGGGCATTCCACACAGAAGACATAGCGAGGGGCATGAAACCCAGGGTGCGATGGGAATGGCAGGCAGATCAGCGTTATTAGAACATGAAATATGAAAGACCAGAGAAGAAGCCACCTGACTATTTTGAGGGCAAAGGGGACTCATTGCAGGAGAGTGGAGCTTGCTAGGCTTGTCATTTAGAAAGCCCATTCTTGGCCACAGGTTGGAGGAAAGTGCCTGGGAGACTGAAGACAGGGAGATGAGTCTTCATGATGTCCTGAGCTCAAGCCTTAGGAATGGGACTGGGCAAATGTGAGAGCTACCAAATTGATTTGATGAGTAATGGCTGCGGGGGAGAGGAGAGGGAAATGTTATGTGTGGGGGGAACATCCAGATCTCCACCTGGATGAAAGGCAGGGTGGCGTGGCTCTACCGGATTAGCAAAGATGGGGTCCCCAGAAGGCTGCAAGCAGGGTATACAGTCCCCAGCCACGGAGCCATTAACCAGACTCCACATCCAGCCCTGGCTTAGGGCCGAAAGGGGGAAACCCCGGGTCAGGAGAAGCAGGGAGCTACCTGGTGGGCTCATCAAAGAACATGACGGGAGGGTTGTTGACCAGTTCCAGGGCAATGGCCAGGCGCTTCCTCTGCCCTCCAGAGAGCAGGGCTGTCCTCGTGTGAGAGCAGGACATCAGTCCCAGGGCTGTCAGGATCTCTGTCACCTGCAGGCACCGCCCCCCAGCCCCAGTCAGCCTCAGAATCTCTGCTTCACCTAAGCACCAGCCCACTTTCACAGAGCATTGCCCTTACGCCCTTGTTCCCCACCCAGCCTGTGGCCCAGAACTCATAAGCCTCAGGCGGGCTCCACCCCTTGCTCCCCTACCCCACTTACCAGCTCCTTCTTCACCTCTTGCTTCTCACTCAGCTTCAGGTTGGCAGAGACCTAAAAGGCGATAAGCAAGTGAGAAAGGCGTGCATGCTTGGTTCCTGCTCAGCCCCGTCAGCCGGTGACAGAAGGGGAGCTTGGAGGAGGAGGAGGCCGCCCTCTCCTCACCATCATGGCTTCCAGGACTGTGAGGTGCGGCAGGAGCATGTCGTCCTGCATGATGTAGCAGGACATCTTGCGGAAGGTCCTCAGATCTCGTGGCCTCCCATTAACCAGGATCTGCCCTTTCATCCCAGACTCCCTGCAGGAAGGTTGGTGGGCAGTGAGCACCAAAGTCACCTCAGCACACCTCCTGTGCTCCCCCTGTGCCCCCTCCCTGAGCCCTGACCCATTTCCACTCTTCATGCTCACCTGTACCCTGCCAAGATGTTCATGAACGTGGACTTGCCGGCCCCAGAGGGGCCCATGATGCCAATCAGTTCCCGACGGCAGAACTTACCAGACAGGCACTTGAGGAGGGTCTTGTAACCTGCAGCAAGAACAGGGGAGTCACTGGTAAGGGCTAATGGATCAAAGGCATCCTCAAAACTCATAAAGAGAGGCCGTGGGGAGACGGCTCAGTCAGCAGAATGCTTACCACACAAGCACAAGGAAGGACCCTAATTTCCACCCCAAGAGCCCACTTAAACTGCCTTGCTTAACCTGTGTTTAGTGATCCCAGCTTGGGAAGTTGAGACAGGGAGATTGCTGTGAGCTCCAAGACAGCCTGGGCTACAGAGTCGGAAACTCTGTCTAAAACAAAACAAAGCAAACAAAAAGGTGCAGGAAAGATGCTCCCTCCCCCCCCCCCCCCCCCAGTTAAAAGCAGGTGCTACTCACATTCCTAATATGTGACTCAGTGACTCACATATACCAGTAACTCTAGCTCCAGGAGATAGGATGCCCTCTTCTGGGCTCCGCAGGCACTACACTCACATGTTAGCGCCCCTCACCACATACACATTTTTGAATAAAAAAATGACTCTTTGATAACAACAACAGAAAAGCCTGGGGTTGGTGGTGCATGCTTGTTATCCCAGTGCTGAAAAGGGCAAGACAGGTAGCTCCCTGGACCTCACTGGCTGGCCATAGACCCCAAACTCAAAGAGCAAGGTGGATGAATGGATGGATGGCTTTTGGGAAATAACATCGGAAGTTGGCTTCTGGTTCCCACCTGCATGCATGAGCACACACGAGAGAGACAGAGTGACAGAGAGGCAGACAGAGAGACAGAGACAGAGAGACAGACGTAGACACAGAAACACCGAGCCATCGAGACGGAGGATCTTAGAAGAGGCTCAGTCACGGATGAACTAGCCATGGCTGAGCGGAATTGAGTTACCCAGTTCTTACACAGCAGCTCCCACCCTCCCATCCTGTCCCCCTAGACATGACAAGTGTGAGAGTCCAGGAGGGGGCGTCGAGGGCTGTGGGAACGCTGACACCTCCGTGAATGGCTCTAGCTAGGTCCTAAAAGACCAAGACTCTCTCCTTATCACAGCGCTCTGACACTGTCTGAGGACACTCCCACCCAACAGCCCAGGCCGGCTGCTTGTCCTATGTTCCTGCATTACTCTTCAGACGCCATCGTGTTTGTCACTCCATGTGCCTATACCCACACCTCTCCCTAGGCCTCTCACTCGGGCAACATGTTGGGGGAAAGGTCCGTGTCTTACTCATCCTCCTTGTCAGTCTGGCATGTAGCAGGTGCTCGGTGAGCAAGTTTTCTCGGCCCTTTTGCTCCATCCTAGGAAAAGGAAATCCCTTCTTTGCTGCTTTACAAGCTCGTCTCTCCAGCCCCAACATGGCCAGTCAAACCTCCTCTGGCAGTCACTCAGTGGGAAGCAGCACCTGCATATCCCAGTATGGAGTCAGGAGCATCTGCTTGCTTCAAACTCCGGATCCACGTTACCAGCTGTGTGACCTGAGGCAAGTTGCTTAACCTCTCTGAGCTCCGGGTCCCTCACGGGTAAAGTGAGGCTGGCAGTGCCTACCTCAGAGGGTTGCTGTGAGGAGTCAGTGAGCTAACATATGTAAAGCAGATGGCTCGGGGCCTGGCACGTACAGTGCCTTTCACAAGGTGTGTTACAATCCTATTTGACAAAGGCTTATTGAGATCTCTGTGCGTTAAGCAGAACACTGTTTCTGCTTTCGACAGACTAGGTAAGAGAAATGGACCAAAAAAATACCTATGGTGTGAGTGGAAGTAAAATTAGAGCTAGAGAGAAGAGCAAACAGTGGGTATGAAACTACAGCAAGTCACCCTCTGAGGGTGGGCAGTGAGGTGGAAACCAGGAGTGGCTTCATGGGAGAGGTGGCATTGGAGCTCAGGAGGAACAACAGAAGCCTTCAGGCTTCAAGAGAGAAGGCACAGCTACATTGTAGTCCAGGGGACAGAAGGCAGAGACTGTACAGGGCCAACTGACGGGAGGTGTCTGTTAAGTTCACAGATCTACTGTGACGAGGACTCCAGCCTTCATCCCTCCCCTAGTCCAAAGCCCACTCCTTAGCAGAGATGAATTTACCTTATGTAACCCACTGTCCATGCCCCTCTGGGACCGACCCACGCCCACTGTCTGACTGCCTGTTCATGCCTATTCACCCTTAGACGATCCCCCAGCATAGATTAGGCAGCTGGAGCCCACAGCCATCAACCCACCCAAGGCCACACAGCCAGCTCCTTCCTGGGGAGAGGAAAGTTCCCTGGTCTCAGCACTCTGGCCAAGGTCCCCTTGGTCAACCAGAAAGGTGCTGTAGCACTCTCCAGTGGTCGCTCTGCAGAGCCACTCACCGAAGTGGCTGCTTGTGCAAGGGAAGAAACTGCAACCGCGAACCTTCCCCTCATTTCATCACAGTCTGATGCCAGAGCCGATGCCAGTCAAACCCAAGGCCTGCCACAAATATCATCTTACACTCACTTGCCTTTCTCAAAGATACCAACTCAGCTAAGCTCTCAAGAAACCTATGAGGAAAGTTGGGCCAAGAGAGGGCAGGTATTCAGCTTGCCAAGGGCCACACAGCTTCCCTGGAGCTGAAAAAAAACATTTGTCTCTTAACTCCCCCTGTATCACAACTGCTCAGCCCATGAGAGGCCCCAGACCTCCGCTGAGAGACACCAATGTGTCGTGCTTCAGTCAGTAGTTTTGTCAAATCAGTAAATACTTTAATTTAATTTATTTATTTATTTTTAGGTTTTTGGAGATGAGGGAGGTCTTCCTATGTACTCCAGGCTGGCCTTGAACTCTCGACCATCCTGCCTCAGCCTCCGCAGTGCTGAGATTACAGGTGTGTGCCATTGTGACTGGCAAGTCTCTAAGTCATTAGCATCTGTGATTCCTCATCAATAATAATTGGTTGAGATGTAGCTCATGGTAAAGTGCTTGCCTAGCATAAGGCCCTGTCTTCCGTCCCCAGCACCATTAAAAAACAGACAGTATTATTCCCTCCCAAAGACTTAATAGGGTTATTATGTTATTAAGTGGCATCACTAATAATTAATTGAGTGTGTTTAGAAAAATAAATGTCATAGACAGTTGGAGGAGACTGGTGACAGATCCTCACCCAAGGGAGGCAGAAGTCTCCCCGGGATGGATTTCTTACACTTCCCCATCTCTGCCACCCTTCATTTCCTTCTGTCCTCTCCAGAGGGGAAAGGGAGCCAAAGAACAGAGAAGCCAGGCAAAGGAGGGCAGAGGGCAGAAAAAGGGCCGGAGCTAGAGGACAGCAAAATGAATAAGAGTGGAGATGAGGCTGGCAAGGTCAAAAGGGAGGAGTCCCTAGCCGGCGCACCCACCACCCTGATAAGAAATGCCTAATGTGGCCACCTTTCTCTTCACCACACAGTTCCAAAGGCCAAGGAAATAGCAAGGACCTCATCGTTCCGAGAGAGAGCTGCTCTGAGAAGGAAAGAGACTGCTTAGGGACTTGGGGTCCACTGGCCAAACCCCCAGGACCCTTCAGTCACCTATGGACGCAGGCAAACATGTAGAGACAGCTCACACCGAGCCCTGTTCTGAAGCACCCCAAAGCTATTTCTTAAGCCTCAGAGGACACTGTCTCAGCTCCACACCCAGCTCTGAGAAACAAACCCAGCCCAACCTCTAGGTTCCCAGCCCAGCCCAGCCCAGGTCAGGGGCTCGAGAAAACCCGTCCTGATGGAGAGAAGGGAGGAGGGGTGACTTCGGAGCTCCTAGGCTTTGGGCCCTGCTCTGCCTCTTACTAACTAGCATGGGGACATTGGTCAGGTTATTCAACTTCCCCAAGCCTCAGTTTCCTCATTGGTGACATGAGGATGACATCCCTTCTGTCTCATCCCCACCCTCCTGGCAAGAGCTGAATGAAGTAAGATGTTAGGAATGAGAACATCTTTAAAAATAGGTGTAAGGATACTGTTGGACGTTGAAGGCAGCTTCCACAGACAGAGCGACCCCTTCCCCGAGCCAGCCTTCACAGGCACAAAGACAGAGTCAAACACAGAGAGACAGAGACAGTCAGTCAGGAGGAAAGACAGACAGACAGTCTGAGAGACTGAGAAAAAGAGAGACTGGACTGAGAGAGACTGAGAGACAATTCAAGGACCAGAGGTCATAGGTCTACTTAGAAGAGAAAGCTTCAATAGCCATTGAACTTAGCTTCCCACAGTGTTGGCAGATATGGGGAGCAGGAATCTTGCACCCCAACTGCGTCCAGCCAATGAGGGTTAGGGCTCACAGAGCTCGCAGAGTGAGGCACCCCAGGCCTTATGCTTCTGGAGAGGTAACTCAGCCAGAACCCCTGTTCCCCCCGCCCCCGCCCCACGGGTCTCCCACCTACCCCGTTTGCGCCAGCAGGGCCCCTCCCGCACGGAATAGGACAGTTCCACAAACTCGATGTCCACAGCAGAGCGCTTTGGCAGGTGAGAGAAGCGCTGCGCTTCAGTGATGTGGTTCTCCACCTTCTTTAGGTGTGTGGTCAGCACAGGGGGCTCTGCCCCGTCCTCCAGTGCCACGGCCATGGCCACAGCCCCAGGCCCCAGTCCACAGCCCACGGCTTCCAGTGCCTTCTCCGCCATCACGCAGCCGGCCTGCAGGGAGAGGGCCTGCTGAGCTCAGGGCAGACCCCCCAGCCCTTGCTCAAGGCGCCATAGCTTTCCGAGGCTGCCCCGCCTCCACTCCCCACCCACCCACCCCTGCCTCCTTCTTAGGGCAGATCCCCAACTGTCCGCACCCCTCGTCCCGGCCGGGTGCAGTGACACTCAGTCGCTACCTCTCCTCGGTCCTAGGCAGTCCCAGCCTGTCGAAAGCCGTGCCCGCTCCACCCTCCCCGTCCCGGCCTTAATCTCCTTACCCCGCAGGCCGGGCAGTCCCCGGGGGCCGGGCGAGGGCGGCCACCGCTTGGAGGTCGGGGAGGCCGGGAGGTGCAGGGTGGGCCCTGGGGAGGCTTTGGCCTTGGCTCTGAGACCCCCCACCCCCCCTGCACCGACTGGTGCGGCTCCTCGGGCCGGCCTGCCTCTCCCGCGCCGCTGGCCGTGTGCCTCCGGACTGTCCCCCCAAAGACGGCCGCAGACCCCAGACGCTCCAGGCCGACCCTCTGGTCCCCCCGCCCCCCCACCCCCCACCGCTCGCCTGGTCACCTTGACGTGCCGTGCGACGCAAGGATGCTCAGCAGAGATGCTCACCGGAGATGCTCGACCCGGATGCTCAGCGCTGCGGCGCGGGAGGTGGACACTCCCGGCTCTCACCTGCCTCCGGCTGCGGCACCGGCGCCCCGGCTCCCTGTCCCGGTGGCCCGGGCCGGGGCGGGGCTAGGCCAGGGCGGGCAGTTAGAAGCAGGCTGGACTCGGGTCAAAAAGGATGACACGGTTGCGCAGGGATGGTTGAGGTCTCGCCCGGACCCCGCTTGGATAACCCCCCCGGGTTTTCCTAGTCTGGTGTCCAGCGCCTGTCCTCTCGAGCTAGTCGGGGCGGGCGACAGTGTTCGCTCCCTTCCAAGCTTCTGCTCGCCGGTCCTGCTGCTTCTTAAAGGGCCCGCGCCACCCCACGCCCCGCGGGTGGCAAGGATGGAGGTAGCGAGAGAAACGCCTGCAGAGTGGGGGCCCGCAGGGGGCGCGTTTGTGGAACCAGGACTGCGGGCCAGCGGCCAAAGGTCAAGCGCGAGGTCGCTAAGGGAAGGAGACCTGAAGTCACTCGGAGGGGTGGATCTCTGGGCGGTAGGGTGCAGGCTCCATCGTGCCCAGGAGGCTGGGAAGCTGTCGGTCTATCTGCGCACACAAACCCCTCATTGCTTATCTCTTCCAGTTCAGCTTTGGAGCTCAGCCCCGCCCAGCCCTAAAGTAGGAAGGACTTCTGTGGGTAATTCTGAGGGTATAATTCTTGGGACTTTTTTGAGACAGCCTCTCCCACACCTATTTACTTCTAAGGGCTCGAGAGGACACTAGTTATGAAGAGAGAGGGGGCCCTGGTTGTGACAATCCTCGCAGGCAGCTCCAAGGTTAACCTGGGACCCAGTCACAGCCTGCTTTGGCCATGACAGTCTTTATCCCTCCAGCCGGGTACAGGGCTCCAAGCCAGCGGAGGCTGATCTGGAGGCTCCAGGGCATGCACAAGGCTCTCCAGATAGTCCTGGGCATCTTTTACTGTGCGTGCGCCTTCTCTCTCTCACCCTACAAGCGTGGGCTCCGAGTCCTCAAGAGTGCTTACACTAACAGCCCCACACCTCACACCCCTCGTTTCGGCCCTTTCTCAAACTGTTACACCTAGCCCCGGTCCGCCCTGTCCTCTATGTCTTAGAGGGGTAAGTAGGTTAACGAGCCAACACACGTGACCTGAGCCTTTTAGTCCCCACCTGTCACCCCGGGAGACACATAGGAGGGAGACTTAGGCTGCTGCTACTACTGCCTCCCCACCCTACCTAAGCCTCTCCGCAGGGTATGTCCGTGTCCCACCCTGAAACTATGAGGGTCTCCGCGGTTTGGGATCCAGTCTTTCCCTTCATCCCCTGTCCCACCTATGGCCATTTCTTAGGATCAGCCTTTCCGTTTTCCAGATGGAGCCTCCATTCTTCAAGTTAATTTCCAACGCCTCCTGACAGACAATTCTTCAGTGATTGCTGTGTGTGTGTGTGTGTGTGTGTGTGTGTGTGTGTGAAAGAGAGAAAGAGAGAGAGAGGATCTCACTGACTCAGACTGTTGCTGAGGCTGGCTTCGACTGCCCCAGTCCTCCTGCCACCACCTCTAGAGTGCAGTGATTATAAACATTTATAAACACCAGGACTAACAGTTGTGTTTATTGAACAACTACTATGAACCAGACATTCTCAGTAAATCTTAACATCTCTATGAGGCAGGGTTTTTGTTTTACTTTGTTGAGACAGGGTCTCACTATGTAACTTTGGCTGGCCTAGAACTCAATAAGTAGATCAGGCTGGCCTCAAACTTCTAGAGATCTGCATATGAGGCAGGTTTTACAACCTTCCTTTGGAGAAAAGAAACTGAGAAATAGAAAGATAAAAGAACATGCCCAAAGCTGGGAATGGTAGAATGTAGTTCCAGCGCTCTGAGAGGCAGAGGCAGGCAGATCTCTGTGAGTTCAAGGCTACCCTGGTTTACAAAGTGAGTCCAGGACAGCCAAGGCTACTCATAGAAACAAAAACAAAAATAAAGAAACAAACAAACAAAACAAGAAACAGTCATAACAAATCCAAAGGAAGGATAGGCTTGGAATTCAAGTTCCCAGTTTTATCCACTCTGATAACTGGTCATCTCAGAATCCTATTCACAAATGGACTTCAGGGTACCACATAGCCCAAATTTAATGAATATGTAATATTTGCCATATTCAAAATTTTTAAATTTTATTTATTATTGTTGTGTGAATGTAAGCATGTTCCGGTGTCAGGGAGCTCATGTGGGGGGCGGTCAGAAGCCAATTTTTAGGAGTCACTTTTCTCCATTGTGAGCTCCAAGGATCAGATCAAATTCTCAGGTCATTAGGCATGTACAGCTCACCAGCCCAGGATTTCAGTACACTTATATAATGTATAGGATCTCAGTAGATGTCTTAGTCAGTGTTCTATTGCTGGGAAGAGACACCATGACCAAGGCAACTCTTATAAAGGAAGGCATTTAATCGGGGGCTGGCTTACAGTTTCAGAGGCTTAGTCCGTTATCACCATGGTAGAGAGCATGGGGCTAACAGGCCAGGTGTGAGCTTTTTGAAACCTCCATGCCCACCGGCAATGACACACTTTCTCCAACAAGGCCACACCTATTCTAACAAGCCACACCTCCCAACCCCTCCCCCCACTTTTCCTAATTTTTCTTAAAGTTTCTTTTAAATGAAATCACCACACCAGAGTAATGGCCTATATTATCTCCTCACACATTTATCAATTCTTTTTGCTGGGTATATCTTGTCTACTAGCTTTTTCTGAAGTATCTAATTACTGGCACCCACAGTTAGTCTACTGTGTTATAATACATTAGTAATTATTTTCCCTAAGCTGAGGGTATAATTCAGTGGTTCAGTCCCCAGCACCACATACAAAATAGTTATTTGTCTTTTACTATTGCTCCCTGTGCCTGTTGACCATCTCTCTCTGTACTCCCACCCCCACCCCATTAGTTTTTCTCTTAAGCAGATTCCCATCTTTAAGTCTTGAAGACAGTAAACACATCATATGTGGCCAGGCATGGAGGCACATGCCTGTAGTCCTAGCAATGAAAGATGGGGGAGATCTTGAGTTTAAGGAACACCTTTTGATTCTCAAGAATAGACCATATAGCCAGGAGTGCCCAGCACTGGGGGGTGGGGGTGAGGGTCATGGCTGTCCACGGTTCAGGATAATTTTCTTTCTCCAGAACAATAGTCCACTTCTTGGCAAAGGAGAAGAACATTTACTGCACACCTACTATGTGTTAGGAGCACAGCACAGAGATAAAACTCTCTATCACAGTAGGTTTGTCTTTCTGCCCTCTGTTCCTAGTCTTTATATGTATATAGAAAATATACCCAACAAATAGCCATTTCTGAGCTGACCGTGGTGACATACACCTGCGGAAGCAGAAGGATCAAAAGTTCAAGGTTATAGCATCATAGTGAACTTGAAGCTGGCCTTGGTCAAAACCAGGGTTGGCAAGAAGGCAGATGGTTCAGGAGATAAAGGCACGTGCCACTAAGCCTGACACCTGAGTTTGAGTCCCAGAACCGACATGAGTGAGAGAACTGACTCTCACAAACTGTGCTCTGACCTCCACATGCAATGTGTACACACACACCAGAAATGCAAAACAAAATAAAAACAAAACTATTTCTTACGATGTAACTAGCTCTCTCAACCTCCCTTTGAGGTAGTATTATCTTTTGGTGTTTCAGATAAGAGAAACAACACTCAGAAATTTGAGGTTCAGCTGTGAGGTGACATATCTAGTAGGATGAATCCAGCCATCCAAACCCAAGGCTTAGTGGTTCGACATTATTCCTGCTATGTCAAACTTCTTTGTGCCCTACTGTCATCACCTTCCCATCTTAATTTAGATTTCTTAGGCTCTCGCTGAGTAGCCCAAGCTTGATTTCCAGTTGCAATCCTGCCTCAGCCTCCAAATGCTTAGATTATAGGTACATATCACCATGCCATTCCATTTTGCTTTTCCACACAGGGTCTCGTGTAGCCTAGGCTGGCCTTGAATTTGCTACACAAAAATAACCTTGAATTTGTAATACTCCTGCCACCATGCCCTAAATTCTGGGATTACAGTGATGGACCATTAAACCCTGTTTTTTGGAGTGCTGAGGGTGTCAAACCCAGTGCTTTTGTGAATGCTAGGTCAACACTCTACAAACTCCTCCCCTTTTTCAATAAAGAAGATGCACCTCCATCGCCTTAATATTCTTTCATTCTAGAATCTGAGTAGGCTTGGCTGTCCTGGAACTCGCTCTGTAGACCAGGCTGGCCCCAAACTCATAGAGATCTACCTGCTTCTGCTTCCCTAGTGCTGGGATTAAAGTCGTGCACCACCACCACCTGGCTGAATATGAGCCTTTCTAATCTGGCAGAGAGCCACTAAAATAAGTCTTCCTCATTTGGAAGACACTCCCAGAAAACATATAACTCCTAGCATAGACCTCGTTAACTTACCAAGGGTAATTGCCAGGTTTTAGCGCACACCCCAAATCTTCTGAAGGGCTTAAGACTCAGAGCGCTGGGTTCCCTTGCCAGGGCTTCTGATTTAATATCTAGAATGAGTCTTTCCTTAGTGTAGACTTCATCATCCTTAGAATAAAGCTGTCTCCTAACAGACGTTCCTTAATGTCTGAATGGATGTTCCCCAAATACATATCTGCCTATTCCCTACAACATATCTTTTTTTTTTTTTTTTACCAGAGTCCCCCCCCATTTTTTTTTTTACCAATGCCCCCCCACCTACCCCTAACCAGCTTCCTTCCTTGGCAGGTTGATAATTCTCATCTCAGCTTAGTGCTAGGTGTTAATCTAAGCAGCAGACTGCTCTGGACAAGGATTTGTGTGAGAAGTGGTTAATAAGCATCATGGGAGGCGGGGAGGGAAGAAGTGTGGTAGGGTCCTGCGGGACCCAGAAAGAACTTAGACCAAGAGACTTGGGAACTGGCTCGGATCTGTTTCCAGCACCCACATTCTTTGTCCTCTATGACCTCTGGCCCACCCACTGGCTCAGCTTAAAACTTTAATGTGTTTGGCAAGAAGGAAACCCTCTGCTGGCCACTTGAGGGGGTGCGGCTCAGAATGGAAAGGGGGGTGACTATAAAAGAGAGAGCTCCCTCTCTTCCACAGTACAGCAGCAAAGTTCATTCTCTCTTCCTTGGCTCCCTAACACAGGCATCTAAGTGGTGAACTTGGAGGGGCCTACCCTGCTTTCTTGAACTCTAGCATGATGGTCTTCAGAGATGGGCCTCGCTTTTAAAGAGAGTATGTTGTTCCTGGCCACCACACATGAGTCGTTCCCTCCACATTCTCCCTACATGATCCATTTCTCACCACAGGCCCAGAAACAGCTACAGGCATGGCCTGAAACCTCTAAAGAAAAAAAAAATCCTTTCTGCTTATGGATTGATTGGTTGGTTCATTGATTGGTTTGGTTTTTGTTATAGCAACAGACTATAACCTAAATAGAAAATCATTTGTTTTTTGTTTGTTTGTTTGTTTGTTTAGTTGGTTTTTGTTTTGTTTTGTTGTGTTTTGTTTTGAGACAGGGTGTCTCAGTGTGGCCCTCCCTGTCTTAGAACTCACTTTGTAGACCAGGCAGAGATCTGCCTGCCTGTGCCTCTTGAGTACTGGGATTAAAGGCCAGCTCCAACACAAAGCAATTTAACTGAAGCATTTAAACAAGTGTTCTACCATTGAGCTGCATTCATGGCCTCTGAAGCAGCATTTCTCTCTCGCTCCTGTTATATGCTATTATTTCCTTTGATAGGAAGGAAATGAGGGACTCTCTGAACTGCAGATGTCGACTTCTTTACAAAAGCCTCTCTTTAAGATTTTTTATTTGTTTGTATGGGTGTTTTGCCTTCGGGCATGTCTGCGCATCACATGCGTGTGTGGTGTTCACAGAGGCCACAAGAGGGCATCAGATCTCTTGGAACTGGAGTTACAGATGGTTGAGAGCTTGTGGGGGTGTTCAAAATTGAACCTGATCCTCGGGAAGAGCAGCAAGTGCTCTTCTCCATAGTGAGCTATGTCTCCAGTCCATATAAACATTACTGTGTATTAGTTTCAGTTTGTCTTGCTGTGAAAACTATCCTTCTAAAAGCACCTTAGGGGACAAAGGGTTTATCAGGCTCATAATTCCAAGTTACAGTCCAGTCATTTCAGAGACGTCAAGGTGGCAGGAACTTGACACAGCCACAGTCTTGGGCAAAGAGAACAAATGTGTACCTGCTTACTAGTGCTCAGCTATTTCTCTACAGTACAGATTCCTGCCTAGGAAATGGTGCCACCCACAGTCTTCCTACCTCAACACAATCAAGGTAATCCCACACAGACATGCTCACAATGGGTCAGCATGATCTAGACTGTCTTTCAAGGAGAATCTCTTCTCAGGTGATTCTAGATTATGTCAAGTTGCCAACTATCACAACTGGAAACTGAATGTAGGGTTTTGCTAGGTGAGCACTGTATTATTAGGCCATGGTCCTAACCAAAATCTGTTTCTTTATCTCTCTTCACTCAGTACAACTTGAAGTCCCGTAACAATAACCTGTGGCTCATGTTTTTTGCCCTCAGAGAACCCGAGTTCAATTCCCAGCATGGTATGGGAATGATATCTTCACCTCCCTTTTTTCCCCTCTCAACCTCAACCCTCCCTGCTCTTCACTTATTCCAGTCCTGAGCACAGTTTATTCATCCAACAATCAAGCGCTCTTCTGAGTTGTGGACTTGTCCCACACAAGCAGCCATACTAGTTCCTACCCCCTGGGTTCCTTGTCTCACCAACACCCTTCAAAACACTGAATACGTCAGGATTTGGTATTTTCTTTTTCTTAATATGTATTTACTTATTTATTTATTTATACTTATTATATATACATCGTTCTGCCTGCATGTATGCCTGCATGCCAGAAGAGGGCACCAGATCTCATTATAGATGGTCATGAGCCACCATGTGGTTGATGGGAATTGAACTCAGGACCTCTGTAAGAGCAGGCATTGCTCTTAACCTCTGAACCACCTCTCCAGCCCAGGGTTTAGTATTTTCAATTCCAATTTCTTATGCATATTAAAAAAAAAAAAAAAAAAAAAAGAGGCACTGCAATCCTTCTGAGGCTGCCTTCATTTTTGTTGCTGGTTAAGAGGTAGCCTCTTCCTGAAGTCTTTCCTAATTTCTCCATGTAACTATGTATATAATTCAACCATCATCTTCCATGTTAAATAGGCTCTTTCTGAGCTCCATCCTGAGCTTTGCTTCTGACTTTGGACCCTTCTGTTATTCTGCTTACCTTGTCCTGCCTGCAAGTCCCCCCAAGAAAGTCCCAAGTTTCTAATCTTTGTATTTTTTATAATCTACCTAAAGACTCAATAAAAATTGGTAAAATATTTTGTTTCCTAATTCTACCTGACATAGGCAGCTTTTAAAAGCTATTGGCTTGTTTTTTATTTGAGATAGGCTCTTTCTACACAGCCTGTCCTGGTTGTCCTGGAACTATGTAGACCAGGCTGGTCTCCAACTCAAGAGACCTGCATACTCTCCTGAATGCTGGTATTAAAGGTGTGTATGACCACACCTGCTGTAATAGGCAGTGTTTGCAGTAAGAGATCAAGGCAGGAAGATAACCTGAAGATAAATCTGAGACACTGTCCTTTTTTAATATTTATTATTATTATTTTTTTTCAAAACAGTATTTCTCTTTGTAGCCTTGACTATCCTGGTTCACTTTGTGGACCAGACTAGCCTCAAACTCAGAGGTCCACCCACCTCTGCCTCCCCGAGAGCTCGGATTTCAGGCGTGCCACTGCACCTGACAAAACCCTATCCCTCAAAGCAAAGCAAAATTTAAAAAAAAAAAAAAAAATCAGTCCTTTCATCCTTTTTTTTTTCTTCCAAGACAGGATTTCTGTGCAGCCCTGGAACTCTCTTTGTAGACCAGGCTATCAATGAACTCAGAGATCCACCTGCCTCTGCCTCCCAAATGCTGTGGTTAAAGGCGTACACTACCATGCCCGGCTCATTTTTCTTTTTAGCAATGCTGGAAATGAAACTCAGGGCCTTGTTTAGGCAGGACAGCGTAAGCAGTGACAGACGGTCCAAAGTCAGAAGCAAGGCTCAAGATGGAACTCAGTAAGTTGATGGTGGTGGTAGCTGAATCAGACATACATACCTGGACAGTTTGGGAAGGTTTCATCCTGTAAGAGGCTGAAGTTCAGAAATCCTTTTGAGCAGCTGTCTAAGGTCCTTGAGAGTATTTCCTTTATCCAGACTGAGGAAAGGGCAGAGGCCATGAAAGCGTAACACGCTCAGGAATGGCTGGACAGACTTAGGATGGGTGGTCAGGAAGTGCAAGCGTGAGGAACTGAGTCTAGACGCCCAGCATGTACATAAAGCTGTACACAGGGTGGTGTGTCGGGAACCTAGCGATGGGCAGGGGCAGAGAAGGCAAATTCCCGCAGCTCACTGGCCAGTGAGTTAGCACATACCTCCTACCTACAGATAGCCACACTCACATAATATACATTTTTTTCTTTAGTTTCTGAGACTGGAGTTCTGTGTAGCCCTGGCTGTCCTGGAACTCACTCTGTAGACCAGGCTGACCTTGAATTCAAAGATCCACCAGCCTCTGCCTTCCGAGTGCTGGAAATAAAGCCATGTACCACCACCATCCAGCTGTCGAATTCTTTATTAATTGAAAAAAAAAAAAAAAAGAATGGTTCTAATTTTGAGGAATTTCAACTTCTTAAAGAACTCAATGAAAGGGGCGAGACTGCTAAGCAGTTAAGAACACTTGTTGCTCTTATAGAGACCCAGATTCAGTTCCCAGCACTCACATGGTAGCTCACAGCTGTCTGCAGCTTCAGTTCCAGAGGAATGGTCACCCTCTTTTGACCTCCATGGTCCCTGCACACCACATACATGCAGGCAAAATACTCATACACACAAAATAAAAATGAACATGCGATAAACATGTGTACGATTTTTTAAAAAAATCTAGCCAAAGTACATCCACTCTCTAGAAAAGTGTATAGACACACAACTTTCTAACTTGATTCCTGGCCCTTGAGTACTTGGCATTCTCTGGGTGATTTCCCAACCCACCTCTACTCCAGATTCCTTTGCAGCCCCACAACCCCAGCCTATCCCTGAGGCACAGGGTTATAGTTAGGACTGAGAGTTCAGTCCTCGTACCATTTATATCCATTCTGTAATACCGCTGGCATTCGCTAACAGCCACGTACTTGGGGCCTCCTTCCACAGAGCTGGTAGATGCCCTGGAAGAAACAGACAACCTCTAATAACAGCTCAAGTGCTTCTTTTATTACTAAAAACACAACTGTCACACATATACAGTGTCTCCAATCCTGTCCCTGAAGATAACAAGTGTCCCTGGAATGTAAAAGGAAATCTTGAGAGAAATGGCACCTGGTGCTCAGTGAGGAAATGGCCCTTGTACAGCACAGTCACTCATCCCCTGGCCAATAGACCCCTGGAGATAGGAATGGACGTGGACTAAACATTTACTCACTGTCTAGCATGGCAAGGGAGTATGCTTAAGCCTGGAAACAGCTCCTCTAATGAGAACACACATGTAGGATTTCCTCAATCAATCCAACTCCACAGGTTCCCCACAAAGAACAGTATAGGGGGAAACGAAATTACTCAGTCTATAGAATGATGCCGCCTGAGTCAGAGGGGACACTGTTCTCAGCACCACTTCTGAAGGCATCCAAGAACAAATGCTGCCCATTGGGGTACTGCTTCCTGCCTGGCTCAAACTCCAAGACCTGGAGTAGGAGTTGTCAGGCTCTGCCGCCTTAGCCCATCTGGACCCCTGGATCCTCAGGTATTCCTTGGAGCTTTTCCATCTCCCTCAAGGGTGGCTCAGAGACTGGCGGGGGCTCTCCTGGAGCTTCGGACAGCACATAGTAGACAATGTCTCGCTGGCCCTGGGTGTCCGTCTGACCGACCATATGAATGGGGTTGCCCTGAGAAGCTGAGAGGGTTGTCCCCTCAACAACCCCACCTTCCTCTTCTGTCTCTTCCTCAGGTCCTGGGGACCCCAGCACTGTTTCTAGAACAATGCCCTGCAGGCTGTTCTCATTCAGTGCCAACCCTGGATCTGATCCTTCTTGTAGCTGCTGCAGTAACTGCTGTGTCAGCTCCACACTCTCATAGCGAACTAACTGTAGCCGCATGTAGCCATCTTCATGCTCCTTGTACCTGCAGAAGAAGGCAGCAGACAGCAGAGGATGAAGAAATGGCCTAAAGACAGGTTGAAGATACAAACTGGGTACCTAAGGCTTAGGATTCAGTGTGATAGAACTGAAGATTTAAATAAATAAATAAATCTCTTTTTTTTCCCCCCAAGGAATATGTAGAAGAAAGGCTCAGAGGAGAGGACTCAAAATGGAAAAACTAATGCAGAAGCCCAACCCAATAGAGACTGATGGGCCCTATAATGGCTGTGTCGAAGTTTATGAAGGTTGTGGAGCTGAAGGTCGGGACCCTCAGCCTTAATTCTGGCTCTGGCTACAGGACTTTTTGCACTACTTGTAAAGTCTGAAACTAAGCTTTGCATTAGAAAAGTCACAGCCTTGCATAGTGACAAACACCTTTAATCTCATAAGAGGCAGAGGCAGAGGTAGAGGCAAGGATAGAGGTGGATGGATCTCTGTGAGTTCAAGGCCAGCCTGTTCTACATAATAGGTTCTAGCCCAGCCAAGACTGTACGGAGATTCTGTCCTTACAACAAACAAACAAACAACAAGATGAAAACCAAACAAATAACAGTATTTGCTCCACCATTTTTAAGGTTGAGACTAAACACAGATGGTAGGTATCAAAGTACCATAAATTCAAAGGTTTTTTTTTTTTCCTTTTTAAAAATTCTGTCAGGCTGGTGAAATGGCCAGGCATGATGATCTGAGTTCAATATCTGAAAGCCACATAAAAGTAAGAGAGAAACAATTTCACAAGTTGTGTCCCCGACCTCTACAGGAGCATTGGCAACCCCCCAACCATATACACACAATAATAAACAAAAACAAAAGAAGTGTATAAATCTAGACATACCGAAAACGAGGGTGTCCTGAGGGCCACTTGAATTGGTGCTTCTTGCGAAGGTGCACAGTGAGGTTGTTGCCACGTGTGAAGCATTTGTCACAGACATGACATTTGTACCTTGGCTCTGAGTCTCCCTGATGAGATGGAAGGAGGAAACGAGGTCAGCTTCTCACTCATACACCTGCTAAGCTAAGCCTTCCCCAGCGGCCACTTACTTCATGCACTTTGCGGTGATGGGACTTGATAGAGCTGAGGGATCGGGCACTGAAGCTGCAGTTCTCGAAGTCACACCTGTAGGCCGACTCCTTGCTGTGGGTGTCCAAGTGCTTCCGGAGGTCAATCAGATTCTTGCAGCTGCCAGGAGAAATAAGGAGGGGTTGGAGAAAACAGGGAACCCTAGCGCTTGAGTCCTATATTTTGATCCCTGGATCCCCTTACCTGTAGTCACAACAGTCACATTTAAAGGGACGGTCCTCACTGTGTCGAAAGCGCATGTGATTTCGGAGGGAGGAAGGCAGTGGGCAGGTCATGTCACACAGAGGGCATTTATAGTGATTCACTGAGGAGCAGAGAAGAGACAATGCTCTATGATGGGACTCACGGACCTTGAGGGAGGGTTGGAAGGCTTGGGCACAGGCCACTCACCGTGGTTCCGCATGTGGTCTCGCAGCAGCCTCTCTGTGGCAAATCTCTTGGAACAGTGGGAGCACTGGAAACGCTGCTCTGCGGTAGAGTGGGCAGAACAAAGGAACTGGAGAACAGTAAAGGGCAGAGAAGAGGGGGACCATCCCAGACAGAAGGGAACCACCCAAGGAGCAAAGGGAAGCTACAGATGGGATTTGGAGTCCAGACCTGAGTTAAACCCAGCTTTTATCACTTACTAGCTGTGTGATCTCAGGTAAATGATTTAAGCTCTCTGAGCCTCAGTTTCCTCATCTGTAAAAAGGGGAATAAGAAGCCTACCTCATGGGGCTGCTGTGAGGATTCCTGAGATAACTGATGCCAAAAACAGTAAGTGCTGAATAATGTCTAAGTCTAGGGAGGCTCCTGCTCCCAAAAGGGGAAAAGAGCCTGGTACAGATCTCTTCAGCAGCCACCTCCCCTGGGAAGATAGCCTCGTCTTCACTTTAAGTAGGATATCCCACACTCTCCCACTTCTTTCCAACTGCTTACGATCCAATGAGGTCTGGCGACGGATGTGATCTAAGAACTTGGTGTTGTTGGCAAACATGCCCCCACAGGTGGGACAAGCCACTACCTTCTCCTGGGTGTGGCTGCGGAGGTGTTCTCGAAGCTTACACCGGTCCTTGAAGGTACACGTACAGCCTAGGAAGGAAGATCTGATTATGTCCCATCCTTAAATCTCCCTCCCCAACTTGGCTCTGGCACCCCAAATTTCTCCAGCCAGTAGCCTATGTTGTCTTGCAGGATTGATCCCACCTATCCCTGGCTCCTCTAGACCCTAACACCTATAGTTTCAACCACAGGCCAGAGAAGAGGGGTTGCCCTACCTTTCCAGCCACACTGCACCACATGGTTGTCCTTGCTGACAGCTTGGTATTCACAGCACAGGCTGTGCGCATCCACGTGCCGATAGAACCACTCAGGATTGTCGAAAGTACTCTGTGCCGGGGCAACTTGGGGTAAGGACTAAGAGTGGTTAGAGGGACTCTCACCCATGTCAAGAGGGGGTTTCTTGCTCTCCTCAAATTAACTTGTGGGAATGGGAAAGTTTTAAGACAAAGGAGTTACATAAGAATAGAGGAGGGATACTAGCAGGAGTCTCATAAATATAAGGCACCCCGGAAAGAGCCAAGGTATCTTGAGTCATGATCCCCAGCTTCCTCCACCCCTATTTCTGGCACTATCTGCTAACCTCGCAGTGTTCCCATAGACACAGGAAATGGTCAGGGATGTCAGGGATGACGTTCCGGCTCTGGAAGTCCAAAATGCAGGGGCTGAGGTCAGCCTGGTTTTGCAGAGCTTGCAGTCCCCACTGTTTCAGCTTGGTGTGGTAGCAGTGGAAGTAGACATGGCGGGTGAGGTCGGCAGAACTGTCCAGACAGCAAAAGCCACATTCCTGCCATAAGCAGGAGAATTCTTCCTCTGCAGAAAGGTTTAGAAGGAATGGTCTGACACTTGGCAAGCTCAGTTCGCTTTCCATCTCAAACATTAAGCAGGACTCTGACCAAGGATGAACAGAATTTATCCACCATGTAACAGTACTTAATGACTTTCAACCAAGTCGGGTATTGCGGATATAACAAGGAGGCAGGAGTCCCAGTCCTTGTCCTCACCTAGCTTTCAGTCAGAGATTAAGTAACCAGACCTACAGAACTACAACTAGTGGCAAGGGATATGGGGTCAGGTACGTGGCACCAACAAGTGTTACACAGAGCCTGTAAGCCCAGAACTCAGGAGGGAGAAGCAAGCGAACCTGAGAGTTCGAGGCCAGCCTGGTCTACAAGACGAGTTCCTGGACAGCCAGACCCTGTCTCAAAATAGACAAGGAGCTGTCCTCCCTTTCTCTAACAGCTGGATTTCCCGCCTGCTCTTGCACTCTTTCCACTTTCCTTACCAAGTGGGTCCTCTTCCTCTTCTTCCTCCTTAGAGCCATGCATGTGCTGTTGCAGGTGCTGAGTGACATGCTCAAAGAACTCCTCCATAGCTGAGCACACAAAAGAGCAGGACCCCCACTCACACTGGAGCCCCAGATTCTCTTTCCGGGCAACTTTTCCAGGAGGTGACATGGCCTTTATCTCAGAGGAAGAAATCTAGAGCTGTAAGATTGTATCCCAGGCTGCTGGAGGCAAAGGGACTAGAGAGCAGCCTGCCAAGGGTAGCAGGTACTTTTCAGTATCTTGTGCTTTTTTCGGTAAGGATGAGCCAGCAGTTTCTCAACCCCTAGGGGCTGTCTGGTCTCCTGAGAAGAGAGAACAATACTGAGCATGTGCCAAGCACTAAGCTAAAGACTTTAACAGACATTTTCTCATATAGTGTCAGAGCATATTCCCATGGGAGATGGAACAATGCTCAGCTTCAAAGAGAGGCACCAGGGTTAAAACCCAGATTCCACCACCTACCACCCACTAGTTGTGAGGCCTCTGCCAAAATGGGGATAACAAAACTTTTTGTTCTGAACTTCACGCTTACTCTATGTCAGATACAGTATTATTTTGTTGGGGATGGAGAGATGGTTCAGATTAACAGCCCTGCATGCTCTGCTAGGAGGACCTGTTTAGATTCCTAACAACCATATGGCTGCTCACAACCATCCATCTATATAGAACTCTAGATCCAGAGGATGCGACCCCCTTCTTCCGCCCTCTGATGGTGTTACAGTCATGTGATACAGACAACTCATGCAGGTAAGACACCCCCACACACATTAAAGTAAAAATAAATTTCATGGGGCTACAAAGATGGCTCGGTGATTAAAAGAGGCCCTGGGTCCAATTGCCAGTCCACATGGCAGCTCACAACCATAACTCCTGTTCCAGAGGATCCAACACCCTCACACAGACATAGGTTCAGGCAAAACCCCACTGCATAGAAATTAAAAATAAACAAGTTTAAAAAAACAAAAAACAAAACAAAAAAACTCCGTTCTTTGGAGGGGAAGACACATGGAGTCTGCTACTCGAATTATCCAGAAGCTGCGGAATTGGGCATCTGGGGACCCAGCCACCTCCTAATCTCCCTGTGGGCCCCAGTCACAAGCTATCCAACAATTACTACTGTACTCGTGATGGTCACCGGGAAGTTGTGACTCCCTCAATCATCACGTCTTCACAAAAGGTCTTGGTGTCAGGCAAGACAGCTGAGAGCTCTGCTGTGGCAGTCACTGAGAAGATGGCAGTGACACCTGCTCCTCCCATAAAGAGGTGGGAGCTGTCTAAGGACCAGCCATACCTGTGACCCTGCCCTAGGCTACCTTGCCATGTCTCCACGGCCATGTGACCACTTTTCCACCTTGGATTCCTGCTGGGGCGAGCATGACCTAATTTATAACAAATACATTGAATGCCACATTACTTCAAAAAAAAAAAAAAAAAAAAAACAACTCAAAAAATACCATTGTTTTGGGTATTTTTGGTACTGAGGACTGAACCTAGGACCTTATAATTTGGGACAGGATTTTTCCTAAGTGGCCGAGGCTGACCTTAAACACACTCTGTAGTCTAGTGTGCTGAAATCCTCCTGCCTCAGACTCCCAAATAGCTGGGATTACAGGTTTGTGCTAACAAACCCAGCCATAGTAAGCACTGTGTATGTGTGTGTTTGGGGGTGGACCTGTGTGATTCCTCAAGAATCAATCATTTGAGGGTTTTTTGTTGTTTTGTTTTACAAGACAGAGTTTCTCTGTGTAGCCCTGACTATCCTGGAACTCACTCTTTAGACCAGGCTGTCTCAAACTCAAGAGGTCCCCCTGCTCTGCTGTGCTGGGATTAAAGGCGTGTGCCACCACTACCTAGCTGAAGGTTTTGTTTCTTTACTTTTAATATAGTTTCTTGTTGGCCTGGAGCTCACCAGGTAGGCTAGACTGGCTAACCAGTGAGCTCCAAGGATCCTCCTGTCTCTACTTCCAGAGATACACGGGCCTTTTTACAGCAGAGTCTACCTTGACCCAGCCGTCTCTGCCTACGTTAAATGTTAGGACATCAAATCCTAGATGACTGCTAGTATTAAATGTCTGAGCCACTACACCTGAACATTGAACTTTGTTTTTAAATTTGAGCTCTGGAGATCAAACTTACGGCCTCCTGATGTTTCTGAAGCATGTACTTGACTGACTGAGCCACCCCTCTAGTCTCATATTAAGCATTTTATTTGCATCATGTAACTGATGACACTACTCGATGAATCAGGCACCATTTAAACCTCATTTATAGATAACCTGAAGCTGACAAAAATTTATGCAAGGCCATCTAATGATGGCAGGTCAGGTTAGGCTGAAACCAAAGTTCATATTATTTCATATAGCCTACATATGATCCAGAACCTTTGACCTTACTGGATTATGTTGCCAAATCTCTTGCCAGGCTTTCAATGCCAAACATTCTGTCTTTGCTTTGCCTACTCAATGCTTGATCCCACCACTCACTTAATGTTAAAATGAAGATTCCATTTGAAGCTGGGAGCGATGTCATACACCTTTAATCCTAGCACTCTGAGAGTCAGAGGCAGGCGGATATATGTGAATTCAAAAGCCAGCCAGGTCTAGAAAGTGAGTCCGGGATAGCCAAGGCCACACAGAGAAACCCGGTCTTAAAAAAACAAAACAAAACAAAACAAACAAAAAGATTCCATTTGAATGTAGGAACCCTGTTTATGCTCTACCTTCAGCATCTGTACTTTGCTAAATTGCCACACACATACACCCCTCAACAGGGTTTTTCTGTGTAGCCCAGGCTGGCCTCAAACTCTGTCTCCCAGAATGCTGAGATTACAGCGCTTGGCTTCTAAATATTCTTGAGAACATAAATATTTGTTTTAAATAAAAATGAGAACAAAGTTAAATGTTCATGTCTCGGAAAATAAGGTTGGGGGGGAGGGGGGGAGGTGCTGGCCTTTGAGGCAGATCACTTGAGAGTTTCAGGCCAGCCAGAGTTACAAAGTAAGGTGTCAAAATAGAATCTACTATGTACAACATACTGTGTGTATCTGTCTGAAGAGAGAATCAGACGATGGAAAAGGAAAAAGAAACTCCTTAGTTTTGTGATCTTAACGCACTACTAGGGCTCAATGAAGCACAACTACACGTATCCTTGTTTCTTAGCGCTAACCCAGTGATGGGCGGCATCCAACCCCCAGGATCCCTACCTAACACTTCATCAGCAGTAACAGTACCAAACGATCCCATCAACAAATAAGAGAGTACAGCGTATCGCTGGGCTCCAGTGAACTCGGAGCCACAATAGAGAAAAAGAAAGGCCCAGGTCCTGAACAAGGACTCACAGACGAGGATCTGACGGCTGAACGCGGTAGGGAAAACCAAGCGCGCGACGAGGGCGACCTGGACACAAAAAGGCCCGTGGGCAGGCTCGCCTAAGGGCTGAGGCCGGGACCACGCTTCGGAGGGCGGCTGGAACTCCAAGGAGGAAGGAGACCGTTCGGCGGCGCCCAGCCCGGCGGGCTTCCCAGAATCCGCGTCGTCGAGCGCGGCGCCGACCGAGTCCGGCCGCAGCGACCCGCAGGCCGAGGGCGCGGAGGCGCAGGGCCGGCCCGGACGCCTCGCCGAGCCCCTCCGGGACGCCTGGCCTTCCCAAGGCTCCGGAGAGCGGCCCAGCAGTCACACCAGCGGGGCTCCTCGACCCCACTCACCTGCCAGCGCCGCGGGGCCGCCCGGCGCCCCACCCACCTCACACCATACACCCACACGAGTTTGAGCGACGGCCAGCGACAGCCAATCGCCACTCCCCAACTCGACCGGCAGCCAATGGCCGCTGCGTCTGGCGGAACCCGTGCGCACCAAAACACGGAAGAGGCGGGAACGGCACGGCAGAGGGCCCCGTTTCCCGAAGGGTACAGTGAGGGCCGAAAGGATGTGGGAAAAGTTAGCGTCACCCGCAAACGGGGGTTGGGGCTGCTCTAGGCAGTGCGCAGGCGGGAAGCGCTGAGGCTCGGAGGCCCTCTACTGCGCAGACTCCGCGCCCACCACCTACTGGGCATGCGCCTAGGTTAAACCCGGTTGTCTTCGTTCTCACAGCTTCTGTGTTTCCGTTAGCCGGGTAGGTGGTTCCTCTACGCGGGGGTACCAGATTCATCTGTGATTTTCTTGGTTTTCTATGTACCCCAGGCTGACCTTGAACTCACAGAGGTCCAGCTAACCCCAGGCTGATCTTGAACTCACAGAAGTCCACCTGCATTTGCCACCCAAGTGTGGCTAGTAAAGGCATAGACCAACACATTTACCCGGTGACCTCAACCTTCAGATCCATCTGCTCTAGCACCGCATACTGAGATTATAGATTCTGCCGCCTCAACCACGTTTATGTGGTGCTGCGGGATTCGGTCAAGGGTTTCTTTCTATTTGCTAGACAAGCGCTTTACCCCAGCAGCCACTCAGTCGCAGCCCAAGATTCTACTTTCCTAAACACATGATCTCCTACATTCATCTTCTTCCATTCTAGTCCATGAATGACATCCATCCCAGAATTCCACACTCGTTTGACACATCCCAGTGCTCACTTTCCTTCAAGGCATCTGCCACAGAGCTCAGCGAAATCATCTTTAACGAAAACAGACCTGATCAAGGCACCATTCTGTGTAAAATGCTCAAAGGCATTCTGTTCCCGCCAGTACAGAGGCCCCAAAGAAAACGGAGTATTTCCGAACTCCAACACCTGGGTCCTGCCTACAACAAATCCTATTTTGAGTCTTCGGCCTCATTTCCTGCACCTCAGCCGCGAATTTCAGTTTCCCTACCGCACTGTGCCTTCTTTGACCTCTCAAGGTCTGCGCTTCTCTTCCCCTAAATAAGTCTCCCTATTCCCTTTCCAATTATGTAACTGACTTTCGAGCCACTCTTGCGTTTTCAATGGAGACGTTTCCGTCTCTACATCGGTGAGGAAGAACAGTTGTGTCTGTTTTATAAACCAGTCACAGTCAGGTAGTCCAGTGAGGTAAGCTCAGGAAGTATTTAAAATTGCCAGGCGGTTGGTGCACATAACTTGACGCCCAGCACTCGGGAGGCAGCAGCGGATGGACCTCTGAGTTCCAGGCCACCAGGGTTACTCAGTGAGACCTCACCTCAGAAAACAAAAACAAAGCAAAATAAGCCAAGCACCAAATTAAGCTTGGTGCGTATTCACGTGTAACCCCAGCACCAGGGATGCAGGAAGATCATGAATTTGAGGTCAGTTTCTGGGAGGGGGTACTGTAGAGTAAGTTACAAGATAGCCTGGGCTATGAGACACTGTCTCAAAAAAAAAAAAAAAAATATATATATATATATATATATATTTTTTTTTTTTTTTTTTTACTGTCCTACATAAATAAGTTCAAAGACAAGTGGCTGGGCGTGGTGGCACATATCTTTAATCCCGGCATTTGGGAGGCAGAGGCAGGCGGATCTCCATGAGTTCAAGGCCATCCTGGTCTACAAATCAAGTCTAGGACAGCAGGGAGAAACCCTTGTCTCGAGAAACAAAAATTTAAAGACAACATAAAAATAGGTCAAGTTAAGCCAGGGTTCACAGGCCTGTAATCCCAAATCTTCTGCTGCTGGGGAGACAGGAAGATCCCAAGGCAACCTAGTGAGACATTATCTCAAAAAACAAAGCAGCTGTAGTCACGATGCTCCACTCCTATAATCCCATGTAGACCAGGCTCGCCTCAGACTCACAGAGATCTGCCTGCCTCTGCCTTCCAAGTGCTGGGATTAAAGGCATGTGCCTCTACAACTAGCTAAGATTTATTTCCTTAATGTCTGTGAGTGTTTGCCTGCCTGTATGTAGGCACAGCATGTGTGTGCCATGCCTGCAGACTCCAAAAGAGGGCACTGGATCTCGTGAGCTGCCATGTGGGTGCTAGGAACCAAACCAGGTCCTCTTCAAGAGGACTTAGTACTCTTAAACACTGAGACGCCTCCTCGGTACCATCTCAAAAGTTAAAAACAAACTTTACAAGTGTTTTGACTAAACTTATGTGTATCGTGTGTAGCCTGGTACCAGGAGAGGCATCAGATTTGGACAAAACAGAGTTGCAGATGATTATGAACTGCCATGTGAGCCTGGGTCCTCTGCAAAGGGAGCAAATGTTCTTTCTAGCTGAACCCTGCCTTGTTTTCAGAGTTCTGGGAATAAAGGCATGTGTCACTATACCCAGTTATTTTATCAACCTTATTCATTTAGAAATTCATAATTCTGCTGGGCATGGTGGCGCATGCCTTTAATCCCAGCACTCAGGAGGTTCTCTGTGGTTCAAAGCCAGCCTGGTCTATAAATCAAGTCCAGGACACCCAGGGCTCTGAAAAAAACCCCGTCTTGAAAAACAAAAACACAACAACAAAATCCTAACTCTAGCACTACTTCATGAGATGCTAACCCTCATTTTAACTCAGATTTACAGCACTGAAAATGGTTCCTAGCCTTTTAGTAATTTCATGAAGAAACACTTGTCACAGAGCTGTGTGAACTTAAATACTTTTCAGAGCAGAGATCTCAGTGTGTTATGGATCTATGTTTCCAGATTTTAGTATCAGGATGTGGTGAGCTATGCATTTAACTCTAGCACTAGATTCATGGTATGGGGGTGGGTGGCAGAAGCCAATGGATCTCTGTAAATTGGAGGCTAGCCAGGCAAACAGTGAGACTCTGACTCAATAATTAAATAAACAAAGCCCACATTTCCAAGACAGGGTTTCTCTGTGTAGGCTTGGCTGTCCCAGAACTCACTCTGTAGACCAGGCTAAGCTCAAACTCACCTGACTCTGCCTCCCAAGTGCTGGGATAAAGGTGTACATCACCACATGACTGCTCCTAAGTTTCAAACCAGGAACAAGTAGTTATCAAAGCAGACTTGGCCTCCAGGCTTTCCCAGCAACCCTCAGTCCCTACCTGTTACAGGGTATGGCTGGTATACCCCACCCTACACTCTGAACTTTCCAGGGGGATGGGCTGCTCTTCCCTGTATAATCCAGACATTCTGGTTACCTGCACTCTCAGCCTTTTCCTTTAGCCTCTTAGCTGCTGTACTTGGCTCCCCTCTCTCCACGTGGTTCAGGTTTATGACTGCTCTGGACTCTCCCAGATGTGTCTGCCTCTGGCTCTGCTCTCCCACCTATCTATAATAAACTTTCTCCTCCACCATACCTACGCGCAGTCATGCCTTTTCCTTGCCTTTTTATTATTATTTTTTCCACTGGGGGAGGGGGTGAAGACAAGTGAACTACTTGCTGATTGGCTTTTTTGCAGCAACATGACTTTTCAGAGTGTTGTCACTCAAACCTCTCTACTACATGTGTTCTTGGGTTCAGGAGCATTGATCCCATCTGACTACCTGGCTCTCCCTCAGCGAGCCTCCTACTCTAGCAACACCACAGCCTCTCGGCCCGTTTGCTTTTCAAAGTATAACCAGCAGTTCCCGTGTATAAACTCCAATTTGATTTTAATTAAATAAATTAAATTCCAAGCCATCACACAGCAATGGACATCATCATCCCCCAACATACAGAGGTGCAACCTTGCTCTATGATCATACTATCTTTAAAGCTCCTAAAGCTCTCTCTCTAGGAAGGCTTCCTACCAGCTTCCTGGCTCCTTCATCCCAACTGAGCCACTGCTCATGGAGAAGGCATCAAGTACAAAATGGTAATAAAGGGAAAGGAGAGAAGAGGATCGGTGTGGGAGGTAGGGAGGTGGGGAGTACCTGCCCCCCATCCCGGGCAGTAGCCCGGCTTCCTATGATCTGCCAATGTCTTCCAAATGCAGACACTGGTGTTGGTCTAAGTGGGGACCCCCAAGGGAGGTGTAGAAACCCCTCCTTGGAATTGCCTTACCCTCCTGGGACAGAAAAGGGTCACCTGGGAGAGATGCCCTCTACCATCTGTTTGCCAAGGATCCTAGACCACACATATAAATAGAAAAGAGAATAAATAAGGGAGAAGGGTCTGCTGAGGAGACGAGTGCCCCGGGGCTCCTCACTGGGGGCAGTACCAGCAGAGGGCACAGGCTTCTGAAGAATGTCCACACATGCCAAGACAGAACCTGCCCCTTACTCCCAGCTGCCAAACTCTCTTCTCTGTCCACAGTGACAAGTGCCACCTCTCAATGCTACCCATGTCAAACACCCTTCTAACTTACCCCACAGCCCAGAGTGCCGGGGCTTCTAAGAACCCGAGGGCTTTCCTGGCCCCAGCACTGGGAATCCAGGAAGGGGTAAAGAAGGAGATGTGGGGAACTGACTGAGAGAGAACTCTTGTCCTCTCCTAGTTCAGGAGGGCTCTCAGAGCTGGGGACTGGGGTTGCCATTGGCCTTGGGTTTGGATTTGAAGGAAAAACGCTTGATAAGGCGACGAGAAAAGCTGCCAGCCTTCTTCCGCACGCTAGGTGTGGCGGTGGTGTTGGACAGGTCATCGTGCGACTGGCTCAGTCCAGCTTCCTTCTGTCGGGGCCTCCGGCGGAAGATGAGCTTGGTGCCACTGCGCAGGAAACTCACTGTGGAGAAGAAGGGAAACTGAGGCAGATGGAGGGGGAGAGGACTGGGGCGTGGGTGGAGAAAAGACTTAGGATGTTAGCACCGGGGATGAAGAATAGAAGCAGTCGCTTGCACAATGCCTGCCTTTCTCAGGAAAGACAGTGGAAGCCCACACGAGCTTTACTTCTTAGGAAGAAACAAAGTCCTAGGGGAGGGGTCCCATGCCTCTGACCCTTTCCCCAGGAGGAATAACAAGGGTAGAGACTGCTGCTCTGGGAGTGAGCCTCCTTCCCGGGGAAAGACAAAGGCTGCACAGAGGGTGTTCCTTAAAGCCCATAAATCATAAAAGGAAAGGTGGTGTTGTTAACATACCACATTCCAGGGTGTGAGCGTCGGGGAGCCTGGGAACCTCAAAAAGGTGAACATGGGCCTATGAGCAAGAGGAGGGTGCTCACACAGCAGGCGTTGGATTGAAAAAGTCCTTTATCTTAAGAAGTGATGCAAGCCACAGCTGAGATTCTTTTTTGTTAGTTTTGTTTGAAGTAGAATCTGGGTTTGTAGCCCAGGCTAGCCTTAAACTCATTACAGAATCCAGGCTGATCTTACACTCACAGCCACCCTCTTGCCACAGCCTCTCAAGTATTGAGATTCAAGTGTGACTACTGCACCTGCTTTTAAATCATAAATAGATCACAGCCGACAGGGTTATTGGTCAATGGGTGAAGATGTAAGGCAGCAAACTCTTTGTCCTTTGAAGTCAGAAAAGCTTCTGCAACCTGAGTCACTGCCAGAGGGAGAATGATTTCCTTTCTTCCTTCCCTCCTTCCTTGACAGTCTCAGTATTTGAACCTATAAACTAGCCTTCAACTCAAAATCCTGCTTCAGTTCCCCAAGTGCTGGGATTACAGGTATTGCCACTATGCCTGGCTCAGAGAAAGGATCTTTTTCTTTTCTTTCTTTTTCTCTTTCTCCTCTTCTTCATAATCATCTTCTTCCTTTTTGAGACTGTCCCTCACTGTGTATTCTTTGCTGCCCTGGAACTCATTCTGTAAACCAGGCTAGCTTTGAACTCACAGATCCACCTGCCTCTGCCTCTTTTTTGTTTGGTTGGGTTATTTTTTTTTTTTTTTTTTCAAGACAGGCCAGAGGTGGTGGCGCATGCCTGTAATTCCAGCACTCAGTGAGGCAGACGCAGGCAGATTGCTGTGAGTTCGAGGCCTGCCTGGTCTACAAAGTGAGTCCAGAACAGCCAAGGCTACACAGAGAAACCCTGACTCAAAAAGCCAAAAAAAAAAAAATCAAGACAGGATTTCTCTGTGTAATAAGCCCTGGCTGTCCTGGACTGCTTTGTAGACCAGGCTAGCCTTGAACTTATAGAGTTCTGCCTGCCTTTCCCTCCAGATGGATAGGATTAATGGTGTTTGCCATCACGACCCAGTTTCAAAGGAATAATCTTAAGACTGGCATGGAGTAAACTTTCTTATATTTCCCCATGACACAGGGGATACATAGAGGGAAGGAAAAAAAAAAAAAAAAAAGCCAGTGAGTTCCAGCCAACATCTGATATAGTATAAGACCCTGTCTCAAAACAAAAACAGACCTACAAACAAAAACAAAAACTAAGCAAGAGTTAACACTATCTCAGCAGGAGGCTGGAGAGATGGTTCAGTAGTTAAGAGCACTTGCTGCTCATCCACAGGACCAAGGTTTGACTCCCAGCATTCACACTGTGGCTCATAAATGTTTATAACTCCAGTTCCACAGGATCTAACAACTTCTTGACCTCCTTGGGTACCAGGCCCACATGTGATGTACAGACATATATGTAGGCAAAATACCCATACACATTAAAAAACAACAACAACAACATTGTTAAAGATGTCTCAACAAGTAAAAGTGTTTGCTAATTTTGGCTCAGTCCCTGGTACCCACGTTGTGGAAGAACAGAACCAACTACTGCAAGTTGTCTTCTGATTGTGTGCTGCGGTGCACACGCACACGCACATACACACACACACACACACACACACACACACACGCTAAAATAAATAAATAAGTAAATGTAATAATTTTTTTAAATGCCTGGGCAAGTTGTTGCATACCTATAATCCTAACAATTGGGAGGTGGAGGTTTGAAGATGACATATTTAAGGCCAACTTTGGGTATGTAGCAAGTTTGAGCCAGCCTGGACTACAGGAGATCCTGTCTGCAAACAGCAAAAATAAGTGAAAGAAAACAAGCCCCTTTAGTTCAGGAAAAAAAGGAAATATGGTGATTTCCTTTGCTGTCGCTCTAGTTTGTTATATCCAAGCTAGGAATGGAGGCACCAAGTTTTCTGTCTTCCTGGAGTTTGCCTGACCCTTGAAGGCATGGTTAGCTGAGCCTACCATGTCCCCAAGCTATACAGCAGAACTGAGGTTATGGTATGATGATATGAAAAAGCAATAGAGAGCTGAGTGTGGTGGCTCATGCCTAGTACTTAGCACTTGGGAAACTGAGGCAGAAGAATTATTGCAAGTTTGAGGCTAGCCTAGGCTAGTTCCAGGCCAGACTCTGTCTCAGTCCTGCTCTCTCAAAAATCAGAAAGGGGGATGACTTGTCCATTGCTTCCCACCTTTGTGATCCTTGAGGCTTCGGGTCTCCAGGGCACCAGTAGACCCTGTTTCTGACTCAACGTCATCCACCGATGGCCTCTCAGAAATGTCTGAACGTGTCGTCTCATCTGCTTCCTGGACACTTGTGGGACTGGAGAGAGCATCAGGGGGCCCTGGGGATGTGGCTGATGGGTCTGAAGGAGGTGACGAAGGACCACCACTGGTCCCTGAATCATCTTGCCCTGAGGCTTCCAGAGATGCTGCATAACCCAAGGACAATGCCAACTCGTCCTGAGCAATGGGCACCTGCCAGGAGGGACAGGTTTTAATGGGCAAGAATGACCCATGAGGGCCTTCTCCCCAGCTTAGCTCTCTCCCCAGAGCTCTGTTACCTTGGAAACACCAGAGATGATGAGCGTGCTGCGCTTGGTGGGTGTCTTCTTGGCTGCCCGCCCACTGGGCTCTGTCAGCTGACGAATTGCTGTCTCTGCTACTGGATCCAAGCCATTGGAAAGGTGGCTCTCCCCTGCTGGGGGACAGAGGATAGATGGTTTGACTTCTACCCAGCTCCTTCTTGAATTTGAACTCCTCTTGCACCACCCAAAGCAGTTCTTGACTATAGGGGCATTAGGGCCACCATGCTCACTCGTTCCCCTTCCCCACTCACGGCTGCTGCTGTGGGAGGCATTGCTGGGGCCGCTGCTGTCACTCAGCACAGTTGTCATCTTCTCAGTCACCTCCACCTTGGACGGGGAGCGGGAGGGGGAGTCTGCTGGGTGGGGGAGGGGCAGTGAGCTGGGAGGTGCTTTAGAATGGCCCCACCCTTACTATCTTTATTGAGAGACAGACTTGGATTGACTCAGAGGACAAAGATGATTAAGGGGGATTAATCACAAGGGTGATTAAGAAGATGCTAAATGCAAAGATGCTACAGGAACCAATGACAGTTCGGGAAAGTGCCACAGGGCCCTTGAGGGTATAGGGAGATACCAAACATATATGGAGAATGTTTAGGGGCCCCTGGAGATAGAGAAATTGCCTTGGGATCTCTAGAGATGGAACAAGTGATGTAAGGCCACTGGGAATAGAAAAATGCCACAAAAGCCACTGAGTTTGCTAGAAGATCCCACAGACCACTGCAGGGTTGGGAGCAGAGGTGGGGCAATTAGCCAAATGGGGCTGGATTCAAGGAAGGAAGGAGACTCATGGAAAGATAAAAGGGAACTTAGAACAAGAGCAGAGAGTAGAAGATCCCAAATGATTGAAGGGTGAGAGGACGGATGATAAGATGGAGAGGTACAAGGGAAAGTCTAAGAGACAAGGATGAGGAAAAAGTAGATGGATCAGAATGGGACATCAGGAACAAGATGTGCTGGCTTTCAGGCTTTCTTCCCCTTTCCTTGTCAGGCAATGGGCTACAGTCAAAGGCCCGACTAGAGCTCCTCCTTTTTACCTATTTTGCCATCTACACGGGGCCGGGACTGGACGGTGGTGACAGTGGTGACAATGGTGCCATCGGGCATGATGGTCCGGTCCAACTCAATCTTCTTGGTGGGTGTGATGCTGGGGCGAGGGGTGGAAGAGGTGGGCGTGCCCAGATTCCGAGGGGAGCCCTGCTCATAGTGCAGCTGCCAAATGGTGAGGAGAGACCAAGCAGTCAGGATCTCAGAGACTGCCCAGCCTAGGGCTAGCCATCTCCCAGGGTGGTCGCCTTCTTACCTCTGCTGTCACGGTGGCTGCTGAGCTCAGGGATTTCCCGGGCCCTGGAGTTAGTGGGCAGACTTGTCTTCGTGACAGTGGTCTAGAGGGTGAGCCCACAGGCAGTGTGGCTTGGCCAAGGAGTTCAGCTGGAGACAGGGGCAACACTGTGAGCTGGGCCCATGAGCAGGAGACGCTCAGCACCCAGTCTGAAGTGCCCTTCGGCCCCACACTCACCGTCTCCACAGCTGCTGCTCCTGAGCACTTTGAGGATCAGCTCCCGGCTCTGGGGACCCAGATCCCTGAAATCCCAGAGAGGATGGATCGGTCAGGGAAGAAGGAGCCTAGCAAACTGAACCCACCCTTGAGTCAGTCAAAGGCTATTACAGAGATGTGGGTAGGTAAGACAGCACCAACTCCAGACTATCCTGAGTGAAAACCACTTTCCTCAGCCAGCTTTCATATCCCCATCACCCTTCCATCTGGTGTGTCTCTCAGTCTGAAGCTTCCCTCTGTTTTTTCAAGCTGTTCCCACTGTCAAGAAGACTCTCACACTCCAGTGCAATGCTACTCTTGTTTGAAGGTATGATTTAAATGTATCTCTTCTGTGAAGCCTCATCAGGTCTTTATTCCATTATAAGAATTCATCTCCCCTCCCTAAGCACTCCCATGGCATGCTGTGCAACAATTCTTTCTTTCTTTTTCTTTCTTTCTTTCTTTTTTCGAGACAGGGTTTTCTGTGTAGCCTTGGCTGTCCTGGACTCACTTTATAGACCAAGCAGGCCTCGAACTCACAGTGATCCTCCTGCATCTGCCTCCCTCAGTGCTGGGATCACAGGCATGAGCCAGCACACCAAGCTCTGTGCATGAAACGCAACTGGCACACTTGTCCCATCTTCCCTAGGTACATCTTGTGTCTCTGCTTCAGGCCTGTGATCCACCCAGAGGAAGGGCTGTATCACTCCTTGTCTGTATCCTCAGGACCTGGCATACAATAGAGGTCTACACTGAAGGCTACTAAAAGCAGGGCTGGCTGACTCATGCCGAGACTAGCCTGGAAGGGTCTCTTCATCCTGACTGCCCATGGGAGCAGGGGTTGGGAGCAGGTGTGACTTACAGGGCCAGATCCTCTGTCCATTCCACCTCAGGACCAGCCTTCATGGGTTTGGTCCACTTCTGTTGCATGGGGTTGTCGAGCTCAGCTGCACAGCACAGCTCCTCGGAATCTGTAAGGAAACAGAAGTTAGAGGATGCTCAGACAGAAGAAACAGAGTCCAAGGAACGGAGAAACTATGTCCTTGGAATTGGTGAAGGGACTGCTTGTTCCTATGGCAGGGGCAATGGGATTCTTACCTCCCAGCTCACTTCCCAAGTGAGATGCTTTAAGCTGCCGTAAGAATAATCGGGTAGGTCTGGGGAGGGATGGCTGGGCCTGAGTCATCATGGGTGGCTTCTCACTGGGTACCTAAGAGCAGAAGGAGGTAAAAAGAGCAACAATCCCGATATAATATCCTGGAGATGAGGTACATACAAATCTTTCCCTTTGGGTGTCCACTCACCGGGCCTCCTGGGGCAGAGTAGGCCCTGAGGTTGACCATCATGGCGGGCTGAGTGCTGACAATAGCATCCTTGACCAGTTCCTCAACTGTTGAAAGTTCTGCTTGTTCCTCATCCCTCTGCAGAGAGGAGAAGGGGTGGAGCCTCTGCTCTTGCTGCACCACCACTAATTCAGTCTCTCCTCTGCCTGTCCCCTTCTTACCTCCCTGCTCTGCTTAGGAAGCACCGTGAGGCTGAGATCTGGGCAGTCAGTGAAGGCCCAGGACACCAGCAGCCCCTCGTCAGGGATTTCCTCCAAGTTGACTTCCAACTAGAGATAAGAACAAGAGGATTAGAATGACCTGCCCCATTCTCCCTAGGACCCACTGATAACTCCTCAGGACACTTCCAGCCCAAATTCCATCCCAGAGAGGAACCAAAGAGAAAATGCCGGGCCCCTTCAACTGTCCTCAGCCGGACTCAGTTTCCCACATTTCCCTTCACACCTGTGTTGGTGGCAGTGTCAGAGTGACGTGGTAGGTCTCCATGGAGACGGCAGCGGGCGACTGCTGGGTCACAGAGATGGGGAAGCGCACCTCCTCAGCAGAGAGCTGGCAGTGCAGCACCTGAAACAGGGGTTGGTGTGAGGCATTGTGGGGACACCTCCCTTTGCCTGCCCTGCCCTGCAATGGTTCAGTAGACCACTTCTGTTCTCCTGGGATGATGACACCTTTTGGGGGCCCCAAGCCTCTCAATGAATTAGATAAAAGCCAAAACCTCAGCCTGGTGGTGGTGGCACATACCTTTAATCCCAGCACTCGGGAGGCAGAGGCAGGTGAATCTCTGAGTTTGAGTTCAGCCTGGTCTATAGAGTGAGTTCCAGAAGAGCCAGGGCCAGGGGTGTGCCTCAACGACACCCCCCTCCCCCACAAACCAACCCTCAGGCTAAAGGGAACCTTGGGGTCAGCCTACCCTGGCCTTATCAGTTAGTGCCCATCAAACCCTTACCATGGTACGCTCTGATTGGTCTACGCAGGTCACACGACTAATGCTGGCTCTGGGTGGGAGTTGGAGAACCTCCTCAAACGCGATTTGGATGGAGCTCTGAGGAAGTAATGTGGGCACAAGATCAAGTCTCTGGAGCTTTCTCCTGCAGGGATGGTCTGCTCAGTTGCTGGCTGGACTCTTGCACTGCAGAGGCCTCAGCTACAGGCTGGCCTCTGGCTCCTCCTTGGCTCAGGACTTTAGGACAGAAGGCATTCCTTCAAGCCCCGCTATCTCCAGGTATCTGTAGCTTCTAGGGGCTGCTGAAAACCTGGAAGCTACAGTACCTCAGAGGCCAGCTTGCCTTGAACCTTGGCTATCTCTTCAAATCCCAGGAACCTCTCTGTTCTCCCTGCTTTCCTCTTGACCCCTCCATCAAACCCTTCATTCTAATCACAAATAAAGGTAAATAACAAAAAGAACAACAAAAATTGACATGTTCATTGTTAGCTGTAGCTAGGCAGGGCTGGGCTAAGGGTGAAATGGTTGTGTCATTTACTATAATAAGATGGAGAAATAAGACTTAAGCCTTTTCACAAATAACTAGGATGTGAATGGTCAAAGGTATCATTCTACCTAAATTCTTAGAAGTGAAGGCTAACTTAGCATTGCTTGAGAGACTGATGCTGGGAAGAGAAGCAAGCTCAGAGGGAGGGCTCAGGGGTCCCAGGCCTGGTTAATTCCTCAACGTGGACAGCAGAGGTATTAGGGAGGAGAAAGCGGCTTAGCTTAGTTATCAAAAGAGCTACTACAGCAGTGGAGTGCAGGATGGGAGAACTGAGGAGGGGACACAGACTGGGCTGGCAATGTGTCCTCAAGGCTTGAGATAGAGAAAACAAACTCACAGAGTTCCTTCACTTTCCTGGCAAACCAGAGAAGACAACTTCCCCACTATGGTAGCTGTCTTCTTCAAAAGCCATGCTGAAGTGGGGGGAGGAGTGCTTAAAAACTACATCTCTCCTCCCCCTGCAAGAGAGGGCAATGTCCAGCTGAGTCAGCTGTCCCAGGGACAAGGTACAGGAAGAGCCAGGTTGGAGGAGTAGGTTCAGTGTGTAAACTGACAGATGTCAGCTGGCCAGCTAGGAAGAGGAAACAACTTCTTGGGGTCACTTCTGTTTCTGGGCAAAGCTTCTAAGCACTTACGACGGCTGGAAACAGAGAAAGGCATCTGAGCAAGGAACTGACAGACCAAGGGCCAGGAGAGGTTGCGGGGCTGGGAAGGGAAATGGTCCAGAAAAGGGAGACCTCTGCCTTCCACCCAACCTCAGTCTCATGACTGTTTCCTGCCCACTTCCTGGGAGGCCAGCTGCCCGTGGTGCAATGGGCGGAGGTAGGCTGAGCTGGTTTTTGACTGACCCTCAAGGGGCAGCCCAAGTTCGTTTATTAGAAAGGACATAGGTTATCAATATGCCCTTTAACTGAACTCCTTTCCCTTCAGCTGCAGGCCAGTCTGGAAGAGGAGAGTATGTTGTGGACTGTAGTAGTGAAATTATTGATAAACGGAGAAATGATTCGGTTACCGTGGGGTCTTGATTTGACCACCAGGGTTTGGGAGCCTGAAATCCTAACTGGGTGTGGTGGCATGAGGACCAGGCAAATTCCTTCTGCAGGTGCACCTGTCTCTCTTGGCCTAGCTAGCCTAGTCTAGGCGGAAGTGCCCTCAGGCACACGGATTAGCGTTGCTATGAGAACAGTAACTTGTTCTGGGTTTGGAACCAGAGTATATTGCCCACAAAAATAGAAAATTTGGTACATAACTGGACTTCTACAAGCCCTGGTCTAACCTGCAAGCTCTTCTCTGATTTGAGGGAGAAAGCTACGCGGTTCCCCAGTTGATCCCCAGCCCTAATCTAGCTCTCCTAAAATGAGCAAGCTCTTCCCTAGAAGGCAAAAGCCGAAGGGACGACTCAGGGGGCTTCGTGCGACTCACCCCGTCCCTGCAGGCCTGCTCATTCAGGGCTCGCACCCAAGCCCGTTGCCAGTTCTCCCGGAAAGACTTGAAGGCAAAGAGCGAAGCCAGGAGGCCCCTGACGCCGGCTTCCTCGGGAGCGCCGGTCCGGGTGGCCCGCAGACGCAGCAGCGAACGCCACACACCCAGCTCGCGGAGCGAACCCCCGGGCTCGGAGGCTGAGGATGGTCGGGAGTCTCGGCCCCCACGGGTCCGCGACAGCCACAAACCCCGGGCATACTGCAGCAGCCAGCCCAACACCGTGAGCAGCGAGGCGGCGAAGAGGACCAGAAGCGCCGCCCAGCCCACGTCCCGCTGCCCCCAGCCCGGATCCATGCTCCCGCGGGCTCGGGTCCCGGCTAGGGCTCAGCCGCTGCCCCGGGGGAGCATGGCCCGGACGGGCCGCGGGGCGTGGGCGAGCTCCCCCGGGGCTGAGCGCGCGAGCTCCGGGGCTCTCCGGCGGGCGCCGCCGAGATCCCAGGACCACTGGGTGCCACGGAGAAGCGAGCGGGTCCTCCGGGGTTGCGATGCCCGGGCTCAGTCTCCGAGGCCGGGAATCCGGGTCGCCAGCACCGCCGGTGACCCCAGCTAGTCGCCAGCCAGCACCCGACTCCTCCTACGGCGCGGACCCGGGCGGGGACCAGGCTGCAGAGACACCGGGGCTCGCGGGCCGGCACCGGCTCCGGGAGGGCTGCGTGCGCAGAACTGACACTGACAACACCGCCGGCGCCCCGCCCCCACCCGCCCTTAAAGGAGCCGCGCCCTCGCGGGCGGGGCCGAGCCAGCCGGGCGCCCTGAGCTAGAGGAGGGCGGGGGGCTTGAAGCTGCACACGTAGAGGATTCCGGGATGGAAACAGGCGGAGTCTTTAACCGGCCCGCCCCGTCCTGAAATCTGGGCGCACCCCTTCAGTACCAGGCAAGGGAGCTTCGCGTCTCAGAGATGCCGCCTGCTTTCCCCTATATCTTCGTTGATTTCTACAGGCTGGACGCCTGTGGGGTTAAGAATGAGTTGGTCCCTGTGGAAATCACCACCCACTTACAACACCTCTTGGCTCAGCAGCTTCTGATTCTTATTCCTAGGAGGGGTAAGGAAGGAGGGGGTAAGGTATCAGTCCCACACAGAGGAGCCTGGCAAAAGTGCAGCTGATATCAAAGGCGAGAAAAATTAGCCTACACCTGGTAAAAGTTGAGACCGGAACACTACCATCTTCCTCCTTCCCCTTGGAGTTGGGATTCAGGAACAACTCTTCCCCCCCCCCCCATTAACCTCCTTGCTTGCGTGGGTTTGTTCTCGAGATATTTCCCAAGCCCAGGCTGAGTCTGTTTTTAAAAATAATACATTTCCATAGTAACAGCTCTTGCCTGTGGAGCACGTGTAGAAAGGATGGTAATGAGAAGGGAGCTGGCGCCGTAGCCCTGGACTATCAATAGATTCGGTTAAAAGACTCTCATCCAAATATGCGGCATCCTGTGTGCTGCTGCCCGACCGGAGTCCTAGCTACTTGGGAGGCCGAGACAGGATGACGCATTAGCAAAGGCGTTTGAAGCCAACCTGGATGAGACCTTGTCACGAGCAACCCCCACCTCACAAGCCAAACACGTGGTATCCCAGCCAATTCCAAAGAAATGGTGTTCTAGGACCACCACACACCTTTCCGCCTCTAGATGTTGTAGCCTTCCCTCAATCTCCCTAGAAGGCTGGAACTCACCTTTGCTTTTTGGGGTCAGGGAAAGGTATCTATAAAAAGATTCAGAGGAATTCTATTCCCTAAGAGCACTTCTTCGTGCCACGTCGTGATGAGGGCTTTGACACAGTCCCTTCTACACGCAAGATAGGATAAGGAGATGTTAAATACCTTTCAGATCCATCTGTCCGAACAAGCCTGTGACAGTAAACGGTGCTGTGGGGCTAGGTGAAACACTGACTGTCAGCCACAGAGTCTCTGACCCAGAAGAGGAAAGGTTGCTTAGCTCGAGTTAGCCCTGGCTTCACTGCAAGGAAGGACGGTCAGGAAGTGAGGTGAGGAGGCAACCTTGCTGTGACCCTAACCATACACAGTGAGCTCCAGAGCTAACAAAGATGCCAAGAGTACTCAGTCTTTAATCTCAGGGCAGAAGGCATGGAACCAAGGAAGGAGAGAGCTCTGGGATGCAGCCTAGGTGGAAGGAGTCTGTAAGAAGAAGGGCCATGCTCAGGAAAGACATTGTCAAAATTCAAGGCCTTCTCCGCCAAGAGTCCTTCTTGAGGAGCGTTTAGACCTCTGAAGAAACCCTGTTCTCTGGCAATGGGGGAAGGTGGCTCTTTGGCAAGCCCAGCACCCTGGTGGCTGAGTAAGGATTGTGAATTCAAGGTCAGCCTGGTATATATAGGGAAGCTGGGCATGGTGGTATATGCCTTTAGTTCCAGAACTCAGGCGTGGAGGGGCAGTGGTCAGGCTGCTCTCTATTACTTGGAGGCAGCCTGGTTTACATAGAGAGTTCTAGACCAGTTAAAGCTGTACATTAACATCTTATCTCAAAAAACAAAAAACAGTCATTTCTCTACAATCTTAGGTTTATTTCTTCAACTTTTCAGCTGGACACCTGTCCTGTGCTTCCGGATCCTGCTTGAGTTCCCTGGTCTCCACGTCTCCTGTCCACCCATTACATAGCCTTTGAGTACTTGTTTCATTTTGCTTTATGGTTTAGCTGGGTGTTTATATGAGAGGTTTGTTTTACTCATCGGGAAACTCAGAATAGAAATGACGTCATAATCATCTCTCTTCCTTCATACTCAATGAATGTATCTTAATTATGTTGACGTAGTCTTTGAAGAAAGCAACTGCGTCTTTATTCCTGTATTCCCCACAGCACTTAGGATATTTTTTACACCACAGAGATTTGCCAGTTGTCATTTTTCTTGTTGTTTTGTTTTCTGAGGCTGGGTCTCACTGGCTGGCTTGGAACTCACTATGTAAATCAGGCTGTCGGTTAACTCATAGAGGTCCACCAGCTTCTATCTCTCGAGTGCCATAATTAAAAGGGTGCACCACCATGCCCCCACCTCAGTTACTTAGGAGTTGGTAAAGTGCTCCTTTGGCATACACAAAACCCTGAATTCAACCCTCCACAGCACATAAATTAGGCATGGTGGTACACACCTATGACTCAACCCTTAGGAAATAGAAGCAAGGCAGAAAGATCAGAAAGGTCAGGCTGGCAATGTGGATGACTTAATACATTCAATCCCAGCTCTTGATATGTAAAAATCTGTCTTAAAATGTCTTAATGGAGTTGGACATGGTGGCGTATGCCTTTAATCCCAGCACTCAGGGAGGCAGAGGCAAGAGGATCTCTGTGAGTGTTGAGGTGAGGCCAGCCTGATTTACAAAGCAAGTCCAGGACAGCCAAGCTACACAGAGAAAACCTTGTCTTGAAGAAAAAAGTCTTAATGGAAAATACTCTATAGGATTTGGGATATAGTTCTGAGGTAGATGTCTGGCCTAAAATGAATGAAGCCCTGAGTTCCATCCCCAGCATTGCAAAAAGGAAAAAAAAAATCTGCACCAAGGAGACCTACCAGCAATGACTGAGGCTCAGATAGCCTCAGAGGCTAGCTAGCCTCCCCTTGGACAGGGCATGGAGACTCACACCTATAATCTGAGCATGCCCATGGGAGGCAGAGGCAGGAGATTCTGGGTTCAGGATCAATCTAGGCCACATAGAGAAACACAGTCTCAAATAAAACAAACAAATAAAAAAGGAATTAGAGGAGACATCTACTACAGAGAGAACAGTAGGTCCAAATGTCATGAGCAGTATAACTCTGAGTTGATGACTGCCACTCATTTTAAATTTCACGTTGACCTTTGTTAGTATTCGTTTTGACCTAGCCCTTGAAAGAAGATAAAAAGGTATCACTTGAATCCACACTCTCCTCCCTTTATTTGTAGTAATATTTGGGATTCCTGCCCTGTTTGGAAATCTGTCTGATCATGTTTCCCAACCTCTCTAGAATTCCTATTGTCAGTGAAGTTTTAGAGCCAGAACTCTGGGCTGGGTGTGATGGCATATATAATACCATCATTCAGGAGGGAGAGGCAGGAGGATTGCCATAAACTCGAGGTCAAGCTGCTCTATATAGTGGACTCTAGGACTTTATATATTATATCCACTTTTCAAAGGACTGAGCAATATTAGGTTTTACTTCCAGTTGATGGCTTTTACTAGCCAGAATGAAAGGAGAAAGGAAAGAAGAAAAGGACAGGGCCACAGGTAGACCTTACAAGTTTCTGAGCCCCAGACTTTACAGAGCTCTCTCGTGGTCCTTTTATACTTTGGAGATAGGCTTTGACAGGCAATTGATTTAATGGTAGGTTGGCTTTGCTTACTGGAGGCACTCGGCTGCTTACATGTGGGCTGTCTGCTCAGCACAGGGACAACTGCAACTCAGCAGATCCGTGAGTTCCAGGGATGACTTTCCAGGCTTCAGGCATGTGCTTTAGACACAAAATTTCAAGTGAGCCAGGTATTTGGTTCTTTCTCTGTTAATCAAGGGAGCACTACCATCCCGGGAGCAAAATTATTCAGATTATATGACAAGTATCCAAGTAACCACTTCTGATGGTAACCGATACATGCAGCTGATAAATCCCTAGAGGCTTGTCTTTAAACAAGTTCTCAAACCCTCTTAGGTGCCTGGTGGATGAGATAGTGATCTCTGGAGAAGAAAGATACAAGGAGATTTTAGGGCCAGGTTAGAAAAGAAGCTTTATTAGGATTTGCCTCCAAATAAACATAATTAAAAAAAAAATAAAAAAGATAGACTGTCCCTCAAAACTCCAGGGAGTCTCAGCCTACTTCTGATCAACAAGGTAGCTGAATCTCCTCTGGGGATCTTGCAAGCTCTACCTTCACACCTGCTCCCTGCATCTCAGGGAAGACCCTCAGTCTGGAAGACCCTTACCCTCTCGCTACAGAAATATTGTAAGATAACACTCCCCTCACTTTCGTGTGCTCCTCTCATTCTCTATCTCTTTTCTAGACTGGCTCGCTGTGCTTGATACACAGATTATCTTTGTGTCCTATACCTCAAGGGACACCAGCAGAAAGGAAAACATTTGCCTCTCTGGTGTTTGCTTGCATGTGTTCACACACACAGAGAAACAAAATAGTATGCTATTGAGTAAGTGTGTGTGTGTGTGTGTGTGTGACATATGGGGTTTTAGTGTTAATAAGAGCCATCTTCAAGTAGAAGGAACATTTCATATGTGAATGTTCTGAGGAAAAGGCAAGGCTGTTTTGAGGAAAAGGATAGACTGACTATCTTTGACCTAAAAAGTGTCAACGTCATCCTGACTTTAGGAGTATGCTGTGTTCAAAAGAGATGGACAAAATGATATGCTATTGGCAACTCCCTAACTGTGTGGTGGAGCCCTCACTGAGGAACGGAAAATATTAGCCACCTAAGAGATCAATATTCCAGAGAACTGCTTCTTGCAGAGGCACAGGTGTCAAAAGACTTGGAAGGAGAAACTTGACGGGGAAACCCGCAAGCTTATCCGGTACTACGGACAAGCTCTCCTGCCTCATTAACTCTTTCCAAGGCCTCAGTTTCTGTCTTCGTGTTTTGAGAGCTTGACACAGTGCTGTGATTCAACGCTAAGTTAAAGTCCCTTCTAAAGTCGAAGACCTGAACGCACAAGCAGCTCCCTCAGTGGCGATATGCAGCCATAGGTTGCCCAGCAACACACTGCTACTGTGGAGGCAGAAGGTAGGTGGGATGTTGAGGGAAAAGTACCTGGATCGTGAACAAGAAAAAGAGTGGGAGGGGCGTTTTCGAGTGTCTGAGCTTTCGAGATTATAAAATCCCTTCAAACTGTGGCTGCGTTTCGGGAGACAGTGTTTACCTCGGCTTCCTGAAGTGTGGCTAACAGTTTTCCTGCAAAAAGCAGGTGTGGTTCCACACTCTCATCCCTTCTGACAACCGCCGGCTTCCAGCAGCCCTGTTCCCAGCCTCAGGGCATCCCAGATTAAGTGAAGGCTGCTAGCCCTTTAAACCTGACCTGCGGGGGAAGACGTGGAACCACAGAACAAGCCGTGTCAGCCACGTGGTACAGGGCGGCGTTCATGTTGGAACTGGGCAAATCGTATTTCCGTTCTGAGCTGTGCAATTTGATGTTTCGAGAGTATCCACTTTCTTTTCTTCGGTTGAGTTTCCAAAACTCTAAAGATGCCGCTCCTTTCGAACAAAAGTTTGGTTTAAAATCACACCACCCGTCCGGCTCTAGTGCCCATTTTAAAAATGGTGCCTCGGTCTTCAGCGGCGATAGTTCTTTTGCAATTAAGATCCGGGCGGAAACAATGGGTAGGTGCAGCGGGGCAGAGCCGAGGTTGCTTCAGAGAGCCTCTTGCGGGTCAGGAGGAAGGGTCAGGTCGTAGTTGGGTTTTGTTCCTGCTAGCGCGGGAACACTCTGCGTGTAGGGAGCGGCACTGCCGGTTGCCGAGGCCTCGGGACCCTCCCCGGCTAGCTAGTTAGCTGAGTAGGCGGCGGAGCGGCGGCCCCTGGCCGGTCACCATGTGGGCCTTCCCGGAGTTGCCACTGCCGCTGCTGGTGAATTTGATCGGCTCGCTGCTGGGATTTGTGGCTACTGTCACCCTCATCCCTGCCTTCCGTAGCCACTTTATCGCCGCGCGCCTCTGTGGCCAGGACCTCAATAAGCTCAGCCGAGAGCAGATGTGAGTAACGGCACGCGAGTGTCCTGGGTTTTGGGGGCCAGGTTGTACAGGACAGGGAAGAGGGCTGAGGGGCTTGGCTTTGCGCTGGCCAGAGAGCTAATCCAGACAACCCAGAAGTCTGGACCGTAATGGAATTATTTATCCTGGGAAGGACGGAATGGGACCTTTGGGTAGCAGTGGTATCCTCTTCCCTGTGCGCACTCTCCCTCCTCCCCAACAAACAACAAAAGGAAATCATTGGAAGAAAGCCACTTTGGTTTACCTACAATCCTACAATAGTTAGTGACCACGCCCCTTTCTTCTTCCTCCTCCTCCTCCCCTTGCTGCTGGGCCGTAGCCCAGAGTCCCAGGGAGTGATCAGCGGTGCTGTTTTCCTTATCATCCTCTTCTGCTTCATCCCTTTCCCCTTCCTGAGCTGCTTTGTGGAGAAGCAGTGTAAGGCATTCCCCCACCATGAAGTAAGTGCATTAGTGGGGCTGGTTGGATGGGAGTTGGTGTTATTTGGATTTGGGAAGAGGGTGCTTGTGGACCCAACTGTAGATCCAGGAATTCTTGGACTGGTGATAATAGCTCAGTGGTAGAATACTTCCCTATATTCGAAAGGCCCCGGGTTCAATCCCTAGCTCCAAAAGAAAAAGACAGGGAAAGAAAAAAGTGGAAAAAGACAGGAATTCTTAAAAGGCGGAATAGGAGTAGGCTTGAGTCATGACTTGCCCGAGCCTCCCCAGTTTGTGGCCCTGATAGGTGCCCTCCTTGCCATCTGCTGCATGATCTTCCTGGGCTTCGCTGATGACGTACTCAATCTGCGCTGGCGCCATAAACTGCTGCTGCCCACAGCTGCCTCACTACCTCTCCTCATGGTCTACTTCACTAACTTTGGCAATACAACCATTGTGGTGCCCAAGCCCTTCCGCTGGATTCTTGGCCTGCATTTGGACTTGGGTAAGTAGCCCTGTGACTACTACCCCTGTGGTACCTACTTCAGGGTACCCTTCCTTCTGAGGTCCCGATAGAAGACCCCTCCTAGAAGTCTGTATCTCCATAAAGCATCCTTTTCTGTCCATGTGTCTTCTCAGATGTCTCTCTTTTCCCTTCTTTCCTTTCTGTATCAAGAAATTGAACCGAAGGCCTCATGCTGGCTGGGGAGGCACTCTGAGCTATATCAAAGCTTTTACTTTCTCTCTCTCTCTCTCTCTCTCTCTCTTTTCATTTTTAAAAATTTCAAAACAGGGCCGCACACTAAATTGCCTTGAACTTACTTAACCCAGGCAGGCCTTAAACTGGTAATCCTCCTGACACCCTCCTTCCAACTGCTTGGAATTATAGGCCTGTGCTACTAGGCCTTACCTGTTCACATCCCTTCCGGTGTTCATTCATCCTGTGCTCTGTTCTCAAAGATCAATCAATCACTCAATACAAATCCTACCTCCTCTGACTCTGTGTCTCCGCAGGGATCCTGTACTATGTCTACATGGGACTTCTCGCAGTGTTCTGTACCAATGCCATCAACATCCTAGCAGGAATTAATGGCCTAGAGGCTGGCCAATCACTAGTCATCTCTGCCTCTATCATTGTCTTCAACCTGGTGGAGCTGGAAGGTAGGTGGTATTGGGGATAGGGAGGAAGAGCAGCCTGAATGTTAAGGGAATTGCCTGGTGTGAATGTAGAGAATTCCTGGAGGAAGGGGACAACACAAGAGTAATTTTAGAATCAAAGCTATTCACTTTGCAAGCAGCAGTAAGGAATTAGGAAGCATGAGAAAGACAACCAGCAATGCTGTCATTTATAGCTTGATTGTCGTTAACAGCTAAACCAATGATTCCTATTGGACTTAGTTTCACAGAACCCCAGCATCAGAAAGGGTCACTGTCTGACCATAGTGGGAAGACAAAACAAAAAACAAAAGACCCTTCCCTTGATCTTCATGCTGAGTATAGGCAGACCCCAAGCACTCAGCAGCATAAAAATGACCATGATGGCCTCAAACTCATGATCTTCTTATCGGTCTCCCAAGTACTGGAATTACAGGCATGTACCACTACAACCTGGCTTCTTCCTACTCCTCCTATTTCTTTCTTTCTTTTTCAGTTTTTTAAGACAGGGTTTCTCTGTGTAGCCCTGGATAACCTGGAACTATCTCTGTAGACCATGCTGCCTCCAGTTCTGGGATTAAAGGCATGTGCCACCACTGCCTAACTCCTACTTCTAAATAAATAAATAAATAAATAAACCTGGGAGGAAGAGGCAGACAGATCTCTGTGAGTTCGAGGTTAGCGTGGTCTACAAAGCGAGTTCCAGGACAGCCAGGGCTACACACAGAGAAACCCTGTCTTGAAACAAACAAACAAACAAACAAAAAATATTAAAATTACTCATGCCTTCTGAGAGCTCCCAGTTCAGATCACGTCTCTACTTCCTTTCATCCTCTCCCAAATTACCCAAAACAAATCCTAACACGAGCTCCTCTTGGCATCCCTTGACTGAAATGGCTGATGGTTCCCTGTGGTCTTGTGGTATATGACTTCAGAAGTCTTATACCACAAGTTTGTTTCTAAGGAAGCCCAAGTTTGCTATTAGTTATTTCTGGTTGACTTTAGTTGATGGATATCGACAAGTGCTTATTAAGCCTAAAAACACTTTGTTTTGTTTTGAGGCGGGGTTGAAGCGAGTAGCCCTGGAACTCAGAGACCCAGGTTCTAGGATTAAAGGCATGTGTACCTCTCTCTACTCTCACCTAAAGCTAAGCGCTTTTTAAGCATTATCTCATTTACATTGAATGACTCTGTGTAACTAAGTCAGTTTGACAGATGAGAAAATGGAAACTTAGAGAAATTCAATGTATCATATTCAAATTTATACAGCTAGAAAGCAACACTGGCATTCAAACCCCAGCTGGAATTTCTAAACCACACTTAAGACACTCGCTTTTTTTTTTTTTTTTTTCAGACAGGGTTTCACTTATGTGAACCTTGGCTGTCCTGGAACTCACTCTGTAGACCAGGCTCAGACCTCAAATTCAGAGATTCACCTGCCTCTGCCTCCCAAGTGCTGAGATTAAAGGTGTTTGCCACCATGCCTGGCTGTCACTAGCTTTTGTTGTTTTTGTTTTTTGTTTTTTTTCTGTGTAGCCCTGGCTGTCCTGGAACTCACTATGTAGCCCAGGCTGGCCTTGAACCCAGAGCTATGCCTGCCTCTACCTAAGTGCTGGAGTCAACTAGACTTTTGTTTGTTTATTTATGTGGATGTTTTATCCGCATGTGTATCCAGAAGATGTCAGCTGATCCTATGAGACTGCAGTTAAAGGTGGCTGCGAGCCACCAGATGGGCGCGTTGGACTGAATTTAGGACCTCTGAAAGAGTAGCTGGTGTTCTCAATCACTGAGCCACCTTTCCAGCCCATAACTAGCTTTTTGGGAGGCTCAATGAAAGTGACAGAGTATTGGGAATTGGCTAGGTGACACAAAAAGGGAAGTTAGAACTGGTCGTGGTGGCAAATATCTGTAATCCCAGCACATGGGAGGTAGAGGCCAGCAGGGCAGTGGGGTAGGGTTGGTCTTGAAAGTGACTTGAGGTGTTCCCAGTGGCTAGTAACATAAATTAGACACAGACAAGACCAAAGGTACTTAGGGGGTATGACTACTAACTTCCTTGTCACTCTGCTCCAAAGGTGATTATCGGGATGATCATGTCTTTTCCCTCTACTTCATGATACCATTCTTTTTTACCACCTTGGGATTGCTGTATCATAACTGGTAAGTAGATCTGTGGATAAGAAGAAAATGATTGGCATATGTGGTAGAGACGGTCTTGACATCACTCAGCTTCTAATGAGGAGACTACAATTGTGCATACTTTTGTTGGGTGTTCTCTGGATGGGTCTTCCATTGGTAGTAGTTTGCCATTGCTGGTGTTTTATGTGTGTGAGCACAAGCATTCATGGTATGTGTGTGTGTGTTTATGGTACAAAGGATTGAAGGTAGGGTCTTAAGAATGGTAGGCAAGCACTCAACTATTTAATTATATTCCCAGACCTTTTTTTTTTTTTTTTTTTTTGAGATGTGGGGGTCTCGCTGGCATTGAATTTACTATTTTGTCAAGGGTGAACTTGAATTAATAATCCTCCTGCCGTCAGGTTCTGTAAGAGCTGGGATTACAGATATGCGCTATTAGATATCCCCCTCACCCTACATGCACACACACCATAGTGCTGGGGATTAAATCCATGACCTTGTACTTGCTAGGTGACTGCTTGATCACTAAGCTACAAACCAGCCTCATGGTGTTGTAGGATTGCTGTCTACTCTGAAGTAGTTGGGAGCAAACGCTGCGGAGCTCCCAGGAATAGGTGAATTTGGGGCCTTGCATCCTGCAGTTTCTGGAACAGCCTTTCTCTTGGAACTCTCAGGGTCAGGACTAGCCTGAGTGTGTGATGTCAAAGAAAGGGTCAGTAATGACTCCTGCCATTGGCTCAGGTCCTCTCCTCTCTTCAGGTACCCGTCACAGGTTTTTGTGGGAGATACCTTCTGTTACTTTGCTGGCATGACCTTCGCCGTGGTGGGAATCTTGGGCCACTTCAGCAAGACCATGCTGCTCTTCTTTATGCCACAAGTGTTCAATTTCCTCTACTCACTGCCTCAGCTCTTTCATATCATCCCCTGCCCTCGACACCGCATACCCAGGTATCCACTATGGGGCTGGAGAGGGTCATGATAGCTTTTTACTTGGGATAGCTAAAGCCAACTATACATTTACTGTATAAAAAGAAGTGGGGGGAAAGAATGCAATAACTGTTTGTGGGTGGCCCCTTCACTTTACAAAGCTTATGTGGTCACCCAGACATAAGCAGCAGAGCCAGACTTAAGTGCTCAAGTCCTCAGTAGTCTTCTTACTAAACACAGGGTGGAAAAACTATGATTGAGTAATGTGAAATCATCTTCTGTTGTAGACTCAATACGAAGACAGGCAAACTGGAGATGAGCTATTCCAAGTTCAAGACCAAGAGCCTCTCTTTCTTGGGCACCTTTATTTTAAAGGTAACAAGGTATCAAGGAGGTAAGGCCCCAGGCCACCATCCTTAACTTGAGAAAAAGAGACGAAGGCCTTCTCAGGCCCAAGGAGAGTTTAGAAACATCAAGAAGATTCCTGTTCATGAAATGTAACTGAAGTTGTCTCCACCACTGGTCCCTTCCAGATAGCAGAGAGCCTCCGGCTAGTGACAGTTCACCGAGGGGAGAGTGAAGATGGTGCCTTCACTGAATGTAACAACATGACCCTCATTAACTTGCTGCTTAAAGTCTTTGGGCCCACACATGAGAGAAACCTCACACTGCTCTTGCTGCTGTTGCAGGTAAAGTTGAGAGTGGGATTTATGTCAATCTTCTGGTCTCTGTTTCACCTTGGTTCTAATGCCAGTCCATTTCTCCCAGATCCTCAGCAGCGCTGCCACCTTCTCCATTCGTTACCAGCTTGTTCGACTCTTCTATGATGTCTGAGTTTTCCTGATGATCGCCCTTAACCACAGTCTCTATTGGACCTCACCCAGGACCAGCCTTTGTCTGGTCCAAGACTGCCTTCTGGTCCAGGCCTCTCTGACTGTTCACTTTTCAGATTTTGTCTTCAGCTTCTCCCATCATCTGTGATTATTGACATCCTGAATGGACCTTATTGGATTTAGTCCATTAGTTGGACTTTGCCTATGGCTCTCTTCAGCTTCTACTCTTTCCCTTTCTGTCCCGTCCACAATCTCATAAGGTGGGGATGTAGCATCTTTTATACAGCAATTCACAGCTCAACTTTCAGAGCCCTAACTCTAAAAGAATCCGCTGGACCTTGAGAGAGAACCTGGACTAGGGGCTAGAGTTAGGGCAACATACTCCAAGGTAACCTCAGATCTGACTATAAAATTAAGTGTTCTGATTAGAAGAGCAGAGGCAGGGCCATGTGCTCAAAATGGTGACAATAAAGGATTACCTTTTACTTGCTCCTCCTGTAGGTATATCCACTCTTCCCCTACCCTCCCCCCCCTTTTTTTTAAACACATGAGTTGCTTGAGGATTGAACCTAGGGCTTCCTTGTAATGAAGTGCTCTACCACTAAACTGTATCCCCAGCCTGATATATTTATTTTCTGTATGGACCTTTTGGGATAGATTACAAGGGTTAGAGTGGGTACCGTTCCCAGTAGGATGCCTACCTTTGCTCCATCAGGTCCTTTCTTGCCCAAAGTGACAGAACTGAGGCCAGACACAACATGTTGAATAAATACTGAAGTACTAACTTACAGTAGCATAAAGGATCACAGTGCTGTTTTCTGGCCAAGATTAAACTCTTGGGAGGTTTCATTTCTTTTAACCCTCCCTTTGCAACCATGTGAGGTGGTACATGCCTTTAATCCCAGCACCAAGGAGGCAGAAGCAGGCAGAGCTCTTGACAGCCAGGACTTGAGAAACCCCACCTCAAACAAAAGCCAGATGGTGATGGTGAACACCTTTAATTCCAGATCTTGGGAGACGCAGGTAGCTCTCTTGAGTCCAGCCTAATCTACAGAATGAGATCCAGGGCTACACACAAAAAACCCTCGTCTTGAAAGACACACACCCGCCCTCCTCCCCCAAATAAATAAGCCTTCCCTTTGCCAGAGTAGAGGACGGAGTGGGACGTGCCCTAATGTGGAAGGTTTTAGTGTAGATCCTTTCCCTTTAAAACCCTACGCCGGCTCAGATTTCCCAGACGCTGTAGAGGTGGCTCCAAGCTCCGCCCTTCTCGTCTTCCAGTTTTGGTGGCGCGCAGTAGCGTTTAAATTTCGCGCGCTTTGTACGGATAGGCCATTTCCATGGGTGTTGAGCCGGCAGCTTAGGGCCACTCCGCCTTGCCGTCTTCCCCGGGTAAAAGGTTTTCAAATTGGACCAATCACTGGGCGCGCTCTCTCCTCCAAGACGCGTCACCGATGGGCTAATTACGACCAACCAGAGGCGGGTATTAAAAAAAGAGCCAATCAGACGGACGCGGGGGCGTGTCCGGGTAGCTTATAAGGGCGGGCCCGCCCGCGCGGGCCTACAGTCGACTGCGGCGCTCGGCGGTTAGCCCTCTCCTCACGTCGCTCTCTTCCATTCTACCTCGCACACCATGTCGGGTCGCGGCAAGACCGGAGGCAAGGCCCGCGCCAAGGCCAAGTCGCGCTCCTCGCGCGCCGGCCTCCAATTCCCCGTGGGCCGCGTGCACCGGCTGCTCCGGAAAGGCCACTACGCCGAGCGCGTGGGCGCAGGCGCGCCGGTGTACCTGGCGGCCGTACTCGAGTACCTCACCGCCGAGATCCTGGAGCTGGCGGGCAACGCGGCCCGGGACAACAAGAAGACGCGCATCATCCCGCGCCACCTGCAGCTGGCCATCCGCAACGACGAGGAGCTCAACAAGCTGCTGGGCGGCGTGACAATCGCGCAGGGCGGCGTCCTGCCCAACATCCAGGCCGTGCTGCTGCCCAAGAAGACCAGCGCCACCGTGGGGCCCAAGACGCCGGCGGGCGGCAAGAAGGCCACCCAGGCCTCCCAGGAGTACTGAGGGGGCTCGCGCCGCGGCCGCCCAGCCCTCCCCACTCCTCCACAAAGGCCCTTTTAAGGGCCACCACATCCCTCACAGAAAGAGCTGAGCCACTTCGGGCTGCGGCCCGGGCCGCCGCCTCCCCCCCTTCGCTCCCTCGCGCGTCTCCGCCTCCCCTTGCCCGCGTCTCCGGGTCAGCCACGGAGGTCGCCGCTGCCCGGGCCCATCCCGGAACTGGGACGCGGCCTCGCCGCCCTCGGTCGGGCCGCGCGCAGAGGCTGCGGCGGGAGGAGGTCCGGCCTCTCGCTGGGACGGGCGGCCGAGGTGGGCTGGAAGGTGAGTCCCTCCGCGGCTGCAGCCAGGACGTCGTTTCTCCAGCTCGGTGCTTAGTTCTCGCCTGGACCCTCCAGAGCTGACCTGCTTCCCAGGCTTCGGTAAAGAGGAGCTGATCCCGTTGTCCGTCCCGTGCGCCCCCTCCCCTCGCTGGCCTCTTACACCAGTTTCCCCCGTCTTTACCCATAGGCCGCTGTGCGGTGTGGCCGGGACAAAACCCTATGAACCGGTTTTCTCCAGGGTGCGTCCTGGAAAGGGTCTGGGAGACGCTCGCAGGCCTGTGGACAGAAGTTGTGTTCCTGCCGCAGGAGACTGGCAGCCGGGCCTAGGCATCTCCTTTTCTCCCCAGCGACTCGACAACCCAAACACCTAGATACCAGCACAAGTCGGTGAATCTCTGTCTGGACTGAGCCACTGTTGGCTTCTGAACTGGAATTTTGCAGCCTATGCCAAGACTAGAACCTTAGGTAGTGGGGAGTTTCAATGGGCTAATTTTATTAAAGGATTGTTTGGTTTTTTAAGACTTGTGTCTGATTTATTTTGGATTGCTGTAGGCCTGGGCCCGGGATGTATATATAGCTCCGTGGTAGAGCCACGTTCCCAGCATGAATTGTGGGAATGGGACTACAGGGTAACTTCCTTACATCAGGCAGTTAGAATGGGAAAGGCTGCAAAACACAAATCCTGCTAACTGTAGGCAGGCAGGCTATAGGAATGGAAGGCTGTTCTCTTGGCTTGTTTGGTGCTTCCTGGGGATTTAATTCCAAGAACATGAAGCAGTCATAGAATGGTTTACAACAGAAAAGTCCCAGACTCAGAATTCGGGTTCAGAAGGGCTTTGGGTTTATTTAATCTTCCCCAGACTCCACCAAAACAACCACATTCAGCTGGTTTATTAGTGACATTGGTTACATTCAAAGATTGGCATGGACTTTAAAGCCCAGACTATGAGGAAGAAAGGCAGTCATCAAGGCCTCAAGATGAGGCATGTCTCTGGAAGTCTTAACACCCTGTGGTTCAATCTCCTGGGATAATCCTAGTTAGGGAGCACAGGGCACTTGAAACCCAAATGTAGGCACTGGAAAGTGGCAACTGAGGTTCCTGTGCCCTACAGACCAGTTAATGCACATCATTAAGCTGCCGTGCAACATCCAGGATGTTCTTGGCTCCTTTGTGCAGCATCAAGCTGGCCAGGCTGATGCCCAGGTTCTCAGCAGCTAGCTGGGCTCCTCTTGGAATGTTCCGGGCAGTGATTCCTACCAGCTGTGGGTCATCCTCTGGGCCATCTTCATGCTGAATGAGAGAGGAGTAAGAATTTGGTGACAGGGAAGATTACAAGCAATTCTGTTTTATTCCTCCCTCATCTCCCAGTCAGTACCTGAACAGGGACCTGGATGGTAGCCTGCATGGTCTCTTGCATGCTATCTGAGCCGTCTAGACTCCAGACTCCTCCAGTCAGGTACAGCTAGGAAATAAAACGTTTTGTACCAGCAAGCTGTTTAGATGTTTGGGTGCACATAGAAATGCCAGTGCCTGCCCCTCATCCATTTTCCCTGCTTACTTGTCCATCCTTCATCATTGTATGCACTGCTACTGGCACGCTACAGCCTCCTTCCTGCAATGATAGGTTTCTTTGAGCTTTAAGGGCCTTTAACACCACTTTTGACCCATAGGCATAGGTTTTATTTATACAAAAATTTACATATAAACATGGATATAACTGAATATATATGAATATATAACTAAAATATATATATATATATATATACACATATACATGAAAAGGCTGCTGGGGCTAGACCAGGGTCCTCTCACAAAACATTACATACATACAGAGTACTTAACTTGAGTAAGTACCTTTCCTGGTTTCCCAAGTTCCCACACCACTGAAGGAGGAGCCCAAGACTTACCAGGTGCCTCAGAAAGGCCCTTTCAGCAATGCAGCGAAGGAGAGTCTCGGGGTCATGCAACACACTCACTAGATCCAAGATATCCTGGTCCTTGGCTCGGACTTCCACGGCTAGGGCTCCCTAAAGGTACAACAGGCCTGATCTTTCTCCAGTCACTGAGCTAAACGTGGGCAACATTCCTCCTCTACTTGATTCTCAGGGTCTTTATGCCAAAGGCTGCCCCTTCCTGAACATTTTATTCGATAGGAAGCAGGTGCCAAAGGCTATTAACCAAAGCTCTTGAAGGAGCCTCATCAACCAAGCCCTCTCCAGGCAAACTTACCTGACCCACAGCATACATGCATTCCTCTGGGTGCAGGATCTGTGGAGGCAGACAGAACGGATGGAATAGTGGGATGGGGGGATAGGAGGGGGTGGGAGGGGCAAAAGCAGTGATCAAGGGTTTGCCAATCTAGGAACCCTGAAGGGGGTGGGGGGAGGCACTAGCAGGAGTCTGGCCATTAATCCCAATCTCCCTAGCCCAAGTTTACTTTTTGGCTTGTAGTGTTATTGGCAGAATGCTCAAGAAGATACACCAAAGGCAGGAATGAGGCAAATTAAATAGGAATTGGAATGGGGCAGTCCCTACCTGCCCAACCCTGTTCTGCCAGCCCATTCGCTGTAGGCCAGCCACAGCCAGGATAATAGCACTGAACTCCTGCTGCTCATCAAGCTTCCGCAGGCGAGTGTTAAGGTTTCCCCGCTGTGGAGAGATGCTAAGGAGAAATTGTCATAGTGCACCTTTGGCCCCACAGTCTCTTTTGTGCTCTAGCTTACTTTTTAAAGACTTTTACTAGGTGGTGGCTGTGTATGCCTTTAATCCCTGCACTCTAGAGTCAGAGGCAGGGGAATTCAAGGCCACCCTGATCTACAGAGTGAGTTCTAGGACAGCCAAGGCTACACAGAGAAAACCTGTCTCAAAAAAAAAAAAAAAAAAGACTTTTTTGGACAGGATCTCACAGTGTAGCTCTGGCTGTACTGGAACTTACTTTGTAAATCAGGCTGGCCTTAAATTCATGGAGAGCTACCTGCCTTTGCCTCCAGAGTGTCGGGATTAAAGGCGTGTACCACCTTGCCTGGCTGGGACATACTAGTTTTTATTTATTTATGTTAGTTTTATGTGTATGGGTGTTTTAAATACATGTAGGTCTGTGGAGGCCAGAAGAGGGCATCAAATCCCTTAGAGCTGACGTTAGAGATATAGAGGAATCTTAATTCAGAACAAGGCTGTTCTGGAAAGAGTTCACATCCAAAGACGTTCTAGATCTATGATCAGGCTAGAATATAAACACACCTTTAATCCAGGAGACAGAGGAAAGCAGATCTGAGTTCAAGGCAGCCTGGTATAGAGTAAGTTTCAGGTTAAGATAGGTTCAGGCCTGGTGGCACACGCCTTTAATCCCAAACAATGAAGGTAAAGTTAAGTTTGTAGAAGGGAGCACCCAGCCCGTGTGTGGTGGCACATGCATGTAGTCCCAGCACCCAGGGAGGCAAAAGCAGGCAGATCTCTGTGAGGCCAGCCTGGTCTACAGGGTGAGTTCCAGGACAGCCAGGGCTACACAGAGAAACCCTGTCTGTCTTAAAAAAAAAAAAAAAAAAAAAAGAAGAAGAAGAAGAAGAAGAAGCACCCATGTTTGAAAGTAATCTCTAATTGAGTGGCAGAAAGTGACAAATCAGAGACAGATATGACAGAATAGGATATGGCCAACTCTCATGAGAGGAAAGAGGAAAGGGCAGCCACATAAGGTGCAATGCAGAGAAAGGGAGACAGAGGCAGAGGAAGGGAGGGAAGGAGGAAGGGAGGGAAAGGGAGAGAGGGAAAGAAAGAGAGGAGACAGTTTTACCAGGAGAGTTTTACAGAGAAAGGTTAAATGAGAAAACAAGCTAGACACAGGTGAAGACAGAATGAGCCAGAGAATGAGAAAGAGCCAGAAGCTTAGAAAAGATTATTGGAGTTAGTCTGAGGCCAAGCAGAGTAACTGAGAAATCAATAGAGAAGTCAGATTGAATAAGTCAGCTGGGAGAGGCGCCTGAGCCAGAACAGCTGAGTTGAACCAGCCAGCTGTGACCTCAGTAAGAAAGGGTGAGCCTATTAAGCAGAAAGTCCCAGAGGCTGAAAACATTCTAGGCCTAGGTTGGATTGTATAGGGACTGGAAGTTTCCAGGAGCAGGCCTAGGTTAGCAGACAGAGGTAGTAAGCCTCTGAGACAATAATTGAAGCAGGTGAAAAAAAAAAAAAAAAAAAAGTCCCTTTTACATAGAGACAGTTGTGAGCCACCATGTGGGTGCTGGGAGTTGAACCAGGGTCCTCTGGAAAAGCAGCCAGTGCTTTAAACCATTATGCCATCTCTCCATTCCCAGGACATACTGTTTCTAAAAATTAGTTTTATGAGATATAGCACATATTCACTGTAAAAATAAAAGCCATTTAGCAGCATAAAGTAAAAATGGAAGCACCTTCCATCCCTGCCACCAAGAGGTCATCACGGATCAGTATCACTTGTATTGTCAAGGCCTGTCAGTCTCTCTAGCTAACATGTCAATTCTGTATAAGCAGGAACAATGTTGGTTTTACAGTTATTCTCATGGCCAGGCACCTGCTTTAGTTTAAGAAAACATTAAAGGACTGTGGATCATGGATGGATGGATGGATGGCTAGATGGAAAGACAATCTACTGCCCTCATGAACCACTTGCTCTAGAAGGTCCTTTTTAGGACTCTCAGAGTCCTCTAACACTTCTCTGACCACTGCCCTTCTCTCTTTGGAAAGGATACAATACTCTTGAATTCCAGATGAGGGAACTTTCTCTGTAGCTGGGCCACTCTTCTCAGGGAGCTGGTTCCCACGGCGCTGCTCACAGAGAGAGTTTAAAATTAAGCACAGGCTGCCCGCTGCTCTCCACTGTCCATCCCTCCGTCCTCTGTACACCAGGACCCACTCACCTTTTCTCTGGCAAGGTTTCTAGGGTCTTCCCAATAAATTTTGGGTGAAAGACAACAGCATCACAAGGGTTTTCCCGTCTGGAGAGCAAATGATGAAATAAAGGGTTTAACTCTAGCTCAGTCTGACCTAAGATTTACTATGTACCCCAGGCTAGCCTTAAACTCACAATAATCCTCTTGGCTCAGCCTCCTGAATGCAAAGATTACAGGCATGAGCCACCAGGCCTGACTTTTACTTCATTTTTTTTTTTTAAGGTTTTTCTATTTCATTTTCTTGTTTAAGTTTTTATTTATGGAATGGGGAACATGTTCATGCTATAGCATGTGTGTGAGTCTGATGACAACTTGAGGGATTCAAGCCTCCCCTTCTACCATGAGGACCCCAGGGACTGACGTCAGGTCACTGGGCTTGGCAGCAAATTCCTTCACCAGCTAAGCTGTCGTAAGCTAGCATCCTTGCACACCACACCTTGAGGCACAGTCTCCCTAAGTTCCTCACGCTGTTTCAACTCCCTAGCCCAGGCAGGCCCTGAACCTCTCATCCTGTCTTAGCCAAATAGCTAGGATTACAGGCCCATGCCCCTGAACCCATCTTCATGCACTCTAAATAGCCAACCAATTGGCTCTTCCAGGGTTTTCTGCCATGCTTAAAGACTGACAACCTTAAAGAAGAGGGCTAAGTGGTCAAGTTGTAAAGTGGAAAGTAAAAAATCAAAGACTCTTGTGGTGGGTGGGATTAAGCCCCGGCCCAGGCCCCTTCCCGAGCATTACTCTTACTTGCAGATGGCACCAATGGTAAAGCCAGGAGGTAGTATGGTAGGCACATCCTTCAGGGAGTGAACAACCAGGTCCACCCTAGAGATGAGGGCGGGAGGACATGGAGAAAGGCTTTGAGTGGTTGACCTGACCCTTCTCCACCCACTGGAGCATCGACTCTAGCCATTCTAAGACGTAAGGACCTTGAAGTCTGTTCTCAACTACTCTACAGTCTTTTCCCCAGCCAACTTTATACCTTAGGCAGTTAGGTGACTCCAAAACAAGACACTCTCCTTTGTGGAAGCCTATAAGTGCCTTAGCCTAACCCAACAGTCCTGCTAATATTGGGGAGCTACTCTGGGGTTCTAGCGAGAGAATGGAGGCGTACCACACTCTCTTATCTTCACTCACTCATTTTTCTCCAGGGCGTTTTCTAGCTCCTTGGTAAATAGGCTCTTCTCTCCAATCTGCCAAGGAAGAAAGAGCCTTAGAGTGAACCTCTTATGGGAGTAAGTGGGGAGAGGGGCTGGAAGAACAAAGATAAGTACTATCTTTACCTTAGAGAGTGCAGTATCAAGAATTCTGTCCCCAGTGGTGGACATAGCAACTGAGGAAAGAGTCAATCAGGTACCCATTAGCCCACATCTACTGAGTCACCCTGGTTCAACTTGGTACTACATTCACAGCGGGGTCAGAGGCACAGAAGCACCAGGAATACACACAGTGACAGAAAAGGCAAACACGCTCATAAAAAGAGCCAAGGCAGAAGGTATTAAATGTCAGGCTAGCCCAGCCAGTTGGAGGTAAAGATGTTCACAGGAGGCGATCCCTCCATCTGCACGCAGCCAAGACAAGAGTCTTACAAGCAGGCCTCGACCATCTGCAAAGCCAGAGATGCTGTGTTCTCCCATTCACCCTTCTCAAGAAAACTTACTGATTTCAAACTGCATGCCAGGGTACAAGGTCTTCAGCATTGCCACCACAGTGTCGGTCTGTATGCGAGCCAGCTGGGGACAGAGATTCAGATGTTTCCTGCCCTCCCCTGGCCACTGCCCCAGGCTCACATCCTCATATGGATCAAGAAAAATACGGAAAGGGACTAGATTTCTCACATGGGGATGAGAAGGGTCTGGCTTGAGAATCCTTTCTCGGTACCCCAACCACTTCTGTGGTCCAGGGACTTTTTTCAGATGAAGCTGCCAGTCCCCATGAAATGGACTCCCAGGCACTCTATTGGCTCTGTGCTAGGAACTAACCCTCTGGGTCCTCTCAACTGGTGACCCTGTGTTAGTTGACCTCTTCCAACAGCTGGCTCTGTCTGTACTCACCTGGCTCTTTCGGGTACCCACTCGAACCACCCTCATCCTTGAGCCGTTTTTTTCCTGCAGAAGAAAGTCCCCAGGTTACATTCTTTTTCAGGACACCTTATCCAAGAACCAGGATCACAGGCTTAGGAGAAAGGACTCCCAGGGCCTGACCAGGTGAGCCTGAAAATAGGGAAAGACTCCCACAACTGGCCCTTTAACCTTCCTTAGTACCTTCTGCCCTCCTACCTGCTCCAGAAGCAGAGACCAGAGAAAAGCTGTAATGGGATCTGTTGTGGTAGCAGCAGCAAGTTGGAAGGACACTGAGCCCCAGAGCCCAGGCTGGCCAAGGCAGCCCTCAGTGGGAGGGCTGCATACAGCCAGGTGGGTGAAATGATAAGGCCCATCAGCCACAGCACAGTGAGGGTGGGCCCTGCCAGAGGGTGGGACCTACAGGAGGCTGGGCCAGGCAGGAGGGCTGAAGCTTCCCATCCCTAGAGAACAGTCTCACTGTCCACAACAACACAGGCACTTGAAAAAGTCTCCCTAACCCCCGGATGAGGCATGAAGTCTGACTAGAATGCTCCCTATAAGGACTGAGGTCAATACCTGTTCATGTTCCTGCTGGGTGACTTTGGGGACATCATCCCATCAAGGGCCTGTGAAATTAAAGGCCATCCAATGCCTCAAGATGTCCCATAAGGCTACCGGGCTAAACTGTGTAACATTCATTGGTCTGAATGCTTCCTCTGGTGTCAGAGCCAGTGCCAAGAGCTCAGAGGGACACGCCTCTTCTCCCTGTCCGGGTGCCTTGGATAAAAGTGTTTAGTGCCAAGCAGGTAGAACTGGGTTCTGCAGTCTGACACAAAGGTCTTATTTCTTCCCGCTGAGCGGAGCCACTATAGAAACTTTCACCTCCCCTGCACTGGGTTCCTCATCTCACAGGTTCCTCTGTAGCCAGAAACTCAGGTTCTTGGTCACTGGAGGAAGTGAAAACTTGCTCTTGGACTCCAGTCCACTCTACCATGATTATTCCTCCAACAGATGACTCTGAGATGGCCTTTGCAGTTTAGCTAGGCTTGAAATAACACCGAAATTCTAAGCCACAAGGAGCCCATAAAAAAGGAATTGCTATTTCTTTCTACGTTCAAGCAATTCTTTAAAATAACCGACCCAGTCTTTGAACCATGGTCTTTGTGTATTGTCCTCACAAAAACCCTACTAGGTTAAGACAGGATAGGTACTTATACAAGTGTCACAGAAGCAAAGATGCAGAGGGATCAAATTACTGGCTAAAAGTCTCACGCGCAATGAACAGGCAGAAAGTGGATGCTGGAATCCAGGTCTTCCTACCCTAACCCAGTGTTCACTACTTCAGCAAAGACTGCTGCTCACACAGCCTGGGCAGGAGATAAGCAGGCCTCCCAGCTCTGCCTTATCTCAGGCGGCCTGCCCGCAAGTCCAGAGCCTTCCAGGCGCGAGCGAAACGACAAGGCCCGGGGGTGGTTCCCCACTCACAGTAGTAATTCAGGTGTGTCTCAACTGGGGACTTTGTGGGTGGCCAGGGCTTGGTGACTTCCATAACGGAGTACGGGAGAAGGCGTGTATGCCTGCAGGATGTTCGTATACAGTTCTAAGAATCTGTATACAGTTCTAAGAATGAGTACTCCCCCGAACCAAGTGCAGCATATTCCAAGGCAGCTGGATTTGCCTCGGCCCCTACTTCGTGAAAGGATCTTGTCGATGTGTACACCTTTACTGGCCGGGTCACTAACCCTGGACCCACGGAGATGGAATCTCACGATGAACCATCTTTCCACTCTCAAGGCCACACCGACTGACTGCTCAGGATCTCCCCCTCCCTTCCTAAAGGCAATCTAGTTACTGGCCCTTTAAAAAGTCTAGAGGGAGGGGGGGGAAAATGACAGCTAGCTATTCCGACCAATAGACGACGAAGCATGGCAACCCGGGGCCAATCGTTGCACCCAGAAAGCCCCGTGAAGTGCGGGTCACCGGCTCAGGACTCACCGCAGTTGCAGCGGCGCCGCCGTTACCGGACATGGCTCTGCTCAGGGCGCAGGCGCGGCGCTGCCGCTGCGGTCCCCTGGCGTCTGCAGGAGCCGGCGACCTGGGCCAGCGGGGACTGAAGGCACATGAGGCAGGAGCCCGCACTCCAGCCGGGCTGCAGGACCTGCTGAGCTCTGCGTCACGTCCGTTGCCCTCCCTCGAAGGGGCGGCATCTTCCTCTGGGCGGGAATTAGGATTGCGACATAGCGGGCCTCGTTGCCGACCCACTGCACAGAGTAATCGAAACAATTTTTTTATTTTATTTACTTATTCTTTGGTGTTTCGAGACAGGGTTTCTCTGTGTAGCCTTGGGTATTCTAGGACTAGCGCTGTAGACCAAACCTGGCGTCGAACTCACAGAGATCAGAGTTTCTGCCTTCTGAGTGTTGGGATTACAGCAGTTCGCCGTCACCCCCCGGCTATTTTATATTGCATTTATTAAATGTGTGTACTGTGGGTGCACGTCTGCCGGCGTGCATGGAGAGGTCAGAGGATAACCTGAGGGTGTCGTTCCTCGCCCTGCGTTATTACGTCCCCGAGCTTTGTTAGCGTGCTTTCATCATCAATAAAAAGGTTCCAGAAGGCTCCTCAGAATTTACAGCTTCGCCTCTCCAGCACTGGCAATAGACAATTAGTTTAAGAGTGGAATTCTTCTACTTAAACTAAGCCTTGCAGGTTTTTTGAGGTTTTTTTGTTGTTTTTTTAAGTTTGCGCTATTATGGGCTCCAGCTGCCCTTGAAGTTTTCCGTTTTCTTGCCTCAGCCTCCCGTAATAGACAACACTTCTTGTTTTTTGAGTCAATCTCAAACTTGCTACGTAGCCCAGAATGACTTTGAACTCCACCTCCCAAGTTCTAGGATTACAGCATGTATGTACCACCAAGCTTGAATTTCCAAAGAGAGAAAAGATCATGTCAGCCAGGCAAGGTGGCACAAGCCTGTAATCCCAGCACTCAGGGAGGCAGAGGCAAACAGATCTCTGTGAGTTTGAGGCCAGCCTGGTCTAAAAGAATCCAGGACAGCCACGACTTCACAAAGAAACCCTCAAAAAAAAAAAAAAAAAAAAAAGAAAAAGAAAAGAAAAGAAAGGGTCAGGTGTGTGGCAGCACTGGGGAGGCTGAGGCAAAAGGATCTCAATCAGTACTGTGCTGGATAGCAAGACCCTGTCTCAAAAGCGAAAAACAAAGAACCCTAACACACACAACTACTTGCTGAGCTGCCATGGTCAGCTTTGTGTAGCATTCCCAAAGCCTTGGGTTAGTTCCAAGAAACACACACACACTTCTTTCCACTACTTTGAATAGTAGCAATGAATTACGCATTGTACAGACATAGACAGCCGTCTGTTTGAGTCATAATTGCTGTTCAAAGTAATGCCCGGATGAAAACAAATGAGGTTCTAAGAAGGCAGGAATTGCCCTAAGTTGTTGGAAGGAGTGATCCCAGAGACTTGGGAGGCAAAGGCAGGATGTGGATGCCCTGAGTCCAGGAATTCAAGACCTGCCTAGATGACACAGGAAGAGGCTCCTCTCAAAATGAAGGAGAATGGCCTTGGAGCTGCAAAAAGGCTCAGTGGGTAAAGCACCTAACTGCAGCCATGCTAATCTGAGTCTGATCACTGAGGTTCTTTTTTGCGGGGAGGGGGTTGGTTGGTTTGGTTTTTTTGAGACAGTTTCTCTGTGTAGACTTGGCTGTCCTGGACTCACTTTGTAGACCAGACTGGCCTGGAACTCTCAGAGATCCTCCTGCCTCTGCCTCTCAGAGTGCTGGGATTATAGGTGTACACCACTGCACCCTGCAGTTGACCCGAGTTTTAATCCGTAGTAAAGGTAGACAGACTTTATAAAGTCATCCCTGACCTCCGAATGCATCTGTACCATCACATGCCCACCCTGCCTCCACATCACAGACACACACACACTAAATGAATGTAAAAAGAAAACTTTAAGAGGGGCTGGAGGGATGGCTCAGTGGTTAAGAGCACTGTCTGCTCCTCCAAAGGACCAGGGTTCCGTTCCCAGCATGGCATTTCAAGACTGTAACACCAAATCCAAGGGATCTCACACCTTCACACCAATGCACATAAAATTAATCATTAAAAAAAAAAAAAAGTAGCCCAAAGTCAAATAATACAAAAAGGATTCAGTCTCAGGCCCTCTGATCCAGTCTATCATTGCTGCCTTAGTAGTGGCCGCCTGTGCCCACTCCTTGAGAAACTGCTATGACAAAACTCACAAGTTCAAGGATAGCCAGGGCTACACAGAAGGGCTTTCTAAACAATACAAACCCAGAAAAAGTCCTGCTATGGTGCCTCTTTAACAACACTGATTAAATCACAAGAGCCCATGATTTTTTTTTCTTTTGAGACGGTGGTCTCTCTGCGTGGGCCCTGATGGCCTGGAACACAGATCTGCTTGCCTCTGCCTGGCTTGTGTCTCTTTCTTTAAGCAATCTCATGGGAGTAATTTACTGACAGGCCCCCAAATAACACAGGCACAGTAATCTAACCTTTAACCTGACAATTTCAAAAGGGGAAAAGCATCTGAACAAAAGATCTTTTATCCTGTTTATCTGATACTAAAACAGCAAGATACTAAGCTATCCTGACCAGGCTCAAGGCTATCTGCCTTCCGTTTGACTATTTTATTTTATTTTTTTCAAGACAGGGTTTCTCTATGTAACCTTGGCTGTCCTGGACTGGCTTTGTAGACCAGGCAGGCCTTGAACTCAAGAGATCTGCCTGCCTCTGCCTCCCTGAGCTGTTTGAGTATTTTAAAACACCTAATGACTATTATGTGTGTGCATGCATGCCCGTGTGTGTGTGTGTGTGTGTGTGTGTGTGTGTGTGTGTGTGTATGTAGGTAAGAGGCCAACTTGAGGAGACCTTTCACCCTGTGGCTCCACAGAATGAAACTCAGGTCATCAGTGCAAGTGGCTCCACCTGCTGGGTCACCTCACAGGATCTGTAGTTTCTGAGACAAGTGCTCAAGCAGCCCGCTGTGAGCTATGTATTACGGCTGACTGTAAACTCCTGACCCTCTCCACCTAAGAAGTGCCGCTTGCAGGCACAGGAGGAAGGTCATTCCCAGTTTCTGCCTGACCACACAAGCGCTGTTTTGCCTGTCTTGCTCCAGGGCACTCTTGCAGTTGCAGTTCAGTCACATTTTTGTTTTGAGATAAGGTCTTACTAAGTACTCAGAAACGTCACCCAGCCTTGCATGGAACTTGCTCTGTAGTGAGGGGCTGCTCCTAACCTGTGATCCTCCTGCCTCAGTTTGTTTACCAGTGTATGCCACCACACCAGGCCTCACTAGGCCTTCTGAAGAGGTTCTTCACAAGGCTGGTGGTATATAGTTTTGTGATGTACTTGATCTGTGTTTAAGACCCAACACAATGAAACTTGAGTGAGCTTAACTTTACTAGCTGCCCCACCAACTACTGAAATGACGTAGAGCAAACCAGAAGACTTCGGGCAGGAAACTAGAACTCAAGAGGTTCTCAGATATAAATTCGTCACCTGAGGACCAGGTGTGATGGTACACACCTTTAATCCCAGACTCAGAAGAAGCAGGAGGATCTTTGGGAGTTTGAGGCTAGCCTGGGCTACATAGTGAGACCCTGTCTCAAAAAAACAAACAAACAAGCAAAAACACCTGAAAAGTCTCCATAAAATATTCTTCAACCCTCATGTTATACTCTTTTATTTATAGGCTCTGAGAGCAAGGACCCAAGCACAGCCTGGTGCCCTTGAGTAGAGAACAAAGCAGCTATTGTCCACAGAGAGGTTGCTGAGGTACCCTTCCGCACTAGTGTGGGATACTCTATATTGCTGGTCAGCAGTAGGGACAACAGCCTGGCAAAAGGAGGAAGCAGGAAAAGCAGATCCCCTTCTTGAGTCCGGAGGGTCTGGAACTGGTCATGTCTGCTACCATAGCTCGCCTCTGTGTCTGTGCTTCAGGGCTCTGGGCCCTGCTTAATTATGTTCCCCTCCTGGAGTGCATCAGCAGGTCCCGCTGCAGCCCAGCCTCTAGGCTGGAGGTCAGTCTGGCTGTAGGAGGGTCAGTCAGCAGAGTCAACTTGTTGAAAACCCCTCTGCCAAAGTAGTCAGCAATCACAGAGAAGCTATCATTCGAACACTTGAGCTAGAAGGAAAGAGGAGGAATTAGACCTTCAGTGCTCACATGCTAATGAAAAGGAAGCAAATCCTCTGGTACTCTAAGGACTGTGGCACGCACGCACGCACGCACGCATGCACGCACACACACGAGGAGCGCTACTGATGGAGGCCAGAATAGGGCATCAGACACCCATGAACCTGGATCACAGGTCCTCCTGTGATGTGAGCCTCCTGATGTGTGGGTGATGGGAAATTAATTCAGGTCTTCCAGAGAGCAGGAAATGCGCTTTACTGAGCCCTCTCCAGATCACCCTGTCCCCAACCCTTTTTAACCTGTTCATGCCCACCTGATGCTGGAACTGATCGTGGAGATCTCGTTTCTGTTCCTGGGCCCGGATCATATCCATCACCTTCCGGTTCTCAGGGAGGCAGGTGGGGCAGTCAGCATCGCTTTCTGAGTAACTCTCAAAGCAGTGTTGGTGGAAGGAGTGGCCACACAGGAAGTGGACTGAAGGCAGCTCCAAGGCACTGTTACAGATGCTGCACTTGGTCTTCTGGAAAATCTTTGGACTACAGGCAGGAAACAAGAACAGTGGCAAAGAGTGACGGCAGGGCACACACCCAGTGGAGAGAGGAAACAGGATGTACTAGGTCCCTGTGAAGGTCAGAAACCCTGCCTGGTCTTATCACCCAAAGGGAGTCAAACAGGGACAAAAGCTGCAACCTGGAGTGAGTGCAAAATACCAGGAACTTGGCCCTCCTTTCAACCCGCCAAATCCTCTTGAAGGAGCCTTTCCTGCCCACCTCATCTGAAACTGTGGCACACATTCGTCATAGGGGAAGGAGATGCAGACCTAGTTTAGTAGCAGAGTGTCTGCAGCCCAGGGCCTGCAGTCAATCTTCCCATCATGGCATTTACACCCTGCTCCCCACCCCCTGCCAGACAAACACACTACACACTTTATTCTTTTCCGTTTGTTATTATTTTTAAAAGATTTTACCTAGCTTTATTTCTATTTTATGTGTATGATTTTTTTTTTTTTCTGTATATGTATGTGTACCACAGGTGAGAGGAGAGTGATAGATCCCCTGGAACTAAAGTTATATATTGCTGTGAGCCACCATATGGGTGCTGTGAATCAAACCCAGGTCCTTTCCAAAAACAAGTGCTTTTAACCACTAAGCCATCTTCTAGCCCTCTCCTGACACTTTTTTTTTTTTTTACGATTTCTTTTGTAAACTATGTGCACATTAGTTCTGGGCTCTGTTAGGCAGGAGTTAGTTGGATTCCCTGGAGCTGGAGTTACAGGTAGTTGAGTAACTGACATGAGTGCTGGGAAGTGAATCTGAGACCTCAGCAAGAATAGGACAAGCTCTTAATCACTGAGCCACTTCTCAGCCCCTTTTCTCCATTCCTTTCTCAGAATTTACAACCACTGTAGCTGCCTTCCTATTTTTTTCTAGATTCTTTCATGTGGATGTGTGTATGTGTACCACTGGAGTGCGGATGCCTGCAGAGGTCAGAAGAAATCAAATTCCCTGGAGCTGGAGTCACAGGCAGTTGTAAGACATCTGATGTGGGTGCTGGGAACTAAACCCAGGTCCTCTGCAAGCACAGCAAGCACTCTTAACTGCTGAGCCATCTCCACAGCCATGACTCTGCTTATTTAAAGTGTTTACAGTATGTTTCAAGGACAGAAGGTCCCAGAAGGCAGGGTTACGTGTCTGTGTTATTCATGAAAGGCTTCAGACATAATAAAGGGTGAGTAGGATGAAGAAACCATTCAAAATAAACATTTTACAATGCAACGGGCAGAACAGACAGAACACTGGATAGCTGGGCATAAATGCTTATGGTCCCAGCACTTTAGGAAGAGTAAGGAGTCCAGGGCCAGCCTCAGCTACACCCAACTGTCTCAAACAAAGAAACCCCTAAAGATTCAACACTCAAGAATAATTTCTATGATTGATAATTCTATCTAGGCATGATGGCTTCTTCCTGCAATCCCAGCACTTAAGAGGATGAAGCCAGAGTCTACTTTGAGTTGTGTCTCAAAAATAAAGCAAAATATGGGCTGAAGAGGTGGCTCAGATGTTAAGAACACTGGCTTCACTTCTAAAGGACCTGGGTTCAATTCCCAGCACCCACACAGCACCTGTCTGTAACTACAGCTCCAAGATCCAACATCCTCACTCAGATAGGCATGCAAGCAAAACACCAGTGCGTATAAAAAGTGAAATGAAAAAAAAAATAAACAAAAACAAACCAAGCCTAGTGGAACAGGCCTATATAACAGCTATTGCAAAGACTAAGGCAGTAGAATCAGCAGTTTGTGATCAGCCTGGCCTACATATCAGTGCAAGAGGAGGCGAAGTAACTTTTTTGTATGTGTGTTTCGAGACAGGGTTTCTTTTTGTGTAGCCTTGGCTTCCAGGACTCACTTTGTAGACCAGGCTGGCTTCAAACTCAGTGATCCACCTGCCCCTGCCTCCCTGAGTGTTGGGGTTAAAGGCATGCACCACCACACCCCAGGCTAGGTAACTTAGTGAAACCCTGTCACAAAACTAAAAAGGGCAGTGGTAAGATCACTCAGCAGATAAAAGTCCTTGCTGTGCAAGCCTGACATTTGAGTTTTAGCCTGGAACCCATGTGGAAAAGAGGGATGTGGTAGTGCAAACCTGTGACTCCAGCACGCCTAGAAGTAGAAACTTGTGGGTCAGATAGACTGGAGTATGCAGCGTGGCAGAGATAAGAGAGAGAGAACCTACCTCAACAAGGCAAGAATTACTGAAAGGAGTCCTCTAACTTCCACATGTCCTTGTGGCACACATTCACCCACATTTACACACAAAACAAAAATAAAATGATTGCTTTTGAGATTGCTGAGGGTACAGCTTAGTGGCACCATGCTGGCCTCACACTTAAGTGGCTCTGGGTTCAATCTCCAAAACTGCAAACAAAAATTTCGAAATTTAAATTATCTATTTTCTGCACTTTCTAAAATCAAACTGTATTTCAGAACCTCTTTACAACTTAAGATGAGTGCTCAGAAAAGATAAATATTGTGTAGGCAGAGAAGTACTGGCCACACAATAACCTCCCAAGCCCATTAAATAATGACTTAGGGGCTGGAAAGGTGGCTCTGCAGCTAAGAGCACAGGCCCTTGCAGAGGACGTGAGTTCAGTTCCCAGCACAGATGGTCATGAGGTGGGGCTCAGAGATGCCTGTAACTAACACCTGGGGTCTGATGCCTCTGTCTTCTGCAGGCACCTGCACTCAAGCACACATACTCGCACACACACATACATAATTTAAGCATACAAACAATTTAAAAAGAATAATATGTATGGTTAAGCACATATTCTTTTTTGTTTTGTTGTTTTTCAAGACAGGGTTTCTCTGTGTAGCATAGGCTGGCCTTGAACTCAGAGCAATCCACCTGCCTCTGCCTTCCTGAGTGCCAGGATTACAGACATGGGCCACAGCACACAGCTCACATATTCCTTTCCAAGAGAACCTGAGTTTAGTTCCCAGCTTCTACATTAAAGGGTCTGTAACTCTAGTTCCAAGAGATTCAACAGTGTCTCTAGCCTCTTATTCAATCACAAGCACACTCATGCACACTTTGTAAACATACACCAAAATCTTTAAAATTAAGATTTATGGCTAGGCATGGTGTCACAACCCTTTAATCTTAGCAGTCAAGAGGCAGAAGCAAGTGGATCCTTGTGTGTTCCACGTCAGTGTGGTCTACACAGGGATTTCCAGGACAGCTAGGGCTATATAGACAGACCCTGTCTCAAAACAAAACAAAACACAACAAAAAAGGGGTGGGGAGAGGTTATATAATTGTTACTGTTATTTTTATAAATGTTGTTTCTCTACTTCTCTCTTAATCCGGCTACAAATAATTGAGACTCTGTAATTCTTTTTTTTTTTCTGTAATTCTTTTTTAATCATAAGCTTCACACCACAGTGACTGTGCAGTCACTACTCTATTCTTCACCCTCGAAGCTCATCTGGTCCCCTCCCAGCACACATCCCAGGATACTTGCACTTTGTAGCTTTCCTGCTGAGCTCTCTCTCCTGGTGTCTCCTGGACCTTTGACCCTGCTGAATCCCCCTGCTCTAATTTCTAACTACTCCTCCCCTGTCTGCAGGAAGTCCAGCCCTATTCTCTACCCTGCTCAGCAACTGGCTGTAACCTCCTTTACTGACATATCAGGGGACCATTTTGGAGCAGAGTTTATACAACCTTTTTTTTTCCCCAGAGCTGAGGACCGAACCCAGGGCCTTGCACTTGCTAGGCAAGCACTCTACTACTGAGCTAAATCCCCAACCCTAGAATTTATACAAACTTAAGACAAGAGATTCTCAGAACAAGGCTTGTAACCAGATGCCAAGGATACAGAAATCAGCATCTGAATTACAAAATAACCTTATGCCTACACATAATCACTTTTTTTAGAATTCATTAAAATATCTTCAAAGGGCTGGGGGTATATAGTTTCAGTGGTAGAGTGGGCACCCAGCATGTGTAAGAGGCCCTGGAGCAGGGCTTCTCAACCCTCCTAATGCTGTGACCCTTTAATACAGCTCCTCATGTTGTGGTGACCCTCACCACAAATTTGTTCTTGTTGCTACTTCATAACTGTAATTGCTGCCTGTTATGAATTGTAATGTAAATATCTGATATGCAGGATATTTGGTATGTGACCTTCAAGGGGATCACAACCCACAGGTTGAAAAGTAATACTTGAGATTAATCCTTGAAGAAGGAAAAAAGGGAGAAAAAAGGAAGAAAGAAAAAGGGAGCATGCAACAGCACACTCATAGCCGCACACTGACAGCCAAGTCATCCCCTGCACCACCCCTCACATCCCAGCATGGCTACCTCGCCTTGAGCTCTTGGATTTCCTGTCGGATGCGTGTGGTCTCCTCTCTGTACCGCCTCACCCGAAGCTCATCCTGTGCAATCTGCTGGCTCTGTTTCTGCAGTTTTTGAACCAGGTAATCTCGGATGATGGACAGGGTAGCTGTGGAATTGTGGGCCAGGGTCTGTACCACTGAGATCGGGGGCCAAGAGGAAATACATAATGAACCAAGGGCACTGGCTGCACAGAGCCCACAACTGCCGCAGCCTGTCCCTCAACCTGCCTGTCCTCACAAGTACCTAGGAGAGGCGGCATGAGGTTCTTGTTCTCGATATGCTTGAGCACAGCTGCCACATACTCCTTGCAGTCTTCTTCCTTGCGGGCGAAGTAGCTAAGGGCCTGCTCCCACAGGGAGGGGTCCTGCTCCCCATGGCGCTCACACACGGCAATCACCTGCCGGTACTGCTCATGCTGCATGTGGTAATGCATGATCTGCTGGAACCTGGGACCAGGAGAAGGGCACACCTCAGTGGCTGTCCCTGGAAAATCACCTGGGATCTTCCCTTTCCTGAGGGTCCCCCGAACTCTTACAGCTTTCCCTGCTCATAGAGGTAGAGGACGCCATCCTGGAAGTCATGCATCTGGCACAGGACCAGCGCCTTGTCAAACACATCACAGAATCTGCCACTCTTCAGCAGGGAGATGGCCTCCGCGTGAAGTTTCTCCTTGGCCTGCAGGAGAAAATGGTTGGGCTGTTACTCATCAGAGGGCACAAGGTCTTTTACACAAGGTAGATCAAATGTCTCTCTCAGTCCAATTTCCCATCACTAAAGCCCATTTAGCCCCAGAGGTAAGGTGCTATTCTCTAAATCAGCAGTACTCAACTGCAGGTCATGGTGTTAGGAAGATCTAAATAAAGGAACAAAAGGCAGCCACACAGCTGGAGAATAGGCATATGAGGAACGAGCTTGTCTTTATTCACTGCTAGGGAAAGCGCCCATCCTCACATGCTAGACCAGCGAGCACCCCAGCTGTCTTCTTTCCAGCACCTCCCATGGCTCTGGCCAGGAGTTACCTGTGGGTCCTTCTCATGGGCCCAGTTCTGCAGTCGCAGCTCCAAGAGTGTGTCATAGATACCCTGAGGTGAATCTGGCTGCACTTCGCTCATGTGCTCCAGGAAGGCTTTCAGCTCTCTTGGGTTGTTTGCAAAGATGGGGATGAACTCCTCAGAGTTGGCCTAGGATGGGGGAAAGAAAGAGGTGAGGTGGCTCAGTGCTCACAGGCCTCTAAGGTGATCCCTGCTATTCAAAACTGCTTCCCCAGGTCTCACCCGGCAGCCTGGAGCCTCCCGATCGCCTCGGCCTTCCAGACTGGGCCGATAGTCAGTACAGAGTCCTTTCAGCAACTGGGTTGTCTGCTCTGGTATGTGGTGCATGAGAATCTTGCCATAGCGTTTCATGTTACTCTCTGCCTGCTCAAAAGGCAGCTTACCGATATACTGAAGGGCTTCCTGATAGTTCTGTGGCGAGGTAAAAAGTGAAATAGTGGTTCCCCCCTACCAGAATGCATTTTTGTCATTCCCAGTATGTCCTCAAAGCTGTATTCTGCCCAAAGCAAGAACCTCACCCACCTTAATGTCCTCTAGCTGAATCTTCAAGTACCACTCATGATGTGCATGGTTCTCAGCCAGATAGAGGGCATGGGAGTAGTAACCAGCCTGCCGGAGGACCTTGATTGCTGTCTCCACATCAAAATGCACCTCACTCTCACTCTTTGTCTGACAACAAGACATTAAACAAAACTATTTGCACAGAAGTAACTACAGAAAGGGGATAAACAGGTATCAGACACTAAGGAATGTTTCTAATTACAATTACAACCTGGCTTTGAAAACATGCTAGCCAGACTCTTCTAACTTCTGCTTAAAGACTCAAGGCTTTCCTCTGTCCCTATCATTAGAAAGACATTTCTAGGGACTGAGGGCTTCTTTAGTGGCACTTCTTGGGCTTCAGAGCCATGGAATGTTCTAGACAGCTAGCAGGAGCAGCTATTCTTTATATAGGAAAGAGCGCTGGTTCCCAAATAAAGCTGGTCTTCTGCTTTCCTACGTCTTGTTGAAGAACAGCAAGTCCTGGTAAAGCCACTAGGGCCTCCTAGGAATCATTCCATATATAACACCATGCTTCACCTTGATGAATTCCTCCAACTTGGAGCTGTCCTTGAGCTTAGTATAGCAGTTCAGAAGCAGGGTGGTATGATCCGCATTAGCCAGAGATTGCCGATGCAGGGTCTGTAGGTAAGCAGTCAAGTTGTGGATGCGCTGGGCATCTAGAAACTTACGGATCACGTAGGACGGCTCCAACTTTCCAATGGTTCTAGGAAAACGTCAGTATCATCAGGATTAGAGGGCTCTGTAAAGTCAGCTGCATAGGGATCACGGCAGACCTGTTCCTGGATCTTGGGTAGCCCACCTCTAACAGAGGCAAGGTGATATGAGTGACTCTAGGCTTCCTATAAACCACTCTGTGCAAGGTCCACACACTGGTTCTTTTGATCTTGCTGTTTTTGAGGCAAGGTCTCCTTATGTAGACATGGCTGCCTTGGGAAATTGTTATCTGGACCAGGCTGGCCTTGAAATCACAGAGATTCCCCCTACCTCTGCCTCTCAAGCACTAGGATATAAGGCTGTGCCACCATGCTGGGTCTTGTGTTTTCAGAGAGGTTCACTGTTTAGTACAGACTAGTCCTGAACTCACAGTCCTCCTGCTTCAGTCCTGGGACTACAGGCCTGCATCACCATGCCCAGCTGTCCTCTCACTGGTAACACCAGTTTCCATAGGAAGAGTAAACACTTCTTGCTGAAATATAATACCCCCTACTTCTACCCTCACTTCGAGCATGGGTTTCAGCAATATAGCTAGCTCCCTGTTCTGCACCCAGAGCTACATCCCACAGCACATGCAGACTAACCGGATATACTGCTGAACTGCTCCATCATGGTTGCCCTTGCTGTAGAGATGGTCTCCATACTGCATGAAGATTTGAGCCAGCCCATCGCTGTCCAGATGTTGACTCTTAGCCAGGTTAATTGCCATCTCAAATAGATTCTTCTTAAAGAGCATCTAAAAATGGAGAGTTTAGAGCATTGGTGGAAGCAGTATTAGGAGTCTATCCTCCCAAAATGTACCCACAATAAACACAGGAGACAGTCCTAGACTTATAGTATGCCTACAGTCTAGACAAAGACCTCACCTCAAGATAACTCCAAGCCCAACCCCAACATCACCTCACCTACGGGTCTCTGTAAACATGGAGGGCTGGCCTAGTTCCCAACCATCCCTCCAAGGCCACATCCTAGACTCTAAGGAAACTGAGGAAGGCTGTGACCCAAAGTCACCCAGCCCAGGTGACCTAAGAAACCCAATCCCACGGCTACTTCTAGATGCTTGTGCCAGCTCTGAGAACCTGGCGGCCTTGCCTCCAGTTTGGTCTGTGTGTCCTTCTCCTGCAATGCGTGGACCCGCCCATCCCGCGTCAGCACGTACAGGGAGCCCCACTCAGCGAGCACATCCACCACATCCTCAAAAACAGCGCTGTAGGCTATGAACTTGTTGCACAGGTCATAGATGTTGAGAATTTGCTTGTCAGAGTTCTGTGGGTCCCTGCCAGTAAACTCCGACCTGTGCAGGAAAGAAAGTACCCACTATTTCGACCACCTCTGTCTCAGTCCTCTTATGGTTCCTTCCCACGACAACTATGGTGCTGCCCCATTTCAGCAATCACCTCATTGGCCCCTCCAGCCGCTCATCTCATACATGCAGAATTGTGCTGTCAGCTGTGGAAAAGAACACATAATCCTGGGCTTATCCTTTAGCATCCTATCATTAATCCCAGCCAGCAGAGGAGAAAAAAATCAAACATTCAGATGTACACTCACTTAACAAAAACTCACCCACTGTCTGGTATGTTGGACCATATGCTTGGTACTAAATGAAAACAATCCAAGAGGCTGGGAGAGGGATCTGTGGATAATGTGCTTGCAAGCAAGAGGACCTCAGTTCAATCCTTAGATCCCACATTTAAAACAAAACAAAAAACAACCCAGGTACAGGGGTTGGAGAGATGGCTCGGTAGTTAAGAGCACTTACTGCTCTTTCAGAGGACCCCAGTTCAGTTCCCAGCACCCACATCTGGTGGCTCGCAGCCACCTGTAACTCTAAGGGATTGGATGCCTCCGACCTCCAGAGCACTTCCACACATGTACACAAAATCCATACACATAATTAAAGACAAAAAAAAGTAAAACAACAGGTGCGGTAGCATGCTTGGGCCAGGGAAGTGGGTACAGGAAGATCCTAAGGTCTCGCTGGTTGTCAACCTGCAGGCCAGCTTAGTTTAATTGATGAGCTCCAGACTAGTCAGAGACTGTCTTCAAAACAAAGTGCTAGTGCCTAAGCAATAACACCTGAGGTTGTCCCCTGGCTGCCACACACACAGGCACATACATGTACCCCCCACATGAACATAATATACACACACAAACCCAAGAGGGAGTGTTCTCACTATGCAAAAGACCCAGCATTCCCTTTCCAGTGCTCTGGAAAATGTATGCCATATGCTTCCGAGCAGTTCCTCTGACATTTAGTCCTTTCTGGTTCTGCCTTAGCCAAAGAGTAAAAAAAAAAAAAAAAAAAAAACAATCCCAGGTTCAGACTCCCTGAAAAATCTACACTTACACACGATTTTTGCAGCAGATGTCTGCAGCAAAAACACACTTGTCAGAAAAAATGGCTAACTAAACCTAGGTGGGAGAGCAACCTACATAAAACTCAAGTGACAGACTGGTTGGGTCCAGGCATGAGGATTTAAAAAACATGATAGATCTGGTGAATAAGTCTAGTCCTCTCCTTTTCCCTCTTCCCTCAAGTCTTACTTGGGAGAGACCTTCCGGTCACGGGAGACAATGACAAGGTAGCCTCTAAACCAGTGCGCGATGAGCTTATGGCCCTCAAAGGCAAAGCAGGGCCCGCGTTCATCTGGCTGGTAAAGGTAGACACACTCATCTCCAGCAACGATGAACTGCAGGTCCTGAGAAGGGTCACTCAGGGCTGAGCAGCGCAGGCCACAACCATGGGTGTCCAACTCCACACGAGGGTAGTCCTTTCCAGAAACTATATAGGACTGCCAAAGGTAAAAGAAAGTTAACAGGCTCCCTTGGAAGAGGCAGCACCTAAGCCTGCCTACAGACATTCCCACTTCTATTCTCACCTTTTCCCCACTTAGCATTCTATTCCCATCAGCAACTTGCCTTGTCCATCACCATCACCTAGCTACTAGATAAAAGTACTGTGGGACCCTATTCGCTTTCTTGTTATACTATCATAAGCTATCACCAGAATCATGCAACTTAAAGAAATGCAATGATTCTTTTCTGTCTTATCAAAACTGTATTCCTAGGTTGGGGAGGCAGGTCAGCAACAGTATAAGCAGGGTAAACACGAGGCTCCAGGCTTTGTCCCTGGTACCAAACACTTTCCAAAGGCAGCGCCCACTGCCTGTAACTCAAGAAACTACCAGGAACCAGTGTTAAAGCTACCTGTCTGTGTCTGACAGGTGAGAGCAGAGTTCTCCTAAGTTTCTACATGAAGAAATAGTATTAAACATGGCAAATGGCTGAAGGCTCTATGTTAAAATATTTAAGATTCCCCAACCTCTAGTTAGGCCCTTGCAGGTTCCCCTTGAGTGAGAGTTTAATCATACCTGAACATTTTCAGTTGTCACAACAAACAAGTGCGTGGTCTTTCCTGCTTGGCGAAAGGCCAGTCCAGTAACAGGATAGTTGCCCTTGTGCAAAATCTGGGTCTTGCTATGCCGGTCCCGGGTGATATCTCCCTTGTTCAAAGTAACACTGCCATCTGTGAAACCTGAAAGCAGAAAGCAGTATTTCAGTATGGAGGTAAAGATAAGGACATGGACAGAGATAAAAGTACTTCACAGAAAATGTATTTAATAATCTAGGAATGGGGGCTGGAGAGATGGCTCAGTGGTTAAGAGCACTGGCTGTTCTTCCGGAGGCCCCAGCACCCACATGGCAGCTCACAACTGTCTGATATTTTAGTTCTGTGGAACCAGAAACCCTCAAATAGACATACATGTAAACAAAACACCACTAAACATAAAATAAAAATAAATCTTTTTTTGTTGTTTTGTTTTTTCAAGACAAGGTTTCTCTGTTTCCTTGGCTGGACTCACTTTGTAGATCAAGCTAGCCTCGAACTCAGAGATATGCTTGCCTTTGCCTTCCTGAGTGCTGGGATTAAAGGTGTGTACCACCATGCACAGCTTAAATAAATCATTTTTTTTTTAATCTGCTTACCAATGGCCATAAAGTTGAGATTTTCATGGACTGTCAAACAAGACACAACAGTTGGTTCTGTTCCTGGGATGGCAGGGAAGATTCGAGTGCAGAGTGGATTGCCACCGTCCCTCTTTTCCAGGTTCCAGATCTTTACCTGGGAATAGGCCACAGACACTGAGTGTTAGTTTCCAACCCAAAGCCAATCCTAGGCTTCTGATCTTTCTTTCCTGGGACTTACCAGGGGGTTAATGCCCTCTTCATCCTCTCCAACTGATGCCAGAATATTGTGCTGCTTCAGTTGATATAGGTGTGTCACCCGTAGTTTGTAGGCCTGGAACCCTGTAAGCTGCAGGGAACGTGGCAAGAACCAGATCTGGCCTTCCATATGTGCAGGGTAGTCAAGGAGCCTTCTATCTGAGGAGTGACGTGTCCCACCCTCTTATCTACGGCTTCCTCACCCGTGCTTTAAGTTACCTGCAGTCAATCAAACTCAGGAAGTATTACTATAGAACAATGAGGAATTAAAATATTTTACGAGAAGCCTTTCTCAGAAGGGGAGGCAAAAGGGTTAGAAGCACAAAGTCATCCTTGGCTATATGTGAGCTAAATGAGATTTTGTGTTGAAAAATGTAAAAAGGGGGCTGGAGAGATAGCTCAGAGGTTAAGAGCACTGGCTGCTCTTCCTAGAGGTCCTGAGTTCAATTCTCAGCAACCACATCGTGGCTCATAACCACCTATAATAAGATAATATCGGGCGCCCCTCTTCTGGCATGCAGGTGTACGTGGAGGCAGAACACAGCACACATAATAAATAAATATTTTTAAAAAGAGGAAATAAAACACACAAGCGCACACACACATCTTAAGAGAGATCACAGTCACACAACTTCAATTACAGGATACATTAGGACTTCTGTTTTAGAATTATTGTTGCTAATTTCTTACTGGGGTTAATTTAGAAATTAAAGGTCTGGTCAATGTGTTGTCACTGACTTAGCCGTTTTTAATTTACAATGCTACAAAAGTGACACATAGCAGAAATCCTACTTCGAAGGGCTGAGGGGCAGAGCAGAAGACATACACTGAATGGTAAGCCTTTCTAGGCTAGTAATATGGATAATATACTCTCTTTGAGGACAAGTCTTAATCCCAGTGCTCTGGAAACAGAGACAGGCAGATCTCTGTGAGTTCAAGGCCAGCCTAGTCTATATGTTGAGACCATGTCCAAATTTTTCTTAAAAAGATACTCTATTGTGATGCTTGGCAAATTTAGCTTCCTGTCAGTAATGGAGTCAGGACACCGATATAGTACTGTGTACCTGCTGCTATTTAGACTCATAGACTAGGCATATTAAATGCACTCTGGATGCTAAAATTTCCATTCATGATGGATTCGCCTGGATGTAACCCCATCGTAAGCTGAGGAACATCTCTATAGAGAAAAGTTGCACCTATGTAGTTTGTCACTGCCTGTGGCTTCAGACATGACCTGGGGGCTCACTATACTTACACCAGAATCTAGATAACAAGGAACATGCACCTAAGCTCTTTAAACATTCCAAGGGCTTTCCCACATATCTTTCGAACAAAGCAAACAAAATCCTTGTCTGATTGGCCTCGTTCCCTACAATATTAGACAGGGAACCTAACACCTCACACACACATCTTTTAAAGGCAAGTTGTATTTACTCCTGAGGTGAACGGTCCCACCTCTGTCAAACTGGCATTAACAACCTTTTACAGAAAAGGAAACTGAAGCCGAAAGTGAAATGACTTGCCCAGGTCTACTCAGCTGACAAGTTAGAAAACGAAATTCCTTCTTTCCTCCATCAGACCACAGAAGAGATCTGGGCTCGCGTCTAACTGCGAGTGCGCAAAGCGCCACTGACAGATTCCATTCCAGCTCTAGGGATCTCTTCAGGCATCCTCTGAGGAAAGGGACAGCTCCGAAAGAAGGATATCTCCAAAGACCAGGCTCCCGCGGCCTGAGTCGCAGACAGTGATGCCAGGAGGGAGGCAAAGGAACTTGGAAGCAGTGGATCCAGAGACCGGCGCGGCCCCGGGAGCGGCCCCATCATTACTCAGCGGTTCCTTTACCAGCTCCTTCTCGAAGAAAACGAAGCGCCGCCACTGCAGGTAAGCCGCCATCTTGACCGAGGGCCCCGCCTCCGGAAGCAATGTCACGTGAACTGCACAGGCGAGTCATGTGAGAGGCAGCCTCCGGGAGCATGCGCGCCCAGGCGCTCTTGAGTAGGCGGTGCCTGCCTAGCGCAGCTGAGGGGGTGGAGCTTGCTCGGTAGCTCCCCAGTGCTTAGATGCTGTTGTTAAGTCAAGGCCCTTCCGATGAGTGACGGCGCGTTCTGAGGCCAGCATCTCATACACAGCAAGACGGCGTCTCAAAACTAAAATACTCTGTTCCCTGTGCAGAGAGTAGTGTTTTGGGAAGGCTACCTAATGCATCAGCTTTTTAATTTTTTGGTTTTCTGAGACAGGGTTTCTCTGTGTAGCCTTTGCTGGCCTGGACTAGCTTTGTAGACCAGGCTGTCCCCGAACTCACAGAGATCCGCCTGCTTTTGCTTCCCGCGTGCTGGAATTAAAGGACTGCGCCAGGTTGAAGAGATGGCTCAGTGGTTAAAGAGCTGTCTGCTCTTCCAGAAGTCCTGAGCTCAATTCCCAGCAACCACATGGTGATTCACAACCATCTATGCTGGGATCTGATGCGCTCTTCTGGCATGTAGGCGCACATTCAGATAGAGCACTCATACATGAATAAAATAAGGATGTTGAGCATTTCTTTAAGTGTTTCTCTGCCACTTGAGGTTCCTCTATTGACAATTCTCTGTTTAGCTCTGTACCCCATTTTTTAATTGGGTTACTTGATTTGTTGCTGTTTAACTTCTTGAGTTCTTTATATATTCTGGATATTAGCCCTCTGTCAGATATAGGGTTGGTGAAGATCCTTTCCCAATCTGTAGGCTGTCATTTTGTTCTGATGACAGTGTCCTCTGCTTTACAGAAGTTTTTTAGTTTCATGAGGTCCCATTTATTGATTGTTGACCTTAGAGCTGTTGGTGCTGTTGGTGTTCTGTTCAGGAAGTTGTCTCCTGTGCCAAAGAGTTCAAGGCTCTTCCCCACTTTTTCTTCTAACAGGTTTAGTGTGTCCGTTTTTATATCGAGGTCTTTGATCCACTTGAATTTTAGTTTTGTGCAGGCCATGGCGGCTCAGTGTCCAAGAGGGTTTCCTAATAATAGGAACAGGGACTGTCTCTGACATGAACTCATGGGCTGGCTCTTTGATCACCTCCACCTGAGGGGGGAGCAGCCTTATCAGTCCATGGAGGAAGACAAAAAAGCCAGTCCTGGTGAGACCTGATAGACTAGGGTCAGATGGAAGGGGAGGAGGACCTCCCCTATCATTGGACTGGGGCACGGGCATAGGAGAAGAAGAGGAAGGGAGGGTAGGATTGGGAAGGGAGGGGGCTACAGCTGGATACAAAGTGAATAAACTGTAATTAATAAAAATAAATAAAAATTAAAAAATAAAAGGCATGCTCCACCACCGCCTGGCATACATCAGCTTTTTAATGCTGAAAGATAGAGCTGAAATTAAATACCACCTTTTCAGAAGTGGTTAATAAACGACCTGATCAAAATCAAAGCTTTTTAGATGTATACAACTTTATAAATGAAACTGTGTTATCAATAGGCAACTAAATGGATAGTGTGTAATTTCTGTGCAGATCTCTATTGTAAATACATGCATTTACTGTCAGAAATCTTACTCCAGGGGCCGGGAGAGATGGCTCAAAGGTTAAGAGCACTGGCTGCTTTTCCAAAGGTCCTAAATTAAATTCCTAGCAGCCACATGGTGGCTCATAAACATCTATAGTGAGATCTGGTGCCCTCTTCTGACCTGCAGGTGCACATGCAGGCAGAATACTGTATAAATAATAAATAAATCTAAAAAAACAAAAAACAAACAAAATTTACTCTAAAAAGTCTGGAGTTTGTTTATTTGCTCAGGCTATTGATGAAGGATGTCTCACATTTTGTGACTTGTAGCTTGTTGTGCTTAAATGAGTTAGGTTTTTAACCTGTCATTTACATCATAAATGAAAGAAAGCAGCTATACAAAACCAGTTTTTCAACTGCTGGAAAGGAGAAGTAAAAGTTTATGTCTGCCACCAACACATTTTGCAGCAACCTGTGTATTTTATTCAGTTTTGTGCATCTATCAGTGTGTAGCACCTTATATACTCAATGCATATTTATCGAGATGGGAAATACTGCTGAAACAGAAACTCCCAAGACCCTGTTAACCTCCTCATTCTTTTTACAGAAGCAGGATATCGGGGGTCTGGGGGAGCAGTAGCAGATACCAGCTTTGAGAGCAGAGCGATTTAATAAGCGGCAAGTCAAGGTAGTCCATGGGTGTTCCAACAATGCTGTCTCAACCAGCTCTGTGTAAAGGCAAGCTCTGTGTCCTGTGTCCTATTTGTGTACCAGGGAACTATGCAGAGTTTGTGTCATAAAAAAAAAAAAAAGCATTGTGAGGAAAGTGACAATGATATCAACCGTGATATCTTGTTCACCAGGACTAATTTAGTTAACTTTGTTGTCCAGGCAGATGTCTTTTCTCTCATCACTCCATGTGTGCCCCTCCTGTAGCATGTTCACTCAAAGGCCCTGACTTTCCAGGACAGAGGAGGACCATTTCTCAGTTCAAGCATACAAGTAGCTGACTCCCCTACTAGAACCTCCAAACCTGCTCTTAAGAAGTAGTGTGATGGCAGGCCATCTGGGGCTAAATAATGAGACCTTGTCTTAAATCAAAACAAAAAGAAGAGGAAAAGAACAGCACATATGGAAGCATGCAAGCCTATGCCCCCTCCCTGCTGAACGGCAGGAATCTTTCTCTGATGTCTGGACCTGGTCCTGCCAATACCTATAGGGGCTACTGATGAACGCTACCAAGGCAAAAATTGGCCTGCCAGAGCAACCCATGGAGCCTCTTTAGACCTACTGCTTTGCTGCTGCCTCTTCTTCTTCTTTTTATTTTTCAAGACAGGGTTTCTCTGTGTAGCCCTAGCTGTCCTGGACTCACTAGACCAGGCTAGCCTTGAACTCACAGAGGTCCACCTGCCTCTGCCTCCCAAGTGCTGTGATTGAAGGCATGCACCACCAAGCTTGGCCTGCTTTTTGCTTCTTGACAAATATATTTTCCACACTACCAATTCCTGAAAATGTACTAACTGCCCAAAAGGCTAAGGAGCAAAGCATGATCCTTGACCATCATCCTAGAAAACAGGCATTTAGAACAACAGACAGTAGCCTGTGATTTGTAAAGCTGGGGCATGAAGATTGCCATGAGTTCAAGGCTACCATAAGAGATCCTGTCTCAAAAAAAAAAAAAAAAAAAAAAAAAAAAAAAAAAAAAAAAAAGAGGCAGTAACCAGCCCTCAATTTCATGTAGGAAATTATACCTAACAGTGGTTTGGCTTTTCATAGAATCCTTATAGTGCCCAGCCGCAAAAAGAGGTATAATTATTCTAAGGGAGAACTGATTCTCTGGCCAACAACATCAAAGTTATTTGAAAATAAAACAAGAGCTTTTCATTTTCCTGATCTTTAATTATAGAGTTTTCTGAGCAGGAGGCTAAGGTACACTTGTCAGAACACCAGAGTTGGCTCATTAGTTCTGCTTTTCTGAATGTAGGAATGTCAGCAAGGCAAGCAAGGTGAACAGTTTCACTTACTTTTGCCTACTGAGAACTGCAGGTCTGAAGGAACTCAAGAACCAATACAACTTTAAAATATTTTTATTTTACTATTTTATGTCTATGGGTGTGTTTGGCCTGGGTGTATGGGCATCATGTGCCTGCGAGGCCCACAAAAGCCAGAAGAGGGTGCTGGACCCCTTGGAGCTACAGTTACAGACAGTGTGAGCCAAAATGAGTGTGAGTGCTGGGACTCAAACCCAGGTCCTCTTGAAAAGCAGCCTCCTTGGCTGGAGAGATGGCTCAGCGGTTAGGAGCACTGACTGCTCTTCCAGAGGACCCGAGTGCAATTCCCAGCACCCACATGGCAGCTCACAACTGTCTGTACTCCTGTTCCAGGGGACCCGACACCCTCACATGCAGACAAACACCAATGTATATAAAATACATTGTTGTATTTTATATATATTGGTGTATTTGATATATATTGGTGTATTTTTTTTAAATAAAAAAAAAAGAAAAGCAGCTTTTTCTGATGTCAGAGGTCACCAGGAACACAGGTGGTACACAAACATACGTGCAAAAAAGCATTCATATACATAAAATAAAAAAATATAAAAATAGGGTGGTTTTTTTGTTTGTTTCTTAAAAATATTTAAAGGCTAAACTTGTATCTGCATGGTAGAACTCTTTCCTTGTGTGAAAGTGCCCCTTTCACCAGGACTAATTTAGTTAACTTTGTTGTCCAGGCAGATGTCTTTTCTCTCATCACTCCATGTGTGCCCCTCCTGTAGCATGTTCACTCGAAGGCCCTGACTTTCCAGGACAGAGGAGGACCATTTCTCAGTTCAAGCATACAAGTAGCTGACTCCCCTACTAGAACCTCCAAACCTGCTCTTAAGAAGTAGTGTGATGGCAGGCCATTTGGGGCTAAATAATGACTAGTTTCAATGACTTTTGCCGGGGTGGGGAGAACAACTTGAAGAGGTTACAATTCAGAATCAAATTCTGAAGCATAGCATGGTAGTATGGTAGTACACACCTATGATCCCAACATTTGGTAGGCTGAGACAGAAGGATCACAGTAACTTTGAGGCCAATGTAGACTACATAGTAAGTTTAAGGCCAGTTTACACTAAATGACAAGGCCTTGTCTCAGTTTTTTTTTTTTTTTTTTTTTTTAATAGGGGCTAGAGTGATATCTCAGGACTTAAGAGCACTTGTTGCTCTGGCAGAGGACCCACGTTTGGTTCCCAGCATCCACTTGGCAACCAGCAGCCATCTAATAACTCTAGTTCTAGAATCTACTAGATGAACTGACATCATCTTCTGGCCTCCAAAAGAACTGCACACTCATTGCACATACATACATGCCAGCAAAACTTCTTACATGTATGCAAACTAAATATAAGCTCTTTAAAACAAATGAAAAAATAAATCTGTAAAAAAGAAAAGAAAGTGAGCCAAAATAACAGCACACACACACACAAAGGCAGGCATAGTGTCACATATTTATAATCCTAGCACTTGGGAGGTGGAGACAGGCAGGAATAGAATTCAAAGACAACCTCAACTAAGTTCAAGGCCAGCCTGGGCTATAGAAGAATTGTCTCAAATGAATTTGAAAGAGCTGAAGACAGGGCTCAGTAGTTAAGAGCATCTGCTGCTCTTGTAGAGGGCGCGAGTTCTGTTTTCAGCATCTGAAGGAACTCTGCTCAGTACTGCTAACATGGCTCTGAGGCCTTGCCCTTCTCCCTCATGCCCTCTGCCTTGCTAAAAACTGTTAGACTACATTGCTAAAATTAACCACCAAGGTCCATTCCCTTATTTGGCCATTCCATCCTGCTGAGGCTGACTCCCAAGGTCCAGCTATCAAAGTATTGAAGTCCAGCAATCTAAAGCCCTTTTTTGCTCACCTAGTTAGCATGCCCAATTAAAATTACACACCTCATCCTAACACGGGTTCCCCCCCTTTACCTTTATAAACTACCATCGGCATATGGGTCAGGTCTGTCTCCTCTCTATCCAGAGGCAGCTCTTTACTCCTTCTCCAGGACAAATAACCTTTCCCCTCTCCCTTGTTGCTTTTCCCTTCCCCCTCATTCTCTATCTCCTGTCTTTGTCTCTTATTCCCTGCCCTTTGTCCCTCTGGGGCAAATAAATCTTCTTTGTGCTGAGAACTTGGTCTTGGGGTTCCTGAGCAGATAACTGTTCCCTTTCAGCATCCACATGGTGACCATTCATAACTGCATTTCCAGGGGATCTGCCCCCTTCTTATGGCCTCCTTGGGCCCTGCACTCACACGGCACACATGCGTGCAGGTAAATTCTTATACACATAAAAGAAATGAAATAAATCTTTAATTTTTTCCATTAAAAAAAAAGTCATGGCAGTTCTCATGTGTTCTAGTTAGGGTTAGTATTGCTGTAATGAAACATCATGCCCAAAAACAAGTTGGGGAGGAAAGGGTTTATTTGGCTTATATTTCCATATCAATATTCACTATCAAAGGAAGTCAGAACAGGGATTCAAACAGGACAAGAATCTGGAGACAGGAGCTGAAGCAGAGGCCCTGGAAGGTTGCTATGCTTACTGGCTTGCTCCCCATGGCTTGCTCAGCTTGCTTTCTTATAAAATCCAAGGCCACCGGCCCAGGGATGGTACCACCCCCATTGGCTGGGCCCTCCCCACCAATCATTAATTAAGAAAATGCCTTACAGTCAGATCTTTTTTGTATTGTGTTTTGAGACAGGGTTTCTCTGTGCAGCCCTGACTGACCTGGAACCCAGTCTGTAAACCAGGCTGACCTCAAACTCAAAGAGATCCACCTGCCTGTTTCCCTGAATGCTAGAATTACAGGTGTGCACCACCATGCCTGGCTTTTGACTGGGTTTTTTCCGGCTAAGTATCCTAGTCTGGTCTTGAACTCTGGATCCTTCTACCTCATCCTGTACAGGCCTCTGCTGCTATACTCAAATTGTTTCAGTTTAATCTTGTCAGTTTCGCCCCATCCTTGTCTTGTATGACATCGATGTTCTTTCCTCAGATTTCTGTACACTGCCAAAGAAGGGCTGGCTACATTACTCAGTTGCTCTGGATTGGAATACTGAGTTTATCAGCTAAAGTCAATCCAAAGCATGCATTTTTTACCAGAAAATTTGCCATCATTCTACAACTTGTTCTTATGAAATACTCATCTCTTTTTATGGCTAAAGAACAAAACAGGTGCCTCCCTAGAGCAATCACACCTGCTACTCCTCCCAGGGGAACAGATATCCAGGCTGAGGACTGTAATGGCAATCTCATTCTTCTGTCAAGGGTATTCTGGGGGTAAGAGTTCTCCTAGGCTTCCAGATCAGCCATCACCTGATAGGCTTAAATAAGTATATGAAGCCATTGGACATTTGGTTGTAACTTCTCCAAGGGCAAAGATGAATTTGTTAAACACACACAAACACACACACACACACACACACACACACAGAGCTAGGCATGGTGGTGCATGCCTTTAATCCCAGCATTCAGAATTCAGAAGGCAGAGGCAGGCATATCTCTGTGAGTTCCAGGCCAGCCTGGTGTACAGGACAGCCAAGGTTACACAGAGATACACTGTCTCAAAAAACAAAACAAACCAAGCCTCTGTAAACTTGTAACCACAGTAATATTGAGGCTGGAAATAGGGAAATCTACTGCGGCTTGGTGGGCACTTGCCCAGCTCCATGTTCCATGAGAGACCCTATCTAAAAAAAAAAATTAAGGCAGAAATTGATATAACAGGATACCCAAATTCTGTTCTGCACTCTGTGCACACAGTCCCCATTTATGCGTGCACACCACACACAAAAAAAGAAGAAAAAAGCAACAGAACTGATAATACATCCCTCACTACGGCCAAACAAACCCCACTTTATGCCAAGTTGTACAGTATTAACAAGAATGAGGTTAATTCCACCAACATAGAAAATTCTTTTAGTTGAAAAATAGCAAATAATATAATTGTGTATTTTGTTGTTCAGAAAATACATAAGCTACTTTTCTAGAGAAACATGTATGTGTAAAGCAGAACGAGCAGGAAAGTGATATATCATGCTACAGATGGGAGTAGGAGGTTGTGGTTGAGCTCAGGGGATTTTATTTATAAATCTTTCCAAGATTGTATATGTGTCATCTGGTGTAACTACACTGTATTAGGACTCTTTGTTTTTTGTTTTTTTTTTTTTTGTTTGTTTGTTTTTTTCTTTCCTTCTTTCTTTTCAGACAGGGTTTCTCTGTGTACCCAAACCAGGGTGGTCTTGAGCTCAGAGATCCACCCGCCTCTGCCTTCTGAGTGGTGGGCTTAAAGGAGTGCACCACCATGCTGGGCCTGCTGCTAATTTTTATATCACCTGAATACTAATTACTTTTCTTTCCCTTTTGTTTTTGAACGGTGCTGTTGATGGAATTCAGGCCGGGCAAGACCTGTATCAATCACTGAGCTACTTTCCCAGCCCTGAACCATTCCTGAAGACAGTACCAAAGGTTTCCCTAGGCACAGATACCAGATTGTTTTAGCTCTTAAACATCATGAAAACTGTAGAGAACAAGTAACAGTTCATTAAGCTCTGGCTTTGAAGAACCTGGCAGCACAGAACTGGCACCAGCTTCATCTTCCCAGAACCGAAGGAAAACAAACAAACAAAAAAAAAGCAGAATTAAAAAGATCTTCGGCGCTGGTTTCAATTTAGTGAGGAGAACCAATTTCCAAGCAAAGGTCTATATATTTCTAATTTATGTATCACCTGAATACTCATCTTTTGTTTGTTTGATGTTGTAAAATATGTGCATTCTTTAAAGAGTACAGCGGACAGTAACTTAATAGAAAGGGGTGTGAGGAGTGAAAAGAGCTGGGAAGATGGGTGCATCATTTAACTGCATGACGCAGAATTAAAGCCAATTTCTGTCACAGACATGGTTTCTCTCCGACCCATCAGCGAACATCGCTTTTGCGGTTTCCTCAACGTTGGAACAACCAGCGGTCCTCTGGTGTCTAGCCCAAGCCCAGGGCGATTTAGCGCCGCCAAACGCACGCGCCTATTCCGCGTCGCCGCAGCGAACGCAGCGCAGTTCCGTTCCTTCGCGCGGACGCCCCGGGTAACCGGAAGCAGCCCGAACACTTCGTAATCCACGAGCGCACCTGCTCCTCGCCGGGCCTCCGCGACGAAGCGTCTAGCACCGAGACTGGCAGAAGTCCCGCGAGGAGCAACCCGGCCGCGAACCGTGACGTGGCCCAATCTGCAGCCGGCTCCGGCGGTTTCGTCCCAACCGGTACTCCAGCGGTCCGGCGGCTTCGGGGGCGGAGCCGGGGAGGGGGCGGGCCTAAAACGTGGCCCAATGGAGACGCGCGCCGGGCCCTGGGGGCAGGGCCAGGTGTGCGGCGCAGGGCCGGGCAGCGGAGGCGCCAATGAGCGTGCGCCGCGTCCGGGGCCGGCTGGTGCGCGAGACGCCGCGGAGAGGTTGGTGGCTACAGTAACAGTTTGCAAACGGAGGGGAGTTGTGAAGGGCCTGGGGTTGGGGTCGTGCTGCTGGCGGTGTGGGCACATCCGCACCTCGTTGATCCCGGAGCGAGGGCCGCAGGAGCTGAAGGCCAAAGGGAGCGGGGGTGAGGATGGAGCAGCAGCCGGGCCGCGGCTCCTAGGGGAGGCAGCGTGCTAGCTTCGGGGGCGGGCCAGTAGCTAGAGCGAGGGCCGCACGGACACCGGTGTCTTCGGCCCTGCAATTCAGGCGCTGGGCTGCCCCCTTGCGCTCGGGGTGGGCAGGAATCCGTTTCCGGGAGTGGGATCTTCCACCTTCATCAGGTGAGGTTTAGGTGAACACTCGCCCGCCGGGTAACCTTAGCCCGCACAGGGTCTGCGTAGGCAGCGGGGCCCAGGAGTAGGATGGGCAGAGAGGGTGGGCCGGACAATGCTCAGGGGATGCAGAGGAGAGGAAAGGCCCTTCTCTGCCAGCCATCCCCAACGTCACCATCTTCCAGTTCCTGTCCAGGCCCAGCCTGGCTTTTTCCACCACCGAGGAGCTCCAGGTGTGAGGTAGTTGAGCCGGTTTCGAGGGTCCCTGGCACCGCTCCAGGATGTCTGACAGTACAGTACAGTACTGTGGTGCGCCAGTTACTTGTCTGTGTGTGGACAGAAAAGAGGTCAAATCTCCTTCCTGTGTGTCTTTCTAAAGATGTGGTGGAGGGCCACTTGCCTAGGTCCAAATGTTGGACGCTTTGGGAGGATGTTTAGAGTGATTGAAACTTCTCGGGAAGGAAGGGAAACGGTACAGGCTGCTCTGCCTTAGCCAAAAGTGCAATAGATAAGAATAGATAAGAGCTTGTCTGTTCTGGGATGTGGTTCTGTTTCCTTCTTCACTCAGCATCCAGTTACAAGTGTTTTCCCTTCTCTGCCAGGGTCACAATGGCAGCCACGGTAAGAAGGCAGAGGCCAAGGAGGCCACTCTGTTGGGCCTTGGTGGCTATCCTTTTGGCAGACCTGTTGGCACTGAGCGGTATGTACCTGGTAGAGGGATCGAAGAGTAAATGTAAGAGTAGGAAGAGGGCACGAGTCGTCTGTTCAGTCTGTAGGTTTGCTGAATCTAGGCTTTTTTTCTTGGCCATCTTTCTCCATAGAAAGTAGGCTCCTTTAATTGGTTTAACCCAGGAAGGTGTGGGAAGCAGAGAAATAGCACATAAACCTACTTTCTGTCTTCTCTTCAGACACATTGGCTGTGATGTCTGTGGACCTGGGCAGTGAATCCATGAAGGTGGCTATTGTGAAGCCTGGCGTGCCCATGGAAATTGTATTGAACAAGTAAGGGTAGATGTGTGTCAGGGGTGTGTATGTAATTAGTAGTGCCCACAGAACAGACTCTGGTGGCTGGACCAGTGTGGGACCTGGAGGCTCCTAGGTTCATACTCTGCTGCAGGAAGCTAGACTAATGCTGCTTTTTCTTAGGGAGTCTCGGAGGAAAACCCCAGTGACTGTGACCTTGAAAGAAAACGAAAGGTTTTTAGGCGACAGTGCAGCAGGCATGGTGAGTAGCAGCCTCCTCACCAGATTGGTTCCCCCAGAGAATGGTCTCTTGTCTCTCTTGATGAAGTAGAGGCAAGCTAAGCTGGGTTTGGGCCTAAGAACCTGCCGGGTCCTTTCCTTTCAGGCCATCAAGAACCCAAAGGCTACACTCCGTTATTTCCAGCACCTCCTAGGAAAACAGGCGGATAACCCGCACGTGGCCCTTTATCGGTCTCGTTTCCCAGAACATGAGCTAAATATTGACCCAGAGAGGCAGACTGTGCGCTTCCAGATCAGCCCGTGAGTGTCCAGAGGGGAAGGTGGGCTCAGTCGCCCCACTGGGCTCCTTCCTGTGCTCATGATTATTGGTCTTGGTGTTTGCCTTCTCGTGTCTCAACTCCTCCTCTCCTCAGGCAGCTGCAGTTCTCTCCTGAGGAGGTGCTGGGCATGGTTCTGAACTACTCTCGTTCCTTGGCTGAAGATTTTGCAGGTGAGCAGCATCACCGTGTGGCCAGTGGCAGCAAGACTCCCTAAGATCTGCAGTGAGTGTAAAGCAGAGGCATTTCTATTTCTCATCAAAAATTGGGCCTACCTGAAGACATGTTTGATTGTCACTAACTTGGGCTGTGCTACTGGCATCTAGTGAGCACAGAATTAGGAGACTAGTGAACGCCTGTAATGTAAAGTGCCGGCCCAACAAGAGAGAATTAATTACCTGCCTCAGTGTCAGTGGTACTGAATTTGGAAACCTTGATCTGAGGTTTGGAGTTGGTGAGAGAGATCCTGATCTTTTGTCCACTGTAGAACAACCCATTAAGGATGCAGTGATCACCGTGCCGGCGTTTTTCAACCAGGCTGAGCGCCGAGCTGTTCTGCAGGCTGCTCGCATGGCTGGCCTCAAGGTGCTGCAGCTCATCAACGACAACACCGCCACAGCCCTCAGCTATGGTGTCTTCCGGCGGAAAGATATCAATTCCACTGCACAGGTGAGCCAGGGAGGCCTCCTGACCACCAGATACACAAGACTCCAAGTCTGAGGATATAGGGTTCTTGGCCCAATTTGCATCTTGTTTGCATGGCCATTTCTTGATAAGTGCAACAGTACCTTCCTTTCAGTCTCCATTGGAGTTGGTCAGCTTTATGGTAAAAGATGACAGCTTTTTGTTTTCAGGTGGGCAAGTGGACAGGCATCCTGTATTGACAAACCAACAATTACTCTGTTTTGTAGGGTGGGAGAGGTTGGAGAGGGTGAGACAAGATTTCCCTGTGTGGCCTGACTGTCTTGGTACTCACTTTGTAGACCAGGCTGGCCTCAAACTCAGAGGTCCACCTGCCTCTGCCTCCTGAGGGCTGGGATTAAAAGTGTGCATCGCTTGCCTAGCTTTGGCTTTCTATGTTTGATAAGATTCCCATGACAGTGCCCTTGGTATCTCCACAGAATATCATGTTCTATGACATGGGCTCGGGCAGCACTGTGTGCACCATTGTGACCTACCAAACAGTGAAGACTAAGGAGGCCGGGATGCAACCACAGCTGCAGGTCCGGGGTGTGGGGTAGGTTGCTGTGACCTCAGAGAAGGGTTTCTGCCTGGATTTCAGTTGCCTTTCTGATCCTTGAAGGAGCACTTTCTGGATACAGTATCATGTACTGTAGGGGCTGCTCCCAAAGAAGACATGAAAGCATGTGGGAGGGAGCAGCTTAGGAGATACAGATTGAGTCAGGTACAATTGATTCTTGGATTCTTGACATATTTAGGTTGTCTATATCATTGTCATTGTTTGTCCTTTTTTATTTTTAAGAATTATTTATTATGTATGCAGTGTTCTGCTTGCATGTTGAACGCCAGAAGAGGGTACCAGATCTCATTATAGATGGTGGTGAGCCACCTTATGATTGCTGGGAATTGAACTCAGGACCTCTGCAAGAGTAGGCAGTGCTCTTACTCTGAGCCATCTCTCCAGCCTGTTTGTCTGTCTGTCTTCCCTGTTTTTTTTTTTTTTGTTGTTGTTTTTGTTTTTTTTTTTTTTTTTGGTTTGCTTTGGTTTTTTGGTGTTTCGACACAAGGTTTTTCTGTGTAGCCCTGGCTATCTTGGAACTTGCTCTGTAGACCAGGCTGGCATTGAACTCAGAGACCCACCTGCCCCTACCTTCTTGAGTGCTAGAATTTGCACTGAGGTTGAATCTAGGGTCTCATACATGCTGCACAAGAGCTTGCTACTGAACTATCTGTCCCTGGAACTTACTGTGTTGACCAGGTTGGTCAAAAACTTCTGGCAGTCCTATTTCTGCCTCCTGATCTAATGAATTTTAAAAACAAACCAAAAAAACCCTTCCTAAACAAGACATTGGGGTATATAACACTCAGGAGGTGGAGGCAGGAGGATCAGAAATTCGAAATCATTTTTAGCAGATGGAGTCTTAGTCCAACATAGACTACATGAGACCCCATATGGGGGGAAAACTCCTTAATTCTAGAACCTTCCCTTTTTAGTTTTCCATATTCAGCTGTTAAGGTACTGGTATGGGCTGGAGAAATGGCTTGGGGGTTAAGAGCACTGGCTGTTTTTCCAAAGGTCCTGAGTTTAATTGCCAGCAACCACATAGTGGCTCACAACCATCTATAATGCGATCTCGTGTTCTCTTCTGGCATGCAAGCACACATGCAGCCAGAATAATATATAAATAATACATTTAAAAAGCTTTTTTTAAAAAAAGATACTGGTGTAAGGACAGTGGCAGGACTTTGCATAGTATTCATGGACCCAGACTCAATCCATAGCACTAACAAAAAGATAAAGAAATGAATACCGATATGACAGTAATCCGTTTCCTTTTTATTATTATTTCATTTATTTGTGTATGAGTGTTTTGTCTGCATGTGGCATGCATGCCAGAAGAGGGCATCAGATCCTGTTATAGATGGTTGTGAGCCATCATCTCATCCTTCGTAGCTTTTCCTTAGCTTTTCCGTAGCTACTTCCGACCTTGTGTCTTTAGCAGAGCTATTCCTTCTGCCGAGAATGTGCTTCACTCTTCTTCTGTAGCTAGTCAACTCCAGATCTTGAGCTTTCAGTTCCAGTGTGCTTCTTTGGGGGAGGTTCCTCTGGCTACCCCAAGTAGCACAGACTTTATGTGTGTATCCCCCTCGCCTTGTCTGCTTTTCTTTCAGTTTGAGACAGGGTCTCGCTGTTTAGACCTGGCTGGCCTGGGAGTCTATGTAGAGCAGACTAGCCTCAAACTCACAGAAATCCACCTGTTTCAGTCTCCCTAATGCTGGGTGCTTCTTTTTTATGGCATGTGTGTGATTTTACATTTAGGAGATTATTCGTCTATTAGATTATAAACTCCTTGACTACAGGAAACTGTCCCTTCTGCTGCTCCTCAGTGATACGCAGTGATAAGTGGATGAGTTACTATTCCTGCTGTACCTGCAGGCAGAGTGCTCTTGTCTCCTGTGCCAGTGGGAAGGCCATCTGTGTCCTCACACTATACCTGCTCCTTCTCTTGAACAGGTTTGACCGCACCCTTGGTGGGCTAGAGATGGAGCTTCGGCTGCGAGAACACCTGGCTAGACTCTTCAATGAGCAGCGCAAGGGCCAGAATGCCAAGGATGTTCAGGAAAACCCACGTGCCATGGCCAAACTGCTTCGGGAAGCCAATCGGCTTAAAACAGTCTTGAGTGCCAATGCTGATCACATGGCACAGGTGATGGAAGCCTGGTGGAGGGCAGGCTTGCGGCTTCCGAGGGTAGAGGGCCTTTTCTTCCTCCCAAAGTCCTGTTCCCTTGAACTCTGTCTTTTCTTGCCCAGAGAGCAGACCTGGTCAGAATGTCTTAACAGATACCTCTTCCCACAGATTGAGGGCTTGATGGATGATGTGGACTTCAAAGCAAAAGTTACTCGAGTGGAGTTCGAGGAGCTGTGTGCAGATTTGTTTGAGCGAGTGCCTGGGCCTGTGCAGCAGGCCCTCCAGAGTGCCGAGATGAACTTGGTGAGGGCATGAAGGAGACAGAAGTGCCTATGGGAGAGGATAGGACACCCACAAAGTATCAGAGGGAAAGGGCATTAACTCCTGCATCTCATCTTCCCCCTCTGCAGGATGAAATTGAGCAGGTGATCCTGGTGGGTGGGGCCACTCGCGTTCCCAAAGTTCAAGAGGTGCTGCTAAAGGCTGTAGGCAAGTGAGTATGGTGTGCGAGCTAGCCATGGAGCCCAGGCTGGGCAGCTAGCAACAGGAGTGAGAGGAGGGGAAGCTGCTCCCAGGTGGATAATGCTGAAGCTGTGTCTCCTAGGGAGGAGCTAGGAAAGAACATCAATGCAGACGAAGCAGCTGCCATGGGGGCTGTGTACCAGGCAGCGGCACTCAGCAAAGCCTTCAAAGTGAAGCCATTTGTTGTGCGTGATGCCGTCGTCTACCCCATCCTGGTAAGCTTGATCTGGTGACATGCTCCGTTTGTTTCTCTAAGTGAGATAGATCGCTATTTACCTCAACCTGTCCCTTTTTCTGTATGCTAAGAAAGATCCTATTCTCTCCCATCTACCCACAGAACTTTCCCTAGTTCTCCAGTGCACCTTCTCTTTGCCTGTTGTGTAGGTGGAGTTCACAAGGGAGGTGGAGGAGGAGCCTGGGGTTCGAAGCCTGAAGCACAACAAACGTGTGCTCTTCTCCCGAATGGGGCCCTACCCTCAGCGCAAAGTCATCACCTTTAACCGTTACAGCCATGATTTCAACTTCCACATCAACTACGGTGACCTGGGCTTCCTGGGGCCTGAGGATCTTCGGTGAGGGGCGGGGGCAGGATGGCACCTCCAGGGAGTGGGAGGTGTGCCTGCCAGATGACCTGAGGATGGGAGGGGAGTGTGGGATTAGCAGGGCTGAAGGTGGGTTATGGTCAAGTTGTAAGCAGCCTGTCTTAGAGAGGGTCCGTTCTTCTGAGTGTCCTGTGTAGGGCCCCTGACATCTTAAGCCATGGGCCATGTGCTCTGGAGTTGGGGTTGGGCCAGGTGGGTCTCCTCAAACTTTTCTTTTCCTTCCCAACCAGGGTATTTGGCTCCCAGAATCTGACCACAGTGAAGCTAAAAGGTGTGGGAGAAAGCTTCAAGAAATACCCCGACTATGAGTCCAAAGGCATCAAGGCCCACTTCAACCTGGATGAGAGTGGGGTGCTCAGTTTAGACAGGGTGAGAGAAAAGGGAACCTTTTTCTGGGTAAGGGGTGACTCCTGGTCCCACTGGCCTCTCCCAGTGTGGGTTCTGCAGGATAGACACGAAGCGGTTTGAAAGCAGATCTGATGAGTTTTGGGCTTCAACACAGTGCCACGATGGGGCTGTTTGTGGCTAGCACGTGCTTATGCTCACTGTAACTTGCCTCCAGGGAAGTACCGAAATTTTTTGTTTTTTTAAAAACACACGTATGGATATATTTCTGTACACCATTTATGTGCCTGGTGCCCATGGAGGCTGAAAGAGGGTATTGAATCCCCTAGAACTGGAGTTACAAATGGATATGGATGCTGGACATTGAACCCAGGTCCTTACTCTCTCCACCCCCTTAAAAAATTTTGAGTAAGTGTGTATGGCGGTGGGGCACAAGCATGCCATAGCAGATGTAGACCTCAGAGAGTTGGTTTCTCCCTTCTGCCTTGGGCGAGATTAACATCTTTACCTGCTAAACCATCTTGCCATCCCAGAGAAACCCCTTTCTTTTTTAATTTAAAACGGAATGTGTATGGGTGGTTTGCCCGCACGTGTGTCTGATGTCCAAGGAAGCCAGAAGAAGATGTCAGATCATCTGAAACTGAGTTAGAGATGGTTGTGAGCCACTGTGTCAGTGCTGAGCATCATACCTGGGTTCTCTGGGAATCAGCCCATGCTTTTAGTGCTAGACCATCTCTTCAGCACTCAAATAAGCCCGTTTTCAAAAAGTAATTTTGCATCAGTATTTTCTGACACAATGGGAAACTGTGGTCTGTTGTATTACCAAGTGGAGACTTGGCGGACTCTAAGAGGAATAGGCCCTGTTCTGAGAGGGCTGTTACTTGAGGGGGGAAAGGGGGGTGTCCATCCAGGAGTCTCAAGAGAAGGAAGGTGAGAGAGTAGGCACTCAAAGCTGCAAGTCATTTTGCATTCCCAATGTATGCATAAGCAACACACTTATAGAACAAGGTGGATTACTATGATTCTTAATTTTGAATCTATTTCGAAATAGGTGGAGTCTGTATTTGAGACCCTGGTGGAGGACAGCCCAGAGGAAGAATCTACTCTTACCAGTAAGATGAATATGGGCTCCTCTGTACATGCAAGTGTGTATGAATAAGCAAGAGTAAACTTAACGTGTGTGCTTGGGGGAGGCAATGGCATTGTTCTGGGTCAGGAAGTGGAGTTACTTGATTCAATCTTGAACCTCTTCTGCTTCCTTCTTCCTAGAACTTGGCAACACCATTTCTAGCCTGTTTGGAGGTGGTACCTCATCAGATGCCAAAGAGAATGGTACTGATGCTGTACAGGTAAGGACAGAGAAGCGTGGAGAAAAGCAGGGGGCTGGGGTGATGGAGGCAGAAGCAGAACCTAGTGGGCCTCCCAGTTGCCTGGACTTTAATCAGCCTCACTGGTGCTCATCTCTCAACTTATGACAGGTTGCCATATTCCTGCTCCATTAGACTTGAGCCACTACCAGAGCCTAAGGCTTATTTTCATTTCCATGCCTTTACCTTCCTTTTGTTCACCTATATCTCTGCAAATCCCCTATTTGCCCACAGGTATCATCTGTTTGACCCCAAGCTTATCCTGAGCAGTGTTCCCAGAGGAGCTGATGTGGTCCTAGGCTCAGCTAATGGTATATATAACCTCTGAGATTCCTGTCATTGTCTCCTAGGAAGAAGAAGAGAGCCCTGCTGAGGGGAGCAAGGATGAGCCTGGAGAGCAGGGGGATCTCAAGGAGGAAGCTGAAGCCCCGATGGAAGATACCACTCAGACACCACCCTCTGAGCCTACTAAGGGTGATGCCGCCCCTGAGGGAGAGAAACCTGATGAAAAAGAAAGTGGGGACAAGCCTGAGGCACAGGTGAGCTACCTCTCGAGGAAGATAGTGCTATCCGGGGGCTAGTGTGTGCGTGGATGCTGTTTTGTTCGCACCTTATGGAGGAGGAGGAGGCAGCTAACATCACTGCTCTTTCTACTCCAGAAGCCCAGTGAGAAGGGACAAGCAGGGCCTGAGGGCATCCCTCCAGCTCCTGAGGAAGCAAAAAAGCAGAAACCTGCCCGGAAGCAGAAAATGGTAGAGGAAATAGGTGTGGAGCTGACTGTCTTGGACCTGCCAGACTTGCCAGAGGATGAACTGGCTCGTTCTGTGCAGAAGTAAGTGCTGGGCATCTGTGGAAGATGGGCACGGTGGAAAGGTGATGCTGAAGGGGCCGGGTTCCACCACTCCTCATCCCTGCCTTTTGCTCATCCTACAGACTTGAGGACTTGACCCTGCGGGACCTAGAAAAGCAAGAGAGGGAGAAAGCTGCGAACAGCTTGGAAGCTTTTATCTTTGAAACCCAGGTTAGTGGGCACTCCCTGCCCCCGAAACTTGTGCTTAGGGCCATGTGACTCTGATCCATTCCCCAGAGCTCACTGTATGTGTGGATTTGTGTCCTTTACAGGACAAGCTCTACCAACCTGAATACCAGGAAGTGTCTACTGAGGAACAGCGAGAGGAGATCTCTGGGAAACTCAGCGCCGCTTCTACCTGGCTGGAGGATGAGGGATTCGGAGCTACCACTGTGGTGAGGGCCTTCTAGGATGCTGTAGGCAGATAGATAGGAGTGCTGGCCTGCCCTCCTCGGGTTAAGAGTGAGAAGAGCTGGGGTTTCAGGCCATGAAGCAAGATTCAGGGCTGGGGCCAGGACACTCCTGCTACCCTTCAACCTTCTTTCTCCTCCTCTTCATTCATCAGATGTTAAAGGAGAAGCTGACTGAGTTGAGAAAGCTGTGCCAAGGGCTGTTTTTTCGGGTAGAAGAGCGCAAGAAATGGCCAGAACGGCTTTCAGCTCTGGATAATCTCCTCAACCACTCCAGCATTTTCCTCAAGTGAGTGTTTTTGTGCACCGTTTCTGCTTGGTAGAGTCCTGCTGAGACCATGATTCCCCTTTCTGTCAACTTGCTGTTCTTTTGCCCTAGGCTGATCTTTTCTTTGCCTTCTAGGGGTGCTCGGCTCATCCCAGAGATGGACCAGATCTTCACTGAGGTGGAGTTGACAACGCTAGAGAAAGTCATCAATGACACTTGGGTAATCTCTTTTAATATGTAACTGAACCCTTTAGCTGATACCCTGGGATTGTAAGGATGGCAGAGTGATTTGCAGTCAATAGGAGCTTCCTTAACTGGCTGAGAGTGACACCTGCCACATCCATCTTCTGAGTCTTCCCTGGCCTCGTCCACAGGCCTGGAAGAATGCGACTCTGGCTGAGCAGGCCAAGCTTCCTGCCACAGAGAAGCCTGTACTGCTTTCCAAAGACATTGAGGCCAAGATGATGGCCCTGGACCGTGAGGTGCAGTATCTGCTCAATAAAGCCAAGTTTACCAAACCCCGGCCACGGCCCAAGGACAAGAATGGCAACCGGACAGAACCTCCCCTCAATGCCAGTGCTGGTGACCAAGGGGAGAAAGTCATTCCACCTGCAGGTGAGGAGAGAGGTGCTTGGCTCCAGTTACTGTGGGCACGGAGAAGTCCACCTACCTCTCCCTGCCAGGGCTGCATCTAACTCTTGGTTTCCCTCTAGGTCAGACCGAAGAGGCAAAGCCCATTTTAGAACCTGACAAAGAAAAGACTGGTGAGTTGGGGAAACTGGTCAGGAATGGGACATTTCATTTGTGTGGGGGCAGACAAACTGGCAAGCATGACCTATGTCTGGTCAGCCCATGAATTGTGGGTGGCCTTTCATTTTTAAAAGCATTTTTCTTTGGGAGAGAAAAAAAAAGTCAAGGACAGCTAGGGGAGATGGCTTAGTAGGTAAAGTGCTTAGTTACATAGTGTGAGGATTGGAGTTCCAATCCCCAGCACCCATGTAAATGCCAGGCAGGCCTACTGTCCACTTAATAGCCCAGTGTGTTAGAGCAGGTTGGTCTAGATTAGTCACCAGATTCAAGTGAGAGACCTTCCCTCAATATAGAAGGAAGGAAGCAACAAGGAGAAACCAAATCAGCCTCTGGTGCATGTTTATGGGCAAACTTTTTTTTTTTTTAACAGGTTTTTTTCTGTGCATAACCCTGGCTGTCCTGGAACTTGCTCTGTAGACCAGGCTAGCCTTAAACACAGATCTACCTGCCTCTTCCTCCTGAGTGTTGGAATTAAAGGTGTGAACCACCTGGCAACACTTGTTGTTGTTTTGTTTTTAAAGCAAAGATTTGCTGTGTATGGTGGCCCGTGCCTTAGTCCCAGCCCAAGAGGCAGGTGGATCTCTGAGTTTGAGGCCAGCCTGGTCTACAGAGCAAGTTCTAGGACAGCCAAAAGGAAGAAAAGAAAAACAAAAACAAAACAAGGCAGGGCTGGAGAAATGGTTCAGCTGTTAAAAACATTTAACAACCAAGTATAACTCTAATTTTAAGGGATCCAGTATTTTCCTTCTGACCTCTGCAGGCATCAGTCAGAGATGGTGTACACATTTGTACATATATATAAGGAAAACACTCATAAAATGAATATATATATATATATATATATATATGTATCCTTTTTTCTTTTTTCGAGACAGACTTTCTTTGTGTAGTCCTGGACTAGGCTGAAAAATTTTAAATTTGTGGGAGAAACCTGGAGAGATGCACAGTAACCCTATTTCCAGAGGATCTGATGCCCTCTTGTGGCCTCTGAGGCACATATATAGTGCACAGTCATACATGCAGGGAAAACACCCACAAACATTAAATAAAAACTTAAAAGGGAAGAAAAGCAGAGACCCCAAAAGTGGCATGCATTTGTAATATTTTCCAACTGGATTTGAAGCCTCTCTATTAGCTTCTCCCTTCTTTAGTGACTGGCCTTTTCCTTCTAAAATGCAGATACGGAGCCAATGGACTCTGAGCCTCTGGAATTAGGAGGTCCTGGAGCAGGTAAGGGGGAAGCTGGGGGTGTTGGGTACCTTTGTAGGGTTGGAGGGGAAGAACAGGCTGTTGACCCTTATACCACCACCCCCTTCTCACCACCCAACAGAATCTGAAGAGAAAGAGCAGGCAGCCGGACAGAAGCGGCCTCTGAAGAATGATGAACTATAACCCTGCCTCCTGTCTCCCCACTTGCCTCCAGCCCCTTCTCCTACCACCTCTATTTATTACACGCCAGGGTTGGATCGGGGTTAGTGCCCTTAGGGGCTCAAGTTCCTTTGCTCAGCTGGGACAGGAGGTGGCTGCTCAACAGTCCTGGAATAGCTCCAGGGTGAAACCGGCTCTGGTTCTGTCCCCAGCCCCACCCTCTGGTCTCCGACTCTCTGGTCCTGTGTTTAAGGGAAATCACTATTTTGTCTTAATTCTTTGCCTGTGGGTGAGAGAAGGCTGCCAGTAGATGTTGGAGACCTGGTAGCAGGAAGGATGTCATTGGACACAAGAGAGTACCCAGTCTTCTGAGCATCCCTTTAGCCTTTCCTCCTCAATCAGTTTCCTGTGTGGGCCAGTGTCCCCAGAGCCTCAGTCATCACTTGGTTTCTGAGAGCCTCTTTTCTCTCCTGTATCTTCTTTTCCTTGCTCTTCCTCCTTGGCTCTTCTTTCTGTCCTTGCCTTCCCAGTACAGATTGGGCTATGGTCTTGCCCAGAGCCTTTATCTGGACTGTCTAGAATATGTTCCCACAGTTCATGCGACCCCTGGTGGCCAGAGCAAACAAGAAGGGAAAGCCCCCAGCATGGCTTGTTGGGCTCAGGAAAGTACAAGTCTGTAGAGAGGTTTGCAAGGGTGTGGAGTCTACTGCAGGCACTCAGAATCCTTATCAGCCCCAGTCCCTGGGATACCTACCCCTTCATGCTCTTCCCTCTGGGCTGACCAAAAACGTGCTATCTACTGTGAGCCCCTTTTCCAAGACCCTGGGGACAGAAAAACCATGGTGTGAATGTAAAAATGCCACCTCACTGTCAGGCAGGTTTTGTGGGTAAAGAAGAGGAGTTAGGGTTCAACTTCCCAGTGTACTTTGCTAGGAAGGAGAGACCCTTGCCAGTTATAACTGCCTAGAGTGCCTGTCCTCCAGTATTGCACCTGTAGCAGGAGCTGGGGCCACTCCAGTTCCAGGGCAAAGCAAACCTGTTATGTCAGTCATTTTGTCTTTTCTAACCCCCACCCTCCCTCTTTCTTTTTTTTTTTTTTTTTTGCCACATTGGCAGAGGGACCTAAAGGTCCTACAGAGTCCTATGTGTTTGAGTTCTTTTATTAGCAGTTCAAGCTGGTTGGACAGGTTTGAATCAGATTGTACTTTGTTCCATTGTTAATTGAGAAACTGTTTCAATAAAATATTCTTTTCTATAGATTGTGTTTTGCTTCTTCTCCTCCTTTCTTTTGTTTGTTGTTTTTCAAACAGGTAATCTGTAGGTCCAGCTACCCTTTAACTCCTAACTGAAGTTGGCCTTGCTCTCCTGATCCTCCTCCTTCCACTTGTCCAATGCTGGAATTATAATTGTGAGTCACCAAGTGCAGTTTTTAGATTTTGGATTTTGCTTATATTAAAAATGTGGTTGGTTTCCTGGAAGAGAAGCAGTCATGTAGTGTGATGAAATGGATAGTTAACAAGACAGGTTGTGGTAGCGAATGCCTTTAATTCCAGCACTTGGGAGGCAGAAACAAGCTGATGTCTGAGTGCAAGGCCAGCCGTGTCTACAGAAGGAGTTTCAGGACAGCCAGGGCTACACAGAAACCCTGCCTTAACCAAAAAGGAAAAAAAAAAAGATGGGAAGTTAGCAATTTGTATGAGGAAAATCGTTTTTAAATGATTCTCTCATGAGAAATCCACAGGTGTTCTTAAGATTCATGTGTGGCTCTTACTGTCTTAAATCTGTATTGAAGCCTGAGTGCCCTGAGTTTAAGCCTAGCTTGGCCTGCATAGGCAGTTCCAGGCCAGCCAGAGCCACACCCTGAGACCAAAACAACAAGCTGGGAGGTGTTGGCACATGTGTTTAATCCCAGCAGAAGGAGGCAGAGGCAGTTTGAGATAGTTCAGCTTGTTTTTTAGAGCAAATTTCAAGACAGTCAAACTTGCACAGACCCTGTGGCAAAAAACAACCATGCTGGGGGATGGTTTTGGGCACTGTGCATTCAGGTGCTCATTTCTGTGCTGAGATCTGGTTGCAGTCTGGATTGTCATTGGGCACTGTCATTTCTATGAAGAATCTCCTGTTATCAATGTTGTGTAATAATTGTTCTCCATCATCTCTGTTCAATAAAGAAGCTGATCAGCCTGTAGCAGGGTGACCAAGGACAGGAGGCAGTCAGGGTCGGGAGGGGGTGGTGGATCTGAGGTAGGGACCAGAGATGGAGCCATGGAGAGGTTGCCATGAGGACAGGCAGATGGGGCAGAGGCAGCCAAGGCGAGACTAAGATGGCAAGTAAAAAAAGAGCATGTGGCTGGGAAGTAGCCGGGCTAGTATAGATGGCTTAGGATAGTTCAGTATCTGTCTAGCTGGAATGCTTTAGAGCGTATTAATACATCTAATAGGTCTCTGTGTCATGCTTAGGTTTCTAGTGGCACACCATGTCACCTGTGTGTGTGTGTGTGTGTGTGATTATGGTGGTGTGGCTGGATAGGATATTTTTATTTTTACAGCAATACAGCCCAAAACTGCAATTAAAGTTTAATGATGTAACAACTAGCTTCCATGTGGTTTGACAGTGGGCATGTTTATGTACATTTACTTAGGAAAGTTAGATAAACTTTACAGTGTGGACACAGACATGCCTAGGTTTCTAATGTGTTTAGTGTGGTTATGGTGTTGTGGTTGTAACGGAGAATATTTTTGTGAACTTTTGAAACTTTGGGGTGGGTTTGAAACTTCCCCAAATAAATAATAGATCTGTTAATCTAAGTAGTAATTACAGGGCTGATACACATACAGGGGAGAAACTTAATTGTTTCCCACATCACGCATCTGTTAAATAAAGAGACATTTTTGGGGTTTCCCTGTATATCTTTGGCTGTCCTGGAACTCATTTTGTAGCCCAGGCTGGCCTTGAACTCAGAGAGATCCATCTGCCTCTGCCTCCCGAGTATTGGGATTAAAAGGCACGTGCCACCACCACTGCCAGGCTTTGTTGGTTTTTTTTTATTATTATTTTAGATTCATCTTAATATATGGAATAAAAGCCAGGTTTTTGAATTTTTACTTATTTTATGTACACATATATATTAATGTGTGCATATCTCTATGTAGACCACGTGTTCACATGGTGCCTGTTGGAGCCGGAAGAGGTTCCTGGATCCCCTGGAGTTGGAATTACAGATGATTGTAAGCTACCCAGCTTGGGTGCACTGATCCACTCAGGTCCTCTCAGAGAAAATACTCCTAACCACTGAGCCATTCCCCAGCCCCAATTAACAGTTTCTTTTAATTGTCTGTGTCTGTGTCTATGTGATTGTATACATGTGTGCATACATGTATGCAGATGCCTGATGAGCTCAAAGGGTGGTTGTAAGCTATCCCATGTGAATGCCAGAAACTAAACAAACTCCGGCACTCCCCAATAGCAGTATGTGCTCTTAATTGTCAAGCCATCTCTGTCTTCCAAGCGCTGAGATTGACCTACTATGCCTAATATGTAGCCCTGGCTATCCAGGAACTTGCTTTCTAGACCAGGCTAGCCTCAAACTCAGATCCCCCTGCCTCTGCTTCCAGAGTGCTAGGATTAAAGGCTCTTTTTGAAGAAACTCAGTCCTTGGTTGGGTCATCTACCTGAGAGCACAGAGCCTGGTATACACCAGGCTTCACCTGGGTGGATACATGTTGAGTGAAAGAAGTTCAGCACCGGTAGAACCAATCCCATTTTATCTCCTCCTCCCCTCTTCCAGTATTCTAAAAGATCTTTGTTCTTCAATCTGGAGTACTTAAAAAAAAAAAACAACAAAAAAAAAACTTCGGGGCTGGAAAGATGGCTCAGTGGTTAAGAGCACTGTCTGCTCTTCCAAAAGACCTGGGTTCAATTCCCAGCACCCACATGGCAGTTCACAACTGTCTGTAATGCCCATTCCAAAGGATCTGACACCTTCACACTAATGCACATAGAATAAAGTTAAATAAATTAAAAAAAAAAAAAAAAACTTCAGCCATTTTCCTGTGGGATGGTGTGATAAGAGAAAATTCTGAGGTGTCCTAAATTCAACTATAAAAGCAGAAGGCAAGAGTAGAGAAGAGATAGATTAGTGGCTCTTGTTTGCATTAGACAGGATCTCACTATAGATAGATAGATAGATAGATAGATAGATAGATAGATAGATAGATAGATATAGATATAGATATAGATAGATCTGGCTGGCCTGAAACTCATTATGTTGAGGAGGCTGGCATTGAACATACAGAGATCTTGTAAGTACTGACTTCAAAGTGCTGTTGGGATTAATGGTTTTAGCCATACTACCTGTTTTTGTTGTGTTTCATGTAGCTTCAAGCTGGCCCCAAACCTGCTGTTCAGTTAAGGATGACCTTGAACTACTTTACAGGGATCTTACAGACTCTCCACCCATCACAACACTTTTTGCTTTGAGTTGTCTCACTATGCTTATTTGTATAGTTAACATAGACTCATATATTCAATGCAATTTATGATTTCTTTGTTGTTTTGGTTTGGTTTTTGACAGGGTCTCTCTGTGTAGCCCTTGCTGTCCTAGACCTCACTCTGTAGACCAGTGTGGCCTCTAACTCAGAGAACCACTGGCCTCTGCCTCCTACATGTTCGGAGTAAAAGCATATGCCACTACTACCTAACTTTATATTCCATTTTATATGAATTAAAACTCGCACTGAACAATGAGTTCTGGGTTTCAAAAGAGGATTTATTTTTGCACTTGGCTAACCTGCCTTTGTCCACCAGCTGAACAAACACACAGGCTATCATCATTTTTTTAAATTGATGTACATTCCCTTTACTTTTTTTTTGTCTCGACAGGATGTTGCCAAAATACGCATTCTTGTCTTGAATTCACCCTGTAGCTCAGGCAGGATGGAGCTGGTTAGGGTTAGGATTAAGGTGAACTTCCTGCTCAGGTAACAGACATCTCTGTAACCATAGGCACTTGGAGGCAGGAGGATCACCTAGAATTCTAGGCCCGCAGGGGCCATAACCTTGTTTCCACAAAGTAATGGCTCAAGGATTAGAATGTGATGTTGGGGATGATGCCTCAGTAGGTAAAATGTTTGAGCAGTACATTTCTTCCCTAGCACCCATGGAAAAAAGGAAAGGCCAGAGGTGTGTTGCCTAGCCCAATAAGACACAGGTCTCAAAGAAAGTAGACAGTATTCCAGAGGATGACACCTGTGGCTGTCTTCTGACTTCACACACATGCGCGCGCGCACACACACACACACACACACACACACACACGACCATTTTTAAAGAACCCGAGGTTACGTCGAAATTCTGTCTTTTAAATACTGGGGCTATATTGTTTTGTCTCTGTTCCCACTAACCTGACCACGACTTAAACTCCAAATTGTGCTGCATTTATTTCTTAGAGAAAATATCATGCCTCTTCAAGCTGGGAGTATTTCTTTAGATTGGTCGTAACAGGAGGCACCCCATAGAAACTGGCCGACTGCCCGTAATGGGACACGTGCTCAGCCTATAAGCGGCATTGTCCTTATGAAGGGAGCCGAGTGCAGTCACGATGACGTCTTCATCACAGGGTGGACAGTAGTCCGCCCACCTTTGTGCGTGCGCACCAGCCTTCCTCCTCGAGCCCCGCCTCCATCCAGGTAGGGGTGGCATGCGAAGGAGGGGCGTCAGTGAGGGCGGGACCCGAGGGCAACTCTGGGGCCTTGGGGTTCCCCTGACTTCCGACTGTCCCTGTGGCTGCCCTTCCGGGATGGCGACATTTCCACGGCCCAGTGACGGCGGTCGTGCAGACGCGGCGGGCGCACTCGTGGCTGCAGCGGTCTGTCTCCGCAGCTTTCCTGCTCCTGTCCCCAGGACCCGCAGTTCCCAGCCTGGAGTCGGGTGTCCCGGGTGGCTTGAGGACATGGGGTGCTGGGCATGTGCCGAGCGGCGCCGCCCGCCCATCCTGACTGGCCGAGCCTAGGCTGCCAGAGCGAGGATCCTCTCCCCAGGCTCCGTGCGGCTCCCTCGCCTACGCCTTCTGCTCCAGCGGCCGCGCAGCCGAGCGGAAAGCCGCGGTGGCGTGCTACCGGGCCCACACCCCTGCAGTACCGAAGCCCGACTGATGTTGCAGGGTAATAGGGACCCAGATGCAGTTCCAAGGGGCTCTCATCCAGACCTAGGCCCAAGCGCGCCTTCTGTGTGTCACTGTGGAGCGAAGTAAGGGGGCTTATCCTTGTTTCATTCTGCAACTACTGCAGTTAGCTAGGTCCCTTTCATCCACTGTTGTGCTTTGCACATTTCAGTGACGGAATGAAATGGGAAATTACAGAAATAAACAATAGGCTTAGGCACTTTTATTATGGTGCAATGTTGTGTTTTATTAATTCCTTAGTAGGCCTGATTTATAGATTTAAGCGTTATCACTGTTTATATAAGGAAAATGTATGCATTGTTCACTATCATGAGTGAGATCATGGAACGTACCCTCCGATGAAGGGGATACCTATTAGGAAAAGTATACCCATTGGGTGCAGTGAGCTCTGCAAGGCCAGGAGAGACCGTGGCCTGTTTGAAAGAGACTGGATGTAGAAACCAGTCTAGTGCCTCTCATGAGGCCTGGAGCCCTCAGTGAACCTGGGTGAGTGAGAAAGTTCATTGACTAAGGGAGTAGGACTAGGCGTAGAGTTCTCAGCTCATGGCTGTCCCCCAGCCTCCCCTGGGCTCATGCAGACAAAAGTAATTAGGCTGAGCCTTTAATCACAGCTGGTTTCACCAGCAAGAGGATGTGGGAAAGGAGGGAAAGGGCAGAAATCCTGGAGACAGGCATGCCTCTTTCAGGGACCCTCTCCTCCTCCCCCAGTTTGGCTCTCAGTAATCTACTGTTTTCTTGTCTCCCTCAGGACACTGGGTTCCCTGGTTGCTGCCCCAGGCTTAATGATTGTCCAGAAGGCGGCTATAAAGAGCCTGGGTGGAGGAGGGAGCAGAAAAACACAGCTCAGCAGATCCGGGCACTAAAGGGAGCTGCGAGCAGGAGCAGTCAAGAGGCTGTGGTCAGAAGCACTGTGACCTGGCCAGCAGGGCCTGCTTTTTCTACCATGGCAGCCCAAGGCTATGGCTATTACCGCACTGTCATATTTGCGGCCATGTTTGGGGGCTACAGCCTGTACTACTTCAACCGCAAAACCTTCTCCTTTGTCATGCCATCCTTGGTGGATGAGATTGCTCTGGACAAGGATGATTTGGGTGAGCCTTGGAAGGGTAGGGTGGTGGGCTGTAGGATACACTATTTGGACTATGGTGTATACAAGCATGAAGTGTGCATGGAGGGTTTCGAGCATGTACCAGGTGCAGAGGCTGAGTTCCATGTGCATGGGTGTGGATGAACGACAGAGGCGGGCTCCTTAGCTGATATATGTGCCTGTGCCCAGCAGGCACGGGGGTGGAGGGGCTAGCAAGGTTTTCACACCTGTAGGTGGCATTCTACACCTGCAGGTTACAGTGAACACGGGGAAAGTAGTGCCATGCTTTGGTGTGTCCTGCCATGCCACCTTCCAAGAGGAGTAAGATCTTCTTCTTTTGGTTGTTTCCTGAGACAGGGTTTCTCTGTGTAGGCTTTGCTGTCCTGGATTCACTTTGTAGACCAGGCTGTCCTCAAACTCACAGAGATCCGCCTGCCTCTGCTTCCCCGAGTGCTGGGATCACAGGCGTGCACCACCATGCTTGGTGTCATACTTTATTCTAGAGCCCTTCACTCCACATTCAGGCATGGTGGGGCAGCAGAACTGCTTGAGGCCTTCTGTTGGCATTCAGGGCACTGCAAATTCCAGGGAGAAAAACATCACCTTTCCAGTTCAGACAGACAGATAGAAATCTAAGAAGTCCCAAGTCAGCCTGGGCCTATTATGCATGGCTCGGCGGGCAGGAGAGTGTCGGATCTGCCGTCCAGGTCTGCCTGTTAATCTGGGAAGGAACCTGTTTCACCCTGCCAAGCACCTGTACACACCTGACCCCTTGCCTTCCTCCGTCCCTCCTGTGCCTCTGCCCTGTCCCTAACCCCTCAGGTGTCCTGCTCCCTGCTCCTCTCTGCTGCAGGGCTCATTACAAGCAGCCAGTCGGCAGCCTATGCCATCAGCAAGTTTGTGAGTGGGGTGCTGTCCGATCAGATGAGTGCTCGCTGGCTCTTCTCCTCTGGGCTGCTCCTGGTTGGTCTGGTCAACGTCGTCTTCTCTTGGAGCTCCACAGTGCCAGTCTTTGCTGCTCTCTGGTTTCTTAATGGCCTTGCACAGGGACTAGGCTGGCCCCCCTGTGGGAAGATCCTGAGGAAGGTGAGTGCATCCGACATGCCTGCCTGGCATGGCAGACTGTACCTAATGAACACTTGGAGATGCCCCTTCTGACACCCCTGCCCCCTACCTTCCTCCCCTAACCCATAGCAGGTTCCTCAGGAGTTCCCCGCCAGCTCCTCCTGCTGTTAGGATATTTTAGGAGCCTGAGAGTGGTGGGATCGGGTGGCAGATGAGGGAATTGGTTCTGCCAAGTAGAAGCACTCTTTTCCCTCATGCCTGTAATGTGAGTCTCTTGGTCTGCCACACTTGAGCTGCTCCCTCGCCGTGGACTGTAAGCCAGGCACCTATTCTGCCCACTTCTGTCTCACAGTGGTTTGAGCCTTCCCAGTTTGGCACTTGGTGGGCTGTGTTGTCAACCAGCATGAACCTGGCTGGAGGTTTGGGACCTATCTTGGCAACAGTCCTTGCCCAGAGCTATAGCTGGCGCAGCACACTGGCCCTGTCTGGGGCACTGTGTGTGGTTGTCTCCTTCCTCTGTCTGCTGCTCATCCACAATGAACCTGCTGATGTTGGACTCCGAAATCTGGACCCTACCCCCGCCAAGGGCAAAAAGGGTGAGCGTCTACCAAGCTGACACCTAGGGCACCTTCATTCACCCTTTAGTTGGCACAGTTTTATTAGGACTAGCCTTTACTTGCCAATGGATGTAGGCAAAGGAGTGGCAATGGAGGTTGGGTGGAGAGGTAAAATTCTATTCTGAAAGCCAGAGCCAGCACTTCCTGGGCCTTCTCTGACAGCACAGACCTCTCTATTCTGAACAGTGCCGTAAGTTTAAGCAATCTGGGTGCCTTTTTTCTTTCGAACCAGTCCTGTTTCTCTTTCACTTGAGGGATTTGGAGCAAGGTAGGGAAAGGAGAGCAGGGGTTTAAGGAGTTACTTTCACATCATTCCTGGTTGTGCACCTAGGTTCTGTCCTGACAGCAGGTTAATGAATGGTGGTGGTGCCCTGGGGCCAGAGCCCGAATCCTACCTGGCCTTTTCCTACTGCAGGCTCATCAAAGGAGGACAGCACCCTACAGGATCTGCTGCTGTCGCCCTATCTATGGGTGCTTTCCACCGGCTACCTTGTGGTCTTTGGAGTAAAGACCTGTTGTACAGACTGGGGCCAGTTCTTCCTTATCCAGGAAAGAGGGCAGTCCGCCCTTGTGGGTAAGATGAGTGTTTGGACAGGGAAGGGTGTAAAAATCAGAGTCAGTGCAGGAGATATGCAGGCCCTGCTTCCCTTTACCAACTCAGTCCTTCCCTGAGGCTGGGCACTCTTGATCATGGGTCTGATTCGTAGGACAAGCCTGTGGGACAACCTCAATGGGAAAACATCTCTTCTCTCTCTTCCCTTCCTTCTCCCTACAATTCCCCACGCAGGTAGTTCCTATGTAAGTGCCCTAGAAGTTGGAGGCCTTGTAGGCAGCATTGCAGCCGGCTACCTGTCAGACCGGGCCATGGCAAAGGTGAGTGGGCAGTAAGAGAGGCTCTTCGAGTCCTTGCATGGCTAGGCCAGTCAGGGGAGAGACAGGAGTCCTGGTGTATGGTCTGGTTGGCACAGAAGGTTGAAGTTGGGTGGGATGGGAATGATTCCAGGGCTTCTCTTACCTGCCTTAGAGATGTAGAGATGAGGCTTGTGGGAAAAGTTCTAACCGCTGGCAAAGGGAGCCAGAATCTTTCTCCCTAGTCAGTAAGCTTCTCTGCCCTTTAAGAAAACCAGGGGTGGCATTGGACCAGGTGCAGCTCCCTAGCACGTATCCCATGCCTGCCCCAAGGTGGAGGAAGGGATGTTGTGGAATTTGGCCTCAGAACACTGAGCAGCTCCCAGGGCCTCCCAGAGCTGTCTGGGGCCAGGAACTGTGACATATTGCCAAAGACCTGTCAGCAATAGTCCTGCTGTGTCAGAGTCCAGGGGTGGGGGTGTTTTGCCCTGCTCAGAGGACCTGATATGGCTGGCAATGTATCCTTAGGCAGGGCTGTCGATGTATGGGAACCCTCGCCATGGCCTGTTGCTGCTCATGATGGCTGGCATGGCAGCGTCCATGTTCCTCTTCCGGGTAACGGTGACCAGTGACTCACCCAAGGTAAATATAGAGCCTCGCTGTCTGCAAGGGAGAGAAAGTAAGACCCTCTCCTCCGGGCCAGCTCCTTCTCCCTTTGTGGTTCTTTAGTACCTTACTTTCTCTCTTCAGTACTCTGTGTCCCACCTCCACTCTGGGCCTGGTTTTCTTCTCTTTCCTCTGCTCTCTAGGATGCTTTCTGGACTCCTGCTCTCCATCCTTTGGCTGAGCTCACAGGCTTTACCGAGCACGAGGTGCCTTAAAGATATCTCTGGTTTTCTTCCTGGTCTGTCTCACTTTTGTTTCACCCGTCTGACCCCTAACCAACCCAGCTTGCACAAATTCTCAAACAGCCAGCATCCAACTCAGAGGAATGTCTCCTCTGCCCACCTAGGCCCTTGTGGCTGGCTCATTCATTGTGCCAGCTGTATCATCAGCAGTACTGGGGAGTGGGGTGAGGATGGCTCCTGGCTATGCCTTGACTAGTTTGTTCCTCCTTAGGCACTTGTGGGCGGTTCCTAATTTTCAGTGCTATCTCTTGCTGCCCTTGCAGATCTGGATCCTGGTGCTGGGAGCTGTATTTGGTTTCTCTTCTTATGGTCCCATTGCCTTGTTTGGAGTCATAGCCAATGAGAGCGCCCCTCCCAACTTGTGTGGCACCTCCCATGCTATTGTGGGACTCATGGCCAATGGTAAGTGGCATTTGCTGGAATAGCTGCCTCCCTTCAATGCCTTGCTTAGGCCTATCAGAGGTAGAACTGCCTACCTGCTTAACCCTCACACACGGCTCAGGTTCTTCTCCTTCTCCACACAGTGGGTGGATTTCTGGCTGGGTTACCCTTCAGCACCATCGCCAAGCACTATAGCTGGAGCACAGCCTTCTGGGTGGCAGAAGTGATCTGTATAGCCAGCACAGCTGTCTTCTTCTTGCTTCGAAATATCCGCACCAAGATGGGCCGAGTACCCAAGAAGGCAGAGTGAAGACAGCACTCAACTCCGGAGCGTCCCCAACTGCATCCTTGCTGTCAGGGCACAGAAACGGAGAGGGGCTGCGCTGGTCAGCATAGAACCTTCGCCTTTCTGTGTCTACACTGTCTCCCTGGACGTCCATGGTGCTGCAAGTTATCACTGGCAAATGAGATCCCAACTCCCCATCCTACTCTCTATTTAAATGGTGGTTTTGTTTTATAGACTCCATCAACTTGTTTCTACCATCTAGTCATCGACAGACAACTCCTGCATTCAGGGCGTCTCCTATACCCTTCATTCTCTCCTAGGCCCTGTCCTGTTCCCATCTCCTAGTGAGGTGAAGCTGTCTCTCCAGCTGCAGAACATTAATGGCCTGTGGTTTCTGTTGTATCCCAAGGCTTCTTGGCAGGGGGCAAAGTTATTGCTAAGTCCCTAAGGGAAGAGAGGAAGCAACCACTCTCATCAATACCCTGGGGCAAAAGGGAGGAACACAGAGGGTTAGACTTGTTAGAGATTAATAAAACTAGATTTGATACTAAACAGTCAGTGGCTCATTCTTTCAAAGGGAGACATAAGCTGGACACTGCTTTCCGTTGGAAAGTATTCAGTATCGGTACTTTCCACCCACAAAAGGAAAGGTTTTTCTCTGGAGTGAGGCATAAATGGAGCCTTTGAAGCACAAGCTCAGCCTTAGCTGAACACTGTACACATCTGGGTTGTGCACATAGGTTAACTAACTTGATGGGCTGGGGGGGGGCACAGGCCTGTAATTCCAGCACCAGGGGAGGCAGAGGCAGGCGGATCTCTGTGTCTACAAAGTCTACAAAGTGAGTCCGAGACATTCAAGGCTACACAGAGAAACCTTGTCTCCAAAAACAAAACAAACTAACAAATGAACAATTTGATGAAGGGTGGTCAGAAAGCATGTATACAAACTCAGGCCATCAGAAACTGCTTGACTTGTGGCAGCACAGGTGCTTTGTAATGTCCTAAATTCTATGTGTAAAAGAATGTACATCCTGGTGTCAGTGTATACTGAGATAAAACTTAGCTTGATTGTTAAGTGCTAATATGTGCTCTATCATCCACCTTCACCCCTCAGGATCCCAGGAAACGAGCAGCTCTGGGACCACATCTAAGGCTCAAGAGTGAAACTATTATGTTAGTTTGTTTAATGAACACCAATTTGTTTTGTTTTCTACTAGAAGATAGTACCTCACCTTTGCAGAATGCCCTTACCATTTCTACTTTCCCCTCTCATGCCTTTCTCCCAAACCATCAGTAAGGACAGCAAACACTAGAACAAAGGAATGTTTATTACAGCATTGCTAAGCCAGCTTCCTCCATAAATAAATCTGTACAGAGTAGGGCACAGGACTGTGATATATACAAAAGGACATAGAACATAGCTTTCTAGCCCAGGATCTGTCTCCATCACCAGGCTCAGCATTCTTCCATTTTCAAGTATGTTAGCAAGGCTGCTGTAATAGGATCCTCACTGGAGTAGAAACAGCAAAGCCGTTCTGCAGCATGTCTCAGAATTTAGGGGTCCACTCCAGGCTCAGCTTATGACCCAGGCCCGAAAGTGCCAGCCTTCTCTGCCACTTCTAGAGCTACCTTCAGGTTCTGGTCAAATAGCTCACATCTAGGACAGACCCAGAAGACAAAACATTGTGAGGTATAATACTCCCACTACAAGGCAGAACTGGTAGAAATTATTTGAAGGTCTTGAAGCACAAGGAGACCCTGTGTCCTCAAGATCAATAGAGCTGGTCACTGTTGTCTCTATCTGAAAGCAATACTTGGTCACACTTTAAATGACGTGGGAGATAGCACAAGGCTTTGGCAATACCTGGGGAATGGGACTACCTACCTGATAGGCATTTCCAAGGAGTAGAAAGGATTCTTGAGGGCAAAGTCTGAGTAAATTTCATAAATTTTTCGGAGAAGAGAATCTATTCCAGCTTGCCTAGGATCTGCTAGGACCACGAACTTGATCCCTGGAATAAAGCCAGAAATGGTTACTGGAGGACAGAGAATACAGCAAATAGCATTCTGTATTTCTGTAGTCCTTTCAATTTTGTCAAGTACTACCATTAAGCCCATTTTTATTTTGTCCTTTTTGCCACATAAAGCAGCTAACAAAGGAGGACAGAGATGACGTGGCTGTACTGTCATTAGGTGATGAGTGACCAGACTCAAGGTCAACTGCCATTTTCAGATTTGGACTTCCTCAGTAGAAAGAGGACAACCAGAAGACAAACTCTGGCAGTTCTGGCATCTGCACCAAGGAGTGAAGCAAGGATAAGCAGGATCCAAAGGCCAGGTCTATTCGGCTTTCAATTTTTATTTAGAACACACCTTCCAAAACGTGTGAAACCTAACATTAATGTGGATTTGATCGAAACCCAGGGTTGAGCACACTAGCTGACATAAACAAAATCAGCCTCTGAGTCAATATTGGCTTTGGATTCACAAAACAAATGGATGTAATTGTACAACTGTGCCTGAGAAACCTGACACCATCCCTGACATTGTCCACCAAATCTCAGGTCAATCCCTGGGTTGTCAGCCCCATCTATCCCCTGTGACCTCTGCAGACACATACCTGTCAGTGTCTGGAAGCAGTGCAGCTTAAATGTGTCTGTCTCCAGCATCTCAATGCCTGAACTGCCCTGTTCCGGAGACAACTGGGAACCAATAGCAAAGAGCCTGTATGCAAAGGAGGTAAAGTGGAGAATGTACCAAGTGATGTAAGGGAAAAGTGCTCCTCAAACTGTTCCACTCAAGTACCCAATCTTTGGAGGAGTCTACTTTACAGCCTGGGACAATCAAATAAATACTGTGAACTGCCTAGCAGGAGTGTCAAAATTTCTTTTAGGTTCATTTGCCCTTTATACACATTGTACATCATAATTTTGCTATGTAACATTGTTTCCCTAAGATTAATTTTTTTTTTTTATTTATGGTCTCAAGTCTGGTCATTCAGTCATCTGGTGACAGAGAAGTCAATTCATCTCTAGCCTCCTTGGTAGGCTGCTTTATGTAGCAATGAGGACAAAATACAAATGGGAAGTGTTCTTGCTTGCAAGTATGTATGTATGTGTGCCACATGTATGATTGGTGCCTGAAGGCATCGAATCCCTTGGACTTAAAAGTTGTGAGCCACCATGTGGATGCTGGCTCTCCCAAGAGCAGAAAACACCAAACCATCTCTCCAGCCCCAATACGAAACATTTTACACTAAGTATGTTAGCTAAAGCCTAAATGCTAAGGAATACATGGCTAATCCTATGTCAACACACCTTACACCATAGGAAGTCACAGGAAGACTTTTAATGTCCATTTAATTCAGTTACCTAGGCGGGTAGTAGTGGCACATGCCTTTAAACCCAGTACCTTTAAAGGCAGAGGCTGTCAGTTCTCTGAGTTCAAGGCCAGCCTGGTCTACAGAGTGAGTTCCAGGACAGCTAGGGCTACATAGAGAAACCCTGTCTCGAAAAAACATTTAAAAAGGTCAATTACCTTATTTGTTAAAGATGAAGAAACTAGGGCTAAGAGGACAGAAGCTGACAGGGTAAGATCAAACTACCTCAAACCTCGATACAGCTAATCAGTTATTTCTTCATGAAAAGAGCTCAGCCACTGAAGAGGTGCAAATGATTGTCAGAACACAGAAAACAGTTTAGCCAGCCTAGAGAAAGTCTGGGGAGGAAAAGTTTAGAGGGGGAAGGGGCACTTACGAGTGGAACATGGAGGCCAGCATGAGCTTCTCGTTGGAGGTGAGGCGGGGCCGGCCGAATCGAATGGACACCGGGTAATTCGCCGGGTTACCCAGGTACTCCAGCACCTCCTTCCCGTCGGCCGTGTACTTGCCATTCACGTCCACGCCATTGATGGCCAGCACTGCGTGGCCCACTACAGAAGAGAGGCTAAGAATCAGAGACACCAGCCAAGGCTACACGGAGAAACTGTCTCGGAAAATTAAAAAAAAGAAAAAAAAGTTGTCAGAGGCACCCTGGTCCACGCCCCGCACCTCCTTTCACTCCCATTCCACCCCCAATCCCTCCTGTCACTCCCACCGGCCCGCTTCCGCAGCGCCGGCCCCGCCCTCGAGCCCAGCCCACCCCGGATGCCGTCGCGCTGGCCGAAAGCGACCAGTACACGCTCGTCGTGCAGTTTAAGCAGCAGATCCAGCGGGTAACTGAAAGTTTTCTCCGCCTCAGCCCGTGGCGAGTAGCTGTCCCATTGGTAAATCAGGCCGCCGGCTTTGTTCACCACGTAAACACTAAAAATTGCCATTGCTGGGCTACCGATAGGGCGCAACAATCTTGCCTCTTCCAGCCCCGGAACTAGTCATAGCCCCGCCCCCTGCCCCCGTTGGGCGCATGCGCAAACTATGATCTCCGCTCCTCCCCCCCATAAAGCCAAAAAAATGAATTTCTGGAAACTGGTCTAGTGTGTTTCTAGCGCCAGAGAGGAGCATTTGTCGCTGTCTCGCAGCAGGCTCAAGCAATTTACGGCTAGCGCCTAGGGGGAATAGGTTTCACGGTGGAAGCCACTCCCCCATTCCCTCTAACACGGCAGGATGAGGCGGAGAGTAGCCCGAACATGGCCCCGCCCCTTGCCCCGGAAGTACTCTCTCGAGGCGGAGGCTTCTGGGACTGTCGCGCAGACGGGCTTCCTTTTTTTCCGACATCTTAGTGAGGCTGCAGGGGTCGTCGCCGCTCTCTGAGCTTCGCCATGGTGAGGCTCGTTAGTGCCGAGCAGCGGGGTTCAGAGGGCCGAGCGGTGCTGGGGGGCGGTGGAGGCAACTCTGTGCGCAGCGCTTCGTGATCTGCGGCCCTGCGTCTCGGGGCGGCCGCGGGCATTGCGTCCATGTGCTCCGGCGCCGCCGCCGGGGTTGGTGAAGAACTTGGATGGGAGCGCGTGGGGCCATCCTATGACCAGCCTGCATTCCCGCTTTCTTTCCCTAGCCTCCCAAGGACGACAAGAAGAAGAAGGATGCCGGAAAGTCGGCCAAAAAAGACAAAGACCCAGTAAATAAGTCTGGTGGCAAGGCCAAAAAGAAGGTAAGGGATAGCAATTTGTAAGAGAAAGATTTTAGGGGACCTTTTGTGAACCTGTAATGTGATTATTATTTTTTTTTCCAGATAGTTCTAGAATCATACTTTTGACTTTGTCTTTTGGGGTTTTTTTTTGTTTTGTGTTTCAAGTCAGGGTTTCTCAGTGTAGCCCTGGCTGTCCTGGGCTCGCTTTGTAGACCAGGCTGGCTTAGAACTCAGAAAGATCCCGCCTGCCTCTGCCTCCCCGAGTGCTGGGGGTATAGGCGTCACCACCTGGTCCAGCTTTTTGACTTAATTATCTCTACTCAAGTTCGTAGTCATTTTCAAGAATATGATGGTATGTATATTTTTAAAGCAGTGTTTCTCAACCTTCCTAATGCTGCGACTCATTTATACAGTTCTCCATGAGGTGGTGAGCCCCCCCAGCCATAAGATTGTTTTCGTTGCTGCTTTTAAGTTTTTAATTTTCCTGAGGGGGTGACAAGGGTTTCTCAGACGTGTGTTGTTTGTGAGAGAAAGCTGACTAGTGCTTGTGTTTGTTCTTGACGAGCAGAAGTGGTCCAAAGGTAAAGTTCGGGACAAGCTCAACAACCTGGTGCTGTTTGACAAAGCCACATATGACAAATTATGTAAGGAAGTTCCCAACTATAAGCTTATTACTCCAGCTGTGGTCTCTGAGAGACTGAAGATTCGCGGTTCCTTGGCCAGGGCAGCCCTTCAAGAGCTACTTAGTAAAGGTAAGCGGTGTCTTACGTTTTTAGGGCTGGATTGTTTTGTTGGTAGCATTATTGGGGGAAAAAGAAAATTGTTTTTCTCCCCGAGACAAACAAGTTTCTCCAAGGCTGTCCTAGAACTTTGGTCTAATTTAAGAATTCACAGAGATCCTCCTGTCTCTGCCATCCTGAGTGCTGGGATTAAAGGCCAGACTGGCCTTGAACCCACAGAGATGGACCTGCCTTTGCCTCTCCAATGCTGAGATTAAAGTCACCACCATGTGCAGCTACTGCTGCTGTTCTTCTCATTTATAGCTGGCCTTGAATTCCTGATCCTTTTTACTTCTATTGGGATTGAAAGCAAGCACTACCATGCCCTGCTGTTTTGCATTACCATTTCACTATTTAATCTAGGCAAATGATCTTCCTGCCTTCGATTTGCCTTTTCTTCTAAATACACTAATTCAAGTGACAGGGTCTGGGTGTTGTAGTTTTAGTTGGAGCACAAGTATAAACTGTCAACCTTATATGGGCATAGTGGCCCACTAATTTATACTCAGGGTCTGAAGGATACCTGGTAGAGACATGCCTGTCCTACAGTGCCTCATGCAAAATATCCTATGGCAAGATTGGAAGCCGGAGAATGATCTGGAAGCTCTGAGGCCAGCTAGCCTAGTATACTGCTATGCAGTAGCAGCAGCAGGAAGATCTTGCCTAAACTGACTCCTGATAGTTGATTCTCCCTGCACTTAGACACACACTAAATTTACAGGAAATCCTTAAAAAAAAAAAGTGGTGGTTCACACTTGTTAGTTGTTCCCTGCCTCAGGCAGGATTTCTCTGTGTAGCCCTGGCTGTCCAGGCAATTCACTTTGGCCTTTGCCTGGTACCACTACCCTGCTCAAATGCATATGCTTGTAAATCCCAGCACATTGAATACTGATCAGTGCCAATTCCCAGACTAGCATGGACTAGAGTAGGACCCTTTAGCACCATAAGCACCGACAATCTAATTGCTAAGTAATTCTGTTTGGAAAAGAAATAGCAAATGTGTGTAGGGAGGAGCAGTTCTGCTAGGCCACAGAGGGGGACTTCGCAGCCAGCCCTGAAGATACCTGATAAAACAGGGCCAGAGAAAGGCCCTCCCCAATCCGTGGACTTGGAAAGGGGCAGGAAGAAGCTGAGGGAGGGTGGGATTGGGAGGGAATAAGGGAGCAGGATACAGAGTCAATAAAATGTAACTAATAATAACAAACAAAAAAATTCCAAAAAAAAAAATGTCATCCTTAGGGCTGGAGAAGATTGCTCAAAACCCTTTGTAATGCCGGTTCCAGAGGGTCAGGTTGCCTTCTCAGATAACCGGGTGCACACGCATTTGTGAATGTACACAGACTCATGCAGGCAAAACCTTCAAATTGAAGTTTTAAAACCTTACCCTTTCTCCTTAGGACTTATCAAGCTGGTTTCAAAGCACAGAGCCCAAGTAATTTACACCAGAAACACAAAGGGTGGAGATGCCCCAGCTGCTGGTGAAGATGCATAAGCAGGTGGGAACTGGAGGTCCTTCAGCTGGAGTATTGTATATTCCCTTTATGAGAGCCTTAGATTATGATTTAATTTTTTCCTTTTTTTTTTTACAGGTTCAATCAGCTGTGCATTTTAAAAAATAAAACTTTATTGAGTCAAATGAATGGTTGCCGGAGAGTTTTTTTTTTTTTTTTTTTTTTTGGTCTTAATGATAATTGGAATGGAGTTGTTGCCATGAGATCAGAAGAGTATCATCAGGCTGAGACCCTTCAGCTTTTTCCTTTATGTGACTGCTTGCTTCTTGTTGCCACTTCAGTTTTGAATTGATGCCTGAAAGGAAATAAGGACTTAGCAAGATTAATAGAAAATCTGTGGGGAGGTAGCTAATTAAACTCTGGAGATTTATGCATACCTGGACTGCCAGCGGCGTCCGTTATTCCAGACTCTGCCAAAAGAAGGCAACCAGCCCGCACTGGTGTTGGAGGTGTGGTCAAAGTTGGCACCAACTCGCTCTGGGGGGAGTTTCTTCAGTTTTTCTTTTTCCTCTGCAAATAGAAAATAAGCTGACCCAGCTAATCTTGAATTTAAGTAGTCTTGTCTCAGACAACTAAGTAGCTGAGTCTATAGATGTAACCACTTGAAGTGAGTTCTGCTTGGGATAGCTTGCTTACTTTCTTTAAGAAATTCCTCATAGGAAGGTCCTATGGGGAGGTTTCCAGAGCTGTGTTCCTCCTCTTGGATCATCCAGGGGGGTGTAGCACCTAGAACAAAGCAAAGCCCTTTAAGATCCACAATACTGTCAAACATGTTCCAGCTAGGTATGCTTGTAATTAAACCACAGAGATCCTGGAGTTGGGCAGTAGGCAGCATAAGCATGGCTAAAGCCATATTTTCTGGTGGCTTTTTAGATTTTACTTCACTTCTATGTGTATTATGTTTTGCCTGTGTTTATGTCTGTACCATGCCCATGTGTTGTCTACTGAGGTCATAAGGCTTTTCTGTTTTGAGATGGGGTTTCTCTGTAGACTTGGCTGTCCTGGAACTTACTTTGAAGACCAAGCTGGCAGTGAACTCAGATCCACTTGCTTCTGCCTCCTAAGTGCTTTAAAGGAATGCAATAGCACCACCGGTTATTTGGTTTGGTTTGGTTTTTTTTTTTTTAAGGAAAAATCCTGATAAAAATATGAGTCACCACAGTGAAAGCCCTGAATTAATAGCTTAATAAAGCATTACACTTCATTAAAACACTTCCAATATAACTGCACTTTTTCGGGGTTTTACTCTTAGAGCTTTTGTGCTTTGGAAGGGATATTTGTAAGTGACTGCTGAGCTCTTTCAAGGTGGTATATTATACTCCCAGAACTACAGGAATTTCCACCTCACGGCAAGGCACTTGTTGCATGCAGTTAGTCTTTATGGAGCTGGCCTGAGCATGCAGCTCAGGCGGGCTTAAAAATCAAGACCTTCCTGCTTCAGCTTCCCAAGTGCTGAACTTACAAGGTTTTTCTTTTGCTGTGTGTCTTGCATTGAGAATGCCAGTAACTAAAACAAGCCTGGTTTCAGTTAGGGTTGCTGGCCAGCAAGGGTTAAAGTCACATGTGACTTTTATGGTTACTGCAGATTAGAAGCAAGTACTCTTATTGAACCATTTCCTCAGTTCTTGCAAGTTTTTATCTATTTTGCATACAAATTTCAAAGCTTTATTTTTTTTAAAGATTTTATTTTATGCATTTATATTAGTGCTCTATCTGCATGTGCACGTGCATGCTAGAAGAGAGCAGTTGAGGGTATAGATGGTTGTAAGCCACCATGTGGTTGCTGGGAATTGAACTCAGGACCTCTGGAAGAGCAGATAATGCTCTTAACCACTGAGCCATCTCTCCAGCCCTCAAAGCTTTATTTTAAAAAATAAATAAATAACTGATTAGATATGGGATGTCTAATTCTAGCACTTGAGTTGCATGAGCTAAGAGTTAATCTGTCTTAAAAGAGCTGAGTGTGGTGATCTCCAGGCCACCCCTAGCCATGTCTATACAGTGAGAGCCTGCCTCAACAAAAACCAGCCACAGAAACACTTCAGAAACTTACCTGAGTGGATGTTACCAACTCCAGGTGTATCCTGTGGTGAAAATGGGGAAGGAAAATAGATCTAAGATAAAATAGCTAGAGACAGTAAATGTTAAGGGAGGGGAACACAACTTCTGACAATCTACTTCACTTCTGAAGAACTCACCAGTCACAGAACAATCCCAAGGTGAGACAGGTAGATGGGGTAAAACTGGTTGGTAAAGTTACATGACAACAAAAAAATGGAAGGAGGTGCTAGGATTCAATGGCAGGGTAATAGGGCATAGCTTCAAATCCCTGATGCTGAACACCCTGAAAAGTTGCAAAGGAATCTGGGAACACCACCAAGGAAGGGTTCAATAAGGGAAAATCAATGGAGAAGATGATAGCTAGAGTAGGTAGAAAAGCCAAAATAGTGCTCTGGCACCTGAAGGGTTAGTGACAACTCTGGGTTCGCTTGTCCATTGTACCTGATGGCCTATGAAAGTTAGGTGCTGTCCTGTCCCCATCCAGTCAAGCTCTGGAACACGTTGCGGGTCCAAGTGTGTTACCTGCTGTGAGCTGGAGGCTATGTGGCTGAAAGATAAAGGAGCCAGACTGGCAGATGAGGTCCTTGAGCAGCGAGGGTGGCAAAGATTAGGTCTGCTCCCATTTCCCAGCATCCAACTCAAGATGCTCCCTAGTAACTTACCCATTGGTTGCTTTCCAGCTTCCAGAAGCCGAAGAGCCCTCTTCTGGATCTGGCTCTGCCTGAGGCTGAGTTTGATTCAGGAAAAATAAATGTGTCTAAAGTGCTTAAGAGCCTGCCTGGGCCATGCCCCCAACACTGCAGACTCCAGTAACTTATGGAGGGTACTGCCCATCTGCCAGCTCCCAGCCCTACCCACATCTCTACTAAAGCGGCCTGCCCCCGGTGAACAGGGAAGGGAATTGAGGCATATGAACTTGTGACCCAGTAGCTCCTGAGAGAAGAGCTGACTTGAAATGCTGGACAGGAAACGCCGGGCATCAGTGGGTTTGGATACTGCTCAGGGTCCTCCGAGAGAAACCAACCTCTAAGGCAGAGCGGACCACTTCCTGCCGACTCTGCTCTACCTCACGGATCTGAGCTGCCATCTGTGGGAGAGACAATACTTAGGTCGGTTCAGGACTATGGGGAGAGGTCCTTCAGAGGCCTTTCTTCCTACCTCTTTAATCACACCATCCTCTTTTTCCTCATAGGAATCCAAGCCTTTGACCATGGATTTCTTAAACCTAAAAATATAATTACAGAAATACTGAAAAAGAGCTAAATCCACCTAAAACTCCAGCCCCACCAGCCATAAAGAACATTTCAGTGGATAGTTTCTGATTCTGAGGGAAAAAAAACATAATGGCAGGATCTGATTGTATAGCTTCAACTAGCATGGAACTCCACCTCAGCCATTTGAGTGCTGAGATTACAGGAATGAACCACCACGCTCAGCTTAATTCTGTGAATTTCCAACCAAAAAAACTGCTAACGTGAGCATCTATGCCTCTTACTGGTACACCTAACACTGTCACAAAGCTCTACGAGCTTTTTTTTTTAATGAGTTTGAGTTTGGATGTTTCGCCTGCATGTATGTCTGTATGCTACATGCCTTTCTGGTTCCCTTGGATTGCAGAAAAGGACGTTGGATCACTTTGAGCTACAGTTATGGGTGGTTGTGAGCTGCACAACTAGTGGGAACTGGAAACTGAATTCAAGTCTTCTGCTAACCGCTGAGAATGATCTCTAACCCCTGTAGACCAGGCTGTCCTCGAACTTACAGAAATCCACATTGGGATGAAAGGCATGCGCTACTCAGGTTAATAGTTTCTAACAGGCATATTACACTGTTGGTGAAGTGCCAGCACTTACCCTGTCCCCATTAATGCCACCTTTTTTTTTTTTTTTTTTTGGCTTTTTGAGACAGGGTTTCTCTGTATAACACTGGCTGGCCTCAAACTCAGAGATCTGCTTCTGCCTCCTAATTGCTAGGATTAAAGGTGTGTACCACCACTGCCCAGCCCACTTAATCTTTTTTTATTTTTTTAATTAAATTTTTATTTTTTTACATTAATTACATTTTATTTGCTTTGTATCCCAGCTGTAGCCCCCTTCCTCATTCCCTCCCAATCCCACACTCCCTCTCTCATCTTCTCTTATGTCCCTCTCTAAGTCCACTGATAGGGAGGTCCTCCCCTTCCATCTGACCCTAGCTTATCAGGTCTCATCAGGACTGGCTGCAATGTCCTTGTCCTCCTCTGTGCCCTGGCAAGGCTGCCTCTCTCTCAGGTCGGGTGGTCAAAGAGCCAGCCACTGAGTTCATGTCAGAGACAGTCCCTCCACTTACCCTTTATACCTAAGAAATTTGTAGGGTATTTTCCTATTTAAATCCCTCCATTCCTTACATGTATCTCCCTTCTGCCACAGCAAAAACTCTGGTCCCCAACAACATATTTGTATTTGTTGTATACTGCAATACTTAAAAAGTGAGGCTACCTCACTTTTTAAAAGAGATACCTCAGTGGTTAAGAGCACTGGCTGCTCTTCTAGAGAACTCTGTCAGGATGGACTCCCAGTATCCATTCGGTGGTTCATGGAGACTATAACTCTAGTTCCAGGGCATCTAATGCCCCCTTCTACCTTTAGAGGGCACCAGGCACACAAATAGTATGCAGATATACATGCTGGTAAAAACCCATACACATAAATCATTAAAAAAAAAAAAAAAGAAAGAAAGAAAGAAAAGCATATACTACTCTTCCAATGAGTCAAGTTCAGTTCTTAGCATCCATGTTGGGCAGCTGACAACAACCTGTAACTCCAGCTCCATGTGCAGCAGCACTCACAAGCACATACCCAACACACACACACATACCCAACACACACACACACACACACACACACACACACACACACACACACACTCTAATCAATCTTTAAAAAAAAAAACAAAACCACTATTGACTTGGAGAAAGATCCAAAGTTAAGCGCACATACTGCACTTGCATACAACCCAAATTCACATTCCAACACAAATGCGGGTCTGTTCACAACTGCCTGTAACTCCAGCTCCAGGAAAATACCACCTCTGGCCGCCAGGGACACCTAAATTTGCACGCATGCATACACAGACACCATTATCAAGAATAATAATAATAAGGGCTAGAGAAATGGCTCAGAGGTAAAAAGCTCTTGGTTTTAGTTTTTAGCACCCAAATGCTGGTTCACAACTGTCATAACTCCAGTTCTAGGGTACATGACATCCTCTTCTGACCCCTGCAGATACTACATGCTCATGGCATAACACATATACAGGCAAAACACTCCTATACATAAAACAAAAATAAGTCTTAACTAATACCACCACTGAGGAAGTGGAGGGAGAAAGATCTTGAGTTTGAGGCCAGCATGGATTATGTAGTGAGATCCTATCTCTAAACAAGTAAGGTAGTTGTCTTAGCCTCCTGGGTACAGCAATATACCTATAATCTGCATTGGTATACTCTTTTATACCTTTTTTTTTTTTTTTTAATTAGAAGGGTATAGGCAGATCTCTGTGAATTCATGCCCAGCCCAATCTAATAGTGAGTTCCAGGACAACCAGGACTACATAGAGGCCCTGCCTCAAAAAAAAAAAAAAAAATTCATTACCCTCAACAATAATATGTTTCTATAGCTCTTCATTCACTAATCAAAAATCAGATGCTGAAGAAATAGCTCAGACGTTAAAAGTACTAGCTGTTTTATAGAGACACAGGTTTAAAGCACCCACAAGACAGTTCACAACCATCTGACTCCAGTTCCCGGGGATCAAGATAACCTCTTCTGACCTCTGACCTCTTGTCTTAGCCTTCCAAACAACTGGGACTACAGGCCTAAGGCACTATACCCAGTCAACACGTTTTGAATGTGTGTTCAGTATAGAGCGTGGAGGGTGTACTGATAAAAAGTGCTATGAAGCTGGACACGGTGGTGCAGACCTGTGATCCCAGCACTCCGGGAGGCGGATCTCTGTGAGTCTGAGTCCAGCCTCGACTACAAAGTGAGTCCAGGACAGCAAAGGCTACAGAGAAACTCTATCTCAAAAAGGGGAAAAAAAAAAAAGTGCTATGAAAACACTAGATAATAATGAAATCCTCGCTGGACTTTCCAGTACATAGCTTGGGGGGATCTGGAGCTTGTGATCCTCCCACTTCAGCTAGGACCTGCAACAGTAAATGAGCACCAACATAGCTGAACTTCCCCAGTCTGTTCTGGTTTTGAGATAAGGTCTCATTCTGTACCCAGGCTGGCTTCCAACTCTCAAGGATCCACTCTCCACCTCCCTAGTCATGGGATTATAGAACCACCACACTCCCTCCAAACTTTCCAATTGATAGAAGCTTTTGTGCTTGACAAAGATCTGTAGAGTTCACTTTGCTACATCTTTTATAACAGATGACTTACCTTGCATAGTCCTGGGGGGAGATCAGGAACTTCTCTTTCATCTGGGCATTGGCCTTGTTCTCCCACCAGAATTTGTTAGTAGCTTTCTTATGCTCTGGGCTGAGAATGGAGAGAAAGAGTAATCGCAGCTACATTAAAGCAGTAAAACGGTACTAGGCATCAAAGCATTAGGTAGGTAATGCAGATTGGCTTCTGGGTTGCTTCTGTGGACAAGGCAGATCTCTACCTCAGAACTCCTTTCTTCCAATAAAGTGGGAGGAGGAGGGCAAGCTGGCTTTTTTTAGCAAAACCACCCACACCACTGGGACCACAGTGGGGGCTAAGACACCCTACGCTCCTAGGACGGCCAGGTAATTCACACCCCAACGAAGTCACAAAACCGACCGTCCTCTCCCCACTTCCAACTTTCCACGCCACCTGTGTGCGCCTCTCTGCGTGTGTACCGGGGCGAGGGGTGTTCCCCAGCTATCACCTGGCCAGATGTTCCAGCAGGCCCCCCTGCAGCACTGTCACGTTTCCATGGCTCAGGTGTTTCCGCACTTCGCAGCCACAGCACGGGCACCAACAGCACCGATCATGCTCAGGGACGTAACGCTCCACCTGGGCGGCGCGGACGGCCTTGCGGGCGGCCTCCACCTGCCGGACGGAAGCCAGCTAGGACCCTGAAACCACAGCCCGCATCTCCGGCCTCCCCCAGCCCCGCGTCCGCACCTGCGGCAGAAGCCGCTCCAGAGCCCCCTTCAACTGCCGCTGGTGCTTGTGGCTGTAGACGTGTCCACGACCACAGAAGAAAGTTTGGCGACACAGAGGACATCGCTGCGGTGGCGCCATAGACCCAGGACTCCCGATCACCGCCACCATCAGCCGGCTTGTCACCACCCACTGAACCCTGACCCCTCAGGGCGGGACGGGGCGGGGCGAGGAGAACCTGGGCGGTCCCGGGGGCCCCCTAGAGGCTGTAGGCGCTATTGCAATCCATTCTGCGGCTGCGCAGACCACTGAGCACCTTGCCCCTTCCACGCTCCCGAAGAAAACTCCGGTGTGGGTACAGGAGACAGCGCGCACTCCAGTTAGGACCTCAGACCACACACTTCTAGGCGTTGACAAAGACCCAAGTTAGACAACGTAACAAATCAGAACTGGCAATTACAGGGCACACACTGTATGCCCGACGCTTTGTGGTGTGGCACCGTTGGCATTTTACACGTGGGAAAGATTCGGCTCGGAAGAAATGAGGGCCTCTGAGGAAGGCTGCAGAGGTGTGTTAAGCAGGTAGTCAGCTCCTCCGGCTTCTAGAAAGCCTGCAGGGGACCGCTCAGTCTAAGCGACTTTAAAAGTGCCCTGCCGTAGAATATTCTTTGTAAATCACTTCTCCCAGCACTGGCTTGGAAACCTAATTCCTTAAACTGCAGTGCTTACGGCTAATCATGCTCTATCGACCTTGCAAAAATTCTATGTCGTATGCCACCTCCGTCAGCCCAGGCAGGTGTTTTTCCTTTCATCAAAGCAGTCTATCCCAATTACTATGAACGTCCTACGCATCTGCAATTTGAAAGTATTTTCAATTATGAAAGTATTTCCCTGCCAAGTGCTCATTTCCCACCTGATCTTGGTTTGCGTGAAACAGAATCCAACATCTTCCTCTTCATGAAGCTGAGAGGCCACGCCTCCCCAGGAGACTAATGGCTGTAAGCCTCACAGAACAGATAGTCAACCGCCGCCCCACAGAAAAACAAACAAACAAACAAACAAACAAACAAACAAACAAACAGGGTTGGGCTACAAAATTCCGCCGATCCCAGATCACCCTGGAAAGCTCCTCAACCCTTCCCCGGCAAAACCATATCTAAAGCCTGAGTCCTTTTCCGCTTCTTGCCTGAGCAGAGGCAGCCACTCTGTGGTGAGGTTTGTTATACTGGTATTCCTCCGCTCCTGACTGCTGGGATACCTTTCCCCTCAGAGCTGCAACACGTGCACCAGGGCAGTTTATGAGTTGGGAAGCCTTTCTCCTCAGAGCTTTAACACCTCTTCTCGGTCCCACAGGCACCCTGCAATAAGCTGTCATATTCACTGGACTCCTGAGGTGTTTTAAAACCAGCCTCTATTTTCTCTCTGTGTGTGTTTCTCTGTGTGTCTGTCTCTCTATCTCTTTAGTTTTTCAAGACAGTGTTTCTCTGTGTAGCCTTGGGTTTCTGGGACTTGCTATGTAGACCAGGCTGGCCTTGAACTCACAGGATCCATTTGCCTCTCCCTCCTCCACTGCTGGTATTACAGGCGTGCACAGCGTCTCTCTTTCACTTCCTTTCTTGCCTTGCTTGGATTCATGCACAATCTGTTGTTTTGTTTTGAGTTTATTTTTTAAGACAGGATCTCATGTGTCCTAGGCTGATCTCTATCTTGCTGTGTTGCTGGAGATGATTTTCAGTTCCTGACTGTCCTTCATCCACTCCCAAATGCTGGGATTACAGCTGTGTGTATATCTGGGCCCATCAGCCATATAAGAGATAACTGGTTTCCAAGTATTTGGTCGCTTCCCACTTCATTTATAATCTGTGAATCCACTTTCCTGATTAGTAACTTATGACTGAATTGCCTTCAGAGTAAACCTCAGCCTCCCTGTATGTCATTTAAAACTTCTTATCAGATGATTCCCAACTTCCTTGATTCACCCCTTTCCAGAACCTCCACTGGCTTCCACCTTTCTTTCAGACAACATTCAATAGTCTTATTGCTCCAATGGACTTTAGCATCTCTATACCTCAATTTCCTATGCCTGGAATTGACCTCTTTCCAATTCCACGTCCTCCTCCAGTGGTCTTCTTACCTTAACTTCCTCCAGGAATGCATGTGCCACCACGTCTTTTTGGCTTTGTTTGTTTTTTTTTTTTGTTTGTTTGTTTGTTTTTGTTTTTTTTTTTGAAACAGGGTTTCTCTGTTTTAGCCCTGGCTGCCCTGGAACTCACTCTGTAAACCAGGCTGGCCTCGAACTCACAGAGATCTGCCTGCCTCCCGAGTGCTGGGATTAAAGGTGTGTACCACTGCCCGGCCTGCCACCATGTCTAGCTTCTCCTTCTTCTAAAAATATTTATTGATTGATTCCATGATATCAATATTTTACTTGCATGCACATATGTGTACCACATGTCGGCCTGGTGCCCTCAGAGGCCAGAAGAGGATGTTGGATCCCCTGGAACTGGAGTTAGAGGGTTCTGAGTACTGAGCATGGATGCTCTGCACGAGCAGCAAGCGTTGTTCGTCGCTGAACCCCGTCTGTCCAGCATGAGTGTGTTCTTGTTCTCTCTTTTTCTCTCTCTCCCTCCCCTTTCACCAAGGCTGGCCTCTTAACTCACAGTGATCCTCCTGCTTCAGTGTTTTTGAGTGCTGGAATTTTAAGTGTAAGCCACCATGTTCAGCTTTTCAGTTTCTAATATTTTGTTTTATGTGTATCTTGTAGGAGTTATTGATATTTACCATTGTTTTATCTTCTTGTAAAGCTTGCTGCTAATCTGAAACATCTGTATAACCAAACCACCACACAGAGACTGGGTTTTTAGTTAACCTAGAACACAATGCTGGGCAATATTTACTCCCTCCTAAACCTCCAAACCCTCAGTTTCCTAACATTTAGATTTCTCACATTATACTTGCTTTTTGTGAAATCTTAGGTCTGGTTCATGCTCCAAGTCCTCCAAGCTCTCTCCTCCTGCTCTGCTCCTCCTGCACTCCTCTCCTCGAGCTCCTCCTCCTTCTCACCCCTTCCTGTTCTCTAGCTCCTCCCCTCTTTCCTGTCCGCTGGCTCCTCCCATTGCACAACATTGTATCTAGTTGCTTTATTTGTGTCCTGTTTACACAAGAGTTGAGACAGGATGCTTATAGTGAGTATCACAATGCAATATCCAGATTGAAACCAGAGAGTTGGGGGTGGGGAAATCAGCATTTGAATTAACAAGGGTAAGGCATATATATTTTAAAAGGACATTATACCAACATGTGTATGTGAGGGGGGTGTGTGGGTGTGTGTGTGTCTGCACTACATGCAAACCTAGTGTCCTTGGAGTCCACAAGAGGGCGTCAATTCTCCTGGAACTGGAGTTAGCTACAAAAGGTGTGAGCTGTAAGAGTGGGTGCTGGGAATCAAACAGAGGTCCTCTGAAAGAGCAGCCAGTAGTATTATTAACCACAGAGCCATTTCTCCAGCCCCCAGCTTTTTTTTCTTTTGATGCTGGGCAGCAGCATATACCACAACTCCAGTTAGCCCTGGCATCATGAGACAAACAACCGATGCTCTAAAGTGAATAAGGAAATTCTCTGTTAGAAGAATTCGGTGCATTTCCCATTTACAGCGGGGGGGGGGATACCTTTATCTGCACATAGCCCATGCACATCTACACTCCATGTCTACCCTTCCCATCTCTGCTCTTCACTTCCCCAACCTTTACCTATGCTTCTTTGGACCATGAGCTGATCCCACTGAGCAGGATTAGCCTCGGGTACTTGTGGGTTGACTAGTGACTATTTTCCTAGACTTGGAAACCCCTCAGAGCCAGTGTCTCCTCCTGTGAGACGCTTCTCCAGCTTCTGCAGCGAGAGCTAATTGCTCCTTTCTCTATGCTTCCCAGGAATACTCGGAATCTGCTTGCTACAGAAGTGACTATTTATAGGCAATGGTGAGGCCTTATGACCTAACAGACCCCATGCTAGGCTCTGAGGACTTGCAGGTGAACATCACTTATTCCTTTGTGTTGTCCTCCCTGGTTGCCAGGAGTACTGAAAAGGGGTCCTGTGGGGTGGAAGCTGTCTATTCTATCCTTAGTTTAGTGGCTCTACCTCGTCAGCCTTAGGCCAGGGAGAGAGTAAACACTTCACTTCTCTGAAATGACTCTTACTGACAGAATAACCTACTGCCAGGTCGATACCCGGCAGGTGGAGCTGAGAGGAGGGTGGCCAGTCCAGCTGGATGCCCTCCATGGCTGAGCTGGATGATGAGTGTCGATGGCCCAAACCTCCCTGGATGCCCCAGGGAATAAAACACCACCAAGCCGGGAGATCTGTTGAAGCAAAAACTCGGTTTATTGAATAAAGCAGTCCTTTTTATAGGTTTGGGGCAGGGGGCAGGCTTAGGGAAGTGAGGTAAGATGACGTAGAGGGCAAGGTTAGGCAGTGCAAGGAGAGGTGGGCCAGCGACAAAACCCCGCGTAACAGTTACCAGGCAGGGTTAATTTTAAGGTGGATATGCTGAATCGCTTTTGCCCAGAAGCGGCACCTCTTAAATCAGAAGCTAAAGATAGGTCTCCAAACTCGAGCCAGGCTCAGGTAGATGCAGCAGGCCTTATCAGGCCCAACAACCTACCACACATGTAACCTTTAAAAGCTTCTTATACAGCCAAGTATGGTGCTGTTAACCCTAGTACTTGGAAAGTGTAAGGGATCGGGAGTTGAAGGTGATTGTTGACAATATAGGGAGTCCAAGGTCAGCCTGGGCTACATGAAACCAAGTCTCAATAAGAGAAATAAAAGCCAGCCTCACTGTAATTCCCTAATTGACTTAACTCAAAAAGCAAAGGTAAAAAACTTAATGAAAGATATTGCAGTGGACAACTGTACTTGAAAATGAGATGGTTAGACATGTGCATGTAAATAAACTAAAACAAAGATGATATTCAAAGGAACAGAAAGATGCTTTTTGTTGTGTTAACTACCTTTTTTCCTCATATACATTCCCAATACTGACCTCTGTTGGTATAATGTGTTTGTTTTTTTTTTTTTTTTTACCCTTGTTCATTCAAATGCTGATTTCTCCCCACCTCCAATCCCAACTCTCTGGTTTCAATCCGGATATTGCATGGTGATACTCATTCTAAGCATCCTGTCTCAACTCTTGTGTAAACAGGACAAAATAAAGCAATTAGACACAATGTTGAGCAGGGAGGAGCCAGAGGACAGGAAAGAGGGGAGGAGCCAGAAGGAGGAAATGAGTGGGAGGAGAAGTGGTGAGAGGAGAGCTAGGAGAGCAGAGCTGGAGGAGAGATCTTGGAGGATGTGGAGCATGAACCAGACCTAAGATTTCACAAAAAGCAAGTATAATGTGGGAAATCTAAATGTTAGGAAACTGAGGGCTTGGAGGCTTAGAAGGGAGTAAATATTGCCCAGCATTGTGTTCTAGGTTAACTAAAAACCCAGTCTCTGTGTGGTGATTTGGTTATACAGCTGTTTAAGATTGACAGCAAGCTTTACTAGAAGATAAACCAATAGTAAAAATTAATAACTACCTACAACAGACCTCTTTTTTTGTTTTTGTTTTTGCGGGGAGGGAGCTGGTTGAGACAGGGTTTCTCCATGTAGCCTTGGCTGTCCTGGAACGAACTTTGGATACCAGGCCAACTTTGAACTCACAACTTTGAATCCACCTGCCTCTGCCTCCCAAGTGCTGGGATTAAAGGCATGCACCACTATGGCCCAGCTATTTTTTATTTTTATTTGTATATGTTTTGTCTGCATGAATGTCTGTGTACCATGTCTGTGCAGTGCTGTGAGAAGCCAAATTTCTTGGGATGTAGTTACAGAGGGTTGTGAGCTGCTTTGCGGGCACTGGGACTGGAACCCAGTTTCGCTTGAAGTTCAGCCAGGGTTCATAACAGCTGAGCTGTCTCTCCGGATTCTTTCACTTTTTAAAACTTTATCATTATTGTGAGTGTGTGTGTGTGTGTGTGTGTGTGCACATAAGTGATATGTGTATGAGTATGGGCATGTGTATTATGGCACCTCTGTGCAGGTCAGAGGATAGTCTGGGCTACACAGGAAGATCTTGTCTTTAAAAAATTAAACAAAATACCGCCATGGTGGCATACACCTATAATCCTAGCCTTGAAGGCTTCGAAAGATGATCGGGAGTTCAAGGTCATCCTCAGCTGCTTACTAAGGTTGAGGCCAGTCAGGAATCCATGACACTCTGGAGAAACTCACCATCTGAATTGCTGAGACGCTTCAGTGGAGAAAGGCACTGGCCGCCAAACCGGAAGACCTGAGTTCCGTCCCTGAAACCACAGGGTGAAAGGGGAGCGTCCATCCCTAAAAGTTGGCCTCCAGCCTCCACATGCACACTGTGCTATGCTGTGTGTGCACACTCACGCTTGCCAGCCTGCTCTTTCTCACACACATTAAATAAACAAATGTAAAAAACCCAGTCTACCAAACGCACATGAACAAGCAAGCCAGCAACAGGGGACAGAGAACAACAGTACCTACTCCTGACGACGCTGGGCCGCACGAAACCCAGCAGCACGCACAGAATGACATCTGATCTGATTAAGCAGCCCTCTCCTCAGTGCACCAGACTATGCCCTTTCCATGATCTTATTTTGTTTTCAAATCGAATCTTCACTTTATTTCATTATCCCCACTTTACATATCAAGGAAACAGGCTTAGAAATGTTAGGAAAACTTGTGCCAAAAACACAGCTCAATTCAGGACAGGTTATTTACTTAGACAGCAAGAGGGGTGTCAAAGACAAAAATAAACAACACGTAGGTCCAAGTTATCAGTAGGAGTCATCAGGACTAAAAGTCGATCCAGACTGTGATTAGTCTATCAGCCTCCTGGAAGAAGAAGAAATCACAGCGAACAGTGAAAGAGCTGTCACTCACTTAGCTCCCACTAAGAACCAGGTTCTGCACTTCATCCCATTCCTTTCACAGTCTAAGAAAGGCCTCATGTTCCTGATCATAACACTAAGACCTTATCCAAGGCAGGCTCTAGAATGAGGAGGAAGGCGGTAGGAGCTACTGCAGACTGGACCACCAGCAAGAGGGGCAAGGAAAGGAAGGAGACCACCTTAGTGCAGACAGCTGCAGGGCCTGAAGCCCCCTCATGGACCCATGCTCAGGAGGCAGTCACACCCTGGCCGTCTCCGGAGAGGAAACTCAGGCAAGGGTCTCCTGAGGAAATGGGTGGAGAAATACTGAAGAGAACAGTCAGATCAGCCCAGGGGAGACAGGGCTTTTCAATACACACTCCTTATCCCAGAGGCTGATAAGCCTTAAACTCCACACACTTCTTTCTTTCTTTTTCTTTTTGTTTTAATTTTATTTTTGCTTTTCTGAGACAGGGTCTCTCTGTGTAGCACTGGCTGTCCTGGACTTACTTTGTAGACCAGGCTGGCCTAGAACCCACAAAGATATGCCTGCCTCTACCTCCCAGAGTGCTGGGATTACAGATGTGTACCACCATGCCTGGCAACCACACATTTATTTTATTATTATTTATCTTTTTATTTATTTAACATTTATTTATTATGTATACAGTATTCTACCTGCATGCCCAAAGAGGACACCAGATTTCATTACAGATGGTTGTGATTCACCATGCAGTTGCTGGGAATTGAACTCAGAACCTCTAGAAGAGCAGCCAGAGCTCTGAACCTATGAACCATCTCTCCAGCCCCCTTAGGCTCTTATTTATAGACGAGTTGTATATCTTAGCTGTCCTCCAACTCGCTGCTCAGCCGATGACCTTGAACTTCTGATACTCCTGCCTCTACCTCCAGAAGGCTGAGATTACAGGTGTGGACCACCAGTTTTCCTTGGTGTTGCAGATCAAGCTCAGGACTTTATGCATGGCTCACCAACTGAGCCACATCCTGTCCCCTCCCCACCCATCAGGCCTCCCCCTTTTTATGAGACAAGAGTCTCACTCAGGCTACAACCAGAACTTTCAGCCATCTGCCTGCCTTAGCCTCCCAAGTACCAGGATTACAGGCATGAGCCACTACACCTGGCCTGGTGCCTTTCAAAAACCTCTTTTACTTGGGCTGGAGAAACAGCTCTGTTGTTGTTAAGAACACTTACTGCTCTTCCAGAGGACCAGAATTTGATTTCCAGAACCCACCTTGGGTGGCTCACAACCTCCCTGTAACTCTAGCTCCAGGCAGATTCAACACCTCTAGCCTCTGGAGGCACTTGCACTCATGGGCACAGGCACACACATACATAGAAGTTAAAAATAAAAACATTATTTCTTGAGGCAGTGATGGCACATCCCTTAAATGCCAGCAGAGGCAGAGGCCTGGTCTCCAGAGTGAGTCTATAGGACAGTCAGGGCTGTATGGAATAACTGTGTCAATAAATAAATGAATGCAATGTTTTCTTTATTGCTTATGTTATGTATGTACATGTCACGGCGTGTGGGTGGGGCTCAACTCTAGTCTTCCATTGTGGGATCAACTTGTAATTCCGGCTTGGGTAGCAAGGGCTTTTTTTGCCCACTGAGCTACTCTTGAGCCCTATTCCTTTTTCCTTATCCTCTGGCTTCTCCCTATTCTCCTTAGACCTGAGGGGATGGTTTATTCTATCCTAAAGATTGCCTGAGGCAGCCAGGAAGGCTACAGCCCGGCTGAGACTTGTAGCTTCCAGGACAGTTATACCTTAGTGTCCTGTCTCCTCTTGATGTTTGCTGAGATGCTATAGCAAGAGCGAAGAGGCCTCAAGTCCCAAATTCTCACTCCTTCCCCATTGCCTCCCTGTCTCCTATGACTTGTTAATCAGAATGAGCCCATTTTGATTTGGCTTTCAAAGAAGAGACCAAAATGTCAGCAACAGGTAAGATTTGAACCTGTTGGTTTCTCAAGACATTTTCCCCTCCTATCACTTTCTCTCTCTTTTTCTTTTTTGGTTTTTCAAGACAGGGTTTCTTTGTGTAGCCTTGGCTGTCCTGGACTTGCTTTCTATACCAGGCTGGCCTTGAACTCACAGAGATCTGCCTGCCTCTGTCTCCCCAAGTACTGAGATTACAGTACTTGCTCCTCCCATCTCTTGAGGTTCCTTCCTGGCCGTTGAGAATCATTCTACGACCCCACCAATACTAGGCCTTATAACTGACCTTAGCTACTTTGTGGGTTCTTCTCTTTTACCTTATCCCCCCATCACTAGATGGGAGAGAAAGAAGGATAGAGGGGAAAGAGAGCCAGAGATAAGGTGTAGTGGCACACACCTTTAATCCTAGCACTTGGGAGGTAGAGGTAACTGTACACTAGAGGAAAGGGAACAATCAGAGTTTCCGGAGCCTATTGGATTCTGGTTCTGAATTCATGCTGATTCCCAGAGATCCCAAGAAGCATAATGGCCCTCCAGGTGAAGCAGGGCCTTATGGAGATCAGGTGATTAATAGAGATTTGGCTGAAGTCTGACTCACAGTAGGTCCAATGGAGTTCCTGAACTTATCCTGTGGTAATTTCCCTAGTCCCAGAATGTATAATTGGGAATATACTTAGAAGTAAGCATAATTCTCAAGTTGGTTCCCTGACCTGAGGAGTGAGGGCTATTGTGGTTGGAGAGGCCAAATGGAAGCCTTTAGAGTTGCCTCTGCTAAAGAAAATAGTGAATCAAAACAGTATGGCATCTCCGGGGGAACAGCAGGAATTAGTGCCACCATCAAAGACATGAAAGATGAAGATGTTGGGGGTGATCTTCTGTGCACTGTGTAAAGACTGTCTTTATATCTTTTTTAAAATTTTATTTATTATGTATACATTATTCTGCCTACATGTAGGCCTGCAGGCCGGAAGAGGGCACCAGATCTCATTATAGATGGTTGTGAGCCACCATGTGGTTGCTGGGAATTAAACTCAGGACCTTTGGAAGAGCTACCCAGTGCTCTTATCCTCTAAGCCATCTCTCCAGCCCCGTCTTTGTATATTCAAAGGGTGACTTCTGTATATGCAGAGGCTGGACCTTGGTGTCTTTACTCTTTGGCTGTATCATATTTTGTAAATTCTCCAACACATTCTGATTGGTTTAATAAAGAGCTGAATGGCCTGTAGAAAAGGAAGATGGGACTTCTGGGCAGACATAGGACTCTTGGAAGGAATCTCAGGCAGGAGAAGTCTCCAGTCAGACATGAGGGAAGAAGCAGTGCCAGGACTGAGATGGAGAGGTAATGGGGGCCATGTGACAGAAGGAACATAGATTAGTGTAAATGGGATAGTTTAAGAAAAGAGCAGGTTGGGAACAAGCCTAAGCTAAGGCCAAGCTTTCATGATAAATATAAAGGGTCACTGTGTCATTCTTGGGAGCTGTCAGTCCGAGGAAGTTCTGTTTGTCTGCAGGGGTGGTGAGTCCCACTACATCTCATTTCAACTGTATCTGTACAGAGCAGAAGACAGACGGATCATGGAAATTGACTCCAATTGCTGCTGCTGGACCAGATGTGGTATCATTTCTTGAGCAGATTAGCATATCTCCTGGTACATGATATACAGCTATTGGTCTATCAAATGCCCTTTTCTTGGTACCAGTCCATAAGGACCACTAGAAGCAATTTGTTTTCAGCTGACAAGGCCAGCAGTTTTCCCTCAAGGATATATAGTAACTCCTCAGTCCTGTGTCACAACTTCATTTGAAGGGATTTTGATTGTCTCTTTCACAAAATTTCACATTAGTTCATTGTACTGGTGACATGCTGATTGGACCAAGTGAGTAGGAGGTAGCAACCACTTTGTTGGCAACACCTATGCATATCAGAGGTTGGGAAATAAAACCAACAAAAACTTCAAGGGCCTTCTACCTCAGTGAACTTCTTAGGAGCCAGTAGTGTGAGGCATACAGATATATTCCTTCTAAGGTGAGGGTTGCACTTCTCTAAGTGTTGCATCTGGCCTCTCCCACCACCAAGAAAGAAGCACAATGTTCAGTGGGCCTCCCAGGATTCTGGAGACAGCACATTCTTCACTTGAGTGTGCTCCTCTAGCCCATTTACCAAGCGACTCGGAAAGCTGCTATCATTGAATGGGGCCTGGACCAAAGAGAAGGCTGCTATGCAGGTTGCTCTACTACTTGGACTGTATCAACAGACCTGACTGTATGTCAGCGGCAGATAGGGATGCTGTTTAGAGCCTTTGGCAGGCCCCTATAGCGAATCACAGAAGAGATCTTTGGGAATTTGAAGCAAGGCTCCACCATCATCTGAAGACAACTATTCTCCCTTTGAGAGACAGCTCTTGGCCTGCTGTCGGTCGGGCCTTAATGGAAACTGAATGTTTGGCAACGGGTCATCAAGTTACCGTGTGACCTGAGCTACCCATCATGAGCTGGATGTTATCTGGTCCACCAAGTCATAGAGTAAGATGTACACAGCAGCAATGTATTATCAAATGGAAGTGGTACATATGTGATTGGGACTGAGAAGGTCCTGAAGGCACCAACAAGTTACATGAAGAAGTTGCCTAAAAGCCTACGGCTTCTGCTCCCATGATGATGCCATCTGCTGCCAAGTATCCACCTTTAGCCTCATGGGGTGTGCTCTATGATTGGTTGACTGAGGAAGAGAAGACCAGAGCCTCGTTTACTGATGGTTCTGTATCTTATGCAGGCACCACCCAGATGTGGGCAGCTGCAGCATCACAACCCCATCCTGAGACAACCCTGAAAGACTGGTGAAGGAAATCTTCACAGCGGCACAGCTTCAGGCAGTACACATGGTCATACATTTTATTTGGAAGGAGAAATGGCCAAATGTGCAATTGCTCACTGATTTATAGGCTGTAGCCAATGGATTGGGTAGATGGTCATGGACTAGGAAAGAACATGATTGGGAAATTGGTGAGAAAGACATCTAGGGAAAAGTTTGTGGATAGATCTCTCCAAAAGGGCAAAGGACGTTAAGATACTTGTGTCCCATATAAATGTTCATGAAAAGACTTCAGCTGAGAGGTTCAGTAATTAAGTAAATAGGATGAGCCATTCTGTGGACAGCCTGCCTCTTTCTCCATTCACCCCTGTCACTGTTCAATGGGCCCATAATCAAAGTGGCTATTGTGGCAGAGATAGGGGTTATGCATGGACTCAGCCAACATGGACTTCCACTCATTGAGGCTGACCTGGCTATTGCTGCTGCAGCTGCTAATAACGAGCCCCAGATTGGCACCATTCCCGGGATGACTAGCCATTGACCTAGTGGTAGGTTGAGTACATTAGGTCATTTCCTCCATGGACAACACTTTGGCCTTTCTGGCCAACCAACAACGAACACCCACCACACCTCTCAGCGTCTTAGCATTTATAGACCCTCTGAAAAGTCCCTAGAAATCCAAACATTACACAGTCACAGAAACTATCTGCATCTGGCAAAACCATGCTAGAGCACGAGGCCAATCATAGTCGGCTGCTGCAAAGCAGCTGCATATCCCCATACCTGGGATTAAAACAAAAACATATTCTTATATTTCTGTGTTCTTTAAAGAAACCAAAATTCTCACTACAGTATTGCTTCTGACAAATGGACTCACTTCACAGCCTGAGAAGTCCAATAATTCGCTCATGATTATGGGATAAACTGGCCCTACTATGTTCCTCACCATCCTGAAGCAGCTGGCCTGATAGAAATAGGGACTGGCCTTTTGAAGACACAGTTACAGCACTGATTAGGTGGCAGCGGCCTGGATGCTAGGGCAGCATCCTCCAGAAGGCAGCATATGCTTGAAATAATTGTCCAATATATGGTAAGGTTTCTCCCATAGCTCCTGGACCCATGGGTCCAGGAATCAACGGTAGAAAAGGGAATATTACCCCTAGTGACCCACTAAGAGATTTTTTTGTTTCCTGTTCCCACAGCAAACATTCCATTGAGTTGGAAGCCACTTTGGGCTACTAATGCCCTTAAGCCAACAGGCTAAGAAAGAAATTAACAGTGTTAGGAGGGGTGACTGATCCATATTACCATCAGGAAATTGAATTGCTTCTCTGCAATGGACCTAAGAAAAATTATGTCAGCTGGGCAGTGGTGGCAAATGCCTTTAATCCCAGCACTCAGGAGGAAGAGGCAGGTGGATCTGTGTGTTAGGCCAGCCTGTGCTACAGAGTACCAGGAACAGGACAGCTAAAGTTATACAGAGAAGCCCCATCTCAACAAAACAAAACAAAAGAACAAGTGAAAAAGGAGAAAGAAAAATTATGTCTGGAGTGCAAAAAAACCATTAAGGTGTCTCTTGGTGCTATCATGTCATCCTGTGTTTAAAGGCAATGGGAAACTCTAACAATCTAACCTATGCATATGACAAATGCCAAGAAAGAAGCCTACTATAGGCTGCTCAGCTCTTTATTGGCCAATCAGAGATGATGGAGAACAATTTTTACACAACACTGAGAGATTTTTTCAATAGTAATGACAATACTAGAATCTGTTAGCATTTAGCTCTCTGAGGGTTCAACAATTACCAATGGAATGTATAGAGACACACCTTAATACAGTGTGAATGAATGTCACTTTTACAATCCACTTTTGTTTTGTTTTTTCAAGACAGAGTTTCTCTGTGTAGTCCTGGTTGTCCTAGAACTTACTCTGTAGACCAAGGCTGGCCTCAAACTCAGAGATCAACTTGCCTCTGCTTCCAGAATGCTGGGATTAAAGTTTTTTTACACCACTGCCCAGGGGTGGGAAGATCCACCTTGAATGTAGACCACACCTTCTGCTGGCAGTTTATTATAGACATATAAGCTTGCTCTCTTCCCTTGCTTGCCTGCACTCCCGCTGGCAAGCGCATTGCATTCCTTCATTAACATAAGATCCTCCCTCTTCAGGACTCTAGCACACACTGAAGACCACTGGAGACATCCCACTGAATAGCTACTGGATTCTTGGACTTGCTGTTGGTAGACAGCCATTGTTGGACTAGCAGCATCACAGCCTGTATGCCACTTTATTAAATTCCCTTTCTATAGGTATATATAGACTCATTCTATAAGTTCTGTTCTTCTGGAGAACCCTGGCTAATACACTACTCAAGCTGTAGTCAGCCAGATTCCAAGTTCACCCTGCCTCTACTTCCCCAAATGCAGTCATGTGTCAATGTGCATGGCTCCTTGTTTTGACAGGGTCCCTTTATGCAGCCCTGGAATTCACAGAGATCCACCTGCCTCCTGAGTTCTGGTTTTAATTTGGTCTTACTACATAGTTCAGGCTGGTCTGGAACTTGATACATAGCCAAATTCCTTTTTTGTTTTTTTCTAGGCAGAGTTTCTCTGTGAAACAATCCTGGCTGTCCTGGAACTTTCTTTGCAGAACAGGTTAGCTTCAAACTCAGGAGATCCCCCTGCCTCTGCCTCCCAAGAGCTGGGATTAAAGGTGTGCATCACACCTAGATTCACTACTTTTAACGGAGACCAGCTCTCAGCTGTTTTCCTCTTAACCACTCATGACCTCGTAAGAGCAGTCTCCAGCCTCACCCTTCCCTTCCTCATCACTCACGGAATTGCTGGTTGATCTTGAGCCTAAGATATGAACACCTGAAACGTGCTTCCGTGTCTAGCTCTCACTGCTCCATGGTAGGTACTGCATACCTCCTCCACTTCTGTGGTGGCCTTCCACTCTGGAGGACCTGCTTAGTCTTTTACTCTGTACCCAACCATCCTTGATTCAAATGCTTCCCTCTAACCAGGGGTGCAGAGTCAAGATGACCAACAATTCCAGACTATCCTTGACTACACTGTAAAAAAAGAAAGAAAAAACAACCTTTTATTCACCTGTTTCAATTGTCTCAGAGGCTGTCAGTCTACTAACCTAGGCCTAGTCCTTGAAGCTTCTAGTCTCCTTACTATCTAACCTAGGCCTGGAATCTTTTCAGCCTCTGAGGCTTACTGCTGAATAAGGTTCTTCCTGAGCTCAGACCTGGCTGGTTCAACTCAGCTGTTCTGGCTCAGATTCCTCTCCCAGCTGACTTATTCAATCTGGTTTCTCTCTCAGCCTCTGAATTGTTCTGCTTGGCCTCAAGCTACCTTCAGCAGTCTTTCTTAATCTTCTGGTTCCATCTCACTCTCTGGCTAGTTCTATCTTCACCTGTGTCTAACTTGCTCTCTCATTCAACCTCTGCAAAACTCTCAGTAAAACTGCCTCTTCTCACATTGCCCTTTAGCAGCTTCCCTTTCCTCTCTTTTCATGAGAGTTGGGCATATTCTGTCAAGTCTTGGACAGATTCGTCACCTTTCCTGCCACTAAATTAGGCATCACTTTCAAACATGGGTGCTTCCTTCTACAAATTATCTTTTACCTTCATTATTTGAAGTTAAAGGCATGTGCCACCATGCCTAGATCTAACCTTTTCTTTACTTGCACTGTGCTCTATACCAGGCTGGCCTTGAACTCAGATCTTGTCTGTCTTCTGGGTTAAAGGCCTGTTTGCATTCCAGCCAGATCGCACAGACCTAGAAGGTCTGTTGTGGATGATTAATATTTATTGACATATCTTTTAGTTAAGCAACGGTTATTCCTAAACAGCTGTATAACCAAATCACCACAGTGGACTGGGATTTATTTAATTGCACAATGCTGGGCAAGCTACTCCATCCTAAACCTCCAAGCCTGCATAGTTTCCTACCCCTCAGATTTTCCCCATTATACTTGCTTTTAGTCATATCTTAGGTCTGGTTCATCTCTCCATGTGGTTCCAAGACCTCTCCTGCTGATTCTTTGCTCCTACCCTCCTGCTTCCTTCCTCTCATCTCTAGACCAGGGTGTCCCACCCTATTCTGCCTGTTGCACAGCAATGGCTGATTGTTTTATTGACAACATAAAGAACAAATGGTGGCATGTTTACACATGACACAGGTGATGCTTAGAATAAGCATGCCCAGATTGAAACCAAATAGAGGGGTAGAAAAATCAGTATTTGAATGAACAAGGGTAAATTATATATATTCCAAAAGAACATAATACCAACAAAGGTCTTTGGATGTGACCTATTGCCAGAACAGCCATATTCTGAATTAAAATTCCTCTAAACCTGACCCTCCAGCCTGTTCCTTCAAATGCTGAGATTACAGGCATTATCACCATGACCTGGTGCACGCTCTCTGTATATATATTTCTAGAGGTCCTGAGTTCAACTCCCAGCAACCAATTGGTGACTCACAACCACCTATTATAATGGGATCTGATGCCTGCTTCTGTCATGCAGGCATCTTGTAACTAAAATACTCATATACATACAGTATAAAACAGTTTTATTAAAGTGTTTAAAAACACAAGGTTAGCTGCAGGGCGTTGATGGCGCATGCCTTTAATGCCAGCACTCAGGAGGCAGAGGCAGGTGGATCTCTGTGTGAGGCTACCCTGGTCTTCAGAGTGAGTTCCAAGATAGCAAGACTAAAACAGAGAAACCTTGTCTTGAACAACAAGCAAGATTATCCATGAGGGGTCTATGTGGACATTCATTTGTCTTTTTGGTGACTGAAGGTTTCAAATCTGAACCAGCCATGGTGAAGAATGCCTGAAGTCCCAGCTGCCCAGGCAAGCCAAGTCTTGGTTCAAGGCTAGCTAGCCTTCACAGTGAAACCCCAGCTCACACAAACTAATGTGTTCCCTGAGCACTGTTTGTCCTTCCCTGGCAGCTTTGGCAGGATCTGTCTCTTGTCCTTAGCTCAGGATCAGCAGCTGTAAGGAGTAAGCTGTGAGGACAGCTGAAGGAGTGGTTGCTTTTTCCAGGGCTGGCTGCCATAAGCGTCTCCCAAGACGAGATCTCTATGACCCAGAAAAACAGAATCTGCTCCAGGAACCTGAAGAGTATTGAATACTTTCCTCCTGAGGAAAGAGAGCTTCTTCCCCTCCTGCCTGACAGGAAACTGCCTAGAGAGCATCTGCCAGGTTCCAGAACCCCTATTTTCATTCTTCGAGTTGAATTCCACTCCCTGATTGGCCCCATCCTCAGAGATCACAGAAACACACACAGGTGTTGCTGAAGGGAACTTTAATAGGGCATGGTGGATTCTTCTTGAAGGTCAAAGAGGAAAAACATCACATCTGTAAGAGAGTTCAGGGGGGCTTGTAATCTCAACCTGCTCTTTCCTGGGTCTGCTCTGCTGTCCCACTGAGCTTAATGAGACCACTTCTGAAGCCTTTCTCCTTGTTACAGAAGTCCCCTTCCCACATAAACCCTTCTACTTCCTACCCAGCTCAAATGCCATTTCCCCAGGATGCTGGGCCAAGAGCAGAGCCAGCTGCAGCCTCAGTTTCCCAAAGTAGTCCTTGTTTACGAAGTTCCACTCTTGTGGGAGGTCTCAAAGGCAAACTTCACTAGAGAGAGAGTCTCAACCACTCCTATTCTCCCTGCTTCCTACTGGTGTGACCCAGGTAGGTACATCCAGGATCTGGGCCTCAGGTCCCCCACCCTTGGGCCCACGCATGACAAGCCTTCACACCTGGCTGGCTCATGCACTGTTGGATACTTTCCAGCCGTGTGGAAGCCAAGGTGCGGGCCTCCTCCGCAAAGCGGCGGTGTCCCTCCTCAGTCAACTTCCAGAGGCAGGATCGAGGCCGAATGCTGGCCTCACCCTGCATACTGACCGGCACTTTCTCAAAGCTGTCTCGGAAACAGAGATTGTGACGGACTGTATTCTTCCAGCCTTCTGGAGCTGTCCGGAAAAAAGGAAAGTGTTCTCTGTGGACAGGGAAGAAAAGTAAAGAAAGGTATGGCTCCTCCAAATAAGACCTATTCTGGTCCTTATTCTCCCCTGGAGCCTCAGCCCTACCTATCAGGGTAAAAGCAGAAACAAAGCAAAACCATAGCAGAGGGGCATAGAAGAGAGGAGGAGAGTGGAATTGGGAGGGGGCGAGGGAGGGGGCTACAGCTGGGATACAAAGTGAATAAGCTGTAATTAATAAAAATAAATAAATTTTAAAAAACCATTAACAGGATTAAACCTCCAGAGAATAAAACACTGAGACACTGGGCTCTTTGCTATCAAAGCTAAATGTTAGCTGGTCAAATCCCAACACACAAAAAGGCAGAGGCAGGTGGATCTCCCATTTCAAGGGCAGCTTGGTTTGTTTACATATTGAGTTCTAGAACAGCCAGACCTACACAGAGAAACTCAGAAGGCAGAGACAATTGAGATCTGAGTTCAAGCGCAGCCTAGTCTGTATAGATCCAGCCAACCAGAGCTACAAAGCTGAGTCCTTGTCTCAAAAGAGAGGCCCTAATTCCAATCTCAGTGATCACACACACAGACACATACACTAAATGCAAATTCTCAGTGAAGCTTCCTTGACCCCTGGAGGTACAGGGCTCTGGGCCAAGCAGGAAAGTCCAAGGAGCAGTAGGTGGGAGATGTTGGTGGGGATACTGGACTTAACCCTGGCTAACCACATAGGGGTCTCTCTCATGTGTGGGAGAAACTGCAACTTGACCCTGGTGAAGGGAAGGCTGAATTTTAAGAGGTCAAAGCAGGTGGAAGTGGTTATGTTCCTGAACACTAGGTAGGCATACATTTGCCAGGGGAAAGAAAATTTGAGTCAGCAGCCCTGGGGCGGGGGCTGACCCTCCCTTTCCCTACTCACAGGGACCCCTGGGCACATACCGAGTGAAGTTGTAGATCTGCTGCACGGTGAGGCCACAGGGAGGACTGTTTCTGAGTGCCAAGGCAATTAGATGGAAGTAATTGAGAGGAGGGCGGGACCAGAGCCTCCCCTCTGGGCTGATGGCTTGCCGAAGCCTCCTCTGGAAGGGGGCCCTTGTGGGAAGGGATGGGAGAGCCACAGAGGAGCTGTCATCCTGGTCCTTGGCCTGCTCCTCTTCTGGATGCTAGAGAGGCACAGAGTAGGATCTGGTCCTGACTCCTCGGCCTCAGCTCCAGGGTACAGTGGCAGATAGGGTAGGGGAGCAGTCTAGAATCCGCCATCTGGGATTCTCCCCAACCCAAGGGTACAGGTCAGTTCTAAACTTTTACTAACCCTCAGAAACCCAGCTGCTGATGCTTCAGCCCTGTGCCCAACCATCCATACCTCTTTGCAGGCCTTAGAGGAAGAGGCAAGGTGCTTGTCCTTCTGCTTCCTCTTCCACTTTCGAGGAGGTGACCAGGCCTCAGAGGCTCCTTCCTCTTCCAGGATTGGCTCCTTTTTAGGTCTTTTGACCTCCAGCTTCCCAGGAGGATACACAATGTTTGGGTTCACCCACATCCACAGGCTGGGCTTAATGTTTGGACCTGGGCAGAGGAAAAGGAGCTGGAGACATCCCGTGGCTCACTGGCTTTGGGGAGCAAGGTGATCCCAGCTTAGGAGACAGAACACATAAAGCAACACATACCATCTTTATCCGGGTTGGGTATTTTTTCCAAAGGCAGCTTTGGTGGATAAACTATTTGGAGTCTGTATCTGGCAACTGGCAAAAGGAAAGAGAGTCAAGACAAAGGCAGTTTTGGCAGTTCAGCGATCTGAAGTCTGTATTTGGCAACTGGCAAATAGAAGAGTCAAGATATTCTGGGCCTCGAAGCTCTCTGGGAGCAGGTGTGGCCAAACCTGGTTGTATGAGGCTAGAGAGACTGCTGTTCCCTTCAACTGTAACTTTTGAATTTTCTACTTTTTTTCCCCCTCTCACTCTACATATACTGTCTTTGAGTAGCCTCATACATGCCATGGCCATCAGCCTTCCCTCTCTCCCCTTTGCACTTTTCCTCCTGACGTGGGATTGTTATGAGGGAGAAAGAGAGAAAGAGAGAGAGAAAGAGGAGAGTAAGAGAGTGTAAGAGAGAGACCATGTGTTGGGGTCATACCTTTAAGGGGCAAGGTAACCACAGCTTCCAGGTGTGGCCACCTGGGCGGCGACACATGATGACATCATAGGTTGCCGGGTAACCCAGGAGCAGGTTGTGTTCCAAAATACTAACAGGGATCCTGTTATAAATCCCAGGCTGGCCTCAAACTTGATATCCCCCTGCCTCCGCCTTCCAGGAATACAGAGCGGTATTATATGGCCAGCTCCCTAGATTAACTATCTAAAATTCAATTACATTTTCTTGGGCTGGCAAGATGACATCATCAGGTAAAGTTCAGAGGAAATCCTCCCCTCCTCACCCCCGCCACCACACAGAGGTGCCATTCATTATACCCTAGTAAACTACCCGTGAGCTACAACCTCAACTGAACGTGCAGGTCACAGACAGTGGAGTTCTGGCGCATAGGTAGATTTGCGAGCCCTGGGTGTGCAGATGGCGGCTTACAGCCACCAGTAAAAGGTCTCTGCATGGGGAATATTACTCAAAAATAAATTTCTTGGTTGAAAACATAGCTCAGAGCACTTACACCTCACTCACTTCCATCTACAGAACCACATTTAAACAAGAGCAGCCAGGCTTGGTGGCACATGCCTTTAATCTCAGAATTTAGGAGGCAGAGGCAGAAGGATATAAGCTGCAGGCCAGCCTGCAGGTCTACATTGGGAGTTTCAGGACAGCCAGAGCTATACAGTACAGAGACCCTGCTATACAGTACAGAGACCCTGTATAAAACAAACAAACAGAAAACAGGGTGCGGTGGCACAGGCCTGTAATCCCAGCACTCAGGGAGGCAGAGGCAGGCAGATTTCTCTGAGTTCGAGGCCAGCCTGGTCTACAAAGTGACTCCAGGACAGCCAAGGCTACACAGAGAAGACCCTTCTGGGAAAACAAAACAAAAACAAACAAACAAAAACCCAAAAAAACTAAAACCAGCAGGGCAGTGGTAGTGTTTGTAGTTAACCCCAGCACTCTTGAAAAAATAAAAATAAAGAACCCAGCTAAACCAAAATCACACACCTTCACCCTACAAGGGAACCTGACATTAGGAACTGCAGTGTTCTGGGTTTTTATCTGTTTGATTTTGTTTTTTTGAGACAAGGTCTCTCTGTGTGTGTAGCCTTGGCTGTCCTGGAACTCTGTAAGACCAGATGGTCTGGAACTCAGAGATCCGCTTGCCTCTGCCTCCCAAATGCTGGGATTAAAGGCATGCCCAGTTTGAACTGCAGTGTTTTTCTTTTTTGAGGGGGTATGTCAAAAGGCGTGCACCACCACAACCAGAAAGGTTTCTGTTCTTTTGTTTGTTTTGTTTTTTTGAGTCAGCACTCAGGAGGCAAAGCCAGAAGGACCTCTGAATTTGAGGCCAGGCTAGTCTACAAAATATGAGTTCCAGGACTCCAGGACAGACAACTCCACACAGAGAAGTCCTGTCTTGAAAATCCAAAAAAAAAAAAAAGTAAAACACATTAAAGCCAGGCACGGTTGTGGCACACGCCTAATCTTCTATGGTGAGGGCTGGAGGATCTGAAATTCAAAGCCAGATTCGGCAATGTACCAAGTTCAAACTAATCTGGATTAGATGAAAGACCTATTTCAGAAAGCTTTACACCTGAAAAATATGATTTAGTGATTCTTTTGAACATTTATTTACTTATTTCTTTAGGTACTGGATGTGAGTAGGTCAAGGCCACTTTCCCATCTGAGTTCCTGGAATTAAACTCTGGTTATCTGCATCTCCCATCCCTGCCCTTCCCCCCATCTCCCATTGTTATTTAGAGACAGGATTCTGAGATGTGGCCTGGGCTGGAACTTGAGATTTTCCACAGGTGAGTGCCACCACAGCCAGTTTTTATTTATTTTATTTTTTTAACGGGGTCTCTCCATAGCTCTAGCTGGCCTGGCACTTACTATGTAGACCAGGCTGGCTTTGAACTCTTGGAGATCTGCCTCCCAAATTCTGGGATTAAATGCAGGCAGCACCCTGCCTAGCTTTTTAATCTCTTTATTTGCATGGATTAATCCTAAGAGATAGATAAGGAAGCTGTGACTAGAGGCTTGTACCTGTGACCCCAGCATTAGTGAAGCTAAAAGGAAGATCACAGCCTAGAGAGGCTACACGGCAAAAATTTTGTCTCACAACAAAAATTCTATAGCACATATATAAAGTATTTGATCAGATTTATCCTATTACACTTTGTTGAGACTCTTCATTCCTCCCCACTTGGGGGGAGGGGCGTGGTCTCTACCGGCAGCAGCTAGAGTCCCCCTAAAGCTAAGGATGACCTTGAGCTCCGGCCTCTATCTCCCAATCTCAGTCCTTGAATCATCTTATCGGCAGGGTTCCCGTACAATGCACCGTGGTTTTCATTCCTGGCTTTCTTCTGGGGGATGATTATCTCTTCTTCCACAGTCCCTGCACTGCAGTGCCTCAAAGGTTCAGCCTTGGTCCCATTATTCTTAGTGCTTAAATACCAACCATATACCAAAGATTCTCAACATTTGTGTCACCAATCCACACCTCTCCCCAGAACCCCACGCCCTAAGGTCTAACTGCCTACTTTCTGTTCCTGCTTGGAGAAATAACCCCAAGGCAGGGACTACAAGGCTGTAGCCTACAGTTCTGGACTCACCCAAGGCTACTTGGTGAGACCCTGTCTCAAAATGCAAAAAAAAAACTTCCCAGAAACAAAGACAAAGGCCTTGAAGGAGACACTTGTAGGCTGGCCTAGAACCCCTGGCCTCAGCCACTCCCATCTCAGCTTGTGGAGTTTATGACTTGTATATGTGGAAGTGGAGGATGGCTGTGACTAACCAAAAAAGGGGGGGTGTTATTAACCCAACGACCTTGCAGTGGTAAAAAAAAAAAAAAAAAAAAAAAAGGCAGAAAAGAAAAAAGAAAAAGCCCAAGGAAGAGGAAAAACTTACAAAGAGCATTCTGGTCCACCACCATCCCTTCGGCAATATTAAGTCCATCTGGTACTACAGACAAAACAAGAAAAAGTGGGCTAATAGTGAGGGTTTGTGCCCAAACCTACAGTAGGTTAACTGTTAGGAATTGAGGCAAGCCTGAGCCTCAAACAGGAACACAATCGGCAGCCAAACATAAAGAGGCAAGGGTACTTCCCCCAAAAGAACAGTGACTGCTTTTTAAATTTTTTTATGATTTATATATAGATTTATATGATTTTTAATGATATATATAGATAGATTTATATGATTTATTTATACCCTCCTTTGCCTGCATGCCAGAGGAGGGCACCAGATCTCATTATAGATGGTGATGAGCCAACATGTGGTTGCTGGGAATTGAACTCAGGACCTTTAGGAAGAGCAGTCAAGTGCTCTTAACCTCTGAGCCACCTCTCCAGCCCCCGACAGTTTTATTCTGAATCATAAAGCCCGAGGTATGCCAAGTTCCGATGCTCAAGGCCAAATTTCAGAAGACGACTAGAAATAATGTAGGAGGTGACAGGTTAAGGGCTGAAAGCCCAAGGTATGTGGACTCTGGGGGGGTTAGTTACGGTAGAGGGTCACTCCCACTCCTGTGTGGGGGTTCCAGACACTGAGCCCAGGGAGGTGGTGAGCCTGGGAAGCCACAGATGGCCAGCCCGCTCGACGCCGCCATCACCCACGCGCCCCTCCCCCACAGCCTCACTCACGTTTCTGCGTGGCCAGGGACAAGTGCGTCGTGGTGAAGGACAAGAAACACTCGTTGCCCATGTCCCAGTCCAGCAAGCCCGGGACCTGGCCATGGAGGCTGGCCCAGAAGTCCCGGTCTTGGAGTTTGAGGTCCACTTTTAAGGATGGAGGATTTGAGGAGCGCCGGGTGCAGGAGGCAGAGAGACTCTCCGGCGTGGAAGGTGCTTCTTCAAACCCGGGCAATTGAGCCGGTGGGAACGGTCAGGTGTGCAGCACCCTGCAGACACTCCTCATTAACTCAGGATCCACCCAGCCCTCACATCACCAGGCTTTCCTCCGCCCGCGGATGTGGCTCAGCTGGTAGAGTGCTCGATAGCAAGTTCGAAGCCCCATACCGCCTAAAGCCAGTTTTCTTGCTACAAGCACTTGGCGGAAGCACAAATTCAAAGTCACCCTAAACGAACTAGTCTGGGCTACTAGAGAGCCTGGCCGGAGGGCGTGGGTGTCTGGGTGGGTGGGCTAGGGAATCGCTGGGGTGGAGCATGACTAAAATGCGGGGCGTGGTGGTACAGGCTGGTGGTGCGACACCAGCAGGTCTTAAAAAAAAAAAAAAAAAAAAAGCCTGCGCTAATGGCACACGGCTGTAATCCCAACACTCGGGGAGGCAGAGTCAGGTGGGTCTCTGTGACTTTGAAGCTTGCCTGGTCTACAAAGCCAGGGCAGCCAAGGCTACACAGAGAAACCCTTTTCTCGAAGAAGAAAGAGAAAAAGAAGAAGAGGAGGAAGAATAAGAGAAGAAAAAAAGAAAGCAGGGCGTGGCGACTCTCTTCAAGCCTTAAATCCCAGCACTGGGGAATCTGAGGCAGTTGGTCTCTGCATTCAAGGACAGCTAGCGCCACACAGAGAGACTCTGTCTAGGAAGGGGGGGGAGCTGTGGTGGAGCACATCTTTATCCCAGCGCTTTGGATGGGTTCAAGGACAGACTGGTCTACCCACAGAGATCCTATATCTAGAAAAAAAGACCAGATGGCTCTGAGGGAAAGGTCAAGGTTCATCCCGGTGACTCCCCCCACCCGACTGAATAAATAAAAAGAAATGAATGTCATAGCAAAAGGATTTGAAGATACAGAAGAAATATGTCCCAGACCATTCCCTACTACATTTGAGAACAGCTCTTCCTTAATGATCCCGTGATTATATTAATATCTATATTATAGAACTCAGGAAAGCTTTTAAAAACTTAAATAGGATTTTACAAAGGTTTATATTTTATTTAATTAATTGATTAAGTTTTTCAAGATAGAATTTTGGCGTATAGTCCTGGCTGTCCTGGAACTCATGCTGTAGACCAGGCTGGCCTCGAATTCAAGAGTTCTGCCAGCCTCAGCCTACAGACTGCTGGGATTAAAGGTGTGAGCCACTACTGCCCAACTATATTTTATTTCTTAATAAATTTATATTTCAGTCGGGCATGGTGGCACACACCATGACCCAAAAAAAAAAAAATCAATCAATACATTTATATTTCATAAAAGTTTTAAACAGTTTATCTAAGATGACAGCATTAGCAGGTAGTAGAGCTGAGACTAAACAGCAATTTGATTTTAAAAATTTTGTTTTTAATTTCAAATGTACAGAAAAATTCTATAGCTTTAGACATTTCTTTATACCCAGCAAAGGCAGGCAGATCTCTCTGAGTTCCAAGCAAACCTGGTCTACAAAGTGAGGCAAGGGCAGCCAGGGCTACACAGAGAAACCCTGTCTTGAAACAACCCCCCTTATCGCCCCCCCCCGAAAAAAAGAAATTTCTTTACATTCTTATTAACCTTTTCTTCATTCAAGCAGTTATTTCCCTCAGGACTGGGATGGTACACCTTGCACATGCCATTTTTCTCTTTTCAACATTTTGAAAATAGGACTGTACTCACAGAGTCTGGATATGGACTCTGTGCTGAGATTAGCTGGAAAATCCTGGTGCTCTTTCATCCTCCTTCCCCGCCAAGTGCCAAGATCACAGGCACTCGTGGGATTCATCACTGTGTTCAGCTCATTCATTACATGTGCTTTTACATTTTTATTACGTTTTATTTATCGTATGAGCGTGCATGCATGTGTGCATGACCCTGTGCTCGTGTGGAGGTCAGAGGACAACCTAGGGGGGTTGTGTCTCTCCTTCCACCATGTGGGTCCCAGGGATCAAACTCAGATTGTCAAATTTGTCAAATTCGGTGGCAAGCGCCTTTACCCACTGGGCTGTCTTACAAGTCCTCAGTAGGCATCTTTCCTTTCTTTCTTTTTAGCTTTGTTTGCTTGAGACAGGGTCTCACTGGGTAGCCCTAGGAATTCCCAAAGTAGACCAGGCTCGCCTCCTCAAACTCACAGAGATCCACCTGCCTCTGCCTTTTCTGGGACTAAAGGTGTGCACCACCATGTCCAATTATTGATGGACTGATTGGTGCTAGAAATAGAACCCAGGGCTGTAGGTGTTTCAGGCAACTGCTCTGCTACTAGGTTACATCCAGCCCTTGAAAGTGTATAATTTTTAATGGTTGTTTAGGAGTAGTTCAGTCAACAGCATATTCTTTCACCAAGAAACACTGTAGTTGGTATTTTCTAAAAAAACAGAGCTATTAGCTTACATAGACAGGAATCCAGAATTGACATATTTATTTATTCATGGGTTTTTTTGTTTGTTTTGTTTTGTTTGAGACAGGGTTTCTCTGTGTAGCCTTGGCTGTCCTGGACTTGTTTTGTAGACCAGGCTGGCCTACCGCTCTCTCTCCCTGAGTGCTGGGATTACGGCTGAGTCTGAGTTTTTGTCTTTTTTTTTTTTTTTTTTAATGTTTATAAGTGTTCTGCTTCATTTATACTAGAAGAAGGAATCAGATCCCATTAGGCAGATGGTTGTGAGCCACCATGTAGTTGCTGGGAATTGAACTCAGGACCTCTGCAAGAGTAGTCCTGTGGAGCCATCGCTCCAGTTTCCTGAGTCTGAGTTTTTTAAAGCTTTACTTTATCTATGAGTGAGTGTATACGCACGTGTGTGGCCACCCTTGAAGGCTGGAAGAGGGTAGCCTGTTCCTGAACAGCATGTGCTCTCTACTTCTGAGCCATCTCTCCAGCCCCGACCATCAGAAAATTTAACATTGACTCAATACTGCATTTAATTTATAGATCTTATTCAAATTTCATCAGTTGTCCCAACAGTGTTCTTGTTTTTTGTTTTTTTTGTTTTTTTGTTTTTTTTGTATTTTGAGACTGGGTCTCACTATGCAGCCCAGACTGCCCGGAATTCTGCCCCTCAAATGCTGGGATTAAAGGAGTGGGTCACTGTAGGCATTGGTGGTGCACACAATTGGATCTCAGTGAGTTTGAGGCCAGCCTGTCCTATCTACATAGAGAGTTCTAAGACAGAGAGACTCCATCTAAAAAACAAAGAAAAAAAAAAAAAAAAAAAAAAAAGCCAAAACAAAAGAGCATGAGTCACCATGAGTGACCTTCTGATTTTTAACTTTTTTATTTGTTTGTTGTGGTGCTATGGTGTTGGGGATTGAATTTAGGGTCTCATAGCATGTTCTGTAGCCCCGAGCTAAGCTTCCAGCATAAATTTGTAGTGAGAACTTTAGTTTCTAAAAAAAAAAAAAAATCCAGCAATGGGGCTGGAGACGTAGCTCAGAGGTTAAGAACACCAGCTGTTCTTTTCAAATGTCCTGAGTTCAATTCCCAACAACCACATGGTGGCTCATAACCATCTATAGTGAGATCTGGTGCCCTCTTCTGGTGTGCAAGCACACATGCACAATACTGCATAAATAATACATAAATCCTATATATATGATCATATATGTATATATATATATATCTCCAGCTATGTTATCTGAGTATGTTTTTGTTTTAATCCCAGGTGTGGGATATGGGGCTGCTTCAGATTGTCCACAGCAGCAGACTATAACATGTCTTGTGTTCTGGCAGGGATGTGATTTGTGCCACCTGCAGATAGTTGACTTTGGAATTCTGGAGACTCTTGAGAGAGTATAAGTGCCAGAGCCCAGAGAAGGGTGGGGATGCTCTGAAAAGGAGGCTGCTCCTCCTGCTGCTTCTGGTTGCTCTTGTGGTTTGAGGAGAAGAAGCTGACGATATCCTGGTGACAAAGATTAGACTTGGCCCAAGAAACCCAAAGCCCCTATTCAACAGGAAGTAGTCTAATGAGGTCTATGCCACCTTTTCCTGCTAACCTTTGTCTCCTACCTAGTGTTAGAGGGTTAGAAGGGATTAGCGTGGAATAAGGGTTGGAAAGAAGGTATAAGAATTCAAATAAAGTAGCCCCCAAAAGTACCCTTACATAGATTACTATTTTTTTAAGATTTATTTATCATTTATACAACATTCTGCCTGTACACCAGATCTTATTATAGATGGTTATGAGCCACCATGTGGTTGTTGGGAATTGAACTCAGGACCCTTGGAAGAACAGTGAGTGTTTTTAACCTCTGAGCCATCTCTCCAGCCCTAGATTGCTATTTTTTTTTAAGGTGAATTATAACTGGACCAGGTTTGTTGCTGTGTGTCTTCAATCCCAGCAGGTGGATGGCTTTCTATCTGCATACTCACCCTGTGGAACAGGCCAGTGTGGACAAAAGTGTCTCAAAAAACAAAACAAACCCACAACTCTCCCTTTTTGAGAAGGGGTCTTGTCCTTTTGCCCAGGCTGTCCTTGACCTCCTGGGCCTCCCTCCTAAGGCCATATCTCCATTTTCTGCTTTTCACCCTCAGTATGAGGTGAGGAAAATTCTGCACATGAATAGTGGTGATATCAGATCTCAGGCAGCCCCAACAAGCCAGGCTCAGACACCCATCTTCAATGGACCAATTATAAAAAGCTAAATCAATAGGGAAACGTGGAAAAGAGATGTATTCAATGTAGGCACAGTGGGAAAGGAAATAGAGCTGGACCTCCCCCAAAGTCCACCCTCTTCAGCATTCTAATTCGAAGGCAAGGTTTAAGCCCTGAAGGGTTCTAATACAAAGGCAAGTTGAGGAGTCCCAGTGCAGGTGTGGTCCTGTGCACACGGACCCATCATAGCCTGAACTCCAGGCTCCAGCAGGGTGTTTGACTTGACTGTAAATCTTTCTCTGGAAGACAGGCTTCACCTCTGGCTACTCCCAGTCCCTCAGCCTCTCCTCCTGGCCTTCCAGTCTGGGTTCCAGTCTGATAGACAAAGAAGGGACACAGGCTTCTCTTTAGAACAACCTTATCTCTGTCAAGCTGTCCATGGCCAAGGTCACAGAACGGTATACAGGTACATGATGTCAATGCTTGAGGGTAGGGCTCAGTGGTAGAGCCATTGCCTAGAATGCAGGATACTCTGAGTTCACCACCACCACCACCACCACCACCACCATCACAAGAACCCAAAGAGAGAATAGAGAAACACGAACATTAACAGTAATAAACTCTAAGCCACATGTTTTGGTCATTTCTAAGCTTTGCTGCACCATGGAATCTCTTGGGGGAGAGATGTCTGAAACCTGAGATAAATGGCGGAGGTGCCTACAAAGCAAACTTGGCTGCCAGGTTCTCCCAGCATCCCTCAGTCCTTATCTGTTACTAGGCCCTCCTGACTGGCATGCCTAGCCCCCTACCCTGAACTCTCCAGCCCAGTGGGCTGGGCTGCTCTTCCTTATATAATCCAACCATTTTGGTTACCCTGCTCTCTGCTACTATACAAGAAGCCTAACTCCAAAATCACCTGTTCAGGACACATATTCCATCCATGAGCAGTCTGGCCTCAGACTTCAACTCAGTCAGGTAAGGAAGGACTCTGTTTCCATTCTCCATTCTTTTCCCATTATCTCCATCATTTAGTACACTTTGGCTTTATTTATTTTACTTTTTTTTTTAAGATTTATTTATTATGTATACCATGTTCTGTCTGAATGTATACTTGCATGCCAGAAGAGGGCACCAGATCCTATTATAAATGGCTGTGAGCCACCATGTGGTTGCTGGGAATTGAACTCAGGACCTCTGGAAGAACAGCCAGTGCTCTTAACCTCTGAGCCATCTCTCCAGCACTTACTTTTGGTTTTTGTAGCATGTGGTTGTATGTGCCATGCACCTGCAAGTGGAAGCCTCCCTGTTCCTTTAAGACAGGGTCTCACCAGCCTAGTGCAGGTGAAGCATACCTGTAATCCCAGCACTTGGAAGGCATAGGCTGGCGGATCTCTGTGAATTTCTTACCTCTGTGAGTTTGAGTCCAGCCTAGTCTACAAAACTATCTCGAAAAACTAAAACCAAATCCAAAACCAAAAACAAAACAAAGACTGTCTCACACTAATGTTTGGCTAGCCTGGCTGGCCAGCAGGTTCCCTGGATCTGTTTGTTTCTGTCCCCAACACTGAGGTTCCAGGCATGTGTAGTCATTACAACCCTCTTTTTTTTTTTTTGAGACTGTCTCGCTATGTAGCCCTGGTACTCAGGATGGGTTCAAACTTAGAGAGATCTGCCTGCTCTGCCTTCTAAGTGCTGGGATAATTTTTCTTTATGGGGTCTCTTGTAGCCCAGGATGGCATTGTACTATGTAGCTGACATAACTGTCCTAATTAGGGTTACGATTGCCGTGATGAAACACCATGACCAAAGCAAATTGGGGGAGAAAAGAGTTTATTTGGCTTACATATCCACAGTCATAGTCCTCTGAGGGAAGCAACAGGAAATTCAAAACAGCCAGGAACTGAGGGAAAAAGCTGTTGAAGAAGAAGACGTCAGCAAAATTTCCTCCGCAGGGCTTTCTCAGCTTGTTTTCTTAAAGAACCCAGAATCACTCGCCTAGGGGACAGCACCACCCACAGTGGGCTGGGCCCTCCCCATCAATCACTAATTAAGAAAATGCCCCACAGTCTTGCCTCCAGCCTGATTTCATGGAGGCCTTTCTTTTCAGTTGAGGTTCCCTCTTCTCAGCTGACTCTAGCTCAGTGGGTCTCAACCTTCTTAACTGCTGCACTTCTCCAATACAGGCAGTGGGGACTCCCAACCATACAATTATTTTTATTGATACTCTCATGAGTTACAATGCAAATATCTGTTCTTCAATAGTCTTCGATGGGTGACTCTTGTGAAAGAGGGGTCGTGACCCACAGGTTTCGAATTGCTGCTCTAGCTTATGTCAAGTTGACATAAAGCTAGCTGGCATAATAACCTTGAGGAGAACCTTGAGATCTCTTAAACTCAGCCACTCATGCTGGGAACCGCAGGCATATGCCACTATCATACCTGCTTGCTTGCTTGCTCTCTCTTTTCTTTCTTTCTTTTTTTTTTTTTTTTTTTTTTTTTTTGAGACAGGGTCGCTGGCCTTGAATTTCTTACCCTTCTGCCTCTATCTCCTGAGTGCTGGGACTACAGGCATTGCCAACAGTACCTGGCCCGTGTTATGTATTTAACTGCTCACACTTGGGGAACTCTGTGCTGTCTGCCAGGAAATCTACTGGACAGTGTCTTCACAGTGCATGCCTGGCATCTTCTGTAGCGTCTGGCACACAGAGACACAAAGTATTTGCAGAATGGTAGCGATGCTGTCCTTTTCTTTTACCAACTCCTTCTGAGCTCCGTGGTTAATTTTGAGAGACTATGGTTCCAGCTGGTTTTGGTGATTCACACCTGTCATCCCAAAGCTCGGGAGGCTAAAGCAGGAGGATCTATAAGGCCAGCCTGGAGCACAAAGTGAAACCCTGGCCTAGATCCCTATCCCCAAGTAAACAAATAATAAAACCCACCGCATTGTTCCAGGATGTTTGTTTCTATCCCTCTATGACTCCTGGCTGATGGCTTTCAAATATTATGTTTGGCGTGTTCCCATCCTTTATTCTCTTTAGGGGCTTCCGATTCAGTGATTTGTTCACAAGTATTCTATTTTGGGTTTTTGTTGTTGTTGGTGGTGGTGGTGGTTTGTTTTGTTATTTTTGGTTTAGTTGGTTGGTTTTGGTTTGTCAAGGCAGGGTTTCTCTTTATATCCCTGGCTGTCCTGGAACTGGCTCTGTAGATGAGGCTGTCCTGGAACTCAGAGGATCCACCTGTCTCTGCCTCCTTTAAGTGCTGATCTTAAAGGCATGGGCCACCACCACTGGGCTTGTTTTGTTTTACATTTTAAAGATTTTATTTTGTTTTCTTTTTTTCAAGACAGGGTTTTTCTGTGTGACAAGCCCTGGCTGTCCTGGACTCCTTTTGTAGACCAGGCTGGCCTCAAACTTGAAGAGATCTGGCTGCTTATGCCTCCTGGAGTGCTGGGATTGCAGGCATATGCCACCTTGCCCAGCTATTTCTGTTTGTTTGTTTGTTGAGGGTTTCTCTATGTAGCCCTAGCTATCCTGGACTTGCTTTGTAGACCAGACTGGCCTCGAACTCACAGAGATCCACCTGCATCTGCCTCCCCAAGTGCTGGGATTATAGGCATGGGCCACTGTGCCTGGCTCTGTTTTTAATTTTTAAAATAAGTTTATTATGATTACATGTGTGTATGTGCATTCATGATGGGGTGAGGTTCTCTTGTGTGGAGGTATGAGAACATCTTTGTGGTTCAGTCTCTCCTTGCACTTTTATGTGGGTTCTGGGGACTGAACTCATGTCCTTCTGCTTGCCTGGCAAGAGCTTTAACTTCTGAACTATCTCACCTCCCTTTGTCTTTCTCTGTAGCCCAGGCTGTTCTGGAACTTACTATATAGCCCAGGCTTGGAACCTCCCAAGAGTTGAGACCAACAGATGTTTACTGAGTGTCTACTGTGAAAGTAGGTATTGCAGGTCCCTAAGATCAAAGTAGTTGGTCTCAGGGCCCTGGCACTCTGGAGGAAAAGACAACTATCACACAAGATGTTGTGTGCCATGGTAACACTGTGGGGCAAGACAGGGATTAGAAGGTAGAGGAAGGAGAGAAACCTTTCTGGAGCCAGGCGTGGTGGTGCGCACCTGTGATTCCAGCACTTGGGGAAACAGAAGCAGGTGGGTCTCTGTGAGTTCGAGGCCAGCCTGGTTTACAAAGCTAGTCCAAGACAACCAAAGCTACACAGAGAAACCCTGTCTTAAAAACAAACAAGCAAACAAACAAACAAAACTTTTCTGGAAAAGGAGCAGTGAGCTATGAAAACAGGGGCAGTCTAGCCACATGAGATTCTCTGTGCAAAGGCCCTGTGGCAAGAAAGAAAGCAGGCTAGTGAGACATGGTGATAAAAGGTGAGGGGGAGCTATGTGTTTTGGGTCTGGCCAGAAGACCACCTTACAGGCTGGGGTTTTCACCCCACCGGCGAAGTAAAGGTCACTTCTCATCAGAATACACATTGGCCAGAACCAAAATGGAGAAGGAAGACCAGGGAGATGTCCCGGCGGGTAACAATGCTTGTGAAAACCTAAAAAACCGAGTGATTCCTGGAACGCAACACACATGGAAGGAGCAAATGGCCTCCCCCAAAAGTGGTCTTCAACATATTCAATCTAGCATATGCACATCACATCACACACACACACACACACACATACACACACTAAAACCTTCATAGAACAAAAATAAATAATAATAATAAAAAAACTTATGGGGTGATATTCCTCCTGCCAGGGTGCTTCCACCTCAGCTCTTGGTTCTAGCACCCTTTAGCATGTTCTTACCCATGCCCTGCCCTGTCTCTGTGTTTCCTGTAGTACTTCCCCAAGTGTGGCCTGCTTCCATGCTGTGCCCCTACGCGGTGAGGTGATCCAGCTTCTACCCCCAGCCCAGCCCAGATCCTGCTCCGATCATCTACTGACCTGTACCCCAAGTGTGGGGTTCGGAGCTCTGTCATTACCTCTGCCTCAGCTTGCCTCCCTCCTGGGAAAAGTCACCCTTGAGGCTTAGGGTGGGGTAGAATGACACAATCCACCACTGACACTGAGGCCACAGATTGCGCATGAGGGGAGCCCATGAGAGGGGTTGCTCACACAGACGTGGCTCAGCCTTTATTGTGAGAACTAAGCACATGGAAGAGAAAAGTCAGCTCTGGCGGGACTGCGACGAGGGACTGCAGGGAGTGTTGGAAGGTGATACCCAGAGCAGAGAGAGGGACATGGTTAGGAAAGGACTCAGTGGAGGGAGGCAGGGAGGCACTGACTGAAGCCTGAGAGCAGATAAGCTGGATTTCTTGGGGGAGCCTAGATGCAGGAGAAACCTCATTTTCGGGCACCCAGTGCCAGGGCAATGATAAGGCCCACCACCAACAGGAACATGGCGACAGACAGCAACACTGTGATGACAACCATGCCTCCCGTCCTTGCCATTCCTAACCCGATAGACTCCATGTTCTTCCCTGTCAGGAAAAGATAGGAAAACCTCTGTGAGTTGGAGGGCCCCACAGCTGAGTCATCCAAGCAGCCAGCATCATCAGTCCAACTGATTCATTGAGCCAAGCAGTCAAGCAAACATGGACCCCTCACAGCAACACTTCTGAGTCACCAAGGAGATTTAATAGGACATCATCTCTCCGTACACAGAGCCTTTAGTTCAGCAGATGAGTGAACAGGAGGTGGCCATACCAAACACTCAGCGGGAGAGAGAGAGAGAGCTGAAAACAGTTTGGCTAACTTGCTCTAGAGGATAAAGCCTGGAACTCAAGGAGGTGTGTGGACAGTGAGGTGTGAGAGAGTAGGCATTTTACTCACGAGGAAGCGTGGACATCGGGGTCTCTGGACTGGATTCGGTGGATGCCCCCTTTCGGACTCGGTAGGATATGCTTTAGGGGTGGGAGATGAAAGAAAGCGGAGATCCCCAGTACGGATTTGGCACCTTCATAGCTATGCCTCCCGTCTGTACCCTCCTGGGGTGGAGGCTCACATTTCCTACCCTTTTCCTGGGCTCTCTCTCTTCCCCATGCTTACCAGCACCTCCCCGCTTCCCTTTCTGTACCCCACTCCCACGTGTTCGTCCGGTACCTACTAGTATTTGGTTCCTGGAGTTAGGTTTGTCACCTGATATGCGCTGAGCCGTGTGACGGTGAAGCCAGCTCCACTGTCCACCACGCTCACGAGCTCCCTGCGCCCACGGCATGGAGGCACCACAAAGCTTGATTTAATCACTGTTGGGAAATGGGAGCGAAAGGCAGGATCAGGTTGCTAGCAGTCCCATGGAGAGCGGGTCGTTTATGGGTACCCTAAGAGGGGTTAGTATGGGGAGGGGGTGATAAATGGGTATAGGGAGGCCAACCTTTGCTGTCGTTGGCTCTCCGGACCATCAGTGTGGCATTTCCTCCCGTGAGGTGACATGGGGGCAAGGCAACCAGCAGGCTTTCTGTTAGCGCCGGAGATAGCACACCAGAGAGGCTTGAGATGTTGAAGTCTGTCGGGAAACCAGGCGGGAACTCAGACTGAGTTAGCCCCCCTCTCAACTGGGATCTGACCACGGGTCATTGGTGAAGGCGCAAAGTCGGAACAGGCCTGTGTGGATCTAACCGCCAGATGGCAGGCTTGAGCTGCAGATGGTGGTACTCGGTGCTGCCTGGGAGACAGTCTAGACACTGGCACCGGGTCGCTCCCAGTCTCACTCCACCCACACAAACCTTGGAGCTTTCTCCACACTCCTCTACTTCTAGGTCTGGGAAGAAGCCCAGAAATTTGTCACCTGGTCACTGCCATCACTAGCCCTCAACCCCAACCAGCTAGACCAACACTTTCTTTGAGAGCCCTGGGAGAGACAATGTCTAGAGCCCCGAAACCCTCCTCACTCCCACCAGCAAGAGACCTGCAGCCCCCGGAGCTAAGACAGCCAGTAGAATCAGGATCAAGGCCAAGGTCTGAACAGGCAGTGTGGATGCCATACTGCTCCGTGCTGGGAACCGGATCCTGGAACAGGTGCTGGCAGGCTGGGGCTTCCTGGGGCCAATGAGGTCCTGCCTCCGGGTGGCTGATTTTGTCTTGGGGTGGGAGGGGCTGCTGGGAATCCAGTCCAACTTGCCCCCTTGGGCACTGTAGCCTCAGGAAGGGCCCCCAGACAGGTTTTTCAGGATGGGGAGCTGGTCCTCAGGCCCAAAGGGGGAAGCCCTCGCTGGCTCCTGGCAGCCTATCTAGCTGCAGCAGAAGATGACTCCTCCTTCTGGAATCCTCATGTCTGAAGCACAGGGTTCCCCTGGCTGTGTGTCTGCAGCATCGAATGTAGAGGCTGCCCTCCCCGAGGAGGTAGGAGTTTTGCTAGAAGGGCCATGAGTTCTTAAATTTCATTGTGGTGTAGGAAAACCCCCAAGGGTTGAAAAGGCTTTGGTTAGTAAGAACGGGAGAGAAGGAGTTTGGTTGTGTAGGGTGGGGATAAGTGCAGCCAGATTTCTAATTTCTGATGTTGACTGAGGCCAGAGAAACGGCTGCTCTGGGAGAAGCTGATCATGTCAGTGTGAGCCTTCAGGTTTCTCCAGAGTGTGGGGACAAGGGCGGTCAGGGAAGGCTTCCAGAGGGGTAGACACTGGGCCAGTACAGCAAGTAGACACAAACAGACGGGGCAGCAAGCATTTGTTCAGCCAGTGGAGAGTAAAGGAAAACAAACAAACAAGCAAACAAAAACACCTCAGAAAACAAGAGACAGGAGGATCTTGAGCTCCAGGCCAGCCTGGGCTACACAGTGAGACCCTGTCTCAAAACAAGTCAAGTGGAACAAAGTGGTTCACACCTTCAATTCCAGCACTGGGAAGACAGAGGCAGGGGAATCTCTGTGAGTTTGAGGCCAGCCTGATCTACAGATCCTATCTCAAAAAAACAAAGAAATGAAAATCAACCAGAATAACAAAAACAGGGGAAGTGGGGCTGGCACACACCGTTAGTCCCAGCACTCAAGAGGCAGAGGCAGGTGGATCTCTGAGTTTGAGGCCACATGGTCTACAGAGTGAGTTTCAGGACAGCCAGGGCTAAACAGAGAAACTCTGTCCTAAAAACCAAAAACAAACAAAAAATAACAACAAAAACCCTCAAGACAAAATAAGCCAGCAACAACAACAAAAAGAAAAGAGAGAGCGAGCAAAAGGGCTTTGGCTATAGCTCAATAGTAGAGGATGAGCATGAAGCTCTGAATTTTGATCCCTGGTACCACAAAAAAACAGGCTTTTTTCCTGTTGGGGAAAAAAAATGAAACATCTACAGCTTCTCCCCATCCCAGGCTAAATGAGAGAACTGAAGGGACTTGTCCTGTCGGAGGGACTTGTGGGCGCAGACACCCCTACTCTGGAAAAAGCAGAGTGGCTTTTTCAGATGGAGGACTCTACAGGGTCTGAGCTCAGTATTGTCAGCGTCTGCTTCAGGAACCACCCACGTTCCCCAGTCCCAGAGACAAGGTCAGGGTCCCTGTAGAGAGGTGGGGGGGTGATAGAGTTATATTCCCCCCCCATGGTGGGTGGGCTTAAAAGCCTGGGATGGGGAGGATAGGAGACGAGAATTCGGGGGCTTAGGCGGAGAGCAGGAGGCGCTGGCACCAGCATGTCTCCAAATTTTCTGTGCAATGGACTCTCAGGAAACTGGTTCAGACACAGCTTTTGATTCAGTGGGTCTGAGGTAAAGCATGAGACTACATTTAAAAAAAAATGGAGTTACATTTATTATTTTGTGTGTTTGCCCACGTGTGCCGCATGGAGGTCAGAGGACAACTTGTGGGAGTTGGTTCTCTCCCTTCACAATGTGTCTTCTGGAGACCAAGACTCCAAGTATCAGGCTTGGTGGTGAGAGCCTTTACCTGTTGAGCCATCTCACTGTTTCCTAAAACTTACAGGTAACACAGAGACACTGGTTCACACTTGGAGTGAGCAGAGGCTGCACTGGAGTCTCTCTCTCTCTCTCTCCCTCTCCCTCTCATGGAAAGTGGGACAGAGGTTTTTCTCATGCTGCCAGGACAGGCTGCCTTTGGGTGGAGAACAGATTTCTGCTTTTCCTGCTCCTTGGCTTTTGTCCCCTTTAGATGAGATCTTATCCTCACTCGACACACCGAAAGATCACACATGAGGGAGAACTTGAGGTGCAGAAGAGGTCTACGTGGTGGGATGTCAGGGTCCGAGGGTCTTCCTGGCTTTCTCAAACCTCAACACAGGAGGGTGTTTACATATGGGCTTGGGAGCCGGCTCTTCCAGTTTGGGCTAAGGAGGAATCAGGAAGAGGATAGGTTTACAGCAGAGCAGACTGTATAGGTCCACTCTTAAGCCCCATCTGAAATTAGGAGTGAGACAGTGAAACAGGAAAGGGCAGATCTCTAGTCACATTTTAAAAAGATTTGAGGGTCCTGTGCCTTTAAGCCCTCCAAGCTCCCTCCAATCTCCCCCCCCCTCACCTTCCCCACCCTAACCCTCCCCAGGTTTCTGGAGGAGCAGAGTTGCGTCTTCTCCCTGCCCTGCCGAGCTGCTCACTGGCTGCTCTGGAGGCTGTGCTTTGCGGTCTCCATGGAAACCATTAGTTGCTAAGCAACTGGAGCATCATCTGTGCTGAGCTCTCGCATCTAATTATCCCATCACAGTGGCTGAGAAGGGTTTGGGGAGCTGAGAGGAGGGGGAGGCCCAGCGCAGGAGCAAGAGGATAACTCTTCCAGCAGTGCAGCCTCACTGACAGTGCTGAAACCATTTAAAGCCACAGGACCCCGCTCCTCTGGAGGATTCCAGAGGCCACGTTCCTACTGGCCAAGTGAGGGAACCAGGGCCACAAGTGTGGAGTCTCCCCCCAAGCCCTGTCTTTTCTGTCCTCGCCTTGATTCTTGAATCGAAATTCCCCCGAGTTTCTATGCCTTCCCCTCTACAAATACCCTCTTCTGGCCTGGAGGGATGGCTCAGTAGTTAAGAGCATGGTCTGCTCTTCCAAAGGACCTGGGTTCAATTCCCAGCACCCACATGGCAGCTCACGACTGTAAAGCCAATTCCAAGGGATCCGACACCTTCACACTAATGCATATAAAATAAAAATTAAATAAAACTATTTAAACAAATAACCTCTTCAGACATTTACTGAGTACTAGGTATCCCCTGAAATAGACAAGGCAGTGAAGATAAAAAGGTAGGATAAGCTCTTGCCCTTGAGTAACTCCTTACTTCCCTCTGCTGCTCATGCTCAGTCAGGTCTTAAAACAGACCTCTTCCTGGACTTCAGTCCTTTTGTCCCATTCTTAAGCTACAGTAGTTCTGCAGCCTGAAGAATTGGAATCAGAACCTAGGTCTATCTGACATGTCCACAGTCCTACCCTAATAGACCACTCCTCTACCCCAGTCAACTAGAAAAACATGTCTGCCTCTCTCCAGGGAACATGACGGTGGCTGTTGTCCTGGTGGTGAGCGTTGCCACTTCGAGCCTCTTTTTTTTCAGTTTGAAAATGGGAAGACTTGTTCCTCCTGAACTCAGGTCTAGAAAGATACAAGTGTAAAAATGATTTAGGGCAAATAGCAGCCATGTTCCACAACGTAGATGCTTAGTGCACACCCTGAAGGCTTGCACCTGGATGTCAGAAGGGGTGTTCAGTAAATACTGGTTTTTGGAAATTTGGAGATTTAAGGCTGGAAGATTCTGTGGCCAAAAGGAAAACTCCATCATTCAGGCTTGGAAGAGACCTGGGTACTTTGTCTGTCTTTCATAGTCTGCCTGTCAGTCTCTCTCTCTCTTTCTCCATTCCCTCCTCTCTCTCTAAAGCTGACACAACCATTTAATTCAAACCTTTTAGCTTTGCTGAGTTATCTACCTTGTTGCTTCAAGTTGCGGTATCCACTTCAAGTGGAATTATTATTATTTTTTTTTAAATTTAATTCTGAGCGTTTTGCCTGCATGTAAGTCTGTGCACCCCTACTATGCTGGTGCCCTCAGAGATCAGAAGAGGGCATTGAATCCCTGGAAACTGGGGTTATAGATGGTTGTGAGCTACAATGTGGGTGCTGGGAACTGAACCCGGGTCCCCTGTAAGAGCCGCAACTGTTCTTATCTGTTGAGCTGTCTCTCCTGCCAGTGTAATTTCAACCTCTGTAAAAACAAAATGAAAACTGTCTCATGGGAATATGGTGACTATCAGTCCAACTAATTTATTTAAGAGTACTTAGGACAGTATCTGGTTCAAGAAATACTAATTTAAGTAATCCATCTTGTTCTCTCCCTTTTATCAACCCTCAGTGCCAATGAGGGATGAGGGGGTCGAAGGGACTCATGACATTCCCAAGGTCACAGAGCAAACAGAATAAAGCAGCCTAAACAACTCAGCATTTCCTTTTCCAGCTTTGTCACTGACACGAGGAGAAATGTTTAGGTCCGAAAACCTTGTCCAAGCGGGAGTGGCCACAGGCTACCAGGCATCCAGAATAGCTTGTCTGAGTCTTTCAATTCTTGAACATTGGTAGAGGAAACCTCCTGTGGTGGGTACCATGCCAGGTGTTGAGATACTGAGAGAATGAGAGTCAATTCTTGCTCTCAGTTGGTCTGCCTGGAGTAGGTAGAGGACAATAGCCTAGAAAGAGGGGACTACATCACTGGTCATGGTGGCACATGCCTTTAATTCCAGCACTCAGGAGGCAGAGGAAGGTGGATCTCTGAGTTCCAGGCCAGCCTGGTCTACAGAGAGAGTGCCAGGACAGCCAGGGCTACATGGAGAAACCCTGTGTCAAAAAACAAGGAGAAGGGGGTGGGACATGAAAAGGCTTAAGGGGCATGAATTATTCTCACACCTAGAAACTGAAAACCAAGCACCTTCCCCAAAAGGAGGGTTCAAAGGCGGGGCCTGCTGGGAGTTGGAGCTACTGGCTGGGCCACGAGTGACTTTGTGTCCTTTGCCAAGGGTTTTAATTTTTGCCTGGAAGATTCTTCACCTAAGTTCTGGAAGGATCATTCTGGCAACAGGGTAGAGGACAGACTGGCAGCAGGTCAGACATGAGTTGGAGGAACAAAAATATCCAAGAGAAAAGGAAGAAAAAAGTGTGGCCAGGCCATAGGCACCAGAATAGAAAGGAGCTGGCTGCAGTGATGTCACAGAGGTTGACTGGAGGCAGCAATGACTGTGGAATATATATACGGGGGAGGAACAGATGATTTCCAGATTTATGGTTCAGAACAGATTTGAATGGTGGGCAGGGGACGAGTGCTCCCTCTGGAGCCCTTGGGTCTGAGGTATCATGATTGCAGGCTTCCTCCAAGATGACCCGTAATGATCTCTGCTTCCTGTCTCCTCACGTTTGAGACTCTGTGTGAAACCTCCTTCCCCTTGTGTCAGAGTTAATGTGTGTGGCCAATAGAATAACCGTGGAAGCAGCCAGGCATTCCGGTGTGTACCTACAGTTCTAGCTTCTGGAGAGGATGGGGCAGGAGGATTGCTTGAGCCGAGAGTTTGAGGCCAGCCATATTGGAAGGTTAAGGTCAGGATGATCAAAAGTTTGAAGCTGGCCTGGTTTACATGAGACCTTATCTGAAAAACAAAGAGGAAAGAGGGGATCAGGAAGGAGGGAGGCAGGGAAAGAGACAGAGCTCAGAAGAGCCAGGCATGACACTGCAAACCTACAATCCCAGCATTCAGGAGACTTTGGCAGGAGGATCTGTAGGTCAAGGCCAGCCTGAACTATAGCAGTTCCAGGGCCAGCTTAGGATATAAGGTGAAACTCTGTGTCAAAAGTCTACTTTCCCCAAGAGCAGCAGAGGCAATGACTTCCTTGAGGATGGCACCAGACTTTCCTCCTTGCTCACTCTGGAGAAGACAAGCATTTCCCTAGTGAGGTGAGGTCTCCATTGCAAAGGGCTAAAGCCTCAGGAAGTAGTGCGTGACTGGGAAGGTGTGGTGCGAAGTCTAAGCCTTCCAGCACCAAGGTCTTGCTCAAATGTCTGACTCTCAGAGCAAATGTTTGCATTTACAAGTCGCTACACTTGTGGTAGCCAGGAGGACAGTATACTGGGGCACAGGGGTCCTCAGCACAGAAGACAGGCCTGTGACAGGACTCCCCTTTCAATTGCAGAAAGGATGGAGAAGGCAGCCACAAACAGGCTTCTGAGGTGGCAGGGGAGGGCGTTTAAAAGAGTAGAGGAAGAGAAGTTTGTGAAGAAGTAGATATTAGGAAAGAAGGAGGAGTAGATGGAATTTCACGAAGGGTGTGTCTGGCCCGGGGAGATGGCGCAGAGGCAAGTGTGTGCTGCTCCTCCGGAGAAGCGGAGCTCAGTTTCCAGCATTGGAGGCATACAGTATAACTCAGGAGAATCTGACTCCTCCTTTGGTCCTCCAAGGGCAACTACACACATTCTGTTCAAGGCACACACTCACACATACACATCAGCTGAAAAATAATTGAAAATATTTTTTAAAATGGGATGCCAAGTTGGAATGAAGATCAGGATTGGAGGAAAAGAGTAAAAATTATCCACTAGGCCTGGTACTGTGCGGGTTCTCCTTAAACTTGGAGAACAGCTTCCTACCGGTGAGGAATGCAGAAACCAAATTGCCAGAGCCCAGAAGTGCTGGGAGGTGAGGTTCTAGGATCAGAACAGTGTAGACATCTCTTTGAAGGATATTTGCTGCTCTTGTAGAGGAGCTGGGTTTGATTACCAGCATCTGCATGCTGGCTCACAATTGTCTGTAATTCCAGTTCCAGGGACTCTGATGTCCTCTTCTGACGTTGAAGGGCACCAGGCACACACGTGGTACACAGACATACATGCATGCAAAACCCGCATATACATAAAATAAGAATAAATAAATAGAGCCATGCATGGTGGTTCAGGCCTTTAATCCCAGCACTTGGGAAGCAGAGGCAGGAGGATCTCTGTAAAATTTGAGGCCAGCCTGGTCTACAGAGGGAGGTCTAGGACAGCCAGGGAAACAGAGACCCTGGGGGGGGGGGTGCTACATCATGGGTATAGAATCCCAACTTGTGAGTTGGGGATCTCTTCCCTTTGTGGGTCCTGGGGACCAAATTCAGATCATCAGCTTTTGGGCTAAACCCATTTACCTATTATCTCTCTCCTGGCTCTGGATTTTTGTTTGTTTGTTTGTTCTTGTTTTTTGAGACAGGGTTTCTCTGTGTAACAGAGCCCTGGATGTCCTGGGCTCACTTTTTAGACCAGGCTGGCCTCGAACTCAAGAGAGATCCACCTGCTTTTGCCACCATGTCTGGCTGGATATTTTTTTTTTTAAAGCCAGCTTATTATGATGTCCAGGCTGTTCTTGAACTCCTGATCTTCAGCCTTCCAAGTAATGGGACTGTAGGCTGTGCCAGCATAACTGGCTCTGCTTTAGTTAATTAAGTAATTAATTAGAGACAAGGTCTTCCCTCAGGACTGGCAGTATAGGTGTGCACCACCATGCCTTCCTCCTGCTCCTTTCTTCTTTCTTCTCCTTTGAGATGGGGTCTGTAGCCCAGTCTGGCATCAAATGCTGTAGGTGGCTGACTTTGAACTTTCCTGGTTCTCTGGTCTCCACCTCCAGAATTCTGGGATTACAGGTATGGTGCTGGGGGCTGAATCCAGGGTCTCATTTACATTGCCAGCTCTCTTGATTTTCAAATGCTGGATAGCTGAAGATGATCTTGAATTCTTGATCTTCCTGCTTCATCTCCAGAATGCTAGCGTTACAGTCGTATGGTGCCTATCTCTCCCTCTCTCCTTTCTTTTTTTTTTTAATTTAGTGTGTGTGTGTGTGTGTGTGTGTGTGTGTGTGTGTGTGTGTGTAAATGGATGCAGGCTATAGTGTGTTGCTATTGGAGGACAACTTGCGAGAATCAGTTCTCTCCTTCCACCATGTGAGTTTCAGAGAGAGTGAACTCTGGCCATCAGACTTGGTGGCAGATGCCATTACCTGCTGAGCCATCTTACTTCCTCCATACATAGTCCCTTATGAATATAGGAAAGAGGCCAGCCAGATGTAGCACAGTAGGCAGATCCCTCCAAGTTCCAGGCCAGCCAGGGCTACACAGTGAGATCCTATCTCAAAACCAAACCAAAAACCCCCACACCATAAGACTGATGTTTGCCTGAAGAGGAAAGGATAAGGACAGGCCTGCTGGAAAATACTGTGTTCGGGAGAGCTGAGTGGAAAAGGCGGGAGGCAGAAGGCAGAAGGCATAGGCTAAGGGGCTCAGGGACTCCTTCCTGAAGGCCTCTGGTGTTTGTTTTTGGTGACATGAAAAACTCAGTAAAGAGGAGAGCTTGGAGCCAAAGAAGTTTGAAATGGCCTTTGGGGGACGTTGGGGTGCAAAGCTCCCAAAATTCCTGAGAAAGGCTGTATTGGTGTTGACAATTCCACTTTTCCTGGGGTCTATTGTTTTTGTTGGCACCGACTATACTAGCTTCTCTGAAACCGAACCAACGGAGTGGATAATCTCAATTAATAGAAATATTATCTTTTAAGCGGGGAGCTCTTCTAGGCTCAGCTTCCAGGGGAGCGGGTGCCATAAATGTTCTGCACACATCGTAGCTAGGAACTGTTGCTCTTGTTTTGGTGTCAAGGACGCTAGGTCCGCACATCTCTGTAGGAGTTTTGCCAAGCAGGAATTTTGTTTTTATCAAATATAATTTTCCAAAGAGGAAATCTGAGTGGACTGGAGTGGGGGTGTGTGGAAGGGCATTCTGGAGGAAACGGGGAAGAAGCAGAGAGCTAAAAGCGTAGGAATTGGTAGGGTGAGGGTGGAGAGAAGAGTGGAGGAAGGAGATGGTCGTAGCCTGAGAAAACTGCAAAGATTCAGAGAATGGAATCTGGAAAAACCACTAAAGAAGCAGCTGAGACTGGATGAGCTGTTTTTTTTTTTTTAATTTAATTTTATTTTTTTTAAGATTTACTTACTTATTATGTATAGAGTATTCTGTCTGCACGTACACCTGCAGGCCAGAAGAGGGCACCAGATCTCATTAGAGATGGTGTGAGCCACCATGTGGTTGCTGGGAATTGAACTCAGTAACCTTTAGGAAAAGCGGCCAGTGCTCTTAACCTCTAGAGCCATCTCTCTAGCCCCCAACTGGATGAGTTTGTAAAAACTCTCCAAGAGCAGGTCTCCTCTTCCTCATCCTCTGTCTTCTCCTCCTCCTTCTTCTCCTATTCCTGTCTCCAGATCTGGGCACTGAACCTGGGGGCTTCACACATGTTGAATAAGCATCCTACTGCTGAACGAGACCTCAGGCCCAGGAGTTTTAATTTCTACCCTGAGGGTAGAGTCACCCCCTGAAGATTTTAAAAACGGAGAGCGTGTTGGTCAGATCTGTGTTTTACAAAGATGACTCTCTGTAGTGCAGCAGTTCAGTTGGATGAGCAGCTGGGAGACATTTTGGAGGCTGTTGAGATCACATTCTAGACAGAAGATGGTAGGAAAAGCGTTTGTGTGTGGGGGTGGGGGATGACAGGGCCTGGAGTCAGCTAGTCTAGGACAGCTATAGAAGAGTGGAGGGCAGGGCTAGGGGTGTCTTCCAGTCCTGGCTCCAGCAACTGCACCAAGTCCAGAGTAACTGAGGCGAATGTTCTGTTTTAAACTTGCTAATGGAGGGGTCCTGAAGATACTGAGGCATGAGGCAGGTGAGCAGATGTGTGGTCTGTGGCGAAGGCGGAGGGCCAGTCAGGCACAGGGGTGGCCAGAGGAACCCTTGAAGGACAGTGTGTGCCAGTGAGAAAAGCCCGCTGAACCTTGACATTTGTGGACAAAGGAAGCATGAGGCTCGCAAAGGAGACTGAGAAGCTTCCTTAAGAGAAAAAAGAGCAGGAGGGATTGCTCTCTGTGGTGCTCAAAGGCAAAAGCCTGCAGAGAGCACTAGCAGCTGCAGGGAAAGCAGAGGGATTTGAAATCTGCTCCTAGCTTTGGCAAGGAGAAGCTGTTGGGGAGCTCTTCAGGCTGTAGGTTGCTAGGACTGAGGATGTGGCTTGATCACAGGGCCCTTACCTAACATGCACATTGTCCTGGGTTCTGTCCCTGGGAGTGCAAGACAACAGCTCATACTGGGAGACATGTGAATGAGAAGGGCTAGCATGGGCAACAGGATACTGAAGATGAAGAGGCTGTACAGAGATGGGCCTAAAGCTACCTAAAAGTCCAAGAGGCCAGACAGCCTGGGGAGGACAGGAGCAGAGGAATATCAGAGAAGGATCTTTCCTCTTAAGCCTTGTCATATAGTCTCTAAAACCTTCTGGGCTCCTTCTGGGCTTCTGTGGTGGTCAGAATGAGAATGGTCCCTATACACTCCTATATTTGAATGCTTGGTCCTTGGTTGGTAAAACTGTTTGGGAAGGATTGAGAGGTGTGGCCTTGTTGGAAAAGGTGTGTCCCTGGGAGTGATTTTTTGAGGTTTCAAAAGCCTAAGCCAGGCCCAGTCTGTTTCTCTCTGCCCACGCCTGTGGATCAGATGTAAATTCTCAGCTGCTGCTCCAATGTGCCATGCCTGCCTGCTGCCATGCATCCTACCTGGAATCACCCTCTGAAACTGTAAGCAAGTTCCTAATTTAATGTTTTCTTTTATCAGTTTCCTTGGTGTCTCTTCATAGAAAAGTAATTAAAACATACAGATTGTCTATAAGCACCTCTGACGGGCACAAGGAAGGAGATTCAGGGGCCTTCCTGGGGTGTGGGTGGGGGTGGAGGAGGCCTGAATGCCATAGGAGAAGGGATCAGATCCTAGAGATAACAGCCAGAGAGGTGGAGGACTTCATCTCCAGCCAAGTGGCCAAGAGACCCAAGTGCTGCTGCTTTTAACCCCTCTTGAAGTCTAGCCATTTCTGAGCCACTGCCACCAACAATGGGGACTTACCAGTTGGGGTGTAGTTCAAGCCAGTCCACTGCTCTGATAGTCCAAGGTTGCCACCAGGAAGAAGAGCAAAGAATGATGGGAAGGAATCAATAATACTTTGATCCTCTCCCATCCTCCTGAAGCCGGTGGGTAGTTTTGACAGGGCTGCCCAGACCACAAACCCAAGGCTGGCCTCCCACCTCCCCAGGTCCTGCTTGATATGCACATCAGATACTGGTGCCCTTTGCAAAGCTGTTATTTGTACAGAAACCCAAGGGATGGGTTTCTCTGTCCCTGCCACCACTTCTACTTGCAGGGCTCTGAAGGCACACACCACACCCCAGTCACTCTTACTGCTGTTTGGACTGGCATGCTGGAGGCTACTGCTCCCCCAGCTCCCCACGTGCTCCAGTTCAAGCTCTGAGTTCTCACGACTATTAGAAATAGCCTGGCCTCTGAGCTTCCCGCTACCCTCTTCCTACTCCAGGAGCTTCTCAGTCCAAGCCCTTCCCCTCTGCTTCCCCAAGCCGGCTCTCAAAGTACCCCTGAGCCTCCCACTGAGCTCTGAACCCTGAGCCTCACTGTCTGTGGCGTACAAGAATGGAGGAAGACTGTCTGCACTAGTGTGCCCTCTGACCAGCTTCCAAGTGTGCTGCGGCCTGCCTTCAGAGTAGAGGAAAAGCTGGAGGGAGGGAAGCAGGCTCCTGAGGTAAGCAGAGGGCTGGGAAGAGAATGGAGGAGCCTGGAACAGCGTCCAGCCCTCTGGATGCTACTTTCCAGCTCTGACCTTGAACTCAGGTGACTGCCTAGGAATGGTGGCTGTAATCTCTAGTTCACAGGTCCCCGGGGTGATGAAAAAGAGTAGGAGGCTCAGAGAGCCCAATATGGTGCTTGGCAAATAGTAGGAGGCGCTTAAAACAAGTTTGTCTCCTCTCTCCTCTTTGGGGCTCTGAAGAAAGAGGGAGGGCTGCAAGAGACCAGGTATATTCTGTCTCCCTCCATGCTAGAGCTCAGAGCCCTCCACAGCCGCTGCTTGTCCGGTCTGGGAGAGGTATTCTGGGAAAGGTGTTCCTCATGGGCTGTAGGAAGTCTAGTAGAGAGGGCCTGATAACAGGGGACTGCCTCTGGGGTTTCAGCCCCCACCCCAGCTCATACAAGATCCCCTAAAATTCATAATCCGATTTATATTCCTATTCCCTCCTCTGGACCTGTCACCATGGCAACAGTTTTCTCAGTTGCACTTCATCAGCTTCTCAGCAAATCTTTTTTTCTGGCCCCCAATTCAGTCTCTCTTCTCATCCTCTATTGGTCTGCTCTTCTAAGGGTGCGAGGTGCTCCCCTGTCTCTCCTCTCAGCTCCTCCTGGCTCCTCTATGCGGTTCTCTTTCTAGGGCCCCTCTCTCTCCTCTCCCTTCTCAAGTCTAAAACAGTAGCAGCCAGCTGGTTAGACAAGAACTCACATACCTTCTGGGATCAGGACAGAGAAGAGCGTCTCAGAGGGACAGGGTCTGGATCCCAGCGGTTCTGGGCAGAAGTCTGCTGCAGTGGTGAGGTGCCACCCTCACCACTGATCTACACTCTCACTAGAAGGAAGGGAGTGTGGTCAGGGCAGCAGCACTGGGCAGTTTCTGCTCCTGCACTGGGACAAATTAATCTTCTGTTGAGAGTGCCCTGCAGGGTATTCTTTCCGGTTCACCCTTAGAGACACTCAGCAATGCCCCTCAGCTAACACCAGTAGGGGCACAGTCCCCAAGCCTAACCAGTTCCATTTTCTCTCTCTTCAAAGTTCAATTAAGCCTCTTCATCCCCTCACTGGTCATGTCTACTGGTGTATGTGTGTGTGTGTCCTTTTATCATATCCTAATGCAGTGTCCATAAACATGAATTGCCTCACACAGACCACCTCTCTGGATTTCCCTGTCACTATCCAGTGCAAAACCTCACTATCAGCTGGGTGTGGCAGTGCGCACCTGTAATCCCAGCACTCAGGGAGGCAGAGGCTGGTGGATCTCTGAGAGTTCGAGGCCAGCCTGGTTTACAAAGTGAGGCGTCCAGGACAGCTAAGACTATACAGAGAAAGCCTGTCTTGAAAAAAGGAAAACAACAACAAAAAAGTCACTATCCCTCTAACCTTATAACTGAGAAACGGGGCACTATATCATCGTAAGAGCTGTTACTAACTATTTTTTGACAGGTGTGGTGCACACCTGTAATCCCAGCACACTGGGAGGTGGAGGTAGGAGGATCAGGAGTTTAAGGTCATTCTCCAAATGTAAGTTTGAGGGCAGCCCAGCTATGTGAGGCTCTGGCTGGGGAGGGGGATAGTATCCTATTTCCCAGATTCGAAGTTGGAGGGATGTGACCTGTGACCCTTCGTACCAGCTCGCCTTGGGAGAGGCACTTGCGCCTACCATTGTTTTGACAGCTCTAGATCAACTATATGTCTCTAGATCAAACATCCCACAAGCCATTCTACATATTCACTCACGTCCCAGAGTTAGATCTGGGCCTGGGATCACAGCTGTGCATGCGCTCCTCAGCCCAGCCTCTCCGTTTTCTTTACCGTTTAGCGGGCAGCCACTGTGTTCTAACAGCTTCACACATGTCGCCTCCCTTCATCTTCAGTGCTTGATCAGATAGTTATTATTCCACTTTCCAAGAGGACGCTGGAACTCAGAGTGGTTAATTTACCCAAGCTAGTCAGCCAAAGAGCTGGGGCTCATATCCAGATTTGGAGCCTTCCAAAACTAGCATGCTATTTCTTTATTTCTTAATTTTCAGCTATACCATACTGTCCTCGCATGGCTCTTCCAAATCAGAAGCCAATTGACTGAGCCATTCTGATCCCTTATTCTCAGGCTAGATTCTGAGGCTCATCTGATCCTAGTCCCTCCCGCCTACAGTGTGTCTACCTTGTATCTCACTGTTTCTCAATGTGACATGAACTGGTGAATCTGAACATTTGCGTGCTGCCTGTCTGTCTTCATCTCTATCAACTAAAATTCTTTTTGTCCCCTTCTTACTCAAGGGCCTCATGTATCCCAGGCTGGCCCCAAATTTCTTGTGTATAGAGAATGACTTGAACTGATTCTTCTACCTCCCAAAGTGCTGGTATTACAAGCATATACTGTGGGCATGTGCAGTGGGGGCACACATCTTGGCACTCGGGAGGCCAAGATAGGTGGACCTCTGTGAGTTTTGAGGCCAGCCTGGTCTACATAGTGAGTTTCAGGACAACCAGAGCTACACAGAGGAACCTTGTCATGAAACAGCCCTTCCACACACAATAAAAAAGGGTGCATAGCCATGCCTGGCCAAAAATCAATGGGTTATAGCATGACTTAGTATCTGTTTCTCAGATACGAGGCTACAGGGAGAGCAAACACTGAAAGACAGGGTGAGGGTCGGATCCAAAAGTCGTCCCTCGGTGTGGGCTGGTGTGCAAGCCTAACAAGATGAAATGCTCCAAGATCCCCAGAGCCCTTAGCAGCCCACAGCAGGGCAGACACAGCGTAGAAGCTGTTTGGCTGAAACAGAACCAAGGTTCTGAGTGAGTCATCAGCAGAATATGGAAGCTGAATCAAATTCCATTTATGTATTTACAGGGGGTCTGGTGTAGCCCAGACTGGCTTAAAATACAATTTGTACCCAAGACCTTTTTTTTTTTTTTTTTTTACATTCTGAGACAGGGTTTCTCTGTGTGTAGTCCAGGCTGTCCTGGAACTTGCTCTGTAGACCAAGCTGGCCTCAAACTCACAGATTTGCTGGCCTCTGACTCCTGAGTGCTGGATTAAAGGTGTGCACCACCACCCCACCGCCCAGCATGTACAAGACCTTGAACTTAAAAGTCTTATTAATCTGTGTATGTGTATGATGTTTGAATGTGAGGGTCAAAGGTCAACTTTGCAGACTTGGTTCTCTCGTTCCACCTTTCTTTGGGTTCCAGGAATTGAATTCATTTTGTCAGATTTGAGAGCTGATCACTTTTCTATGAGCCACTTCTGTGACACAACTATAAACTTCTGATCATCCTGCCTCAACATTTTGGTGCTGGGATTACTGAGACCATCACCTCGATCAGTTGTGGGTTTTTGTTTTTTTAACAGAGTCTTTCTTCGTGGCCTTGTCTGGCCTGTCAATGAGGCTTTCCTTGAGCTCCTCCTGCGCTGCGATTAAAGGTGTGTGCTGCCTGCACTGGTCTAAGAAGAAAGGAGAGAGCCAAGTTGACAAAACCATCCTCTAACCTCCACACTCACTCCATGACGTTTGTGCCTACACACACACACACACACTCCAAAGTAGTTTTTTTTTTCCTGAGATAGTTCAGCTTCTAAAGGCTCTTTTATAAGCATGAATACCAGATCTAGATTCAAAGAACACATCTTTTAAAATGTGTGCTTTAAGCTGGGTATAGTGGCACACACCTTTGATCCCAGCACTTGGGAAGGCAGAGGCAGACAGATCTCTGAGAGTTCAAGGCCAGGCTGGTCTACAAAGTGAGTCCAGGACAGCCAAGGCTACACAGAGAAACCCTGTCTCAAAAAACCAAACCAAAACAACAACAACAACAACAAAACCTTCAACACTTTGTATAGTGAATTCCAGGCCAGCCAGGGCTACATAGAGAGACCCTATCTTGAAAAACAAAAACAAACAAAAAAGCCCAGTTGTGGTGGTACATGCTTTTAAAGTGAGGGCTGAGACAGGCAATTCTTGGGCCCAATGGCCATCCAGCCCAGCCAACAAGAGATTCTTCAAAAACAAGGCATGGGGAGATGGCCAGTTGGTTAAGAGCACTCGTTGCTCTTGCAGAGAATCCGGGTTTGGTTTCCAGTCTGCACATGGTGGCTCACAACTGTCTGTAACTCGAGTTCCAGGGAATCTGATGCCTCTTCTGGTCTCCGAGGGCTCTGGGGCACACAGGCAGTCACTCATAACATTAACGTTGGTAGATTTCCCTCCCTGTATACTAAGTTTGTTGCCAGCCTGGGGTATGTGGGATTTTGTCTCAAAGCGGATTGGAGAAGGACCGGAGAAGGAGGAGGGGTGTGAAATAAGATTCACAGTGTATGACCTACGGGGTGGAGAGGTCAAAGTGTAAAGTTCAGTTGGGTGTGGATCCCTGGGAGGGTGGGTTCAGCTCAGAGGAAGGAAAAGCAGACACACACACACGCACATTAGTGGAATGGCTAGCTCAGAGGCAGAAAGTTCCCCCATTGCTGGAGATGCTAAAGATGGTTCTGGAATACTGCTTGCCAGAGATGATGTTGGCAGGAAGTTCAGCATCAGAAAGGATTTGAACTAGGTAGCTGGTTCTTGAAGTCCAATTCTACTGCGATTTGTGATTTCTTCTTCTTCTTCCTCTTTTTTTTTTTTTTTCTTTCCTCTCTCTCTCCTGGTCCCTCCTGCATCTCACTCAGCCCTCTGTGCTTCTCTAAACCTACCTGGCTACATTCCAGACCCAGATCTGTTTCCTCATTCTCCATCAGGTCTGAAGACCTCCCCTACACACACACTGCATAAATGCCTCCTCATTATTTAGCATCCTTTATTATTCTGTCATTGTCCCCATCTTACCTTTAGGACAGACACTTGAGTTACCTATTATGGGATAAAATGTACTGGACAGCCAGGTGTAGCGGTACACACCTACAATTCTAGTACTCCAGAAGTGGAGGCAGAAAGATCTCAGGTTCAAGGCCAGCCTGATCTATAGAGCTAGCCAGGGCTACATAGCAAAGCTCTGTCTGAAAACAAACAAAAAAAACAACAACAAAAAACACAAGCCTGGGCATAGTAGCACATGCCTGTAACCCTAGCACTAAAGAGGCAGAGGTAGGTGGATCTCTGAGTTTGAGGCGGCCTGACAACCAAGGCTTGTTACATAGAGAAACTCTGTCTTGAAAAACCAAAAACCAACCAACCAAACAAAAGGCCAGGTGTGGTGGCACTCAGGAAGCAGAGGCAGGTGGATCTCTGGATTTGAGCCCAGCCTGGTCTTTGTAGAGAGATTCAGGACAGTGAGGGCTACACAGCGAGACCCTGCCTCAATACAACCAAAACCTTCCTAATCTCTGATGCTCCCAGCCTGCCTACTTCTCTCCCTACCGAGATAAATTTCTCCCTCATCTGTTGGAGGAACTCCATCTTGTCTTGCTCTTCAGGGCTCTTGTAATACAGAAGTGAGAGGGCAGGACAAGTCTGGATGAGGTAGGTAAGGGAAGAAAGGAAAATAGAAACCCCAAGGGGCACGCCCAATCCACATTGAAGGAGTTGTTGGGTGGTTTGCTAGTTGCAACATGCTCGTGATGGCTGCAAGGTGGAAGAGAGTGGTAGAGGGACTTGTGTACATGTGGCTGTGGGTTGTGAAGAGATAAACACCCAGAGTCATTCATAGCAGTGGGAACTCTTTTTTTTTAATTTATTTTTATTTTACCCATATGGGGGTTTTGCCTGCATGTATGTCTGTCCACCACTCTGCGTGCAGTGCCCCTACACACCAGAAGAGGGCGTGAGATTCCCAGAGACAGCCGTTATAGGTGAATGTGAGCCACCATCTGAGTGCTAAGACTCTAACAGGGGTCCTCTAGAACAGGCAGTCCTCATAACCTCTGAGTCTTCTCTCCAGCCCCAGAAACACAAATTCTTTTCTGCAATTATTACTATTTGAGTTATAGGGCCCAACATCTATTCAACTCACCTGTCCCATAATTTTCAGAGGACCAAGCATGGAGCCAGAGTGTGGGTGCCTCAGTAAACAGCGCCCTAAGCCTGAAGATACTGTAGGTACTGCCCACGTGGCCTTGAGGCAGTGGGATGACAGAAAGACAGAAAGGTCAGCCCATTCCTTTGCCTCATGTTGTATATTGTTGCTAAAGACATGGTGTCATGCTGTGCACTGGTGGTGCACGCCTCTAATCACAGCACTCGGGAGGCAGAGGCAGGTGGATCTCTGTGAGTTCCTCTGTGAGGCCAGCCTGGTCTATAGAGCTAGTTTCAGGACAGCCAGGGCTAGACAGAGAAACCCTCTCTCAAAACAAAAAGCATGGTGTCACAGAACCCAGGCTTGTTTTGATTGAGACTGTTCTTAAACTCTTGGTCCTGAATGCTGGGATTATAGGCATGTGTTACCATGCCGTTTTGAACCACTTCCTAACCTGGAACTGCAAGTTACAGTTCTACTAGTTAGAACTGGTTACTGGTCCTGACAGATCTTCATGAGATCTGGGAGATGTGTTTGTCTGAAGTCACACAGCTGTTTAGGAATGGCTGGGGCTGAGCCTCTGACTGGCCCAGGGCTTTCTCTGTAATCCAGTGACGCCTTAAAATGAACTAGAGAGCTACACGAATACAAATAAGGCCATGACAAGAGGGGGGAGCTGGAAGCCCTGAGCACCCCATACTCTGGGAACGATCCAGATAAGGAGGTCAAGGCTGTCATTCCTGCTCTGAAGGCCCCACGAGGAAAGCAGCCAGGCACAGGAAGACATCCAATGGAAAGTTGGACGCAAGCACCGCCATGATGTCGTGGAAAGAGTCTGGATCAGGAGCTAGAAGGCCTGGGTCACCTCCCAGCCTACCGCTTGCCAGCCATGTGATTTTGCATGAGTCTGTCAGCGCCCCGTGAACCCTCTCTCTTCAAAATGACAGTTCTCCAGGGTAACGCAGAAGAGCAAATTAAGCAGAATGTAAGCATGTTCTTCGAGGGCTCTCTGCTCCCGGCGCAATCTCAGAGAGTCTCCAGCCTTCAGCACAAGAATTAAATAGCAGGGATCATGTCTCCGAGACACACTGCTGGCAGACAAGTGGGCAGCTGGCCAAGAGGGGAGGAAAGTGGCTGTAGCTTTTCCTGGGACTCTGTCTTCAACGGCCTCTCTCAGGTTGCTGTGTTTGTTTAGCTGTGCGGGAGGTTGAACTCAGACCCCTGAACACGCTAGGCAGGCACCCTATCCTCAAGTCACCCCGCCAGCCCTTCCCCTGGGCTTAAGAATGTCCTAGGAGAGCCAGGCAGTGTTGCCTTTGATCTCAGCACTTGGGAGGCAGAGGCAGGCGGATCTCTCAGTTCAAGGCCAGCCTGGTCTACAGAGGGAGTTCTAGGACAGCCAGGGCTACCCAGGGAAACCTTGTCTGCTTGTCTGGGGGAGGAGGAGGAAAGGAATGCTTTAAAAATTTATGTGTCATTCTTGTGCAGGGGCCCTGCTAACCCTCTCTGTATCACTTATTTATTATTTATTGGCTGCTAAAGTGAACATAAAACATTTTTTTTTAATTTATTCATGGAGGTTCCTGTCTCTACATGCATGTCAGAGACCAGTTTATGAGACTTGATTCTCTCCTTCTACCATGCGGGTCCCTGAACTCAGGTGGTCAGCCTTGGCAAAAGGCATCTTTTATGCACCGAGCCACCTCACTAGCCTTTTTTTTTTTTTTTTTTTAACATTTGAAGAAACAGGCCTAGAAAGCAATTAGGCTAGGGCCCCATATTCTGGTCTTCCAGGCCAGTCTTCTTTCCTTGGAGAACATAGGGAGGGAGACTCCAGAAGTCTCTGTAATTATCTGGTAGAAGTCTCCTGCTGCAATAGCCCAAGGCTTCCAGCGGGTGTGTCCAGAGAGGTCTAGATGTTGCTCCCAGTTATGCCTAGCTCAGGGATAGGGTCTTTCCTGGGAGCAGCCCAAGTCCTCCTCACACTGAATCGCCCTTCTCAGCATATTGTCTGTCCCTAGCTAGACTGTTGGCTGTGTGAAGACAGGGGCCAAATCTATCTGTCGTGTCACCAAGATAAAGCTCCTGTTCAGTCCAGTGCTTGGAACACAGTAGGCCTTCAGTAAGCATTTATTGAATCATTAAGCAGCAGAGTTGGTCAAAGAAGGAGTCATGGAAAAGGGCTGAGTTGGTTATCAAAATTCATAAGGAGAGCTGGGTATGGTGGTAGAGGCCTGAACCCAGCTACTCTGTAGGCTAAGGCAAGAGTATTCCAAATTCAGGGCCTCCCTGGGCTACAGAGTGAGTTCAAGGCTAGCCCAGGCAACCTAGGGAGATCCTTTTTCAAAAATTTAAAGGGTAAGAAAATGGCTAGGGATTTAGTTGAGTGGCAAAGTGGTGCCTAGCACTGAGAGAGCCCAGGTTCAGTCCCCAGCAATACAAACAACCCATCCTCAGAACTATTTACACACAAAAAAGAATTTTAGCCAGAATGAAGGACCTGAAGAGAGGGAGGGAAGCAGAACCGTTGAAAGGGAGGGATGCAGCCCTTCTAAATCATTGGTTTTTCTGACCTGGGAGGCTTCTGCATAGAGAGAATCTCAGTCTTGCCCGGGTAGGCGAAGTGACTGTGAGCTGCTAGAATCTTTCAAAGTGGAGAGATCCAGCAGACAACTTGGCTAGAGGTGAGAGAAGGTGAAGGCAAGCCGAGGAGCTTTGAATCTGGAGCTGAATTAGCATTTGATGCTAAGCCCAGGAGGTCTTTGAAGGCTTGGGCACAAAAAAAAAAGGAAGCAGCAAAGGGGAGGAGTCTCCCTGCTGACCCCCTCTATTTGGTGTAGAACTTGGGAGGAGAGATCTCCGGCTTCCGGCTTCTGCTCTGTAGCACGCTACACTTGAGTACCGCAAGACGAATCCTACCATGCAGATCTGGAAGCCGCTGAAGCCGCCCGCGAGTCCGGGGACGGCGGGGCAGAGATCGTGGTGACTTCTTCCACATTTAGAGGCGCTCTCTAGCCAGACATCCCCAGCGAGGATACGTTTTTTTTTTTTTTTGCTAGTGCATGTTAAGCCATATTTCACCACTAGGGGGCAGAAAAAGCAACCTTTAAGGTCACTATCCTTCCAGCTCCCCACCTACTCTCACCTGAGCCCAAGATGGGTGGTGCCTCACCTGGTTCTCCTCTAGCGCCCCGTTAACCCCTTCCAGCCTAGTTTCAAGTACCTCCCCTAGGTAGAGTCACTCTTAGTGAAACTGGGGGGCCAACTGTGATCGAAAGGAGGGTGTCCAACCCCGGGGTGGGGAGGCCAGGGTGGAGACTAAGTCAGGGTTCCCAGCAGCTCAGACCCTTGTCCTTGTCCTGTCTGGAGCCTGAGGGGGCTGGAGTTCTCAGCTTCAGATGGGTAGGTGACCTCTCAGAACGGGGAAAGCCCTGCAAGTCGCAAGAGGAGCAAAAGCGGGTGGTCACCTGGGTGAGCTGGACCTCTTGGGGCTTTAGTAGAGATTGCTCAAGGACCTTCAAAATCTAGACTTCCGCCTCAGCTAGAGGGAGGGAGGTAGCCCAGGAGTGAGGGGAAGACAACAGAGGGTGGGAACGGGAGGTGGGCAGTTAGGACGAGGCTCTAGAGCCGAAGGCGTTCGGCAGCTCTCAGGCGTCGACTTTGCCTGTGTCCCCTCCTGTTACTGACAGCCTTTCGTGGCTCAGATCGGCCGAGGTTCCGGGATTGCGTTCCGGGCCTTAACGTGTTAAGCTGTGGGCGTGGGGTCCGGAGTCCCTCCCTCCCTCCCTCCCTCCTTCGCGTATCAAGTGTCACCACCTACAAGTCCACTAGGCTGGCGCGCTAGGAGTTAAGTCTGCCCGCAATCTGCAAGGCTGGAGCCGGAGAGGGGGAGGTGGGGGAAGGGGGGGAGAGCAAGGAGATGGGGGAAGCAGACTGCAGGGAGACAGCGCCTGGAACCCCCTCCCCAGGGACCTGGCCCCTGGGCCCCCAGCCCCAAAAGGGGCCCTGCCCTCCCCGGGGTCGCGCTCTCTCCCCCCGCCCTGCCCCCGCCCTCCAAGCTTTGTGTCCCCAGGAGGGTGGGCTGCAGGATTTCCAGCCAAGCCTTGGCTGCCTGCTCAGTTTTTCCAAACCCTCTAGTCGGAGAAGGCGGGAGCCCTGTCAGGATAAGAGTCCCTCCCCCCCACCCCCCTCCCCGCCCTTGCTGGCCCCCTAGCCCAGCCTGGAGTTTCCTGCCCCCCCCCCCCCCCCCCAGCTTTTCCCAACTCCTTTCCCTTTCCGACCCTGGACCCAGCAGCCCTAGCCCCACCTCTGTTGCTTCCTAAGTTCCAAGTTCAGGTTGGAGGGGCCCAGGTAGACTCCACAGTCTCAGAGAGACGGGCTAAAGCGAGGCTCACAGCAGGCCGACCCTGAGACCTGCGGGGCGCCGGTCTGACTCTGAGCCTGGGCCCGCCCCATCCCAGGACTCGGCCTCTGGCCACCAGGGAAGGTGGCTCTAGGGGTCTCCCGCTCCCGGAAGGAGGCGGTGCTGGGGACGTCGGCACAGCTGGGCGGTAAGGTTGGTGCGGCAGATGCCAGGCCCTAAGGCGTGCTTCGAGGAGGGGCAGTGTTCCCAGCGCTGGCACGGCTCTGTCCAGAAAGTCTATTATATAATAATCACCATCTATCAGGAAGCCAGGCGGCTGGAGAGAGTGGGGAAGCCAGGACGCCCAGATCTGCGCCTCATCCGGGGCCCAGAAAGATGTCTCCACCAAGACAGGCACAGTGTAGGCACAGCTCAGCGGTGGGATGACGGGGGTGTGAGGGGGGATTCCAGGGGCTAGTGAGGGGCGCTGGGCCATCTGACTGCTGCCTCGAAAACCCCACCCTCAGAACTCTGACGGGCAGTGCCCCGAGCCAATGATTGAAGTCACTGTGGGGCTTTGACGTTAACCCTTTCTTGGACCTTCAGCTACTTCAGGATCTAGCGTCCCTCCCACAGAACTTCCCCTGACTGGCGCCCACCTAAGTGTACGCCGGAGAGGAGCGTGAGCGTTATTTGCGCCTTCTGATCACTCCAGAAACAGGAAGATGGCTAGTCTTAGGAAACAAGCAGCCCTGGGTGCCCTTTCCCCGCCGTCCAAAAGTAATTTTCACTGCAAGATGCAGTTGTGGGTACAGTTTCCAGAAACGGTTTGTAGCAGCGCTGGCAAGGAGACATCGCGTCAGGAACAGGCCTTCATACACCTCTGCCCGCCCGTGCCGCACTTTTAGTGGCCAAAGTCGACAAGGACACTCGCTGGCACACCTGTGACATCCGTCGTGTCGCAGCGACGCACGGGAGCGCGGTGGCTTCCCTAGTTGGCCAGTAGAGGGAGCCTCTCGATTCTTGCAAAGGGCCACCCTCTCGCCTTCCCTGCTCTCTGGCTCCAGTGGCTGCCCAAAGCTGCTGGGCTCTGCATCCAGACCTGGAACCTACACTGGGAATATGAGTCACAGCCACACCCAGGGGAGCGCTCCACAAGGCTGTTTCACGGGACATACCAAACGCTCCTGGGTTTTTGTTTTCATGTGCTACATTAGAGACCCCTGCAACCCAGCCACCACCACTATAAATACTGATTTCTGGACCGACTCTGAACAGGGCTTATGCCAAAATGAACTGTAAGAAGGACTGGCCTCAGTGGTACATGCCTGGGAGGCAGAGGCAGGTGAATCTCTGTGAGTTCGAGCCCAGCCTCCTCTACATAGAGTTCCAGGCTAGCCAGTATAGTGAAACCCTGTCACAAACAAACTAGCCCAAGTGTCTTGTCATTTATGTGATGGGAGGCTGATCAGCATAAGTAACTTGCAAGGGTCCATTTTGTGAGCTGGTCCTTTGCCTGTGGTCAGTAGTATATCCTAGAGATCCTAGAGAGAGAAGAAAATTAAACCTGGGCTGGAGAGGTGGCTCAGAGGTTAAGGATACTGGCTGCTCTTCCAAAGGTCCTAACTAAGTTCAATTCCCAGCAACCACATGGTGGTTCATAGCCATCTATAATGAGATCTGGTGTCCTCTGCTGGTGTGCAGGTGTACATGCAGGAAGAATGCTGTGTAAATAATAAATAAATCTTAAAAAAAAAAAAAAAAAGGAAAATTAAAACCAACTTCATGGGTCTACTCTCCAGAGTGCAGGGATCACAAAGGTCAGCTTCTCTTGGCTTCAGTTTATTTTCCTTTAAATGAAGTTTGATCTGCTTCATGGAATTGGAGTAACTGAGCCTTTAACCTAGCACATTGCTTGAGACAATAGTTGATACACGATTGGAAATCCTGTGTTGATTGGATTAAAACATGGGGCTGAGATGCTGAAGAAATGGCTTGCAGTTAAGGACACTTCCTGCTCTCTCAGAGGACCCAGTTCAGTCCTAGAATCTACACGGTGGCTCACAACTGTCCCTAATTCCTGTTCTAAGAATTTAATTTGTCTTTTGGACTCTATGGACACTAGGCACTCGTATGGGTGCATGCACGCACGAAGGCACACACATATACACACATACATATACACACACACATATACATAAAATAAAAACAAAAATTTCTATAAAAAACATAGTCCCTGGGCGCAGTGGTTCATTCCTTTAATCCCAGCACTTAGGAGGCAGAGGCAGGCAGATCTCTGCATTCAAGGCCTAGCGTGAGTTCCAGGACAGCCAAAGCTACCGAGACCCTGTCTCAAAACAAAAAACAACCCCCAAACACAGCCATTTGATAACGCACACGAAAGCCCTTTGTAAATGGCAATGTATCACGTTACAGAGTTTTATTCTCTCCGCTTTCAGGGGTTTCGTTTATTTTCATTTATTATTTTTAGATGGAACCTCATATTTTCCCGGTTTGAGCTCAGGCTCCATATGTAGCTGAGGATGATCTTGAACTCCAGATCCTCCTGCCTTGATCTCCCACCCTGGTAAGATCTTTATTCAGGGCTTATGACCCTGTCCTCCATCTAAGACCTCCCAGATCTTGCCCAGTGTCCAGCTCCTGGCACTATCAACCCATCCAGTCAATAGTCACTAAAGCCCCACTGTGAACCTGGCCACCACCTGAGTAATTTGTGCAAGGAACACAGAGCCTATGATCTGGGTTATGATCTGGGTCCCTAGGAATCTTGTGCCAGCCAGATGTACAGAGCCATCTGTACAGAGCCATCCGGTCGGTGGGTAGCATTGATGTGACAGGGGAGCAGAGGAAACACTGGCATCCTTTCTTTCTGAGGCAGTCAGTGCTTGCCACGGGTTGATCTTCATTCTCGGTGAAGGAGCAGTGGGAGAGAAGGAGAGTGCCCTGGGATAAGAAGACTTGAATTCTAGTCTGAGGTTTACTACTTTCTGGTTGTGCAACTCTGAGTAATTCCTTCAGTCACACACGCCTCAGTTTCCTCCTTTGTGTAATGGGGCTCGAACACCTTCCTTGTAGGTTTGTGGTAACCATTGAAATGACATATGTCATGCCTTTAAAAACTGCTTAGAACTTGTTTTCTTCCCATAGGATGGTGTTTGTGTTTGTGTGTGTGTGCTGTGAATGTGTGTGTGAAGCCTTCTGTGCTGAGGGAGTGTTTGAGAAGACAAAGCTTTTACTTCCTCAAATATTTTCTTAGTATCCAATTTGCACTGTTGAAGGTTTAATTGAAAAAATTCAGTCTATGTCTTCAGGGGGAGGGGAGGAGATGCTCTTGGTGCATAATGGATGTGGGTGGGTACAATAAAGAGGGGATCTAGTTGTGTGTGTGTGTCCAGGAAACTCCCACTCTTTGCAATCCGTGCAGAGAGGAGGGTAGGTTTGTCAGACCTCTCCCTAGCCTCGGATGCTGTGGTGCCGTGGGTGCTACTCCTCCCCAGTCTTCAGGAACCGGGGAGCAGAGGTGGCGAAGGCCCCTTCCCCGCCCAGGGCCAACTGCCTCCTGCTAGCTGGTCGGGCGCCTTACCGAGTCAGACCACTGGGAGGCTGGGGGAGCCGGGTTGGGCGAGGAGTCGAGCGAGATGGGGGAGCTCTTATTTTGACAGGGGCCTCTCCCGGCTCTGGTATGAAGGCAGAAGGAGGCAGCCAGAGAGCCCCGATGCTTATTCAGGCTGGGGAGAGGAGCCGAGTGGAGGGGCGAGCGAGGCTCCGGCAGCGCAGGGGAGCCCGGGGAGGCGGCGGCGCGCGGCGGAGCCAGTGGCCGGACATGCCCCGGATCCGGGGCCGCTGCAGCACCGCCGCCGCCCGGAGCCAGCCGGCCGGACGCCCGCACGCCTGGGTCCCCTGGCGCCGCGCCGCCCGGGGGCTGCGACCTGGACCCTCGGCATCCGACCAACAATAAGCGCCTAGACAGCCCCCTCCCCACCCCGTGCCCGCCGTCCCCGCCGGTCTCGAGGAAAGTGAAAGGAGGAGGCGAAGGAAGGAAGGAAGGCAGGAAGGAAGGAAGGAAGGGAGGAGGAGGAGCAGGAGCAGCAGCAGCCGGAGCCCTGAGGTTTGGGCCGAGACCCCAGCCTGGAGCCCCGGCCCGGCGGTGCGCTAGCTCTCCCGCCGGTGCCGGCGCCCAGGACCATGCTCCCCGGTTGGGAGTCAGAAACCCCGGCAACCAGTGCCTCCCGGATACCTGCTCGCGGGCCGGGCTGGTATTGAGATCAAGGCGTCCAAGATCAAAAGGATCACCGCCTGCCCGCCTTCTCCGCGTCTCCACTGTCCTGCTGGAGGATCCCAGTCCACCCAACGACCCTGACCTGGTTATGGCGTCCAGCTCCGGCCTGGCGTGAGGACCCCCGACCGGTGCGAGGTGAGGGTTGGGTTGGGGCAGAGGGCTAAAGTCATGCCAGGCCAGCAGGAGCGCGCCAAGAGAGATCCAGTTAAAATTGGGGAGGGGAAGCGCAGTCTGATTGTCTCTTGCGTTCTAGCACGCACCCCTGGCTGTTTAGGAAGCGGGGGACTCCTCTAGGGTCATTAGAGGATATTCTTAGGTTCTCAACCAAACTGGCACTCTCGGAACACCGAAAGAAGGGCTTAGGGGCAGCCAGGGGACCCTACCACCTTAGCGCAGAGAACAAGGCCGGCCTTGGGCCAGCTGGAGCAGGGAACTCTGCCCTGGGGGCTTCTGGGAGATGTAGTCCCCCTCCCAGGCTCACTAACTCTGTGGGTCCCAGCACCCCTGCACTCCTCCCCTGACTCGTGGGAGCCTCCTGGAGGAGAAGGGTTGGGACAAGAGTGAGAGGTTGGGTCCGCTGCCCCCAGGCACTGCCTCTGTGCCATAGGAACCTGGAGGAGCCTCCTCTGCCCAGGATTCTGAGTGGTTATGGGCTTGGCTGGGGGTGGGGCAGCCACACAGTTCCTTGGAGGTTTCTCTGCACTCCAAGGGAAGGTGGCTCCTGCCTTGATCCAAAGAAGCTCCTTGGGAGGAGATATGAGGAAGAGAAGTAAGACTTAGGCCTGCTTGCATAGCTGAGGTGCCTAGGGCTGCTGGAATTCGGTTTCGGAAGATGCAGCGGTCCAGCCTTCGTTTTTGCCTCTTGGTGGCAGAGAAACAGAACATCCCTCAAAGTCTGGAAGTCCAGAGTGTGTCTCTCTGGAGCAATGAAGCAAGCATTAGCTTCTGTCTGTCTGTCCAGCTTCCTTCCTTCCGGGTTCCTCTGACACCCCCTTCTTCCCTCCTCCTTCTGTTCTGTGTGCTGCTTGGGCTGTGTGTCTTCATGTCTTGTCTGGGGGACCTCTGCTTTAGGAGAAGAAGTGTTGTTTCTGAGAGAGGGGGTCTTGGCGCGTGTCTGAGCCCTGGAAAGAGGGGTCTGTGGCCCCTTGATCTTTTGCTCCACCTCCCTCCCTCCCATTGAGCTGCTTGCTGTTCTGTTTCCCCCCGGGAATGTTGTCTGTACTGTAGCTGCCACACCACCACCAATGACAATACCTATACTTCCTTCTCCCCCTCTCCTCAGCCTCTCCAGGGGTCAGTCACTTCCCTGGGGCAGGAGTTCCTCTGCTGCTCCCCAGTGTGGGCTCGGCTGCCTTCTCTGGCCAAGACCATGATTTCATGGCTCCAAGGGAAGAGTGTGTTAAAAGTCAGCTCTCAGGGCCCACAGTTGGAAGCCTCAGGATAGAGTGAGTGTGGCAGAGGACGGTGAGAAGCAGGGAGGGAAGCAGGACTCTGGTACCAGGAAGGAAAACACTTTCCCTCAAGTAACCCACCTACCTGGTCCTGACCACCAGGGAGGGCTCTGGCTACTATGAAATCCCTATAGGGATTTCTTTGCTAAGCCGTGAAGCCATGTTGCTCATGGTTGGGATGGGGTGGAGGGCTCCCCATCTAGAGAAGGGCTGGCAGTTCCCAGAAATCGGGGGTTAAAGCATCAGTGCTAATTGGAGCTTAGTGATCTTGCTTGTTCAAAGTACACAGAGCATTCCTGACCCTGGTTAGCAAGTTCCTGGTACCTGGATTGGGCTGAAGCCTTAGGCAGGCGTGGTGGTGGTGGTGGTGGTGGTGGTGGTGGTGGTGGGTGTGTGCATGGAGGGTTCAGCTTCAACAACCATGCAGGCCAGGAGCCTGCCGGGCAGAGAGAGACCTAGTGGGTGGCAGAGTGGCAGTGTCGACTCAGCAAGGGCCAGAATGCCTGGCACCTGCTTTAAAGGAAACGTGCTACAAAGGGGGACTGACTCTCTTTGGCGGTGGGGCTGGGATGGTGCTCAGGCTCCAAGGAGACCTGGAGTGACTGAGGTAGGGGAGAAAGCACCAGCATTGCAGGCAGCAGAAGCTCCTGCTTATGTGCTTACCAGCCCCCCCCTCACACACACACAGCCTCTCCTCCACAGAACCTTAGATGAATTGCTGAGGGCACCCTCACCCTGCCTCTGGCGCTGCCTCAGGCTGAGGTTCTGTCCCAGCACCCTGGGGCAACTCGAGGGAGCCAGAATGTCTGTCCAGTCTTCTAGGGATCAAAGGCAGCCAGGTAGGGGGTGGGGGTGGGGGACTGATGTGGCCCTGATGCTATGTTTGCTTTCCCTGAGCTTCCCCATTGCTGATAATAAGGTACCTGAAGAACCCAGGCACCCAAGGATGACAGGAAAATGGCATCCCTTGCTTCCTTGTACCAAGGCCCTGGCACTGCCCGGGTGCTGACCTGGTAGGGGGAGGGGACGGAGGGGGATGGCACCGTGGGAAAGTGGGCAGCCGTGGGAGCAAAGCGGTACAGGCTGGGTGCCCCGGGCAGGGAGCCTCTGCCAGGCCCGCTCTCCCTGGGGTGGGGCTGACGATTCCAAGGACTGGCTCAACCTGTTGAACGCCTGGCTGCCATAGCTTGGCATCTGTGCCCCTGCTTGCCAGCCCCAACAGCTGCCCACCCATAGCCACACTGTGCACACCACCCCCAGGGATCTGAGGAAAGAGGCTCAGATTAGTTCAAGGATCTTGGTAGGGGCTTCTACCAGGGATTACAAAATTTTCCCTAATCTGGGCCTCTGAGTTTCAGCCCTGGGGCTACAGGGCTGGGTGGTCAGGGCCAGGAGCTCTGAGGGGCTAGGTGAAGAGGGCCACAGTCCTGAAGCTTCAGAGCTGCTTGGAGCATGTCACTTGGATGGGTGGCCCTGAAGGCAGCCTGGAGTTACAGCCTGGAATTTCCTGCCGGGTGCCAGGGCCAGGCCTCCAAAGCCCCACCCCCAGCCTTGCCTGACCTCCCCTCCCTCCTTCCCTCCTTCCCTCCCTCCCTCCCTCCCTCTGTCTACTTTCCCTGGAGGTTGGGGGAGGAGCAGTGAGGACATTCTTGCTACCAGGGAAAGGTGACTTCCTGGGTGTGGGGGTACTCATGGGAAACTATGAAGATGCCTAGGGAGATGTTCCCTTAGCCTGCCGTGCGTGTCGGGGGCAGTTGTCCCCCACTGTCGTTTGACCCTTACTAGCCAGGGAAGCATAGCCAAGGCACTCTTCTGGAGCGAAGGGATGGTCACCTTGTTCTGTGGGTAGGTAAAGGGGTGTGGTGGCTTCTTTCAGTCCTGAAGGGGAATGAAGGTTCCCTTTGCCTCCTCACTTTTCCTGCCAGTGGTGAAAGCCAGTGGAGGCCTTTCCTTTGCCCTCTGTCCAGCAGGCAGGGCCCTCCCCTCTTGGTATTAGGCTAGCTGCTGCTCTTAGCTTGGTAGCCTTTTCTGGGTCCCCTTCCCCACTGGCTGAACCATCTGTCTGGCACTTTCATCCTTGTTCTGGTAGGTCCAAGTTGGCCCATGTTCCCCTCCCCTGCGCTCCCCCTCCCCCAGCTTCAGGAATGGCCCTGAATCCAGCATTTCCAGCATTTCGAAACCAGGACTGTTTTGAAATCCTGAGCGCTTCCCCGCCGCCCCCATCTGAGTCCCCTCCCCACTCGCAGCAACTCTTCTAATCTGGCTTTAAGCTGTGCCTCACTTGAGGTACAACATTTGGGTCTGCGTGTTTGCACATGGACACAAACTGTACAACTCTGTATGCAGTGGCTCCGAGTGTGTCCCGGAGTAGGTGTGTCTGTGTCAGTAGTTCTGTGTGTCTGGCTGTCTCCTGAGCTCTCTTGGAGTTGACTCCGAATTTGCCACTCTCATGGGTCTTAAGGAAAGTTTGGGCTATTTTAGGAGGTGGCTTGAGAGTGTGTCTGCTTGTCTCTCACTTGTGTGTATCTAGGGGCTCTTTCTGAGGAGTGTGCTGGAGGTGTGTCTCTGATGTGTGCTTACGCTCTGCATCTGTTCTGCCTCCTCCTTCACCCTGGGAACATGTCTGGGGGGGTGTAGTCACAGGTCCCCTGCAGCTCCCTGGGACGTGGAGTCCTCTGCCCTTTGATAGGGAGGTTTCCTGGAGTGGGGCCCAAGCTTCTGGCAGCTCTGAGGCCTTGGAGAGAGAGTGGCGGAGTTGGGGAAATGCCGGGATGAGCTGTTGCCAGCGGTTGCTCCCTCTCTTTCTGTGGCCTTGTGTGCTCAGTGGCACCAGGCAACACTGTGTCCTGAGGGTGTAGTGATGGCTGGTAGAGGGGCCTAGGGATGAAAGGAACATGCTCCCTCCCCTGATGCAGTCACCTTCTTCAATGGAGACCTGGAACTGTCAGTCACAAATTACCTGGGAGTTTGGTAGTTGACTTCTCCACTTACAGTTCCTTAACAAAACAAGCTCAAAAAAAAAAAAAAAAGATATATATATATCTTTTTTTTTTTACTTGAGACAGGGTTTCTCTGTAGCCTTGGCCGTCCAGGACTCACTTTGTAGAACAGGTTTTCCTGGAACTCACAGAGGTCCCCCTGTCTCTGCCTCCCTGGGATTATAGGCCTGCACACTGCACCCAGCTCAAGCTCAAAATTTAATCCCAAGCAAAAGGCAAAGGGGGCCTGGAATGCAGGCCTTTGGGGTTGACCATCGCAGCCATGGTCCAGAAAGTGCTTACTGTTGTCTTGCCTCGTTCCCTCCCTACCAAGGGTGAGTTTCTGCATGAGGTGGGGACTATGAGTGTTTTGAGTTTTGTTTCTTCCGGCTAAAGCCTGAGTGTTAGTAGCTTATTTATGCTGGTTGGCGGTATATGGTCACTGGGAAGCTTTGATTCCTCACTAGGACTCAGTTTCCTATCTTAGGATCTCAGGCTGTAACCTAATGCTTTTCTGGAAGTCCATGCAAAGGCCAGTGAGGAGGAAGATGGGCAGGGGTTATCTGTATGAGTGAAGGGCCTGTGGAGGCAGCATCTGGAGGTGGGCATAGGATAGGCTTCCCGTTCGGCCTCTGATCCCCCAGTGCAGTGGGAGGAAAGGAGGCGTAGAGGCCCCTGTTGGTACAGGGCTCAGTGACCCAGCAGGGGGAGGGCCTTGGCAGGGAATTCTCAGTTTGTTTCTCAATCTCCGTCTCTGAGACAGGCACATGGGCACGGCACTGCAGACACCTTCGGGAACTGAGTCTAGAAAAGTCACCTAGATGGCGGGAGGGCAGGGTGCCGCGACTGGAACCGTGTGGAGGCAGCCTCTTCCTGGCGGGCATGTCATCATGCCCCCTGTCTATCCCTGGAGGCTGGGTGCAGTCACAGGTCCCCCTCTTAACAGCCCCATCTTGGCCCAAGGAGCAACACAGGCTGCAGAGGGTTAAGTCTGGTTGGCAGGGACACCCCCACCCCCCACCCCAGTGCAGCAAGAGAGAGAGAGGGAGGAGGGGTGGTTAGCAGCTTGCTCTAGTTGGCTTCTCTCCCAGAATTCTTCGGAAAAGAACTCCCCTTTGACCCCCAGTACAAACTGAGCCCAGCCACCAGCCTCCCTCCCTCCTGCTGTGGGAGCTTCACCCAGTGCCTGCTACTAAACTGCTGAACGTTCCTCACCCCAGGCCCGGGTGCTAGACCAGGTGCCCAGGATATTTTGTCTTTGGGGCACCAGGGTGGTAGCCAAGGCGACCACATAGGTGCATAGGAACATAAGCCCTTTCCCTGCCACAGGTTAACCTGGGGGTGACTGGTTTTGGAAGCTGGGATCCCTGGACCTCAGCCACCCCTCCCCCCAGGTCTTCAGGCCAGGTCGTGGGAGTCCTCCACCCCTCCCTCTCTCTGTAGGGCCAAGCTCTCAGGGAACTAACTCTGAGGTCTTCCAATGCCTTCTCCTTCCCGCTTCCAGGGCAGGGAGGGGGAGTGGTGCGGTGGGGCAGCTGGGTCAGGCCTGGCTCCTGGCCAGTCCACAGAAGTCAGGATTGGGTGTGTATATGTGTGTGTGAGCAACCCTGGGACTTCCTGGAGCTGTAGGTTGTCTGTAAGTTGTATGTGTTTCTGGCTGGGGGGTGGTGGGGGGAGCACATGGGAGGCTGGGGTTGGTGTTCTGGGAGGGTCAGGGACATAGATTGCTGGCCAGGGACTTTTAGCTGTGACCGTCTCTCCACAGGGAGCCCCCATCCCAGACCACACCCCTGAGCCTGAACCTGACACACATTATTCCAGGTGAGCGGGCCCATGTGCTTCTGTGCTGCTCTTTTGGCCTCCCCATCCTGTCTGCAGTGGCCGCGTCCTGGCTTAGCCTCCTGCTTGGCTTTTTCTCTGGAGCTAACTCCTCCTGGCTTTCTGCCCCTACTCCTTGCATTCCCCTCTGTCTCTGGGTGGGTAATGCTGCCGGAGTGGGTATGTGTGCCCTGGACGGGGAAATGGTTAACGCTTGGTACCACTGACAGGTCTAGGCCTTTTCCAAGCCTCATTCCCTGCTGGGAGGTGGGAGACTTTGAGCTCTGACCTGGGGCTGGGGGCTGGGGGGACAAGGTAGAATTTCTGGTCATCCCAATTACTTGTCTCCATTTCTTGGCTTTGGCTTCTACTGGTTGAGTCAAATCCAGGGTGCCCACTGGCCACGAGCCACCATTATAGTTCAGTTTCTGCTGCCCTGGCTCCATAGGCGTGCACACTCACCACACACACACACACACATACACACACACACACACACACACACACACACACACCCTCAGCTTCCCTCCTCCCTCCCTTCTTACTTAGCAACAACTCAAAATTCACAACAAACACTCCTGTGGGCTCCTGTCTGACTAGGCAAAGCCTGGGGAAGGGAAGCAGGGACCAGGAGGAGGTGCTTCTTTTTCCTGGACTGTCCTCTGGAGGGAGAGCGGCTAGCTCCTATCCCCCCACCCCCAACTTTCCCTGCTGGAGGCCACTATCCTCAGGGAGGAAGTGCCACTGCTTCCAATTCAGGCAATGAAAAAAGTGGGAAGCAATATGACAGGTGGATCGGAGTGGGGACTGGGACTCCAGCCTTCTAGGGGAAAGTCCCACTTGACCTTTGACTCCCACCTGGGGGCTGGAGGAGGAGGCAGCCTTCTTCCATAGCCTTGGGCATCTTGGCAGGAGCCTGTGCTAAAGCCCTAGAAACTTGCCTTAAGACTTTGCTGACTGGTTAGGGACCTGGAGAGGTGAGGAGGTAACGGACTGGTGGTGGGTGGAGTTTGAGAGGCCCGAGAACTTTGCTCTCTGAGAGCTGGGCCTGGCTCAGCAGGGCACCTGTGCAAAGGCCACAGGGTTCAGGGCTCTCTTTGATCTCTTCCCCAGGGAGGAACTGTGGCCTTTAGTGTAGGACCCAGTACCCATCAGGCCAAAAGGGAGGGTGGAAGGGTGCCTGGGATGAAGCCCAGGCCCAAACACACCTTCTGTGAGGACCTGACAGCATGTTACACCTAGCTGCACAGTGCCATGGCTAGGAACCCAATTGCTGGAGTTCCACTCCTTGGCGTGTAATGGTGGGCTCTATATCTTGGGCAAGCTACTTAACTCTTCCCACTTTCAAAGAGGGAATAATGAAAGGGATTTCTAAGCCAGGCACAGGAATTCCAGCAATGGAGAGGTAATAGCTAGTCTCAAATAGACAGACAGACCAGCAAACTGCAAATACCCCAAGAATATAAAAATAAAGTATTTTCCAAGGCTGACGATAGTAGTAGGAGCCTGCCTGTAGTTCTAGCTGTTTAGTGGCTGAGGGAAGGTCTCCTGTCCTCAGGAATTCAGGGCCAACCTAAGTAGGCAGCAAGACCTTATCTCAAAAAATAAGAAGCCGGGTGTCACACGCCTTTAATCCCAGCAGAGGCAGGCCTATCTTTGTGAGTTCTAGGCCAGCCTGGTCTACAAAGTAAGTCCAAGACAGCCAGGGATACACAGAGCAACCCTGTCTCTAAAAACAAACAATAAATGATAAGAAAAGGCTAGATTAGGGATGTAGTTCCGTCAGTAGAATTCTTGCTTATTACGTGCAAAGCTCCAGGTTTGAACCTAGGACAACATAAGCTAGGATAAACAGGTGTAGAAGTACATGCCTATAGACCCAGCACTCAGAAGGTAGAAACAGGAAGATCTTGAGTTCAAGGCCACTTTGGGCTGCACGGAAAGGAAGTCTAGCCTGGGATTTAGGAGACCCTGAGAAAAGCTGAGCATGTTAGTGCATACTTACACTCCTAAGCAGAGATAGGCAGGAAGGTTGCTGCAAATTTGAGGCCAGCATGCTCTTCCTAGTGAGAGCCTATCTCAATAACAAGAAAAAATTTTAGATAGTGATGTAGTTTGAGACTCAAGACCCTGGGTTCCAGCCCCAGAACTGAAAAAGAAAGAAAGGAAGAAAGAAACCGAACTTTTTATAGAGTTTTTCTGAGGATTAAATTAGGTAAGCCACGTAATTTGGGCAAATATTGGATAGAAATTAGAGATGCCTGTTTTTATCATTATCTTGAGCTCCTTGTAGGACCCTTCTCCTGGGGCTTTGGCCTAAGGGAGACTCGTAGAGGGACAGAGTTTAGGGCTTGGAGCAAGATCCCATCCAGCACTTCAGACTCAGATGCTAATGCTCTTCCAGAACCACCTTTTTGCTTTTGTATTTGGAGGCAGGAGCTTACTATGTAGACCAGGCTGGCCTTGAACTCACAGAGCTCTCTGTGTCTGTGGTCTGAGACTGAAGTCATGAGCTACCACAGCTGGCAAGACTCACCTTGTTGCCTCAGTTTTCCCACTGTTGGTGGCTGATACTGTGATTGTAAGTTTTGTAGTTGCCCTGGACCTGGAGAAGAACTTCGGTTTCCAAGGGCTCCCTCTCCTTATGGCCTGCTCTTGCATTTCGGGCCCAGCCCTACTCCCTCCCCAAGTGCTGTTTGCTTGCTTTAGTTTTGGAGTCCCTCCTACCATCCAACCCCTGCTGCTCTGTTCTGTCACCAGACTGGAGGAGACACACTGTCCTTAAATGACTTTAGATGGCCTCCTTCTTTCCTTCCTGGTCTGGGAGTCAGGGACCTTCCTTGGGGAGAAATGTGGCAGTGTGGAGCTTGAGGTGGATGGCACTGGTTAGGCCTGCCTCTGGTCTTAGGGTTCCTTCTTGAACATTTTCTGAATATGGAAGGGCAGTGCCTGGGAGATGAAGTGAACATGCCAGTGGTTCACAGTTAGGCAGGGAAGGCTGTCCTCAAGTCCAGAAGGAGAGAGTAGGGGCATGGTAGCACCCCTGGTCTCCAAGGAGGTACCCCTGGAATCCTTCCCTAACAATGCTGGAGAAAGTTCTGGGTGCCTCAGGGTAGGGGAGAATGTGAATATTGGTTGTGTTGAATGTGTTGTCAGGACTCTCAAAGGTCCTGAGCTAGGACTGCGATGGTGAGATGGAGCCTAGGAATGGTGAAGAGCCGTGGAAGAGATGGCAGGGCTGGGTTGCCCGCAGAAGAAAGAATCTACGCAGACAGGTGGCTAGGATCTTCTGGGGATTAAGGAATGGGAGCCCTGGAATAATAGGACTCCTGGGTCTGCTTGGCTACCGGGTACTGTCTATGGCCTTGGACTAGGAGAGATGGTCTAGAGTCTCATGCCGTCCTGCCCACCTCCTTCTGGGACCTCGAGGATTCCCCTTCTCTATGGGGTTGGGAGGTGAGGACTTCTCTGCCTGTGCCATCGTGTTTAACTGTTGAGCTGGCCATGTCTCCTGTGGCCAGCCTCTGGGCCTGTTCCTTGGGCAGGCTGGGGCTATTTTTGGGATCGGGCTGGGGCTCTGGGGCTGGTTTCAGATGTTCCAACGTGAACAGGAGAAAATGGGAACAGATGGCCGGAGGGTTCTGATCAGTGGGTCCTGCTGGGAACAGGTTTATTTTTAGGACCTTGTTAACCCTTTTGAGACTTGTGGGGCCACCCGACGAGGTATTGCCCTTTCTGATTAAGAAGAGAACAGGACTTCCTCCTTGGGCCTTCTGTCCTCTAGAAGTGCTTATCAGTCTCCCTTTCTCTCTGAGACCCTCTCTCTACTCTTTAAAGAGAACCATGTCAGGCAAGGCAGTAAATTCACCCATACTTCCTCCCAGCTCAGTCAAAAGGGTCAGTCTGGAGGGGATTCGGGTCACTGGAAGGAAAGTCCCCCTTCACTTACCTCCTAGGTAAGACCCGAGGCTATGCTCTGGAGGAAGTTGAGGATCTCAGGGGCATATTAACGGAGGGAACAAGCTTCCAGGGCACAGAGAAGGCCACGTCTCTGGGTAACACTAGTCTGATGCCCATAGGCCCTGCTTGCCTGAATACTCAAAAGGCAGGAAGGTGCTTCTCCTTACCAGCGTACCTTCGTGACATGCCACATTCTTGGGTGCTATGTTGGGAAAGAGATTGCCCAAGGGACTTTGTTGAGGGCCAATGTGTCATAGACATTTTTAGGTAGTTTCTGCTAATTACCTCATGTTGTATTTTGCCTGTGAGTAAACTGAGGCTCAGCGGGATGAAGACATGGACACAGTTCTGCAGTTTAGAAGCAGCATGATGGGGCTGGCATTCTGTCTGCTCAACTACAGAGCTGATTCTCATTCTGTTGTAACCCCATGTGCGCCAGGATCCCAACCCTGGGCAAGGGTTCAATGCTACAGTAGGGCAGGCATCACACCTTCTCAGGGGGAAGGTTTATGGGATGGATGTGGGAAAGGAGGCCTTGGGGCAGAGGACCCTGTCCGTCACTGCTTTCACAATCCTGTAAGCCCTTCTTGCCTGAGGGTGCCAGGACTGACACTAGAAACCCAGTTTGGCCTTCCTGTCTGCCCTGCAGGAGGATCACAGGCATACATCCTGTCTCATCACCCCACCCCCACTAGCCCTGGCCCACAAGCCCCTGCTTCCTGGAGGGTCATGGCTGTCTGCATGTCAACATGGAGAGCTAGATGGCTACCCAGGTGCTGCTGGTGCCAAAATCTTGGGCCAGGCAGGCACGGCAAGCGATAGAGGATGTGTCTGCCTCTAGCAGTACCTGGGGGAGAGAGCAGAGTATGGCAGGCAGGCTTTGGGCGAGGTCCCACCCGTGGTGTGCTGGCTGTGCCAGCCGCCTGCCCGCACTCCACTCTTCCCACAATGGCCCCATTGTTCCCAGTAGCCAGGCAGTTTGGAGGAGGTTCCTCGGCCACCCATTCCCCCCTAAATAGGGGCCAGATTAACCCCTTGGGAGACTCAGACCAGGTGAAGGCCCCCAGGAAGCTGTCTGGCTCTTTTTCTCCCCCTTTTGTAGGAAGGCTGACTTGAGAAGGCACTTTCCTACCCACGTGCACACGGCAACAGGCCACCTCCTGAAATTGGGGTCTCCCATTAGGGAGAGGTGGCATCTAGACCCTCCCCCACCGCCACTATGGTACAGGTGCCAGGGGGCAGGAAGTGCCAGTGGGGTGGCAGTGGAGTCCAGATATATTTGGGCGGTGGGGCTAATTCCAGCCACTACCGTCTGCTCTACTGGCTCCTGCAGTCCTTTCCTTCCTGTGAAACCAGAGCTGGGTTGGGCCTAGCTCAGGATTTCGGTGGATTTAAAGAGGCAGCCCATCTCTCTCTGCCAGCCTGGCTTCCTCTCCCCCTCCCCAGGTAGAGTCTGAGGAAGAGAGGCCTGGAGGCCTTTGAGCACCTCCTTTGCCCTGGGCTAACCCCTGGCCCTGGCCTCAGGCAGGGTGCTAGGCATTTGGCACTCCTCTCTCCCAGAGCCTTGGGCGGGTGGGGTGGGCGGGGGTGGGCTGTGGTTTCCTGTGTTGGCTGTTTGTGCCTGGCCCAGAGTGCCCGCTGCCTGCCTGGGCTTCCTGCCCTGTCTTGTTTCCTAGTACCCCCCCACCCCTCCCCACCCCTCTCCCTAGGGGGAGGGAGAAGCTAGGGTTTGGGCAGCGGTCTTTTGGGGGCACCCTACTGCAGGGGCATGATTGCTTTCTGAGGTCTGTTCTCACTGGTAATGGCTAAAAGAGCCAAAAGAAGTGAGGTGAGCTTAGGCCTGTTCCACAATGCCGTTTGTCCCCACAGGCCCCAGAGGGACCATGGTCCACAAAGAGTAGAACTGACCTCTCACAGGCACTGTGTTCAAAGAGTCGGATCAGCAGGCTTCATGGTCCTGCAGGGTTAGGATTGTCTGACCTTACCCTGGGGCTATAGGTGGGGCGGGCTGGAAACTCCTAGGTAAAACCTCCCAAGCAAAACTGGTTTATTTGCATGGACTCCTGGGAGGGGAGGTGTTGCTAGGAACCAGGGCCAGGGGACCCCCCAACCCCCAAGCCTGGAAGTCCCCATCTAGAGGGTCCCCACTTGAGGTAGACTCTGAATCCCTGACCTCCCCACTGGGCTGAGTTACCACCTCAAGGAGAGAAGCAACTTGAGTGCTAAAAGAGAGCTGAGGACCAGGGGAGGGAGTCCTGACCCCAGAAGAAAGGGCAATTGGGACTTTATCTTGGGAGCTGAATCTCCCAATGTTGGCCAGAAGCCAAAGACCCTGTCCCCATGTAACACATGTTTTCCCTCCTGAAAGGTTCTGCTCGCTGTATGGGGGGGAGGGTGAGGGCCCTCCAAAGCATTGTTTACTGCCCCTTTGTTTTCGATTTTCTTGGTCTTGCTGAGATTGTAGGCAGGTAGGTCCTCTGATTTTATTTGTTCTGCTGATGACATCACTGGCCCTGAAGTAAAATGTATTTTGGTTGTTGTTGTTATTGTTGTGGTTGTGTGTGTATGATAGCATCTCTATACGTAGCCTTAGATAGCTTGGAATCTGCTGTGTAGCCTAGGATAGCTTTGAAATCACAAAGCTGGCCTGTTTCTGCTCCCAGGGTGAAGGGATTGGAGGTGTAAGCCATCACACCCAGGCGGCAGAAAGATTTACTTTGTAGCGAGAGTCTTGCTCTGGAACTCACTGTGTAGCTTGTCCCACAGAAATCTTCCTGTCTCAGCTCCCTGAGTGCTGAGCCTGTAGGCCTGAGCCGCAAAGCCTAGTTTCCTTGAGATGGTTGTGAGCAGGGCAGAGAGGCTAGTGGGCTGGCTGGTTTAGTCAAGCCAACTCCCAAACATGGAAACAGGCAGATTGCCTGGGGATACGAATGCCTGCCTGACCAGGGGACAGTTCTGTTGAAAGAGGCTTATAGAAAACACTGGAGCTCTGACCATGGAGCCCTCCTTGTCTCGCTCCTCCAACTGGGACTGTTCTCACCAACCCTTACTCTGTGGCCTACCCTTATTTTACAGGGGAGGCAAGTGGTCCCCACTTCAGGCTTTTTGTTAGAGAAGCTCAGTAAGTACCCCAAGCTGGCCTGGGTCCTGCCTTGGCCTCCCCAGGGCTGGGATCACAGACCTGTACCTATTTGGCCTGGTTTCTTTGTCTCGGCTTCTTTGCTCCAGGCACATTCTCATGGGTTTGCTCCTGGCCTTCAGCTCAGGTGACTTGCACCTGCTCCCTGTTTGTGAGCACGGGTAGCCCTGCCCCGTTCTAAGAGCCCCACGTTCCCAAAGCCCCAGGCCTTCCTGATGGGCGACATCTCCAGGGGCTTCAGGTCTGGTGCCAGGGCAGCCCCTTAGTCACTTAGGCCTCAAAAGCCCTGCCCCCCACCAGCCCCGACTCCCAGGGCTGCCCTTTTCAGGAGCGGTCTGGGTGGAGTGTGGAGGAAGAGGGGTCTTTGGGAGCTGGGACCAACTCCTGAAGGCCAGCCGGGGAGATGTAAGATGGCTAAGTCCTGAGCCATCTGTGCTTGACTCGGCTCGCCCGGCTCGCCTGGCTCGCCTCGGCAGCTGGGCGGGAGCTGGAGGTGGAGTCCTGGGGGGCACTTTTCAGATTCACCGGGGCTGATTTCCTAGCTAAGCCCCTCCCTGGATTATTATAGGTCCCCCTCCCTCTGTGTGATAGCTTTTTGAGGAAGGTGTTAAGGCAAAAATCTTGCTAGTTGAGGGTGATCTGGAACTCACTTGTAGCTCAGGTTAGGCTCGAACTCCATATCCTCCTGTCTTAGCCTCCCAAGTGCTAGGATTACAGCTGTGAGTCACTGGGCCAAGGCTAGGTCTCTGGTGTTTGAGACCCTCAACAGGAAGTAGTAGAAGGCCTTTGCCCTGCCCGTCTCCCCCCCCCCCCCCCGTCCCCCCAACGGGTGATAAGCCCCCAGGACTCAAATGTAAAAAGCCTACCAATTTGATTTAGGCTCAGACAAACAGTCACGGTTCCAAGGTAGTCCCTGGAATGGGGGTCCTGGGTCATCCACATTGTCATGTGACACCCCCCCCCCACACACACCCAGGGGACACAACTTTCTTTTTCAGACCTCAGTTCCTCAACCAGGGACAAGGGTGGGAGCTTAAGGAGCACATCCTCCATTGACCAGGCCTCCCCCCCTCCCCCCCCCCCCTGACTCCTGCCTCTGCTCTCCTCTGGTTGTGTTGCAGGAGGGGCGGGGGTGGCTGCTGCAAGCCAGGCTCTGGACTTTGGAACCTTCTTTTCCAGAGACAGAGTTGGAGTGGGGAAGGCCAATGTTGTACAGGGCTTGAGGTTAGAGGCCCACAGTGTACCTGGTATCCCCCGTGCCATTATCTGGAGGTTCCAGCCCAGCTCCCAGCAGCTGAGCAGGGAGCGGGAGGGTGCTCGGGTGTGTCTAGCTGGACCTGTCACGGGAAGACGCTCTAGGGCCCAAGACTCCTCCCCTTTCCTCCCCCACCTTTTACCGGGATCGCTGCTGGGGGCGGGGAAAGGGGACAGAGCAGGGGGTGGTTGGGTGAGGCGTCTGTGTTTGTGTAAGTCAGCTTGTTGCCGTATCCATGGCCCTCTGTGCATTCTTTGTGACTGTCGGGCTCAACTTTCTATGGCTCCCCTGTGTCTGGGTCTCAGTCTTCACATCTGCTCAATGAGTCCGCCGGCTCTCCCTCCGCTGGGCGGCCAGGGTGTCCGTGAGCCCCGGGCTGCCCGACAGCTGTCGCTGGCTCGCACTGCCCAGTCCCTTGGGCACACCTCTGTCATCTGGCCGTGAGCGTCTCTAGTTTCCTGGGCTCCGTGCGTGTCTTTGTCTCCCTGTCCACGTGTGAGCTGTAAGTGTGCGTGTGAGTCAGAGTTCGGGTGCTTGTGGGTGTCTTAAGTCCCAGCTCCGTGCGCCCAGACTGCCCGGCCGGCTAGTACCCAGTCAGTCCCTGGAGGACTTGTCCATGGGTCTGTCCGCGCGCCCTCCAGTGGGCCCGGGAGATCCACACTGCAGCCCTGTCCGCCTTCCTCACCCTCGCTCGCTGCCTCGCTGGCTCTCTCACTCCTCGCTCGCTCTGTCTCTACACTCCAGCTCTGCCGAAGGGGGCGGGGTGGGGGTGCAAGGGAGGGGGGAGGGGAGGCTCCTGCATTCTTGCGGTCGGGGAGGAATCTGAGCCAGCGTTACTGGTCTCCAGAAGAGCCCAGCTGCAGCCCCGGGGCCCCGCCAGGCCTCTTGCTGCCCGCCCGGGCCTGCCGGGATGGGCATGGGCTAGGCCTGGAGCTGGGGGCGGGGCAGGGCAGTGCCCCCACCCCGGCCCCTGGGAGGCTGCAGCGCCCGGGGACAGGGCGCAGTGCTGGGGCGGGGCATGAGGGATTCCCGAATCCTGGGTGAGGGGCGTGTCTAGGAGCGGGAGTCCCCCAGTGGGCTAGAGCAGACCTCGCTACCACCCCAAGCGTCACTTTTGCGACCTAGCCTATTAGTGAATTCTGACTCTGCAGCCCTTGGGGGGGGGGGGGGTTAGGGTGGGGGGCCTGCTAGATACTGCAGGCTCCCTGAGGACAAGGTGTGGGAGGGATGGGGACTGGACTGGTCTTTAGGATCGAGAAATCTTCTCTTTCCAACCCTACCCTACCCTATCCAGTTCCTTAGTCCCGGGGCTTTGGGATCTCCCTGTCCTTCATACACCCCTCCCGAAGTCACAAGTTTTCTCTTTGGGGCTTGTTGCTGCAGTCCCTGCTCCAGTACCGAGTACCCGGCTGGGCCCTGGGCACGCACAGGGGCCGTAGCCCCACTGTGTGTGGGAGCCATGAGGATCCTGGCTAACAAGACAAGGTGTGTGGGTGTCACGGAGGGTGGGATACGTGTGTATGGAGAGCGGGGAAGGGAAGGGCCCGTGGTGATGGGGCCGAGCTCTGGAGTTTTGCCTGTTTGGAGAGGTGCCCCTTGGGCACCTGGCTTCCTGGCCACCAGTGGGCTGAAGGGAGGTAGAGTGGGAATGCCTGGCCCTAGGCAGGAGCTGGCAGCCAGCCTTAGTGCCTGGGCCCAGGGGGCAGAGGAGACTGGCAGCTAGCTTTGCCTGCTGCTTCTGGTCCCTTCTACTTCTTCCCTCCTGAAACCTTTAGAACAGACCCCTACCCACTAGTGTTGGTATGACAGCCCCCTCTAGCCTCAGTCTGGTTGGGGGTAGAAGCTGGAGTGTGGGGGGATGCTGCCTCCTTCCTCCCCTGGAGAAACGGGCAGACAGGGCCAGGCGGCGGCAGCAGGACAGCAGGGCTGAAATAAATCTGAGCTGGTGTGGAATGAGGGGGGATAAATATCCTCTCCCGTGATGTGATCTTTCCAGCGGCTATTAATAGGTCTCCGGGGAGGGGGAGGTGGTGGGGGCAGCAGGCTGGAGCTTAAAGGGCCCGCAGCCTAGGCTGTAGGAATCCTTGGCTTCAAGCTGCACTCTTGTCTGTCTGACATACCACTCCCCTCCCCCCCTCCTGTCCCTGCCTGCTGTCAGGGCCTACTGGCCCACCCTCTTCAGGCCTTCCCCCTTAGGCTCTGGACCAGTGGGTACCACTCTCCATTGCACTTTCGCCTACTCCCCTAGGGAATAGGGCTAAGGTTTGAGCGGTGACTCACAGGGCCTGTGGCCCTTCTCTGCTAGTTTATGGGCACAGCACAGTTGAGGTCTGGGGCCTTGGAAGGAGTCTCAGACACCAGAAGGTGCTAGGAATTCATCAAAAATCATTGGGAGAAAGGGCTGCTAGGCAAGCTAGTGGATGTTAGGGCCGAAGGTAGAGTCTGCTCAAAGCCCTAGTTTCCATTTGAATTGGGCCTAGAAGATAAGGAATGTTGCTCCTCTCCACTCCCCTAGGTGGACAGAGCTCTCCTCTTATCTGAGGACCCACACAGAGGTAGGGAGTCATGGCAGGTGGTCTCAAGATAGTAACTAGCCACCCCCTGCACCAGTAGGTGAGACAAGAGCTAAAGTCCAGCCTAACTCCTTGCAGGATTAACCTTTTCTGTCTCCCCTCCCTTTTCCCAGGTTACCCCACCCCAGGAGGAGAGAGGCTCCAGGGAGTCCGCCGCTGTCCCCTCGCGGCCACTGCCCCCCTGCCCCAGCCAAGCCAATGCACCCAGAAAATAAATTGACCAATCATGGCAAGACAGGGAATGGAGGGGCCCAGTCCCAGCACCAGAATGTGAACCAAGGACCCACCTGCAACCTGGGCTCCAAGGGCGTGGGGGCGGGGAGCCATGGGGCCAAGGCCAACCAGATCTCACCTAGCAACTCAAGTCTGAAGAACCCACCGCAGGCAGGAGTGCCTCCTTTCAGCTCTCTCAAGGGCAAGGTGAAGCGTGAGCGGAGCGTGTCAGTGGACTCTGGAGAGCAGCGGGAGGCTGGGACTCCATCCCTCGATTCAGAGGCCAAAGGTAGTGCATTCCTTCATCTCCAGACAGTGACATCATCTCCAGCCCAAGACCCAAGCTGGCTAGAGATCATGCCCTGTTTGCTCCTCATCCCGTGCTGCCGTTCCACACACGTTGTTTCCAGCACCTTTCTTTTATCTCTATCCCCCTCGGTCGACCAGTTCAGTTCAGAGTGGGGCTGGCCAGGGTGCCACTCATCGAAGAGCTGGACCACAGAGTGATGGGACTTCTAGTCTCACTGTCCTGTGCATTCCTGCCATAGCCCCCACATCGGGAGAGGGAGGCTTCCTGTCCTGAGTGAAGAGCCATGAAGAGCCCCCATCCCTGAAGCCTCCCGATGTCCCGGTGGTGCAAGCCTTTTGGGAGCAGGCACTGGGGCCTGGAAGAGTCACAGTGGCTCCTCCCCCCCCCCAGCCCTAATTAGAACCAGTTGTGGTTGGGATTATGCTTTACTTGGGGGTGGTGGGGGGAGAGAGGGGAGACAGGCAGGCAGGGTTGGAGAAAGAAATCAGAAACAAATGGTGGTGTGGTGGGGGCCGAGGACTGGCAGAGTGCCCACCGTAGTCTGGGCAGTGCCCTTCAGGGTGGGGCATGTTGGAGAATGGTCTGGGAGGCCCTCAGCATGTGGAAGGACCAGGCCATTTTGGTACTCACTGCTCCTTCTTTCTGCCTATCTCCTGCCTGGACAGAGGTGGCACCCCGGAGTAAACGGAGGTGCGTGCTAGAGAGGAAGCAGCCCTACAGTGGGGACGAATGGTGCTCTGGTCCAGACAGCGAGGACGACGACAAGCCCATTGGGGCCGCCCACAGTGAGTACCCATTGGTCCTCTGCCTTGTGCCCCTGGGAGTCTCCTTACCTAGGGTTTAGGTGGTTGTTAGAAGTGCCAAGTACCAGGACCCCAGGCTCTTCTTCAGTCCTCTCCCTCTGTCTGTCTCTCTCTCCTTCTCCTCTCTCTCCCTCCCTTCGTCCTTGTCAGTTTTCTCAGGTGGTCCCTTTCTGGACAACTCACCTCCATTACTAACATATTTCATGGCAAATGCTGCCACCTACTGGTCAGGGGAGGATGGGCAAGGAAGGTACAGCTTCTCTGGAAATACCTGTTAGCTTGGCTTTGCAAAGCCTTGCTAAGCTTAGGTGTGAACTGACACCTCACTGTGTCCCTGGTTCCTTTCTCCAATCTCCAAATGACTCTCAGAAGGTGCTCAGGGTGCGTTTCCGGGTTGAGATGTGGGTGTTGGTTCTTTAGTCCTTATGTATCTGAGACATAAGCTAGCCAGAGAAGATTAAATTGTGGGCTGTTGCTGTGGTTGGAGACAGTATCTCACTGTGTAGCCTTGGCTGGCCTGGAGCTCACAAAGTAGACCAGACTAGCCTTGAACTCAGAGATCCATCTGCCTCCCTAGTGCTGGCTACTGAGTTTAGTCCTCACAGCAGCCCATGGTGAAGGTGTTATGATGACTGTCACAAAGGAGGAAACAGTCAGCAGGCGGGGAATGAATGGACCCTACTGGGGAGTGGCCAGTAAGAAGCCTCCACAATTGCCTGCGACCTTCAAGGCCCCCATGTGACTAACTTGTGCTGTATGGACTATATTCAGTCTCAGTGTGGACCTTTTAGCGGTAGAATCTTCACTGCTTCCCGGGACAGGGACCCTGTTGTCACCCTGAATTTATTTCTGTAATGTTAGACTGTATCATTGTAGAAACTTTGAGAGGCAGCGAGAGATAAGAAGAAATGCTAAGGTCCATGACCAGCCTCTTTCAGGTGGACTGCCATTCAGTGGAGACCTCAAGTTTGCTATATAGATGAGGCTGGCCTTGAACTCCCAGTCCTCTTACCTAAACCTCCTGAGTGCTGGACTTATAGTCTTGTGACATCATGCTATTTAACAGCACTCAACCATGCAATTGAATCCTTCACAGCGGGCAGAATGAATACAGCGGGTAGCTGTAAATAAAATAGGCTCGGGGACCCAGCTCTTTCACTGACATCCCCGGGATGCACTGGCTTTGTATAAACTTGGGAAAGGACTTCTGATTTCTCACCTATAAAATAAAGGTGCGGTGGTGCACACCTTCAATCCCGGCACTCAGGGAAGCAGAGGCAGGCAGATTGCTGTGAGCTTGAGGCCAGCCTGGTCTACAAAGCGAGACAGCCAAGGCTACATGGAGAAACCCTGTCTAGAAAGAGTAAAAATAAGTAATGATGATGTTTACCATCTAGATCTGGCACAAGGAAAAAGTGAGTTCTTTACCATCTAGATCTGGCACAAGGAGAAAGTGAGTTCTTTACCATCTAGATTTGGGACAAGGAGAACGTGAGTTCAAGCACATGGCACACTTGGAGCAGCGTGACTTGGGTTTGCCAGCATGGTATTAGAGAGCTCCTTCTTGTGATAGACTCTGTTTCCCTCTCCATAGCCTGTGGGAGCCTGCTGTATGTTCCGGTCTGTACTTTCCTCTTCTGAGGCCCTACTCACATACATCAAGGTCAGCTCACAGTTGGTATGAGGCTAACGTTAAAGGTGGAATGGGGTGGGCCAGTCCGAAGTTTACAGCAGAGCTGACTGGGCTCTGGCGGCTGCTGCCTTGATCAAGCTCTTGTGTTATCTGGAGGTACTGTTTCTTGGTGTCTGTAGTCTGCAGGCTTCGACTTGGGTTTATCTTTTTGGTGTGAGAGTGGATCCATCCCTCACCTAAATCCACTGATGACCAGTCACAGATCTTATCCGTGTGGGAATGGAGAGTCGGGTTTGTGTCTTGGTGCTGGGTGGCTATTCTGGGAATGTTCCCAGCGTGTCATTCTGTGATAGTGTGAAATATATGTTTGATCTTGCCTTGCTTCCTGCCTTATTACTCTAACATCCTGGGAATCTCCAAAGAGATAAGCTGGCTTTTTCGTTTGGTAGTGTTTTGTTTTTACTTTTTTGTTTTTTAATGCTGTGTTGACTGGTGTGGGTAGCAGCCCTAAGGGAACCTGAAGACTGGGAAGGTCAAAGCAGGATTAGAGGTTTGGGGCTTTCAGTCCCACACCTCAACCTGTGGGCAAGGGACTGGGGCTGGATGTTGAATGGATCACCTGTGGCCAGTGGCTTAATTAAATATGACTAATGATGAGTGTAAAAATCCAGAAAGAGCGCTGGTCGCCCTGCAAGAATGAGAACCTGGTTCAGATTCCCAGACCCTACGGAGCGCTGGACGCAGTGGCACCAGCCCTGGCACCCTGTGAGGGTAGCATAGGAGGTGGAGGCAGGTGGCTTCTCTGGGAGCTTCTCTGGCTTCTATGGCCAGCTGGTCTTGTGTGCATGATCAAGTTTCAGACTAGTGAGATCCTGTTCAAGGTTCAAGGCTTCTGAGAGCCAACACTCAATGTTTTCTGTTGACCTCTGTATGTGCCCTGGGAACTTAAACTGTGTGCAAATCTGCTTCTCTCTCTTTCTTTCTCACTCTCTCTCTCTCTCTCTCTCTCACACACACACCACACACACACACACACACACACACACACACACACTTACATTCATGCCTGCAAAATCCGAAGAGATTGGTTTCATGCCTAGAGAGGTCACAGAAGAAAATACCCTTTCTCATATGCCTTGCAAACTTTGTTCATCTCACCCGTCTTCATTAGTAGCATTGTTTTAAGTGTGTGTGTGTGTGTGTACCATATGGTGCATGGGGGAGATGGTCAGAAAAAATCTGTAGGTGTCAGTTTCCGTCTTCCACAGTGTGGGCCATGGGTCCCAGGGGTTTGTCAGGTTTGGCAACAGGTGACTTTACCTCCTGAGCCAGCTCAGGCTCCTGTAGTGTCCTTTTGATAAACAGAAGTAAGGTATTCCAGCTGCTCTGGCATCTGGTAGAATCTGAGGAGTGAAACCAGGAAACCCCAATTTACAGGTCATTCACAGGCAGACCGACCTGGAGCTTGCATTAGCCGTGTGTGTGTGTGTGGGGGGGACGACCAGTTTTGTTGGCCTGAATCCCTCTACCTGTGGGAAAGAAAAATGTCAGACTTTAACTGAATTAGGGGGCACCCTGCTGGGTCCACCGCTGCAGGCTTTGCTCGCTGGCTGTTGGTGGGGACACCTCCATAGGATTCTTGGTGATCGGAAATGACAGAAATCTTGTGCTCATCGTTTTGTGAAAGCAGAGGGGGAACTTGTGCTCTATGCTGCCTTTCCGACTCCTTTGTTGAAACTGATGGTTTGCTTTGTGGCATAGTAAACATCTTTCTTTGACTTGTCCCCAGGCAGGGACAAGTAGTATTTCCATTTTGTAGGTGAAGAAATTGAGACTTAGCCAAATGCTAGCTCTTGTAAAAAAATCACAGTCAGTGAATCGTGGGCTTGGATGAAAAGCTGACTGTTGTTTGAATCATTGCTGTTACTACGGCCTCCCTGCTTTCTTCTTTAGATCATTAGACAGTATATTCTCTCTCTCTCTCTCTCTTTCTCTTTCTCTCTCTCTTTCTCACACACACACACTCACATACCCCGCAGTGGGAGCACTCTAGGAAGAGCTAAGCAGAGCTTTGGGGTGTCCGCCACATGTTCCCTCTTCTCTCTACATAGTCATCATTCTGGCCATCTTAGGCAAAGATTGGTGTCAGCATGGAAAGTCAGACTGGTAAACACAGAGATTGTGGGGACAAATGACCCTCTGGGCACAGGTTATGAGGCAGTGAGCATCCCAGGGCAGGAATACCAGCTGGTTCCCTTTCCCACATCTGGACCGCTCACCTGCTATCCTTTTTCTCTCCTCTTGCAGATTGTAATGTAGCAGACCCAGCCATGGCGGCCCCACAGCTGGGTCCTGGCCAAACCGCACAACTGCCCCTCAATGAGAGCAGTGCACCAGGACCCCCACATGGCCCCCCACCAGGCCTCCGGCCAGATGTCCCTGGGGGTGGGGGTGGGGGTGTCCCAGGAAAGCCCCCATCACAGTTCGTGTATGTCTTCACTACCCAGCTGGCTAACACGTAAGTCTCTGGGAGCGATGACAGATGAGGGGATTCTGTCTACCCATGCCTAGCGTGGGGGCAAGGTGGGTTGGTGAGGGTGGGGCTCCGTCCTCTGTCGGTCCGTCTCTGAGCGGCCGGTCACTGTTCCCCGATGCAGGGCTGCAGAGGCCGTGCTGCAGGGCCGGGCCGAGTCCATCCTCACCTACCACCAGCAGAACGTGCCCCGGGCCAAACTGGATCAGGTGAGCGTGGTGGCCTGCCTGGTTCTGAGGTGGGTCGGGACCGCCCCTGGGCTGTCTCAGTCTTTACTTTTGTCCTCCCTCAGGCCCCTAAAGTGGCCCCCACCCCGGAACCGCTACCCCTGAACACACCATCAGCAGGCACACCGCAGTCTCAGCCTCCCCCGCTTCCACCGCCACCCTCAGCCCCTGGCAGTGCCCCTCCTGCTCTGCCCCCGGAGGGGCCTCCTGAAGACACGAGTCAGGACCTGGCCCCCAACTCAGTGGGAGCTGCCAGCACAGGTGGCGGGACCGGGGGAACCCACCCTAACACCCCGACGGCCACCGCTGCTAACAACCCTCTGCCTCCTGGAGGGGACCCCGGAAGTGCCCCTGGCTCAGCCTTACTTGGGGAGGCCACCCCCACAGGAAACGGGCAGAGGAACCTGGTGGGCTCCGAGGGCCTGTCCAAAGAGCAGCTGGAGCACCGAGAACGCTCTCTCCAGACACTGCGAGACATCGAGAGGCTGCTGCTCCGCAGTGGGGAGGCCGAGCCCTTCCTCAAGGGGCCCCCTGGAGGAGCTGGTGACGGAGGACCCCCAGCACAAGCTCCGCCCGCCGCTCAGCAGGCTCCCTCGGCACCTCCCGGTGGGCTGAAGAAGTACGAGGAACCCCTGCAGTCGATGATTTCACAGACACAGAGCCTAGGAGGCCCCCCACTGGAGCATGACGTGCCGGGGCACCCCCAGGGTGGGGACATGGGGCAACAGATGAACATGATGATGCAGAGGCTGGGCCAGGACAGCCTGACACCTGAGCAGGTGGCCTGGCGCAAACTGCAGGAGGAGTACTACGAGGAGAAGAGGCGGAAAGAGGAGCAGATTGGATTGCACGGGGGCCGCCCTCTGCAGGACATGGTGGGCATGGGGGGCATCATGGGGAGGGGCCCGCCACCTCCTTACCACAGCAAACCTGGGGATCAGTGGCCACCCGGAATGGGTACTCAACTCCGGGGACCGATGGACGTCCAAGATCCCATGCAGCTCCGAGCTGGACCTCCCTTCCCTGGTCCCCGTTTCCCAGGCAACCAGATGCAAAGGGTGCCCGGATTTGGAGGTATGCAGAGTATACCCATGGAGGTACCCATGAATGCCATGCAGAGACCGGTAAGGCCAGGCATGGGCTGGACTGAAGACTTGCCCCCTATTGGGGGACCCAGCAATTTTGCCCAGAATGCTGTGCCCTATCCAGGTGGGCAGGGTGAGGCAGAGCGATTCATGACCCCTCGTGTCCGGGAGGAGCTGCTGAGGCACCAGTTGCTGGAGAAGCGGTCAATGGGCATGCAGCGTCCCCTGGGCATGGCAGGCAGTGGCATGGGACAGAGCATGGAAATGGAACGGATGATACAGGCACACCGACAGATGGATCCTGCCATGTTCCAGGGGCAGATGCCTGGTGGAGACGGCCTGGCCGGCACTCCCATGGGCATAGAGTTTGGCGGAGGCCGGGGCCTCCTGAGTCCTCCCATGGGACAGTCTGGGCTGAGGGAGGTGGACACACCTATGGGGCCAGGCAACCTCAACATGAACATGAATGTGAACATGAACATGAACATGAACCTGAATGTGCAGATGACGCCACAGCAGCAGATGCTGATGTCACAGAAGATGCGCGGCCCCGGAGACATGATGGGGCCTCAGGGCCTCAGTCCTGAAGAGATGGCTCGCGTCCGGGCCCAGAACAGCGGTGGCATGATGGGCGGTCCGCAGAAGATGCTCATGCCGTCCCAGTTTCCCAGCCAGGGCCAGCAGGGCTTCTCGGGGGGCCAGGCACCCTACCAGGCCGTGCCCCAGGACATGGGCACCACTCCAGACATGTTCAGCCCTGATCAGAGTTCAATGCCGCTGGGCACCGTGGGCACCTCCCGGCTTAGCCATATGCCTCTGCCCCCTGCATCCAATCCTCCTGGGCCTGTGCACTCCGCCCCCAGTAGGGGGCTGGGCAGGCGGCCTTCGGATCTCACCATCAGTATTAATCAGATGGGCTCACCAGGCATGGGGCATCTGAAGTCACCCACCCTTAGCCAGGTGCACTCCCCCCTGGTCACCTCACCCTCCGCCAACCTCAGGTCACCTCAGACTCCCTCGCAGATGGTGCCCTTGCCTTCTGCCAACCCACCAGGGCCTCTCAAGTCGCCCCAGGTCCTCAGCTCTTCCCTCAGTGTTCGCTCACCCACTGGCTCACCCAGCAGGCTCAAGTCTCCCTCCATGGCGGTGCCTTCTCCTGGCTGGGTGGCTTCTCCCAAAACGGCCATGCCTAGTCCTGGGGTCTCCCAGAATAAGCAGCCGCCTCTCAACATGAACTCTTCCTCTACCCTGGGCAACATGGAACAGGGTGAGTCGTCTGGGCGGATGTGGGTTGGAGTCTTGGTGGTGGATAGGTTCCTGCAGGGGCAGTGGTGGCCGTGGTGGCCGCTGTGCTGGGGCCTCTTACACAGAGCTCCCAGTACATATGGCATCGTGAAGGGTCCCACTTGGGACTTGGGGTCTCCCCACTGCCTTAACTGCTACAGGGATTACAAGGAGCCTGCGACCCTTGGGGTGTGGGTGTACCTGAAGTGAGGTGGAGATTTGGGGGGAAGCTGACCTTTCCTTAGACCCTCTGAGTACCACCAGCCAAATTCAGCCTTCTGTCATCAGTGACCCCTGCTCTCTCTCTGTCTCTCCATGTCTGTAGGTGCCCTCCCACCTAGCGGCCCCCGCAACAGTTCCTCGGCACCTCCTGCCAACCCTCCCAGTGGCCTCGTGAACCCCAGCCTACCATTTACATCCTCCCCAGACCCCACGCCTTCCCAGAACCCTCTGTCGCTGATGATGTCCCAGATGTCCAAGTACGCCATGCCCAGCTCCACCCCGCTCTACCACAATGCCATCAAGACCATCGCCACCTCAGACGACGAGCTTCTGCCCGACCGGCCCCTGCTGCCCCCACCCCCACCACCGCAGGGCTCTGGGCCAGGTGCGAGGAGCCAAAGCTCTCTGGGAGCCGTGGGTTTAACCAGGAATCCCCTCAGTGGCCGCGCTGGCTTCGGCACGCTTCCGCAGTCTCTGGCCATGGGGGTGGTGTGACTCCGGGGCCCTGTTCCAGTGACTGCCATCACTTAGTGAAACCTAGGCCAAAGCCCAGCCCCCGAGTGGGGGGGTCGTTGGGAAGGACTGGGAGGTGCAGCCTCTAATGCCCTGTTCTCTCCCCACAGGTGTCAGCAATAACCAGCCCAACCCTATGCACCTGAACTCCGCCACTGCCCAGAGCCCCATGGGCATGAACTTGCCAGGCCAGCAGCCCCTGTCCCATGAGCCTCAACCTACTATGTTGCCCTCCCCCACCCCTCTGGGGTCCAACATTCCACTGCACCCCAATGCACAGGGGACAGGGGGCCCTTCTCAAAACTCAATGATGATGGCTCCAGGAGGCCCAGACTCCCTAAATACCCCTTGTGGCCCCGTGCCCAGCTCCTCCCAAATGATGCCCTTTCCTCCTCGGCTGCAGCAACCCCATGGTGCCATGGCCCCCGCTGGGGGTGGGGGTGGGGGCCCTGGCCTGCAGCAGCATTACCCTTCAGGCATGCCCCTGCCCCCCGAGGACCTGCCCAACCAGCCACCTGGTCCCATCCCCCCCCAGCAGCACCTGATGGGCAAAGGCATGGCCGGCCGAATGGGCGACGCATACCCGCCTGGGGTGCTCCCTGGGGTGGCATCTGTACTGAACGACCCAGAGCTGAGCGAGGTGATCCGGCCCACCCCCACCGGCATTCCCGAGTTCGACCTGTCCAGGATCATCCCCTCCGAGAAGCCGAGCAGCACCCTCCAGTACTTCCCCAAGAGTGAGAACCAGCCCCCCAAGGCTCAGGCCCCAAATCTGCATCTCATGAACCTGCAGAACATGATGGCGGAGCAGACGCCCTCTCGGCCCCCCAACCTCCCAGGCCAGCAGGGGGTCCAACGGGGGCTCAGCATGTCCATGTGCCACCCTGGACAGATGTCCTTGCTGAGCAGGACAGGTGTGCCCCCACAGCAGGGCATGGTGCCCCACGGGCTGCAGCAGGGGGTCATGTCCCCACCGCAAGGCCTCATGGCCCAGCAGAATTTCATGCTGATGAAGCAGCGTGGTGTGGGGGGTGAGGTCTACACCCAGCCTCCCCACATGCTCTCCCCACAGGGCTCCCTCATGGGGCCTCCCCCCCAGCAGAACCTCATGGTGGCCCACCCTCTTCGGCAGCGCAGTGTGTCTCTGGACAGCCAGATGGGTTACCTCCCGACGCCGGGCAGCATGGCCAATCTACCCTTCTAGCAAGCCCCTGGGGAGTGGGGGGTCTGGAGCTGGGGATTCTGAGAATATGTTAACTTTAAAAAGGTTTTTGTTTTTTGTTTTTTCCTCCAGTGTTGGGATGGATGGCCTGGGTCCAGGGGTAGGGTGGAGGGGTGGGAAGGGGCTTGTGTGGGGAGTGGCATTTGTGGAAACCTGATGTGCCGGCAGCTTAGGGGGAAGTGGCAAGAGTCCAGGCAGGGAGTTGGAATTGGCATTTGTTTGCTCCATTGTGGGCGCCGGGACTACCCCTCCCTGCGGTTCCTTCTCCTATGGAGCTTCTATTTCCCTTTGTCTTTGCCCCTCTCGCCGTTGTCAGCTACGCTTTGGGGGTCCTTGCGGGGGAGAGGTAGGAGGGGAAGGGTTTCCCATCCTCTGTCCCTTCGTGGAACCGTCACCTCCCTCGTCAGTGCTTCAGGTTCTGCCCGGTTTCTCAGTTTTTCTCCCTTCGTCTTCCTCATTTCTTCTCCCTGCTTACGGGGGCTGACCTCTCTCATGCCCCCTGCAGGCAGCTGGCCGGGTGGGCAGGTGCCTGTGGAGCTGTAAATAGAGCTGCGCTTTTGTGCCGGTTTGTGCGTGTGCCGTATTTCTGTGTTTTGATAGAAGTCACACACAAAAAAAAAATGATTAAAAAAAAAGACCCTCCCCCCTCCTTCAAATGATCGCTCCCTCCATTCCCCTGGACCCAGAGACATACAGTCCTCTGCATCCTCCATGTGTCCCACCTATGAACTGAGGTCAGACCATCTAGGCTTCCGTATGGTGAGCCCGGGAGGGCCGAGACCTCCCCCTTCCCACTACTTTGGCCGCCTGTCTGCTGCTGAGTGATTTCCGGAGAGCAGGTGTACATAGGGCCCCTGGCCTGGGTGCCTCTGCTGCTACATCTTAGTCAGAACTTGAAGCCCTGTGGCCCCATAGACTGGAGCTGTGGAGGGGTTAGCATGATGGGGCTGTAGCCTCTGGCTGCAGTTGCCTTGGGCCAGTTAACTCCTCAGGGCACAGACTCTTCTAGAAACCACCACTTGCTTCTCACCAAAGAAGGAAGGAACAGAGTTGGCCCTCCGGCCTCCACCCCTAGCGTGGAGTGAGGGAAGGCGGGGGGCCGGGAAGAGAACAGCCTGCTGCCTCCCCCGCCTGCCCACTCTCTGGCAAGGTCCTTCTGTCCAGGGCTCAGGGTCATGTACCAGATCTGTCTATGCCCACCCAGGCACAGCCACTGCCTCCCCTCTTGGAGAGACCCTCACCCGCCACTGGTCAGACTGAAGCCATACAGGAATGGGTGTTTTGTCTCCCTTGGTCCCAGGAGTAAACTACTCCTGCTTTCTCACTTCCTTTCCTGCCTTGTAAGGTGGCGGGCAGCTCCCTGGCTAAGGCCTTTCCTGTCCTGCCTCCAGGGCCCAGGGCCATTCTAGACAGGGTGTCTTTTTACCAGAGCCCGTCCCCAGCCTTTCTGACCTGCGGGGCCTGGTTTTGCCTTGGCAGCTGTAATACAAAGGGAATTTGTGCCCACTTCTCCCAGTCTGGTGCTGTCCGTCGTCAGCCAGGTCAGACACCACTCCCCCTTCAGAGCTGGCTGCAGGCCCCTGCCTTCCCCTTCCCCTCCCAGAGGCCATAGCCAAGGTCTCTGTGTTGAGAGATGGGTGGAAACCTGTCCTTCCTGCCAGACCCTGCCCTCCCTGCATCCATCTGGGCCCACAGAGGGCCGGATGCCCCCTTCTGGCGCCCTCGTCTCCCACCTCTACCACTAGCTTCCCAAGGTGATCTCCACAGGCCAGCCTTCTCCTCTCCATCCATGGCCATACCCCAGCCATTTTGTACCATTATATAAATATATATATAAATATAAATATATAAATACAATATGTGAAGACATCTTCTTGGTTTTTATTTTGAAACACTTTTTAGGCTTGTTCCGGGGGTCTCTGTGCTGCCTGTACTGTATTGACCTGTTTTATAGGTGCCTTTTTATTAAAAAGAGAAAATTCAAAAGTGCTATCTCTTGCCTTTTGGTTTTTGTGTCTGGTTTCTCCACTGCCCAGTTGGCTGTTGGATGCTGGGAGCAGAAGAGGCGACCTCCAGCTGTCTCCCTCCCCCCCATTCTGCAATGAGGGTACAGTCTTTGAAGCTATAGCACTAATTTCCCTAGTGGGGTCCCCCAGGGGCAACCCCACTTCCTCAAACATCCCCATCCCCTCCTCGATCAGTGCCTGGGAGGAAGGGGCTCTCAGAATTGCCTGCTGGCTTCCCCTAAGCAGGTGTGGAACGGCTTCCTCTGGGTAGTACCCTCCCAGCGCCACCTGGGGCTTGGCGACTTGCTTGCCCAGGTGGCCAATGTGAAACAGGGACCTGTCTCCTCATTCTCTTAGCCAAGTGCCCCCTCTCCTGAGGCTAGGCCTGCTTTGCTATCTTCCTTTCCACAGGCCCCGAGGGTTGCCAGAGAGGCAAGTTAGACTGTTGCGCTTGTCTTTAAACTCTCCCTCCCTTTTGGCAACCCTTGAACCCTAGGTGAGAGAGAGAAGGTTAGTGGAGAGAGGGTGCAGGCCCTTTACTTCTCCTGGCTGTTTAGGGTCGATGAGTTCTTTCAGGGCTGTACCAATCTCCAGCAACAGCAAAGGCAGCGAGCAAGCTCCTGCGCTGAAACGTTTCTCTCAGTCTGTCTCCTCCAAGCTGCTGTACCACAAAGCGTCTCTCCTGTGTCTGTCCAATCCCCCACACTGAAGGTCTCTCGTCTCTCCAAACTGCCACACCTTTTCTTTCTGGGGTCTCCTATTTATATCCCTCAGAGTCCTAGACCACGCCCCTCTCTATGCTGCAGAAGGCAGGCTGTTACCAGCTGGCAAAGACCACAGCCCACATTTGGGATTAAAGCAAAAGCGTATTTAGGTAACATAACTGAGTTTGAATTTTCTTTTTATTTTAAAGATTTATTTATTTATTTATACAGTATTCCATTTGCATTATTCCTGTACACCAGAGGAGGGCACCAGATCTCATTATAGATCTTATGAGCCACCATGTAGTTGCTGGGAATTGAAGTCAGGACCATCTGGAAGAGCAGCCCAGTGCTCTTAACACCTGAGCCATCCCTCCATCCCTCCATCCCCCATAACTGAGTTTTAAAAGAAACCAAAGATTCCATTACAACGTTCTTTCCCATCAATACCCAGAATTCACTACGGCCCTGGATCTCCTCGCCCTGTAGTCTGGAAGCTTTGGTCCATGGATAGAGAAGACAGCTGGGTTTGATGTTTACTTGCCCCTCTTTGGGGCCTAGAGAATGTGTCTTTCCATTTCTCCACTGGGCTTCTTTCCTGCTGGCTTTCTCTTTACTCATCTTGGGATACTGGCTAGCTTCCAGGGCCTTCTGGAACTTGTCCTCAGTCCGTAATCCAAGATCCAGTAACATGGGGCTGACCCAGTGCTGGTTTGGTTAGAGCCAGACAGCTACCTAAAGTACATCAGTTTCAGCTTCCTGCTCAGTTAAGAGAGCGGCACCGTGGAAGGTCTGGCAGAGTCTGTATTTGGGAGACAGGCATGTTAAGGCCATACTCCAGTACTCCGCGGCCAGCTGGCTAGTCCTCAGTGGTGTAGGAGTGGTGGGTGATGAAATGCATTCTGGGAGGAGATTCTGGGGCTCATAATCAGGAGGCAGATGAGATTGTAGGCTGCAAGCATAGATGGTTTTCCCTATGGCCAGGGAAGAAGTAAAGCTGATTTTTAAAAGGTTTATTTACTCTTCCTCTGTGTGAGCCAGCAGGCCAGAAGAGGGTGCCAGATCTCACTATAGATGGTTAGGATCATCACATGGCTGGTGGGAATTGAACTCAGGACCTTTGGAAGGGCAGCCAGTGTTCTTAACCTCTGAACCATTTCTCCAGCTGTAAGTTGATTCTTAACTTGGGCCGGTTAGGATGAGAGGTGTGCGCGGTCCTCACTAGGAACACAGTCCTCACCTCACAGTGACAGAGGCGGTCAGGAGAGCTCCTGCTTAGTCTTCAGCTTTCTTCCCTTCCTGGGGCTCTAATCTAGCCTGACGGCTGGCGGAAGAGCTTCAGGGACGTTCTAGAAAAAGTTCATCTAGCTGTCCCATCTGGAGACACTGGCCCAAGTAGCTCTTGGAAGCCCAGCTCTTGTTGGAACGACTTCTAGCATCATTCTCTGCTCCCGAGGGAAACAGAAGCAAAGAAGGGGGTGCAGATGTTCTGCAGCCTAGAAGGTGGTGAGAGAGGTGGCGTTCTCTGACTCCGAGAGACTGCTCTTGCGCCAGTTGGGAAAGAGCTGGCAAAGGGAGGCTGGGCCAGAACAGCCTAGCTTGGTCAGAAGCCGAGACAGGTCACTTCGGAACTTTACTCCGGCAAAGGTGTAGAGCATGGGATTGAGACAGCAGTGGGCCAGGCCCAGGAATTCACATACGGTGATGGCCACAGAGAGATAGCCGCTCAGCTCACAGCTGCTGTTCACGGCCTTCAGCCTGTCCAGCGTGTCTAGGAAAATGACAATGTGGTAGGGTGACCAGCAGAGAAAGAAAATACTTGTCACTAAGATGGCCACCCTGACTGCCTTCTGCCGCTGAGGGCGCCGCTGGGCCTGGCATAGCCTGTGTACCACCCCCACGTAACACCAGGCCATCACAAGCATGGGTAGTAGGAAGCCCCCCAAATGGTAGAGGAATCGGGAAGTGAACCAGGCTCTGGTTTCGGCTTCGTTTTCTTGGGAGAAGATGCACTGTGGCAGGGAGTCATTGTGATGAGGCTGGCTAACCTTGGCAAAGAGGAGTTCCGGTAAGGAAAACAGGAAGCCAGCCAGCCAAATGGTTGTGCAGGTGATGTGGATGGAGAGGAGGCGACGGCGGCGGTAGGCATGGACGGCGTGGACGATGGCGAGGTAACGGTCTATGGCGATGCAGGCCAACAGCAGGCTGCTGCAGTAGAAATTGATCTTGTGCAGAGCGATCACGGTTTTGCAAAGGAAGGTCCCTAAGACCCAGCCCACAGAGCCTTCGGCCACTGCAAATGGCAGGATGAAGACTAAGAGGAGGTCGGCCACTGCGAGGTGGAACAGGAAGGTCTCGGTTGAGCTCCGAGTGTGCCGGTGTCTCTCCAGGATCACGAGCACCAGGATGTTTCCCATCATACCCAGGAGGAAGATGAGGCTGTAGGCCACCGGCATGAACACCGCCTTGAAGGAGGCCAGCAGGGGCCCCTCCACTGAGGAGCAGAAGTGACCGTCCTGGAAAGGGATCTCCGTGCTGTTACCGTAGAAGGCAAATTCCTGGTAATGCAAGAATAGAGAGAGAGAAAAATAAGAACGACAGCCCCGTCTTTTCTCTCTGAGGGGAAACTGCCTGCGATCTGTCCTGTCCTTCCAAGCTAACTAATTTTTGTCCGCTCTATTCCATTTCCCCTTGGTGTGCCCTTGAACAAATCATGCCATCTTTTCCTTCTTTCCTTCCTTCTGCTTATTTATTTTAGACAGCATCTCCCTTTATAGCCCTGGCTAACCGGTAACTTACTGTGTAGACCAGGCTGACCTCAGATTTGGGTGAGGAGTTCTGAGATGAAAGGTGTGTGTCCCCATGCCCTGTTTTGTTGTTTCTTTTTGTTTGTTTTGTTTTTGTTTGTTTGTGTTTGTTTTTTTTGTTTTTTTTTTTGAGACAGGGTTTCTCTGTGTAGCCCTGGCTGTCCTGGACTCGCTTTGTAGACCAGGCTGGCCTTGAACTTACAGAGATCTGCCTGCCTCTGCCTCCCAAGTGCTAGAATCACAGGCGTGCACCACCGTACCAGGCTTCCATATCCAGCTTCTTAAATTTATTTATTTTTTAGTTTTAATTTTTGGCAGTGCTGGAGGTTGTGAATGCCAAGCTAGTGCTGCACCACTGACCCACATCCCTGGCCTGAAACTTCAGGGTTTTTTTTTTGTATGCAAAAGGGACCAGCAGTCACTCGGGTGGTAGGAACCAGGGTGATGACTTGTCTTGTGTCCATGTATTCTTAGATGTGGAAGGCTTAGGGCTTGCAGTCTGTACTGACACTTGGGGATGGGACACAACTGGAGCAAGAAGCCAGTGTTCCAGTTCTGAAAGGATGGTGGGGAGCAAACCTAAGATCCTGCCTTGGGGAGGGTATGGTTGTGGCTTGCTTACTTCCTCTTCATTTGTCCCCTTCTTCCTGTCTTGATTATTGCTGAGATTGAGGAAATGGCCTCCCATCTGGTTTAATCCACACAAGCTTGAGGTATGTAATCTGTTTTTCAGACGTGTCTTGCTCAAAGAGGGGGTTTGCTTAAAGGCACATTTGCCTGTCTCCAGAGTCTAATACCTCTACCAATGAGCAATGTTGCCTGAGCTTCCCTCCAAAGAATTCTGGGAGAGGGGCAGAGACCGAGCTTCCAGCCACTTCCCAGCCAGAGAGCAAACTCCCTAGGCACAGAAACCCTGTAGCAGAGGCAAATGAGTCACACACAGGGAGACCAGACTCGGGGAAGGAAGGAAGCCTCTTCTGAGTGGAAAAGAAGGGAGGTGCGCCTGTTATATCTCCGGAAGTTCCTACCTCCACATCCTCCTCCCCTCTGTCACCACCCTCCATCACCCCAGCTCTCAGGTTTGCCTGCTTAACCACAGAGGAAGACAGTGTGCCTGTTTTCATACCTTTCACTCACAGCTGTCCTGCACCTGCTCTTCCTCAACTCCCAGCTCTGTTCTTTCTGCCCTCCCCTGGCCAACCTCCTTTCTGGGCAATGCAATGCCAATTACACGCTACTGACGAGGGGCTCAAATGCAGTGAATAAGTGATGGGCCCCAGGGAGGCAAGAGATAGCGGGGTATTCTGACCCCTAGGCTCCGGGCAATCTTTATTCTAACCCTCTGTGAGGAGAGGGAGGGCTTCCTGCCAGCAGTGGTTGGTTCACTGGTTACCTTAAATCTTTCTTGCCACCCAGGCACTCCCTTCCACTAGTGGGTAAACCGATTCCCCATCCTGGTCTTTTGGTCCCTGGAGCAGGTGGCTCTTTAGGAAGGTATGGGGACACGCGGTACAATGATCTACCACCTGTCTGCTATCACCTCAGTCCTGTCCCCTCTCTCTCTGAGTCCTTTTCTTTCCTCCCCCCCTTTTTTTTGAAAAAAAAAAAAAAATTAGACTTAATTTTTTTTTTAATTTTATGTGTATAAGTGTTTTGCCTACATGTATGTACGTGTGTTGTGTGTGTGCCTAATGCCCATGGAGGTCAGAAGAAGGCATTGACTCCTCTGGAACTGGAGTTACAGGAAGTGTGGGTGCTGGGAACTGAACCCCAGTCCTCTGAAAGAGCAGCAAATGCTCTTAACCATGGAGCCATCACTGCAGACATACAGGTCCTTTTTTTTTTTTTTTTTTTTTTTTTTTTTTTTACCAGCTTTTGTATTCTTGTCCACTTCCTACCCAGTGGATGGGTGAGTTTTCTCATACACAAATCCCAGCCAGGCGCTACTCAGAAGTCTGAGGAGAACAGCTGAAGCCCACAATTTGAGTTCTGTTATCAATATTCTGTCAGATTCTGTCTCAAAAACGAACAAAAAACCCTGCACAGGTCCTATAGCAGTAATGTCCTGCTTAGAGTCCATTAATGGTTTCCCATCACCTGTAAAGAATAGGTGCTTTTTTGTCTCTGTCTTGTTTTCTCATTTCTTATTCAATAGTAAAACCATTTGTAAAAGCCATTTTTGTGATAATGTCCATCAGCGGAGAAATGGGTCAGGTTTCACACACAGCAGAACGCAACGCGACCTTGGAAGGAAATGCTGTTTGCGGTGCGTCTGGCCTCTTAGGGAAAGACATTTACCACACAGCATGGCTCAATGTCAGAACCAACAACAGGGCATCTGTAGAGCACCAAGGCCCCAGGGTGGCATGCATATCTCAAGAGGCCCTGGGATTAGGGCTTATTCCGGGCTAGCCTGTACTGCTTGGGTCCCTGAAACAAACAAACAAAAGAGGGACGGACATTTCTATGACAGAGCCCTGGCCTAGCAGGGACAGAAACAGAGTCGGTGGATGAGAGAAACCAGAGACCTGTCGGATGGGGTCTCGGTGCCCCGGAGAGAAGGCCTTTACATCTGCCCTAATGTGGGCTGGAGGTGTAGCTCAGTTAGGTAGGATGCTTGCCTAGCACACACAGGGCCCCAAGCTTGAGCCTCACCCCTGTGAAGATAAAAATAAATAAATGTCTCCAGAATGTGTTCTCCTTTGATGTGTCAAAGCTTACCTACTGCTTCATCGCATCAGACACTCTGTGCCTCAGGTATATTCTATCAGCTGCCTGGTACCCAGCAACCCTGCCAGCTTCCTGTCACTTCTGCTCAGGCTCTTCATTTCTTCCAGTCTGCCTCTCTAAACTCCTGCCTTCCTTCAAAGGCCAGAGTCGACCCCATCTTCCTATGTTCTTCTTAGCCCCTTCTGTTTGGAATTCCAGGCTGCCTGGGGCTCAGCACAGATGCAGGTCTTTGCATCTTTCTGTAAACCCTGCCTTCTGGGGCCTAACTGGGTACTCTGTCCCTGGAGGAAGTTGTTTCCAATAGAAGAACTGACTCTGACTCTTGCAGTAGGAGGTCGAGGGGACCATGAGGGGTGAACCTCCCAGCTGAACCTGTCCTGGGAAGCCGAGCCAGCCTGTCTGGCCCAGAGGCCCTTCATAACTGCTTTTCTATGCTGATGAGCTTATCCGTTTCAAGTTCAATCCATGAGATAGCTCCACAGGGCCAGGTTAGGCAAGAGGGTCTGTCTCTTCCTCTATGCCTAGAGGTATTGTTTTGGCAAAGCCTTAGAGGAGAGGAAGATGTGTGGGAAGCTAGCTTGGTATGTATCAACATACCAAGGTGTCAAACAGATGTTTTGGAGCGGTAAAGAGTGTTAAAGCCACTTCCCATATACAGGGGCTTGGGCACTCCTCTCCCCCAAACCATGGAGAGAAGTCATAAGGTAAGGGTGGCTTTGGCCTGGTGGAAAGGTGAGGAGACACATGCTGTCAAGGGAGCTAGCCTGAGGCAGCAGGCAGAGCACAGCTCAGCAATGGGATGAACGGCTCACTCATTCTTTGCTATTAAAAAAAAGGGCAGAAACCCTCATGTGTACCCCCACTGTGAGGGCAGCACACACCCTATATAGACACGGGCACATTCCCAGACGTGGCCACACCCCCATGCTGCACAGGAGGCACCCAAACAGAGCACAAACAGCTTACAAGCAAGCTATAGGGATGCAATCCCCACGAGAAATATGATGCCTGGAATGAAGCCAGGCACGAGCTAGGAACCTAGTTAGCAAAGCACTGTGAGCTCCGGCAGGAGGATGGGGAGGAGCGGTAAAGATGAAAGTCTGCCTCCCATGATGGGGTCCACAGAGGCTCCTCTTCCCTCTCTGTACAAGACTCGGGTCACTCTCTGGACTAGTAAAGTCTTGAAGCTCCATGGGTTTTTGTTTTTTTGTTTTCCAAGCAATGAAGCTGCTCTGTTGCTTTGAGCTGTCCAACAAGCCATTCTGCTAGGGTTTGCTGACTGGATTTCTCTGTGAGCAGGTAAGGGGACACTCCTCAAGGATCTAGCCTGGATTTTCTCCTGGCACTCAAGCCTGCTTTGGATGGGGCATGACTGGGGGGCACTTTTGACAATGCAGAGTCCTCCGTAGGCAGACATGGAGGCTCAGACTCACCAGGTGGAGTTATTGCGGGGGGCAAGTTAGAGACCCAGACTGCGGTTTGGCCTATAGCTTCTGTTCGTTGGGAATCTGAGTCAGAAGAAGCTTCTGAACCCATGAGTTTGAAACCAGCTTACTCAGCATCCTTAGACCCTGACTCAAACATACAGAATACACACATACACACACATCATGAGAAAAAAAAATACTTGGGCGGTTAAGCCATCATTGTTTTCCTCTAGATGAGGTGAGCAAAGCCTTCAGAAGATTTGTTAGTTCTGCTGAAGGGTTTAGAAAATTGTGCTCTGGAAAGAAACACATATGAGAATATGAGAAAAAGAAGCCTGAAGTCCACGAGAACTGTCTTCAAGGACTGGCTAGGGCCTTGGGTTAGGAGGTGAGCGCTGGGCTCTGCTGTGAGCCTCAGCTGTAGATGAGGAGAAATGGGCAGAAACGATCAAGTGGCTCCATCTGATAGAGGGACAACGTTCTAACAGCACAACCATCCAGCACTGGGGCATCTGTGAGCTCAAGTGCAAGGGGAGAGTTCCGGCTTCAGGAAGGCCCGGACATGCTCTCCCGGGCCCTGCACCACAGTTCCAAGACCTGCAGTGTGTTGTCCGTGAGCAATAGCTCAAGCTGGATGAGTGGCCTACCACTGAGCTACATCTGCAGTCATTGTCCCCTGCCAGCCGTCCACTCACTATTTTTGTTGGGTGTGATTGTGTGTGTGTGTGTGTGTGTGTGTGTGTGTGTGTGTGCATGGAAACCGGAGGTAGCTATCAGGTGTCATCTTCCAATATTCACCATCTTACGAGACTGGGTCACTGAACCTTGAGCTCACCAACTGGCTGACCAGAATCCCTCCCCCCACACACTTTTTTTTTTTTTAAAGAATTTATTTATTTTTGCTTTATGTGTACGGGTGTTTTGCCTGCATGTATGTTTGTGCTCACCTGCATGGAGCCTTTAGATACCAGAGAGAGTGTTGGATCCCATGGAACTGTGAGTACCACGTAGGTGCTGGGAACTGCAACCAGGTTCTCTGGAAGAACCTCCAATGCTCTTAAATGCTGAGCCATCTCTTCAGCCCTCCAGGGGTTGGTTCTCTTGTACCTGAACTCAGATCTTCACACTTTCACAGCAAGTACTTTACATAGCACCTTACTTTTTTTTTTTTCAAGACAGGATTTTTCTGTAGAGCCCTGTCTGGCCTGGAACTCAGAGATCTGCCTGCCTCTGCCTCCAGAGTACTGGAATTAGAGGTATACATTATCACCACCCAGCTTTTACTTGTTTTAAGACAGTGTCACGTCACTAAGTTGCCCAGGATGGCTTTGAACTAACTCAAAGCCATATATCTGAAGCCAATATCTTGAAAATCTGATCCTCCAACCATAGCCTCCAGAGTTGCTGGGATTACGAGCTTGTGTTTCCAGGCCCTGCTGAGGTCATGTCTTCTTTTCTGTGAGACCTAAGCCTGTGTGAGTGCTTGCAGCCACTAGCTGGGATCCGGGAGTGGGGTGGGCAGGGGACCGTTCATCTCAGCCTCCAGTGGCTCACAGGGGCATGGTCTGTAGGAAGGAGACCGGGTTATGTGTTGGTCTGTCTGCTCCTCTCAACACACTATTCCTTCAGAAGGCCCCCACTCCCCAGAGATAATTCAGGACTCCGGCTTGCCATGTGCTCTGTGTCCTCCTTTTCCCCAAGTCTGCAGATCCTCTTCCATCTCTGTCTGAGGGTTTTGCCCATTAGGAGTATGCACTGCTGTTGGGTTTTAGTATTTTGTTCAAAAGATTTTTTTTTATTTTACTTGTGTTTTTGTGTGTGCATATATCGTGTGTGTGTGTGTGTGTCCCCGCCATGTGTGTATATATGTTCTTGGAGGCTAGAAGAGGTCATCAGATGGATGTGGGTATGGGAAACTGAATTTGGAAGACTAGCAAGTGCTCTTAACCACTGACCCATTTCTCCAGCCCCAGTTTTTCAGTTTTTTTGAGACAAATAAAGCCCAGGCTAGCCTTGAATATCATGACCCTTCTGCTCAGTCTTTTGAGTACTTAGACAATTGCCATCATGCTTGGCTCTGGGAGACACACTGAGCAACCTCTACTTCTTTGTCACATCTTTAGGTTTAAAGCGAGTTCACCTTGTGAGCCAATGTCTGTGCCAATGTCTGTCCACACTGTGAAGACGGGGTCACAAAGTCACATGCTCCTCCCAGTAGCCCCTTAAAACAGCTTCCTGAGATAACACTTGTTTACATTTTTTAAAAACTTACATTCGTCTCTGTGTATGTGTACATTTAAAGAGGTCCAAGGACAACTTGGGGAGATGGCTCTCTCGTTTCATCATATGAAACCCTGGACTGAACTCAGGTCGTCAGGCTTGGCAGCAAATACTGTTACCGCCTGAGCCACCGTTTACCCCCTGAGCCATCTTGCTGGCCCTTCTTGGATAGTGTATATTTGAAATATTACTTTGTCTTTCGTTCCTAAAAGAAAACTTGTTTCTGTGTTCTGACTCTGCATTCCAAATACGTAGTTGCTTTTTGTGTATCTGCCAAAGGAACAGGACCAGGCAGACTGTGTCTCTTAGAAAGGGGCGTGTCTCTGTGATCTGAGTGACAGAAACTAGTTTCTCTCCTAATGCAACTCCTGGCAGGTTGGCCTCAGGCTTCCCCTCATTTCTGATCCCTCCAGAGGAGGCTTCCTCCACTGGGGCTTCTGTGGGACTTTTCACGTGGTTAAAATGGGGGGACCCTCCCCTCCTCCCAGGTAAAGCCCAGAAACAGCCTGAGCAAGTTTTGGTTCCTCTTTTTTTACTCCCTTGGTGAAGCAAGATGGTTTTGTGTGGACAGACCCGTGAGGCTCCGGTCACACTGAGTTCCTGGCTCATGGTGAGTGTCTGTAAGGGTCAGAGAAGCTAAACTTAGACCAGATTCACCGTGTTCTATGGCAGCCTCACCTCCTGAGGGCTGGAGATTTACTCCATCACTAGCCTGTGTACGTGCCCAACCGAGGCCTGGGTTTTCAAACATGCCCAGGAGCTCCGGTTTGAGGTGTGAAGTGAAACAACTCATGATGGCTCTCCTAGGCAAGGGTCTCCTTCAGGTTCACTCAGACCCACCTTGCCAGTGGGGTGACTTCCTGGCATGCTTACGCTAGACCCCAAGGTCCTCCTTGCTTGATCTTACCCATCTAGCATTTTTGTTTAGACCGTGCGCTCATGAGGATTGCCTGCCCACCTCAAACAAGCAGATAGTCAAGTGGTCAAAGGCCATCTTTGAGTTCAAGTGGACAAAAGGGGCTCAGTGGGTAAAGATGCTCATTATACAAGCCAGACGACCTGAGTCCGATCCTGGGAACCCATGGTGGAAGGAGAAAAGGGATTCTCAAATGTCCTCTGACCCCCACACAGAGGTCATGGCACATGTGTATACACACACACACACACACTATAAACAAACAAATGTAAAAAATTTTAAATAGAACACAGGGATGGTTGTTCTTTGATTTATCAAGATTCCTGTTTCAGAACCCGAAGTTGGAGAGTCGAACTTAGTGATCTGGAAAAGTGGGACAGTAATCCGCTGGGGCAAGGACAAGGACGAGGACAAGAAATGGGGAGCAGAAAAATAAAATCAACGAGAGAAGCTCAGCCAGACTCCCAAGAAAAATGTCAAGCTAAGACCTCAACTGTACGACAAGGCAGGAAATGCTCCTTGGAAGAGCTGGGGATGTATGAGGCATCGCTTTTCAATTACAGTGTAACAAACAGAGCAAAATAGAAACGCACAATTTTATTGAGAAGCCACTAAGGCAAACTGTTCTGCCTGTTCTGCCATTCAAGGACATTTATGCCATGACAGAGGAGGGGGCAGTGTGCCAAGGCCAGTTATGGCCTTTTGGAAAGTGAGCAGGGCCAAAGACCCTGTGTTCCAGAGTGACAACCACCCTTGAAGAGAGTACATGGGAGGTAGGTGGACATAGGACGTGCCTGATTGAAAGGCTCCAGGGCCAGGATTGTCTTAGAACTCCTGGGCTCCTAGCTAGACCCTAACTAATGCCCAGGCACATAGCTGAGGACTTTTGGTTTGATGTGTCACGAAAGAAGTTGGCATACATCCTTAGAACGTAGGTTTGTTTCATGTCATAAGCATGCTCTGCTGTCCCTCTGCCCGCCACTACCACCTGTCTCTAGTAGGTCATGCAGTGAGGTGAGGCGAGCAGTTAGGGGAAACTTTTGAGGTTTCTCAGAAGCCAGGAACGGCCAGGTCTCCAGGTGGTTACTAAGGCATCCAACTGGGTCAGAGCTGGTGGTCAGCTTGAGGGCAGAAGATACAAGTGACCAAATCAGGGGCAGCCAGGGGCAGGGATGAGGACGAGGGCGGGAGCACACCGCCTATAGAACAGTTAGGGTTTAAAGGGGTCTGGTCTAGACCAGCTGGCATCACTGGGCACCACTTGGGCAGTCCCAGGGATTCTGCACTTAGGAGGACCTCAGGATTGGTTTGATGTTTTGATTTTTTTTTTTTTTTTGGTTGTTTGTTTGTTTGAATAAGAGTCTGGCTTCGAACTCACAATCCTCTTGCCTGAGTCTTTTGGGTGCCAGGATTACAGATCTTTCAGATTTTTAATTCTTTTTCATCAAGGGGCCCTATATTTTGATGTTGTGCTGGCCCTACAGACTGCAGCAGGTCCTGATTAAACAGGTGGGTTGATTTGAACTGGGTCTGGCCTGCAGAGCTGGGACCTGCCACGATGACCACTAGCTCCACAGGCTACAGACACTTCTTAGCTTGGGACCTGGGTAAGGCAGCCTCTCCCAGCAAGCCTGGGAGCATAGCGGGAAGAGCTATGAAACAGACCACAGAGGCTGGAGAGCCTGAGGGGACACCTCAAGGTGTGCTTAGGTCAGGAGAGCTGATGGGATCCCGGGTTGAGAACTTTCATGGCCTTGTCCAGAAAGCAGCTCATAGAGATTAAGACCATGATGAAATGTCCAGGTCCTCTGCTGTCCATATCCCAGAGCCCGGGGCGTTCTGCTTCAACTGCTCCTGATAGCATCCTTTGGTAATCAGTGGCACCCAAGTCAAGCGTGCTTCACTGGAGACAGTGGGGGTGGCAGAGAGGGGTGATAGGAAATTCTTCCAAGAATACCTTCTCTCTAGAGATGACAGGGCTTCCCAGGAGGCTGCAGCAGGCTCCATGGCACCTTGGGGTGGAATACAGCCCGGCATTTCCTGCTGTGTGACTGTGACCACTGCGATCCTTGCCACCGTCCGGTCGCACACTTCCTTCATCTATACAAAATCCACTGTCTAAAGCCTTTCAGTCAGGGATTATCTCCCTCCTGTCTAGCTACCTGAGGGCCAACATCAGGGCCTCAACTTCTCCATCCAACACAGAATATTGTGCCTTACATATGAAATCATGCAGCATCACACAGCAGGATGAACAATTGTATGTAAATTCTTTGAGACGAGGTCTCACGCATCCTAGGCTAGCTGAGGATGGTCTCGAACTTCTGCTCCCCTTGCTTCCATCTTTCTCATGCTGGGGTTATAGGCAGGAACCTCCATACTGTGTGTGTGTGTGTGTGTGTGTGTGTGTGTGCGCGCGCGTTTGCACGCGAGCTGGGGATGAGCCCAGTTTCATGCACCGTTGGCAAGCAATCTACCAACTGAGTGCCCTCCAGTCAACAAGCACACACTGACTGTTTGACTAGCCCTGCCAGGATACCGACACTAAGAAAACATCCACCCAGGCAGTAGTGGCTCACACCTTTGATCCCAGCACTTGAGAGCCAGAGGCAGAGGCAGACAGATCTCTGTGAGTTCGAGGCCAGCCTGGTCTACAGAGTTCCAGGGCTACACAGAGAAACTGTGTCGCAAACAAACTAACATGAAATAAACAAAAACCCTTCCAAAGTGCTTTGCTGTTCTAAGCCAAAGAGACAAAGCAAGCTCCTCTATTGAAGAACCAAGAGACAGAGCTGTGTACCCAGGCAGAGCCTGACCTCCTTCTGGTAGCTATTAAGGGCAACAGATATAGTGGACAATTAGAGGCTAAAGGTTCAGGCACCCATGTATTTGCCTACACCCTATAATCCTTGTGGGGGTCAGGGGGGAATCTCCCAAGCTGTCCCCTCTCCCTTGACACGGAGTATTCAAAATGCCAAGCAGATCTGGGCAACAGGGAGACGCACGCCTCTACTCACCAGGTCCCCCATGTTATAGGTGATGAAGTCCATGTCCAGGGTTAGTGGGTAGCTCATCGCTGCAGCTCTGCGTCACCAGACTGGTCACCATCTGATGCTGAGAAGCTCTGTGAGGCTGCCTATGGAGAGGTGGCAGGCGTCAGCTGCAAATTTAAACAAATGAGCTGTGTGCTGTCTCCTGGGGCCGGGTAGGGCTCACCACTCACCTCTCAACTCATTGCTTTTTTTTTTCCACTTGGTCTTTTCTGTTGTGTGTGTGCGTGGTTTTTTTTTTTCCTTTCTTTTTTCTTTAAAGAAAAAGGGAAAATCCCCCCCCCAACAGAATCAGCACTAACAAAGCATCTTTCCTGGCAATCGCGCTCTGAGCTGAGCCAGAGGTTTGGCATGAAGGTAGCCCCTCGCTTCTGCTCGCTGGATCTCTATGAGGGATTCATATAGACTTGAGAAACTCCTCCTAGAAAGGGACCAAAAAAAAAAAAAAAGAGTACTTCCAGCCACCTCTAGATCTCCACTGTCCTCATCACTAGGGTGACCAACCACCCCAGGTTGCCCAGAAGTGAAAGAAAGTCCCCTGCCCTGGGAAACCCCTTACCCTAGGCAAACCCAGGCGCTTGATCAAGATATCACTGTCATCCTTCGGCCCAGCCAGTAAGAAGTAATCTACCCCTCCTCCCTTTTTAGCTTAAGTTTGAAAGAGATAAGTTAGAATATTTTAAAAGGGAACAACCCTAAATAATACTAGAAGACAGAGAATGAAATGAAATTACCAAATGAAAGCACAATATAAACACGGCCACAAAGCCATGTTGTGACTCAGGAAAAAAAAACAAAAACAAAAACAAAGAGGTGTTTCGCCTACAATAAACTTGTAGACAGCCTCACTAGAAAGGTCATGGTCGGCCACCTAGGCTGCTCACCCCCTCCAGTTTCACACAAGAGGACCCTGCAGCCCAGAGACACAGACTAACTTTCTTGGGACACACAAACCGAGGCTACCTTGAGCCCAAGGGTCCTGACTCCACGCTCATCATCCTCTGCTCCCCAAAATGTCTGCTCTTCAGGCTCACAGCACCTGCTCGTCCCCCTGCTCTGTCCTGCTGTGAGTGCCAGCTTTTCCATGAAGACCCGTGGTAGATAGACAATGACCCATTTTCCCTCCAGGTCTCATCCTAGCAGGCTTTCCTCCGTGGGCATATTCTGACTTGGTCCACACTAGTGTAAGACTGCATTCAAAGGCACCTACTCTGGTGTACTGTTTGTTTGGTGTGTGGGTGTGTCGCTTTGCTTTGCCCAACTGTGTAAACTTAATCATCCTCCCCTTCCAAGCCCACTTTCTCCCCCCCCTCTCTCTCACATACACACACACACACACATCATGCTCCTTGCTCTGTTCTCCTGTTGTTATCACCCTTCCCTCCCAGGCAATCTGCCTCTCAAGAGGATCCTATCCTGACCAGAGCTCTCCCTCATCTCCATAGCCCAGTCACCTTTCTCAGGCTGAATTGAGAATATATTTTATATAGTCTCAGAATATATACTATATGGTGGCTTAGGGGTTATAATCCCCACCTCTTCCTCATCACACATCTTTCTCAGGACTAAAGTGAAGAGTTCTGGGCTCTGTTTGGACTATCGCAGTCTCTCCCTTCTCTTCTCTCTCTTATTTATTTGAGAGAAAGAGAGAACACCTGCGGAGATCAGAGGACAACTTGTGGGAGTTGGTTCTCTTTTTCTACAGCGTGGGAATGTGGGACCTGGGACCAAACTCAGGTGGTCAGGCTTGGTGGCTAGTGTCTTTACCTGTTGAGCCATCTTACTGGACCCCAAGACTGCTCTTAAGGAGGAAGAAGGCTAGAACAAGGGGTTGGAGCGTCTTTCTAGGACTTCTAGTCCTGACGCTTCAGGGACTCACTGCCTCAGTGTTTCCTGGGTCTGGAATTGACTTGGCACTGCTCATCCTTCTAGCCCTACTCCCCACGGCCTTGCCCCTCTGGCCCATTAACCTACGCAAGTCAATGTTTGCCACCCTCAGCACACTGCTCAGAAAAGACAAAGCATGAGAACCTCCGAGAAGGAAAAGGGTTCTGAGAGACACCCCAGTCACTTCCCACCCTGCCTCCCCCACAGGGCGTGCAAGCGTAGAGGTCACCGCATCTTCATCAGACACTCACATCATCACTCAAAGGGTGAGAAAGTTGCTTTGTGAGATCATGTTTCCTCAGATGTGAGGGTGCGTGTCTGTCACCCAAGCACTCGGGAGGGTGAGGCAAAAGGATTGTCAGTTTGATGCTAAAGTGATCTACTGGGTGAGAACCATGCCAAAAAGGAAGAAAGAGAAAAAGAAAGAAAGAAAGAAAGAAAGAAAGAAAGAAAGAAAGAAAGAAAGAAAGAAAGAAGGAAGGAAGGAAGGAAGGAAGGAAGGAAGGAAGGAAAGAAGGAAAGAAGGAAAGAAGGAAAGAAGGAAAGAAGGAAGAAGGAAAGAAGGAAAGAAGAAAGAGGGAGGGAGGGAGGAAGGAAAGAAGGAAGGAAGGGAGGAAGGGAGGGAGGGAGGAAGGAAAGAAGGAAGGAAGGGAGGAAGGGAGGGAGGGAGGGAGGAAGGAAGGAAGGAAGGAAGGAAGGAAGGAAGGAAGGAAGGAAGGAAAGAGAAGAGGGTAGATTATGTTTCAGTGTAGGATGGTTTAGTGTTTAGTATTAGAAGCTGACTCCTCATGCTGAGTCAAAATGTATCTTCTTATGACACCCCCAGCAGTCCTAGCTGGGCCTCAGACAGGACCATGTAACATGCCTCCCAAGTGACCTCTGGGTACAGACATCATGTGCCTGTGAGTCTCATGCGTCCCAACCCACATCCAAATGTCTTCAGCTATCTTTCAAAGAACTGGTTTCTGGGTACAGTATCAGCCTGATCTTTGACCTCAGGGTGATTTCCTGTCAATAGTCCAGAAAGTCTGTGACTTAGGACAAACTATGGAAAAATGACTTTCCTTGTTCATGACTCTAAGCATATTTAGTTGCAGTTAGTATGACCATTCCTGTGGGCTCCTTCTCCTCCTGACAGCATGCTTAGTGGGTTTCATGTTGATGGCCCTGATCCACCATTGGATTTTATGAAGGGAGATTCGTTGTCTGTGGATGCGATGACAACATAAAAAAAGCTATCCTTAGGGGTAGCCAAGTCTTGATAGGACAACTCTTGGCAGAACAAAGCCAAAACCAGCATCCTGCTTCATATAAGTAGATACCTCAAAGGTCAGGGAAGACTTCATGGAAGAAGGATGTAAGATGGACATTAGGGAGGTGTGTGATTGGGGGAGGGTTTGATGATGAGGTTGGAGGACTGCATAAAGAGGTCTGGAAAGAACTGTGCCATGAACGGCCCAGTTAGATACTCAGCAATGGGGTGTAGTGACGGGAGAAGCGGGGAGGAGTCTGGAATTGCCCTTGTGGCTGTCTGCTCTCTTATCCTCAAGCACTGTCCTTTCCCTATGCTGTGTTGTAGGCTCAGAGGAATGTCAAGGGGCTCACAACTCTTCCTCCTTCCTTCCTTCCTTCCTTCTTCCTTCCTTCCTTCCTTCCTTCCTTCCTCTCTCTCTCTTTCTCTCTCTCTCTCTCTCTCTCTCTCTCTCTCTTCTCTCTTTCTCTCTCTTTCTCTCTTTCTCTCTTTCTCTCTCTTTCTCTCTTTCTCTCTTTCTCTCTTTCTCTCTTTCTCCTCTTCTCCTCTCTTTCTCTCTTTCTCTCTTTCTCCTCTCTTTCTCTCTTTCTCTCTTTCTTTCTTTCTTTCTTTCTTTCTTTCTTTCTTTCTTTCTTTCTTTCTTTCCTACCCCAGGAAACACATGGTACTAGAAAGCCAGCTCCCACAAGTTGTCCTCTGACCACCACATAAGTGCTGTTGCATGCATGTGTACACACACACACATACACACACACACACACACACACACACACACACACTGAATGTAATTGTGATGGCTAATCTTGGTTTTCACTTGGAAGAGGGAACCTCAATAGATTTGTCTCCAACAGATTGACCTGTAAGCAAATCAGCAAGGCATTTTTTTTCCTGTTTTGTTCTCTTTTTATTTTTAGATTTATCTTTATTATTTTATGTGTATGAGTGTTTTGCCTACAGGTAAGTCTGTGCACCACACACAGGCCTGATACCTGAGGAGGTGGTAAGCCTCCATGTGGGTGCTGGGAATCAAACCTCAGTTCTTTGCAAGAGCAAGGGCCAACTCTCCAGCCCCAGAAGGCATTTTCTTTTTTCTTTTTCTTTTTCTTTTTTTTTCTTTTTTTTTTTTTTGAGATAAGGTTTCTCTGTGTATCCCTGGCTGTTGTAGAACTCGCTCTGTAGACCCGGCTGTCCTTAAACTCACAGAGATTGTCTGCCTTTGCCTCCCTTTGGTGGGATTTAGAAGTGTGCACCACTGCCCAGCCCAAGGGGCATTTTTTGATTGTTGATTGATGCTGGAGGGCCCAGCCCACTGTGGGTGATGCCTCCGCTGGGCTTGTGGTCCTGGGAGATAGAAGAAAGGCAACTGACCCTGAACCTGGAGTCAGTAGGCAGCATTCCTCGCTGATTTTTATTTCAGTTCCCGCCTCCAGGTTCTTGCTCTGGCTTCCCTGCATGATGGATTGTGACATGGAAGTATAAGTCAAACAAACCCTTTCCTCCATTTTATCATAACACCAGAGAAGCAAACTAACACAGTAATAAAGATAAATAAGATGTATGAGTAGATAAGTAAAGAGCTGTGGCCTAAAGCAGAGTGCAAAGGAGCATGCAGCTATCATCTTAACATAGAGACTAGAGTGTTGAGGCCGGCAGATTTCTGTGAGTTCAGGGCCATTCTGGGCCACCTGAATGTTCAGGGCAAGACACTGTCTCACAAACCCAAGTATAAAACAAAAACAGAGGTGGGGCAGAAGAAAGTTTAGGCTACTGTGATCTCCTCTCCATGCATCTCCCACAGAGATGGGCCTCCTCTGCCACAGGCCCAAAGCAATGGCGTTAATTGGTGATGAACTGAAACCACGTAAACTGTGAGCCAAAACACGCCTTTGTGCACCGATGGTTGCAGATAGTTGTCATGGTAACGGGAAGCTTTCTGATACATCACCACAAGGTCTTCAAACCCAGAGAACCAGACTAGCTTCCCTCGGATGGAGAAGTCAATGCCTACATTATGGTCCTTGACTTAAAAGACTTGAAGGTAGAGGTTTCACCCATATGTTACAGTCAGCTGGGTAAGAGAACCATAATTGCATTTCAATTTGCAGTTTGTGTGTGATTCCCAATTTCTACCCTGTGGACAGCCTTTCTGAGGCTGACTGATTATAACCCAGGCTTCTCACCAAAATGACCAGCGGTGTCTTTGCCAGCCTGGATTTGTGTCTGGGTTAGGTGTGGGTAGCTGCGTAAGCCCCAGTGCAGGTGGATTTTCCTCAGTAATTATGCTTTGCTGTTAATAGATTACATTACCTTTTCATTTGTTCCAGCTACTAGATGTAATCACTTGTATCCACAGAAAAATTAAATTGTTCCACAGAGGCTTGGAGTGTTGCTGGAGGGAACGGGTCCCCCTCTGCCTCAGCCTTTTATTAACTTAGAGTGTTCTTTGTTCCTGGGTAGAGACCTCATTGTTTTTCCTCTGGGTCTCTTTCAATGGTGAACAGTAGGGCTTCACAGCTCATTAGCCTCAGAAAAAGTAGGGTCCCTCTAAGTCCCTAAGGAAAACTACAGTAGCATTTTCCCAGCATTCACCAAGTTACACAGTCCTAACAATTTTCAAATTTTCTTCATCTTTATATTTCACTTAATATTTTTCTTTCTTCTTTATTTTTACTTTTCCAGATAGAATCTTACCACGTAAACCAGAGTGGCTTAGAACTCACAGAATTCCACCTGCCTCTGGCTCCCAAGTTCTGGCATATGCCACCATGCCCAGCTCACAGTCTCTTTGCCCCCTCTAACACTATGGGGTCAAACCAAGGACCACCCATAAGCCAGGCACGTGTGCTGAGCTGCCTTCCCAGCCCGTAACGTTCACTCCTCTTACAAAACTGTCAAAACAACTGTGTCAAAGTTACTGGCATGGCCCTGGTGCTATTTGGGGCCTTGGGGGTAGAGAAACAGTCCCTCCTCTTTTTCCTCCTCCTCGTTCTCTTCTTTTTCTCACGATTGTAGTGAGAACGGTTTAGAAAGCCAAAGTCTGAAGGAGGCCGCTCCAAAGGCATCCAACCCAAGCCCACACAGTCAGAAACTCCTTTTTTCCCCCAAAGGATTTGTACTTTTCCTGACTATCTCAGGGAGAAACTATGGCTCCCCTCCAGTCCCCTCCAGGGACTTTCTTAGGGCTGTTCCATGCACAGAGCTAAACTCTGCACTCTCGTTTCCTTTCATCCTCCGAACAGCCTTTAAATGTACTAATTATATCACCACATTACAGACATGGAAACTGAACTTCAGACAGCTGTAGGAAGCAGTATGAAGGTTAGTAACAGCTCACTCAGGCACCAGGACCCAAAAGCACATTACAGTCAACACAGGAAGTGGGTGGTGAAGGTAGTCATTGCTGGGAGCCAGCTCCCACGCAGCTCCTCTGCTTTAGGTAACAGGTAGTAAGTAGTCTGCAGGGAGGAAACAGGGCCAGGTGTTGGGTAGGCATGTCAAGGTTACCATAAGGTTACAGGGGCCATGGCACCTGTCTCTGGGCCCCTCAGCTGGGCACCTCTGGGTAGAGAAGGGTTAGAAGGGGATTTCAGATGCCTGGATCAGGTGTCAGATCTGAAAAATACCAAAATGAGCACCAGCCAAAGAAGAGATGAAACTGGGGGCAGGGTGTCTAACAGGGAAGGCAGGACAGACATGTGGACACGTTTGTCTATGTGCCTGTACATGTAATGAGAATACTGTCAGTGGTACCATGTCAAAGCAGCATGGCCGAGTGATTGACGGAAAGATTGTGGATATAACACCTAGAGGCCCAGATGGAGGTCCCAGCACTTCTTCTTTTCAGCCAGGAATAGGCTTGGCCCAGCGTTCTAAGATAATACTAAACTCCAAACAAATATTCCTGACAGTGGCTTTCATACTCCGTGGCCTGAAGGACTTGGCTGGGCTTGAGCCGAGTGAAAGACACTGGCAGTCTGGGAGGGCCTTAGAAGCGTGTATCTCCCATGCGTCCTAGTGAACTGTTTTGCCTTGAGAGCAGCACTCAGAAAGTCGGTGCCCTAGACCACACAGGATCTCTTTACTTAGATATACGAGTTGGTACCCTTGTTCTGACACAGCTGGTATGCCAGGCTAGGGCTCCCAGGCCATCCCCACAGAGCTCTCAGCATGTCCGAGGGAAGGGCACAGCTGAGACCCTTCTAGAACAAGGATGGCACCGCCTACAGTGAGCACAACCCACCAGTTCTTTCCCCAGAGCCAGCTTCCCTGGGGCCCGCTCCGGAACAGCGGAGATTTTCCTCATGCTTCGCAGACTCCGGCTGCCTCCCGCCTCGGACACATCTCCGGTCTATCCATTCCATTGTGCTGTTGTTGCCAATGTATGTATGTATGTATTGTATGTATGTATTGGTGTGTTTACGTATGGGCACATGCATACCATGTACATGCGTAGAGGTCAGAGGACAACTTGCAGGAGTCAGGTCCTTCTTTCCACTATGTGGGTCCTGAGGATTGAAATTGGGTCCTCAGGCTTGGCAGGGAGTCATCTTGTTGTATGTGGCTGTTGTTTCTTTGTTTCAGCTTCCTTTTCTTTTTTTTTAATTAAGTGTGGATTTCTTTTTCTTTTAAGATTTATTTATTTTATTATGTATACAATGTTCTGTCTGCATGTACACCTGAATGCCAGAAGAGGACATCAGATCTCATTTTACATGGTTGTCAGCCACCATGTGGTTGCTGGGAATTGAACCCAGGACCTCTGGAAGAGCAAGTAGTAGCTCTTAACCTCTGAGCCATCTCTCCAGCCCCCTGCTTCAGTTTCCTATATGCTGAGATTACAAGTGTATGCCACTATGATTGGCTTCAGCTTCTTGTCCTGTTGAATGTTTAATCTCTGCTAGTTACTTAGGTACATTTTGTATCCTGTCACATTGAGTGACCCACAGTAATAAACACATTTTATATAGCCTAGTTGGCATGCATATACTATGTCTTAGTTAGGGTTGACATTGCTGTGATGAATTACCTTGACCAAAAGTAATTTGAGCTTACGTATCCTGAGAGAGAGAGAAAAAAAACAAAAAAACAAAAACAAACAAACAAAAAAACAAAAAAATAAAACAGGGCAGGAACTCAAACAAGACAGGAACCTAGACCCAGGAACTGATGCAGAGGCCATGAAGAGGTGCTGCTTATTGGCTTGCTCCTCATGGCTTGCCTGGCCTGCTCTCTTGTAGAACCCAGGACCACTAGCCCAGAGGTGGGCCCTCCCTGCTCAGTCACTAAATAAGAACATGCCCTACAGGTCTGTGTACAGTCTAGCCCCATGGACATGTTTCCTTGGGTAAGATTCCCTCATCTCAAACAACTCTAGCTTCTGTCAAGTTAACATGAAACTATCCAGCACAACGTACAAAAAACAACAACAACAACAACAACAAAAAACCCAACATTATAAATAATACTTAGTACATATAAGATACTTATATTTTCTTCCCTCATGCTTCCTCACCTCACTCTTTGGCTATTTGTTTGTTTCAAGTTAGGGTTTTACTAACCCTGACTGGCCTGGAACTCACTTGTAGACAAGCTGGCCACAGGGTCACAGGATCCACCTGCCTCTTCTTCCTGAATATGAGGATTAAAGGCATATGGGGCCATAAACTGTACTTTTGTTTTTTAAATGACGGCTGCTCAGTCAATTACTTCTGTGGATTCACACATAAGTGTCCAGAATTAGAAACACAATTTCTCTAGCTCTTGTTTTGTAGTAGATGATGGTTAGTTCGGGGACTACTGCCCGGTCAAAGTGCCGGTTGTATTGTCCCTAAATGGGACGGCAGCATCACCACCTCCAAGACCTGGGAATGCGTGAGAAGAAAGGGTGGAGAGAATGCAGGGTGTGGGGTTGGAGTGCTGGGAAATGCTGTCTTCTGGACACGATGTGGCCGCTGCACTGCACGTGGTTGGACCCATCAACTTCCTGTCATGTATGAAGGAGGGGCTCAGGAAGCCACGCCTCTCTGCGGAGCTATAGGCGGCTGGAGAAGAGTTAGCTTCCTCAGTGCCGACTTAGCCACTTCCAAACTGCCTCTCACCCATGCTCCTGCAAGCAACTCCAACTAAACTTGCCCACACATGTGTGCAGGTGCACTCACACACAGACACACATGAAAGTAGGAAAGGGATTTACTGGGAAGAAGAAGGGGCATGGAGGGAGGAGACGGGGTATCGGAGGCTCTTGGGGGAAGTAGGATCAGAGGAGACTTTATGTCTGAAATTGTGGAAAAATAAACTTTAAAATAATACAGATGTACTCAGGAGGCAGAAGCAGGTGGGTCTCTGTGAGTTCTGAGCCAGTATGGTCTACAGAGAGTATTTCAGGGCAGCCAGGGCTACATAAAAAGACTCTGTCTCAATAACAACAACACAAAAATCTGTGTACAACAAGTGAGCCTTAGATTACTAGTTTATAAAGTATTTGAGTGACACATTTTCGTATTGTTTGTGTAAAATAAAAATATCATGTGTGAGTCTATTTTTTTCTGAAATAGACATCCCCCATAGATACAAATTGTTTCACACACACACACACACACACACACACACACACACACACAGATGGGGGGGTTTAAAATGCAGAACTAAAGAGATTGAGGCAGAAGGATTGCCATGAATGCTAGGTTAGCCTGGGCTACGTAATGAGACTCTTATTTGAATAGATGTTAAGAGAGAAAAGAAGGTTAGGAGAGGATGGAGGTTAGCCAGGACTCTGAAGGAAGGTCTGGATGCAGCAGAGAGCTCCATAGGTAGCTCATACCTCAGTGAGGGGACAGAGAGCAGCTGGAAGGGGCTGGAGCAGAGGAAGGTGTGGGAAAAGACGGGAGGCAAGGAAGGTAGGATTGAGAGGGCCTGAGGGGACAACAGGAAACAGAGCAGAGGCTACACTGCAGAATCTCACAGTGACACTGACGTTCAGGGAAGTTTGTGCATTCTTACCTCCAAGAGCCATTTATCAATCACTGGCTACATGCTAGCTTCAACAGACCACCCGAATCAAGGTCTCCAGCAAGACTGGCTGGCGGGTTCTTGGACAGCCTGGCAGTTAATTATTCCTTGGGTCGGACCTTTCCAGGCGCTGACCTAGGTGCTGGGAAAGTAATGAGAAACGACCACACTTGGCGTAGCTCGTGCCATGCTGAGGAGACGAGCATTAAACACATAAATTGTGCACTTAGCTCTGATAGTAACTCCTAGTGCAGAACGTGTAAAACCTACACATTCTATGAAGAAAAAGGGCGGCGTGCTAAGAGCAGCGACAGCGTGAACTCAATCCTCATGAACTAATAATTGGACCTCACTCCTCCCAAATTGATTTATGGCTTGGAGCCCCCTCACGTCCATTGCCTGTGCAGAGAGCCACTTTGGGAGTTCTTAGCATACTTTGTCTAGGAGGCGAGGCAGCCCCTGCAGAGCCAGGCCTATCCAGCTAGCAGGGAACCTCAGTCGGTTCTGATGTGGGCCTCTGCGCTTGGCTGAGTCGGGCAGCTGACTGACTGACTCATACTTCTGTCCGAGACACTGTCATACTCTGTAAGCCAGACTTGATCTCTGGATTCTCCAGTCCCCTTAGTTCTGAGATCACATTTGGAGCCACCTTGCCTAGCTCCTGATGCTTCCAGAGTGACTAAGTCAAGGGTACCCGCTTCGGCTTTCCTATTGTCCTATTCCTCAGGGCCTTCACACGAGTGAGAGAAGCTGTGGTCCGTGACAGGGTGGTTAGAGGCTTGGGCCATAGGTGGCCTGGACTAGGGCAGGAGGGACAAGGTGACCTGGAAGCAAAGGCAGGAAATGGCTGAAAGCAGCTTCCTCATGTGGTTGTCCTGCAGTGAAAGTGAACCAGGCCCCGGGTAAAGGTGACAGGCCAGCGAAACTCCTCACCGCATTTCGGGACCCGTTGAGGCGGCCCACCTGCCCTATCAGCACCTTGATCATGGCTCGTGAGAGAGAAGTTTCCAAATGACTCGGCCCTGCAGCCCCAGGGAGGAAGTGCTCTGGGCTGCAAGTGGGGGCCTGTCTGTGCGGGTCAGGCATTTGAAAGTGAGTAAGTGATGACACAGCAGTGGGGGACAGGGCTGCTGACACAGTGAGAGTGGCTCTGGAAAGAGCAGAGACAGGGGTGGGGGGGCCGTCCGGTCTTCCCTCACAGAGGGTCACAGTGGGAAATCTTGTCAACAGCTCCGATGACAATGACAGATATGGACAGCTCTGTGACATGGCATTTTAGGTCTTCTGTATGTGGTCTGGATTTATCACTTTTGTTTTTCAGGTAATAGATAATGTCTCCCATCTGTTTCCAGATTTATACCCTGCCATCCTTTCTAACAGCCAGGACTCAAATAGCTTTCCCTCTACCTGTGTCTGTGTCCCTTCCTGCCTCTGACCTCTGACCGTTGGTTATAGGCTTTCCTTTTGGAATCTGGGCAGCACATCTCCACATCTCTGTAGGCCCAAAGCCTAAACAACCTCAAGGCCACCTCAGTGTCCCTTCTTCCACAGTCTCCAAAGTCAAGGAGGCACCCGCCCCACCTTGACCTAGTACTTCGCCAGTGATCCTCACTTTCTGTCTTACTTCCTAGTTACTGAAGAATTACACACTCTCACCAGGTTGTGAGAGACTCTAGCGGCAAAGCCATTTGTGATCCATCCATTCCCCCTTTGTCTTACATCCCACAGATGCTCGATGATCGACTTTGGTTGACTGAGTGGATGCTTGGGTGGGTGGGTAGAGAGAAAAAGGGGTGTGGCGGGGAGGGGACCGCGTTGCAAGGTTGGGAGTTAGGACTGAAGGTTTAGATGGAAGCTTTGACAGTCCATAACCTGATGATGCGCAAGTGTCTGTGCAATTCCACGAGTGTACCTGGTGCGATCCCAGCCTGGAAAGGAGGCTTGTGAATGTGCAGTATCTAATAAGCGCCAGCCAGGTGGGGTAGGGTGGGCATTGACCTCACTCGCCTTTGTTGTAGAGATATCTGTGCAGTTGGCAACTGTTTCCTACTCGATTGAAAACATTTGTAAAAGTTACATCCACATATTCATTGTGGGGAGAGGATGAACACCATGATGGATGTGAAGGTCAGAAGGTTACTTGCAGGAGTCAGTTCTGTCTTTCCACCCTTTGGGTCTTGAGGATCCCACTCAGGCCATCAGGCTTTGCGGCAAGTGCCTTTTCTGGCTGACCCATCTCGCTGCCTTCCTACTCAATTTCAGCTGCAGAGGGGAGAGCCTCGGGGAAGTGCCTGAGGGTGGGAAAGAAGGAGCCTGGCATCAGGCTTCACCAACTCACTGCCCGAGTTCTTGTCTGAGGCAGGCTGAGCTGGGAAGACATCAGGAAAAGTCTCAGAAACAGCCCCAAAGGCTAACGCGGCTCCTTTGAGATGTGTGACTACTGGGCTGTGAGTGGTGGATTCTAGCTTCAGGCTTGAGACAGAGGATGCTGGGGAATCCCATCTCTCTGGGCTTTCCAGGCGTAGGTACACTGGCTCTGTGAGGCTTCTGGAAGACTGATCATCTGGAGGTCTCTGATAGCAGCTGCCCACAACCCTGCTGGGCACGGGGCAAAGGGGATAGGTTCTTGCCTCATCCACTCCCAGAACAGGCAAAGGGCACTGGAGTGTGTCACTTCAGCCATAGGCTCCAAGGGCTGGGGACATGCCCGGCTTCTCCGTGAGCTCCACATTTGTGTTTAAGTGAAGGCAGCTAGAGCTCAGGCGGGGACAGAATTTCATCATTGCTTTGGGAGCTACTAGTTACAGACTGCAATTTGTTTTGTTTTGTTTCTCAGACGCCTTCTTCTAATTATTTCTGAAAAATCTAATTATACCATATGAGCAGACATCATGATTTTTCTTTAAAATTATTGAAATGAAAAAAAAACTAGATTGATTGTATTACTTTATGTATACAGGTGTTTTGCCAGCGCATATGTGTGCTTACCACATGTATATAACTATTCAGAGGTGTCGTAAGAGAGCTTTGGACCTCCTTGGATTCATGCTGTCACAGATGGTTGTGAGCCTCTGATAGACACTGGAAATTGAATATCAGGACCTCTGGAAAAGCAGCCGGTGCGCTTCCCAGTGAGCCACCTCTCCAGCCCCCTAACTTGTTTGTGTGTGTGTGTGTGTGTGTGTGTGTGTGTGTGTGTACTGTGTGTGTGCCTGCGTGTCTATTTTTATGTGTGTGTCTGTGCACCATGTGCTTGCAGGACTCCGTGAAGCTTAGAAAAGGGTGTGGGATCCCTTGGGACTTGAGTTACATGGCAGTTGTGAGCCCCAGTGTGAGTGCTAGAAATTGAACCTGGGCCTTTTGTTTTGGTTTGGTTTGGTTTTTGAGACGGGTTTCTCTGTGTAGCCTTGACTGTCCTGGATTCACTTTGTAGTCCAGGCTGGCCTTGAACTCACAGAGATCCACCTGCCTCCGCCTCCCAACTGCTGGGATCACAGGCATGCACCACTGTGCCAACCTCAGTCCTTTGTAAGAGCATCTGACACTCTTAACTGCTGAGCTGCCTTTCCACCCTGAGAATTCATAATTTTGAAAATGCATTCATTTATTATTTAAAATTTTTAGTGATATTTTAATAATCGTATTTATTTTAGTAATGATTTATTATCTATGTATATGAGTGGTTTTGCCTGCATGTATGTGTACTGCCTGTGTGCCTAGTGCTCTGGGAGGTCGGGAGTGGGTGTCCGATTCTCTGGAACTGAAGTGACAGATGGTGGTAAGCTCTGTGTGGGTGCTGAGAATTGAACCCAGGTCCTCTGGAAGAGCAGCCAGTGCTTCAGCAGCAGTTATTATTATTATTATTATTATTAACTTTTTTGAAACAGGGTTTCTCTGTGCAGCTCTGGCTGTCCTGGACTCCCTCTGTAAACCAAGCTGGCCTCAAATTCAGTTTTTACTTTTTTAATTAATTAATTTAAAAATGTTCTGAGTCTGGTGGAGGCAGCATCGGTGGCAAGGCATGCACATGCCTTTAATCCCAGCACTTAGGAGGCAGAAGTAGGTGGATCTCTGAATATGAGGCCAGCCTGGCCTAACAGAGTGAGTTCCAGGACAGCCAGGGCTACACAGAGAAACCCTATCAGATCCCCTGGAACTGGAGTTATACATGATTGTACCACTCCACAAGGGGTACTGGACACTGAACAGGACCTCTGGAGGAGCAGCAAGTGCTCTTAACTGCTTACTCATTTCTCAAGCCTCCATCATTTTTCTCCTTTATACAACTTGCAAATTTGAAATCATAAGTTGTATGTAATTTTATAAAACTTTTCATTTAGCATGGTCTCATAAACACTGAAGGTTTTCAGCATGAAAAGTCAATATTTAACAGCATTCCTTTCTCCCTCCTATTTCCGAAATGTTAAAGGAATTATTAGAATTAATATGCGTTGGTTATATTTAATCATTATTTATTATGAAAAATCTTTTGTTCTCCTTTTCCAGGTCTAGGCTCTGAAGACAAAGCAGTGAACGTGCCAGATCTTTATCTCCAAAGACTTATGAAGTTAGGGTTTTTTTTGTTTTTGTTTTTGTTTTTTTGAGATGGTTTCTCTGTGTAGTCTTGGCTGTCCTGGAACTCGCTTTGTAGACCAGGCTAGCCTCAAACTCTCAGAGATCCACCTGCCTCTGCCTCTGCCTCCCAAGTGCTGGGATTAAAGTCAGGTGCTGCCGTCACCCTTGGGTTCTAATGGGGGAAGACAGACTGTAAATAAATACGCTGGAGAGTGTACTGGATTAGTTCTGCAGCAGAAGGGTATCAGTACCCCTGGAAAGGTAACACAGGTGACAGTGACCTTTAATTCTAGCACTGTGAAATAGAATCAGGCGATCTCTGAGAGGCCAGCCTGGTGTACACAGTGAGTTATAGGCCAGCCAGACTAGAAAAACGTAACATAGGAGAGGAGGGGAGAAGAGCTGGTGGTCAGGAAAGCCCTGGCATTTAAAGGGAAGGCGATGCTTGCTTTTGTCAGGGCATTTTATCACAGTGGTAGAAATGCAGCTAGGCCGAGTGGGAAGGCAGAGCCGAGAACTTTGGAAGGGGGGTGGCTGTGGGAGCACTGACCTGAGTATCTAGGGAGGTAAGACTGCCCTTAGCTGAGGTAGCAGGTGAGATGGGAGGCCTTGGGAAGGGCAGGGTCCAGCTTCTGCCCTGTGAGGCTCGGGGGACTGGATATCCAAGTGGAGCTGTCGTCCGTCAAGCAGCTGGATGCCGAAAGAATTGCTCCGAGAACACGAATGAGCCCTGGCCAGTACGTGGGCATGATTTTAAACCAATGAGGTAATTTTAGGCCAGGAAGAGATCAAGGATTGTATACCAGGCCACACAGGGGTCAAAGGTGACAGACTAATGTAAATTCACCAGGTCCTTCTAACCACTGTCTGTGGATTTGTCAGCATCTCACAAGTGATGAAACAGGTGTGAAGGGTTTTTAAACCCTGCCAATGGCCACACAGCAGAGCTGGGATTTGAACTGATATCTGCTTGTACCCTACAATGGTGTACTCTGTCGAATGGACACTGCTTCCAGGGAGAGAAACTGGGTCTTAAGGAAAGTAATCTGTTAATATTGTTGGCAGGGCTGTCATAGAAACTTTCCTCTTCTTCTTCTTCTTCTTCTTCTTCTTCTTCTTTTTTACTGGCAGTTGGTCCCAGTTCTTAAAAATGTTAGGCATTCCTTCCTTGTACCACTGAGCTACATCCCTAGCCCCATTAACCCCTGCATTAACCTCATTCTCTCTCTGAGACAGGGTTTCTCTATGTAGCCTTGGCTGTTCCGGAACTCACTCTGTAGACCACGCTGCCCTTGAACTCACAGAGATCCACCTGCCTCTGCCTCCCCAGTGCTGAGATTAAAGATGTGTGCCACCACCTCTCAGCAGAGTTCTGCCCTAAGATTGCTCTGCAACTTGTAGAACATTTAAAACAGGGGGGAAGCCTCATGCCTCTCCCATTTACATCTAAGACTGGCAGGTTTTTATGCCTTACTCTTGTTTCCTCCTCCCTGAGCACAGGGGGTCTATGGTTGTACCTGACTCCTGACTTCCGGAATCTCAGACATTAGCCTGGAACTCTCTAGCCATGGGTGACGTCTAACTTCTGAGGTTCTGATGCCCTAGTCTTCACCTTCCAAGTGTTGGATTATGGGCACAAAACACCACCACTGGTTTATGTGGTACTGCTGATTGGACCCAGGGCCTTGCACATATTAGGCATGAATGCTGCTAACTGAGTCACATCCCCAGCTATACTCAATGCTTCTGGATGGCCACCTGCCACCCACTGCTTCCATTCTTTTTTTTTTTTTTAATTTATTTAATTTTTATTTTATGTGCGTTAGTGTGAAGGTGTCAGATCCCTTGGAACTGGTGTTACAGACAGTTGTGAGCTGTCATGTGGGTGCTGGGAATATGAACCCAGGTCCATTTTGGAAGAGCAGACAGAGCTCTTAACCACTGAGCCATCTCTCCAGCCCTACTGCTTCCATTCTAAACCCAGTTTCCTCTTCAGCAGAAGAAGAGAGTTGGGTCAGGACAGTGGTGTCTAATCCTGGCTGTGCATCCTCGTCACCTACCAAAGGGGTGACAGTAGCCCACAGTGCCCACCACAGACCTGCTGAACCAGACTCTGGAAGAGCAAGACAACAGGGGGATGAGACGCTTGTAAGACAATCGTGAAGCCCTTTCTGTTCTAACCTGCTATGTTTCTAGGACCTTGGTGTGTGTGTGTGTGTGTGTGTGTGTGTGTGTGTGTGTGTGTGCATTTCAAGACAGGGTTTCTCTGTGTAGCCTTGGTTGTCCTTGACTTGCTTTGTAAACTAGGTATGCCTGCCTCTGCCTCCCGAGTGCTGGGATTAAATGGGACCTAGTCTTGACTACACTTTCCTGCTCTCTCTCTCTCTCTCTCTCTGCCCAGAACCGGGTAGGGGGCTCAGCAGAAGGTGGACAGCCTGAGTTCTCATTCTAGCCATGCCAGTAACTCAGCTTCAGCACTCTACTTCCTTCCTGTGGACCTCCATTTCCTTCTCTGTACGACTTGGTCCAAACTCAGCCATGGGCCAATTATTCACTGAGCCCCTACCCAGAAAAGCTCTAGAATTCAATGGGTTTGAGGCTAAGTCAGGAACTCTGTAATGGGTATGGCTCTAGGGGCCATTGTGGGAGGGGGCTGTTGCCAGGCAACTGATGCTGCTACCTATACTTCCTCATATGGAGGCGGGCAGGTCCTGCTCTGCACTGCTTTATAGTTCTGTCCCCACCCCTGGCAGCTGTGGCTGATCTCCACAGCAGCAAACCTCCTGGGTTCAGAAAGGGAACCGCATGCAAAACCGTCAGAATAAATTCTGTGAGCTTTTCACAAACGAAAACATTACACTGAAAAATATTGTGACAGCCGGGTGTGCTGGTGCACGCCTTCAATCCCAGCACTCTCGGAGGCAGAGGCCGGTGAGTCTCTGTGAGTTCAAGGCCAGCCTGGTCTACACAGAGAGTCCAGGACCGCCAAGGCTACACAGAGAATCCCTGTTTCCAACAACAACAAAAACAAAACAAAAAAGATAAAATAAATCTCTGAGTTAATTAGAATAAAGTAATTTTAGCTTTCTTAAACATAAGCTTTTCTAGAGCACCCCACTAGTTCTAAACTATGACACAAAACCAACCAGCTGCCCTAAGTTCACCCAAGATGAGTGGTGCCGATGCTCTTGATAACCATCATCCATGCCTGGTCCCATCTTGTCTATTGATCACTCTGTTTACAGATGATTCCCAGGACAGGCGGTACAGGTTTTCGATCACATGCAAGGCTGGGATCAGTGTGCCCAGTGTCAGCTTGGGCTACCCGGTAAGAACCTGTAGCAAAAGAGCAAACAAGAAAATGAGAAAAAAACAAAAAACAAAAACCAAAACCCAGCAACAATAAAAACTAACTAACTAACTAAAAAAAAAAAAAAAAAATCTCCAGGTGTCAGCATGCACTCCAGGTGTTCAGAAGCACCAAATTGAAATAACTGGTTCAGAAGGCCCTTGGCAGGAAAACATGTGAGATCCTCGTGCAGAAACCTCACAACTTTCCCAGGAGTCTGTGCCCAGTGTGCTTCCCTAGGGCATGATTCAGAGAGCCAAGACGTCAGTACTCACAAGTATGGGATGGGCCCAAGAGATTTGTGAATGTTACCGATAAGCAGACAAGCATAGCTCCTTTTTCCTTTTGAAAAGAAAAATAATAAAGTGGCTCTGCCCTATCAGAAATGCGGCTCGGCTGGGTGTGGTGACACACACCTTTAGTTCAAGCATTTGGCAGGTAGAGGCAGGTTCTAGGCCAGTCAGGGCTACATCAGACCCTGTCTCAGAAAGAGAGGGAGGGAGGAAGGGAGGGAGGGAGGGGGGAAGAAAGGAAGGAAGGAAGGAAGGAAGGAAGGAAGGAAGGAAGGAAGGAAGGAAAGAATGCTAGTATCACCCAGTTTGGCCACCCACCCACACTACACCAGTTAGATAAGTAATAGAGGGAAGAGGGCATTTCTTCGGCGTGGCCCATAGTGTGAAGAGGAACAAATAAGTGAATTCGGGGACACCCCCAAGTCCATCTTCAGGGTACTGACTCCAGGTTTAGGTTTCGATAGAAGGCAAGAGGTATGAATAGCTAAATTGTCCTAGTCAAGATGTGGTCCCATCCACGCTGACCCCTCATTCTTCAGTCCATCCTTCTAGGTGGTCTAATAAGTTGTCCCGGCTGTGCAAAATCTCTTCCTGAGAGGCAAGTTCCTCCTCGGGGCTGGCACCAGGCTTTAGCCTTTCCCCCGCCTCAGCATGAGATTTCTGGGGAAATTTAATTGGGGTGGGGTCCATTTCAATAGTCTGATAGCTGAAGGGTAGGACGCAGGTGCTCTTTATTACGGATGTCAGAGTACTCACACTGACTGTGGCTCAGTGGTACAGCACTAGCAAGGCTCTAGGTTCTGTCCCCAGGATGGGAAAAACAAACAGTCATGAAGCTAAATAAGAATTAAGGTAGTCGGGCCATGGTGGCACATGCCTTCAATCCTAGCACTTAGGGAGGCAGAGACAGGTGGATCTCTGTGAGTTCAAGGCCAGCCTGGTCTACAAGGTAAGTCCAGAACAGCCAAGGCTACACAGAGAAACACTGTCTCAAAACAACAACAGCAACCAAAGGGGCCAGCCCTGAGCTGAATATCATGAGAGCCCGTCTCACAATAAAAATGAAAAGCATTGTCGGCAGGTTTGACTACATAGGCAAACAGCCTCAGCCCTCTTAGTGGCGTCCCAGGTGAAGGCAGGAATGACAAGAGGAGGCCATCATCTAGGAGTTATGCTCAGTGCTCTCACAGCTCTTTTTCTTCCTGCATTTCAAATTTCTTTATCCTTTTATGTCATGCATGGGGCCACCTTAGGGCTGGGATCATAGGCTCGCCTCACCATGCCTGCTGCCTACGGCCGAGCTATCTATTATTTATTTATTTATTTGGGGGTAGGTTCTCTCTACATAGCCCTGGTTGTCCTGGAACTCTGAGAGATCTGCCTGCCTCTGTCTCCCAAGTGCTGGGTTTGGAGGAGTGCGTCACCGTTGACGCTCTTTAAGGTTATGTTACAAACTGCTAGCTCATATTTAGTTTGTGGTTGGTCTAAACTAGAGCTTTCTCATATCAGCTGCTGCCCAGGCCAGTTCTTCTCTTCTCTGCTTCTAGCATATCAGCAACTGGGTAAGAATGAGCTGGACTGGGGATGGTGGCATCTGCTATGATCCCAGCTCTCAGAACTTAGTTCAGGGTCACCTTCAGCTACATAGTAAGTTTGAGACTAGCCTGGACCTTTATTTATAAATAAATAAATAAATAAATAAATAAATAGCAGGAAGTAAGTGTGGCATACCATGAAGATGCTGGGTGTATTCCCCCCTCCCCTCTCCCACTTGTATGTAGAAGCCGGACAGCAACCCTGGGACACTGGGTATCTCTGCCTCAATCACTCGCCACCCTGCCTCCCCCCACCCCCCGCTTTTTGTAATGTTTTAGAGTCTTTACATTTTATTTTCCGTGTCTACTAGTATATATGTGCCTGCCTGGTGCCCACAGAGGTCAGAAGAGGGCATCGGGTCCCCTGGAACTGGAGCTGTGGATGGTTGTGAGCTACAGCGTGACTACGAGGACTCGAACCTGCATCGTATTTGTCTGTTTTTAAACAAAGACCATGTCTGGGTCAATCTGCGCATTTCAGAAGCTGTTCATTTTCAAGCTTTCGGATGCATATTTGCCTGCAGGCCATTCAGTAGGCAAACTGGGCTGCTTGTAATTTTCTGCTCTAGTCGGGGTGAGCAGGTGACCAGGGCCCAGTGTCGTCAGTGTCTGTAATTGTACCTAAGCTGATGGAGGAAACTTTCATTTTTAAAATGAACTTAGTCCTTACCGTCAGCACTGATGATTTTCTCATGGTCAGCATTGAAAATTCAGAATGGGGCAAAAGTTTTGCGTCCTAACACTTTCACAGCAGCCCTCAAAGTAGGGCCAGGGAATCCTGGGGGTCCCTTGACCCTTTCCAGAGCAATAAAAGAGCCGGGAGACAGCTGAGGACTGAACCATGAGGACCTGAGTTCGACCCCAGGCGCGGTGATACGGGCTTGTGATACCAGAGGTAGAGACAGGATCCCGGGGGCTTACTAACTGGCCTGCTTGGCCCAATGGGTGATCTCCAGGTCCCGAGAGAGACCCTGCCTCAACGGAGGTGGACAGCATTCCTGAAATGGACACCCAAGGTTGTCCTCTGGCTTCCACACACATGTACCTGCATTTACAAGTGCACAAACATACACACGAAGTACACACACATACACACACGTATACGTAAGCATGCACACGCAGAAAAGTCAGTGTTTTCATTATGGAGTTATGGCTGACCTGAACTAGTTACATAGGTCAGTCAAGCCAGGAGCTCACGAAGATCTGCCTCCTCCTGCCCCTGTGATGGTTTGAATGAAAACGGCCCCCACAGGCCCATAGAGAGAGTGTGTCATTGTGGGTAGGTGTTGAGGTTTCAGATGCTCAAGCCAGGCCCAGTGGCTAGCTTTCCCTTCCTGCTGCCTGCTGATCCGTCCGCCTGAGTGCCGCCATGCTTCCGGCCATGACAACAATGGGCTACACCTCTGAGCTGTAAGCCAACCCCAGATAAACGTTTCCTTGTAGGAGTTGCCATGGTCATGCTGTCTCTTCACAGCATAAAAACCCCTAATTAAGACAGCCACGTAGCACCGAGTTTAAAGGCATGCACCAATGTGCCGGGCAAACTAGAATCACCCGAGAAGAGAGAACTTCATTTTAGGAACTGCTTCCATCATGGCCTGTGGGGCATGTCTGTGTGTGTGTGTGGGGGGGAATCTTGGTTAATGATTAATATGAGAGAGCCCAGCTCACTGTGGGCAGTGCCATCCCTGGGCAAGAGGTCCTGGCTGAACAACACGGGGAGCAAGCCAGTGAGCAGCCCTCCTCCGTGGACTCTGCTTCCTGCCCCCAGTTCTCTGGATGATGAACCCTTTCCTCTCCAGGCTGCTTTTGGTCACTGTTTCATCACAGTAATGGGCTTAGTAGGACAGCCAGTGTGCCCAGCGTGTAGTTACTTTTCATAAAAAGTTGCCTTGATCCATTCAAGTTGCTACTAGAGGATACGTTACACTGGGTGATCTACAAACAATTTCAGTTCTCACAGTGCTGGAGGCTGGGGAGCTGAGAGCAAGGCACCTGGTGTCTGATGAGCCGTGACCAGCAGGTTCAGCCTGTTTCTCCTAGATGGCACCTTTGTCTCCTCACAGGTGGTGTAGGTGAGGAGACAAACTCCCAGGAGCCTCAGTTATGAGGGTGTCCATTTCATTCTTTTCTTTTCCTTCCTTCCTTCCTTCCTTCCTTCCTTCCTTCCTTCCTTCCTTCCTTCCTTCCTTTCTTTCTTTCTTTTTGAGACACAGTTTCTCTGTAGCCTTGCAGCCAAGTAGCTTTGGCTGTCCTGGATTCACTTTGTAGAGCAGGCTGGCCCTGAACTCACAGAGATCCTCTGCTTCCCACAGTGCTGGGATTACAGGCGTGCACCACCAGGCCCGTCTTGTCCACTCCATTCTTGAAGGTCCCTTCAGCCTTCATTTCCAGATGTAATTGCCACATCAAAGCAGTGCTCCGGGTAGTTCTCTTCCTCCTTCTCTCCCTCTTCCCCATCTCCCTCCCTTTCTCTTCCCTTTTCTTTCTCTCTCCTTTTTTTTTTCTCTTTCTTTCTATTTTTTCTCTTTCTTTGTTTTTTCTTTTTTGCAATGCTGGGGGTAAAACTCAGGGCCCTGAGCATTCTAAGCTCACCCTACTACCCAGACACAGCCTTTGGTTTTTGAAACTGAGTCTTAGTAGCCTTGAACTCTGGATCCTCCTGCCTCAATATCTTGAATGCTAGTTGTATAGGTGTGCACGTCGTAACTAATGGGTATTAGGTTTTAATATATTAATTTGGAACAACATCAACATTCAGACCACAGCAAAGGGTTATTTACGTCAGCTGATGATTTTATTATTATTAATAATAAATTATTATTTTTATTAAATTATTATTATTTTATTTTGTTCTTGGAGCTGGAGAGGTCTTTTGAGAGAGTCTCTTATGTAGCCCCGGCACTCCTGGAGCTTTCTATGAAGCCCAGGCCTCAGACCCAGAGACTGGCCTGCTGGGATCGAAGGTGTGTGCCACCACACCCAGCTGATAGACCTGTGATTATTGGAGTAGTTAATAAATAAATCATTTAATGCTTTTACTTAATTTTAACTTCTTTCTTTCTTATTTTGGCTTTTTGACACAGGATCTTTCTCTGTAGTCTAGGCTGGCCTCAAACTTTCTTTTACCCTCTTACCTGGAATTACAGGTATATGCCACCATACTTGGCTTTAAATTTTTGAGAAGTCATTTATTTACTTTGTGTGTGTGCTTGCACCCGTGCCACTGTGCATAGGTGAGGTCAAAGTGCAACTTGCAGGAGTTGCTCCTCTCCACCATGTGGGACCCAGAGAGCAAACTCAGGTGCTCAGACTTGGCGGCAAGTGCTGTTACCCACTAGCCACGCCAGCGGCCCTAAATCTTACATTTCTAGTGAAATTTAAAAAATGATTGAGTAGCTGGTCGAAGTGGCACATACCTGTAATCCCAGCACTCTGGAAGGCAGAGGCAGGCTGTGAGTTCAAGGACAGCCTGATCTACAGAGTGAGTCCAAGACAACCAAACAGAGAAACCCTGTCTTGAAAAAAACAAATGATTGAGTAACCTCACTGATGCTGGGACGGTAAAGGGATCCACTGAGTTCAAGGACAGGAAAGCGGTCCCTCTCGTCCTTGTGCTAAGAAGTTGTAAATAGTGTGAAAGTTCTATCCAGTCTTTTTCTTGCACCTTCAAGGCAGAAGTGTGAGCGAGAGACAGTGTTAGCTCTGCTGTGAACCGGCTGTGGGATGCTGGGTAAAAGCTCTTCCTCATCCAGAGTCCAGCTCCTGCACTTGGAAAATGAATGGCTTTATGAGCTGTACCCCTGGAGTGTGGGTTAGCTTTTTGAAGGGCTGAGACACTTCCACAAATCTCTTCAGGGAAGGGAGGAAGGAAGGGAGGGGAGAGGGGTTTGTTCTTAGGTTTACAGAAAGGGAAGTTAAGCTCCAAAGGTGTGAGAAGAAAGAATTGCAGAAGCTCTAGTTGGAACCAGCACTGGCGGTAAGTCTTCGTCTCCTGGGCTAGGCTGGGTTTTCACAGTGGGCCTGCTGATAAATATCCCTGTGGGCTGGGTGTGGTGGCACAAGCCTCTAAGCCCAGCAGAGGCAGGCAGATCTCTGTGAAGTATGGCTGGTTCTACTTACCAAGTTCTGGGCCAGCAAGGGCTACACGGTGAGACCCTGTCTCAGAAAATTAAAGAAGTTAATTAATTTTTTAAAAATTAATTTTAAAGAAAGTACTTGGATGTGCATGGGACCTTAAAAAAATTCAGGTTTTGGAACAATCTAAGAAAGTAAGAATGGGGCTGGAGAGATGGCTCTGTGGTTAAGAGCACTGGCCGTTGTTACGGAAGATTGGGGTTCAGTTCCAAGCATCCTTTTCTGCATGCCCCGGATGCCAGGCGTGCTGGAGGTTCACGTACACTCCTGCACATACAACAAAAAATAAACGCACAGATAATATCGTTAAATCAGATAACATGTTTAAAAAAGCGAAAATAAAAAGACAATTCCGTAACTTTGCTCCCGGGTGGCCCAGCTCCCTGTGCCCTGGTATCCACAGCTGTGGAAGTTCCACACCCTCACTGTGGGGACTTGCGAAAGGAGGGGATATTGTTGATACATTCCTTTTGTGGTTGAGTCATAAGAGATATGGAGCTTCCACCTGGCTCAATCTGAGTCCCCGGGGGAGACGGGGCAGAGCCAGCAGCGGTGACAAGGCCGCCCCTAGGGAGTCACCTGCCGGCTGGCGCCACCCACCAGGATTCCTCTAGTTGAGACAAAAGTCCTAGAGGGCTGGATTCTGACAGAGGCTGCGGGGCTGACAGGAACGCTGTGGTAGTGGCGGGAGGCAGCTGTGAGGCCGGAATGCAGCTCTGCTAAGGCTAAGGACACAGCATGAGGTGTTTTATGTAGTCAACAGGTACAGAGTATATCCTGGGCAGTAGGAAGCCGGATCTCATGGGAATGTTGACCTGCGTTTGCAGAAAGATCATGCAGTTACAGTCACCGGATTTTTAAACATCCTTGTCCTTTTGAGCTCTAAGGTCTGGGGACAGGTAAAAAAGCTGTGTGAACCGGGCCCTTTCTCCAGAAATGCGGTACGGTTATTATTCACTATTTTAATACGTAGACTGTTCTAGTGGCTTCCACCTGGCCTTTTCTAGCCGTGAAAATCAACATGAGAGTCTATCAGCTGGGAAGTATATTCTATCTACTCAGATACTTACAGCATTAATCTGGTTTCTGTGGCTATAATAAAATACCAGAGGCAGGCTACTTTATGAAGAAGTTTCTTTGGGATTATTTTTTTAGATGTACAAGATTGAAGGAACTTGTAAGTGCTTTCTGTTGACCCTTTGGTATGCCATCATTCCCATTGACTTAATTCAGGGAGTCTGTTTTCCTAGGTGAATTCCCCACTCATGCCTTACGTTTAAAGAACAGCCGCCAGAGAGCTTGCTAAGAATGCTGATACAGCGTGGCACACACATTTAATCCCAGCACTCAGGTGGCGGACACAGGTGTATTTCGGTGAATTCAAGGCCAGCCTCGTCAAAGTTCCAGGACTTTCTATGTAGCCAGGCTATAGAGCCTGGTCAAAAAAAGAAAGAGAGAGAAAGAGAAAGACAGAGACAGAGAGGCAGAGATGCTAACATAGAGGTACCGGGCTGGGGCTGTCGCTCAGTTTGTTGAGTGCTTGCCTAGCACGCTCAGAACTCTGGGTTCTCTCCCAGCACCACATGACCCTAGTGGTGTGCTTCTGTGATCCCGGGACCAGGAAGGCAGAGACCCGAGGATCTCCGGGGCCAGTCAGCCAGTCCAGCTGACCTGGTGAGTTTCAGATTTAGTCGAGGGACCTTGAGCAATTGAGAAAGACATCTGACATATCCTCTGCCCTACACACACACACACACACACACACACACACACACACACACAGACACATATGCACACACATGTGCTTTTGCACATGCATGTGCACACATACACATATAAATGCTGGTGTTGGGCCAGGGCACACAGAAAACCTGATGAACTCTCTCCTGCACCACACACAATTCATGTAACAGCGGCTGTCTGTAATCCCAGGAATGACTCAGGAGGTGAAGGCAGCAGGATCAGAAGCTCCCGGTGGTAGTAGCAGCTCACACCTGTGCCCCTAGCGCTGGGAAGGTTGAGGTAAGAGTGTGCCGTGAGTTTGAGGCCAGCCTGGGCCACATAGTCTGAGGCTAGCCTGGGCTAGTACGACTCAAAGAAACTCTGGTGTTATCTCCAGCCTGTTTCTGAGGACCTGGTGTGAGGAAAGGACCCTGCCAGAATGGGCGGTGAGCCCATTCCACAGTGAGTCCACTCCAGTGTCCCTCTGCCATGTGAGTTCCGACCTCTCGGCCTCATTCCATCTCTGGGTTACAGTAACAGACTTCCCGGGACCCTTGGAGCCAAGCAAGCACCTTAGCCTCAGAACCTCCACCTGGTGTACTCGCCTTGTAGTCTTTGATGAGATAACCGACCAGGTACAGCCAGAGAGGAGGCCAGAAAAGCCCAGGAAGAGCAAAAAGTTTGGCCTTAGGGAGGCATGAGGCAGGACTGTGCACGCGCACGGCCACATGGGAAAGACAAGCAGGTGCTCAAGTGCAGGCGACAGGTGTGATGGTGTGAAGCCTGTGAAGGCTTCTACCAGCAGCGAAGGGCAGCCAAACAACTTAGCACAAGCCAGGTGGGATAATTTCCACGTTTTTTTTTTTTTACCTGGGGGAGGTAATGCCTAGCTGGCTGGCTGGCACCCTGACTTGGGTAAGCAGAGGCATTGTGAGGCCTGGCTACACACTTGTTACTTCTCATATCAAAGAAACAAGCCCCACCCACGCACTTCCTTAGATGCCCAAAGATGCCAAAATGTCCTAATGGGACCAGTGCTATATACATTGTGTGTATGACACATGTTATTTTACAATAACATGCAAGATACTGAAGGCATTTGTAAAACAGCACCCACGTTTGTACGTTCAGCCAAATCTGAAATTTCTTTTCTTCTTATCAGATCTAACACCTTTGGGGCTCCCTTCACATATAAATTCCCCAGGTTTCCATCCATTGACATTTCAGGGGGTGAAAGTTGTTCACAAAACCCACAGTTCTCACCTTAGAGCAGAGCCATTTATTCTGAGCCAAATCAGATTGCCATGGCCCAGGGACACAGACTTTGGGTTACCTTGGGTAGAATACTCCATGGTAGAGTCAGTTCCATGAAGTTTTCTTACTTACAGAACAGAAGGAAGTAAGTGCTTTCCAAATGCCTTGTTGGAAACATCAACCAAGCAGGGAGAGCTCTGCTGTGGATCTTGGATGCTGTCTGAGGACATTCTTAGCTTGGGGCTATTGGAAGAAAACGGTCTGGGAAGGACACATTGCAAAGGCTTTACCTGACAGTCCAAAGGATGTTAGATCAGACACAAAGGTAGGCATGAACAGTATTAAAAGTCTGGTAATTTTTTAACCTCTTATATCTTTATTTATTATATATATTTCATATCAAAGAAATAACCCCCACTGGGGGCTCTTTCTTAGATGCCCAAAAATGGCAAAATTTCCAAATGGAACCAGTGTAGGACTTTTCTATTTCCTTTCTTTCTTTCTTTCTTTCTTTCTTTCTTTCTTTCTTTCTCTCTCTCTCTCTCTCCTTCCTTCCTTCTTTCTTTCTTTCTTTCTTTCTTTCTTTCTTTCTTTCTTTCTTCTTCCTTCCTTTCTTTCTTTGTCGCACACCTGCCTTTATTGTTAACAGCAGGTGAGACACTTGTAGCAATAATTAAAAAAATAATAATTTACAAAAGCAGGGACTTGGTGAGCTGCCTGGTAGGTGCCCTTGGAGACTCACACGTAAATGCTAACCTAACCCAGGGCAGGAGGAAGAGGCCACCAAAGCCCATGAAGAGTGAGGCCACCAAGGAGACGAGGAGCTCCTTGTAAATGCTGCATGTGCACTTATTGGCAGTGACCTCGTAAATGAAGAACCAGGCGATAAAGAGCATGCCAATGGCCGGAAGTACCTCAGTCAGGTGTGGGAAGACAGCAGGGTTCACGGAGCTGGTCTACATCATCATCATCATCATCATCATCATCATCATCATCATTATTATTTGGTAGGGCTTTTCGTACATTGAGTGTGTCCCCTCCTAGGCCTCATACATGCAAGGAAAGCCCTGCACTGAGCTACATCACCAGAACTTCTCATTTTAAAATGCCTCTGCCAACTGGACCCAGTGGCACACGCCTTTAATCCCAGAACTCAGGAGGCAGAGGCAGGTGGACCTCTGTGAGCTCAAGGCCAGCCTGGTCTACAGAGTGAGTCCAGGACAGCCAAGGCTACACAGAGAAGCCCTGTCTTGAAAAAGCAAAGCAAAACAAAACAAAACAAAAAACCCAAGCCAAATGTCTCTGCTTTACATGAGTCGGGTGCCAGCCATCTAGGATTACCCTACCCAGGTGAAAAAAAAACAAACAGGGAAATTAACAAAATTTCAGCATTATGAGGCTGAGGAGGGCCACACAATATCGCTCGAGCTATCTTGAGATAATTTGGCTCAGCACCTGCAACATTCCAACTCTCCACAATCACCAAGTTTGAACCAGTCCATCAATCTTGGAGAACCCTTGTGTAGCTGTGTAGCTGTTCTTTCTCTTCTATGAAGTGCTATTCAAGAGCTCACCCACACATTGGGAATTTCAGAACTAGTTGTCCTATTTACCTTACTCCTCACTAGGTACAGAAGCGTGTCAAAACAAAAAGCAAAATGGTGTGCTTACAAACAGGCACACTCTTAATTTTCTTTTGGTGTGCGTGGCATGCTGGGACCTGCTGGGACTTGAGTCTGAAAGAGGCGGTGACTGCGTAGGTTCCAGGCCGACCAGCTGCCTCTGTAAAGTATTAGTGGCAGAGAGAGGAAAGGCCACATTTTCCCCCCTTTTAAGCGATGGGGAATCCAGGTGTAAGGGCGTCAGTATCATTGGAAACTAACTCCATATTCCCATGCTGAGACTTTGGGTCTCTTTTTCTGGATCCACGTCTTATTTCACAACACAAGAGGGCCTGTTAGGTTGAACTTCATCTGCTCTGAAGTTCAGCCTCCAGAAGCAGGGACTGCACGGTGGTCTAAAGTCTTAACTCTAAGGACTCAGGCAGTAAGAGTTTCTTTTAGGGCAATTCAGGGAGGGATTTTTTTGTGTGTGTGTGGTTTTGTTTGTTTTGTTTTTGTTTTTGTCTTTTGGTCTCAAAAGATAGAAAAGTAAAGGTCCAAGCTCATTGTTTTCTCTGCCTGTAATCACTCTCCCCACCCCATACCCCAGCCCCTACCAGAAGACACAGAGGACTGAACCTAGAGCTTTAGCATGCTAGACAAACACTAATTTACACCCTTGTGTCCCTTCCCACCCCTGCGCTGAAAGCTTGAACCCAGGCCTTGTGCATGGTAGGTGAATGCTCTAGCCACTGAACCACAGCCCCTCCACACTAGGTTTTTATTTCTACCACAATGTCCTACGGTTTCAATTATTTGGTTACCCAAAGCTTTGCCTTCCACAAACACCTCTCACAGGAACAAGATGAGACTTCAGCTGCTTGCCTATGACATGGTAAATTTAAATCCAACCAGAATCAGAAAATAAGAACCAAGTGCTCATCTTTAAGAGCCTGTGCCTGGGGTGGTCAAGATGGCTCAGTGAGTAAAGGTGCTTGCTGCCGAGACTGAGAACCTGAGTCCGACTCCAGGAATCCACAGGATGGAAGGAAAGAACCAACGCCTAACATTCGTCCTCTGACCGCCATACTACCTACCACGGCACAGGTACACACGGGCACACAGACACACAGACACACTAGATGTAGTAATAATAGAAAGTCTGTGCCTTGTTAGGTCCAAAGGGAATGTGACACCACTAACCTCATTCAGAAATCAGTGCTACCCTGCCTACCAAACCAGATGAGGATATAACAGAAGAAGAAAACTGGGGAGTGGAGTTTCAAAACTAGGGATGTAAAATGAACAAATAAATAAATTAACGAAGAAGAAAAAGGAAGTAAAGTTAAGTAGAAAAGAAAAGAAAAAAAAAACCATAGACCATTTTCTCTTGATAAATAGAGAACCAAAATTTTCAATAAAATACTTACAAATTGATTTTAAAAGCACATCACCAGCCAGACATGGGGCACATGCTGCTGACTGCAACACATGGTAGCGAGGCGGAGGCAGGGGGATTAGGAGTATTCAAAGCCACATAGAGAGTCTAAGGTCAGCACAGGCTACTTGGGCTCTATGTCAAAACTGACGTAATTAATTAATTAGAAAATAAAATTAAAATGATCCTGCACCGTGACAAAGTTGCTTTTATCCTGAGGATGCAAGCTTGGTTCAATGAGAGCATATAAATAGACAACAATCATCTTGACAGAAGCAGAAAAGTCTTTGGCAGAGCTCAGTATCCCTTTCTGATTAAAAACTAAGATGAGAAAAGAGAAAAGGGATAGAAGAAATAGATCTCGACATAATCAAGACTATATAGGACTGGGTATGGTGCACAGGCCTGTAATCCCAGCACGAGGGAGGCAGAGGCAGGCAGAGCTCTAAGAGTTCTAGGCCGGTCAGGGCTACAAAGAGAGGCCCTGTCTCAAAAATCAAATGACTGTCTTGACAAACTTCTAGGCAACACTATAGTCAACATTTAAAATAAGGACTAAGACAAAGCGGCCCACGTTCACTACCCTTCTGCAGGAGAGTGTTACCTCTTAGATTTAACGGGAGAAGAAATTAAGCTGGGCAGTGCTGCCCACTGCCAGCACTCGGGAGGCAGAGGCAGGCAGATTTGTGAGTTTGAGGCCAGCCTTATCTATAGAGTGGGTTCCAGGACAGTCGGGGCTGCACAAAGACAAGAAATTAAAAATAGATACAAAGGGGTATCCTATTTGTAGATAAAACGACCCAGTACTTAAACGAGTCCAATGCTCCACCAGAAAACTTAGACCTGACATACACTTTTAGCAAAGTAGCAGCACACGTGACCCTGTGCCTTTCTACATATCAATAAAGAACCCAGAGAGGTGGGGGGAAGCAGGGGTCCCCCTGTGGGGCTGAGGAGATGGCCCGGTTGGTAATGAGCTTGCTATGCAGGCATGAGGATATGAGTTTGATACCCAGCACCCATTGGAAAATCCAGGCACAGTAGCCTGTATTTGCCAGCCGAGCCTGAAAGCGCTGAGTCCCAGGTCTCAGGATCTGTCAAAAGGTCGGTAAGGCAGCTGGTCAGTTGTCATTCTGGAATGACAAGACAACTGAGCTGGACTTCTGGCCTCCATATCTGTACATGCATGTGTGAACATACATACATACCTGCACACATATGATTTAGTTTGTTTGGTTGGTTGGGTTTTGTTTTTTGTTTGTTTGTTTTTGGTTTTTTGAGATATGTTTTCTCTGTGTGACAGTCCTGGCTGTCCTGGAACTTGCTCTGTAGACCAGGCTGGCCTCAACTCAAGAGATCCGCCTGCCTCTGCCTCCCAAGTGCTAGGATTAAAGGCCTGTGCCACCAATGCCAGGTAAAATACCATTATACCATTGTTTTTAAAGTGCCTTCACAACAGGCTCAACACCACCCCCCCCCCAAAGAACACCATAGGCATATGTCTACCTAAAGGGATGAAAAGCCTCTAAGGTGGGGACATCAAGACACTGAAGGAAGAAGCTGAAGCAGAGAGGAAACGAACCTCCAAGCTCAGAGATTGGCAAAATTAATGCCACACACACACACACACACACACACACACACACACACACACAAGACTATGTTACCAAAAGTGATCTAAAGAACCATCAAAATTCCCATGACACCCTTCACAGAACTAGAAAGAAAATTCTAAAACTTAGATGGAAACTCAGAGATTCTGAGCGGCCAAAGCAATCCTAAGCAGGAAGAGCAGCAGCTGGTGGCATTCCGATACCTGAGCTCAAATGGTGCCATGGGAGAATAGTAACAGACTGCCTGACAGTGGCACCAAAACTCACCCAGGTGACTAGACTAGACTAGAGTGGAACCAAGTGGGCTGCCTAGACGGCGCAGAGAGTAAAGCTGCCGGCCAGCAGTCCCCCTGCCTGAGCTTGACCCCTGGGCTCCGCAGAGTGGAGAGCACCGACTCCTCAAAATATCCTCTGACCTCTACTCGCCCATCATGCTCATGTGCGTGCACACACACACACACACACACACACACACATGACACACAAATGTAATATTTTGAAAGAATAGTGCAGACTATCTTAAGCTGTGGATCAAGACCCTCATAGATAAAAGGGAGGAGCCGGGCAGTGGTGGGGCATTCCCTTAACCCCAGCACTCAGATGCAGATCTCTGTGAGGCCAGCCTGGTCTACATAGCAAGCTCCAAGACCAGGAAAATGGAGAGAGACCCTGTCTCAAACAAACAAACAAACAAACACCCCAGAGAAACAAAGGATGTGAGGGTTGCCAAAAGCAATGGAATGTTTCTGAACATACACCAGCCAAAAGAGAATTCAGATGCAAATGTGTGATGAATCTGACACTCTGGCAGAGCTCCTGGCACTGCACCGCACAGCCCAGCAACAGCTCTATCTGCAAACACACGACATGTGTAGGTACTCTGCATTGTGTGTGCCGTCACAGCACACAGTGCCAGTGAGTGCTGCTTAAAACACCTTGGCTCAGGGTTGGAGAGATGGCTCAGTGGTTAAGAGCACTGTCTGTTCCTCCAAGGGACCTGGGTTTGGTTCCCAGCATCCACATGGCAGCTCACAGCTGTCTATGACCTCAGTTCCAAGGGATCTGACACTTTCACAGTAATGCACATAAAATAAAATAAATTACTAAAAAAAAAAAAAAAATCCCCAGCTCAGACTGAAGAGTAGTTAGAAACTGCACCACTTTTTACTGTATACATGAAGTGTGCCTGCCTTACAGAAACATAGTGGTTTAAATATGAAATTCAAAGACCTTTACTAGTTTCCTACCGTGATTCTTCTGCACGACATCACCAAATTAGTATATGTTTGGGTTGCCTCTTGGTAGAATGCTTGATTTTAAAAATCGCTGTTTAAGTCAGGTATAACACACACCTTTAATGTCAAAACCACACCCTGATAAAAGGCCAGCTCGTCATGGTGGTGCCCACCTTTGAGCCTGCGCTCAAGAGGCAGGGGCAGGCGGAGCTCTGTTAATTTGAGGCCAGCTTGGTCTACATAGAGGGTTCCAGGCCAGCCAGAGCTACATAGTGAAATTTTGTCTCAAACAACAACAAAGACAACAAATACTGATAGGAAGGCAGGGAGACAGAACCCCTGTATGCCGTGGGGAATGAAAACCGGCGAAGCCCCCGAGGAACTGAGGGTGGAGATTACTCAAAACGCTAAAAATTGAACTTCCAGGTGCCCTAGCCATGCCATTCCCAGATACTTACTCAAAGGACTATAAGTGAAGACACCCCAGGACAGGTGGGTGTTTATTACTGAAGCCGTCACCGTGGCTTCAAATAGAACCACCGCCTGGTTGTGATGCCCACCGCCTGGTGAATGGATGAACAAAATGTGGCACTCAGAGACGATGGCCTTTATTTAGGGATAAAGACCGTTTTAATCATAGGACTGTAGAGATGGCCGAGCGGGTAAAGGTTCCTGCCACCAAACCTGAAAGCTTGACAGGCTGCCTTCTATCCCCAGGACCTACATGATGGAAGAAAAGAACTGACTCCCCCAAGTTGTCCTCTGACCTTCACACAGGCACCATGGCATGCACTCACCCACAGCCAGGACGCCCCCCAGAACTCAGTAAATAAGCACACACACACACACACACACACACACACACACACACACGCATTTTAATAGTGCTGGACTCTGGAGGCAGAGACAGGCAGATCTCTGTGAGTTGGAGGTCAGCCTGCTCTACATAGTGAGTTCCAGGACAGCCAGCACTACATAGAGAGAACCTGTCTCAAAATGCAAATAACACAAGTAATAGTAGAGCACCCGCCTGACATGTGCCAGCAACACAAAAACCAGGCCTGGTAGTGCTCATTCTTTTTTTTTTTTTTTTTTTGAGACAGGGTTTCTCTGTGAAGCCTTGGCTGTCCTGGACTGGCTTTGTAGATGAGGCTGGCCTTGAACTCAGAGATCTACCTGCCTCTGCCTTCCGGAGTGCTGGGATTACAGGCATGTGCTAGTGCCTGGCTAGTGCTGTTCAATCTTTATCCCAGCATATTGGGTGGTAGAGACAGAAGATTGGAAGTTCAAGATCCATAGCAAGTTCACGGTCAGCCTGGGTTGATGCAATCTCAAAAACAAACACAAACAAAACACCTCCGTGTCCAAAACCACAGCCAGGGTCAGTGCAGGGTACAGACTGTGGCAGTGCGATCTTTTCCTAAAGTTCGCTCTGGAGTGTCCCTTTCGAGCCATGGAGAGTGACTTTTACCTGCGTTACCCTGGCCACACAGGCAAGTTCAGTCACGAGTTCCTGGAGTTTGAGTTCTAACCTGAGAATGGTGATATGCCAACAACAGCAATTACAAAAATGATGACATGATCAGGAAAGAGGCTTATGTACATAAAAGTGTGATGGAAGAATTCAAGAGAATTGTGGATGACAGCAAAATCACCAAAAGAGATGGCGCTCTGTGGCTCCCTCCTATCAAAGTAGGCTTGAAGTCATCATTGGAGATGAACACACTTCCTTTACAGCATCAGAAATTGGTTCCCTTATTGACACCAGTCTGAGGATCCAGAAGGCTTACGAGTGTTTTATTGTCTTGCCCAGGACCTGAGCTCAGTGTTTAGTCTTCAATCTTATTGGATTACACTTCAAGATTAAACCAATCAAGACTGGATATTGTGGACACAAGGAGGGGGGGTGTTTAGTTACCATAATTAGGATTTTTTTCTGTATGTTGGGGCAGTTTTTATAAACAATAAATGATGGTCTTTAATAAAAACAAAATAAAATAAAATAAAAAAAACACAGCCAGAACCAGTAAGTGTATTGTTGGGGAAGCAGAGTGAGTGACCGGTCAGATAAACTTACCGTGAGGTAATTCCTGTTTTGGTTTTCTGAGACAGGTTTCTCTGAGTAGCTCTGGCTGTCCTGAAACTGTCTCTGTATACCAGGCTGGTCAAAGATTCACCTGCCTCTGCCTCTGCCTCTGCCTCTGCCTCGGCCTCTGCTGAGATTAAAGTCCCATGCCACCACCATAGGCTCAGCCCCCATCCCCACCCCCACTGGGTTTCTCTATATAGCCCTGGCTGTCTTGGAACTTACTATGTAGACAGGGTTCTTGCCCCTGCCCTGAGTGCTGGGATTAAAGGCAAGCTGGCATGAGGTAACACCGTACACAATTTGCTGAGAGCAGCTGAGGAAGTGAAGGGCAAGGCTAGGAGACTGAGGGTCAGAAAGGAGCACACGCAGCTCCTGAGGGAGGATTGTGATGGGAGAGCTGCCACACCGGGTCCACACTGACCACCTACTGGGGGGTCTGGGGTCTGGTGGGCAACAGAGTCAGCAGCCCAGAAGAGTTTCTGACAACATCCAGGACAAAGCAAGAGCAAACACACAGGCAGGGCTCACTACGGTAACCACGACCTTCAGAGAACTGCTGCCTCATTTCTGTCTTCCTGATCTGACAAGAATTTGTCTTCAGGCCAACGCTCACCTGAAACCATTCAGGGGAGGGGATTCTGGGAAAGAGCTCTCACGTAGCGATGTTCAAATACTACAAACCACAGGGCTTTGGTAAAATGTGAACCTGAACGGGATCCTGGACCGTGAGAAAAACCTACAAAGATGGGAAGGGTCCTTTTGTGGTTCTAAAACATAATGTGTGGGTTTTTGTTACGAGGTAAGGAATCCCCCTCAGATCCTCTATGCTTGTCAGCACATTACCTGTATGAGGAGGGAGGGGCGTTGTTTTTGTGAAATTGCAGCTATTTTTTTTTTCCCACACAGGGTTTCTCTGTGTAGCCCTGGCTGTCCTACAACCAGCTCTGTAGACCAGGCTGGTCTCGACTCAGAGATGCAGACACCTGCCTCCACCTCTTGAGTGCTGGGGTTGAATAAACGTGTGTACCACTGCCGTCCAACCAGCAATCGTTTTTATATAAACTAATTTTAAAGAGATGCTTTAAAGCCAGGTGGTGGTGGTACACGCCTTTAAGCTCCAGTCCTTGGGAGGCAGAGGCAGGCAGATCTCTGTGAGTTCGAGGCCAACCTGGTTTACAGAGCTAGTTCCAGGATAGCCTAAGGCTATGCAGAGAAACATTGTCTTGAAATACCCCTCCCCCCCCAAAAAAAAAGGGAGAGGTGGTTTCTTTTTGGTTTTTGGAGATAGGGTTCTCTCTGTAGCCTTGGCTGTCCTGGAGTTGCTTTTTAGACCAGGGTGGCCTAGAACTCATAGCCATTTGCCTGCCTATGCCTTCCCAAGTGATGGAATTATAGGCATGTGCCACTGTGGCCCGCTAAGAGATGATTTAAAAGGATGATTCTGTGTTTACAATAGCCCAGTGGTTGTATAAGAGAATATCATTTTAGAGAGAGAAAGAGAGAGAGAGAGAGAGAGAGAGAGAGAGAATGTCATACTTAGAAACAATGTGCTTGGACTAGAGGCAGCGTCTTACCTAGGAAGTTCTGGGTTCAAACCCTGGCACCACCACTAGGAGAAAGAAACAAAACAAACAAACAAAAATGTGTAGGCCAGACAGGGTGCTGCATGCCTTGAATCCCAGTGCTTGGGGTGCAGGGGCATGGGGCTCTCTGTGGTTACGTAACGAGTCCCAGCCCAGGCAGGGCTACATTTTCAGATCCTCTATCAGTCCGTCAATCAATCAATATGGAGAGATAGACTGATAGGTAATAGATGAGATAGATATAGATAGAGGCTAGCTAGGTGGATAGATGTCAAATAGATGAGATAATTGATGTGCTTGAATGTTAGTTAAGGGTGAACTTTCAGTAGGTCAGCTTTTACTCGTTTTACATTGCCCGTTACACATTGCCTTGACCTTTTCTGTAACGCACCAGTGAGGAAGGTGTGGACTCCTTTTATTACCTTCCCAGCCAACCTCTACTGTCCGACACACAAGCTGCTCACCATCCTTTTGCTCCCAAACACCCAGCAAGACTCTGAGGCACCATCACACTGCACTAACCCCATGCTCTGGTCTCTTCTCCTTCTAATCCTGGAAGCTTCAGAGGACAGTCCGCTGTCTCTCAGGCCTCAGCAGCTTCTCCTGAGCTTGGTCCAGTCAAGGATGACCCATTCAACCTCCTTCAGTTCACATAGGAGCCAGGGTTGCAACAGACCTGTTAGCCCAGCTACTTGGGAGAATTAAAAGTTCAAGGCCCACTTGGACTACAAAGCAAATTCTAGGCCAGCCTGGGAGATTCAATGAGTACTTTCCCCAAAATCAATCAATCGATATTAAAATAAATTAAAAGGGAGCTGGGGTACAGATCAGCAGTGCAGCACTTGCCTGGTGTGCAACAGTAGAGGAGGAGAGAAAAACACACAGAAAGCGGCCAAATTCAGGAATATTCTTCAGGGCTACCACCAAATTCAGGCTCAAATGAATCTACGGGGAGCAAAGGTTTAGAGTTTCAAGTTTCCATCTGGAGCTATTTCTGTGCCCCTGTAGATGAACTTTCACATCTGGATACTGCGCACCTGGACACCCACCCCAGATACACATTCATACTGATACTGCTATTGCAACAGTTATAACCTACTCTCTCCCTTCCTCCTCCCCCTTGGTGGTGCTGGCTATCAAACCTAGTGCCTTATACACTAAGCATATGCCTAGGAGATGAGCTATACCCCAACTCCCCCCCCCCGCCCCCCGGGAATTACTGAACTGGCTGGGAGACAAATTGACATCATTGTCTACCTAGTGGCACAGGAATAAACATCCGCGTTGTGATGTTTATTTAACAACTGCATTGGACGAACCTTGAAGTGGAGAGGCCATCTCTTGTGGGAAACAGAGGGAGCTTTGGCAACTCTGTGCTCAGCCTTGGGTTACCGGCACGAAGGCAGGGTCAGTTGGCTGGGAGGAGACTTTTCCAACATTCCAGCTTGCAGACAGGCTTGGCCTGTTCAAGGATCCGAACTGAAAGCATAGACAAAACAGATCCAAGTACAGGGCTGGATCATCCCACTGATGGCCATGAACCCCTGCAAACACCTCATTGATGGACCTAGGTTCTTCCCACGGTATTAACATGGTCCCTCCTCCCTGCAGCCCAATGCGGGCTGCGCACAGCCACAGCCTCCAGGAACAAGGAAAGTGACAGAGTGTGGGCCTGCTTATCTCGGAGGAGAAAGTTCTGCTGGCTTCCTGGAGACAACAGAAAGTTACTCAAGCAAGCACAGATGAGATGTCACTCTTGTTTCTGAGGCTGGCTATCTCCCAATGCCACCGCCACTTTCGAATCCCCCATCCATTGCTCACACACACAGAGGAAGCCTCTTGGTCCTGCCACACTGCCTCTTTTCTGGGAGTCCTAAAACTTGCCCGCACTGTCCAGTTTCATTTGCCTCTTTGTAAAGATTTAACTCCATTATTTTTAGGTGTGTGTGTGTGTGTGTGTGTGTGTGTGCAGATGCCTGTGGAGGCCAGAGGCATCGATCTCTTGGAGCTGGAGTTATAGCCACCTGACAGGGGTGCTGGGCCCTGAACTCTGTCCACCACAAGTACTCTTAACTACTAAGCCATTGCTTCAGCCCCCTCCCCTTTAACTTATAATAGCCACCGTGTCCATTCCAGACAGAGCCACTCAGGCTGTGTGGTGTCTGTGCATGCAATCCCAGATCTTGCTAGGTGAAAGTAGGAGGCTTACAAGTTAGTTTGAGGCAAGCCAGGGCTACATAGTGAGGCACTGTCTTGGAAGAACAAGAGCCAGGGAAGTGGCTCAGTGGCGAAGCATTTGTCTGGCACGTGAGAAGCCCCGGGGGTTCAGCAATGCAGAGAGAGACAAAAAGACTCACCTCACTTCATACCCACTGTGTTCCTGGCTCTGCCTGATGCTGTCAGCATGTTTCCTTGAAAATACATTGGAAACAACTGATATGCCTATATAAATGAAATAAGTGGCGATCCAACGGATGAGCTTCATACACAGAGGAAGTGTTTAAAGCGGCAATTTCATGCAGTGCTCTATTTACAGCCAGGAAACCCCAACGTCCCACTGTCTGTATTCTACTCAGCATTCATCGGTGTTAGCAATGTGCCTTCGCTGTGGGTTACACACCTTCGTAACGCCCCTGCAAAACAAATATAAAGATGGGGGATGAGAAGAGTGGTGTAAAACACACTGTGAAATCAGAAACCGACCCAAAAAATCTGAATTTGCAAAAATAACATCAGCTTCAACAGTAAAACCAGACAGAGAACAAGCTTTACCAAGCAATCCAGCCTCTGTGACGTTGTACTCTATTGCTGGACTTGAAGAGGCAGTTGACTGTGTTCTTAGCAAGTCAACTGCTGTCAGGAAGGGTGAAAAATATCCCCTTTGTATCTGGACTTTCTGTCAAAAAGCAAAGGTTGAGACTTAGGTACTATTCCAGGGCTAGGTGGACCTTACGTTAAAGGCTAGTCTGACTCTGTCTCAAAACAAACCAAACAATAAACAAACAGAAAACCAGAAAATCAAAACAAAACAAAAGCCACATTGACCCACGTTTAAGAATATTAACACAGCTGGGCAGTGGTGGCACACACCTTTAATCCCAGCACTTGGGAGGCAGAGGCAGGCGGATCTCTGAGTTCGAGGCTAGCCTGGTCTACAGAGTGAGTCTCAGAGCAGCCAGGGCTGCTTAGAGAGACCCTATCCAAACAAACAATCAAACAATTTTAAAAACTGAAGGAAGAAAAATGCTCTATTTAGTATGTTAAAGTTTATTATTTTGCTTTTGCTGTTCTAGTAACAGGCACATGTCAGGCCAAAATTATATTGCATCTATTCTTGTATTTGTTTAAAATATTCTATAATAATGCTTCCTTATTTTTCTGTTTCTCCTCTTCCTATGAGGGAAAATACAGATGTTCACACTCTTACCCAAAATCCTTCGGGGCAGATAGAAGCCAAACCCAGGCTGGGATGCCACTCAGTGGTAGGCCACCTGTCTGGCAGGCACAGGCTCCGGGTTCCTTTCCCTGTGCAGTAAACCATCACAGCCTAGCTGTGTGCCATTCCCCTTAAAGTGACAGAACTTCTGTGAGCGTTTATCTGTGTTCTGTGGGTGACTGTGTGTGCTTACGCCTGTGGGCACGTGTGGAAGCCAGAGGTTGGCAGTGAGTTACTTTTGTTATATTCTCTACTGCCTGGCACTTATGTGGGCGCTGGGTCTGAAGTCCAGAACTCATGCTCGCAGGGCACACATTGTACTGACTGGACCAGCGCCCTACCACTTTCATAACTTCCATCTCCTGGCTTTCTATTCTCAGCTGACTTCACTCGGAGAAACACCAGCATTCTTTTACTTCCTCAAACTCACTAAACCACGGTTTTCCATTAACCCTTACCTGTCTTTAAATTCAATGGGAGCCCCCTTCGGAGGCTTCCTGAAGGCCAGCCACCTCACGGGTGCCCCCACTGGATCTAAATCAGGCCCTCAGGGTCGTCTTCTCCCACCCTGTTCTACTCCTTCTGCCCTTGTCCCTGTTTGTCACGGTGCCGTTCTCTGACGTGGCCGGGTCTGGTGATCTTCTCCCTCATTAGTTTGAGCACAGTTGTCCCTAGCGAGTGCTGGGAAGCGTTCAGATGGTGGGGCTTTTTGTGTTATGCATGACCTGCTGCTGGAGGTTCGCCAAGGTCAACGGTGACTTTGTTTTTACTGCTTCTGGAATCACCTTTCCTATCACAGCCTGAATGAACACTGCAGCTGACTGTCCGAGGTTGGCCATGGAGGAAGATGTCTGTAGGAGATTTAAAGACACAGCAAGCCAGAGTGGAGTGCGGGGGGGTGTTGGGAGGGGGGAGGTTATTGGCTGAGAATGCCAAGTTTAACTGTTATCCAAAGATTTAACTTTTGATCCAAATAAAAGAGAGGACTTCATTATATCGGTCTACAGACATGGAAAAGGACAGCAATAAAAAAAAAATTATTTTTAAAATCTTAACATCATGGGGCTGGAGAGATGGTTCAGTGGTTAAGAGCACTGGCTGCTCTTCCAGAGGTCCTGAGTTCAATTCCCAGCAACCACATAATGGTTAACAACCATCCGTAATATGATCCGATGCCCTCTTCTGGAGTGCATGAAAACAGTATACTCAGATACATAAAACAAATAAATAAATCTTAAAAAAAAAAAATCTTAACATGAATACGGTGGTTTAAAAGAGAAATGGCCCCATTGGCTTTCATATATATTCCAAATACTTGGTCCTAGTTGGTGGAACTGTTTTGGGAAGGACTAGGAGGTGTGGCCTTGTTGGAGGACGTGTGTCACTAAGGATGGGCTTTAAGTTTTCAAATGCCCGTGCCAGGTCCAGTCTCTCTCTGGACCTCCAACTTCCAATAAAATCTAAGCTCACAGCTACTGCTCTGGGCCATACCTGCCTACTGCCTCTCGTCCCACAGTGCAGACCATAGACCCACCCTCTGAAACTGTAAGCAAGCCTCCGAGTAAGTACTTTCTGTTATAAGTCATGCTTTGGTCATGGTGCCTCTTCACAACAATAAAAATGCTGTGGACGGTGAATGAAAATGTAATACTCTGTATGAAATGCATAATAAAACAAACCAACAAACAACAACCACAGACAGGTTGGTGAGGAGGAGCACGAGCTAGTCTCCCGGAGGACCTGCATCGATTCCTAACACCCACGTGCTGACTCACGCTGTTTATAAGATCCAATGCCGGGCTGTTGGTGGTGACACACGTCTTTAATCCCAAAACTCGGAGGTGGAAGCAGGAAGATCTCTGAGTTTGAGGCCAGCCTGATCCACAGAGCAGTTCTGGGTCAGCCAGAGCTATACAAAGAAACCCTGTCTCAAAACACACAAACAAACAACAACAAAAGATCCAAAGCCTTTTCTGACCTCTGCAGGCACCAGACACACACATGCAGGCCAAATGCCCATATGCTTGAATAATTTTGAAAAACATAGAAGAGTAATGTTAAATAATAAAATAAAACCTGCCAGGGCATGGCAACACACTCGCGTCACCCAGCCACGATACAGTGGTGCATGCCTGTAATCTAACACGTGGCAGCCTGTAGCAGGAGACCGCCAAGAGCTTGAGGATGGTCTAGGCTACGTAATGAATTCCAGACCAGCCTGGGCTGCGGAGTGAAACCCAGTCTCAAGACCAAACAAATGAACAACAGATCAAACTCAACTTCCTTGTTTTTCTGTTCTTTTTTGATGTGAGCTTTATATATATATGTTTTTTGGGGGGATGATTTGGTTGTTTGTTTGTTTGTTAACATTGTTTAAAAGCATCTTCTTGGGCATGGAGAATGGCCCAGTACTTCCCATCTCTTGCTGTTCCTCCAGAGGATGAGATTGAGTTCACAGTCCCGCAGAGATGGTTCATGAACAACTCTAACTCCTGCTGCAGGAGAGCTGACACCTTCTTTTGGCTGTCATAAACACGTGTATGCATACCTCCCACATACACATAATTTTAAAAATAATAAAGCATTTTTATAAAAAACATTTTCTCAGTGGGTGGGGTGACACATGCCTTTGGTCCCAGTGTTTGGGAATGGAAGCATATGAATCTCTATGAGTTTGGGTCCAGCCTGGTCTACAGAGTGAGCTCCGGGCCAGGCAAGTACTACATTGTGAATCCCTGTCTCAAAGAAAACAAAAACAAAACAAAGCAAAACCCAACAAAACAAAACAAAAATAAAAATAAAAATAAAAACAAACACCCCCCCTCCAGTATTTTCTCATGGTCTTAGGAACTTCAAAAGCATGGTTCTTGGCGGTGGTGGGGGTGGGGGGGTGGGGTAGGATGGCTCAGTGGATAGCAAGCCTCTATGGCTGGAGGCTTGAGTTTGTTCCTAAGACCCACCTCACTTTTATTTTGAGACGGTCCCACTTTGTAGACCAAGGTGGCCTCAAAATCACAGAGATACACCACCGCTGTCCCCCACAGGCTGCCATTATAGGAGTGCATAACCATACCTAGTTAAAACTTTACGTAGCCCTGGCTGTGGCTAGGTAGACCAACCTGGCCTTGAATTTACAGATATTTCCCTGCCTCTGCCTCTTGAGTGCTAGGATTAAGGGAGTGTGCCCTCATATACAGCTAAAACATCTTAATGATTTCACTCATTTTTTTTTTAACTGGGAGAATAAGTTCAACATATTTAACCACAACATTAAAATATTATTATTAGACCAAGTGGTTGACACATGCTTTTAATCCCAGCACTGGGGACGCAGAGGCAGGCAGATCTCTGAGTTTGAGGCCATCTTGGTCTACAGAGTGAGTTCCAGGACAGCATTGGCTGCACAGAAAAACTGTGTCTTGCAAAAAAAAAAAAAAAAAAAAAGGGAAAAATAAAGAAAAAGATTATTATTATTAGTCAGTGTTTAAATAATTCAGGTAATACTCTTTATAATACTTGAGTAAGAGTATTTTCATCTATAAGTTGTTACCAATTGTTTGATCTTATAAACAACATCGCATCTTTGTAAACCTTTGTACATATCTTGGGTCATTGTCTTAGGAAAGTTTAACAGGAATAGAGTTGCTATCCCTCGCCGAGCACTTTTCCTGGAAGGGGTACCTCTTCACCATCCTGCCAGCAAGGGTGAGGATAGCCGCTGTACTGCCTGAGGGTGGCCACTGCCCTGCAAGCTTCTTGCTGGTGGATATTCTTTTTTCTTTTTAAACTATTTAATACAAGTTTTATAGATGGAAATGGTGCCTGGGTTTTTTTTTTTTTTTTAATTTGCATTTCTTTTGTTACTACTGAAGTAGAACTTTTCCCCATGTGTCTTTTAGCACAATATTTCCTCTTTTGTGAACTGCTCAAGTTCATGTTTTGTTTTGTTTTTTAAGTGGAGTTCTTGATACAGTATGTATTATAAATCTGACCAATTACTCTGGATTCTATCGCTTTCCTCACACACCTGACTCTTAGCTTGCATGGCTCTGCTGCTCATGACCTGGAAAGCGTCCTTCTGGATAAAGTGGAAACAGACAGACTTACAGAAGTAACACGTATAGGTAATTGGAAGGGGACTCTTCAGAGAAGCGAGGGGTGAATAAAGGGGGCCAGGATAAAACCATCCACTTCTGGAAGGGACATCAGCGGCTCCAACAGCTAGGAAAGTTGACAAATGGAGTCCTTTTTGAGAATTCTCAATCTTTTATAAATCTGCAAGTCGGGCAAGGGGTTTGACTCTCTTCATAATAGGCTTGTTTAGCATGCATGAAGCCTCGAGTTCGAACCCCAGTACCGCTGAAACCAGGCAAGAGAGTGTACATACACAATCTGAGCACATGGGAGTGGAAGCAGGAGGGTCAGGAGTTGCAGACCATCCTCAGCTATCCCAGGATGACTTGAGGCCCTGTCTCAGAACAAACAAACAAACAAACAAACAAACAATGGGCAGCCACCACCTACTTACCCAAGAAAAAGAATAAGTAAGTTTAAGATGTCTTCAACAAGTAGGGATTAGATATTAGCACGGGCTAGCCAGCTCTGAAACAAACGGTTGAGAAAAATGTGTATGTGGTTCCAGGTAGTTTTTCGTCTTTAACTGACATGTTTAAGTAAGAATGGGATGGGCAGGACAAGTGATTTAGTTCTTAACCAGACCATGGAAGGGGAAAGATGTGATTTCACAGCACCATGACATCACCAGTCATCCAGCTACTTGTGAATCAGAGCCTCTTAGCATGCAGGGAGCGCGCGCCGGCATGAGCGGGAATCCCACAGAAGTCAGGCTTTGAGGCTGAAGGTGAGTGTGGGGAATACCAGACCGGAACCTGACATTTCATGCTGCTTTCCTAACACATCCTTTTCAAAGAAACAAGAACTGAAATGCAGGTTGAACAGGCATGCAAAGCAGGCCGCTATTTCAGTCTGAATCATGAGCAGGGCCATGGTGGGCCATGTGAAACTAGGGTCAAAAGGAAACTGAACACTGGGCCATGATGAAGACTTGAAACTGTCCGAATAACTGGACACTCTTAGGCACTAGCTATGCTGGGAGCTGGGCCAGAGGGGAGACCTTTGGAGCATTCTGCATCTGCTTAGGACAGTGACCCACAGTCATTCTCTCTCCTCTCCCTCAGGATTCCTGCAGTCCCCTTGGCCACCCAGCCAAGGGACTCCAGGACAGCAATCTCAGCGTTATAGTGCCTCTTCTGGCAGTGCTGACCTGTCACTTGGGGCTCAGTCCCTCCCACTTCCAGCATAGGGCCACAATAAGCCTGCTGGTTTGCCAGGGGCCTGGACACCACTCCACCCAGGGCAACTGTGCCTGAGGTAGCCAGCCAAGTCATCGGTCACCCCGAGTGTTTACCTACCCAACAGACCAGCCATGCCAGGTTGGCGGATGTGCCTCAGATTCATTCTGCTTTCTCTGGCCTTCCAGAACTGAATGGCTCCAATGGAAGGGCTTTTCCATGTGAGGTAGCTCCGTGGTAAAGGTTTCTGTGGCCAAGCCTGACAACCTGAGTGTAGTACCTGGGACCCAACTTCTGTAAGTTGTCTTCTGACCTCCACATACATGACATGGTACATGTGTGTACACACACAAAGGCACACACACAAAAATAAATAAAAAGGTAGTGTTTCTTTTGTTTGTTTGTTTTTCAAGAAAGGCTTTGCAGGCTTCTCTCTTGAAGGATGCGCTAGTTAGTTTTTATTGTCAATTTGACACAACCTGTAGCCACTGGGAAAGGGGAATTCCAATTGAAGAATTGACTCAGTTAAGTTGGCCTATAGCCATTCTGTAAAAAAATTGTCTTGACTGATGATTTATGTGAGAGGCCAGAGCTCACTAAGGGCCCTAGGACAGGTGGTTCTGGACTGTATAAAAAGCTAGCTGCGTGAACTGGGAGTAAGTAAGGGAGAGAGTGTTCCTCCATGGTTTCTGCTCCAGGTTCCTGCCTGACTTCCCTCAGTGATGGACTGTTGCTTGGAAGTAAAAACTGAAACCCGCCCCCCCCAAGTTTCTTTGCATCTGTGTTTTATCAGAGCAACAGAAATCAAACTAGAGCAAACTAAGGCCTTTACTGCTTCTCCCTTGGTAAGCCATTTTCCTCCCTCCATTTCGACCTCCTTACCTCCCTGGAAAGCACTCCCAAATCATGACTAGTATCCTAATATCTACACACTCAAGCTTTTTCTGTTCGTGTCGTGCATAATCATCCAAAAGCACATTTCATTCAAGAGGCTGGAGAGATGGCTCCGTGGTGAAAGCACTGGCTGTTCTTGCAGAGGACCTGTGTTCACTTCCCAGCACCACCTATCTCCTCGCAACCATCTCTGACTCCAATTCCAGGAAATCATTACCCTCTTCTGTGGGCACTAGACATGCATATGGTGCACATACATACATGCAGACCGACAAGAAGAAGAAGAAGGAGAAGGAGAAGAAAGAGAAGGAGAAGGAGAAGAAGGAGAAGAAGGAGAAGAAGGAGAAGAAGAAGAAGGTGCTGAAGAGATGGCTCAGAGGTTAAGAGCACTCGCTGTCCTTCCAAAGGTTCTGAGTTCAATTCCCAGCAACCACATGGTGGCTCACAACCATCTGAAATGAGATCCTGTGGCCTCTTCTGGCGTGCAGGCAGAATAATGTATTAATAATAAATAAATAAAATCTTAAAAAAAGAAATTTACTGATGGACCGTGGTAGTGCATGCTTTTAATCCCAGCTCTTGGGAGGCAGAGGCAGGCAGATCTCTGTGAGTTAGAGGCCAGCCTGGTCTACAGAGTGAGTTCCAGGACAGCCAGGGCTACACACAGAGAAATCCTGTCTCAAAAAAATAAAAACCAAGACCAACCAACCAAACAAAAGCTTTCATTCAATCCTAGTTTCCTTCTAACTAGGGAAGCTGGTGAAATGTTTTTAAAAAATAAATATGAGTATGAATCCTACAAATTTTTTCAGTACATAGCAGGCACCAAATGCCTTTGATTTAGTTGAAATCAGATACAAAGATACATGGAAAATAAATACAAAGATACATGGAAAATAAATACAAAGATACAAAGAAAAAAAATTATGCATGCATAAAAAATTACAAAATCTCACAAGCTTGACTTAGACCTAAGTTTAGGTCTAGGCTTTTTAGTTACTTGGACCATTCTCATCACTTCTCTAAACTGCCTTACCTATAGAGAGAAGATGATAAAAACCTGTCCCACAGGGCCCTTGAGAAGATTAAATATGATACCGTATGTAAATGAGTCACACTTGTTCATACTGGATGATTAATCACCAGTGGAGGGCTGATGGGATGACCAAACAAGCAAAGGAACTTGCCTTGGAGCCTGGCGTCAGTTGGGTCCCCAAAACCCACATGAAAGTAGAAGAACCCCAACTCCGCAAAGCTGTTCTCTGATTATCACACAAGTGCCACACGTGGACATACGTCATAAAGTGAAAACTGTCAAAAGAACTTTGAAAAAAGTTATATTTATAAAGGAAAACAAAAGAATATATATATATTTAAGATTTTAAAAATTTTAGCCACTGAGCCATCTCTTCAGACCTCCCAAAAGAACATTTTGTTTGTTTTTGTTTCTTCAAGACATTTTGTTTGTTTTTGTTTTTTTTTTTGTTTGTTTGTTTTTTTAGCCCTGGCTGTTCTGAAACTCCTCTGTAGACCAGGCTGGCCTCAAACACAGATCCACTGCCCTCTGCCTTCCAAGTGCTGGGATTAAAGGTGTGTGTTGCTGCTGCCACCACCACCATCAGTGAACATTTAAATGTTTTTCAATGTTTATTTTTATTTTATGTGCATTGGTATTTTATCTGCATATATGTCTGTGTGAGGGTGTCAGATCCACCGCAAAAGATTTTGTAATATCTACTAAAAGTGGTCAAATCACATGTTTCTCTAGGACCCAGCAATTTCATTCTTAAAACCATATCCAGCATGGAATTTCTGTGTGCATTTGTTCCCCCAAATTTCACACCAAAATGTTCTTAGCAGCACTGCCCGAACAGCCGCCTGTGGGAAACAACCTCCATGTCCAGGTGCGGAAGAAAGTGTCTTCTCCCGGTGGAATGGTACGCTGAACAAGGACGAACAAACCACAGCTTCATTTGACAACAGTGTGAATCTTACCAACATAGTGTTGAGACACGGCAAGCAGACACTCTGTGGTTCTGTTTATCAAACATTCACGAACATCGGAATGACTCTATGGCGATTGACATTACGACGGTGAGACAGCAGGCCACGGTGGTTCATATCTGTAATCCCAGCCCTAGGGAGGTGAGGCAGGCTGGTTGCCCCAGCCTGGAATGTATTTTGAGTACCCAGTCACCAGGGCTACTTTGGAAGACCTTTGAACTTTTCACAACAACAGTGACCATCACTGAGGCTAATGACTGAACACGGCGTAAGAACTCTCGGAGGCCCAGCATGTCCTGTTTCTCTGATTGGGTGCTGGTTCCGCCAGTGAAATTTGCCGCGTGGCACCTCACGCTCCCAGCGCCTTCTCCGTATCATATAGCACATCTCAATACAAAATTTCTTAGAAAATAGTGTAAAAATAATCTGATCATTTTGTAACTAGCCCAATCTTGAGTTTGGTTTGAGCCCGTTTGCAGAGAGAGCATAAACGTTCAAGCAGTTTGCTTATGTTCCTATTTTCTGGGTCCCTTGAATACCTGCAGGGCACAGGTGTGATCTGATTTCCTACCACACAGGAGCTAATGTCTAGACAGCTCTGCCACCTTGAAGGACTGGCTCATTATTTTCCGAGTCTCCCTGGTTCCTGTCTACCAGCCACGGGATTTTCCCTTCTGCGGAACTCTAGTACATATTTCTATCTAACAAAGAGGTATATTATTTGGGTAAAACCCTAGCATGTATGACTGAAAACAGCTGTGTTCCCCATATACACTGAACAATAAGATATTTCGACAAAACAGTACTTCTTCCTCTCATACTGGAGTGCAGAAGGCTTTCCACAGCCTTCTACAACATAAGCTCCACGAGAGCGGGAATTTTGTTTCATTTATTGCTTAATCTTATTTTACTCATGGTTGCCATACCGGGAGCAGCCCCAATAGTCCCTGGGATATGATAGGGAAATGATAAAATTTCTTTTCTTTTTTTTTAATATGACCCCCCCCAACAACAACAACAACAAAAACAGTAAATAAATAAATAAGAATGCTTTGGGGTGGGTCCCAAAGGCATTGCAGTTGTGTGGTCCTTGGCAGGTTTTCAGGTGCAGTGTTGCAAACACATAGTCCCAGTTCCTTGGTGGGGCGGGGGCGGGGCACTGGAGCCTTTGAAATCAGGACCAGCCTGCTGTGGTCTCAAACAAGGCAAGCAGTAGTGTGGGCCTTCTGTGGGCAAAGGGGAACCATGAGGCACCCTAGCGGCCACCAAGGGGGCGGGCCAAGGGAAAATCCAGAAGCCCTTGTTAGGAGACTGCAGTTTACCAGAGTTGGTGTCAGCAGCGACACAGCTGTGGCTTGATTTTCTCTGCTCTAGATAGGCTCTCAAAGGTGGAAGTTAAAGCACAACAAGGAGAGTTCTCCATCTACACCAGAAAGAGAATTACGTCTACTTTCTAAAAATAAAGCAGTTGGATTTGGATTGTTTTTGTTATTTTGAGACAGGGTTTCTCTGTGTAGCCTTGGCTGTCCTGGAACTCACTCTGTAGACCAGGTTGGCCTCAAACTCATAGAGATCCACCTGCCTTGGCCTCCCAAGTGCTGGATTAAAGGCATGTGCCACCACCACCAGACGGGTTTTGTTTTTTTTTGAGACAGGGTTTCTCTGTGTAGTCCAGGCTCTTCTGGAATTCCCTATATAGACCAGGCTGGTCTTGAACTCACAGAATTCCATAGGTCTCCACCTCTCAGGTGCTGGGACTAAAGGCATTTGCCACCAGGTCTGGCTCAGGGATAGTTCTTAACTTCTTCAGAGAACGTATAAGCGTTGCAGGGGCTGGGGAAATGGCTCAGTGGTCGACAGCACATCCTGCTGTTCCAGGGGACCCAGATTCCGTTCAGCACCCACACAGGGCACCTCACAACTGTCTGTAACTCAGCTTCAGGAAGAACTGCTGCCTCTCACCTGCCTTCACACACATGCTCATAATTTAAAATAACAATAAGTCTCTTAAAAATAGGCAAGAAAGGGGCTGGAGAGATGGCTCAGTGGTTAAGAGCACAGGCTGCTCTTCCAAAGGACCTGGGTCAATTCCCAGCACCCACATGGCAGCTTACAACTGTCTGTAACACTGTGTGTGTGTGTGTGTGTGTGTGTGTGTGTGTGTGTGTGTACTCGTATATATGTCGCACTCGTTTTATTGACCAGGTGGCCTCAGAGTCAGAGTTCCTTCTGCCTCTGCCTCCCCGAGTGCTGGGATTACAGCTGTGCACTGCTGTGCCTGGCTGAAGAAAAAAATATCTAAATCATTAAATACTGACGTTTCACACTTACTCATTGTGTGTGTGTGTGTCCTCATGCTCTGTTACCAAGGCTTGCACGAAAAGTCAGAAGACAACTTGCCGAACTCATTTCTTTCCTTCCACCGTGTGGGTCCTAGGGATTTGAACTCAAGTTGCCAGGTCTGGCAGCAGGTGCCTTTGAACACGGAGTCATTTTGGTGGCCCAGCTGCCACCGTTGCCTCCTCCTTCTCCTCCTCTTTTCCTTCTTCTTCTGGAGACTGAGTCTCATGTAGCTTAGGCTGGGCTCGAATTTGCTTTGTAGCGGAAGATACTGTGATTAATCCTCCTGCCTTCTCCTCCCAAATGCTGGGATTAAGTGTGTGCATAAAACCAGTGGCTTCTATAACTGTTAACTAAGAAAGTCTACAACCTGATTTTTTAAGGTCCATTAAGGATGTTGTAACCGGGGGATTTGTATTTCTCTTTTATTTCCCCACCTGGCCTATTTCCTGTTTCTAAGGTACTTTGGTTGCCATGGAGTCGGAAACAAACACAACTAGTTTCCTCTAATTGAGCTGCTGGATTCCACCCTGGGCTCTGCCCGCAGGCACAGCTGTGTGACCCCTTATGGCTCCCCGCTGCGCTGCTCTCCAACTCTGTCTCCTGACCCCACACTCCTCCTGGTCTGGCTGCACTCTTTAGAGCACGGATTGATGTGAACTTTTGCCTCCAGCTCACACACTGAATGCGCAAACCAGACCCCGACCCATAGTGATTAACGCTTGCAAGGCCCGAGGTATTTTATGGACCTCTGTTGATTGGTCATTGGCTTTAGGGCTACTTTGGGTGTTCCTGGAATTTTTTTTTTTCCTTTATTAGATAGCTGTGTAAAAGTAATTTTTGTCTAGGGGTATCTAAAGAGCAAAGAGCATCCAGAAGTACTGAGAGGGCTGCACACTGGATTCTGTTATCTTGAAAGAGATGGATTTCTAGAGAGCAACTGAAGGCTGGAAAGTTCTTGGGTGAGCAACCTTCTGTCTTTCCTCCCTCACTCTCTCCTTTCCTCCTAACACTTCCTAACTTGGGGAAGGATTTGATCATATACCAAAATGGGGCTGGGGAGTAGATGGGACCCTAAACCAGAGCTTCCAACCTTCCTAACGCAGCGGCCCTTTAATAAGCTCCTTATGTCGTGGTGACATCCATCCGTGAAGTGATTTTTGCTGCTACTGCAAAACTGTAATTTTGCCACTGTTCTGAATCGTAATGTAAACAATTGATAGGCAGGATATCTGATACGTGACCCCCATGGAAAGGTCATTAGACCACAAGGGGGGGTTGTGACCCACAGGTTGAGAACTGCTGCTCTAAGCAGACTCCCTGGAATGTGCTAGAGCAACTAGTGTCTCTAATGTCTGCACTGAAGGGGAAAGTGTGAAGTTTCCCCGGGATAATCACTGTCAACAGGAAAGTCACCACATCAGGCACCTGCTGGTCAGTCAGTGCTGCGGTTCTGCCAACGCACACACGCCCTACTGAAGAGGAAATTGCAAAAGAGAACTGAAGAGATGAAACAGATTGACAGCAAGGGTCATGTTTACATCCTACACGAGCAGTATGAGTATATTTTTAGGCCAAGCAAGCTTACCATGAAAACACAGCAATAACAGGCATGGTTGCACATACCTTTGATCCAGCACTCAAGATGCAGAAGCAGGCAGACCTCTGTGAGTTCGAGGCCAGCCTGCTCTGTGAGTTCCAGACAGCCAGGACTACCTGAGACCCTGTCTCAAAATAATTTTATATAAAACTTTCATAAATAGACAATAGTAACTATGGCATAGAATAAATTTGTTAAACCATTTGTCTCTCTACAAAATGTCCCAGAACAATACACTTCTATCTTAGTTAGGTTTTCTTTTTATAAATTTATTTATTTATTTCTATTTTATGTGCATTGGTGTTTTGCCTACATGTATGTATGTGTGAGGGTGTCAGGTCCCTTGGAACAGGAATTACAGACAGGTGTGAGCTGCCATGTGGCTGCTGGGAATTGAACCCAGGACCCCTGGAAGAGCAGTCAGTGCTCTTAACCACGGCGCCATCTCTCCAGCTCTTTAGTTGGGTTTTCTGATGCTGTGAAAAGACATCACGGCCGCGGCACCTTTTACAAAGAAAAAATACTTAGTTGGGGGCGGCTTAAAGGATCAGAAGTTTAGTCCATTGCTGTCATGGTGGGAAGCATGGTGGCATGCAGGCAGATGTGGGGTGCTGGAGAGGCAGCTGAAAGGTCCACATCCAGATCATCAGGCAGCAGGAAGAGACTATGAGCCACTAGGCCTGGTTTGAGCTTCTGAGGCAAAGCCCACCCTCTAGTGATGCACTTCCTCCAACAAAGCCGAGTCTACTCCAACAAGGCCACGCCACCTAAGAGTGCCACTCTGTATGGGTCTGTGGGGGCCATTTTTATTCAAACCACCACAACTTCTAAACATTCTGGGGGAATGCATGTTCACATGTGTGTGAATGTGTGCAGGAACACGTGTGTAGAGGCCAGAGGTTGAAGTCTAGTAGTTTCCGGATTATTCTCCACCTTATATGTTGAGGCAGTTTCTCTGTTGAACACGCAGCTTGCTGATTTGGCTAGTCTGGTCCAAGTGCTTGTTCCAAGGATTCTACCTCTGTCTCCCAAGCATTGGGATTCTAAACTACTACACCTGCTCAACATTTACGTGGGTGTAATCTCTTGTGTGCTGTATGGATTCTTCACCTGTCAATAAATAGCTGATTGGCCTATAGTAAGGCAGGAAATAGGAGGGAGGAGTTCAGACAGAGAGGGTGAATGCTGGGATAGAGTGAGCCAGGAGGGAGATCCACCAGACACTGAGGAGGATAGACGCATGAAACCTAGGCAGAGGTAACCAGCCATGTGGCAGAACTTAAATTAGAATAAACAGGATATTAGTTATAAGCAAGTCAGGGAACATGCCTTGTTATATTGGCCTAGGCTTCAGTAAATACATTAAGTCTTAGAATCATTATTTCTGGGAACAAGGGAGTAGGTGAAAAAACACGGGTTACAGAAAACCCCCTTCTTCACACGGGTGCTTGGGATCTGAACCCAGATCCCCTGCCTTGTATAGTGAGTACCTTACCCACTGAGTCATCTCCCCAACCCACTTCTAAGGTTCTTCTTTTTCGTTTTTTATTGTATGTATGTGTGTGGGTACGTGCGTGTGGGTGCAGTTGCGCATAGAAGGCCAGAAGAGGGCATCAGATCCCCTGAAGCTGGAATCAGGTGGTTGTGACCCACCTGATCTGGGGTGCTGGGAACCAAATTCAGGTCCTCGGCAAGAGCAGTTTGCACTCAGAACCTCTGAGCCGTCTCTCCAGTCCCCACTGATAAAGTTTTCGTGTGGGATTTTCATGGATTTTTTTTTTCCTCTGCCCCGTTCCCTGTCTACTCTCACTTCTCTTTGCTCTTGGGTAGAGCCTACTTATGACAAATGCTCTTCTCGTGGTTTCTTTTTCTCTTTTTATTTTTAGAGACTCTGTACCACAGGCTGGCCTTACCTTAAACTCGTGACAATCTTTCTGCCAGAAAGTCTGAGGTTGCTGGCATTGCAGAGGTGAGCTAGCTGTCCACCAGGTTCCTATGCCAGTTTCTGATCTTCTCTGGGGAGGAGGAGGATTGTCATCACTGCATCACACTTTCTCAATTATAAAGTTGTAAAATGTTTGGCCTGATCTTTGTATTCATTATTTAATGGGTCATAGCCCTAGGGCTTGGGACCCAGCTGTTGGCCTGGCCTATCAGAATATCCTAAGTCCTTTACCAAAGATTCATTCAAGAATTCAGGAGAATTCTTGAATTCTCCTGCTGACCTGTCTTGGGATTTTTGCCAGTCAAGAAAGCAACTCTGTCTACATAGAGTTCCTTTATTCTAGAATTTTTTTTTTTTTTTTTGAAACAGTGTTTCTCTGTGTAGCCCTGGCTGTCCTGGACTCACTTCATAGACCAGGCTGGCCTCGAACTCACAGAGTACCACCTGCCTCTACCTCCTAAGTGTTGGAATTAAAGGTGTGCGCCACCACACCCTGCCCAGAAATATTTTAATACAATCCCCTGAATACATTCAAAGTATTAATAAAATAATAATGTACTTCTTTACTCACTATCCTCATATAATTAAAGTGACTTTTCTTTTTGAGACAGGGTCTCTCTATATAGCTCTGGCTGTCTTGGAACTAGCTATATAGACGATGCTGGCCTTGAAGTCACAGAGATACACCTGCCTCTGCCTTCGAAGTCCTCAATAAAGTCTTTCTTTTTTCTTTTTTCTTCCTTCCTTCCTTCCTTCCTTCCTTCCTTCCTTCCTTCCTTTCTTTCTTTTTTTCTTTCTTTCTTCCTTTCTTCCTTTCTTTTTTCTTTCCTTGTATTTTGATACAGTGTTTCTTTGTGTAGCCTTGGGTGTCCTGGACTCACTTTGTAGATCAGGTTAGCCTCAAATTCACAAAGATCCACCTGCCTCTGCCTTCTGAGTGCTGGGATTAGAGGTGAGCACCACCGAGACTGGCTTGAGTGTTTGTTTATATAGATGAGAACAGCTATGTTCATTTATGTTTGTCCTGCTAGGTCAATCACATATAAGGAAGTCTGTAACAGTGGGGGTCTCGGTCCTTTCAGCTAGCAGTCTCTTGCCTTAGCTTCTTCTGAGAGACAGGGAGATGTGAGCCACCTGGCTGGGATGTTTGTTGTTGCTTATTTGCTTTCAAAAAAAAAATTTTTTTTTATTGAGGTAAAAGCAAGGTAGCTCAGCCTGTAAAAGTGCTTGCCACCAAGATGGACAGCCTGGGTTCAATTCTCCAGACCCACATGGTGGAGGGAGGGAGCTAAGTCCACAAAGCTGTCCTTCAACCTTCCCAAGCATGATGGACCATGCTTGCACACAGGCGAATGCACATGCACACACACACACCACCTCAAATATGCTTAAGGGCTCAGCAGGTAAAGGTGCTTGCGGCCAAGTCTGACCCCTGAGTGAGATCCCTGGGACTCCCATCGTGGAAGAAAAAAACTGACTCCTTCACGGTGTCCTTTGCCACATAAGCACTCTGGCTTGTGTGCTCGCTCATGTGTACACACACACACACACACACACACACACACAAATAAAATGTAATTTTAAAACCCACTTCTATTAATTTTGTTCTTTGACAATTTTATACAGATATGTCTTAGATAGGGTTTCTATTGCTGCAAGGAAACACCATGACCAAAAAAGAAGTTGGGGAGAAAGTGTTTACTTGGCTTACACTTCCACACCACTGTTCGTCATTGAAGGCAGCCAGGACAGGAACTCCAACAGGGAGGGAACCTGGAGGCAGGAGCTGATGCAGAGGCCAAGGAAGGGAGCTTTTAACTACTTACTCTCCCTAGCTTGCTCAGCCTGCTCTCTTAGAGAACCCAGGACCACCAGCCCAGGAATGGCACCACCCACAATGGCCTGGGCCCTCCCCATCACTCACTAACTTAAAAATGCCACAAAGGCTTACCTACAGCCCAATCCTACAGAGTCATTCTCTCAGTTGAGGTTTCCTCCTGCGCAACGTGATCACTGTAGTTCCCCAATCTCCTTCCCGCTCCTCTTACCCCATCCTCCCTACAAGTTTCCTCCTCACATTCCTAACTTTTTTTTTTTTTCTGTCATTGGTGTCATTTTTGTTTGTTTTCTTGAGGCCCTGAATTTTTTTTCCATTTTCTAGACAGGATTCCTCTGTGTAGCCCTGACTGTCCTGGAACCCACTCTGTAGAACATGTTGGCCTCGAACTCACAGAGGTTCATCTGCCTCTGCCTCCTGAGTGCTAGGACTAAAGCTATGTGCCACTACCACCTGGTGAGGCCTGATTTTTGTTTTGTTTTTTTGAGACAGAGTTTCATAGAGAACAACCTGCCTCTGAATTCTATCTTTTGTTCCCTTCCTCCCGCGGTGATGGGACCAAGAGACTATGGGCCCAAACCTCTGAACCCATGAAGCAAAGTGTTTCCCCTGTAAGTTCTTTTCCTCTGGGATCTGTCAGAGCGATGGAAGGTGAAGCAACACAGTTGCGCTGCAGTTGGCTGCATGCAGAGGCCAAATTTGATCACTCAGCTGCGGTGACACACTTAGGGCGAACGTAACAGTGTAGGAAAGTCTGACTAAGCTTGCCGCGTCACCGAGACCATGTTAGTGGCTCCCTCAAGTGGGTCCAAGGACGCTCTGATGACCAGCCTTTCCTGCTGGACTCTTTGCCCGCCAGACAGTAACAGCACAGCGTTTTCAGTACATTATCCATTCTAGTTACAGTTTCAACTTTTATAACATTTTACTCTGATGAATTTTATTTCTTTCACTTTGGAAACTGGTGTAGGCTTTCCTTCACTTTCAGGATCTTGACAGTTTGGAGGGGTTCCGTTTTCTTGTCTCTTCAGGCCAGTCTCTTTGTACGGCATCCCTCAGTTTGAGTTTTCTAGCGAGCGGATTCATGTTCCGTACCGGGGGCAGGGCGGGAACAGCTTGGAAGCGAAGCTTTGGTCCCGCTGTTAATGCAGACTGTTTTCAGAAGATGACTGTAGATCTTTATCGCACATGTTTCTTTATCTGGGCGTGTGCCCATGTGCACGTGCCTGTGTGCCTTGTTTCGATAGCCACTCCTGACGTCCCCACTGCTCCTCCTTCTCCCACTCAGTCCCAGAAGCCCTTCGAGCCCTTCTTGCTCCTCTTAACCCCCGCATGAGTGTCTGCTTTGCTTTAGGCTTTTGGACAAAATCAGCAGAGGGAGAAAAGAGAAGGAAGACAGGCAGGAAGTAGGCTTTTGCTTGCTGTTGTTACAAGCATTTTTTTTTTTCTGTCTTCCTATTTGGTGTCCCTTCATTTGATATTCCGGAGCCTGATGATCCTCTGCTGTCTCTCTGTGTCTAGCATGTTTGGGAAGGGGCTGTTTGTTATTTGGGGGCTTTCATTTGACCAGGCTAGGTTGTTACCTTTGGAAATGTCCAGAGGCAGCAGGTTCAGGTCTTGTCATTTCCACCTGAGGCCAGAAACTAGACCTCCATCTTTCTCTGGAGAGAGCAACAAAGCAAGAGCGACTTGGAGCCATGAAGGGGTCTGGAGGTCTATGTAAGTGTGGCAGCTCCGAAGAGAAAGGTTTTCCCGGTGCAAGTGTCACTCTAAAGGGAATGGTATTGTGGAAGTCGGGAGCCAAGGAATACCACAAAATCACACTACACGACAAACGTCACACAAGGGGTTTATCAGGAAAGACACAGAGGGCACTGCCTCTGCTCAGGCAAGACTCAGCGAAGGACTGAGCAGGAGGCAGGCTTTGGATAGGGTTTCTTGAGTGGAAGGAGCTTTCCAGGGTGGCTGGGATTTTGTGGTCTGATATTCTGGCAAGCTCAGGGATTGGCGAATTTTTCGATCTCAGGGATTGGTAGAGTGTTTTATTTTGTTTTTGTTGTTGTTTGTTTGTTTTCAAACAGGGTTTCTCTGTGTAGCCTTGGCTGTCCTGGTCTTGCTTTGTAGACCAGGCTGGCCTCAAATTCACAGAGCTCTGCCTGCCTCTGCCTCCCATGTGCTGGCATTACAGGCATGCACCACCGAGCCTGGCAGGACTGGTAGGTTTTTGAGCTCAGGGACTGATGGGTTTTCAAAATCTGGAAGTAAACTTGGGCTTTTTAATCCTACAGTGGAATTTCATAGTAACCCAAATTTCTTTTCTTTTTTGTTTGTTTATTTTTTTCAAGATAGTTTGTGTGTGTGTGTGTGTGTGTGTGTGTGTGTAGCCCTGGCTGTCCTAGAACTAGATCTGTGGACCAGGCTGGCTTCAAACTCACAGATAAACTTGCCTCTGCCTCCCAAGTGCTGGGATTAAAGGCAGGTCATCTGGTGACTTTCTTATTTTTTATTTTTGTTTGTTTGTTTGTTTTTGAGACAGGTTCTCACATAGCTCAGGCTAGTCCCAAGTTCACTATGGAGTTGAGGCTGTCCTGGAACTCTTGATCATCCTGCCTTTGCCTCCAAAGCATGGTTATTACAAGTATATACCAGAGTGGCATATGATAAACTGAATTTTCTTTTCTTTTTGAGACAGGATCTCTCTATTATGTAGCTCTGGCTGTCCTGGAACTCACTATGTAAACCAGGATGGCCTCAAACTCACAGAGATCCACCTGCATCCAGTCTCCCATCAGTCATTTCTGCTCACTGTTAGTCACCTATGAACCTACCACAATCCTGTCCCCCTGCACAGACTCAGCACCAATCCCCAACCCCAATCACTAATGTGCCTCTTTTCCACCCTCACATATTTTCCCTGTGCGCATCCTCCATCACCACTAAAAGCCCACCATCACAACCCAGTTTCTCTCTCTCTCTCTCTCTCTCTCTCTCTCTCTCTCTCTCACTTCCAGCCCATCCAGAGGCAGCCTTTTGCTTTCCTCCTGTTACATAAGGTCCTGTTGTGAGGAGTGATTGTAGTGGCATTCCTTGGCCAAGACACTTTTTTTTCACCCCCCAACCCTTTCTCTTACCCCAGCTTTCAGAAGTACCTATGAAAATGTCAGAAGCCTTTGGGAAGTTTTTTTTGGTGAAAATAAGGTTGCTTGTTGGTTTTCCCTCTGGCAGCCAAGTGTGTACAATTCCCAACTGTGCTAACTCCCATCAGTTTTTGTCCCCTCTCCGCCTTTCTGCCTGGTTTTTGGTTTTGTTTTGCTGTGATAGGCCCTGCGGTGCTGCCAGCTGGCCTCCACCTTGCTGCTGGGGTGGCTGGGGCGCCTTGCCTTCCTCAGACTCTTGAAAAGACTCTTTTCTGTCACCTTAGTGAGGTTTTGGGAAAGAATGGGAATTAGGCACATGTCTAATTTTGTGTGGCTTTCCAACTGCAGAGTGAGTGTCAGGCTTTTAATGACCTCCATGTCCCCACCCCACCCCCTTCCCAGAATCCAGGAACAAATGCCAAAATGTAATGATTTTGATTATGTTTTGGTATTTGATTATGTGCTCTTTAAATAAAAAAAAAAGGTTTTAACAAATTTGTATGTGGAGACATGCATGCTTGTGTGCATTACACACACACACAGCACACAAACACACACACAACACACACACACACAGACACGCCGGAAGAATGCTTTCAGGGTCTCCTCTATTGCTCACCACCTTTGTTTTTGTCTGTTTGGTTTGTTGGTTGGTTGATTAATTTTGTTTTGAGACGGGGTCTCTCTCTCACTGGGCTGGAAGTTTGCCATTTCTTCTGGGCTCACTGGTAACACTAGGACACTGGTTTCTGCCATCACCACTCCAAACCTTGACGTTACAGGAGCATGTGGCCATGTGTGTGTTTTGCACGTGTGCTTGACGGTTCAGCTCAGGTCTTGCCTTCACAGCAAGCACTCTTATCCACCAAGCCATCTCCCCACTCCCTCCTATGCCATTTTACCCCTCATCTTTTACTTCTCTGTGTTTTCTTCCCCTTGGTTCTTTCTACCATGGATGTTATGTTTCAATGCATGCAACTGACTCTGCCCTGCAGTATCAAGTCATCTCTTACTTAGCTTCCCTTAGCCTCACACTGAATTTATCTACAAGAGCTACTATCTTCCTCGCAAACATCTTTACAAACATCTACTTTTCTTTTGTCATATTCGATCCTAGCTCACACTTTCCTTTCTCACTGGGATAGCTTCTGGTTTTTTCTGCCTCTGATTTAGACCCCATGCCAATGTGTTCCAATGTCTTGTTCTAAAATACAAATACATTGTGCAGCAATTTCCTTTGAAGAAAGTAGGTAAGACTCTCCAAGCTCTAAAGACTCACAGGAAATTCTGAAGGGAGGCACATTAAGATTGAGGAAGTAAACAATTCAGAAGCCTCAGGAAGTCCCTGAAACTGACAGAAGCACTAGGATTCTCTCTTCCCAAGATTATATGGGCGGTCAGTACTGCTGGGGAGGTGGACACCAGCTGAGCTGCCTGGAAGAGGCTGGGACCAACTGAATTCACTGAAAGAGACTCTTTGACCTGTCTGAGCTGCCTGTTAGTGGTGCAGTTAGCTCCAGGATTCCTTCCATCTTTTGTGAGCCATCACCCATGCCGGGGTGGACTTTTGATGATACAGCTGCCCACCCAAGTCATCCCTATTATTGTAAGTAACCCCTTCCCCATATTCCTACTAGTAACCCCAAGAAAAAAGTGATTGGTTCACCAAATTTGGTGGTATCCTTCCTGGGATCTGTTATCTGCTCCCTATCTGTGTAAATAGATGTTTGTTCATATCTCCCCAGCAACAGTGTCACACAACACATGCCACTCCACTGCTGAAGCCCTTTCCTAGGGTAAAAGTTGTTTGTTTGTTTGTTTGTTTAAGATTTATTTATTTATTGTATATGAGTGCCCTATCTGCATGTACATCTTTATGCCAGAAGGGAGCATCAGATCACATTATAGATGGTTGTGCGGCCATGTGGTTGCTGGGATTTGAACTCAGGACCTTTGGCAGAGCAGTCAGTGCTCTTAAGCACTGAGCCATCTCTCCAGCCTCTAGGGGACAGGTTTAATATTTGCATCTGGCAGCTTTTCGGGGAACATATGTTCTTGAAGTCTTGCTGTTCCCATGACCCCTTATAATATATTCCTATTTGTCACCTGCCTTGTACCTGAGTTTGGCACCTGAATTTGACCACCTGCTTTAATGACTTTCTGTAGCCACTGGATAAAGATCAGACTCCTTAGTTGACCCACAAGGCCCGGCCCTGCCTCCCTCTCTTCAGCTTCTTTCCCTATGACTCTATTTACATCCAACCTGAACCACTTCACATCAACTCTGTCAAACTCCATTTTGTGGGTTTTCTATTTCCTATTCTTATCCCTTTCTTATTTCTCAGCTTCTTCTGATTCATCTTACAGGTCTCATGATTGGAAGCCATTTATTGTGTACCTCTAGGGGTCCTTTATTTCCTTGGTATTATAGCCAGTATGCTAACGCACAGATATAATTCCACCATGCAGGAAGCAGAGGCAGGAGGATCACTACAAGTTTGAAGTTAGCCTGGTTTACATAATAAGTTCCAGGCTAAGCAGAACTACATTGCAATTAAAATCCACTGTCTCAAAATTAAAAAAAAAAAAAAAAAAACAATAAAAATATGTACTATATAATAGCAAGTATTTGAATACTGCTCATCTTTATGATTATTAATTTTGAGATAGATTTTCACTCTATAGCCCAGGCTATCCTGGAACTCACTAGGTAGCCCAGGCTGGCATTGAACTCAAGATTCTTCTGCCTCAGCCTCCCAAATGCTGGGGTTATAAGAATCAGCACCACACTCAACTTTGGTTGATTAAAAAAAAAATTAATAAATGTGCCAGGCGGTGGCTGTGCATGCCTTTAATCCCAGCACTTGGGAGGCAGAGGCAGGTGGATCTCTGTGAGTTCAAGGCCAGTCTGGCTTACAGAGTGATTCCAGGATAGCCAGGACTACACACGGAGAAACCCTGTCTCAAAAAAAACCCAAAATAATAGTAATTGTAATGGAAGTTTTAGATTCTTTGTATGTTATGTAAATATGTTTTTGTTTTAATCCCAAGCATGGGATTTTAGTTGGGCTTTAGTTTGTCCACACCTGTTAAATGTCTCGTGCAGGGTGTGATGTTCACCAGCTGGTCACGGCCTTCCACATGCCACATGGAGAGGGGCATGGTCTAGGACTCTGAGAGTAAAAATATGAGGCTGAGAAAGAGACCAAGTTGGGGTAGGGGAGAGCTGGAGAGATGGCTCAGAGGTTAAGAACACTCTTCCAGAGGTCCCTGAGTTCAATTCCCAGCAACCACATGGTGGCTCACAACCATCTATAATGAGATCCAGTGCCCTCTTCCGGCCTGCAGGCACGCATGTAGGCCGAACACTGAATCAATCAATCAACCAATCGATCAATCTTTAAAAAAAAAAAAAATGAGAGAGAGAGACTGGGTGGTCCTGTTCTGGAGTGGTGTTTGGTGTTGGCCTGTGGCATGGAGCAGTTTGGAGAGACCAGAGATGGTGTGGCAGTTTGGAGCAAACAGATGGACAGAAACGCTTGGGGCTCGGCCTCCTGGAGGAGCCTGCTAGCTGTGTCTGCAGTTGAAGGAGATTGGTATATTGAGCCCTAAAAGCACCCAGTGACCCTAAATAGCCAGGAGAAGTAAAGGGGTCCCAGCCCCCTCTCCCCACTAACCTTTGCTCTCTCCTACTCAAGGTTGGGGGTTGGTGGAAGGGAGGTAGAGGCCTAAAGCTCCCAAATAAAGTAGAAAAGGACCGCTGCCGCTGCTCTTACCACCACTGCCACTACTAATAGATGCATTGTTTAAACAGCGTTTGGTGGGTCTGGCCCAGACATGAACTTTCTATACAATGTCTCCTTCCATCTTGGCAGTCACAGTTTGACCCCAAAATGTCCCCTATAGGCCTGTGGTTCTAACACTCAGTCACCAGCTTGTGGCTGTGGCTGTGTTGAAGGTCTTGCAGCCTTTAGAAGGTGATATCTGAATGATAGACTAGACCCCCAACGATGGGCCTCTGAGTGTCCTGCCTGTATTCCCTGCTTCTGCCTGTACTTCCTGTTTCCTGAGCCCCAGGGGAACATCATCCCCATGCTCTTACCTCCATGAACGATGCCAGGCTTTTCCTGCCAGGATGGACTGAAATCATGAGCCAACACAAACTTTTCTTGCCTTAAGGTGGCTACAGAGATGCAAAAGTTACTACTGCAATCTGTTGTTATGATAATAATCTTTTGTGTGTGGAAATGGTCTTACAAATATAAAGCAACTTGTCCCAAACCTTTTAGCTCTTAAATTTGTGGTGGATCCAAATGTAAGTTTTTGTGGCCATGCCTCCTGTACTTTCAACTGTTTGGGTTATGACTGCCTTCCTTATCTAGTGTGGCTCAGGAAACAACCATTGCTCTTTTCTGGACATCAGGCTGGACCTGGCCTGTCCCGGTCCTCTGACAAGACCTAGTATTCTCTTATACCCGTTCATAAGGCTCAAAGGTGGGGCAGTATCCAACTGGTCTCTCACAGATTCTCCCCAGGCTGGGCTCTTGGATTTAGCAAATAAAAATATAGAAGACCAGTTAAATCAAAATTTCAAATATGGTTGGGACGGTTGGCTTGGTGGTTAAGAGTGTGAGTGTTGGGTTTGATTCCCGTGATTCCCATCAGGTGACTCGCAACCATCGATAGCTCTAGCTCCAGAAAATCTAGCATCCTCTCTCGGCCTCCGAGGTCACTGCATGCATGTGGTGCACATAAACTCATGCAGACACACACACATGCACTTAATTTTTGAAATAAACAACAAATCATTTCAAGTACTTCTCCATTTGATACAATTTAATTTTTTTTTCTGTGCTGGGAATGGAACCTTTGGCCTTACACGTGCCAGTCAAGTGTTCTATCATTGAGCTATATCCCTAAATCCCATAGCTTAACATTTGAAACATATTCATGCTGGAAAAAAAAAAACCCCATTATTTATATGGAATTCTAGTTGAACTGGGCGTCCTGCATTCTGTCTGGGTACTTTACTGCATGCAGCTCTTTGCTTCTCTGAAAACCTGCCTCCCAAACCATTGGCCATTCATTCAAAACAGTTGGCCTTCTGCAACTGTGGGTTTCATATCTTTGGGGTCAACTATGTGAAGGTAAGCATATTTGAAAGAGCAATTGCATGGGGACTCAACACCTACGGACCTTTTCTCTCGTTATCATTGCCTAAACAAGAGAATATGACACTTGATCACATGTCGTTTACATTGCATGAGATGTAAATAATAGAGAGATGACTTATACAACATACGTGCAGAGGTTATATACAACAGCATGCCCAGGCAGGGGTCGGTGCCCGCACATACACATTGCACACCCCTCCCCACCCCACACACAGAGCAGTAATTCAGGGCTTCGAGCCATACATACAGCTCAGTGGTGGAGCGCCGCCTGCAACCCACGAAGCGTGCAAGAGGAGGACGAACCCAGACACGCTTCATTTTTACCAGAGCAGCTCAGGGGGCTGTGTTGTGCAGAACAAAATTCAGGAAACGACAAGAACAGGGTCGCCTGCCCCTGGATTAACATCGGAGTCACTGGAGGCCCTGCTCCCTTTGGGAATGTTTTGTGGAAGAGGTCTAGACAGAATCTGCTCCCCATGGCAGGTGGGGAGGAAGGAATAGGGCAGAAGCTGGGGTGTAGGCAGTGGGAGAGACAAGGTCTACTGAGGCATCTCTTCAGTCTAGGAAGTCCAACTATTTGCAAGTTAAAATAAAGGGATCAAGCCAGGGCATAACTAAGTGGCACAGCTTTAAATCCCAGTACCTGGGTGGCAGAGGCAGGTGGAGCTCTGTGAGTTTGAGGTCAGTCTGGTCTAAATGGCAAGTTCCAGGCCAGGCAACATAGTAAGACCCTGTCTCAAAAATAAAATAAAAATAAACAAGCAAATAAATGAAAAAATGAATAAATCAGAGAAGCTAAACAGTTTGCAAGTTAAGGTAGGTAGGGGTAGAGTCCTTGTAAACATTCTAGACACTTGGTTGTAATTTTTTGTTTGTTTTTTGAGAGAGGGTTTTTCTGTGTAGCCCTGACTGTCCTGGAACTCACTCTGTAGACTAGGCTGGCCTCGAACTCAGAGATCCACCTGCCTCTGCCTCCCGAGTGCTGGGATTAAAAGCCTGTGCTACCACCACCTAGATGGGACATAATATTCTTAGTCTTTGCTTTCCTGTTGCTTGTTCTCCCAGGGGCGACAAACGACAAGCAAGTCTGCAAATGAAGACATAAATTAACTTGAGCTTTTGATGAGGATTTTAGAAACACCAAATCGCATGAGAGACAGCAGGGTGACGTCCGGAGTCTGCTTCTTGAAAGAATGATATTTACTTGGAAGCCCGCAGACCAAGGAGTGAGGAGGGGCTCTCCAGGGAAAGACAACAGGGCAAAGGTCCCAGGTGAGACAGCTTAGCTGTAAACCACCCAGGGCCATCTGTGGGAGGAAGGCAAAAGGGTCATGAGGAAGCCTGAGTTAGAACACCACAGCAGTAAACAGGCCAGCAAGGGCAATTCTGTCCTGATGAATGTGAGGACAACTAGGTGAGAGGTACTGGTGGACTCAGGGCTTTTTGTTTGTTTTTTAAATCCACCTGTCTGTCTGTGCACTGTGTGTGTGCCTGGTGCCTGTGGAGGACCGAAGTTGTAGCTCCCCTCGAACTGGAATTTGGGGTGACTGTGAGTTTCCCTGCCATGTGGATGCTGGGAACTGTACCCAGGTCCTCCGCAAGAGCAGACAGTGCTCTGAACTTCTGAACCATCTCTCTACCCACCACCCAAAGCCCCCCCCCCAACTATTTTAGAGATAAAACCCAACAGACGTAATGCTCCAGGAGACTAAAGGGGAGGAATGAGTAGTTGATTCCAAAGCCCCTTAAGTAGACATGTTCAGAACACCCAGCAAACGCCAGGGCATGTTCATGCTGTTGGACACAAAAAGCCTAAGACATAGAGGGAGCCAGTCCTCATGGAGGGCAAATATAGAGAGATTTACCCTGGATCCCAAGTAAGAGAAATTTGCTCACTGGTGCCCCAAGGGTGAGAGTGATTAATTCCTGCTTGTGCCCTTGAAAAGAAGAGATATCAGAGAAAGAGGTCAGGCTAGATTCTATGGGAGGCTGGTCTAGATGTGAAGGAAGGAAACTGAGAAACAGAATTCTAACACCTTGTTTTTTCCTTTGGGCTGGGGGCATCCGCGTGCTTGGAGGAGGTCACAGATCTCAAGGCTTAAAAAAATGGCGTGTTTTTTGGTTTTTTCCAAACCATTCACATGGCTAAATTTACGCCTTAAACATCTGACTTGATGACCTGATCTTAGCCATAGGGCACTTTATGCCCATGTGAAGGCATACATATGTGGCTCCCAGGTCATTTCCCCCAGATGCTTCATATTGCTTTATTATTCACTCAATAGCATTTGATTTCCTTTTATATGTGTTTGTGTATGTATGTGTGCCATGGGATGCATGTTGGGGTCAGAGGACAACTTTTAAGAGTGAGTTCTCTCCTTTAATATGTGGATCCTGGGATCGAACTCAGGTCGTCAGGTCATCAGGCTTGGTGGCAAAGTGTCTTCACTTACAGAGCCCCTCTTGCTAGCATCATTCAGTGACATTTACCAGCGTTTATTGTATGCAGGGCAGAGGACACACAATTTTTGAATGAGATGGTTAAGAGCATGTAAGAGCATCTCACCTCAGATGTTTTGTAACTGTCTAAAGATTTCTGACACCTCTAGTCTCCAGGGGCACATGCACACACACACATTGTTAGAAGTACAGTAAGTCTTTTATAAGTGACTGATGAGTGCATGACAAAAGTGCGCATGCTTGAACGAATAAGTAAATAATTTAGCTTGTTGATTCTAGAAACAAGATTTAACTTAAAAAATTGAGAATTTAGGTGGGCATGGTAGTGCATGCCTTTAATTCCAGCACTCTGGGAGATAGAGGCAGTTGGATCTCTGTGAGTTAGAGGCCAGCTTTGTTTACAAAGTGAGTCCAGGCTAGCCAAGGCTACAGTGAGAAACCCTGTCTTGAAAAAGTGAGAGAGAGAGAAAGAGAGAGAATTGCATTGCAAAAGGTAGCTTCACCTTTAGCATCAAAACAGCTTTGGAGCCACCTAGATGGCCCACAGTCAAAGTGGCCATTGCCTGTTGCAGCAAGCGATGAGTCAGGCCCTGGGTGAGCATGCCAAGTGCTTTTCTCCTTTACTTTTCTTGCACGCCACCCCCAGAAGCATGTGCGTCCCCCTCACTGCACAGATGAGCAAACAGGCTTTGGGAAGTCTTGCTACTCCATAATGATTCTTCCCGCTCTTCCAGAAGACACTGTTCTGACAAAAGATTACTTCATCCTTCACACCTGTGTTTTGGTTACTGCCAGAGGTAGCAGTGTATGCCTACTTTTGGTGCTGGAACACAGCACCAAAATGTGTTTTCAAGTAGAGAAATGACTGCAGCACCTAGCCAGAGTCCACCTTCATCATTTCCCTTCTTCCTGCAGAGTAACCAGTCAAAGACTGTTGAGAATCTCTCTATGAACCAACTGACAAATAAGAACCTGTGCAGCCCATGGCGGTACCTGCCTGTGATCCCAGCACTAGCAAAGCCCAGGAAAGACACCGTGAACTTGAACCCAGCCTGGGCTACAGAATAAGACCCTGTCTCAGAACAAGACATAAAGGGATGGTCTGCTATGCGAAATAAAGAATTACAAGACACAGTGTCTAGATTTAAAACACAAGCTTTGCATGTAGAGTAAGAAACACAGGCGATCTTGAAAAGGCAAATACACTAGTGCTCCGCCAGGTCCAACATTGTCTAGTACGGTCAAAAGGCTTGGGAGAGACAGGCTATTGGGAGCCATCTGAGAGAAGGGAAAGCAACATTTGTTGAACTTTAAGAAAGTAACAAACTGAGTATGGCGGCACATGCATTTAATTCAGCACTCAGGAGGAAGAGGCGGGTAGATCTCTGAGTTCAAGGCCGGCCTGGTCTACATAGCAAGTGTCAGGCTAGCCGGAGCTGATACTGAGACTCTGTCCCCAAAATATAAAATAAGTAAGGTAAAAGAAGACATATTTATTGTGTGTTAGACTCTCCAAGTGAGTTATTTTAATCTAGTAATCAATTTCTGATTAACCTATTAATCATTTTCTCATTTTCTGAGCTTCTCCTGCATGTATACAAAGCCCCTTACTATTTGTCATTGGCAAAAGAAAGACGAGCATGATTTTGTCCCTGTCCTCACTGTTAGAATTACACATGTTTATGGACAGCCGTGGCACAAGGCTATCAACACAGTAGGCCATATAAGTGATTGTCCAGTCCACACTGGGAACTGTAGAAAATAAACAGTTGCCCTGGAAAAATCCAGACTGCTCGGAGCCAACCTGCCAGGAGCATCCTAGCAACAAAAGAGCTCCGTGTAGGAGTGCAGAGGAGCACGTGAAACGGATCAGCAATGCTCAGCGGGAGAAGTGGATTTGAGTTGGGCTGGGCGCAAGCAGTAAGCGCGACACTGGAAATGAACGGAATGCTGAATGAGGGAGAGGGCCACGTCTTTAAATACAATGATGTATGCACACATTCAAGCCAGACAGCAGGGCGGTGCACATCTGTGATCCTAGCACTTAGGAGACTAGAGCAGGAAGACCACCGCAGTGGGGACCACTGTCAGGGCTACTTAACAAGACCTCAAAATAGAAAAAGAAAAAAAAAATGGGAGGCTGGAGAGATGACTCCACAGTTAAGAGCACTGGCTGCTCTTGCACAGGAAAATAGTGCACAGACATGAGTGCAGGCAAAACATATACAAATAAAAGAAATAAAGCTAGTAAATAAATAATTTTTAAATCCTAAGTATAGTCCTAACAGTGACTCAGAGCAGTAGGTCCAGCTCCACTTTTGTAGCCTCTGGTTTTGAAGAGAGATGGGGACTTCATTTTATTCTCTCAGTAATAGAGAAGCATTTTAAAGTCTCTCAGGCTGGCTGATGATCTGACTGGAAAATTCCTGTGCCTTCATGCGCACAATGGGCTAGGGAGGGAGAGGCAGAGGAAGTCTAGAAAGCTCCTGGAGTAGTCCAAACCAGAGAGAGGGAGACAGAGAGCGAGAACAAAACAGAAACCTCCCAGCTTGGGACAGTGGCAGCAACGATGGGTGTGAGTGTGGAAGTGATAATATAGAGGGAGAAGTTGCAGGCTTTTCCCACCTGGCAGAGCTGGTCCCAGGAGACCATTAGCTGGGCATGAATGAGGGAGGGAAGATTGCTTCAGTTTGTGGATTAAAACAGATAAAAACCCGTGGGATCAAGGGGGATCAATTCAGGCTACAGGCCAACCTCGGCTACAGAAGACCCTGATTCACACAAACAGAACAATGGAGAAAATGTTGAGCATAAGTAAAAGTTGAGGGGAAGATCTAACAAAGGGAGATTCTAAGAACCGGAAGGTATGACAGAATTATTTCAGGAGGGGCTGGGCATGGTGAAGCAGGCCTTTGATCTCAGCCTCAGGAGGGCAGAGGCAAGTTCTAGGGCAGCTAGAGCTACAGAGTAAGACCCTGTCTCTAAATAAACAAATAGACTGGGGCCAGCAAAATGGTTCAGTGAGTAAAGGCACTTTGCTGTCAGTGGATGCAAGCCCAGCAACTAGAATTTATCTCCGGAACCCAAGTGAAGGCAAATGGAGTGGACTCAGTCCAGAGTTGTCCTCTATCCTCTACACCCACACTGTGAACAGCTGTACCCTGCATACATGCAAAACAATACCATTTATTTATTTATTTATTTATTTGAGTCAGGGTCTCTCTGTCTAGCTTGGTTTTCCTAAAACTTGCTATGTAGACCAGGCTAGCCTCAAACTCAACAGAGATCTGCCTGCCTCTGCCTCCCCAATACTGGGATTAAAGATGTACACCATCATGCTCTGCTTCAGACCTCATTTTTTTTTGTTTGTTTGTTTGTTTTGCTGTTTCTAGATACAGGGTTTCTCTGTGTAACAGCCCTGGCTGCCCTGGAGCTCACTCTGCAGACCAAGGTAGCTTTGAACTCACAGAGATCCACCTGCCTCTGCCTCCCGAGTGCTGGGATTAAAGGTGTGCACTTTCAGGTCTCATTTTTAAAATGAATTCTACTTTCAAGAGCTGGGCACACTTCATGGCTGTTCAGGCTCTTTGCTATGCACTTAGAGAAGAATGTTCAGAAACAGCATCTTGTTATGGGTGTGGGCACAGTAGGGACTTCGTACTCATGCTAGCATTCCAGCAGATCAACAGGGTCACAATGCTATTTTTCAGCAACTGCCCCAGAACTAACTTGGAAAGTCCCCAAGGGGACGCAGGCATCTGGCATGAAGACTGTGTCAATTTTTTCTTGATCTGACTAGACCAAAGTGCATGTATGCCTAAACAATTAGTTTCCAGATTTCACTGTTTTCTCAGCCACACATTATTCTCAAATTAATAAAGAAGTAAAAGCTAGTAGTGCACAGTAATCTTAGGAAAACAGAAGGGCAAAAGGATTAGCAAGACCTCTGGGTGATGACCAGGCCTTGCCATGTGGGACCTGATGAGGCCCAAAGACAGCTGGCAAGCTGAGCTGGCTAAGGATGGTGAGAGAGAATAAAACCCTGAAAATGACATCCGTTCTCCTTTGTCTATTGCTAAAGGACTTTTCAGTTTGTTTACTCTAGAAGTGCTTTCTATATCATTTTCCTGAAAAAGTATACATTTTATAAATGTGAAGATACTTTGTGCATTAGCAAATACCTCACTTTTATTGTTACTTTTTTGTGTACATGGGTGTCTTGCCTGCAGTATGGTAAGGTATGTATGTGCCTGGTCCAGAAGCCCTTCGGACCTACCAGAACTGGAATGAACTGTCATATGGGTGCTGGGAATTGAACCCAGGTCCTCTTCAAGGGTAGCTTCTGACTTCTGAGCCATCTTTCAAGACCCTCATTTGTGTTTTCTAAAATCACATTTAATTTTTCATGTGGACAGACACGTGAGGTTAAGGAGAACTGGTAGGATTAAGTTCTGGTCCTGAAGGTCAGACTGAGATTGTCAGGTTTAGTGGCAAACATTTTACCCACTGGGAAACCTCCACTTTTTAAAGAAATACTTTTTAAGATGTCCTTATTTATGAGTGCTCTATCTCCATGTGTACCTGCACAACAGAACATAGTATCCAATTCTGTTATAGATGGTTGTGAGCCATCGTGTAGGTGCTGGGACTTGAACTTAAGACCACTGGAAGAGCAGCCAGTGTTCTTAACCACTGAGCACTGGGCAGTGGTTAACCACTGAGCATCTGTCCAACACCCTCCCCCCCTTAAAAAAATACAGGGTTTCACCATGTATCTCTGGCTGGCTTCAAATTCACAGAGATCTGCCTGTCTCTGCCTCCCAAGTGCTGGAATTAAGGATGTGTCACAGAAGCCTGGTCCCAAAAAAGTATTTTTAAAGAAAGTAATGGATTATAATTCACCTCAAAAATAAGAATCTGGGCTAGAAGTTTAGCTTAATGCGAATCTGTTTGAACTAGGGAGAAAAAAAAAGTATTATGATCCAATTGGATGGATCTCTCAACCATTAAAACTGAACCAGGACAGCCAGGGAAACACAAATAAACTGTCTCAAAAACAAACAAGCAAACAAAACCCCAGAAAAAAAACAAAAAACAGGACAAACAAGGCCTCATACCTTTTCTTAAGAGATCACTTAGCCGCTCTCCAGGGTGAGCAAGCACCAGGTACAGGCCTATTCCCTTCCATGAATAGCTGTTTTAAAATCTGGGTGGGAGATGACATGCTTTAAACTCAGAAATGCAAAAGCTAAAATAATAAATATAAACAATTAAGAGCGCTGGGTGGGGTGGCACACACTTGTAAATCCCAGCTCTGAGTTACAGGTTAGCTAGAGCTACAAGGCAAAAACCTGTCTCAGGACAATAAAGGGGAGTCTTTGCTCTGTGGAACTGAATCAGAATCACCAAGTGACTAAACACTGCTATTTATTCAGAGCTTGCTATGGTAATGGGGTCAGCAAGCATCCGCTGGCACTTGTCAAAGACCTGGGCCCTCAAGGAAAAAATAATTAGGAAAGTGTTACAATCGAAGGGGGGAAAATTTGGGGGGGGTGGGAGGGAAAGGAGGCTCCAGCCTTATTCTGATTGGATGTTGCTGTCTGGAAAGCAGGAGGAGGGCTAGAAGCAGGCAGTCATTGGTTTAGAGAGCGTATTTGGCTTTCTCTGATTGGTCTCAAGTTGGAAGCAGCGGCAAAAAATATGGAAGCTGCCAGTCTGTGACTAAGTGTTGACTGTCCAGAGGCCATTAACGTCGGTGTTCTAGGATGGAGTCCTACTGTCACATATGGTTTGACCATTGTCAGCATTTCCAGCCCCGCAGCTGCGTGAGACCAAGTTTTTACTTTCCCTTTGGCCCAGCTCGATTTTGATCTCCAAATGTTTCCCTTGGAACGAGAGGGCTTTTTCTGTTAAGGACATTAGGATCTGAACACCACAGAAACAAATGCACAGATCTTCTTGGGTGAAAGGGCAGGCAAAGCTCCCGGCTTCCCACTTTCACAGTAAGTCCTCGCTCGCAGAGGCGGTCTGCCCTTCTTTCTAGAAAGTAACACTGCGGGCAGGAGGTCACCTCGCCTGCACTCTGGGCGTGGGGGGGTGGGGGTGCCCACGACCGAGGGCGCGCTCCCGGCTCCCGCTTTCCCCGGGAGCGGGCTCGGGGCCGGCGGCCTGTCCCCGCAGCCTCCCCGATCGCGCCGGCCCCACTTGCGCGCGTCCCGCCCCGCAGCAGCCGCCCGGCCATCCCGGCTCAGCTTCCCGACCGGAGCCCGCCTCGGGCTGCCCTCCGAGGGCGTCCCCGGGTCAGGAGCCGGCAGACGTCCCGCCGGGCCCCGACCCGCCAGCCCCGCTTCGGAGGGACGGAGAGGCGAGGGCGAGGCTGTCGCCGGCCACCATTCGCTCCCCGGCCGCCGTGTGTCCTCGGCTCTGCAGGCAAGCCCGTCCGTCCCGAGGGCAGCCCCCGCGTCCCCCCGAGCTCGGCCCCGTCGGAGGAGGGTCCGTCCCGACCCTCGGCCGCCCGCGCCCAGGCAGCCGTGACGCCGCGGCGGCCGCAGCGGCCGGGCTCTCGCCATCTTGTGTGGAGGAGGAGGAGCCGCGGCCGCCGCCATGCGGAGAGGCTGGGGAGGAGGGAGGGAGGCGACGGCGGCGGGCGCGCGGGAGGGGACGGAGGAGCGGAGCCCGCTCAGCCCGGCGGCGACTTCGGGGGCGCCGACACCGCGGGCCGCGGCCGAGGTAGCGCGGGGGTGGCGGCGGCGGCGGCCGAGGCGCGGGCGGCGCGGCGGGGGCGGGGGCGGGGCGGCGGGCGGCGCGGCGAGGGGCCGGGTGGGGGCGGGCGGAGGTTTCCGAGGAGGAAGGAGCCGCCGCCATTTTGGGAGCTTCGAGTCAACAATAAAGGACCGAGGGCGCGGAGCGGGAGTGGCCTCGGTGGTAGGACTCGGGCCCCGGCCGCGGGGCGTGGGGGTGAGGCGGTGTGGTCGGGGTCGGCGGGGCCGTGGGGGTCGCGGGGGAGCCCCCCACGGCGGGCCGGCGTCCGGGCGCGCTTGGAGGCGGAAGCCCCGAGGCCCAGGCCCGGCCCTGGGTGGACGGGCGGCCGGGCGGCCGGGCGGCCGCTGGGTGTCGCGGGGGGCGGCGGAGGGGAGTGGAACCGAGGAACGCGGTGCGCGGCGGGGTCCGCCGGAGGAGCGGCGGCGGTGCTCGGGCCGGGCCGGGGGGTGGACGGGGCGGCGGGCCGGGCGGCGGGAGCCGGGCTGGGAGGACGCGGCGGCCCGTGTGGGGGGCGGCAGGGCTGTGCTGTCCGGAGCCCGGGCCGGGAGAGGACCCGCGGCGGCCCGCTTGCAAGTCGGGCCTTCCGGATCGGTGGGGAGCTAGGGTTTCGGGAGACTCTGGGGCTTGGGGGCGAGGCGGGGCGGTCCAGTTTCGGGGTTCTCTTCCGGGCTCGCTGAGGGGAGTCCCTATTGTCTCCCACTCGCGGAGCTGGTTCCGGCTCTTGTGGCGCAGATAGGATTGCAGGGCAGCAGCCCTTTCGCGTTTGCTCTGAGGGAGCTGGATTTAAAGGAGAGTGGAGTTGGGGGAGGGGGCTAGGAATTACTGCCCTACAGTTACTGGACTCCCATCCTTGGCTCGGCTTTTCCCTTCCCCTCGACCCCCTTTTCCTCCGGGGCAGCCCCACTCACTCCAACTTCCTGCCGAGGCTTGGAGAAACTGCGCTGCATTTGCAAACAAAAGCCCTTGTTGGAGCTGATGGTACAGTTTTGGGTGTGAAACTGTCAATTTGCTAACCACGTTCTGGGCTGGGCTGTAATTAACTCCGTCGAGGACTCCCAACTGGGTCTACGTTCCTTCGTGGGGTGTTTTTGTTTTTGTTTTTTTTAATGTAGGAATATTACTTGCAAATTTAAATTGGGAAGTGGTAGGGAGAGTATTTTCTCCACCGAGTCGTAAACTGCAGTGCAGGTGTCAGTTTAAGAAGGGGGCAGCTATGGAGTCTCCTTGGATTTAGGGCGGTAGGAGGTCTTACTGTGTGCGGGGTGCGGGGTGTTCCGAGGTTGCCCCCTTCATCCTCTTAGTGCTGTAGAAACGGTGAACCTCCCTGTTGGACGGACCCGATACTGTTGATCATAAGCTGTCAGTATAGGAAATAGCTGGCAGCAGAACAAATAACTTCATGTGATAGCATTTTTAAGCAAGATGATTTGTATAAAGTTTTTTGTTTGTTTGCTTTAGCAAACAGCGTGTTTGCTTAAAAAAAAAAAAACTTGGTATCTTTTGACTTGAAAATTTTGGATTTGGGATACACTTGATGTATGGCAAAAATAACCAGCACTGATTAAACGAGTGTTTTGGGAGAGGGTGAAATATAAGGGGGTTACAAAATAAACCAAAGAAGTTGGGCTTGTGTTCTGTCTGGCCCTTAGCAATTTTTTATTTACCAAGTTTTGAGATTTCCACTTGGGGAACAATTTAAAATACAGGAGGTTGACCAACTCTTTCTTAAAGTAACTGTTAATTAGACTTGGTACTCCGGGTGATTTGGGAGAATTTTATTAAACCTACACGTTTGTTTAACCCTCTGGTTTTTCTTTCCTCTTTAATTACAGGAAATCCTCCTCCCCTCCCTTTTGAACTTTGTTAAAGTAGGTTATACTTTTTGGAAAGTATATTGAAAGGCAACACTAAGCTTTTAGTATTGAGGGGTTTTGTTTTTTTAATAGTTGAAGAGGGTCTTAGAGATTTTCAAGTGAAAGATTTTTTGATATGTAGACTGTTCCATACAGATCTTTTGACTGCTTGATTTATTTTTGTAAGGACAAAATTCAATGGGGGGAAAAAGACACTTCTCTAGTTGAAAATGGTCAGAAAACTTTTTTTAATTTGAAAACAGTCTTATTTAAGGACTCTTGGTTGCTGTCAGAAACAGAAAAATGTTAACGAATTGTCTAGGTCAGATCTAGATTTACATTAAATTGCTATTTCAAGACTTAATGCAGTTAATTAAGGACTTGGAGAGAATTCATCAGAAAGGAGATTGAATCACATATTTTGAAAGTGAATTTGAATTGTATTAATAGTATTTTTCTGCCTCATTTTCTCTTGATGGCTTTGTTCTAAAAATTTTAATGTTTGTAGATGGGTTTTTAAGGCAGTTCTTCCCTGTGTCTTATCTGTCTTAACTAGTGATTTGACCTGAGTGTGGCTGTTAGTAGTTCTTTAAGGATGAACATTCCATTAAAAGGGAACAATTTTCCCCCTTGACTTTGCTGTTTAATAATTTAACTTTTTTTTCTTTTTTTCAGATTGAAGTAAGTGAATTCAGATAAAATTCAAGCTTGTTAGAGGGCTTTAAAAAAATCAGTTGATTCGGTGCATGAGAGCAAGTTAACTACTGCTGCTTACTGTTGAGAGACTTACAGGTGCTTGCCTGAATTGCAATAAAGGACTCAAATATTGAGCAAGACTTATTTATCTCTTCATTTTGGAGAGCTTCATAAACTGTTATTACAGTTTCTCTACTGACTTTGAAAAGTTTGGAGTTTGAAAGAGACACCTTTGCAGTTAACAAAGCATGAGCACGGCCAGAACAGAGAACCCTGTTATAATGGGTCTGTCCAGTCAGAATGGCCAGCTGAGGGGCCCTGTGAAGGCCAGTGGTGGCCCTGGAGGAGGGGGCACACAGACGCAGCAACAGATGAACCAGTTGAAAAACACCAGCACAATCAATAATGGCACTCAGCAGCAAGCACAGAGTATGGCCGCCACTATTAAGTAAGTGTGAGAAGACTTGGAGACCTATGGTTTCTGATTATTTCTCTTGTTGACTACTTTATGCCTTAAATTAACCATTTTGATTGCAGGTGGAGGACAGATGACTCTGTTACAGTCATTAGGTGTTTGTAATATAGTAATGTAATGTCTACTATAATTAACCTGGCACATGATGAACATAGGTTTCTATGAATTACTATGTTTAGAATATGCTGTTCGTAGTTCAGTGTAGAAGTTAACACTTGGAAATGTGACTAAAATGGTCCCGTTCTGTTTGTTTTTGAGCAGGTTTACTTTGTAGCCCAGGCTGACCTGGAATTCATGGCAGTCTTCCTGTTTTAGTCTCCAAAGTACTGGGGTTAACACATGTAATCCACTACACCCCACCTTTTTTTTTTTTTTTGCTAGCTTACCACTGTAATACCCTGGTTTGTACAACAGCTAGACTGTTTGAAATTTTGGAAAAGACGATTTATTTTAAATACTTATAAAGATTTTAAGAATTTGGTCATTTCACTTGCATGTATGTCTGTATACCACATGCATGTGTGGTGTTCATACAGACGCGAAGTGTATGTTGAATTCATTGAAACTGGAGTTAGAAATGATGGTGAGTCTTCTGGTGGGTGCTTGGAATTGAACCTGGGCCAGTGCTCTTAACCAGTGAACCATTTATTCAGCCCCTTGAAAAGGCAAATATTAAAACTTTCTTTTTTTTTTTTAGGACAGGCTCGCCAGTCAGTAGTAGGAGCCAGATGCAGGTGGATTTCTCAGTTCTAGACCAGCCTAGTCTACAGAGCCAAGTTCCAGGACAGCCAGGGCTACACAGAGAAACCCTGTCTTGCTGGACTTAAACACTCCACATAACACACGCATAGAAAGGTTCATTTTATTTTAATAGTTTTTCAAGACAGGGTGTGTAGTCCTCTATAGATCAGGCTGACCTTGAACTCATAGATCTGCCTGCCTCTGCCTCCTGAGTGCTGGGATAAAGGTGTGGGCCACCATTACCCAGGTCAGGTCTCATTTTATAATCTTGGCAGCTGGGCTGGAACTTGGTATGTAAACCAGGCTGGAAGTTGATGGGCTTTGAACTTCCTATTTAGGTGAGACTAGGCTCAAGCTTCCTATGAGTATTAGAATTATAGTTGCACACCACTGTCCCCACGTCACGGGCATTCTAAGCTCCTCAGTATATTCACTCAAACTTTGCGCATGCCTTGTTTCATTTGTGGAATTAACCCAGGTATGGTGACTAGGGCTGAGTGAGGATTGCTTCAGTTATATAGTGTTTAAGGCTTAGCATGTCCTACATAGTAATACTGTTTCAGTCCTTGGTAGCCCCACTACCAAGACAGTGTTTCTTCTCTGGGCTATTGTTTTTGTTTTGTTTTGTTTTTTTCTTTCTTTTATAAATATATAAAAATCATTGGAATTTAGGATTTTGAACTCTTGGGAATGTACTTTTTTTGGACGTCTTAAATTCATTTGTTAAACTTAAAATTTTGTCATCTTTCTGTATAGTTGGGTTTTTTCTTGTGCTTGTTTTTGAGATGAGATCTTTTTTGTTTTGTTTTCTTTTTTTGAGACAGGGTTTCTCTGTGTAGCCTTGGCTGTTCTGCAGACCTGGTCTTGCAGACCAGGCTGGCCTTTTAATTTAGATTCACCTACCTCTACCTCCTGAGTGCTGGGAATTACAGTCTGACAACACCTTGCCTGGCTCTGGAGATAAGATCTTGCTATAAAGAAGTTCAGCCTACTTGTTGCTGGAGCTGTGAAACCCAAACTGGCCTTGAACTTGTGACCCAGTTATCTCAGACCTCCCAAGTGATGAGATTTACAGGCATAGATCACCATGCTTAGCTCACTACAGAAATTTTTTTCAGCAGGATTTGTAGGTTATCTCTAAGTGTTTGTTTGGCAGTGGACATGTCTTTAATCCCAGCATCCAGGAGGCAGAGGCAGGTGATTTTCTTTGACGCCAGCCCAGTCTCCAGAGCGAGTCCCAGGTCAGCCAAGGCTACACAGAGAACCCCAAAAAGAAAGAAAGACACTATCACTCTAAAGATTGATTTATAAGGAATTAACATTAAAAACCTTACCCCAATGGAAGTTGGGCTTCTGTTAAAAGTATAGATGTACATAAGAATGATTTAACGTTTACAGACCTTCATATAGTGATACTTTGGTTTATTGACTTGTTTTTTCTTTTTTTTTTATTATTTTCTATTACAATTTATTCACTTTGTATCCCAGTTGTAGTCCCCTCCCAATCCCACCTTCCCTTTTCTCCACCCGTGCCCCTCCTCAGGTCCACTGATACAGGAGGTCCAGGTCTCCGTAGCTCTGCCCTGGTTGAGTGCAGGGATTATAGGTGTATGTCATCCTAAATTTGAGCCGTATTAGGGGTTTTGTAACCTGGAACTTTCTAGGAAAAAGTAGTCTTCCCTGGCTCCTAGAATGTATAGATTATTGCTATGCAATTCACTGTTGGTCTCTAAGAAATCCCACTTTGTTGTTTCTATTTGAGACAGGACCACACTGTATAACCCTGGCCAGCCTGGAACTCTGTATATAGATCAAGCTGCCCTCGAACTTGAGATCTGCCTGCCTATGCTTCCCAATTGCAGAGATTAGAGGCATAATAGGATTGGTTTTTAACTATATAGAAATTAGAACATTTTCTAAGTTGTAGTTTATTTTAACGCATACACATAGACAAGCAAAATTTGGCTCCTTCATTCCTAAGGGCAGGTAGACAGATACGTATGAAAGTATTGTTCACTTAAAATTTTTGATTTGAGATGATAGTTTCGCTTCTGGAATTAGTAGTTTCCTTTCAGTTCTTTTGTCTTTTTCCACATTTTAGTGTGTCGTCTCTTTGAAGCCATCTGAATTTCACCAGATGTTTTAGAACTTTTTTTAAAAATATATTTATCTTTATTTTATATGTATTGGAGTGAAGGTGTCAGATCCCTTGGAATGGGCATTACAGACAGTTATAAGAGCCATGTCGGTGCTTAGGAATTGAACCTGGGTCCTTTGAAAGAGCAGACAGTGCTCTTAACTGCTGAGCCATCTCTCCAGCCCCGTTTTAAAACTCTTTAGTACTTCTCTCTATTGCCTATTTTCTCGCCTTGGTTTTTCATTTTTAAGATATAATTGAGTAAAGGCTGGAGAGATGGCTTAATGTTTAGGAGTACTGGCTGCTCATCCAGAGGACCCAGGTTCAATTCACAGCACCCACATGGCACCTCACAACTGGGTGTAACTCCAGGTCCAGAGGATCTGCACAGACATACAAGTCGAACAGCAAGGATATAATTGAGTATAATTTGTGGGCCAGTTTTTGCATGTATCTTATATATTGTTGTGAATTGTTAAATTTGATGGTGTTGCAAGCTGTTTTACTAGGTTATCAAATGTTTTTGCTTAGAAAGTTTAGAGGTGTAGGCTAAAGCAAAGGATCATGACTTCAAGGCCAGCCTGAGCTGTATAGTAGGCTCTTATGTAAAGAAAAGGAAAGAAAGGTGCCTGTGTTTGTACTTTATGTAGGCTCTAGCGTTAGATAAACCAAGCTTTGGGGTGTTGTAGGGACAGGTTCAAGCATCTCCAGGTGAAATGACTGAGATGTTTATAAATAGCTAATACTAAGTTATTTTTTTCGCCATAGTACTGACCGCTGTTAGACACCCAGTTTGTATATGAGAGACCAGAAGTTTGGGGAAGTTACTGATAAAGCGTCACAGAAAGAGTAGGAATAGAATCAAGGCTTAACCTCTGTTTGAAACTTCATGACTTGTGTGTGCTTTTGTGTTCTTTGTGTTGTTCAGACTAGCCTGGGATTTCCAGGCTCAGGTTCTGCCTCATTCTCCTGGGCAGCTGGAGCTACAGATACTCTTGGTTCTAACAAGAATCAATTAGTTACCAGAAGTTACAGAGTTGGATGACTATAGGGTGGGTACTGTGCCAAATTAGAAGGTACTTCCTATTTAAAGGGATCAGCTGTTGATTTAAGTTCTGGTTACTAGGTAGCCCAAGCTTGTCGGAAGACCTGGGCTCAGTTTCTTAGCATTACAAAAAAAGAAGAAAAAAGAAAAAGTTAATAGTTACTAAGTTCTACCAAACTGTTGCCATATAGGAATTTGAAACATTATTGCCAAAGTGTGTCTCCTGAACTGCTGTGGGTTGAAAGCAGCAGTTTTTTCAAGAAAATCCAGAATCTGAGCCTTTTAAAAAATTTAGCTGTTAAATGTTTGCAGCTCAAAAAACCAAAACAAAACTGTGTAGATGAAATAAGACATGCTTTGACAAACACTTGTGCTTCTACTCCTAAGCCCTTCTGTTCTTAAGTCCTCATCTTCCCAAGAACATGTTCCTTGAAGTTAATGATCTTGTTAATTATATTAACTGCTTGAGTGTGCTAAACTTACTGTGCTTTTTAGAGAGACAATACTGTTTGAGTGTTTCATTTGTATTATTAAGAGGAAGCAATGGATTGTGGTAATTTCATGTTTACTACATTCTCTCTAGACCTGGTGATGACTGGAAAAAGACTTTAAAACTCCCTCCAAAAGATCTAAGAATCAAAACTTCGGTAAGTTGGTTTGTACAGTTAAACGGGAGAGTGGGCAGTTATAAGTAAAGGAGTTGCATGAAGTGACACTGTGGTTGTTTTATTTTGAGATAGTGTCCCATGTAGTCACAGGCTTACTGCAAACTCTTGGTTCTCCTTCCTTAGCTCATTTGTGCTAGGAGTACAGTTAGGTATGTGCCATCGGACTAGCAAGTAGATATGATTTAAGTGTCTTTAGTTTTTTAGATAGGGTTTCACTATTTAGCTGAGGCTATATGTATTGAAATGGTTGAAACTGTATAGTTACTAGATAATAGAGTGCCAGAAAAAAATCTTACCAGTCTTTGGTGGGATTATGAAATGGGGGTTAAATATGTCTGTTTGTGTACATATATATGCATATCTTTGTTGTTTTGTATTTCCAGGCAGTTTCTCTGTGTAGCTCTGGATTTCCTTGAACTAGCTCTAGACTAGGCTGGCCTCAAACTCATAGTGCTGGGATCAAAGGTGTGCACCACCACCATCCAGCTTGGCTGTATATCATAACCTAATTTTCTCAATATTTTTTTCCTCAGGCTCTCTGTGAGAGATTTAGGTTAGATATTATATATATGAGTGTGTAAGAACAGGCATTCAGAGAAATTCTTTTATTTCAGTATTCTCAACCAAGGGTAATATTTGTGACCAAGGAAACATTTAATAGTAACTAGAAATATTTTCTGTTATCATCCCTGGATTCTTACGGAATCGCCTCAAAACCGTTACCTGACCACAAATGTCAAAGCGCTGTGCTTGAGAAACCTGGATGTAGCCAAAGATATTGGTAGCTAGTGAGTAGGAGAACTACGGTTTGATTTCACATCTTGTAACTAATTGAATGTTATTTATGTAGAAATACTCTACTTCAGATTATGCACATTGGTGGCTTTGCCCAAAGGTCCATTTTTTTTAAGATTTATTTATTTATTATGTATGCAGAGTTCTGTCTACATGTACAACTGCACGACAGAAGAGGACACCAGATCTCATTATAGATGGTTGGGAGCCATCATGTGGTTGCTGGGAATTGAACTCAGGACCTTTGGAAGAGCAGTCAGTGCTCTTAACTAGTCCCCCAAAGGTCCATTTTTTAAGTGATATGTATTTGTTGAAAAAGTAGTTATTTTCCAGAAAAGTTAAAACAGTAGTAGGTCAGGCATAGTTTTTTAAGCATGCTATCTATGAAAGAATCCAGATTGTATTTTATTTTTATTTGTTTTATTTGATTAGGATGTGACCTCCACAAAAGGAAATGAGTTTGAAGATTACTGTTTGAAACGGGAGTTGCTAATGGGAATTTTTGAAATGGGCTGGGAAAAACCATCTCCTATTCAGGTATGTTCACTCTTTTGTTACCTGAAGGTTGTGTATCATGCATTATACACTTCGGCAATCTTAGAAAATAGTATGTATAGCTGGACTGTAGCACTCAGGAGGCTGAGGCAGGCAGATCTCTGAGTTTGAGGGCAGCCTGGTCTACAGAGTGAGTTCCGGGAGAGCCTGAGACCACAAAGATCCTGTCTTGAAAAACAAAACCAAAAAATAAATTAAAAAAAAATTTTTTTTAAACATAGGGGTTGTTTTGTCTGCGTGTATGTCTGGAATCTGCAGAAACAAGGGCCTCCGAGTCCCTGGAGCAGGAGTTAAAGATAATTGTAAAACCACCATGTGGGCTGGGAATTGAACTGCGTCTCCTGGAAGCCTAAGCAGTACACTGAACTGTTGAGCGACCTTTCCAGCTCCTACTTTTTTTTTTTTAACCTGTGGGAATAGCGTAACATGTCTTTGTATTTGTGTGTGCATACAGTATTTTTCAGAACTTTTTTGTAAATGTTTTTTGAGACAGGGTTTAGTCTAGTCCATACTAGCCTTGAATTTGAAATGTAGCTGAAAATGGCATTTGAGCTCTTGTTTCTTCAGCCTCCCAAATCTCAGATTACATGCAAACATCACCATCCCCAGCTTTTTTCTTGAACTTTTAAAAGGTTAAATTACAGAACCCTGTTCCTTTACCTGTGAGTCTTTCAGTATGTATTTCCTAAGAATAGAGATTTTGTGTGTGTGGGGGGGTCTTTTTTTGGTCATTGGTTGATATTTTTAATTTTTTGTTTTTGTATTTATTTTAATTTTACATTTTTTATGTGTGTGAGTGTTTTACCTGCATGTATGTTTATGTACCGCACAGTGCCTGAGATGACCAGACAAGGGTGTTGGATCTCTTGAAACTGGAGTTATAAGTGGTTGTGAACTGCCATGTGGATTCTGGGAATCTAATCTGGACTCTCTGGAAGAGCAGCCAGTGTTTTTGATTGCTGAGCCATCTGTTCATCCCCTGGATTGTTTTTAACATTTTGTGGACATGTAGAGGTCAGGGGAGCCAGTTCTTTTTCTACTCTGTAGGTTCGGGGATTAGACTCAGGCCGTTGCACTTAGCATCAAGGACCTTTAGTACAGTTGCTCGTGTTTTAGAACACCAACACCATAAAATTAATTTTGTTGCTACTTTATAACTTTGTAGTTGAGGCAGAAAAGGCTGGTGGAAGAGTGCTTGGCTATTGTGACCAAGATCCTTAGCATCACAAACTCCAAACACTCTTTTAAAGGCTCATATAAGGGCAGGTTCTTCTTTATAGGGACTAAATATGGAATGGCTGATCGAGCTAAAACTTACTACAGGCCAGACCAATGATCAAGGAAGACTAAAATTGGTAATTAGGAAAATTGCCATAATAATCAGGACAGTTTGATGAAAAGAAGCTATACAAGATAATCCAAATTAATGACATCACCAATCAGACTATATGCACCTTCAAATTCAACACCCAAAGAAACTTGTAACAGGAGTTTTGCAGTAATTTTGCTGAGAAAGCATGACTTGAGCCTAATCACAGGGACCCATTTTTAAACAGAAATGTCTGTTTTAAAAAAGTGGAAAAGGGGGCTGGAGAGATGGCTCAGCAGTTAAGAGCACTGTCTGCTCTTCCAAAGGTCATGAGTTCAATTCCCAGCAACCACATGGTGGCTCACAACCATCTGTAATGTGAACTGATTCCCTCTTCTGGCAGATGTAAATGCAGACTGAACACTCATATACATGAAATAAATAAATCTTTAAAAAAAAAAAAAGTGGAAAAGACTAGACATGTAGCCTAGTTGGTAGAATGTTCCCCCAGCTACACACGCACAAAAAAAAAAAAAACACCCCTGACTTTGCTATATAAACTGGACAAGATTTTATAGGCCTGAAATCCCAGCACTTTTTTATAGACTGATTGCAAGTTTAGGGTCATCCTTGGCTACAAAGAGTTTGAGGCCAGCTAGGATACATGAGACTGTATCTCAGAAAGCAACAGGGCCAACAAGGTGGCTTGTACAGAGTTGCTGAGTAGCTAAGCTGACTCCCAACTCAAGATCTTCCTGCTTTAACCTCCCAAGTGCTAGAGTTGTAGGCATGGACCGTCAAGCCTGTCTCTACCCACATGTCTTCTCCTTACACATGTTCTTTTCTTGGCTTTTCAAGACAGGATTTCTCTGGGTTGCCCTGGTTGTACTGAACTCTGTAGGTCAGGCTAGCCCTAAACTCAGCTCTGCCTGCTTCCTGCTGGGATTAAAGGCATGGAATACTATGCCTGTCTATTTATTACTTCTGTTTTCCCTTAAAATGAATAACCATCTTTTTTAGTGTTTAAGACTACAGGTTGGTGTGTGTATATATATATGTATGTATTGTGTTTTGTCTACATGTATACAAGTACATCAAGTACATGCAGATGTGCCTGGTGCTGTCTGAGGCCAGAAGAAACCCTTGTATCCTCTGGGACTGGAATTATAGCCAGCTTATTGTGAGCTGTCATGTGGGTGCTGGGAATTAAGCCCAGTTCCTTTAGAGGAGCATCTAACCACTGAGCCATCTCTTCAGTCCTGAGACTATAGTTTGAATAGATTTATTTATTCTATGCATGTGAGTGCTTTACCTCTGCAATGTGCAAGCCTGTTCCTGGAAGAGGTCAAAAGAGTGTCAGATCTGGAGTTAGAGATGTATGTGGATTCTGAGAACCAAATCTGGGTCCTCTGCAAGAGCAGCAGGTACTCTTAACCACAAAGCTATTTAATGGATATTTCTCCTCAAGATATTAAAGCCTTGATTAGATGTTTAAGCTGTCTACATTTGAATTGTGTGTATTTTGTTTCTGTTTTTCAGTGTCACTGTTTTTGTTGTTGTTGTTGCAAATGTATGTGTTTGTGTTTGGAAACAAGGCTTTACTTTGTAGCACATGCTGATCTGGAACTCACTGTATAGCCCAGGCTGTCCTTGGAGTTGCAACAGTCCACCTGGCTCAGCCTCCTAAGTACTGGGATTACAGGTATGAGTTATCAGTTCTCAGCTGTACTTTGTGTGGTGTGTGTATGTGCAGGCCAGAGAACAACCTTTAGATGTTACTCATCAGTCACCATCTACCTGTTTTTTGTTGATGTTTGAGACAGCATTTCTCTCTGTGGTATTAGTCACTAAGTAACCTAGACTGGTTTGTTAGTGAGCTCCAGGAGTCTGTTTGTCTTTGCCTTCCTAGGGTTGGGATTACACACCCCTGCTGTCTGTCATGCCTGGCTTTTTGACATAGGTTTTGGGAATCAAATTCAGGTTCTAGTGCTGTTGAAGCAGTACAGTAGTGAATGAGCTATTTCCCTAGCCCCTGAACAGCTTTGAAAGATGGAATTTAGTTGGAATTTGGCTGTAAGATTATTGGAGAATGAGGTATTTGAAATTGTTCTCAGGAGGTTTTACAGTGACAACTTGGAACCAGACACACAACAGATTGAGCCCGTACATCTCTCCAGATGTAGCCATCTGTAATGGTTACTCACTCTGAGCCTTGTGACCAGTAGAGTGACTTTATTCTAAACATAGAGTGTACTTCTTGCTGGGGCCTCGGAATCTGCTTTTCTCTGGTTATCACTGAACTAACTTTGAGATTCTGATTGTGAGATGGAGACTGTGCGTGTAAGATATGTGAAGATTAGAAGACAGTTTTGTCAGTCCTTGCCTTTTACTTTAAGGCAAGGGATCTCTTTCCTGTGTTCTTCCACCTCCCATCTCACCATAGAGTTCTGGGATTATAAATAAGGACTACCGTGCCTGGCTGAGCTTTTGTGTGGGTTTTGGGGATTCAAACTCAGGTCCTCATGCTTGTTCATATTAATTAAACTGTTACTAAACTAATCTTCAAATCTGTAGTTATCTGATGAGGCAAAGAAAGGACAGTCTATGACTGAGGGGAACATGGAAATTTGTTGCTATTAGCAGCAGAATCCTGTACACTGTCAAGAAAGCAAATTGCTTTGTCAACTAGGTCTAACAAGAATGAGTAGCTTATTCTCAGTAATTACAGCATTCTGAATCCTTTTTTTTTTTTCATTCTGAATCCTTTAGTGAGTTATTCTAACTAGTCATGGGTTTAAATAGGCTAAAAGAATTAAGATCTGTCTTCAGGTCTTGTATTCCTTTATTGTTGTCATAGTAAATTTGGATGTTTCTTACAGTGGCTTGGAAATTAATATCGTCTCCTTTCCCTCCCCCCTTCCTTTTCTTTAAAGAATTTTTTAAAAGATGTATTTATTTTATTTGCATTGGTGTTTTGCCTGCATGTCTGTGAGGACGCCAGATCCACTGGAACTAGAGTTAAGAGAAAGTTGTGTATTGCCCTGTGGGTGCTGAGGTTGAACCTGGTCCTCTGGAAAGGCAGCCAGTGCTCTTAACCGCTTAGCCATCTCTTCAGCCTTCCTTTCTTTTTTAAGACAAGTTCTTGTCTTAAACTTACCCTGGACTGGAATTTATAGAGGTCCACCTACCTCTGCCTCCTGAATGCAGGGGTTAAAGGAGTGCGCCACCATGCCAGCATCTTAGCTCTTGTTCTCTTTTCCTCGTGAAACCACATTGAAAATTAAGGTGGTTTTGTTCTTTTAATTTTGAAACAATCTGGTTTGGGCTTAGGATAGACCCAAACTCAAAGTAATCTTAAGTCCTGAAATTAAAGACTTGTGCCACCATGGTCAGTGAAATTAAAGTTTTTTTTTTTTTTATTGTTTTCTGGCTGTTTGTTTGTTTGTTTTTCAAGACAGAGTTTCTCTGTGTAGCTCTGGCTGTTCTAGAACTCTCCCTGTAGACCAGGCTGGCCTTGAACTCAGATCCAACTGCCTCTGCCTTCTTAGTGCTGGAACTAAAGGTGTGCACTGCTGCCTCTCGGCTTCTTATTTGTGTTTTTTGCAGTATGGGAATTGGGCTTTATCTCCACCCCCATCTTAACTCTTTTAATAATGTGGAACCAAGTAGTGTGTGGGTAGCCTGTTACAGTCGGTAAAAAGACAAGCCTGTGGCAATAATGGCAACTTCTGATACGACAAATTTGACTCGAAGCAGGAAGAAGACATTAAGACCAGAAGGTCAAAGCCAAGACTTTTCTGGTTCACTGTTTCACTGTGTATAGTAAACAGGAATCAACACTATCTGTGAAACTAAAAGCATTATCATTAAACTATTTTCAAGGTTTTGTTCTAACCATCTGGCACCCATCTGATGCCTCTGAATTCTAGGTAGAAAATACATCATTAATGTCTGGAGATATAGTTGCTTGCCTAGCATGTCTGAAGAGCCCTGAGTTTATGACCAGTGCTGCATAAGCAAGGTATCCTGGCACCATTATCCAGGTCTAGTGGTACATGCTTGCACTCGGAGCACTCAAGATAACTGTTCACAGTCATCCTCCGTATATAAGGAGGCCAGCTGGGCTACCTGAAATTCTGTGTGTAAAAGAAAGAAAAAAATACATGGTAGAGGATAAGAAGTCATGCTCTTTGTTACTTATTTCTGTAATAATTTTAAAAAACAGCTATTTTGATAATTGATTGATAGAGGTATATATCAATGATTGTGAATCTGTATTTCCATGGTGTTCTTGTTGTTTTGGTTTTACTTTTTAGAAATTTAAAATTTCGTATCCTCCTCACACATAAGTATGTAGTTGAAATATATTTAACTATTTGTTGCCTAAATTTCCAGTAAGCAAAAGGAATGGACTTTCCTTACTCTTGTTTTGTCACTTTGAACAGGACATTTGCTCCTGAACAACATTTCCAACATTTTGTTTTGTTTCAAGATAGTATATTAACAGCATAGCCCATGCCCTTAAGCTCAGAGCAGCCCTCCTGTTTCTACCTCCTGAGTACTGGGATCAAAGTCTTGAACTGCCATCCTCAATTCATTTTTTTGCTTTTAAAGTTTGCTGGAAATTATTTCTGGTATTGGGATGTGGAGGTGTGTACACTTGTAAATTCAGTAGCCTCGGTTTCATGATTTCAGGCTAGCCAAGGATACGTAATAACATAATAATTGTCTGAAGGGGGCGGGGTGGGGGCCTCTTGTTAGAGCTCAGTGATGAATGTTTGCCCAGCATGCACCAGACACCAATTTTAGTGCCAAATGAAGAAAAGTCTGAATTTCCAACCCAGGGTCTCACCGTGTAGTGCTGTCTGCTCCTAAACTCACAGAGACCCTCCTGCTTCTGCCTTGGTGCTGGGAATAAAGATGTATACCACCATTTTGTTGCCCTTAGCTCCCAGCCACCCCTGCCTAAGACTGAATTCTGTTTCTTAGCCTTTGTCAACAAGTATGAATAAGAATTCTGCCTTTTTACAGTGGCATGGTATATTGTGCTGATATTTTAAAATTTTTATTTATTACTGTGAATGTGGGCGTGTGGCTGCTATGACACATGTGGTGCCCACAGGACAGCTTTTAGTTGTTCTCCTTCCTTGTGAGTTTAAGTCAACAGGCAAGCACTTATCCCTGTCTTAGCTATTTCTGTTTCATCTTTCTGTTTATAATTTCTAAAATTTTTGTGTTTTTTTTAAATTAGTGTGAGAGAGAGAGCTCAAGGTCACACATTGCATACTTTCCAAGACACAAGTGGAAGTCAGAGCACATGTTTTAGGTATGGGACTCAGTTAAGCAGGGTTGCACATGTGCAAAAGATAAAAGATCTGAGCCACTTCACTGAGCTTAATATTAGCAGCTCATGTCACTAAACAGTGCTCAGGGCCTAAGGAAGGAGAGTCCCCCAGAGTTGGAGAACAGCCTTGGGCTCAGACAGAAAACCATATGAAAGAAACAAACCACTAAATGTTCGTGTGTGTGTGTGTGTGTGTGTGTGTGTGTTTTGTTTTTTAAAGGAAGGAACTGGGGTGAGGAAACAAACCACTATACAAGCAAGCACTAAATGTTTTTTGTGGGTTTTTTTTTTTTTTTTTTTTTGAGATAAATAAGGGAGAAAAACTTTTGTAAGGAAAAAAAAAATCAAGCTTTTTCTTCCCACCCTGAAAGATTTTATGCCTATAATGTCCAACAGTGGAGAGCGTTAGTAACAGTTGCTGCTCCTGCTCTTTACCTTGTTTTTTTCTGGAGTTACATGACCAAAGCTATTTGTCTCTGAAGTTCAATGATGTTGAGCCATTATATAAAGTTTTAGATTAAGAAATAAAGTGTTTTGCATTGTTAGCTGGGTTTTTATGGGGCTGGAGAGAGGTGGTTAATGATTAAGAGTACTTGATGCTTGCCATGGACCTGAGTTATGTTCCCAGCACCCAGTTAGGAGTTCTCAGTGACTGAAAATTACCTGCAACTCTAGAGACTCTTGACATTCTTCTGGATCCTCCTTGGAGTTGTTGGTGCCTTTTTTTTCCTGTTTATTTTTTAGACAAGCTCTTTTGTACGTCAGGCTGATGTTGAACCACTGTTCTTCCCTACTGGGGTTACAGGCATGAGCTACTTACTTTGTGGCCAGTTTTCATTTCTGACAGAAATATTCTTTTCTTGAGGACTGTTTACAGCCCTTTGAGAATATTTTCCTCTGTTGTTTTCTTTATATGCAGATACTTACCATGAACTTCTGTTTTTTGAGACAGGGTCTTTCTCTAAGAAGCCCTGGCTGCCAAAACCAGGCTGGGGTTGAACTCTGATCTTTCTTACTCTGCCTCTGGGATAAAAGGCTTGTACCAGCACGCCCAGCTCACTTACCCTATGTTATGCTGAGATTCAACTAAGATGTTGAATGTTTTCTCTAGGAACAGTTTTGGCAAACTTTTTTGGTTCATAATGATGTTAATGCTCATTGATCTTGCTAATCCACTTGAGTCTGCCATTCATACAAAATACAAACATAATACAGTTCAAAGCAGTCCCAAGAGGAGTATTGTTCATTGTAACTTAGAGAAGAGCCTAGTTATTCATAGTTAACTTTTTTTTATTCACAAGTAATTTTTGCATTACCTTGTCTTTTAGGAGGAGAGTATTCCCATTGCTTTATCTGGTAGGGATATCTTAGCTAGAGCAAAAAATGGAACAGGCAAAAGCGGTGCCTACCTCATTCCCTTACTTGAACGGCTGGACCTGAAGAAGGACAATATTCAAGGTTAGTTGGATAAAGTGTGGGGTAGGGAATCTGTCTGTACTTTCCTCCCCCTTCCTCTGCTCTTCTTTGTAGGAGGTTTATTTACTCTTGGTCAGAATTGATGCAATCTATACTTGTTACTGTCTTTACTCTCGTCTTACAGTATTTGGCGTAATTATCTAAAAATTATTCCCAACTTTTAAAGAGGACTTCCCATTTTCAGAGTACTTTTCTATGATTGATACACAGTTGATATTTAAGATAAGCAATGCAAGCTTTATTGCCCTATAGTTGGGAAAACTGAACTGTTAGGAGGTTAAGTGAGTTATTGCTTATGGCCTAGGAAACTGAATTCCCTTGTGTGGGCAGAGTTCCTTGTAGAAACAGTAAATGCTTATGCTGTGATGGCTTGAGCTTAGGGGATTTTGAGAGTTTAGAGAGTGGAAAATAAGCAAATTTATGTAGTTGTATCTGGAGTCAGTTCATATAATTAAGATTTCACCTCTAAAGCTTTTCTTATTTCCCAACTTTCAATTTATAACTATCTCTCCTTACTTTCATATGATGTAAATAAAACCTGAACAGGAGGCATTAACTGCTTAAGTATTTAGATTAGTGAATCTCTTCTGTCAAACAAATGTAGTTTAAGACTTTTAGATACAGTATGTCTATGTTATGTGTATATTATTAGACTTAATGCCTCAGTGAAATTATTTTTATAGCTTCTTAAACTTCTAAAATTGACATGTTCTTTCCTCCCCCTTCCTCTGTTCTTTGATATTTTCTAGCAATGGTGATTGTTCCCACTAGAGAACTTGCTCTACAGGTCAGTCAAATTTGCATCCAGGTCAGCAAACACATGGGAGGGGCCAAAGTGATGGCAACCACAGGAGGAACCAATTTACGGGATGACATAATGAGGCTTGATGATACAGGTAGGAAATGATTAGGTAGCACAGCTCTCTAATTGTAGTTACAAGTGTCTCCTTTTTATTTATTTTTCATACTTATTTTTAATTATATGAAAGGTGGGAGGTGATTCTGCACACAGGTGTGCAGGTGCCATGGGGAGGTCATTGGCCCCTGGGGCTAGAGTTACAGGCAGCTGTGCGCCACCTGATGTAGATGCTGGGAATTGAACTTGAATTTTCTGCAAGAGCAGCTCTTAACCACCAAACCATCTCCAGCCCCCAGGTGTTTTAGGAAACAACTAAAACATATTTTTAACAATTAATTGTGGAACTGAGGGTGGCTTGGTTAGTAAATTGCTTACCAAGCACACACAAAGCCCTGGGTGTTTCACCAACAAATAAACTGGATTCAGTGGCACATGCCTGTAATTCCAGCACTGGGGAAGTGAAATTAAGATGATCAAAAGTTCAAGGTCGGAACTCCACAAGCAGAGCAACAGAACCAAAAAATCTGAGCACAGGGGTCTTTCCTGAGACAGATACTCCAACCAAGGACTATACATGGAGATAACCTAAGACCCCTGCACAGATGTAGCCTATGGCAGTTCAGTATCCCTGTGGGTTCCATTGTAATAGGAACAGGGACTGTCTCTGGCATGAACTGATTGGCCTGCTCTTTAATTACCTCCCCCTGAGGGGGAAGCAGCCTTACCAGGCCACAGAAGAAGACAATGCAGCCACTCCTGATGAGACCTAATTGACTAGGATCAGAAGGAAGGAAAAGAAGACCTCCCCTATCAGTAGACTTGGGGAGGGGCATGCATGCAGAGGGTGGAAGAAAGGAGGGATTGGAACGGGAGGAGGGAGGGAACCGCACGGGGGATACAAAGTGAATAAATGTAATTAATAAAGGATTTTTTTTAAAAAAAATACTCACTTCATAATAAGTGTGAGGCCAGCCTGGAACACATGATACCCTGTCTTAACAAAACAAGAAATTAAGGAACAGAAGCACTGTGGTAGAAAATGAATAGTGAAAACATTTCTTTCTTTTAAGAGACAAAAAAATAGATAACTAAAAGGATTTTCAGCCTTATTAGTATTTTCAGTTTTTGTTTTCTTGAGACAGGTTCTCTCTGTAGATCAGGGTGTTCTCAAACCTGGAATTCACAGAGATCTGCCTGCCTCTGCCTTCAAAATGCTGGGATTAAGAATTTTTTAGTATTGTTTAATGTGGTTCAAAGTACCAGATTTATATTAAGTGTTCAAATTTTCAAGGTTGAAAGTATTAGTTATCAGTAATGTACATTTGTGGAAAACAGGCTGTTTTATAACACAAGTATACAATACACATGACAGTGTATTTCAGGTTATAAACTTACATTTTCAAGTAATTGGATAAATATAAGGATGTATATATACAGAGTTTTTTATTCTGGTGTGGTTTGTAGCACTGAAAAAGAAGGTAAATTTAAATATTTCATGAGATTGGCTAGATACAGTAAGGTATAGCTTTAGTGGATTGTCACAGTCAGTAAAGTAGCAGTGGTCCACAAGACTGACTTGTATTCTTTTTTTAATGAATGGCTCTCCATGGTAAAGTGCTAAGTGAAAAAGAATAACAAAATAGCAAGAGCAAGATCACATGTAAAATCAAGTTTTAGCCACAGTGTAAATATTTATTATTTGCTACTTGGCTAATTTTTTTAAATCTGGCTGTATTTTTAAGTTGCACCGTTTTTGTTTTTAGTAACCATTCTTTTTTCCCCTTAAAACAGTCTGAGCAGCATTGCCTAGATTGAAGGCATATCTTTTGTGCGAGAAACCCTGTGTTCTGCCTGCTATTTCTTGGAGTTTGTCATAAGACAAAAGTTACATGCCACTTAGTTGGAATTGGTGACTTGGGAAACTAGCCCATTCATCATAGAGTATTGTACAGCTGTTGTGAGAGGAAGTGGAAAAATTCTGCCCAAAATATATCTTTGTACGTTCTTGTATCTCTATAAGCAGTGTGTGTGGGATGCTGAATACATATTGTAAAATTACAGGTTCTTTCCCCTCCCCAGATAAAATTAACAAATATATTATTAACAAAAATACATTATTTTCTGAATCTTTTTTTTCCTGTACATTTTGTAGTGCATGTGGTGATTGCTACCCCTGGCAGAATCCTGGATCTTATCAAGAAAGGAGTAGCAAAGGTTGATCATGTCCAGATGATAGTATTGGATGAGGTAATGTTTCTTCTTTTAAAGGACTCTTACGAGCTTTGCTTGCAATTTTCAGAGCTTAAAGCGATATCTCTTAACCCTTCATTTTGTATCTGCTACTTTATATTGTTTGGTTCTTTTGTTTCTGTTCTATCCTGTTGCCTCTTCCTGAGAGCAAGGTGTATGCACACCACACACAGCTCAAAATCTGTATACTATATTATCTCTTTAATTGGAATCACATTTAAATTCTGTGAAAGAAGAAAATTTTAACAGTCCACAGCCTCCCTCCCCCATAGGTAGGGATTCTGTTTAAGACGGGCTTATTACATGGCCCAGGCTGACATCAGATTCTCAGTTCTCCTACTTCAGCCACTTGGGTTCTGGGATTACAGGCATATGCTACCATACTTGGCTCCTTACACCCTTTTGTCTTGGTAACCTTGACAGTACATATTAAAATTATGTTCATAGCCAGGAACAGCACGTATAGGTTGTGCTTTGCCCTTTGTTTGTATGCTAACCAAAATGTTCAATGTCTTACTTTTTTTTAAAGTACCTTTTCTTTGTATTACAGGCAGATAAGTTGTTGTCACAGGATTTTGTGCAGATAATGGAGGATATTATTCTCACACTACCTAAAAATAGGCAGATTTTACTATATTCCGCTACTTTCCCTCTTAGTGTACAAAAGTTTATGGTAAGTAGTAAATCTATACTTGGAATCAGTGTCATCATGGTACCTATGAATATGCTTTTACCTGTAATTATATCTTATTAGAATATTTGCTTTATGTTATTTCAGGGTTTTTGTGGGGTTTTTTTTTGTTGTTGTTGTTGTTTGTTGTTGGTTTTGGTTTGTTTTTATGTTATCAGTAAAGATTTGTGTATGGATTTAAGATTGGGTTTTTGTTTTGTTTTTGAATCATGGTCTCTTGAAGCCCTGGCCAGAGGGTTGGCTTCAGTCTCACAGAGGTCTCCTGACTCTGCCTCCCAAGTGCTGGGATTAAAAGTATGTGCCACCACATTTGACACACACACACACACACACACACACACACACACACACACACACTTGAATTTTCTAAACGGAATCTCTATATGAGTTCCAAAGCTAGCCTGGTTTACATAATTAGTTCCAGCCCACCTCCACCCCAACATAGTTTCTCTGTGTAGCCATGGCTATTCTGGAACTCACTCTGTAGACCAGGCTAGTCTCAAACTCAGAGAGCCTCTTGAGTGCTGGGTTAAAGGCATGTACTGCCATCCTCCAGCACATTTTTAAACTCTGTTTCAAAAACAGAAAGAGAGTTGTAATTTTCTTTATTTAGCTCTTTCTGCCAAGATCACATATCCCATAGATGATAGGTAAATTGGTTATAGCACTATCCAGTATATAAAACATGGTTGCCCTGGAAATCCTTATATAGTCATAGTGCTCTTTCTATTGCAGCCTTCTGAGTGGTGGGCTACAGGCATGCACAACCCTGCTCATCTCTAGCATAGTCATATTGTGAATCTGAAGTATACCATTTTAGGATTACTTATTTTATGAATATATCTTTTGAAAAGAGATGGATCCTTTAGAGCAAGAGACCCCCCCCCAAAAAAAAAGTATAAGTTTAGGGCAAGAAATGGAACTTAAGGTTAGACTCCTTGCCAAGCATACCTGAAGCCTAAGTTTAATTCCCTAGTACTGCCCTACCCTCTGGGGGGGGGAAAAAAGCAAAAAAGAAATGTATGCATTTTCAGTTTAAGAGAGAAACCCAGTCTAAACTCTTCTCTCTTCCCCCAACCTTCAGAATTCCCATCTGCAAAAACCCTATGAGATAAACCTGATGGAGGAACTAACTCTGAAGGGGGTGACCCAGTACTACGCATATGTAACAGAGCGTCAAAAAGTGCACTGCCTCAATACACTCTTCTCCAGGGTAAGTACTGGGCTGTTGCTTCTGCGCCCCGTCCTCCACTAACTCCTAGTAAACTGAGCAATCGCATCATTTTCTCCATTATTTCAACTGTAAAGCCGCAGCTTTGGTTGATTGAAGGTTGCAACTGATTGACATAAATGCTTTACTTTTATTGTTAAAAATAAAAGTATAGTTACAGTTTATCCTGATTACTTAGATTCTGTGTTTGTAAATACATTTAGTTGCTAGAATTTGTGGCCTACAGAATCAGTACTGAAGATGTTTTGCTCATTTTGTAGAAATGTCCAGTGAGGCAAAAATATAGCCCAGCTAAGGTCCTTCATGTTTTGGCTCTCATGGTATAAGTAAGCATCTATTTTACATTCATTGAGCCATTGTTTTTCAAATTTTGGTGCTATTCACGATTTCATTCTAAAATGTCTCCTACACTTGCTGAAAGGCTTACCTGTACTCTTAGGCTCAAGAAGACTGCTGTGTTGTACAGGAAAAAATGCACTAGATAAGCTTTTTGCAGGTGTGGGTTATTGGTTTGGGGCTATAGCTGTATTAAGTAAGGCATGCTTAAATAAAAGAAAACAAAATTACATGCTTACCTGTTTATAAAATGTGATCCTAACTTTGTATTTTCCCCTAAAAACAATGGTTCTTTTTGTTTGTTTTATTTAATTGTTTATGTATGAGTCTGTGTCGGGTTGTGTGTGTGTGTGCGCGTGCACGTGCGCGTGCGCAGCTGCTGGCAGAGTCCAGGAAAGGATGTCAGAGCCCCTAGAAGTAGAGTTGGCTATAGGCAGCTGTGAGCTTCACAATGTGTGGACTGAGAACTGAACTTGGGTCCTCTGCAAGAACGGTGCTATGCTTATCTGCTGAGCCATCTCTCTAGCATGGAAGCAGTGGTCCTTACTTGTTCATTCAGTGAACAGTGAGTGGCATTGTAGAGCATGACTGCTGTGAAGAGAGAGTCTGTATTTTGTCTCTCTGTTGGTTAGGTGGCCCTTATGAAATACTCTTCTGTAATAAAACCAATTCTCATCAACATTTGTTTACTAAATTTTTATAAACTTTTGGCTAAATATTTTCAAGATTGGCAAATAAATGTTTTTGTCTTTCTCACACTTCTCTTTTGTGCTCAGCTTCAGATAAACCAGTCGATCATTTTCTGCAACTCTTCCCAGAGAGTAGAATTACTGGCCAAGAAGATTTCTCAGCTGGGTTACTCTTGCTTCTATATCCATGCTAAAATGAGGCAGGTGAGTGTAATTGAAGAGCTTGAATAGATTTAGTAAAAATTCTTTTCCTGCTGGGTGTGGTGGCTCACGCCTTTGATCCCAGCACTCTGGAGGTAGAGGCAGGTGGATCTCTGAGTTCAAAGTATTTCTTTTTGTTTGTTTTAATGTTCCACAAATGCCTTGTCTTAACTAGGTATTAGTGGTAGAGCAGTGTACTGAGTTCAGTCCCTGGTACCAGGAAAAGAATGAATGAATGGAAGACTGTTCTTTAGTAGCCATAGAAACCTTCACTTAAACCAGCAAGCTTAAAGAACAGTATAGAAATGTCAGGTCTCTTGGTCTGTGTCTGAAATCCTAGCACTTAGAGGAAATGAAGAGTTTAAGGTCATTCTCTGCTACATACTAAGTTTGAAAACAACCTGAGCTGCATGAACTCCTGGGGGTGGCACGGAAAGGACATAGTAAGGTTCATTCTTTCTCAGGTAATTTCTGGATTTGTTCTGTTTAATGCAGTAACCTATTAGATAGCTCCATGTAGCTGTTCAAGTTAGTTAGAAGCAAATATATAAGGTTTTGTTTCTTAGTCAAATTAGTACATTTCAAAAGTTCTGTTGGCTCCCTGAGGCTAGTGACTTTATTGGAGAACCAAATGCAAACTTTTTTTTTTTACAGAAAGCACTGTTCTAGATTTTAATATAAGTAACTCCTCCTTAAATGGGAGTTATACATTAGATGCCATAAAACGCTTATTAGAATAATAAAATGGAACAAATGTAGCAATATATTGTCATAAGTGTTCTGTGACTGTGATGTCAGCATATCTTATTCTACCTGTCCTTGTGATGATAGAAATGGTAAAATGCTTGCATGATGAAGTGTATTATGTAGACATTATGAGTGATAGAGCTTTTGACTGCTACAGAAAGGTTATTTGAACACTGGATACTGCGGCCATTTATCCTTTTTATCTGCTAGGTAGCCATGACAGTTAAATGACATAGATGGTGTCTGTACACTGTAGATGCTGGGCACAGTGATGACTGCCGTCTTAGAGTGACACAGAATTGCATCATTCCTCAGAAGTGTGTCATTTAAAACTAGAGATCATTTCCAGAATTTTCCATTAAAGTTTTCAGAGCAAAGTTGACTATGGATAACTGAAACCAGGGAAGGCAGCTAAACCAGTATATATGTGGTCTACAAGCGGTTTCTGTGTTTGTTTTTGGAAAAGAAGCATAGATACTTCCATAAACTTGCGGGGATGAAGAACTGCAGATAGGAGAAACCACAGTGGAAAATTTGAGTTGTCTATAAATTTTACTCAAGTAGTTTATCTCCCTCACTTCCTCCTCCCAGGAACATCGAAATCGTGTCTTTCATGATTTCCGAAATGGCTTATGCCGCAATCTTGTTTGCACTGGTAAGTGTTTATTTCTTGTACCCGCTATTTTCTTTATTGTCTGAGTTACTTTGTGTCACATAGTGAGGCCTATGACTTAGTGATCATACCCTGCTGCCACTTGGGGAGCTTTTGAAGTTGAGCATGGGTGCTCTTAATTTAGTTCCTGACATTGGTTCAAACCTGACTCTAGTATTGCACGTGTGGCTGTAAACAAGGCTTTGTGTTTGTGTTTTCTGAACAGTTCTAACATTAAAGGGTGTGCAGATACAAACATTACTAAAAAATTGCATTTTAGAAGTTGTTCTGTGTTTTACCCTAAGTTGAGATGTTCTAATTTTTGGTTATTTCTTTACCTCAGAAAAATAAACCTGAGTAGGGTGAGGGAGACACAAACATAGTTCAGACAAAACTAATAGATTCAGTGACTTCCCAGCTGTGCACTTGGAGTTTAATCTCACTGTTAGTATGTGAAGAATAATTATCATTTGAGTAAGTAGAAGGACTTGGAGTTGGAGCTATAATGTATACATTCATAAGTATATTCTTTATTATCATATGAATTTTTAAGTATGTATGTAGCTATATAATCACTCAGATAAAATTTTATTTTAGAGGTATTGCTTGGTTGATTGGGTTTTTTTGTTTGGTTGGTTAGTTTTAGTTTTTTGAGACAAGGTATTACTGTTTAGTCCTCACTTTTGGGGTCCTTAAGCAGGCTGCCTAAATACTAACACTCACTGGCTTTGTTGGATGTGTAGACCAGGCTGGTCTTAAACTCCCTTCTTTTCTCAGCTGGCCTTTGCCTCTAAGTACTTGGGTTAAAGGTATGCACAACCACACTAGCGCACACACTTTTTTTTTTTTAAGATTTCTTTTAATTCGTGTGCATGTCTGTGTGTGTGTCTATCTGTGAGAGTGTCTGCCACCTGTGCACGGGTGCCTGCAGATGCCAGAAGAGGAAATTGGATCCCCTGGAACTGGAGTTGGAGGTAGTTATGAGCCTGCTGATGTGAGTGCTTAAAACTGAATTTGTGTCTTCTGCAAAGAGCAGCAAGTATAACCATTGAACAGTCTCTTTAGCCAACTATTTTAGACTATTTTTGAGTCAGGATCTTTGTGAAAATACTATATTAAAAAATGCTGCTTCTACCAAATGTTAAAATTGGTGGTTCCTGGTAATCAGGAAGTGACTATAAAAATAACTTATGTACTTCCTGTTTAGAGCTTTTAAATTGTTTTGTTAGGGGTTTTTTTGTTTTGTTTTAAAAACAAAAACAAAAACAAAAAAAAATCTAAATGAAGTTGCCCAGGCTATTTTCTAACTCACAGCGATCTTTCTGTGTTGGCCTCGTGAGTGCTGGGATTATGTACTGCCGTGCCCATCAAGAATCCTGCAGTTTTGAGTGTAGGCACCCAGTACTCTCTGTCCTCATTACACATACACACACATACACTGTAATGTGGGGCCGATCACATTTTTTTTTTCCTCTGCTCTTTTTCTTCTATAAATCAAAGGTACCATACACACTAAATTGTAAATAACCATTGTTCCTTTGTTGATGTTCTCCATGTGTTGGTGGTCCATGCCTTTAATCCCAGCACTTGAGAGGCAGAGGCAGAAGGATTTCTGAGTTTGAGACCAGCCTGGTCTACAGAGCGAGTTTCAGAACAACCAGGGCTACACAGAAAACCATATCTTGAAAAAACAAAAAAATTGTTGATAGTCAATGAATATTTACTCTTTTATTAGCTAGCTGATGCAAAAAGCATCTCTACACTTAATAATCATGCTTATGTTACACAGGTGCACATGTAGTAGTTTTCTTCTCCAGATCTGAATTTGAGAATTTCATTCATAAACACATTGTATTTGTATCATTTCTATCCCTCCCTCTTCTCCCTTCCAGCTCCACTTGTACTTTACCCTTTTAATTAGTGACCTCTTCCTCTGTAGTTACGGCTGGTTTTTTGTACATGGATGTGCAGACATATAAACATACACACAATCTTTTGCTTAGTTTTGCCTGTATATATGTGTGTGTTCGGGGCTAACCACTCAGGTTTGTGGCCTCAGCTGTTGACTGCTGTAGTTCATATTGAGGTGGGACCTTGTGAGACTTTCCTTTATCCATGTAAGGAAGCCAACTGGTATGGTCTTTTTAAAATTGTGCAGAAGTATTTGTCTGTATAGCTGTATCTATTATAGTTTTTCCCACATTTGGGAAACCCATAAAATAGCTTATTGCTGAATGTTGATGCTGTTAATCAAATTCAGTATTCATAAGAAAGTAAAAACTGCATTTTCATCAGGTACCCCTCCCTCCCATTTTTCCACTGTAAGTAAAAAGTTGAGGCTTAGGAGTTGTCAGCTTAATCCCTAAAACTAAAGAAAAAGGAAGATGATAGTAGTTATAGTATTTGTACAATGATGAATAACTACCCTGATCAGTTGTTTTTATTTATTTGTTGAGTCATGGTCGTCTCATGTAACCCGGGATAGCTTGGAGATCAGCATGAAGCCCAGGGTGACTGTTTCCTCTCCTTAGTGAAGTGATTATGAATGTGGACTGTATGCCAAGTTTTACTGTATGCTGGGATTAATCCTAGGGCTAAGGTTTTATGCACTGCACTTAGTCAAGCTGCAAAAAATAAAATGCTGGGGCTAGAGTGATGGCTCAGAGGTTAAGAGCACTGGCTGCTCTTCCAGAGGTCCTGACTTCAATTCCCAGCAACCACATGGTGGCTCACAACCATCCATAATGAGATCTGGTGCCTTCTGGCCTGCAGGTGTACATGCAGACAGAATATTGTATACATAATAAATAAATCTTAAAAAAATAAAATAAAATGCCATTTCTCCTTACAAAGAATGCTGGTTTAATCAGAAAATTGGTATTAAAACAGAGCTTGCATACTCTGTAATCTTTATTAAAAGTACTAGGCTTTGATTTAATAACCTGCTCAGAAGCAGCCTTAATGGTATACTAATGAATGGGCAGTAAAAAAATATTAGCAAAAAACAAAAAAAAACCCCACACACAGTATTTGGTGCCAGATGTTGTATAATCAAGCACTGGGATAGGGGGTCAGGAAGGGTGCTTCAAGTTCAAGGCCAGCCAAAGCTACAGAATGAGACCTCTCTTAAAAATAGTTAAGCTTGCCAGGCACTGGTGGCACACATCTGTAACTCCAGTACTCAGGGAGGACGGACGAGGCAGGCAGATCTGAGTTTGAGGCCAGCCTGATCTACAGAGTGAGTCCAGGACAGCCAGGGCTACACAGAGAAACCCTGTCTCAGGAAGAAAAAAAAAAACCAGCTTGGTTAACAAGGGAATAATATGAAATCTTTATTATTATCATAAGTATTTATTAGAACATAAAAATAATAGCTGTCAAGTAGTTTCAGAAGAGATGGTATGTTGGCTTTATGAACTGGGTAAGTTTGAGACATAGAGAAAAGGGGATTTCAAGTTTGAAGACTTGGATAAAAAAAATGGTTCATAAATATCTAAAAAGGTACGGCAGTGTGTGCTTGTAGTCCTAATATATTTAGGGCTCTGAAAGAGGAGCATGAATTCAAGACTAGCCTGGGCCACCAGAAGCCCTATCTCAAAAAAGAAGTCAGTGTCAGGAATGATTTTTATTTTTTATTTTATTTTTTTTTTTTTGGATGGGTATTCTGAGAGAGGTAAGGGAACCTATTTATGAGCCTGTTTTGAGTTGGGGACTTTGCATATTAGTTTACTTCAGATGCTTTTTGTAAGTCATTTACCATAAGTAGATGAAGGACTTCTAAAAACATAATTGGTGTAATACTTTTCAATAATGTGTTTTGTTTGTTTGTTTTTTAAGATCTGTTTACCCGAGGTATTGATATACAAGCTGTGAATGTGGTAATAAACTTTGACTTCCCAAAGCTGGCAGAGACCTATCTTCACCGTATCGGAAGATCAGGTGAGTCAAAAGGGAAAGACCTAGCAGACATTGCTTGACAAGAAATTATCATCTCTAATTTTTATTTTGGGAAGGTAAAGTATCATAGCCATGAGAACAGTGAAATCACAGCAATTTAGTTGTTTGATACTAAGTATTTTTTTCATTAATGAAATGTTTTAAAGGTAGGCTGTCTGGACATGGTACACTTGGGAAGAAGAGGCAGGTGATAGCTGTGTATTAAGGAGCCAGCTGGGTTTATAAACTGGTTTTGAGGCCAGCCAGGACTACATAATTGAGACCCAGTCTCTAAAAAAGAAATAAAGGGTAAAATTAATCTGGCCATAGTGGCACATATCTGTTAGTCTCAGAGCTTGAGAGGCTGAGGCAGGAGAATCATTATTATGGTTGGAAGGGAAGGGTGCTGGAGAGATGGATTTGTTATTAAAGACCTTGTAAAGCTCTTAGTTTGATTGCCAGCACCTGTATCAAGTAGCATAAAATCATCTGTAAACTGCAACTTGTCTAAAAAAAAAAAGGTGGTCACATATTATCTCACAAAAAGAAAGTGAAATACAAGAAAACTTCGTTGATTAGATAGTGTAGTGTTGTGTGAGTGTGCTGTTCAGTGTGTACTTTGGCAGCCGTGCAAACAAGCATCCATTTTGTTATTTTAAGAAAGTAAAATTAAGTATAGCTGTCCCTTAAGGTTTGTGTGAAGTGGGCTTCAGGACCCTTGCCAACATACAAGTCTGGTTCTTTTAGTGTCTTAAAAGCATGTGGTAGTGCCAGGTGTGGTGATCCATTTCGTTAATCCCAGTACTGGAGAGGCAGACTGATATCTGTGAGTTCAGCCTGGTCTACAAAGAGAGTTCTAGGATAGCCAGGGCTACACAGAGAAACCTTATCTTAAAGCAAACAAAAAAGCATATGGTAGAGCATATACCTGGTGTAACTCTCACACATTGACCTATTTGTAAGAGCGTGTACTGGCTTTGTGAGTGGTTCTTACACTGTGTTGTTTAGGGAATGGTGGCCCAGAAAAGTAGCCTGTTCAGTTGATGTGCGGTAAGTTGTTTTGTTTCTGTTTTTTCTGTCTTGTTTCTGCCATTTAGAATGGCACCAAATGAAAGTACTAATGTCATGTGTTTTGCAGTATTACAGAATTGTATGTATATATTGCTTTAAGTTATTTTATTTACCACTTGTTGCTTTTTTATTTTTTGCACATTTTAAACTTATTAAACACATTTTTCTTTAGGTCGCTTTGGTCATCTTGGCTTAGCCATCAACTTGATCACATATGATGATCGCTTTAACCTGAAAAGTATTGAGGAGCAGCTGGGAACAGAAATTAAACCTATCCCAAGCAACATTGACAAGAGCCTGTATGTGGCAGAGTACCACAGCGAGCCTGTAGAGGATGAGAAACCTTAACAAGCACGTATGTACCCGTAACAGTGAACAGAGCCTTCAGACTTAGGAAAGAGATAGGTGCTCTTCCTCCAACCTCCTGTGGTAGCAGTAGCTACACCCAGTGTCATAAGTATGAATGAGAACCAAGCATTTCTTGGGTGAGGCAGCCATGTCATTAGAGATGAAGCCAGTGCTGCTCCTGAGACAGCTTCCTGACATGGCTATGTGAGTCACACCTATCACAGATTTGGAGCATGGACAGTCTTGGTTTAAATATATTTCCTGCTTCGTTCTCCCCCCAACCCCTTTTTTATCCCCCCAAGACAGCGTTTCTCTGTGTAGCTGTGGCTGTTCTGGACTTGCTTTTTAGACCAGACTGGCCTCAAACTCGCATAGATCCACCTGCTCCAGACTCCCCAAGTGCTGGGATTACAGGCATGTGCCACCATGCCTGGCTCCATCTTTTTGTTGTTGTTTTTGGATGGGTACATTAATAAATTAGCTGAAAATACCTATAATACCTTGTTATCAGATATTAAACATGTTATAAACATGTCTGTGTTTTTTACATGCTCCTTCTGTCAAGATACATTGTATGAAATTTTTAACTAAAATGAGGGAGTGAAGTGAAGTGCCTCTCTTCCTTTCTCTCCTCACACCTCACTCATGGCTCAGCAGTAAGCAGTGCAGGCAGTTTCGGGATTTTCCGTAGGAGCAAAGCACACCTCTTTTCCTTCAATGCTGGGGCTTTACCCCAGGCAGAGCTCTGTGCACCACCAAGTGTCCCGGCACGAACGAAGGCTGTAACGGTTCCTGTGGCTTTAGAGACTTCCCAGGCTCTGTGTGGTGTGAGCGCCTGTCATGTCAGCACGCTGTGGAGACTTAGAATTGGGAATAGCCCTGTAACCAAAACAGAAACAAAAGGCATTTTTCCATATTCCTTTTTTGTTGTTTTATTTTGTTTTTGAGAGAGGCTTGGGTAGCCAGGGGTGACTTCAAACTCTTCCTCTACTGTAGGGCATTACCTTGAAAACCTAATCTCTGTGCTCTCGCTTCCTAAGTGCCGACATTAAAGATGCATGTATACCACCACACTTGGCCACTTACAGTCAGAGCTTGGATCTCATTCTATCCTGGCAGTGTCATTGGTTTGTTAGTTTTTCTGAGACAGTCTGTAGCTCTAGCTTGACGAAATAAACTCATGGCGACTCTTGCCTCAGCCACCCAGGTGCTTGCCTTTACATGCATGAGCCGCCACACCCAGTTTAGATTTCTTTCATGTAATTAGTGGATCCTAGTCCAGTAGAAAGTACTGGAGAAAATTAGGAATAAGAAAACATGTCTTTTTGTTATATGTTGCTTTCATGGCTGTTAATTTTAAATTTCTAAACCTTTTCCATAGGCTTTGACAAACTGCAGCAGGCTCCTTGGATCTGTGACACATCATTTTTTTGGGGGGGTGCTCTTCTCTTTGTGGGTTTTTTCATCTTTATTTTGGAACTATGAAGAGTTATATAAGAGCTCAAACATTTTTCTTTTTTTTAAACTGGTGAAGAGAAACTGAGAAGAAATAGACCTTTTTTGTTCCACTTGTTTGCACTGTGTGCTGACTGAACATTCGTTGCACTAACTGCTGGTTTTTAAAAATGTTTTTTGGGGAAAGGGAACAAGGAAGGAGGAAAAGAAAAGGGGAGAAACCCTAAAAAGAGAAGAATCTTGGTGAATACACATGCCTGTCTACAATTCTTCAATAGCTGACTCTACTGCATTTCAACTTCTCCCTGATTATTCATCCGTTTTTTAAGCCTTGAAGAGCTTATTACTTATTTGTGCGAAGTGCCTTATGCTACGAGACCATTTTAAGAATATCATCTTTACACACAGCCCAAGGAATCGACAAAGTCATGTTCTATTTTTTTTTTCTTTTTTTTTCTTTGCCTCTTCATTTTGGGTTCAAGTTGAAGTCTCTCTTCCTGTTCTACCAGTACTCAAACGCCCAGGGCCGGAAGGTGGACTAGTGATGTTAGCGCCATTTTCCTTTTCTTTATATGGAGGAGTTGATTCACAACTGCAGTCCATCCACACTGTAAATACATGTATTTAAAAAAAAAAAAAACAGTACCAAGTAAAATTTTCTTCTGGGCTGAGTAGATGCACCATCATCGCTCCCGAAGGAAAGAGCAGCCTCTCACTGCAGGAGCCATATGACAAGCCTCTGTGCTCTACAGCAGAACACTAACCTGGCTCACACGCCTCCATGAGCAGTAAGGCACACGATGTAAAGACTTGTCGGAGCCTTGACCCTCTTTCCTCTGGCAAAGCGCGTCCTGTAGAAAATTGGATGTGTATACTTGTATAAACTTTGTAAATAAGTTTTTTTCTGGGTTCATATATATATATATAAATATATATATATATACATACATATATATATTATTTTTTTTTGGATGAAGGTTGCTGGGATTAAGGGATTAGAGTGATTATGGGAGCAGCTAAAGATGAGAGGGGCTCAGTTTTCTGCAACACTAGATTCTAAGAACTGCTTTGGCCTCTTACCTATAGGAAACAGACCCCTGCAGAGCCCTGTGTTGGGAAAGGGCGGATGCCCAGGGTGCACCGCATGCTGCCACACTGCTCTTGTAGTGCGCGTGCAGTAGTCTCAGCAGAGAGCAAGGAAGCTGCACAGATCTGTGATTTCTGGGAGCCTTGAGAAGCTCTGTCATTTGGTTCTCCTGTCCTAAAGTTTGAGGAACTTCCCAAGTTCTGCAGAAGGGGAACAGAGATTAATCTTCCTTGGAGTATGAGAAGTAAATGGAGAGCAGAGTGAGAAGCATGGATTTGCACTTTACAGGACCAGCCAGTACAGCCTCGGCGGCCTCGGCAGCTGTGGAGCTAGTTGTCTGTGTCACCTGTAGTGTGAGTGCCCTCTGCCCACTTTGATGCATATATTCTTGCAGGAATGGGCAACCCCTGAGAGCTGTTAACTTCCATGCTGCAGAAAGCTGCTTGCCATTCTCCGTGCCGCAACAAGAATTGTCTGTCATTTTGCATTGTAAATTGCTGGCAGATGCTTTAGGTGGGTCGTGTTGCTTTAAATTGTGCCCCTCCCAACATGCTTGATGTTTGGCCTGATCTCCAGGCAAAAGGAGTGAGATGAATCAAAACCAGTGAACTTTTTTTTAAAAAATGTTTTTAATTCCCTTTTAACCCAGTATACTAGGTCAGTCAGGAGGCATCTAGGGAACAAAAAAAGCAAAAAACAAAATTAAAAAAAAATCGATTTACATATTCCATCGTTTTCAAAACTATGACAAGATATGTCGTGTGTATGCTTCCATGCTTAACTCACCTGAGTAAAGGAATCTGTTATTCAAAGTTGCTTTTTGACTTTGCCTAGTTGTAAAGCAAAACTATTTGTGATTTATCCCAAATTCCTTGGGGATCAAAATCCTATAGATGCCTCCTGATCAGACGTAATCCTGACCCCATAACAACTGTAGCAAGAGCTGCACAGTACAAACTCCCAAAAGGCAAGCCCAGTCAGTGTTGGTTACTGAACATAAACCAAATTAAGGAAGTCACTTTTTTAGGGAGGGTGGGGGAGGGGTCTTAAAAAAATCTCTTTGACCAACAAATCTTGCCCTTGTACTGATGCAGCTCTCCTTCTTCCTGCCTTTGGCGAGATGAGAGGGATCTTCCATGTAGAACATCAGCAGGAAAAGGAGTCTAAATGTAATTTGTTATCTCGCCAGAGGGCATGTGGGTAATTTAACAAGAAGTGCAGTCTCTTGCCACCTTTGGACTGCTCTGCCAGGTGCCGCATGCCGATGGGCCCCTCATAAAGCACAGACTCCATGGAGAGTGCTCTCAAGTGCAGCCTCTGCTGAGTTGTGGCACTTGGACTAGCTGGGCACCCCATGGGCCACCGTCTAGAGAGGCAGTGGTGGGGCGGTGCTTAGCTCACAGGAGCTGTTAATGGGAAATGGGAAGATGCCCTACTGACCAGGTCAAAGCCTGGCCTTTTTTTTTTTTTTTTTTAATCCCTCCTAATAAGGAATATTGCTACTATTGGAAATTGTCTTTTAGGTTCTTTCCAGTAAATTTTAAAGTAATAGTTATGTTTTGGTTTTTTTCCAGTGGTTCATTTGGATGAGAACTATGTCCCCTTTTTAACATTCAAATTATATCCACCTCAGTGCTTTTAGCCTCCGGTCATATAGTTGTGTAATAAGTTACAGATGTTACACACCTTGCTGCCTCAGGGCCTGTTTTGTTTTTCTCTCCCTTTGTGTTCTGAACATGAAAGAAACTTTCTTAGGAATGGAATATATTTACCATAAAATGATTTTTCTTGGAAAGGAAAACCTAACTAGTTCTAAATTATTTTAAATGGGTTCCAGCATCATAACATTGGGTTGGCCCAAAATGGTGGGATGGGGTGGGTGGTTGTCATAATTCGTTTTCAGAATGAGATGAGGGCATCTTTCCTTGGCCACCTGCTTTGTGCTGGATGCCATCTTGCTCGGTTAGGAACAGAGCACAGCACAAAGCTTGGAGTGAAGAGCATTGGAAACAAAACATCTCATTCTGATTATTTGGGTTTTTGTTTTGTTTTGTTTGTTTGTTTTTTAATAGGGGTGGGAGGGGAGGGTACTGTGTCCCAAAGGGAGGGTGTCTGCACTAAGGATTTAGAAACACTTTGGAAGCTCATGACCTCACGGGAAACTGCCTTTAGCCACACTCCTGACCTTTAGATGAGTGACAAAAAAAGATGGAATAGGTTCTTGGGAATTAAGCCATGTTATTTTAATTGGATACATTTTTTTCAACTTTCTGTGTATCTTTAAAATGGTTACTGTGGAATGATTTTCTTGCCAAATAGCTTTGTCAGGCAAAATTATTGGCCTCGTGAGAGGTGAAGTAAGCCAGCCAGCTTTTGGGTGAATTTATGTGGACTTTGGTGAGTTTGTAGTTCTTTATATTCATAAAGATAGTTTTTTAAAACTCCCAAAGCAAATCTATTTTCTTCTCTAATATAAAAACTCATCTTTGGAATAAAGAGTTAAGTGTCCAAGGGTCGTTACAGTTATGAGGTCAGAGGGAGCTAGCCTGGCCTGGACTCTGCCCCTCCACAGCTGACAGACTCCAACAGAGGTGTATTTAAATCTACAGTAGACAGAGCTGGGCAGGGCAAGGGAGGGGTGGGCCTGGGTTAGTAAGATACAGACTGCTGTATTTTAACCAGTGGTTGTTGGGGAGGGTGTCTGGAGAATACAAAGTCACTTCCCTTTTTTGAAACAAGACAAATTAGAAAATAAAAATTACAATTTTTTTTGTTCAGTAAAAATAAGAAAATTCTAATGTCCCTAGCCACAAGGGACCAGTTCCACTTTGAACAGTGGGAACTTAAAATTTTGAAAACATTTGGGGAAAGGGAAAATTGGCTTTCTGTTTAATTGGCAAATGTTCCAGTGGGGGGGGTGTTTTTGTTGGGATGTGTTACATTGTATGTACATGTCAATGGACCTGAGTCTTTACTGAGTTTATATATGGTTCAGAAAAGATGGTTGGTAAAATCTTGATTATTTCTTTTTGTTAATTTATCTCAATAAAAGCCCACTGGAACTCCAAGTGTCTTCTGTGTGTATTCTTGAAGTGCCTTTGGGAAGCTGTGAATATTTTACTATTGTACTTGAGGTTGTGAATCCAACCTGGTGTTTCAGCAATCTTGAGAGCTTAGTTGAAGACTTCTGTCCACCCTATATTTCCTGCTGGATGTACATGGTTTTCATAGTCGAGGTGAAGAACCAAGGTCTGTTGGGATTCTGAGTCATCTCCTCCCAGAATTATAATCGAGTGTGAGGCTGAACATACAAGTCTAGCAGAGAAAGAGCAGTACACAAACAGGCGTCATAATTTCCAAAGACAGCCCTTGCCAGGGAGCTGCCTAGGTACAACAAAATGCTAGTAAAAGATCAGCCTCAAGTGGAGAGGTAGGCTGGAGAAGGGGACTGCAGGACACAATTCACTGTGTCCTCCGCTTGAGCTCCAAGACTTAGTGCACATAAATAAATACCCACAAAGCAGTGGCTCTCAGCCTTCCCAGCCTTTTAATAAGGTTCATCATCTGGTACCCCAACCATAGAATTAGTTGCTTCACAACTAAGCTACTGTTAGGAATTGTAATGTAAATACCTCTTCCTATGGCCTTAGGCAATTCCTGTGAAAGGGTCATCCAAACCCAAAGGGGTCTTGACCTGCACGTAGAGAACCACTCTTGTAAACTGGGAAGGTGTGCCACAATGATAACTGTGTACAAGAACAAGTGTAGGGCACCGTAACTACTCAGCATTATAGGATTGGGGGGAAAGAGTCCCAGAGTAGATGAATAAGTTATTTTGAGAAAGCTTTGCAACCCTAGCTGGCCTTCAGCTCCACTGCCTCTGCCTCACAAGTGCTGAGGATCCAGGTGTGTGCCACCACACCAGATGTTGGTTTTTGGGTTTTTTTTTTTTTTTTTTTGGCAATGCAAAGAGTTCCGTGAGAAAAGAGTAACAAAGAATGCTGGCCTATTGGGCATCCATGTTTAAAGAAAAGGATCTCCCATCTGCCAAGGCACTGTACAAAAAACAAAAAAATTGGACCATGGAAATCAGCATAACATGCCCAAAGTTTGGAGGTTGTAGTGAAAAGATCCCAATGAGTCTTCATCCCTTCCTCTACCCTCTTTCCCTCAAAAACTCTGGCGTGTTAGGCATGGTGTGGAGTGTAACACAAGCGCTGTCTTAGGGTAACAGGAATTAGCACTTAGTTCAGGATATAAGATACAGTTTATGTGAAAGTCACGCCTGGTTACCCACCTTGAGATCTGGCTGTGTGACTACATTGTCATTGTAAAGGCATGGGGTTCTTGGCCTAAGAACCACTTAAGATTCCCGTAGGAGTAGATTTCCATGCTGTAAAAACGTGTGGATTCCCATGGCCACACTTCATCCTCCCTCGAGTCTAGAACACCATATGTCTGTCTCCCAGGTGCTTCCTCACTTTCTCCATAGACTGACTTGCGTGAGCCTTGAGCTTCCATTTAGACTTGCTTTCCAGGGATAGCCAGCCTGAGAAATTCAGAGGAAGGGAAGAGAATACAGTCCTCCAGTTCTCTTGTTTTGTGTTCCTTCCATTCCTTTATATGGCAGGGTTTCCTCTAGCTGCTTGTCCCCAGAGGTCACTGAAGGTGTCAGTTGCCAGTTCCTCTTGTTGGGTTCCCCTGTGTGTGTTTCTAAGCGCTCCTCACAGCAACCTGTTGGAACATGTCATCTGTTTCCTCTTAGAATCTAGATTGATAAATACATGGTACTAGTGGCCCCAGGAAATAGATTGAAAAAGAGCTTCTAGCCAGTGTTGGTAACACACACCTTTAATCCCACAACTCCAGAGGCAGAGGCAAAGGCAGGTCTCTTAGTTGGAGGGCAGTCTGATCTAGCCAAACAAGCTCCAGGACAGCCAGGGCTACACAGCTCAACTTGAGCCTTCAGTCGATACATTAAATGGTGTTACCAACTTAACATGCTGTGAGCTGCCACCACAAATTACTTGTCACCTAATTCATTAAGCTATAGGCAGCTTTGAGCTTTGCTAGTCAGAAGTTTTGGTTCTCAGAGGAGAAATACCTCCCCACCAGAGGATTCAGCAGTGGCTCCATTAAACTAGAAACAGGCTGTTCCTTGTTGACTTGGGGCTAAGGAACCAACAGGCAAAACACTAGAGTCGGGCTGGAGAGATGGTTCAGCGGTTAAGAGTGCTGTCTGCTCTTCCAGAGGTCCCGAGTTCAATTCCCAGCAATTACATGGTGGCCACAACCATCTATACCCTCTACTGCCCTCTTCTGGCCTGCAGGTACACATTCAGATAGAACACTATTATGCATACATCAATAAAATCTTAAAAAAGGAAAAATGAAACTGGGTTGTGGCTACACTCAGGATAAGGAGGAGTATGTCTGTGACAAGGCAGGCCCCAGGACCCCCATCCAATGTGATAAAAGTGGCCCTGTCTTAGGGTAGGCTAGACAGCCAACAGCCCAGAAGCTTCAAGGAAGATGGTTAGCTTCAAGGAAGATGGTTTGGGCTAGATCTTAGTGGTTGCTTGCCTAGCAAGTGCAAGTCCCTGGGTATGATCCCTAGGGCTGGAAAAAAAAAAAGTGGGTTGTTTCAGCATACAAAGAAAGTTTCAAGACAGTTACATGCAAGAAGCAAATTACAGTGAGCATTTATAAGCACCCTTGCCAGACTATTACATGGTCTGAGCATTTCTTTATTAATTCTCTTTTATCCTCTCATTCTCCTCCCACGTAAGCTATAATAATAAAGACTAGCCTTATGTCTTAGTCATAGAAGGCCTTTGCCTCAGCCAAAAGAGGCTTGAGCATGGCCTGAGGAGAAAGTGACGTGGAAGGATTTGTGTCCTCCTGCAGAAAGGTTTGACATATCTTTGATACTGTTTTGTGAGACAGGGTCTCACATGTCCCCAGGCTAGCCTTTAGCTCAGGTGTAGCTAAGGGTGATCTCGAACTTCATATCCTAATGCCTCTCTACCCTCCAAGTGCTCAGACGCTCATGTATCACCATATCCAAATTTATATGGTTCCAGGAATGAAACCCAGGCCTTCATGGATGCTACAAGCTAGAGATGAAAACATGCGGCCAACAATGTCTCTGACTTGAAGGCTACAGTTGAACTAGAGAGAGATAAATAGGACCAAACAGATGATTAGGCAGCCTACCCAGAGCTTCCTTATCCGAACAATAAGGAAAGACAAGAAAAGGGGAGATGACAAGAAAATAGATGGCTGTTGGAAGTTTTCAGAAGTAGTGAAAACCACAAGGCACCTGATTGATTGACTAGCCATCGAAATGCTGACTTTTCTCCTTTCCTCCTGCTCTCTTTTTCTTTTGACAAGGCCATGTTGTATTGCTTGGGCTGGTCTTAGCCACCATGCTCAAGTGATAGTCTCAGCCTCTTCAGTAGCTGGGACACCAAGCTTGCACCACCACACCTGGCTAGCACTTACTTCTAAATTATGCTGCCGTGTGTTTCATGGCTTTCCAAGCAGTCTTAAATATTGGGGGAGGGGAGTATTAAGGCTGGATACATAAAGATGATTAAGTGATAAGAAGGCCAAATTTTGGAGACAATTCCCCATCAGAATCTGAAATACATTTGCTTATCCCTCGTCCGAGTTTTTCTTTTCTGTTTTTTAGGTTTGTTGTTGTTTGTTGATTTGGGTATTTGTTTGTTTGTTTAGGCAGGGTCTCTGTCCTGGAAATTACTGTGCAGACCAGGCTGTCCTCAAACTGAGAGATCTGCCTGCTTCTGCCTCCCAACTGCTAAGATTAACAATACATCTGACTGATTCTGCTCTGTTTTGCCTTGTTCATTCTCTCTTCCCCTCCTCTTTGTCCCCTTGCTATTCTTTCTTGTCTCCCTCTCTTCTCCATTTCCTTCTCTTTCTCTCCTGTCCTTTCTCTTTTCTGGGTTTCTGTTTCCCTTGCTGAACTGTGATTCCTTGGTCCTGGGCATCCCCAAGCCGCCCTTCGTGTTTGATTCTCATGTGGGTAGCTGAGTTAAGAGACAGTGTGCAGCTGGCACACCGACCAGGGCAAGACCCTGTGGGACATGGCCCTGTTGCACTGCTTTGAGGCTGCTCTTTGTTTTTCTGACCACACTGTGGAGACGGTTGCCCCGGTGGGCATTCCTCTTTTGTCTCGGGCCACAGGCTTTGGTGGAATAAGCAGGGGGGTCCAGAAAGAGCAGCTTTGTGGTGGTGGCTGAGAAGGAGGACCTTCCAGAGCAGGATTCTCAGCTCTGGGTCTCTACCCTCTGGGGCATCAAATGACACTTCCACAGGCTCACTTAAGACCATCAGAAAACACGGCTATTTACATGACAGTTCATTACAGCAGCAAAATTATATTATGAAGTGTCAATGGAAATCATTTTATGCTGGGAGGGGGTCACCACAACATGAGGAACTGTAGTAAGGGGTCGAAGGAGTAGGAAGGTTGAGAGCCGCTGTCCTAAACGGATCTGTCGCGGTCAGGGTTACCATTGCTTGCTAAACTCCATGGCCAAAGCAGCCTGGGGAGGAAAGGGTTTAGTCATCGTACACTTGCACGTCAGGACAGGGGCTAAACAGGACAGGATCCTGGAAGCTGATGCAGAGGCCATGGAGGGGTGCCGCTTACTGGCTCGCTCAACTTGCTTTCTTGTGGAACCCGGGACCACCATCCCAGGGAGAGTACACCCCGCAGTGGGCTGGGCCCTCTTCCATCACTCACTAATTAAGAAAAGATCCTACAGGCTTGCCTACAGCCTGATCGAACTTATGGGTTCATTTCCTCAATTGAGGCAATTCTCTCAGATGACCCTAGCTTTTATCAAGTTGACATGAAACTAGCCAGCACACCAACCATGCCGTAAACATGCCTTCTCTCAAGCTCAGTGGACTATTTCTCAGCCACAGGACAGGCCGCACAATGGGGCATCTATCTCCACCCACAGACAGAGCAGGCACTGCCCTCAGCCAGCCACCTGTGGACCGCATCTTTGAAGAGAGCCATCGTTATTCCCACTTTGCAAAAGAGGAAACTGAGGCTCCAATAAACTGTATATGACTGACCAAATGTGACCAAACCAGGGCCTGCGTCTCTGAGGCTTTCAATGAGAGCTGCCTCAGTGGTCTGAGGTGTGTGGTCTGGGGACAGGCTCGGCTACCCCTCTGCACAGGTGTCTCTGTGGCTCGAGTGGACGTGGCTGCAGGTGGCACTTACTGAAAGTGAGTGGGAGGTGTGAGGGCCATCGCGACTTCGCCAACAAAAAAAAATCGTCACCGTCAGGACCAGCTGGGCCCCGGCCTGCCTCTGCTTGCCTTTCTTCCACTGTCTCTCACCACAACAGAAACTGCTTATCTGCAGGTGCGTAGCTATTCTAGGAGAACGAACGGTGTGTAACTTCCTATTAGCGCTGGGAGGCTCAGTCACGCCACCGGCCCGCCATCCCACAGCTCGGCCCCCTCCCATCACCAGATGCCTGCAGCTCCTCAGGCTGGAAGCTGCTGCTCCAGAGCCAGCCTTCAGCCACACAGCTCCCTTTCTCCCCTCCCATCAAACGGGGCCGAACCTGGACCCAGCCTGGTGGGGCTCTTTTTTAGTTTTCAAATGACTCTGGTTGGCTACATATAGCGGGACACGGGACAGTGAGTGGCACGTGTGGCAGTTTAATGGTTTGCTGTAAGCAGATACCCTGCCATGGGTCACGACACCGACCACGTCAGCGTCCCGGGGTTGGGACAATGAAGTTATGTCATTCCGGCATCACCGAATCTCTGAGAAACTAGTTGCTCTTTGCCTGAGAATGCCGTGAAGAGCAGGTGGCTAGAACCGGTGCACAGCAGGGAGGAAGACGGGGCGGCGGGCTGCCGGCATTCCTATGCAGACATCACGGCCTTTAAAAAGTGTTTCTTTCATTTTTGAGATTATAATATCATTGCATCATTTCTCCCTTTTCTTTCCTCTCTCCAAGCACTCCCATACATCCTATCTTGCTCCCTTTTAAATTCATGGCCTTTTTTTTTCATTAATTATTGTTACATACGTGTGTGTGTGTGTGTGTGTTCCTAAATACATACATACAACCTGCTCAGCTTGTATAATGTTACTTGTGTGTATGTTTTCAGGGCTGAGCACTTTCATTCTGTCTGTACCCTTAGCCAGCCACAGTTGGAGCAGGAAGGCAAGAATACTGAAGAGCTCGGAAATGAGCTGGGGTGATAGCTCAGGCTCTGGAGTGCTTGCCTCATGAACACAGGGACCTAAGCTCAGATCTCCAGCACGCTGCCTGTAGGCCCAGGGCTGGGGAGGCAGAGAGAGGGGCACCCCTGGGAATTTCCAGCCAGCCAGTCTAGTCAATCCGTGAGCCCTGAGTTCTGTAGAAAACCCTTCCTCAAAAACAAAAATGGAGAGCAGTTGAGGAAGACGCTTGACTTGACACTGACTTCTAGCTTCTAAGTACACAAACTTCTACATGTACAGAAAGAGAGAGAGGACATCGAGACATTGACACCTGGCTGGAAATGTCATAAAGATGAAGGACGGGGTCTTTGCTACTTTGTGGGTTCTTCTTTTTCCCATCCCATCCCCACCTGGTTTCACCCCCATCACTAGATAGGAACGAAGGCTAGAGATAAGAGAGAGAGAGAGATCCTTGAATCTTATTTCTTCTGTTTCTTCTTTTTCCTTTAGATTTATTTGTTGGTTTGTTTGTTTATGTGTATGAGTGCTCTATCTGCTTGTGCACCTGCATGCCAAAAGAGGACCCTAGAGAGTGTAGATGGTTGTGAACCACCATGTGGTTGCTGGGAATTGAAGTCAGGACCTCTGGAAGAGCAGACAGTGCTCTTAACTGCTGAGCCATCTCTCTTTCTCTCTCTTACTAATTTATTCACTTTACATTCTGATCATAGCCCTCTTTCATCTCCTCTCAGCCCACCCTCCTTTTGTTTCTTCTTTGAACACAACTACTAACAAACCACAACCAACCCCGCCCCAACAACCAACAACCACCCACCCACCCCGGCTCTTGGGGCCCTGCCATTTATACACCCTCTGAAATGTTCCCAGAATTCCAAATGTCACACAATCACAGAAACTATCTGCAGCTGGCAAAGCCATGCCTCTGCTATTGCACAAGGCAAATCCGAGCCAGCTGCTGCACCTGCAGTCTAAAACAACGCCTCGGCCCCACGGCCCCACGGCCCCACGGCCCCACGGCCCCACGGCCCCACGGCCCCACGGCCCCACGGCCCCACGGCCCCACGGCCCCACGGCCCCACGGCCCCACGGCCCCACGGCCCCACGGCCCCACGGCCCCACACTTGGGATTAAAATGAAAAAAATATATATATTTTGTTTTGTTTTGTTTTCCAAGACAGGGTTTTTCTTTGTGGCCTTGGCTGCCTGGACTCACTCAGCAGACTAGGCTGGCCTCACAGAGATCCATCTGCCTCTGCCTCCCAAACTGCTGGGATTACAGGCGTGTGAAAAGATATTCTTGTAGTATTTCTGTGTTTTGTTTTGTTTTTTTAAGAAACCAAAATTTCAGAATTGTCACTACAAGGATCCTAATGAAAAGGGTTTTTTGGTGTGCTTTTGTTTGTTTGTTTGTTTGTTTGTTTGTGTTTGTTTTCTCAAGAAAGTTTTTCTCTGTGTAGCCTTAGCTGTGCTGGAAGCCACTCTGTAGACCAGAGACCTTGAACTCAGAGACCTGCTTGCCTCTGCCTTCAAGTGCTGGGATCAAAGGGGTGCACCACCATCCTCTGGCCCTAACAGGAAGTTCTTAAGAAAAAAGAACAACAAACAGTAGCCACTCTGCAGAAGGCCCGTTAGAGATGCCGTTCAGCAACAGCCGACACAGAAATTGGGAAAACACTGGCTTAGACATTGAAGGGTTCTGTTTGTCAGGAGTCTGGGACTGTTGTGGGTTAAAGAGGCTGTTCAGTACAAAGAGGCTGAAGAAGGAGGATTGCTGTGAGCTTGAGCTAACCTGGGGTACAGCCAGCTTGGGCTCTGAGAACTTATCCCCCCCAAAACAAAACAAAACAAAACAAAACACGGATCTAGAGAGTACATACTGCTCTTCCAGAGGACTTGAGTTTGCCAATACCCAGGTCAGTTCACAAAAACCTGTGAGTCAAGTTTTGGGGATGCCCAGTGCCTCTGGCCTCCACAGGTGCATGTGCGAACAAACACACTTAAAAATAAAAACAATGCGGTGGAGAGATGTCTCAGTGGTCGAGAGCACTGGCTGCTTTTCCAGGGGGCCCTGGTTCAATTCCCAGCACCCACATGGCAGCTCACAACTGTCTGTAACTCCAGCTCCAAGGAATCCAAAACCTTCTTTCACACAGACATAAATACAGACAAAACACCAGTGCACATGAAATAAAAATAAATAATAAAAATTTTAAAACATTAAATTAAAATAAGTCTTAAGAAAAGAAAAAGCAGGGCATGATAGCAAATGCCTTTAATGCCAGCACTTGGGAGGCAGAGATCTCTGTGAGTGACAGCCTGGTCTATATATCGAGTTCCAGAGCAGCCAGGGTTCCCTGGAGAGATCCACTCTGTTTCAAAACAAACAAAAGCAATAATGTAAAACACCTAAAACAGATCACAACAATTAAAAAAGACCTACAGAGACAACGGGAAATACCCAACCACGGGCCCACAGCCTGTTTTGGTGTAGACAAGTGCTCAGTTGCGTTTGCTAGGATTTAGTTGTGATTTAAAATGTCTTTCTTTAGCAGGGTGTGGTGGCACACACCTGTGATTCTGCTCTTGTTGTTTCCTTGAGACAAGGTTTCTCTGTGTAGCTTTGGCTATCCTGAACTCACTTAGTAGACCAATCTAGCCTGGAACTCACAGAGATCCGCTCCGCCTGCCTCTGCCTCCCAGAGTGCTGGGATTAAAGGCGTGCGCCACCATCTTTCACAGAGATCTCTGAACGCTGTAAATCTCAGGGGTGGCCCAGCCTGTGGGGCAGAGTGCGACCATCGGGGGCTTGAGTCAGATCCCCAGGTGGCACTGACTTTGCTGACATGAGCTGAGGCAGTGAAATAGCCGGCCCCGCAGGGAGATGCTCAGCCACTTGGGCATGGTGGGTACCCTGACCCCATGCCATGTTCCCACGGGGAGACAGGAAACCACAGTGGTTGGGGTGCTAACAAGAGTCTGGGCAGGTAGAGTAGACAGGGTGGTGCAGGCAGCTGCAGCTGCCTGCTGTGGGGCCCGCACCCCCTTTCTGCAAAAGTGCTGTCCTGTGCAGAAAGGAGGAAAGGTGACTGAGACCCCCCACCCCCACTCGTGTGTGCAAGGGCTGGTTTTCTTTTCTTTTTCTTTTTTTTTTTTTTTCATTTTTTTGATCCACAGGTGGCTGTTGTTTGAGTAGAGTCCCTGGCCAAATGGGAGGCTCTGTCCTGGGGGTGCGGGGTGGCGCCGTGTGGCTCAAGCTGGCAGCTAAACTGCAGGAAAGCAAGTCCCACATGCCTGGCCTAGTCCTCGCCCCTCCTCCATCTCTCCTAATCTTGGGTTCAAACCTAGTTCTCCTGCACCCCTGCCCCTGCAGGCCTTGCTTTTTCCTTACTAGGGTCTTTTCTGTCCAAGGAACGGCCCAGACTAGGACATGAAACTTCAGGAGGCCCGACCACAAAGCGCACACGTCAGCCACCAGGTTGCCTACTGAAGCAAGTCTCTATTGCAGGCTTTGGACGGGTCTCTGGAAGGGAAAGCCTCAGCCTTGTTTCTTTGCTCAGCTGGCTCCCTCCAGCACCAGCCTTACACCTTGGGATAAGCTACAGCCCCATAAGCCCCATGCTGGCCACAGCCTTCTGTCTGTCCATCTGTGCTGCTATTTGGACCTCCCAGAGCCATTCTCTCTTTCCTACCCTGAAGGCCTGTGAAGAGCCCCTGGGGTTCAGTCTTCCCTGAGGCTCTGTGTCCCAGGGAAGGTCGAACCTCCCTCTGAACTTCAGTTTCCAGCAGCCAAAACAGAGACGAGGGCACCGTCCTGCCTCACTCCGTGTGGACACATAGCATGCTCACCCCATCTCCACACCACCAGCCCTTACGATAACAGTAAAAACAGTCAAGGAGAGGGGGAAGCTGTGGCCCCTGAAGGGTGATCAGAGGACGTCATACAGACTGGGACATGTCTCAGAGGAGGTGAAGGGTGGGAAGAAACATCCCTGAGAAAGATGAGAGGGGACAGCCCGACAAGGAGGCTGAAGTGCAGAAGCATCTTTCAAGAGTCACAAGGTCCCAGGTGTCTGGGATAGAAGTAGGAACAAGCCAAGGAACGGAGATGGTAAGTGTGCAAGCTTGAGGGTCGGAGAGAAACTCCAGGCATTGTCCCCAGGGCCTATACCCGCAGTGTGGAGGGCAGAGCCAGGGAGCCTCTGCGGTTCACTGGCCGCCAGCCTAGCACAGATCAATGAGAAACTCTGTCTAGGCGATAAAGCGGTGACACCCTTCTCTGGCCTCCATGTGTCATACTCACCCCCAACATGTGCCCATACGCCTCCCACAAAGAAAGCGATCGGACAATTCATAGGTTTTGCCCTAAGCTGTATAACAAGGACTTCAGAGAAAACATAGACAGTCCCTCGGAGCCGGGCTGAGCACAGGACGTCTTGCAGCAACAGTCACTGTCAGTGAGACAGACGATAACACAATGCGAAGTGAGTCTCTGCTGCCCCCACAGGATACAGCAGACAGACTCGTCAGCCTGGTGATGCCAGGGCTGGCTAGACCTTCCTGGGGTCTGGGAGGCTCCCTGAAGGATGTAGAGATAGGAGATGATCCCTTCTGTCCTAGAAATTCCTTATTGGGAAAGGTTCCCTTGATGCCCAAGAGCAGGCTTCTATCTGCTGAGACCAAAGGCAGCGCTCTCCAGAAGCCTACCAAAGCCAGGTGTACAGGAACATGCAGTCCCCGTGCTTGGCCAGCCATCTGGGCTCAGAATTTATCTCTGGGATTCCTGACCACTGGATCTAATGTAATAGAGATTCAAATATCATTTGGGTACGGATAATATTAAAGTTTTTGTTTGTTCAAGACAGGGTTTCTCTGTGTAGCCTTGGCTGTCCTGGACTCACTTTGTAGACCAGGCTGGCCTTGAACTCATAGAGATCCACCTGCCTCTGCCTCCCCATGTGCTGAGATTACAGGCGTGTGCCACCATGCCCACATTAAATTTATAAGAGAGTTTATTAAAATGTCTCTATTAATATATAACCTTGATGGATAAATAAAAAGCTAAAAATTAGGGCCACAGGTATGAGCAACAGACATTGAACCCTGAAGACTAAGGTATTCCAACAAGACAATGATCTAAGCAGCCTGGCAAAGAGTTTGAAGCACTGTCTAGGAGGACTGTCTAGGTGGTGGGCTGTTCTCTGTCATTGTAATGGACACATAAGCCATTTGGACTCTGCGTTTTTGCTATAATTGATCCTTCTCGGACCTCTGGTGTCACTAATGGCTAGCTGCAGCTTTCTCAGCTTGGCGGCAGCCAGCTCCTTCCCCAAGGCTGCTGCCACCTTGTTAATGCACTTAGAGCTACCAGCTTTCTGGTTAAGAAAAGGCGATAGGTTTGCCCCGCCATCAGGCTTCATATGAAAGGGTAAACGAGTCACAGGTAGAACTTGTCACTAAAGGAGCAGACCTTGTAAATGACTTCTCTCAGCACTAACTATTCATGTCTCCGGCAAACGATTAGGTGAAAAAGAAAAATGGTTTAAAGTCCCTGCGTGGTTCTCCGAGGGGCTAAGAAACTGTTCTAAATTATATAAAGACCTAAGGATATAAAAACCTAAGTACGTTCTGAGGGTGTCAGAAAATGATTCAAGATGTATAAATGCAAGTCGTAAAGTTATAGAGAATAATTTTTTAAAAATATATATTTTATTTATTTATTATGTATACAATGTTCTATCTGCATATACACTTGCACGCCAGAAGAAGACACTGGATCTTATTATAGATGGTTGTGAGCCACCATGTGGTTGCTGGTAATTGAACTCAGGACCTCTGGAAGAGCAGGCAGTACTCTTAACCTCTGGGCCATCTCTCCAGCCCTATAGAGAATAATTTAAGGGATATGAAAATGGTAAATGTTTTGGATTTTCCCTCTTCTGTGCTATTGTGACACTAAGATTTCAAAGGCTCAGAGTGGGAGGCTTGGAGAGCTCAATTGATAAGGCTCCTGAGCCTGACTCTGAGAGTCCAGGGTTCAAGTCCCAGCTACCATTCGAGGCAGCCCCTGGAAGTTTAAGCATGGCTCAGACTGAGGCTCAGAACTCAAACAGAAGAGAGCGTTGAGAATGAGGCTCAGAGTTTTAACCTTGATCAGTGGAGTTCTGATAAGCCGGTAGAGCACCGACTATTTACTACTCAGTCAAGATTTTAAATTTCCTTTGGCTGTCTTTTAAGAATAGACTTAGAGGTGCTTCTCGCCAGGCTAAAACTATCTCTGTCTAATCTGTATATGTGGCTCTCTGGACTGAAGAAAAAATGGTCACAGTTTTTAACCCAAAAGCTATATTCATTTTTGCTAAGACTCAAAGGTGTGTGTCTATTTCTGCTGTTTAACGATGCGGATTTTAGCACAGATTTCTGCTAATATGTCTAGAACTTTTATCTACTTTTGTAAACTAACACTTCATGTAAGCTGTAGGGAGTCAAGAAAATCATAAGACTTGAATCCACCTGTCACCAGTCAAATGGACCCCAGATAAGTACAGCCTAAGTCTTCTACCTGTCTATTTCCAAGGATGGGATCTCTTTCCTAGTTTTGAGACTTCTCCCCTTCCCCAATTACTAGGACTATACCTGAAGGTTCAAATGTAATTTCCTAATTTTTTTTCTGTATTTTTTGAGATAGGGTTTCTCTGTGTAACAGCCCTAGTTGTCCTGAAACTCACTCTGTAGACCAGGCTAGCCTCAAACTCACAGATCTTCACCTGTCTCTGCCTCCTAAGAATTGGGATTAAAGGTGTGCACCACTACACCTGGCATAATTTCCTAAATTTTTAAAAAAGATTTATTTATTAGGTATACATTATTCTGCCTGCATGTGTGCCTATGGGCCAGAAGAGGGCACAGGATCTCATTATAGATGGTTGTCAGCCACCATGTGGTTGCTGGGAATTGAAGTCAGGACCTCTGGAAGAGCAGCCAGTGCTCTTAACCTCTAAGCCATCTTTCTGGCCCAAATTCCTAATTTTTAACTTCTGTCCCTAGTCTCAGCAGATTTCCACCTGTCTGATAGACACCATCCAGGGACCACCTGCAAGATGCAAACGGTTGAGTCCCAAACTTGCTGAGAGCTGATGGAAACCAGTCCAGCCTATGTGATTGCTCCCTGTCTCTTCAACTGGGTCAGCTAACCAGCTGCTTCTGACGAATGCCCCATTGCCCAGCCTTTGACTGGCCTTTCAGCCTTCCTGAACCCTGACAACAATGTCCTGGTTTCACCTGGAAGTAATTACAGAAGAGAGTATGTTGTCCCTAACAGGCTAAGTCAAAAAAGAAATGCTAAGTCAAAAAGAAAACTCCGTGGCATCTGGCATAGGAGACAAAACGCTACCTACAATGCCAATTGACATACCAGCAAAGGGAGCTCAGGTTTATCAACAGGTAGAGTCATTGACTGAAACAGTTCTACAGTGTGATAGGCCACCTGACCTGCTGTGTGCAGATCAAGGAGGTATTAGACAGCTTTAAGAGAAAATTATTACTTCATACAAACCGATCAGAATTAGAATCTAGCTGTACTCTAAGAAAACATTACAAAAAAAGGATCTGAGTCAGATCTGGTGGCACGAGCCTTTAATCCCAGCACTCAAGAGGCAGAGGCAGGTGGATCTCTGTGAGTTCGAGGCCAGCCTGGTCTATAAAGTGAGTCCAGGACAGCGAAGGCTACACAGAGAAACCCTGTCTCAAAATAAAATAAAATAAAAGTGTAGGAAGGGAAGATGAAATAAATATGACTGGTGCCCCATCCATCTTCAGGACCCTTCTATATAGTAACTGTGACATCAACTGTCACTGGACCTTTGGCGCTCCTGTTTCTGCTAATTACTATTGATATTACACTGATACCTCAATTAGGTGATAATTCCTGTCAGGGTACCATTAAGATGACGGTTATTAGATCCCAACATAAGCAAGTACCCAGCACAGAGCCAAGGGTTTGACCCAGAGTACAACTCAAGAGGGCATGGAAGACCCAGTGATAACCTGAGAGCTCCCCTGCCCAAGGACCAGGTGAATGCTGAGAGCTGTATGTAGTTCTTGAAAACAAACAAACAAACAAAGCCATATGGTTTTGTCCTTAAGAAGCCCATACAACTGTGTCTGTCACCATTCCCTGGGAATTCCAAGAGAGTGGTCCTGACCAAAGCCCATCCTGGTCAGCATTTAATTAACGCTTGCTTCAAATTTGTCTATAAATCTCGGAACCAGTCTTTCGCTTGCAAATCTCAGGATTGACACCTCCCTCCAACCCGAAGTCCTTGATTAAGGGCCCATGAGTGCATGGGCCCAGATAAGAGGTCCAAGGGCCGGCCTTGGGGAGAATAAGCCCCTCTGCTCAGGGTGGGCACTTTGGAAACTCAGCTCCTGGGCTGAGGTGGGGTCTAGGCTTAATTAAGCCGGTTTCCCTCAGACCTGGGAGATGGCTTTCAAGATGGCCTCGAACTGAGTAAAAACCGACCTTGTCATTTCTTCAGAAAAGTCAGCAGCGTATGTGGTGAGCTGGCAGGAGTATGTCTTAGTCAAGCGCTTTCACCCCCAGGTGAGGCTGTGCCACGCTCCCTGAAGCACAATCAGGACTGTGGCGGCCCCCAGTGGCCAGTCTTGGGCACAGCAGAGGCCAGAGCTGCAGGCTAGCACAGCTCTCTATGGCTCCTGCTGCTGGGGTGGTGGGCCTAGAAGCAATGGCCCACCTACAACTGTGTGTGTGTGTGTGTGTGTGTGTGTGTGTGTGTGTGTGTGTGTGTGTGTGTGTGTGTGTGTGTGTGTGTGTGTGTGTGTGTGTGTGTGTGTGTGTGTGTGTATGTGTGTGTGTATTTATGTATGTATATATTGATTATACACAATGATGGTTTTATGACTTTTCAAATATGTATTTAATATATTTATATATTTTGATCATGTCCATGTCCATTAACTCACCCTGCCCTTCATCTTCCAAACTAGTCTCTCTCTTACTTTCCTGTCTCCCTTTTGGATGACCCAGTGAATTTCAATAAGGTTGCTTAACAGGAGCATGGATGAGAGGTCATTTACAGGAGTGTGGGTGCCTAACCAGGGCTGCTCCACTAAAGACAACACATCTCACTCCCCCCGGCAACCTTTAGCTGCTATAAACCCTCAGGGAAGTCTGGATCCTTGTGTGTCCCTCCTCCTCCACGCCAGGGTGTTGGCAGGCCCAGTCTTGCCAAGGCCTTGTGCTGTGAGTTCAAGAGCGCAAAAGCCACCGCGGAGCTAGCGGATGACATCTGAAAGCTGTCCACCCCATCGTCCAGCTCTCACAATCTGCCTCCTTTTCTGTGGTGTCTCTCAGCGTTGGTGACACAGATGTCCCATTTGCGGCCCAGTGCTCAGCAAATGTCCTTTATCCTCCCACGTGACCACTCTGAGTCTGCACTTACTGCTGTCCACGGTGTACAGAGGCTTTCCTGGGCCGAGTGATGGCACAGGCCTCTTATCACTTGGAGGCAGAGGCAGGTAGACCTCTTGAGTTTAAAGCCAACCGGATGTAGGTAGCAAGTTGTAGGCCAGCCAAAGCTATGCAGAGAGACCCTGTCTCAAAAACGAACAAGATGAAGCTTTTTTTTTTTCTGGCAGAAGCACTAGTGAGGGATAAACATAATTATTTCAAAAGCAAATTTTTTGGCATCCCATGCTCATTTAGCAAAATAGCTATAACTTCCACACCAGGGCCTGTTACTTCCCCAGCCCGGGGCTTTTGAGCAGGTGCCAGACATGAATTCCTTCCTGGGTCCTAGGCTTCAGATCTAATCAGAAAGCTGTTGGTTACCGCTGTGGCACATTTGCCATTATTTCACTAGTCGGCCCAGCTTACCTGGCTGATCGCTAGTGTAGCACCCAGAGTCCACAGCTGAGTAGTAACCATCCCCAATCTGAATGGCACCTACCCAAACTATGAAGTCTAGCCAGCAAGGAGGAAGCTCCCAGACCAACAATTCATGGGGGGGGGGGGAGCCCACCCTTATACATACAAACCTGTCCTCTTGTCCTCAGTAGGACATTGTAACAGTGGGTAGCCAGGCAGGGGAAAGGGATATGAAGTTCAGGTGAGCAGGTCAGGGTGAACGCTTGGATCATCTGTCCCTCAGAACATACATGGCCTTCTGAGGCCTCAGGGTTCAAGGCATATGGGCCCATGCAGAAATTCTGAATGGTAAATGAGCTAGGTGGAGAGACAACCCTCAAAAAAAAAAAAAGGTTTGGGGACCTCAGAAGTCTGGCCTCTTTGGGCTAACCTCTGTCCAGGAGGAGTTTAGCTAGACCAGTGGACTTTAGTATTCCTGGACCTCTGTGGTGGCTGCTGACCTCAGGGACCCGCTGGCTCTCCTGGACTACATCGTCTAGAGTCCACTTTCTGATACTCTTCCTGCCGTGTGAATGAAAGAAGAGCGGCCTCATGACCACCAGGCGCCTTTGCTTCCTCCTCTGGCTCTGTCTACTACCTCCTTAAACTTCTGTTCCACTCGTGCTTCTCCTGCCTCCACTGCACCCTCACCGTCCTCTGTCACAGCGCTCTGGGAAAGATAGTGCCTTGGAGGTCAGGGCTGGGACACAGGTCCTTCCTGGAGCCTTTTCTGGTGCAGTTGGCCTCTGGGAATGAATAAGGCCCCACTTCCTGAAGTATAACCAAGGGCATGGTGCCGGGAAGGAAGGCAGATGAGGTCTTCATTTCAAAAGAAGGGAGCCTCGCCAAGACCCCTGTCGCTTTAGAGTGACTAGGCATTGCCATATCAGCCTGAGGTAGAGGAGGTGGTCACTAGGGCTAGCTGTGTCCTCTAGTCTCTCACAGCCTCTTGCATCATGCATGAATTCTCTTTTGGTGTCAGGCTCCACAAAAGAGTTCCCTAAGGCCACTGATTTTGGGCAATGTTTACCCACCTGGGTCCATGACTGGGTTGGTCCTGCCCTGGTGAGCTTTAACTGTCAACTTCACTCAGCCCAGAGTCACCTCAAAAGGGAGTCTCAGCTGAGGGGTGAGCCAGCCAGCCTGGCCTGTGGACAGGCCTGTGAGGGACTGTCTTGTTGTTTGACGTGGGAGTGGCCAGCCCGCTGTTGGTGATCCTGAGCAGCATAAGAAAGCTGAGAAGGAGCTGGCCAGCAGCCTCTGCTGCATAGTGGCTCTAAGGCCAGCCTAAGCCACATGAGGCCAAGTCTCAACACACAAATCAAGAAAACATCACTACTGGTAACAACAAAAACCAGAGGTGGGAGATGCGGTGAAAAACGAGGCCTAGAGGCTGTCCTCAGGGAACTGAAGGCGAGCTCGCAAAGGACTGTGGGACATCAGTCTCTCCGTGGCTCTGCTGCCTGGCTTATGATGTAAGCACTTTGTTCCACACATGTTCCTTCCAGCATGTCACCAGAGGCCCAAAGTGAGAGGGTCACTCAATCTTGGACACTCACTAATGAATGGGTCGGCCCCAAGCCATAAGCCAAACATAAACTTTCTTCCCTTTATAAGTTAATTGCCCCAAGAATTTCATTAGGGTAATTCAAACTGATTAATACAGTACTCTGACATTTTCTACTATTGATCTAGTTGCTATAAAATAAACCAACCTTAAGTGACGCTCCAGGCATCAAGTCCTCATGGCCCTGGGACTACTTACATAGGTATGTGTAATTGCTTACATGATGTCACTGCGTTATCTCCAACAAAGTCCCTTTCAGCAAATGGCCCTTACAGCATGCTATTAAAAAAAACCACAGTAAAGTTTCCTACCAGACTTTGCTCAGGGGTTGCACAGATCCATAAACAAACGAAACAGAATTCTGCTCAGAGGCCACTAGGTGGCCCTCTCTTCCAGCTCCTGAGGGCCTGAGTCTACAGGAGATTTGTACTTTCTTCTAGTAGCTCCACTTGCTGCTGTTTGACCGGCTCATGCATACAGTCCCTGAAGTGCCCAGTACAATCTCCCACAGTCCCTGAAGTGCCCAGTACAATCTCCCATAAACAGGAAACGAAATAGTAAAAAACCAAAATCAGTAGCAGTCTCGGGATAGAAGGCGATGAGTTCGCTCCGCTGGGCAAAGTTTCCGACAGGGCTCCTGGGGAAGCATTCTTGCTGGTGGAGCTCTGGTTAGCTGTGGAAATGAGAGTTCAGCCGAGCGCCTAGCGTGGTCCATGCCTGGACTCAGGGCTGAGGCGGGAGAATTTTGAGGCAAGGCTAGTCCAGGCTACTTAGAAAACCAGGGTCACTTCTGTAAATTAGAGGGATATCTGGACTTGGCAACCAGTTCGACCCCCTCAGATGCTTATTTCACGAGGCAGCCAGGAACATTTGTGCTCAATAAAAGCACGGAATGGATCACCGTCTGGCAGCGGAATGCCTCTTTGCCCATGTTGTACTCTGAACAAAACTCACCTTAGGCTTATCTCCCCCACACACCTGTTTTTCTGAGACAGGGTTTCTCTGTATAGCTCTGGCTGTCCTAGACTCCCTTTGTAGTCCAGGCTGGCCTCAAACTCACAGAGATCCACCTGCCTCTGCCTCCAGCGTGCTGGGATCCAAGGTGTGCGTCATGGAGAGTTTAGACCACCACCTGGCTATGTGAAGTATTCACCAGAACAGCGAAGAAGAGCTGGTGTGCAGGCACCGGCCTGACCCTTCCACTTGAACTTCAAACTTCATGGGTTCTTCCATGCAGTCTGCTTTCCCCCCTTTTTTCCCTTTCTTTAGAGACAAAGTCTAATGTAGCCTAGGCTAGCTTCCTACATAGCTGAGACGGGCTACCATGCCTGGCTCCCTTCTAAGGTTTTCTGCCTCTCAGTGGTTTGAGCTTTCCGTTGCTGTAACATGATCCCTGGAACCAATCAGTTTAAAAGAGGGAAGGGTGGTGTGGTGTAGTCCTTTAATTCCAGCCCTTGGGGGGCAAAGGCAGAGGCAGGGAGATCTCTATGAGTTCTAGACTAGCCTGGTCCATATAATGAATGAGTTCCACACTAGCCAAGGCTTCACAGTGAGACTGTGTCTCAAGAAACAGAAAGAAAGACAGACAGACAGAAAGAAAGAAAGGAAGGAAGGAAGGAAGGAAGGAAGGAAGGAAGGAAGGAAGAAAGAAAGGAAGGAAGGAAGGAAGGAAGGAAGGAAGGAAGAAAGAAAGAAAGAAAGAAAGAAAGAAAGAAAGGAAGAAAGAAAGGAAGGAAGGAAGAAAAAAAGAAAGAAAGGAAGAAAGAAAGAGGAGAAAAGGCTTAGGCTTATTTGGGCTCATATTTTCAAATGTTTTAGTCTGTATTTGTCCCAGTTGCTTTGGCATCTATGAGACAGAGTAGGGAATGATGTTAAGGATAATAATCCTCAGCTAGACCCCTGTCCCAGAGCTCCCACCCCCTCCCAAGAGCCCATTATGCTACCCCAAAGTGAAAACGCTGATAGGGTCAGAGCCCTTAGGGTCCAGTCATCTCCCAAGAGTGACCACACCTTTGAACGCTGTTGCATTTGCGGACCAGGGCTTCGGTACATGGCTTGGGGGAAGGGCTACAGCAGGAATGAGGGTGAAGGAGGAGGAGTGGTGGGAGGGGGCATTTCAGTTGTTACCAGGTTAATCACAAGATGAATGCCTCTTCATCACAGGCTGTTTTACAGCAAAGCATGGGTCCTCAGTTACAATCAGGCCCTGAACCAAGACCATGACTTGACTGGATTGAAATGCAGTTCCCTGTCCTCATTGTCTCAACTTTAAGTTGCTTGATTCTGATGAGTCAGCTCCCTGTGGATGACAGTCTCCTGGCTTTATTCTTCTGATCTCCATCATAGTAATCTCTCTGATGTCCTGTTTCCTCCCGAGTGCTAAGTGCTCCCTGGCAGCCATCTTTCCCACACCCATTCTATTCTATCTGAGTGACCTAGCAAAATCCCAAGGAAAAAAAATTATCAGCCAGCTAACCTGACACTGTGGACTGTGAACTCTGTACTAAGACCAAATCCTGTAAGAGGTGACAAAAACTGAGTAATTACACTTGCCTAAAGCTGCTCTGCAGCCCTTCAACCTATAACCAAACTTTGTGAGTAAGCAGCATAGTGGAATTGGAGGGTACCTCCTAACAGCCAACTATAGCTGCTGAACTTTCATCCAATCACAGGCTGAGAACAGCCCTCAGTCCTCCTGAGGCAAAAATCCCCCGGTAAGGGCTCTCACTGATACCACTTTTATTGTTTATAAATTTGCTTTTGCTGTCTCAAGGTGCTTCCTAATTCCTGAATTCCTTCTTTGTCCAAGTAGACACTGCTCAGTGTAATTTGTCTGGTTTTTCGTTTAGCAATGGCAAACATTTCTCAGGTGGCCACCAGCCTCAGCCCTACAGGAAAGGACATGACAATCACAGCACTCAGAAGTGACTGCTGCCAGTAAGCTCCTCCCTCATTGGCACTCTCCCTTCCTCCTCTTCCTCCTCCTCCTTCTTCTCTCTCTCTCTCTCTCTCTCTCTCTCTCTCTCTCTCTCTCTCTCTTTTGAGACAAGGCTTCTCTGTGTAGCCTTGGCTGTCCTGGACTCCCTTTGTAGACCAGGCTGGCCTTGAACTCACAGAGATCCGCCTGCCTCTGCCTCCCTGAGTGTTGGGATTACAGGTATGCACCACCACTCACAACTCAGGTTCTCCTTAGGGAACTGAATGTCTCTGTGTCTTGCCAAAACTTTTCCTTTATGTACACTGATATTTTGATTGCATGGGTATCTGTGTGGAGTCAGATCCCCTGGAACTGGAGTTACAGGCAGTTGTGAGCTGCCATGTGGGTGCTGGGAATTGAACCTGAGTCCTCTGGAAGAGCAGCAGGTGCCCTTAACTGCTGAGCCATCTCTCCAGCTCCTCAGCAAAACCTTTTCACTAACTGGTGCCAACATGTCCCTCCAGCCTGTCACACCACCTTCCCCTGCACTGATGCCAAGTCTCTGAATGTCCCATATGAGGGAATGGCCTCCTGACAGTATTCCTCAAGACTCACTTCAGATACCATCTTACAGTGGGTCTTCCTGTGTCCCCACAATGTCTCCTGTGAAGAACAGTGAGGGTCTGAGTTTGACGTTGCGTTGGAGGGGAAGACTTGAGCCATTCTGTTTAAAATGATAAAAGAAATGGTCCCTTCTGATGTTAGTGACTTGGGAGCCACACACAGACTTCCTGTCTAACTCATACATGGCTGACCTCAGTTGTGGCCCTGGCCCTTGGCTGCCCACCATGTGACTCTGAGAAAAGTCGCCGAGCTTGTGACACCAGTTGGGATTGAGAAATGGAAGAAACAAACAGTAATGGTGGCCAGCGGGGTAGTGACCACTGTGGCTGGTAAGCAGAAGCAGTGAGCAGTCCACCGGAACACGAAGCACCTCAGATGGCCACACCTCATGGCCTGGACTTTGGCTGACCTGGGAAGGCAAGCCAGAGGTGCCATTCAGGGCTTGTTCACTTGGTTCCAGCCACAGTGGATGGATGACCAGGATGACCTGGGAGCTGCACCTGCTGCTTCTGCTGGGGCTGGGATTCAGGTCCCAGGAGGCCCTACCACCACCCTGTGAGAGGTAGGAGTAAGGAGAAGCTGGGTGTAGGAGGAAGGGGAGGGTGAGCTTTTGGTTTTGTTTGTTTGTTTTGTTTTTCGAGAAAGGGTTTCTCTGTGTATCCCTGGTTTTTCCTGAGACTTTGTAGACCAGGCTGGCCTATAACGAACTCACAGAAACCTGCCTGCCTCTGCCTTCTGAGAGCTAGGATTAAAGATGTAGGCTTGGCGGTACACACCTGTAATCCCAGCACTCGGGGAGCCAGAGGCAGGCACATTTCTGTGAGTTCGAGGCCAGCCTAGACTACAGATGGACTCCAGGACAGAGAGAAACCCTGTCTCAAAAAAAAAAAAAAAGGCAGCTGTGGGCCACCATGCCTGGCTTGGTTTTGTTTTGATTTTTGAGGGCAAGGACAGAAAGCTGCAATGAAAGCTCACCCTCTAAGGGCCAGCATCTCAGGGAGAAAGGGAGAAATAATTTGGGCTTTCAGGGGGTAGATCCTGTGCCAGACACCAAAATTTACTGTGTTGGAACAAGCTAGAACTTTGAGGCAGCCTCTATGTGACCCCAAAGCTGTTGACCAAAGCCGGCCCTCCGTGCAGCTGGCCAGAGCTCACCATCCAAGCTGCTCCTTGGATTGAGCTGGGCTGTTCCCTCCATTGTTCTAGCAAAACTTTCCTAGCCCGGTGTGAGGGGAGTCTAGGGCCTGTCAAGAGCCCATGGGGTTTAGCTTACCCTGCTGCTCTCTCTCTCTCTCTCTTTCTGTGGCCCAGGGCAAGTCAAACCTTTCTCCAGCAAATACAAAGACGAGGGTGCCATCCTGCCTCCTGGTTATGGTGCCTTCCACTCTACCCCCACATCACCAACTCGCTCAAGAAGGGTGAAAACAGAGCCTCGGAGGGGAAAGAGAAGCTGGGGAGCTAAGCAGGGAATAAGCAGAAGGGTGTTAGGATGGGGCGAGCCTCAGAGGAGGCAATGAACAAACAGAACCGTGGAAGGAGCCAGCTTTGAGCAGAAGGAGACAGCAAGGCAGAGAGCCTGCAGGGCAAAGGCTCTGGGATGTCTTCCAAGGGTCACAAAGTCCCGTGTAGCCTGGACTATAGAACCAGGCCCTGATGTAGAGATGGCTCTAGGGAAAAGGAGACCAGGCCCCGTGGGCTGGTGGCAGGACTGAAGATTCTGCAGGGGATGCGTTTTGAAGACTGAGCTGTGAAGACTTATTGAGGACCAATCGAGGGAGTGTGAAAGGAAGGGAAGGACGTGGAGTAATTGCTAGGACTTGTTTGATCAGAAGCAGTCAGGATTTCAGAGTGACAGTTCAATCTGGTTTCTTGTGTCCTGTTGGACTATCTGCAGAGTGAAGACCATGCTGCTTGTCCCTGAGGCCAGTGGCATGTCAGTGGTCTCCCGAGACAGTCACATGTGCACTTGCGGATGAAAGCCATTGATGGAACAGACATAGGGTAGTCTAGGAGAGAAGAAGCTCAACCTTCCAGCAGTCCTCTCTCTCCCAGGGAATGTGCTCATGAAGTACCCAAGAGGCTCCCAAGTCTCCGAGTTTGGCTTTCTTTTGGGGGTCATTGACGGTGACCTCTCTAGCTCTCTAGGTTAAACTGATAGTGTGTGGCCTGTTGCCCCTCCCATAAATCACAACATTAGCCTAAGATAGCCGTAGAGCTTGAAAGCACTCACCAGGCTACATGGTTTGCTGTCTTAGCCCTGGGCTCTCAGGAGACTTGGCCGTGTGCCCGCCTGTGCAGGCAGTGCTTTTCTGCTGTGTGATGAGGAATCTGAGGAGTCTTCCTCTTGGTTTCCCGGCAGGCTATGTCTAAGCCCTTGGAATTTCTCAGATGATAGGCTCAGCATGGGCCTTGATGGCTTATGGAAATAAGGTGACTTTCGGCATGCCCCCAGGGGGCGCATGCCTCTAGGATGACTCAGGATGGGGGCAGCCACTCCAGAAACACAAGAAATTAAGAAACTTGGACTTTTGGGTCACAAGATATCATTTGACCTTCAGGAAAAGGAAGGTTCCTGGACACTGCATTCAATCACATGGCCAGTGACTCAGATAATTGTGCTCTTTGTAACGAACCCTGACCAAATCTCTGGATTCCAGACACTGGTGAAGCTTTCTGGGTTGGAGGCACACCAGTGAATTGGCTGAGTGAAGCATCTTGGTTCCACAGTGAGGAACATCTCAGTGGTCAAGAGTCTCCCCACCCCCACCCAGCAGTGTCTTCATTTGGCTCATCCTGATTTGCTCCCAGTAAGAAAAATAGAACTGGGCTGGGCGTGTCCTTAATGCCTCAGGTAGGCAGAGGCAGGCAGACCTCTGAGTTCAAGGCCAGCATGGTCTACAGAGCAAGTTCCAGGACAGCCAGGGCTACACAGAGAAACCCTATTATGAAAAGCAAAAACAAGAGAAAAATGTTATCACAAGTGTAGTGGTGGTTTCCTGGGTTCTGGGTTCTAACAAATTTTATGGAATCTGAGGACCAAAGGACCTGCCACATTTATACTCAGTTCCTCCTAAGCTTATTGCTGTCCTCTTCATTAAAAAGGGCTGTCCCCTTAACCTGTGTGTGGAATTGCATGTCTCCAAGTGGCTTGCACCAGAATTAAATTGCAGTTGGTGTTAGTGTATGATTTAGGAGAAAAAGGAAGGAAACAAAACGAAACAAAACACCCTAGGTGATGAGGAGTTTTCACTCCTGGGTGACCACAGGATTGCTTTGGCACTGAAGAACATTTGTACCAGGCTCAGCGCACTCCTTTAATTCAAGCACTGCTGAGGCGGAGACAAGTAGACCTCTGTGAGTTCAAGGCCAACCTGGCCTAGCTTGTGAGTTCCAGAATAGCCAAGGCCACATTGAGAGACCCTATTTATCTCAACAACAACAAAACCAAACTCACAAGAAACCAAACAAACAGAAGTGTTGTGCTGTGTTAGTGGGTTTTGAGATGATGGCTCTAATTCCTAGGGAACTGACTCCCCGATATGTGAGGCAAAGGACACCAATAAGAAACAAGCAGGACTGGAGAGACGGCTCAGGGCTTAAGAACACACTCTACTCTCCCAGGGAATTGGAGTTCGGGTCCCAGCACCCACACTTGGCAGCTCACACCCTCCTGTAACTCCAGTTCCAAGTAGCTCCACCCCTTCTGACTCCGGGGGCACCTGCACTCACATTCCTGTGTTTGTACACCCATATGCACTCTCTCTCTCTCCTTCTCCCCCCTCTCCCCCCTCCTCTCAAGGAGCTCTAAAAAAGACCAACTACACGAGTAGGACATGGGATGTAGAGGGCCTGCCCTAGCATGAGCGAAGCCTTGGGTTTGATCCCAGTACTGCAGAAGCAAGGCATGGTGGCACCTACTTCTAATCCCAGCTCTTGGGAGGTAGAGGCAGGAGGATTGCAAGTTCAAAGTCAACCTGAAGGTCATCCTCATGTAGCTACCTTGGGCTACATGAGACCCCGTCTCAAAAACTAAACCAGGAACTGACGGGATGGCTCGGTGGGTCTCATTGTGTGGTCCAGGCTGACGTCGATCTCTCAACCTTCCTTCTTCACCCATTTAAGTATGGGAGTATAGGCATGCACGAACCCCCCCCCCCCCCGCCCCAGGAGCTGTTCACCTTCTGGTCGGCAGAGAATGGGCCTTGGAGCAGTAGCCTTTGAACACCTTCCCAGCATAATTGCTGATACTTTGGACTAGGGAACTGCCAGCCAGTGGGGTAATTAGTAGCTTGCTATCAGATATTAGTTGAAATTTCCCCTAAAACTAGAGGCCGTGAGATACTGCTGATACACGAAAGACTATGGCATCCGGACCATGTTGAAGCTCTCAGAGAGAGAGGGGCTGTGCCCTATGGACACTCTCAATAAACCCACAGTTTGTGTAATCTGATGTCCATTCCGAGGTGAACGTGGAGCACCCTGTTTTGGTTGAAGGGAATAAGAACTCAATTCCATGGGCTGAATTAAGAGTCTTTGCCTATAAGTTTGGGTTTTACCAACTCTTGAGTGGGGACTAATATCCCGGATCATAATGGTCAGGAGGAAAGATAATGGCAAAAACTCTGTGACCTTTAAAGGTGTGAGGCTCAGTTGGTAGAACACAAGCCTAGCATACAGGAAGTTGATCCCTAGCACCGCATAAATGCGGCAGTGTGGTCCATTCCTCTAATCCCAGCACTCGGGAGGTGGAAGCAGAAGGATTGGAAGTTCAAGGTCATCCTTGGCTCCATATCTAGTACAGGGCCACTCCAGGATAAGACCCTGAATGCGGGACGAGGAGGAAGCTGGGAACAGGCAGTGAAGACGTGTCTTGTACAGCAGGGAATAATGAGAGATAAAGGCGTGAAAGGCCGGCCTGCACACGCTCACATAAGTGCCAGCGTTCGGGAGCTCTAGCACACTGTTAGTACAGGCCTCTGCTTTTCTGGTGCCTTCGAAAGCAGGTGTGGGAGGATGCCGGCCTGACTAGCCAGTTCTTCCCATGGGGGAAGGGAACAGTAAAGCTGTTGTTTTCTTGTCATCTGAGCTTGCTCTTCTTTACCTGATGCCACTGTCCCAGCAGGGCCACATCTACTAGTGCCAGAATCCAGGGTGGTTCCCAAGCAAGGAAATGAAACTGTGCTTATCAATAAAAATTCCCACGCCAGCCATTTGTAACCAGTTACTCCAAACCGTAAGCAGCCTGAAGATCCTCAAACTTGTCACAAGCATCTGAGTGAGGGCGGCTTTAGTAGTGTGGAGCCTGATTTGTATCAGAACTGAATTGCCTACATCACAGCTATGCTGACCTTGGCCATGATTTTTGTTTGTTTGTTTGTTTTTTGAGTCAGGGTTTCTCTGTGTAGCCTTGGCTGCCCTGGACTCATTTTATAGACCAGGCTGGCCTCAAACTCACAGAAATCTGCCTGCCTCTGCCTTTCCAAGTGCTGGGATTACAGGCATACACCAATGTACCTGGTTGATTATTTTTAAATAATCAGTTCTATTTTTTTATTTTATTTTTTTTTTTGAGACAATGTCTCTCTATGTAGCCCCGGCTGTCCAGTAACTCACTACATAGACCAGGCTGGCCTCAAACTCATAGAGCTCTTCCCAAGCACTGGGATTAAAGATGTTTCCCACCATGCCTGGCCCATACTTTGATTTGTTTGTTTGTTTGTTTTATGTTTGGGAGTGTTTTGCCTGCATGTAAGCTCATCATATGCACGCAGTGCCGGTGGAGGTCAGAGAGGGTATCAGATACTCTGAAACTGCAGTCAGAGATGGTTGAGGGCCATCAAGTGGGTTCCGGGAACGAAACCCAGGTCCTCTGCAGGAATAGCAAATGTTCCTAACTGATGAGCCAACACTCCAGCCCAGCTGGCCAAGACTCTTAGGACTGCACCATCCTATATGTCTGGACATTTCCACTTAATGTAGAACTTACCCAAAAGACACAGCGGTGGGACCCGTTGGTCTATGACAGTATCTGAAGGAATCGGCCAAGACTAGTGACAGGGTTAAAGGAGCTTTCAGTCTTACTTAATGACCTCTAGGAATATGTTCTGCGCTAACTCTTTGCTCTGCTTGATGTGTTACTGTGCTGTAGACAAGCCTGGTAGCACCGCACAGCTCAGAGACTACTGCAGCTCTTCTCAGGCCCGTCTGTTCTCTTGGAGCTCTGTCTAGAGGATGCTTTTGCTCAGTCTCCCAGTGTATCTGATCGTCAGTACCATGCCATCAAATGAGTTACTTAAACCAGGTAGTTAAGCCTATCAGTGATGTCAGCAACCTCATTGTATCACAGTGCCGTTCAGCTTCGCTAGCTATAGACAAGTCTGTGAAAATTACGCAGAAAACATTTCTGGGCCTCATCTGTTTATGGGGAGGGATTTTGATTATTTTCTGGATTCCCGGTTGGGCTGGGAACAAAATCAATCTCCCTGTGTCTGTTCAAACGCGTGGACCAAAATTGGCCCCCACGGTGCGTCATTATACCACAGAGGCCAGGCCTTCCAAAAGGGAAGACACAAACATCCTCAGGAGAGTACCTAGTGATCCTTCCTAGTGTTCCAAGGGCTGTGCCTTCTGACCCTTGGAGCAAGGGAGGTCAGAGTGCGGGAGAGCATTTTGGAAGCCTCCGTGGAATAAGGTAGAAGGCCGTGAGATTGTCCCTCGAGCCCTGGCAGCTGCGGTGGAGGGTGCTGCCATAACTACTTTGGCCTCAGTATGCATTAAATAATCAGGAGGCCCGGCGGGGGCAGTGCACTGCCCGTCCCCAGGGCTGGAGCCTGGCATTATCTAGCATTATTCATGGACTTGGCCTGACCCTCCTCTTCACTTCTCCAACCTTTGTTCCCATCCTGGGAGAGATCTGCTCGCTCTAATTAATCAGTCTTTTCCTCTGAATGCCTCTCCTCATTTAAAGTAAGTCCCAGCTGAGCTCGAGGACACACCTTTGTAAATCTCAGCACCCAGGAGGCTTCAACAAGAGGATCTAGAATTTGAGACCAGCCTGAGCTACACATAGTAACAACCAACCTTAAAAAATAAAATAAAACAAAAGGCAGAGGCAGGTGGGGCTTTGTGAATTCAAGGCCAGCCAAGTTAACTTAGTGAGATCCTGTCTCAAAAATAAACAGGTAAAGGAGCAAGGAACTAGAAAGGTGGCTCATTAGTTAAGAGCCCTTGAGAGAACCTGAGTTCAATTCCCAACATGTCCATTCGATGTGAAGTCATTTGGCCCACTGGTGTCTTCTGGGGACTGTATCCTCCCTTGCACTTTTCCTTCCTTCCTTCCTTCCTTCCTTCCTTCCTTCCTTCCTTCCTTCCTGCCTTCCTTCCTTTCTTCCTTCCTTCCTTTCTTTCTTTCCTTCTCTTTCTTTCCTTCTTTCTTCCTTTTTTCTCTTTCTTTTTTTAATTAAAAAGTATATGGGCTGGTTGAAAAAATGGTTCAGCAGTTAAGAGCACTAGCTGTTCTTTCAGAGGTCCTGAGTTCAATTCCCAGCACCCACATTGGCAGCTCCTAGCTATCTGCAACTCTAGTCCTACAGGACCCGACACCCCCTCACAGACATACATGCAGGCAAAACACCAACACAAATAAAATACATAAATTGTTAAGAAGTGTATGGGCATTTGCTCTGCGTGAACAAGTGCACACCATTTGTGTACCTGATGCTCACGGGGCCAGAAGAAGCATCAGATCCTCTAAAACTGGAGTTACAGACAGTTGTGAGCAGCCTTGTGGGTGCCGAGGAATTGAACCTGGGTCCTCTGGAAGGGTAGCAAATGCTCTTAATTCCCTTGGCCTGAGATTCTTTATCTAGTTCCTCCTCCTCCTCCTCCTCCTCCTCCTCTTCTTCTTCTTCTTCTTTCTTTTTTGAGTTAGGGTCCCACTATGTAGGCCTGGATGTCCTGGAATGCTATATGCAGATCAGGCTGGACTCTAACTAACAGACATCTGCCTACCACCACCACCCCTGGAATACTGGGATTAAGGGCACATCCTAACCTTTCTGACTGTTACAGTCAGGACTTCATTTAAGCCTGCATTTTCACAGCACATAGGGACTAGATAGCAAATGTGAGAGCTATCTTTCTTAAGACTTGGTCATTTTTCCAATTTTTTGGGCTCCCAAAAGGAAACTACATCCCAAATCATCAGGAATCAATTTTAAGAGAGTGACGTCCCATTCCCAAAAGGCAGGATGGGTGGGTTTTTTGGTGGTTCGGTGGGTTATGGATGTTTGTTGGCATTTAAGGGGATTGGGCTGCAAGTTGTACAATGGTCTTGATCAGGGAAGAAACAGGGTATAAGAGGCTAGACTCAGGGATTCTCTCTCTTTTTCTTTTCTCTATCCTCTCTTTCTTATGAAGGGGGAGAAGGGTTGGAAAGAAAAAAAGGAAGGATATAGAACTAATATAGAAATTATAGAAAAACAAGGTAGATTATTGAACCTACTCTTATAGATCTTTGTATATTGATACAAAATTAAGGTTATATTTGGTTACATTGGTATAGATCCTTATACAATGATACAAAATTAAGGTTACATTTTGGTTACAACATACTATGTATCAACTCTTTTTAAGCTGTTGTACCTATGTAATTCTTAAAAAGTAGATGTAAAGTTCTAGTTCTTTTGAAAGCTACTATTACTAACTGTTTAGGATAATTTAGAAATGCAAGTTAATAGTCAATCAAACTTGTGGTTTTGTTAGGTGCTAGTTTAGTTAATCACGGGTGTTTTCTAAGTTAATTAGATAGTAAATAGCTAGAGACAAACAACATCTGCCTATTCAAATATACTGAGATAGATAGATGCTCTTCAAAAACCTCAGAGATCTACAGAATATAACATTTAAAGATGTTTTATTAATTTAAAACTTTTTTGACAATAAGACATGTCAGCTCCTGGCAGCACCCCCATACTACTTCAAAGAAGATGATGAGCATCGAAGAACCTCCTTGTGGAGTTTGTGTCAAATGTGGCTAGTTGCCCCTGGGCAAGAAACTGCCCTTGCCTCAACTGCTAACAGCATGCTGCCCAAGCTGTGGCCAAGCTCTGTGGACACAAAGAAAGTCAAGTGCTGAACTATGCCAGGATGAAGTAGAGAAGTCCTTCATAATTCCTGCTTCACAGAAAAATCTGTCAGATATTCTAGGCCAGATTTGATGGCTGAGGAGATGGATGCGGAGGAATCTTGGGTGACTGCTCAGGCAGCCAGCAGTCTCTGTCATTTCTATAGTTTTGGAAGCTGCTTACTCTGTACTTCCTGTCTACTCAGGTAATATTTATCCTTCTCAAGTCTCTGATGGGGTTGAAGACTAGGTAGTTACAGTCTCACAGTTAAGCTTAAGTTGTTTAGGATTTAAGAAAATTGTTTTAAGTCTAAAAAGATGGTTTTAGTTTGGCAAATGCAAGTTATGATAGAAAGTGATTTAGATACAGAACTTTGGACTCACCAAGAGAGGACAGATACTACTTTCTCCAAGGTTACTAAATGCATATGGTCTGGATATTGTGAATGTAATTCTTATCGGACAGTATATAGTTTATTGATGTTAGAGAAAGAGTTTTTTATTTAGACAAAAGGGGGAAATGTTACAAGATAGTTGATCATATTATGAACTCCAAGATTGTGAACTGGAAAAAAAAAATCTGTTTCTTGTTGTGGTATGGCTCAGCCTTAGCACATGCCTTTAACCAAGAGCTTTCTGCTTATTCTAAACAAATAGTTGAGTTGTGGCTCGGCCCTAGCACACACCTTTAATGCAAGAGCTTTCTGTAACTGGGATTAAATAAGCTTAACCCTAGGTCAAGAGGCAAAGCAAACAACCAGTTGACAGGAAACGAATATAGGAAAAAAAGAAAAAACCATAGACAGTGAGAGGAAGTCCAGAGGATGGCTAGAGAGATGCACAGGAAGTATAAAGGAGGAACATTGAGTTGAAGAATATTTAAGACAGCAAAGAGAAGGGGAAGGAGATTTTTCCTTCTGGGATGTTGGCTGAATACTAAGGTCAGCTGGGTGTTTTCTCTTTGGTTAAAGATTTGCTAGGGCTAAGCCACACCACAACTACTTATTTGTAATAAACAGAAAGCTCTTGGGTTAAAGGTGTGTGCTAGGATTAAGCTACACCACAAGAAACAGGTTCCAGTTCACAATCTTGGGTTTGATGATGTGATCAAATATCCTGCAATATCACACCCAGCTTGGGAAAGATTTATTAATGCATTTCCACAGGCAGGCTTAAAGGTGCATGACTTTAATCCCAGTACTTCTGAGGCAGTGGCAGGTAGATCTCTGTGAATTAGAGGCCAGCCTGGTCTACATATCAAGTTCCAGGACAGCCAAGGATGCATGATAAAGATATCCTGTCATCATCAACATCACCACCACCACCACCACCACCACCACCACCACCACCATCATCATCATCACAACAACAACTAGTCATCTGTCCATACCTTAGCCCTCTCTTCTGACCACTACCACGCCCTCTATCTCTGCAGCCAGATCTACTGCCATGGGGAGCTCCTGCATCAAGTTCAGATGGCCAAACTCTACCAGGACGACAAGCAGTTTGTGGATATGTCACTGGCCGCATCTCCAGGTAAAGCCACCTTGGCTTCTCCCAAACCTTTTATCAGGCAGGTGGGGGAGCGGTATAGGTTTCCCTAATCACAGTGGGCCTCAGCATACCCACTAACTCCTTGATGTCACCTGCTCTCCAGATGAAGTCCTGCAGAACTTCAGCCAGCTGGCCCTGGCGTACAACCACAGCATCCCCAGGGAACAGCTTCTGGAGTTTGTCCAGCGGCACTTCCAGCCTGTTGGGCAGGAGCTGCAGCCCTGGACCCCAGAGGACTGGAAGGACAGGTAACCTCTCTGGAAAGAAGACTAGGAGAGGGCCTTCATGAGGGACTGCCTCCATGAACCCTGTGGGGTCCTCTCTTCTAGCCCTCAGTTCCTGCAGAAGATCTCAGATGCCAAGCTGCGTGTGTGGGCGGAAGAGCTGCACCAGATCTGGAAAAAACTGGGAAAGAAGGTAGCAGTGGCCTGGGCCTGCTTCATGGCCTGACTGACTGCTCCTGGGATGGGACAGAGCAGCGCCTGTTGGGAGCCACAGTGCCTGAAGCACAGGCATTCCCTAAGAACACAGCCCACACCTCTGAGCTCTAAACAGAAGCCTCTAGAATGCGCTTCTGACTTCAGAAGGGAACATCTGCTTCTAACTCCTCACGTCCACCTATGCAAACCGAGCCAGTCCTGCCGCCTGTGGGCTGCCTCCTGTAGCACAGAGGGCCATGGTAGAAGGTCATGTTCTCTGCCTCTCTCCCTTCCTGAGCTTCTGGGCTAGCTTCAGTCCCAAGGACAGTCATTTTGGCTGCGTATGGCCAGCCTGTGTTCAGCCCAGTGCTGAGGGACTCTCCTTCCTACCTGGTGGTTTGCCCTAAGGCTCCCCAGGACCATGCAGTCTACTGGGTACATACCTGATTCCCATTCTGCTGCTTGCTCAAAATGATTGAGGCAGGCTGAGATCCCCACCAACACACTTGGGACTGGCAGCAACGGGCAGAAGAAGGACCCAAGAGGCCCCGTGCCAATCGTCACTGCTCCCGATCCCAGCTGCCCCTGGGGAAAGGTCATGGGTTTCATCACTCTGGGAGGGGGACTGGGAGAAGGTTTTCTATTTTCTGAGTTTGGCTTCAACTAGCAATAGGAATGTTGGAGGGATCTAGGGAGACCTTAATCAACTAGCATTGTCTCATCCATTCAGCCTCATCTGGGTCACAATTATGGACACCAGCCTTGATGCCATGCTGAGTGGTCATGGCTTCAGCATACCTTCAGGTTGAGCCAGAACCCCAGAGGCTGGCGTGTGGACAGTGAGGACCCTAAGACTCGCAGGAGCTGGCCTTGACCACACAGCAAAACAGAAGGAACAACAGAACCAGCCTCCCCACCTAGGGATGCCAGGCCCTCTGCCCCTGCCCTCTGCAGCCCTCACCATCAAGGCTGGTGCTAGGCTCCCCTGTACCCTCTTTCCTGATTCCAGATGAAACCAGAAGTCCTCACACGCCCAGAGAGGTTCTCCCTGATCTACTCAGAACACCCCTTCATCGTGCCTGGAGGACGTTTTGTCGAATTCTACTATTGGTGAGTGCCCACGTCTGGAGGCTGGCAGTGGTGGGGGGAACCCAGGGCAGGCACCCTCCTGGTGGGAGTTCAGGGCAGAGGGTGAAAGCTGGGTGACGCGTGCCTGATCCCTCCCCAGGGACTCCTACTGGGTGATGGAAGGACTGCTTCTCTCTGAGATGGCCTCAACGGTGAAGGGCATGCTGCAAAACTTTCTGGCTCTGGTGAAAACGTAAGAAGGGACCTTGGGCAGTGAGCTGCGCTTGCCTTGGCCTAGCTGTTGGGCCAGGGGCTAAGCAGAGCCCCTCTCGGCAGCTACGGACACATCCCCAATGGCGGACGTGTGTATTACCTGCAACGGAGCCAGCCCCCACTCCTGACTCTCATGATGGATCGATACGTGACTCACACCAAGAATGTCACCTTCCTTCAGTGGGTACCTTGCCTGTGCTGGCCTGCACGTGTGTCCTGTGCTGGAGATTTCCCAGGGCCAAGGGCGGTGGCTCTGTACCTAGGCTGAGGTATTACTCGCTCCGCCCCAGGGAGAATATTGGGACTCTAGCCTCAGAACTGGACTTCTGGACTGTGAACAGAACTGTCTCTGTGAGCTCAGGAGGACAAAACTATACCTTGAATCTCTACAATGTCCCTTATGGGGGACCCAGGTGAGAAAGTGGCCTGCTATCGGTTCCTTGTCTGCCTTAGGTCCTCTTTTCTTGTGTGTATCAGGGTGACAGGGTAGAGGAGTCAAGATGACTTCTCTTTCTGATTGAGCGGAGGGACCTTATCCTTTTCTTTGCTAGGCCAGAGTCCTACAGCAAAGATGCAGAATTGGCAAACACTGTGCCAGAAGGTAAGCAGGGACAGGAGGAGGAAGGAGGGACGGGACGGAGGGTACTGAGCTCTGTGTACATCTGACTCTGATCTGTGGCTGCTTGCTGCAGTCACTTCTGGCCTGGGGTTGCTCTTCTGTCCTCACAGGGGACCGAGAGGCTCTGTGGGCTGAGCTCAAGGCTGGGGCTGAGTCTGGCTGGGACTTCTCTTCACGCTGGCTTGTCGGAGGCCCAAACCCTGATTCGCTTAGCAGCATCAGAACCAGCAAAATGGTACCTATTGACCTGAATGCTTTCCTGTGCCAAGCAGAGGAACTGATGAGCAGCTTCTACTCCAGACTAGGTAAGCACCCAATGAGAGGAGACTGTCTGGTATGGGCCACTGCATCGACCTTGGCCGTGGGACTGGGTGTAGGGCTCTCCAGCCAGTTTAAGCCTTCAGCATCGAGGGAAGAGAACGACAGGAGCCCTACTTATCTTCTTCACATTGCTGCCCCTTTTGTTCCATGAGGACCTCTAGGGCATGTGAGCAGGCACTGCGGTGCACACAGCAGATCTCTCTTCATTCCCCAAAGCTCTCCTTAACCCCTCAGAGTGAGAGTCCTCAGAATGGTGGACCTGGGAGCCGGGCGGAGACCATTGGTTCAAGAAGCCATTAATTCTAGTGAGAACTGGAATCACAGTCCTTGGTCCCTAGACTTAGCATGTGTGGGTACCACATATGAAAGAGGGCAATGTGAAGACACCTAAAGCCAGAGACTCAAGGGCAGTGTCCAGCGCTCTGCCTGGTGGCACTAAAGGCAGCGCCTCCCAGGGAATGACGTTGAGGCCACAAAGTACCGGAACTTGCGGGCCCAGCGCTTGGCCGCCATGGAGGCCATCCTGTGGGACGAGCAGAAGGGTGCCTGGTTCGACTACGACTTGGAAAAAGGGGAGAAGAACCTGGAGTTTTATCCCTCCAACCTTGCCCCTCTCTGGGCTGGCTGCTTTTCAGACCCTAGTGCCGCTGACAAGGCTCTCAAGTACTTGGAGGTGAGGCGACAGCAGGCGGGCCTGGCATCCTGGGGGCCGGACCCTCCCTACCTGTTGGCCATGCCCATCTTAGTCTGCAAGTCTCACTGAGGCCACTGGGAGCAGCTGTGAGGCGGGACAAGAAGGGTCTGGAGGGTCAGATCTGCCTTCCCTGAGGCCCTTGGCTCCTGCCTCAGCCACCACCCACAGTCACATCAGTGTCTGGAACCTTGTAGGACAGTAAGATCTTGACCTACCAGTACGGGATCCCGACCTCTCTTCGCAACACTGGCCAGCAGTGGGACTTCCCCAATGCCTGGGCTTCCCTCCAGGACCTGGTCATCAGAGGTAGGAAAGCTCTAACTCCAGGCCCTGGACGAAGAACACGTGGGTCCACAGGTCCAGAAAGGAGATCTGAGGACCTCAGCCTCCTTTCTGCCTTGGGGAGAGTAAGGCTGAAACTTCTGTTCTGCCCCAACTCTGGATACTCAGGCATTACCTGGGGTGGGGTCTAGGTTTGGCCAAGTCAGCTTCCCCCCGGACTCAGGAGGTGGCTTTTCAGCTGGCCCAGAACTGGATCAAAACCAACTTCAAAGTCTACTCCCAAACGTCAGCCATGTATGAGAAGGTGAGCTGGGTGGGGTACGGGTCTCATTCCATGGTTGAAATGCTGGGCCTGTGACAGGCTTTGCCAGGCCTAAGACAGCACAAGCCAGGATGGTGCGGCCCCTGCTGGCCATTCTTGGGCACTGCAGGGGCCTGAGCGACAGCCTAGCGCAGTTCTGTTCTGATCGGCTTAGGAGCAGTAACCATTACCTCACACATTTGCCCCTAGTATGACATCAGCAACGGTGGACATCCAGGTGGAGGAGGGGAGTATGAAGTTCAGGTGAGCAAGCTAGGGTGAGCTGATCAACATTTACAGGCAACTCCCTCCAGAACATGCAGCCCCCCCCAGATCTGAGATGCCCAATAGGTGGTCTATGGGCGAGATTCTGAATAGTAATCTAGTCCTGGGCTAAAAACCCTGGGAAGAGAGGATCCCGAAACAGGGCTTGGGAGCTTCAGAGATCTGACCCCCACTGTCCTGGCCTCTATCCAGGAAGGATTTGGCTGGACCAACGGACTGGCTCTGATGCTTCTGGACCGCTATGGTGACCAGCTGACTTCAGGGACCCAGTCAGCTTCTCTGGGACCCCACTGCCTAGTGGCTGCCCTTCTTCTCAGCCTTCTGCTACAGTGACAAGGACAAGCATGGCCTTACTGCCTGTGTGTGCTCCTCTGGCTCTGGCCCCTGGCTCATTAAAGCTCTTCTTCCCCCCTCCTCTGCACCCCACCCCCATCCTGAGCTGTCCTGCTCAGAGTGTACCGAAGCAAGAAGTGATTAGGAGGTGGAGACTGGGGGACTGGATTCCCTCCTGTAACCTTCGGTGGTAGGGTGGAAAGTTCCACTCTTGCGAAAACTGAATGCTGATGCCCGAAGTCCCCCACTCGGTTCCACACACACCTGGACACCCACACAAATGTACATAGTCAAAATGCCTTTATTGTTCTGCTGAAATGCTTACAAATACTGCAAAACACCCAGCCAGGCCCAGCAACCCGGGCCCAGTGCTGGGGAGGGCTGGGAAGGTGGCTTAGTGTTAAGGCGCAAAGGCTGAGGCCAGCCAGCTGGAGACTTGATCCTCGGCTCTCCTTTCCCATCACTCTTGGGAGACTGAAGGGAGGGTAGCACAGCTCAGGGCTTCTGCTTCTGCCCTCCCCACCCCCAGCTCAGGCTTCTCTCTGGGTGCCCAGAAAGAAGGGCTATCGGGAACTGGCCCTGTCAGAATGGGAGGACAGCCCTCTCAGCTTCCTCTCCCCTCAGTGCTGCTGTTCCTCTGGTCTTGGATCCCCGGAAATCATCCCTTCTGGCTCTAAGCAAGGCACAGTGGAAGGGAGAGGGCTGGACTGGGGGCTGGAGACACACTGCAGCAGGGAGGTATTCCGTCTCCTCCCACCACATGACAGGCCCCCCAGGCCTGGGTCGGAGAGATGATGGCACATACCCTCATGTGGCCCACAGCTGAAGCAGTGGGCAGAGCTACAGTGTGGCCATGGCAATTAGTGTGTAACCATGGTGACGAAGCAGTCACCACGGAAACGACGGGGATGGTTTGCAACAAGACACAGGGCTGGACCTCAAGGATGACACCTGAGGTCTCTGGTCCTTGAGCAAAGTAGCGAAAACTATGGAGGGGGTGAACGAGGAGGCAGAACAGGGATGGGAAGTACAGGCCTGAGCTGCTTCCCAACTCTACCCGTGGGTCTGCTCAGCTCCCCCCAGGCCCCTGCAGAAGTGTGGGATGAGAAGGGGATCTTTGGCAGATTCTGGTACCATAGTTTGTCCTCTACAAAGAGAAAAGCTGGGGTGAGCAGGCGTCAGGACAGAGCTGAGAGGCCAGTTCTGCGACACTCTTCAGCCTGCCGGACCCTGGAGGGAACTCGGCACTTTTGGGCTCCCAGGAGGTAACGAGGCCTCCCCCTCTTCCTTTCCACTCTGCTGGCTCTTTAGGGACCGGAGCCCAGTTCTCAAGCACCAAACTCCTTACAGAACAATTAGTCTTCTTGCACAAAAGCCCTGGGGTACTCTACGACATCCTGAGCCTCTGTGACCCAGTGCCCAGGGTGCCACTGTCTCCAGGGACAAGCAGAGCAGCAAGTGGCAGGGCGTGGGGTCCTGGGGCTGACCTGGGGACCCAGGAGGTGCCTGGGAGTTAGTTCATAAACTGAGTGTAGCCCTCGGCTCCGGTGACAATGACATCCATCCAGATGCGCATGGCCTCTGCGGACGGGGCCACCATGTAGTACAGCCGGTCATGGGTCTTCACACAGAAGGTGAGGGCTGGATTCGGACTCTGCAAGGCAGGACAGGAAGTGCTAAGATGGGGAGGGGAGGGTCCATGCATAGTTACCTGCCTAGCCTGCTTTTCTCCTCAAAGTCCCCCAGGAGGCCCTGAACGTAAGGCCGAGTCTCAAACAGGCCAGAGCCTGGTCCTCAAGGGTCCAGAGGTTTGCGTTCTAACACAAGGCTCTCTAACCCTTGCAACCGCAACAGGGGCATACCTCAGTTCCAAAGTTAACACAAGAGAATCTGTCAGAAGGGTTGTCCCAGCGAGAACCAGATTCTCCTCTAAGCCAAAAAGTGGCAGGAAAAGGTTGTAAGTAGGATGCTGGTGCAGACCACAGAGGGACAGAGGTCAGGGGTTGGGGGGAGGGGCTGGCAAGAGAGAGGGCAACTTTGCATAAGGCTGGCTCAGCCTCTAACACATCCTTTTATCAAGTTGCCCTCTCCAAGCTAGTGCCTGCACATCCCCCTACCACCCCTTTAATCCCCTTGTCCATGCTGTCTGTGCCCTCAGAGCTACACCAGCCATCCTGGCCTGAGAGGGAGGCAACAAGCGGGCTCCAATCCACAGGAGCTCCTTGCTCTCTCCTCTCTCTGGCCTGGAGCAAGTTAGAGGGATGGAGGAGGGGGTCAGGGGTCAGAGGGCACAGGAGCTGTTAATACGAGCAGTTCTGGTTATTGGCAATGTGGGGTTGAGGGTACCTCAGTCACCATAGTGAAGTGGAAAAACCTTTTCTGGGAGGGGGAGAGGAAGAAAGGAAGAGAAAACTGGTAAAGAGGGAGAGCGAAGGGCAGGCTGGGTGACACCCCTTCCTGGTGGCTATCCCTGCAGCCGAGCGCTGGACCGCCCTGCCTCACCTTGGCTGCGCTGCGCAGGTGGTCATAGTACACTTCCTCGATGGCCTGGAAGTAGATGACCCCCTTCAGCTTCGTTTCATGTTTGTCTGCAAAAGAAGGAGGGCCGGGCTGAGTGGGACAGAGCATGGGGTGCCCTGAGCCTGAGGCCACTTCCTCAACTGGGGAGTGGCTTACAGTCTTGGCCTCTAAGACTCCAAAATGGCGTCTAAGAGGGGACCCTAAAGATAATGTAGATGAGAACTCTGTTGAGATGCGATCTACCGCAAGACAACATTACAGAACTGGCAAGAAGCGTTAGGAATGAAGGTGGGAGCAGAACTGTTATGGAGAAGTTGACCACATGGGTCAAACAGGGCACTTGGAACCCTAGCAATCTGCTCAAGCAGGATGATCTTGAGCTCCAGGCCAGCCTAAGTGACATATTAAGTAGTATCTCTAAAAGAATTACATTTTAAACATAAACACAAATAATAAATAAATTAGAAAGACCTTGACCTCAGCACTAAGGAGGCAGAGGCAGGTGGAACTCAGAGGCCAGCCTGGTTTACCCAGTAAGTTCCGGGCCAGACGGAGGCTGCATAAATGAGATCTTGGGTCAATAAATGGGCAAACAACAACAAAAATTAGTTTACCTGAGGTATAGAACAGATTTACAATAGTCACACTAAAAAGTTAGACTCGACCACATGATGGAATATTACATAGCTGATGTTATATAAGATGGCACGGACTCTGTGTGTGTATGGTATATACGCATACGTGTGAGGATGTGCACGCCCGTGTATACTCCAGAGGCCAGAGGAAGACGCCACTCTCTGCCATACTCCCTTGAGACAGGTCTCTCACTGAAACTGGAGCTGGGGTGCCACCAGCGAACCTCAGCACTCTCTCTGTCTCCATCCGTCACAGCGCAGGGGTGACAGGTATGCATGGGGCACTGGGTACAGGGATTCGCACTCAGGTCTCATGCTTGAACAGCATGTGTTCTTACCCATGAGGCCATCTCCACAGCCCCAAGAAACACCTGATACAGGCGTGGGCCTCTGTCAAATGCACCAACTGTAAGTAGACAGTTGGAGCTCTATCTGAAACCAAAAGATCGCTAGGACACCTTGAGAGGCAAACGGGAGAATATTTTAGCTGCCACCGGGGATAAGAGTGTTGTTCATCTGAATGTGCGCTCACCTATAATCCCTGAATTTGAGAAACACAGGCAAGAGGATAAAGAGTTCAAGGTCAGTTCCGACTACACAGTGAGCTTTAGGCCACTGTGGGTTACACGAGACAGTATCTCACTAAAAGAAGAAGAAGAAAGAAAAAGGAAAAGCTCCTATTACCCATATTACTTGGTGGAGACAAACTTTTTCATGTTTTGATTTTTTTTAACACATACAGATGTTTATCTCATGTTATTAAAGGAGAGAAGGAACGCTGGAGGGCTACAGCTCCGTTGTTAACACGCATGCCTAGCAAACACAGAGCCCTGGGTGGTAAAATCCGACCATCACGAACCCCCAGCATGATGGCAGCTGGCGAGTTAGATAGCTCAGCGGTGAAGAGCACCCACATCAGAGAGCTCACAAAACACCTGGAACGGCAGCTCCACCAGCATCAGTGCCTCCGCAGGCACCTGTACACACGCATATATATATGTGTGTGTGCATATACATGTATGTATGTATACCTTTAAACTACTTTTTAATCTTAAAAAAAATACAGGCATGGCGCTTCACACTCGCAGCCCCAGAACTTGGGAAGTAGAGGCAGGAAGATTAGAAATCCAGGGGTTATTATCACCAATATAGCAAATTCAAGGCCAGCATGGGCTATAGGATAGATAGTCTGTCCCAAAGAGGAAAACACAGGCAACAGAAGGAAGCAGCCACAGAGCTAGGGAGCATGCAGCTCAGTGGTAGAGCACTTCCCTTGAAGCACAAAGCTGCAGGTCTGATTCCCCAGCAGGGGGTGGTGGGGAGGAACAGGGAGCTACGGATACACTGAGCCCCACTGGGCTCCTCAAGGCTTTCTGCTCATTCATGTGAGTAGCATGTAGGATACACACAGCATCCAACCAACATTTGAGGTCGGGGCGGCTGCAGGGAGGAGGGTGAACTGTCAGGGCAGGGATGACCCAGTTGGTATGCAAGAAGGGGAGCAGCTGATGACAATCACAGACCACATGGTACAACCGTCACCCTCTGCCACCAGCCTACAGGCAATGCCAGTCACTGAACTCAGAAGTGACAGCTATTCGTAAGCTCTTCCCATGGGTCCCTCCCCACACTCCAGGTTACTTCAGGCCCAGATCCCTGCCCCAGCCTCCGGCTCTGCCACTCATCTGCCCCGATGCTGACTGACAGCTTTGGAAGCTTCAGCGCCTCAGCGCACAACCCTCTCTGACGGTTCCTTTGGCACAGACTGATGCCAACACATCCCTCCCACCTGTCTCACAACCTTTTCCACGCTGGATTCTGTGGAGTCAGCTGAGCTTCTCACTGTGCCCTCAGCAGACCCACTCTTTATACTCTTCCCGCCCACGTGGGAACCTTCAAGACCCGCTTCGGACCACTCCAACACACCATCACGAATCCTCAGCACAGAACTCGAACACCAACTCTGAGCCTGTTATCCACACCTATGTCCTCCTGCGAGGGCAACGGCTATGTGCCAGGCACAGATAGGTGCTCAGCCATTGCAGAATAACCGAGTCCTAGGTACTGGCATCCGGCAAGAAATCACAAACTCTTCTGCTGGGAAGCTACCCTGTGGTGAGAAGATTCAGGCGCACAGCCTAGTCGCCTGCCAGCGAGGCTCGGAGCTCAGGAGCACCCCGCCACATCTGAGGGTGTTAAGAAGAGCATGAACGACAGGAGCACATTCAGAGCATCCATCAGGGTCTGGCATGGAACTCGGCACCTGTCGCTACAGCATTACGCTCTGGGCTGACGTGGCACGGCAGGCAGGGGTGACTGCCGGGGTGCTGAGGAGGGCGGGAACCACTCCAGGGAAGGTGGAATGCCTGAAGGGTTCACCCAGGTTAATCTCTGATGGGATTTCCTGTAGAAAGGAGGAGGGTGCCGGTCCAACAGGCAAGCCACACCCAGGTCCTGGTGTAGCCTTACACCCATCTCGACATTTCCTCCTTTGACATAGAAACCTGGCCACCCTCCAGTGGTGTCCCAACCCCCTTCTTCTATCCCTGGAAATAGTAACAGGCTCCTGCCCACACTCTGTCCCGCCCACCTATCCTTGGTCTTGTGCAATCTGGCTTCCGCCTCCTTGCATGGTGGAAAACGTCTCCACAAATCTCAGTCTTGGGAGTCAAATGGCCCTTGGCTGCATCACTCTTGGCCTTCTGGCAACATCCATCATTGCTGGTGACACCTTGGGCTTACAAATGTCTGTTCCCTTGGCCAGCTTCCTTCTCTGTTTCCGCTGCCCGCCTGAACGTGGTCTCCTTTTGTTTCACAGACATGAAGGGAGATCACATTTGCCGAGTGCCAGCCCAGCACCTGGCATGAAGTCAGAGCCAGCTTCCTGCTTCCTGCCCTTCTGCCTCTACTGGTCTCTCTTCCTGCCTCTTCCCCACAAGTGGCTGCCTCTCCCCTCTGCTCTGTCTCGTCGTTGCTGTGAGACCTTGGGCAAAGGCTTTCTGAGCCCCACTTTCCTTATACATAAAGTAGGTGAAAATATAGCGCTTTGGCAAAAGTTAGATGAGCCGCCACATGAAGAGTACCGACCACTCAGGTGTTTGATGGACAGGACCTGAATTGGCTGTGATTATTACACTGAGACATTTAATGAGGGTCTGTCTCTTGGACCTAGCTGGACACACCTCAGCCTCAGCAGGTCTGAAGGACAGCTCCGCTTCCACGCTGACAAGGTCCTTCTCCTGTCCCAGTCTAGCTACACCCAGGCTTCTGTCTCTCCACATCCAGGACCCACAGTGATAGAGGAAGGCTTCCCAAGTGGGTAAAAGTTAAGAGGGGCAAGCAAGACACTGGGCCTGGGCATTCGTGACCAGGAAGCTGTCCCCTTTCCAGGCTCTTGCCAGGACTACTTCCCCCAGCTTTGTAGGTAGTGGGGCTGAGTAACTGGCAGGCAGGTGTGGCACGTTACCCAGCTGAGGCACTTAAGGTCAGTTCAAAGCCCCTCACACCTTTCTTGTCTCTTGGCCAATATGGCCAGCAATGTTCCAGAAAGGCGCACCGTGAAGAAAAGACAACCGGCCCACAATGCACAGCAAATTCATGTTGTGCACAGGACCGCTGTCACTGTTCAGCCTGGCTTTTGCTGACTAGAAAGCCACAGGGCACCTCAAGCTCCAAGTGGGATAGTCCAAAGGTATCTGGGGTGAGGAAGAGGGAGAGCAGGGTGATAGGGTCCCTTTCGTCCAGGAGTCCTTGAAACTTAAGTGATCTCCTTGAAGTCTCTGAGGGAGATCAAGGGGCAGTTCACAGCCCAGATTTTGCACCCTGTCAGAAAACTCACTCACTATATTTACTTTACTCTCTGCTGAGCATCTGCCTTCCTGACTTACGCACCAAGGGAGAAAGTATGGGTGCTTGGTTGTCACCAGAACTTAAAGCAGGGACTGGAGTTTATTAGACGCTCAATACTACAGAATGAATGACTAAATGAACGAACAAATGAATGGATGTGAACCAGGTACTCTACATTTTCAGGGGCAGGATGCCAAAGCCCACCAGAGCCTCTGGCCCTTTGCTGGAAACTTGGCCTCCCTCTAGCTGACCAGCCAACCCAGCTGGTGGGTCCCTGCCCTGATGGGCCCAAGGGTGGCCCGTGGGAACTCACCCACATAATAGGAAAGGGTGCGCTTCAGCCGATCAAAGACAAACCAGCGCTTCTTCCACGATTTAATCTTGCCACCCATCTTGATCAAGTAGCCACGGCAGACCTGATGGGGAGCAACAGTGAGGAGGTACCTGAACATGAAGCTGAGCCTTCCTCACCAAGCAGCTCCTTCAGTCTGGGCCATCGCCTGTGTCTGCATTTGCAGAGGCCATTCCCAGGCCGTATAGAGGTGCTGGGACAGTCCTGACTATGCTGGGACAGTCTGAAGCCAAGTTCCACGGCCCCCAGAGCTGCTTCTGACTATGAGGGGGCCCCTCCCCTTCTTCCCACCCCCTCCTTCTCCCCATGTAGATCTGGTACCTTGCTGCTAAGCACCACATGGAGGCAGGTGTCCACCCCGTGGCCTGACGACTCTATGTGGGTCTTCAAGTCAAAGTCCTCCTTCCGGTTGGGCAGATAGCGTGTAAGAGGTCGCGCCTGGGGAAAAGGCGCAGGGACAGCAGGGTTATTTCTGTTCTCTCCTCATTCCCTTGTTCTTGTTCCTCTGCTTCAGTCCTAAACCTGTCACAACTTCACACCAACCCCTCTTGACTCCTGTGGTGGTCACTGGCATCACAGGACCTGCGACCAGGGTGGAGGCCTAGCATGCCTGTGCTGGCTCATCTAGGCCCAGGCAAGATGCTACTCAGCTCCTTGCCTCAGTTCTGCCGCCTATGACCATGACATAGTCATGGCTGTCTTCTTGCCCACTCCTGCCTTGTGGACAGAATGAACGAAAGCGGCCAGATGTGAACGTGTCCTGGGAAAACAAGGCCGTGGGAGAGCCCCGCTCTAGGGGTGGGATACAGTTCGGCAGATGCGCACCTCCTCACAGTCTCAAGGCCCTGGGTTCCATCCTCAGTATCAAAAGACAAACAGAGCTGGCAGGATGGCTCAGTGGGTAGAGGAGCCCGCTGCCAAGCCGGATAACCTCAATTTGATTCCTGGGACTCACATGGTAGGTGACAATCTCACAAATTGTTCTCTGACCTCTGCACGCACACCGACCCCCTCCCATACACGAAATACATAATGCAATTAAAGAGATAAGAGAGGCAGAGGAACCTCTCTTTTAAAAAGATAAATAAATAAATGAATAAAACAGAGATCTGCTCGGACTCTGTTCGGGCTACAGTCTTCTAGCTTTCCTATGTGTAATACAATGACTACAAACCAGACAAACACTAAGGTCTATGCCATCGCCATTACTAACGAGAATTAGCCACTAACTGGAGTATTTCTCTACTCTCACTTTTCCAGAAAAACCTTGAAATGTCACCTACCCTTACAATGTCACAAGTTACTTTAAGACAAAATGTACAACTTGCAAAGAGAGGCAAAGATGGTTTGACCCTGTTCCCTCTCATTCCAGGCCCGAGCCTCAAAGATGGATGCTAGAGAAGAAGTCTGAGGCGTGTCGGGAGCTGGGACAGAAAAGAGGAACGAGGCTTCTGATAAAGATTAGATCACTAAAGCAAAAAGAAAACTCCAGAGCTCCTGATGGTTTTTCATTATTTTAATTTTTGTGTATCAGTGTACATAGGTACACTGCCGTACATAGGTGTACCACACAGGGACATGTCCAAATAGGCCAGGGGGGGCACCAGGGTCCCCTAGAAATAGAGCTACAGCTGGTTGTGAGCCACTTTATGGTGTGCTGGGAACTGAACCTGGGTCCTCTGTAGAAATAGTAAATGCACTTAACAATTCAGCCATTTCTCCAGCCCCACTGGCAGGTTCTTGCCTTTCTTTCTAATTATGTTTTTGTTTTTTGAGACAGGGCTTCACTATGTGTGTGCGCCTCTCTCTCCATATATATATTTGTAGTGTTTGTCTTTATATTTATATTTGTAGATGTTTTTCTTTAGACCCTATCTGATTCTGGAGATATATATATATGTGGCCTGCCACAGCTTCACATCCCAGCCACCCCAATAAACACACACCACACACACACACACACACACACACACACACTTCAACAAACCCTAGTGGGTCTGTTTTTTGTGGCCACAGAGTTCCAGGTAGAATTCCATCTGTGCTAAGCCCACAGCAATCTTTTCTGGAGAACAGACAGTCCAGCAGAGGGGCCTGGGATCTCCCGCCTCTTTCATACCCCTCATCATCCAGCCCCACTGACCCACCTGGGAAAACTGTTTCTCTCGAAGCTTGACTTCCTTCTCCACCAACTGCTGCCTGCGGGCGCTCTCACTCTGCAGCCTCCGTTCCACTTGCTCCCGCCTCCGCCGTTCCTCCTCCAGGGCCTGCCTCCGGAGCTCCATCTCCCGCTCCTGCCCACAAGGCCAGGGGTCAGTGCCCTCAAGTCCGGCCAGAGCTGCAGAGGCACTAACCCTGGACAATGGCCTGGCTGAGTGAGCAAGTCTTCACAGGCCACCATCTCCCAGGTTCTCCCAGGTCACAGCTCCATGGGTCGCAACCCAACAAAATCCCTTATGCTTTTGAAACCTCAGCTATGTCATTAGAAAAATGGGCTTCAACACACCTCCTTCTGGGAGTGGGTAAAAATTCAAAGAGGTCAGATACACCATCACATTCCAGCACAAAAATAGCACACAGTAAAGCGAGGGTCTTGTGTGACTTTCTTTTGAGACAGGGTCTCATGGAACTCTGGCTGGCCTAGAACTCTCTATGTAGACCAGGCTGGCCTCTCAGAGATCCTCCCACCTTGGCCTCCCAAGTGCTGGGATTAGAAGTGTGCAATACCACACCCAGTTATAATTTAGAAAGAAATTATTGTATTTTTATTTGTGTATGTGTGTGTTCCAAGCATGTACACAGAGGCTAAAAGAGGGTGTCAGATCCCTTGGACCTAGAGTCATAGTTATTTGTGACGTGGGTGCTAGGAAGCAAACTGTGGTCTTGTCAAAGAAAGACAAGCCCTCTTCACTGCTGAACCATCTCTCCCGCCCCAGGCTCTCATAACTATGTGAACTCCTAGAACATGCACTATTTAGCCACTCACTGTTCTTGACAACTGGTACATACAGTTCTTTCCCAATTCCTGACTTAATAAGGTTCTTTAAAACTCTACATGTAAGATTTATTGTTGAATTTTAAACTTAATAGGCAAAAATATTTAGAGATTAAGGTCACAACTGAACTCTATGTTTTGTTTTTGTTTTTTCAAGACAGGGTTTCTCTGTGTGGCCTTGGCTGTCGTGAATTTGCTTTGCAGACCAGGCTGGCTCAAACTCAGAGATCTGCCTGCCTCTGACTCTCGGAATGCTGGGATTATAGGTGTGTGACACAGCGCCCGGATAACTTTGTGTGTCCTAATCAGTATAGACCTCTGCACTATTTTTTTTTTTTTTTTTGTTACAGCTCAAAACTTAGCCTATCTCCTGCTTTCTCTCCAGGAGAGGCTTACCAATTTCTCTTAATTTGTGTAAATAACACAGAGACATCCTTTTTAGCTGGTCCTCCATCCATATGGTCAGTCCTTCACTTGTTTTAGCTCCTGTAATCCCTGGGTTCCAGTTTCTCAATCAAGAGATTGACAGGGTTTTTATTGTTGTTTAGTTGTTGGTTTTGGGTTTTCTGAGACAGAGTTTCTCTGTGTAGCCCTGGCTGTCCTGGAACTCGCTCTGTACATAGGCTGGCCTCGAACTCGCATCTGATTGCTTCTGCCTTCCAAGCTCTAGCATCAAAGTTGTGCATCACCATACCTGATCGATATACATGCTATTTGTTTGTTTGTTTGTTTGTTTGTTTAAAGGCATTGCTTGACCTCAGAAGTTTGAGGCTAGCAAGACCTCTATTTCAGGAAGGAAGGAAGAAAGAAAGGAAGGAAGGAAGGAAGGAGGAAAGGAAAGAGGAAGGGAATTAAAATGCAACGATAGAACACCTTCTGCACCTCTCTTTAACCTGCCACCTAGGCACCGATTTCCTCTGCCTGCCTGTGCCCAGGATAGGGCCTTAGCCACCCCTCAGATTCCCCCAGCTTACACCTCTGCCCTGGTTTAGATACCTGCCTTTTACTTATTTTTTTTTTCCTCTACCTCAACCCCCACTTTTTGTTTTCCTGACTATTCCTAAGTAGAATGTCCCCCAACTTAGGTTCCCACAAGGTCCATAGAATTCGGCATGAGACCGGAGCTCCCCTAGCAGGAAACCTGTGCTTAGGAAAGGTGACAACTACCCTGTGTTCTACAGGGTTGGGACGCTGCAGCCTGCCCAAGCCTCCCATGCCACCTTGAGAAATGCAAACTTTCCCTGCATAGTTAAGGCGGGTGGAAGGGCCTTCGGTACGGCGCAGGCACTGGAGGGCGGAGGGCAGCTCCGTGCTCACCACCTGCTGCCTCCTGGCTCCAGTCAGCCTCACCCTGGACTCCATGAGCCGGCTCTTCTCTGCGTGAGCTTCCTTTAGCATCTTCTCCATTTCCTCAATCTTGCCCATGTCCAGGCCACTGGCACTGGGAAGGGAAGGGGAAGAGAGGGCGTGTCAAGCGAGCTCAGGGGTATATGGCTGAGGCAGAGGGCTGGCTGGAGGGAGGAGGCACCTGGACATGTTGTCGGGGGAGCAGGCTGAGTTGCCTCCTGTGGAGATGCTGGTCTCCATGCTGTCTGAGCTCTCCAGGCTCAGGGTGTCGTAGGCGTGTTCGCCCTCCTCTCCACGCTCCCTCCCAGCTGGCAGGTGGTGCAGGATGGAATGGTGCATGAGTGCGGGGAAGCCAGAGGGGCCTGCCGGAAAGGGTGCTGCACCATGCAAGGCATCCCACTGGCACTGAGCCTCTGCCGCTGCTTTCTGCTTCAGCTCGGCCAGGCGCCGCCGCTGCCCCTCAATCACCTGGTGCCCTGCAGGAGGGACAGTGGCAGTCAAAGCGAGTTCCTCACTCTCCGGGGGGGGGGGGGGCCACTGGCGCCTCACACACAGAGAGAGGAGGCAAGCAGGGAGAGGCTAACAGAGCAGCCCCTGCCCCACCGCTTCCTCGAAGTTCCCACAGCTCCGGACTGCGGCCCGCCAACTGTGCGGTTGTGCAGGCCAGCGTCCGCAGTCTGACTTCAGGCCTCTCTCTGCATCCTGAGCATATATACGCAGGGCACCAGAACTGCCCTAGCCGTGCCCAGGCAGCATGCCAGTCAGCTGTTCCAGCTCTCAACGGAGGACTGTACAGACGAGCGGGCACATGCATCCGGCTTGTCTGCTGGGGAGGGAGGCAGGGAGCCAGTGGGAACCCTTGGAGGGCGCAGGTCCCCAGCAATGCAGAAGCGAGCACAGCCAGAGCAGGGGAGAGGGCAAAGAGACCGGGAAGCAGAGCTGAGGGCAACAGGGAGGTTAAGCTGGGAGGGAAGCCAGTCAGGCACTCCAGCCCAGCAAGGCCCGGGGGTATGCCGGCAGGCAGCAAAGCCTGGCAGAACACACCATGCTCACGTCAGGGCAGGGGATGCCTGGCCAAAGCAATATCCTGAACCAGTGCTCTACCTGCTGGGTCGTCAGGTGGGAGGGGCTCGGCAGGAGGTAAGTCGGCTGGTGTGGGGGGGCCCAGGGTAGAGGGTGCAGGAGAGAGACACAGAGGGGATAAGAGGAGAGAGAGGTACAGACATGGGCTTTCAAAACAACCGAAACACACACAGGCACAGGACTCCTGCCCAAAGAGCCAGTGTCTCAGGAAACCATTTCTAAAGGTCACTATCACATCCTCCCCCACTGCTTCCAACAGTCTACTGCACTTGGTCTTCTTACTGGATGGGCTCTCTACGATGTCACAGGCCCTCAGACCCTTTATCCTGTCCTGGGGTCTTCTGAAAACTCCCAGGGAAGTCTATGAGATCTAAATCCTTTCTGCTCTTGTCCAGATCCCAATGACAGGAAACCTCTCCTGTGAGAGGGCCGAGCATGCGTGAGCTGACAGGATTGGAGGTAGGGGCAGGCTGGCACTACAGCCACTTACCCTTCTGCTGCAGGGCCAGCTGGCGCTTGGTCTCAATGTCCTGCAGCGTGGCTGCCAGGTTGCGAGGCAGGCTACTGGTGCCATTCTGAGCGAGCAGAACACTCTGGGAGGGGGGGTTGGTGGAGGTAGGCATGCTAGTATTGGGGCTCAGCAGACCCCACCCACACTCCCAGCCACTCCCCAGCATGGCTATCTCCAACCCCACCACCACATATGTCCTCAGACCTTTGGGGATGGGCTACGGCCCAGGGTAGCCACGCTGAGCTGTGAAGAAGAGGACGAGGAGCCTGAGGAGGAGGGGAGAGGGCCGCTACGGGTCCGGGGCAGAGGGCTGGCTGCCTCACCATCCATCTTGGAGCGGTAAACCTGGAGGTGAAAGACACTGCCTGGTGATCCCCCAGTTCCCCGCTGGCTGCCACTTTGTACCACCTAACCCAGCTGTGATCCAAGGTATTACCCTGGCACAGGGCCTCTGAGACCTTCTGTCTCCAGCAGACAACAGTTGAGCGTCCTGAGCCAGAGCAGTGGGCAGATGCTATTGGCAACTGCCAAGCCTCCTTTCCTGGGCCTTTCCTCCCAGAGCTAATCTCCAGCCCAACCCTGGATCTGATCCATTCAAGAAGTCAGTGTCAGCTGTTCAGAGCTAGGCAGGAGACTAAGCGGAGGCCAGGCTCCTAGTCCCAACTCTGCCATTCACAGGCTGCGTGGCCTTGAGCCACACAGCTCCCCAGCCTGCACCTGGGCTTTCTCATCTGTAAAGGAAAGGGCAGAGCGAGATTAAGTAAACGCCAAACTCCCTCGCATTGCCGACATGCGGTGAATCTGCTCTTTGGAGTCAGGAGCTCTGAGTCTCCACACTGCTTCCTAGCTGCGTGGCTTAGGTAAGACCACTTTATCCTCCTCTATGCCTCAGCCTTTCATCTGTACACGGAAAGCTAACACCATCTACCTCAAAGGCCTGTGGTGGGGATTCAGTGCCTCAAAACTTGTCAAAGTCTCCAGCCAGAGGTAGCTCATGCATTAGTTGAATCAAAATCCTCCCAGAGGGACCACAGGATGTTAGCTGAGGCCACAGCCTCAGAGGGTACAGCTCCTTCATTGAAGAACTAATTTTGAAGGTGGAATTATAGGGTCTACGGCACGTCAGTGGAGGAAAATTTGGTGGCAGCTTGCCTCCCACAGCTGGTAGACTGCTGGACCCTCACATATGACGGTCACGCAGGTAACTCTCCAGGGCTGTCCCTTCAGAGAACCTGTACTCTTTTCCGCCTCCACATCACCCCTGGGGAAGACCAGGAGAGGAAAACACCAGCAGCTTCCCTAGGTCACACTAGTCCTGCCTGCAACAGGCCCAAGGGCATGTCAAGCCCCCAGTCTGAGTAAGCAACTCTGGGAAAAACAAAACACAAAAAAAAACCCCACTTTATTATTTTGGCCAGTCAATCCTGACCGCCTTGGACTCGGGTGCTGAGCCACCAGAAGCACAAAGTGCCAGGATGGCAAGCTGGTTGCCCAAGGAAAGGCCCTTGCTGCCCTCTCTGGGCCGACCCCATGACCCCAGATGTACATTGTGCCTGACAGATTGGCGGCAGATGCTCAGAGCATACAGGAACGGGACCTGGGGAAGACAGGCAGTGCCAGTTACCTGCAGCTGACGGGAAGCTTTGGCAGGCAGAGGTGGGGGAGAGGAGCGAGGGGAGGCTGCAGCAAGGCCAGTCCCCAACCCGGCCATCAGCTCCTGGTACCACTGCTCTAAGTCTACAGCAGGGGGCAGCAGCTTCTCCATCTGGAGGGGCAGGGGGGAGGCGGGGAGGGAAAGGAAGGGCCAAGACAGGAGGGGAGAGATAGGCAAAAGAGAAAGAAGACAAGGAAGGGAAGGGAAAGGGAGGCCACGTCAGGGAAATGGGAAGGAAGGTTTGAGGGAGGGAGGGGGGAAGGAGGGAAGGAGGAAGGAGGGAGAGCATAAGAAGAAGGAAGAGAAAAACAGTGAGACAACAGTTGCACTGATTGTGCTAAGAGCAAAGAGAAACTCAGGCTCAAGTTCCAGAGTATAGCCTTATGCTATGTCAGCAGCCAGGCAGCCAGCACCTGCAGTTATCAGGCATAGCCCTAGGCCCTCCGCTGGCTTAGAACACAGAGGCCAGTGGGCAGGGGCCATACACAGCCACACCAGCTGTGGAATGGGGTTGGCAAGGACACACAGACCACCAACCTTAGATGAGTGCGTGATGAAAGCGAAGGAAGAAGAGGGCAGCGTGGGAGGAAGACAGGTGATGGGAACCAGGTCCTGGGAGGCAGAAGCCCAGGAAGGCAGGCCTGGTGAAGGGGTTGGGGGCATGGGTGAGGTGCCCCATATCACTTTTAGCTGCTCAAGCGTCACGTACTTGAGAGAAGGACAGCCACAGGAGGGAATACAAACGGTTAATTGGAGTAGAACCCCAGAGATGGTCCTGACCACTAGCAAGGGGAAGGGTAGGAGCACAGAGGGAGACTAACCCCAGGGAAGAGAGCCAGCCTCCCCTCACCAAGATGCTCTCCCTGGAGATCAGGAGGCAGGGTTTGTCCCTCCCAGGCATTAGGTGCTGAGGAGTGCTCCCAAGGTCCCATGGAAGAAAGGGAACCACGTTTCGTCCTCGACAATGGCAAGTAAAGACCCTGTTTGCCCCTGGACCCCACCCAGGCTGAGAGACAATTGAAGCCCCTGGGCATAGGTGGGCACACACTGTGGCTGATACCTCGCTGTCAGGCAGGGACTGGGGGGGCCTGCCGCGGCAGGTAGCAGAAGCATAGGGGTCGAAGCAAGAGTACAGCTGGAGAACCTGAGCCAGGCTCACATACTCCTAGGGTGCCCAGGGGGATGGGACAGAGAAGAAATTAACAATTTCAACCAAGAATTTGACACCCCACACTCCATGCCAGGCTAGTGTCGATGCAGAGTCTAGAGTGGAGTTGGGTACCCAGTAGCCAACTATGGCCACAGTGGCTGTGGGGAAAGTGAACTTGAAAGAGGCAGGCAGAACTGAAAATGCAAGGCACCATTCAACCTCTCCTTTGGAGACTAAAATAGCACTTAGTGGCTGCCCTGAGGAGAACCAACGTGACCATCCGTGGACTGGCCCCGAGCTGAGGAAGCCCAGAGAAGGCCTTCCAAAAGCCCAATCAAAGTGGGACCCAGATCCTAGACCCCATCTGCCTCTATCACACTGGGCATCCCCGGCTGGATACAAGCATGCAGCATTAAGCACTCATCACAGCACTGCCCAGGAAGTGGAATGGTCCCCAGGGGATAATCATCAGGGCAGGGGAGTGGAGATGCCACTTGGGCCTGAGCAAGAAAAGCTCTGAGAAACAGGCCTGGCCTTAGCGGAGAGCCACTTCTGTCCCAGCATAAAAATGGGCCCACGGTTCAGGGTAAGTACTTGGAAAGATGTCAGCCCACTTCACTGGAGGTTAGAGCACAGGGACTATGAGTCTCCATCGCACATCCTTAAGCCCTGAGTTATCTGGGTGCTAGTCACCCACACTGAGCTTCAGGCAAAGATCTCTAGGCTGTCTACCCAGGGTGCTCAATCTAGCCGGAGTCAGACTATCCTTTGGGCTCAAAGACAAGATGGACCAGAGAGTTCGGCGTGTTGTGAACAATGGAGAATGACATGCAGATCACATGCAAATTAAAATGCAAATCAATGCGATTATTTTGCGCCAGCTGCCTACACACTCCGAATGACATGATGGTGCACTCTCAAACAACTGCAGGCCAACTGATATGCCACATGCCCTTTGAGCCCTCCCTGGGAAGAGCTGGAGGCAGAGCGGACACGCGGACAGGCATCAGCAAAGCAGAGCGTATATTCAGCTGAGGTTACCTCTTGTGCTTTGGGACAGAGCTGAGTGGAAACAGGAGGGGTTAAAGGGACAGAGGAGGCCCCAGCCTGAGAAGACCTTGGGGACGGGCACAGAGCCTTGGTCTCCTGCCCCATCTCTGAGGACTCGGAGATGAGAAGCTGAGCCTACAAGAGGACACATGTTGAGAGGAGCTTCACCCCTAATGCTCAGCTCAGCTCAACCATCCTGCCCCAGACTGAATTGCCTGGGCAATGAAACAGTGGAGAGGAAAGAAAGGTCAGGAAACCAGGCACATCACGACTGGACTTCCCACACCAGATGTAAAGATCTGGGAAAGAACCATTCAATCAAGGCCCACCTACTTCTAAGCTGAAAGTCTCGCTCTAGACTGACATCCAGGAGTTCCAGGGTAAGGAGCCCTAGAGCCCTCTATCCCATTCAAGGCAGGTCCACCCAGTCCTGCATCTTATTAAATTCTGAGCTCTCCATCACCCCACCTAGGGCCCCTGGGCCTCTCATATATACTCAGCCAAAAGGCTGGTGGCTGTAGAGGGTTAAAGGTCAGCCTCCAGGGCCATCCTCTTCAAATCTTTCCAGTTCAGAAGGCCCCTTACTCGACCACCCACGATGAAGGTGCCACGCCATGCTCTAAGAGGAGACTCTCAGGGACCCACCCCCCAGCCACAGTACCTCTTTGAGGGTCGAGGTGGTCTTCGGAAAAGGCCTGCCTCCGGTGAGCGAATGATACCTCCTCTCCAGCACAGTCAACCTCTCCTTCTCCTGGAGCCCCGAACGGCAGGATCAGAGACATGGCGGGGTCGGAGACAAGGGAGCAAGAGTGAGGTAGGAACCCTGCACTCATCCTCCTCGCCCACTCCCAGCCCTTCAGGAACCAAGGCCGGCTACCTTTTGGAGTAGCTGTAGGACAGCATTCTTCTCCCGGGCCAGACGCTCTGACTCCTGCACTGCCTGAGCCCGGATCTGCCCAGCCTGACTGTCCAGTACAGCTAGACGCTCCTGAGGAAACAGGATGAAATCAGGCCCTAGAGGGATATCACTCAGCCCACAGCCTGACTGCTTCTCCGGTCCAGAGACCCAGGATGCTGTGAAGGCAACTGCCACACTCTCCTACTTGGCCTCAACTCACCCCAGGAGAATTCTGGCTAACCAGGTCAGTTCCTTCTCGTGTTCTTCCCTTGTGTCATCAGGCACGATGAAACCAATTTCCCTAGCCTCTGTTCCCTCACCCCATAGCCAATGACTAACCCCAACAGGGCTCAGCACAGCACCTGGCTCAATAATCATGTGCTAAAGGAAAATGGAAATATTTTGAGAGGAGAAGATGAGAGCTAGGCAAAATATGTTGGCTCGATCTCAGATAGTCTTCAACCATCACTCTTAGGAGCAGCACAGGAGAGGGAAACACGAAGAAGGGAACTATCCTAAACCTGGGAGTCAGCCCACGCAGAAACGGAAGCGGCACCCAGGAATCCTCACAGCAGCAGCCGCCACTTACTCGGAACGTAGGAGAACTTGCAGGTGCCGCTGAATGGTTTTAATCTGTTACTTCATCTAACCTTATGCAGCAGGTGCCTTTTTGCCTGTTTTAGAGATGAGAACACTGGCATGTTTAGGAGCTAAGAGTTTCTGGGTAGTCAGTGGTACATTTCTAGTCCTGCTAGAAAGAGACCTGTAGGATCCCAAGGCCATCGTCCTCAACCACTCTGAACCATAGTAGAGAGATAGAGTGCTCCAGGGAAGACAGAGCCTGAGGGGACTCAGCAGGGACAAGGCCTGGACAAAGCTCACACACACACACACACACACACACACACACACACACACCAGGTGTTAGGGTCTGGTCTGGTCTCCCAGGGCCCCAGGGCTGGGCACAAAGAGAAGAGACACAGTCCCTAGACTTGATCCCTCCAGGACCTCCAAGGTATGGGTCAGCGCACCTTGGGCTCCCAGCTGCACCCTCCAGGCGAAGAGGAAGAACAGTGAAGAGGTGCCAACCCACCTTGCATGTGGCACAGCAGAAAAATGAAGCCTGGTGTGCCTGGGATCCCACCCCGACTCTGAAGCTTATAATGCTGGAAGGCTGTGTGCAAAACAGCTAGTTTCTGAGCCCCAGTTACTCATCTATAAAATGAGGCAATACCCTAAGACCAGCATGAGACACCCCAAGGGAAGGTCCTAGCAGGGATTCTGCCGCATGAGCCTGGGAAACATTAGTTTTCTTCCACTCCTAAACATACTTATTTCCTTTCCTTTACCTGTATTTGTGTGCCTGAGTGTATGTCTGTGTACCATGTGTGTACAGGAGCCAGTGAGGGTTAGAAAAGATGTCGGATCCCCTAGACCAGGGTTAGAGACGATTGTAAACCACCATGTGGGTGACAGGAATCTAATGTGGGTCCTCTGGAAAAGCAGCCAGTGCTCTTAGCTTCTGAGCCATCTCTCCCATCCCCAAAGGTGCATTTTTACAGCAAAACAGCTCAGGGAGGAAAACAAGGGATCTGGATTTATGACAACGAGTGGCTCCCTCTTGCCACCAAACCCCAGGCTGTCCAGCAAGCCCCAATCTCACATCTGGACCCCATTCCCTAGATCTCACCGTCCTCACCTTCCACACTTTAGCCAGGAAACTGCCCATGAACGTCACATGGGCCTTTGACATGGGTATCAGCCACAGACTCTGGCATCCCCTAGGACACCTCCCTAGCCCTTTCCTGTAACACATGTCCCTCTCTGTGTTACAGTCCATGCCGGGTGTGGCTGAGACCACAGCTGGAGCAAATCAGAACTGACCAGGGACAAGGCTCCATCTTCTAACTTTGCATACAGTCATGGCTGAGCTGGAGCAAAGCAGGCCCTCAAGCGGATTCCTACATCAGGTAGGTAGGCTAGCATCCAGATCTTAGGTCTCTGTGTGCATCCCAGCACTTCCCACAGCTCTAGAAGGCGGAGGACAGGGAAGGAGATATAGCTGAACGACAGGTATGTGCTTAGCATACAGAAGGCCCTGGGCTTGATCTCCAACAACGTAAGGAGACATTCAAGGGCACCTCAGCTAGTCGCCTCCTCCATCTCTACTCTCTTTCCCTGGACAAACCACTGGCAGCTCCCCATGTGTGCCAATTCCACTTTTCCTTGAGAGACGGTGGACAGGCAGGGTTTAGTAATGCTAGCTATCTTTGCTGAGTCCTGTTCACCATCATATTCTATTCTGCCTTCCATATTAGTTTCACGACAGCCCTACAGTTCTCATTTTCACTGATAGTCACTAGGAAAAGGAGACACAAAAAAGATGCCGTTAATTTTTATACGTCACAGGCCGTGAGTCAATTTCAGGTCACCAGCCTCTAGGCTGCATCAGGGCTGTAGGGGAGTGAGCCGTGCACACCTTCCTCTGGGTTACGCTGCGCAGCAGCTCAGCCTTGCTCCGCAGCAGCCCCTGGCCGGCCAGCTCCCGCTCCTCCTCCACGCGACTCTCCCGCTCCAGCTGCTGGAACTCCAGGTCCTCAAAGAGCTTTGTCTCAGTCTCTAGAGCGTCCGCCTCCTTCAACGACATGACATCGGGGTTGGGTGGCAGACACTCTCAAAACCACTCTGGGCCAGGAAGGCCAGGCCACAGAGCCGTAAGTTTTGGGGGGCTGGACCCGGGGAAACTGGGGACGGAACCAGCCCCACTGCCCAACTCCCTCTGCTCATTTGGCTGAGCCCTTTTTCACGGACACCGCGGTCTGGAGCGCTGGATCCCCACCCAACTTTGCCGGTCCCTGCGCCGACCCTGGTGTGCGGCAGGTACTGCAGGGGCCAGGCGGTCCTGTCCCACCGCTCTCCTGTCTTCAGTCTGGGCGGTGGCCCACGGGGGCCGGGGGAGGGGGCTGTTGGAACTGACCCTTCTCAGCTGCTCCTGTAACTGTTCCCGCACTGACTCGGGGCAGTTATCGAGCTGCGTCTGGAGCTCGGCGTAGAGCGCCTGGCGGGCCTCCAGGTGCCTCCGTCCTGCGGCCAGCTCCGCCCTCTCCTGGTCGGCGGGAGGGGAGGGAGGCGGGGCACAGGGGAGAGAGAACACACACTCCTCAACTCCGGCCCGGCGCGGCGGTGCGGGGGGCGGGGGCGGGCACTGGGGTACACCGGGAGGTGGGGGCAAGCACCGAGACGGAGGAGAGCAGGAGAGGAAGGAGGGCACGTGGGAGGCGAGAAGCAAGGAGCAGAGGTGTAAGACGGGACTGAGGCAGGGGAGGGTGTAACAAAGGCAGAGGTGTGGGGGTAGGGTGGAAATGTTGGTCCCTTTAGTAATGTTTAGGTGGGTCCTAAGACAGGACCTTCCGTTTCCGCCCCGAACCAAAGTCAAAGCTGATGCAACACGGCAAGAAAAGAGCCTCGAACTTGATCACTGTCCCGAGACCAAAATTTAACCCTGGGGGAAATGGGAGTGATTGGAAGGGTTAAATCCAAGAGTGAAGAGTCAATGAGGAGCTGAAGACGTTAAGAGTTACAGCGGTGCAGCCGGGGGACCCCAGCCCAACCCCCATGGCTTCCCTCCCCTCCTGCCCAGGGTGGGGGTGGGGTGCCAGCAAAGCAGGCTGAACTTCAGTAGGGATGAGGGTTGCAATTAGTTCGGCCCGTTGCCATGGCAATAGGAGCCCCAGGAGTGGATACAGGGAGGAGGTGGATGGCTCTGTCTGGGGCGAGATGACACCTCTGAGGGCGGAAAGGGGGACGAGGGGAGGAGTTGGTGAGTCACCCCTCCGAAGGACAGGCAGAGGAGAAACTATGATTACTGATTCCAAAGCCAGAGTGGGGCCATGGGCTGGAAGCTGGGAGGGAAAGTCAAGAGAACCTTCCCACACTACCACCATCATCATCATCACCATCACCACCACCACTACCACTTTCACCATCACACCTCAACCACCTGGACCGGAAGGAAGGCAAAATCCAGACCTCTGGGCAATCTCTATTAAATGAGGCTAGCCAGGTTGCTTGTGGAACGCCTTATGCCAAAGGAATATACCCCTAGGCTGCACCTGGCCAGTCCTGACGTCTGCCTTTAAATTATCCTGTGTTCTAGGGGGTCTCCAAGAGTAGAGGGAGGGAAAGGACCATCTGAATCCAGAGACACAAGGATGGGTAGCCACTCAGTGGGCAGAAAGGCCCTGTCCAAGCCCTCCAAGGCTGTGCCCACATCTGGATCTCCTTATCACTCAGCTCCTGCTGGCTCCGCAGAAGGGACAAATAGCTCACTCTACCTCAAATCCCTGCCCTTTAGGAAGCTGCCAAAATTCTCCAGGCAGCAGCCCAGACCAGTCCAGTAGGAGGCGCTGTTTGGGCAGGGCAACTCTTTGGCCATGCGCACCTCTGTCCACCACCCCCCACCCCAGACATGCTTGAGAACCCTTATATCCCTCCTTCCAGTGTTCCACTAAGCAAAATTTAGCTGTGCCTTCCTGCCAGTTGCTTTCTGATAATGGGGTCCCACACCAAGAAAAGGAGGAACGTTAAAGGGGAGAGCCCAGGGGCACGAAGGCACCCATGGAGTTAGTAAAGCTGGCATGACTCAGCCCTGCCTGGGTGGCCTGGCAGTTAGGGCATGCGGAGAGCCCAGGACATTGATTAGAGGGGGCGTTAGTGCAGGCCTGGTCGGCAAGCATAGGGTTAATCCGGCACAGAATCTGGGAGTGTGGTTTTGGGGGCCAGAGCCAAAGCTCCATTAAAAAAAAAGGGGGGGGGAGCAATGAAATTTTAAGATCCTCAAAATTAAGACCAAAATGAAGATAGCTCTCAAAAATAATCCAGAAGGAAAATTAAACGTCTTAGAAAAATAGTGTCAAATCCAGAAACAGATGAACCCTCTCCACTTCAGAACTTTTGGCACGCCGTTGGGTATCTTGGACATGGCTGGCATAACCCCTGTGGGACAGAGCAGCCCCTGAATACTGGCACGAAATCTGAAAGGGGCAAGGGCAGAGCTGGGACCATCTGGGATGGGAGGCTGCAGATCCTGATGATAGGAAACAGAGGCCTGTGGGCCATCTCCCAAAGACCACATCCTAAGCACTGAGGCATGCTTGAGAGAGGTTTCTCCTCAGGGTGGGTTCCAAACCTGAACCATATCCCCCACCCCAACAGCACCAGTCCTTCAGGCTGTGCTCACTGCCCACGAGAGGGCTTTGGCACTTCCTAGAAGAACCTTGCAGGCTCCAGAATGGCAGGCACCCAGGCAACCAGAGGTAGCACAGAGATCTAGATAAATAAGACCCCAGACACCAGCCCAGCCCCTGGCAGTACCGTCCAAGCTTGTACCTTCCACAGAGAACAAGGACCCCTGTCCCTGGAGGGCTACAGAGACCACTTGGCGTGCAGGATGGATGCTGAGGGTGCCACTGGTAGTCAGGTTAGGGTTACCTTGTCCCTCTCCTTCTGGATGCCTGCGTCCAAGGCCACCAGCTTCTCCTGCAGCTGGTCCACCGCCCTTTGTTCTTTCTGCAGCAGGGCTCGCTCAGCCTCCCTCTCCCCCTGCAGCAGGGCCCTCTCCATTTCAGCCTAGACACAGACACCAAGCTCCTCAGGGCAGGGAACTCAGGGCGGCGCCCACCCCAGGGCCTGCATTTCTCCCATCCGCCTCACCTCTCGGGCTGCCTCCTGCAGCTGCTGCTCCAGCTCCTTCACTCGGGCCTTCAGCTGTTCCACACGCCCCAGAACCTGAGCCCTCTCCTCTTCCACAGCCAGCACCTCTCCCTGGAGCTTCGTGCCAGGAGCATCTTCGTGCTGAAGGGGAAGAGAGTGCCCGTGGAAGAAGACTAGATAGAACCTTCCAGATCAGATCACACATTTCCTCGGAGCACTTGTAAGGGTTAACTAGACTAAAACAAGAGGCTACTTTCTTCCAATCCAGGCAGCTCTGCTATAGGGAAAAGATTTACCAGAGTGCCAAGGTTGGGTGGGGACCTAAGGAAAAACAGGTTGTAAAGCACATTTATAGCTTGGGAAAGTCATAGTCACCTCCTTTCCCTCCTCACACCCCCAGTTCTTCACTTCCGGCCTCATTCAAACCTTGATCCTTTCACTATCCCTTCACCACATCAGCCCTGGCTCCGCCCCCTGGTCCCCTTACCTCCTGCTGGGTGCTCTCTGTGCTGCTGCACTCTTCTTTGAGATTTTCCTCATCAGAGCGCTCCATGCTCTCCCACAGGCGCTGTGAGGCACCTCCACACTCCTCACCACTCCTTCCGGGGACCACTATGGCTCCTGCCAAGCCTCTCGAGGGCCTCCTGCCTGCCAATGCCAGGGCTGCAGTGGCCTCTCCAATACTGGGCAGTTCCCCAGCCTCAGGCCCCGAGTCAGCTCGGCTGTACTCGGCACACAGGTTCAGGATGGTCTCCAGGCGTTGGCGTTCCTGGGGACAATGGACAGGGCAAGTATGAGGAGCAGAAATCTGAGAGCCAGTGTGGCTTGAGCCAGGGTGTGTTGAACCCTGGGGACTCTGGGCTCAGCATCATGAGGATAGCCTCAACCTTAAGATCTATGGGAAGCTAGGTGTGGTGGCTGAAGCTTTAATCCCAGCACTCTGGAGGCAGAGAGTGGCAGATCTCAAAATCTGAGGCCAGCCTGCTCTACACAGTGAGATTCAGGACAGTCAGCAAAAGACTACACAGTGAGACCATGTCTTTAAACAACAAAACAAAACTGTGGGAGGCAGAGGGAAAGAGGGTTCCTCACAAGTGGGCAAGAGGATGTGGCCATATGCCACCTGTCCATGTGGCTGGCCCCTCCCATCTTCCTGTTTACTTTCCCTTTCTATTCTATCCTAGGATGAGACCTCTTCATAGTCACACAGAGACACATCCCAACACACATGGGAACATGCAGGGGTAGGCAGCCTAAAGACCATAACGAAGCCAGGCGTGGTGGCGCATTCCTTTAATCCCAGCACTCAGGAGGTAGAGGCAGGGGGATCTCTGTGAGTTCAAGGCCAGCAAGGTCTACAGTGCAAGTTGCCAGCCAGCCAGGACTACACAGAGAAGGCCTGTCTTCAAAAACCAAAAGCCCATGAGACACAGGGCTGTCTAGGTGATCATGTTGACACCAGTACATCCATAGGCACAAGGGCCCACAGATACACTGGTTCTGTCACACAGGCACACAGAGACAGTCCACGTGCCCTGGGAGGTACATGAGCATTAACAGGTAGGTACCCACAAAGACGCCAGCCCTGACACGCACACACGCAGCGATAAACACAGTCTGCAGACAGCTGGGTGGGCACCTGCAGACAGACGGGGCTGGAAAGGAGGCCACGGGCCGCAGGACCTCACCGTCCAGACAGAGAGGAAAGGCAGAAAGGACACTGTCTTTCCAGTCCCACCTTGGCTCCAAGTCACCTACGGCAACATAAACTAGCCAGGTGCAAGCAAGTTCTCCATGGCCTGCCAATCTAGTCTCTCACTGTAAATCCTGACACAGACATGGCCACTTCTCAGGTGCCTAGGACGTAAGGGAACTATGGCCATCACGTTCCTGGTCTCTGTTCTACTCACCCATTTCTAACACCCGAGCCCTGACTTTCAAACCCAGAGCTTATAGTGCCTTCTGGGGTCTCTGACGTTGAGTCTCTCTCGCCACCTACATTTTGGTCTCAACTTCCCATCCCACAACACTTACCCAGTTTCCTTCCTGCTGCTTGCCCAGTTCTGTGGCGAAAAATCCAGGAACCAAGCCTCAGCACCCAGGAGGTTGGGCCAATGCCTCACCCCCGCCCTAGGACCCAGATAAGCAGCTTGGCTAAGGTGGGAGGGGCAGGGTGCGGGCGGCCTCCAACTTAAAGTGGCAGGTGGGGCAGGTCAGGGCTAGTGGTGAGGTGTGAACCTGTTTGGGGGGTTAGGGGTGGGGAGGTTGGGCCCAGCACTGACTATGCCAGGCTTATCTTCTCTCCCAGGATGAGGATCTAGGGTCACCAAAGCTCAACAGTGATGAGAAGATGTAATAAAAAAAAAAAAAAAGACCAGGGATTCTGGCAAGTATACTGCCCCACACCCTCACCCCAAACTGACTGCTCTCCTCCCAGATTCTTCAGACAAATGTCCTCCTCAAACCAATTCCAGGGTACCCGAATTCCCCAAAACCCTGGGCTTCTGCTTTCAAGGCGAGGAAGGGAGAATCCATGTTCTTGTATTTTGGCTTCATATACACAGCAGCAAATGTCCCTGGAGCTCCCTATGCTATTTGGGGGAATCCCAGCCCCCTCCCAGCTCAGATGCCATCTCTAGGACAGCTGCCCAGAACCACACCCAGACTCAGCAGCACCCACATTTATGCATGCAGACACATACAATCACGGAGGCAGGCCAGGGGGGCTGCCCACCCTGTTTTTGTCTCTTCTTCAGTACCATACTCTTAGAAAAAACCCACCTGGGCCAGAGTCAGTGGGTCACGCCCATCTGTAGATGCCAAAGAGAAGCAAGAAAGGGGGACCAGGATTTTCCTAAAGAACAAGACACTTGCTGTGTAAACCTGATGACCTGAGCTTGGTCCCTAGAACCCATGCAAAGGTGAAAGGACAGAATGACCCCACAAAAATTGTCCTCTGGCCTCCACACTCTTTGTGGCATGAGCCTCCATCAACACACACACACACACACACACACACACTAAATACTTTAAAAGAAGAAGCCTCTTCCTCCCCCACAGTCCAGGCACGGTGATACATGTGCGTAATCTAGTACTCAGGAGGCAATAGAAAGATCATGAATTCAAGCTCAATCTGGGCCACACAGCAAGCCTGCAGCCACACTGGATTACAGTGAAACCCTGTTTCATAGAACCAAAAAAAAAAAAAAAAAAAAAAAAAGAGGAGGCGAGAAAAATAATTCTAGGGCTGGGGGTACAGCTCAACAGGAGAATGCTGCCCTGACAGGCCAAAGGTCCTAGGTTCGGTGTCTACACCATAAACAGAAAAGGCAGAATTAATGTTCCTCTTTGGGCCTCAGCCTCAAAACTTGCTTTTCAAACTTTGGGATGCGAGGCTTCATCGTAAAATACTGTGCTCTGGTAAGCAATGTGAACCTAACTCACATACCAAAACAAATGATCTGCCACAGAATAAAAAGACAATCAGCAAAAATTTGAAACAAAGCCTCAGGACTTTGGAAGACGGCTCTGTTGGTAAAGCTCTTGAGGATTTAAGTTCGGTCTTCCAGTAACTCCAGTGCAGGGGAAGGCAGGGACAGATGATCCCTGGGACTTGCTGGCCAGCCAGTTCAGCTAAATTGGAATGCTGCAGGTTCAATTTGAGACTGTCTCAAAAGAATAAAGTGAAGAGCAATTGAGGAAAACACTATCCACGAATCTCTGGCCTACACTGAGACACACAACTGCACATGTGTGCACACACACATACAAAAATAAATAAAAATTTAAAAAGCCTTAGAGATTTCAAAGAAGGTTCCTCTTCAGGGCACCAGCATCATGGGATACTGGTCACGTATCCTGATGGTTTATCCCGAAGACGCCCAGGCTCTGTACGTGGCCCCTCCCCCTCGGCCAGCTGGCCTGCCCACACCCTGGCGGAGATGCTGCCTTGGGCAGCAGCAGCCTCCCTGGCATTGGCTCACCAGCCTCTCCATCTCCTGCTCCCGGAGCCGTTCTTGGCGCTGCCGTCGGTGATACTCCAGGAGATCTTCCTCATTGTCACTGATCTCCGTGATGCTATTTTTCCTCTCCCTTGGCATGGGCACCCGCAAGTCCCCACTGGAAAGCTTCCTCTGAGCACGGGGGCTCTGACGAGGTGAGGCCCCGGTAAGAGAGCCCAGACTGTAGGCTGGGCTCAGCCTGCCACTGAAGCTGCCCTTTCGAGGTGCCAGGGACTCCCCGAATGTGGGCGAGGGACTCCGAGTCCTGCGGCCCCGTGCTCCTAGAGTAAGGGAGAAGTCCTCCGGAGAAGCACCATGGGCTGCCCAGCGCCGGGGCCGGGGACTCTCTGCTACTTCCCTGCTTAGCTTGGGATCTGGGGTAGTCCGGGCTGGCAGGGGGGACAGAGCCCTTCGAGACAGAGATGGACTCAAAGGGGGGAGTTCTCGCATACTGTCCAGGCCCCGCCGGCCCAGGTGGGGACTCTCAGGAGGCTGGAGGGTACGAGTAGCTGACCCATCTGAAAAGGTTCGTCCCACCAGCTGTCGGGAGGGGCTGGTCGTCAGCACCCGCTCTGTGCTTGGGGCCTCACGGAAAGGACTGGGAGGACGGTCCTGGAGTGTGCCAATCTTGCTGCGCGGAGCGGGGACCGGAGGCTGGAATTTGGGGCTGCCAGGAATACTGGTGGGTTGGCTGCGGGCACCGGAAGATGGATATTCACTCAGGCTGATGGCCACCACAGGCAACTGTCCACCTAGCCGGGGGCTCTCAGTGGTTCTGCGGGCCTCAGCCAAGACTGTGGCTGCAGGACTGTCTGTCAGAAGACCCCGGAGACCAGGGCTGGGAGGTCTCTCATGACTCCCTTTTCTGCCCATCCGGGGACTTTCAGAGGAGCGGGCACCACTTGGGCGAGACTGTGGGGGTTGCAGAGCCAAATGGTAGCTAGAGGAACGTGCAGGCACCAGGGGGGGCACAGAAGGTCCTGGCTCCTGCCCACTGGGTGAGTGGCTGGCACAGCTTCCACTGCTGGCTGGTGAGGAAAGTGGAGAGAAGGCTGGAGAGGTGTTCTCATAGCTGGAGCCCACAGACATGGCACCAGGGCTGGTTGCTGGGGACAACAGGTAGCGCCCGCCATTAGCCATTGGTGACAGCGGGGATGTGGCGGCAGGCTTCTTGCCAGCAGCTCCCGGCTCCTCTAGCACCAGTGAGTCCATGATTTCCTGCAGGTCCTTTTCAATAGAGCTCACCAGGGAACTGTGACTGCCACAGGCTGAAGGTCCCCGGGTCGCAGGCTGTGCCGTGTGGTTCCCGTTGACCAGGCTCTCTGATTCAGCTGAGGGGAAATGCAAAGAGGCCTCAAGCTCCGGCTTTTGGCTTTAGGGAGATGCATACATGTGTAATCAAGAAAGTACCACACAACCAAATCCTAGGGCAACGGGGCCAGGTTGGTTCTGGAGAAGGAGCCAGGAGAGCTGAGTTCTGGCGCCACCCACCTCTGCCACTGACCTGTTCTGCAACCTAGGCCAAACCCTCTTGCCCCGAGCTCCCCTCCTATAAAAGATGATAGGCAGGGCCTCCCTGGCTCTAACACAGCATGACTCAGGACGGAGTCAGCAACAACACCAGCTACTTTCTTCTAAGTCCAGCTGTCTTCAACTCACCCCAACAATACAGTCCTCCCTGCCTTGGTTTCCCCAAATTCCTGTGCCACTCTCTGGGGGAAGAGCAAGCAGGCACACAGCAAAAGAGATGTGGACCCACTGTAGAGGTGGCCAGAAGTTCCAAGGTTTCTTAGTCTAAGAACACACCAGAGCCTCTCAGTACAACAGTCAGAGGCTGGGGCTGGGGCTGGGGCTCCAGGGCTGATGAGCGGTGAATGTGGTACCAGCTTCTTCAATGCAACATGGGAAAAGGATCTGCTAATGGCTCGTGCCTGGAAGCCTGGCTGAAGAGCCTCCAGGTACAGCCCAGTGTCTCCAATTATTCCATTAAGCCACACCAGCAAGAGGTGGCTTTCGCCTGGCCCTAGCCCTCGTTAACCAACCAGGAGTTTACAATCCTCAAACCCAAACAACTAAAGGAGCGACATGACCAGACAGGGTTAGGGGCAAAGAGAGCACTCCCCCCCGGGGGACTGAACGACATAGGTGCAGGGAGTGAAGAAAAGAATGGGTTTGCAAGATGGCGTTTGGGTCTAAAACTAGTCAGAGGGGGCCCCGTGTATTCTCAGTGACCATGTGCCATTCCTGAAGTCCCCAGATTACGTAGGTGACTAATAACCATCCCGTCAAGTGACCCTGCCACAGAATCAGCATGGGACCCTCCAGCCCCACAGCCATCCGAATGCCACCACAGAGCCTGGGTGGCACGCACACTGCTAGCCTCCCCATCTGCACCCCACCCCCTGGGCAGCCGGCTGAGGGGCCTGTGTTGATTCCTAGAACAATCACCAAGTCTCTTCTATGGATCAATAATTCGCACACGAGCTGCAGCTGCGCTCTGAGTCATCGGTCAGCATGGCATGGCCTGAGGGTTAAGTAGTGCCTCGGGACATGATCACCAGCAGGTGGGACCCCTCAGAGGCTACTAAGGGTTCATCGTAAGACTCAGGTCCCCTCACGTGAGGCACTCTGGCGACGATTCAAGAGGGCCAGTGTGCCAGACACCGAGGGGCATCCTCCGAGGCAGTAAGGTTCCAGGCTACAGAACCCTGACTATTCCCCCAAGGCACAGGACTTCCCAGTCTGAGCCAAGTATCACTGCCTTGGATCTTTTCCAGTAGCCCTATGGCCCAGCATTCTCCATAACCCCATGGCAGGTGGCAGTGAGCCCAGACCGTCGGAATTGTCCTGCCCTAACACTTCAAGAGTGGCTGGAATGGGCAAGGACACATGTCCAAGGGGTGCCACTTACCCAACCACCTGCCCCAGCTGGATACTTACCAGAGCCGGGGTTGTAGGAGGGCCCAGGGGCCCGACCCCCTGCCGGAATCATACTCTTCATCCACTTGGCTTCAGCTGGGTGGTTAAAGCGCAGGAAGGTGGACTGACCCAGACACAACATGCAGCCTGCAGAGGAAGCAATCACTCAGGAATGGCAGGGCAGAAGCCACCCGAGCCACAAAACTACCACGCTTGCCCTCAGCTCCCAAGAGCCACCCCGCCTGGACTCAGTGTCCGTTCAATGAATATCTGACCTGCCTCTCTTTGCAATGGAGCCCTGAGCTGGGCCCAGCCCTGGGGAGGAAAGATCACTGGCAGGTCAGTTCCCCAAATCGGAGTCCTACTGTTAGCGCCTCACTAGCTATGAAATCTTCAGGTGATGACACTATACCTCCAAGCTAGTTCTCTCCCATGACACCTGCTACTGCTCTCCCGGAGTTAACAAGACTGTATATGCGGGCTGGAGAGACAACTCAGAGGTTAAGAGCACTAGCTCTTCTCCCAGAGGATCTGGGTTCAATTCCCAGCACCCACATGGCAGCTCACAACTGTCTGTAACTCCAGTTCCAGAGGATCTGACGCCCTCACACAGACATACATGCAGGCTAACACCAATGTACATAACATAAAAATTAACTAATTAATTAAAAGGATGGTGTCTGTGTAAATACTCCAGAGGTGGAAAAGGTTCTTCAGAAAAAAGTGAACTCTGAGCGCCTTTAATCCCAGCACTTGGGAGGCAGTTTGGTGAGTTTGAGGCCAGCCTGGTCTGCAAAGTGAGCCCAGGACAGCCCAGGCTACACAGAGAAATCCTGTCTCGAAAAGCCAGAAAGAGCGCTCGGGGGCTGGAAAGATGGCTAGTGGGTAAGCGCACTCGCTGTTCACGCGGGAGACTGGAGCTCAGATCCCAGCACTTACAAGGTGGCTCCAACTACAATTCCAAGGGCTGTGATGCCTTCCGACATGAGAGTGCAACAGGTGTGCATGTGGCATCCTTACCTCCAGACAAAACACTCATAAAGCAAATACTAAAAAAAAATACACATAAAACAAATAAATCAAAAAAAGGAAAAAAGAGATGAACACCCAGCATCAGTGTGTACCCGTGATTCATCAGACTGCCCCTTGGGTAAAAGTGTTGGTGTTAGAGGCAGCATCTCCCAGAGTCTCACACACACACAAACTCTGTGAGCTGTGGGGACAAGTGAAAGCCCGCAGATCGGTCAGGTGCCCGAGTGGGGCTCAGAATTCACAGTAATTCCTTCCAGTGGCAGGACTGCAGGAGGGCCACCACCCTCGCTGAGAAGCTAGGGAGCAAGCGCTTCTCTTTTGCAGACAAAGCGTCTCCTGGCTGTTTCTTGGTCTCCCGTAGAATCTCGCCAGTTCTCCGCCACCGGGCCCTCTTCAGCCAAACACATTCCCAGGCAAGAGACACAAGCCCAGTCCTGCCCAGGAAGTTTAAGTGCATAGAAGGAGGTGAGTATGTGGGAGCCAGAAAACGTAGCCAGGGGCTCGGGAGTGTGTACAGCAGCAGGTGTGCCCACAAGGCGCCTAAGCCTGGCTGGCAGAATTCCTCCTCCCGGCATGCCAGGTGTTCCAGGCTCCTGCACGAGATGCTCTCCTGCAAGAAGCCAGAGCCCTAGGGCTCTCTCTGCTACTTAGTCTTCCAATTTGTCCACACTCCCGGATGCAACCTCTTGGCTACCCAACCTGGTGCTGCTTGGTGCCCCATGCTCCATGCCAGTCTAAGCCAAGACTGGCAGGGAAATCTACATTCCAGGACGTTGAGGCAGTTCAGCCCAGGGAGGTTGCAAGGACAAGGGGCATCCCAGGCCAAGTGGGTACTTTGACAGGACCCCTACCGAGCTCAGAGACCTGATTCTGGGACCCTAGCTGACACTCTGAGAAGAGCCCCCAGAGCAGAAAACCATGGTGGACAGAGCCACCCACTATCTTGGCACATCCACAGGCCCTCCCAGGCAGACGGCTCCAACAGTTCTGAAGGCTGATGGGTAGTTGGGAGAACCACCTTCCCTGCCAAGCCACCAATCAGAGGAGCTAATCCCATAGTAATCATAACTGGGGTAAATACTAGTCACCCAAGCCATCCACCTAATTACAACCACAGCTGTTTGGGAGAAAGTCGGTCGACCCCTCCCCTTTCAGTCAAATATTTAACAAGTCTAATTGATGATGAATTGGAAGGGTCTAGACAGAGTCACTCCACTCTAGGGTGATATGGGGCGAGGGCTGTGGCTCACCACATAGTCTAAACTGGACAGCAGGCGGGGAGGTAGGGTGGACTCCATCCAAATAGTTCCAGAGCCACTGAGGAGGCTACGGGTATCTAGGGACCCCCTCCCTGGCACTTACAGGCTAGAGTCACTGTCCTGCCCTTCCCCCACAGGGGGTGTGGTCATGTTGCTCTGGGCTATAAATAGTGGTGCCAGGCACCGGCGCTGTATTAATAGAGTGGGCAGGAGGGCAGCAGAGCAGAGAGCAGACCAGCTCCGGCCCAAATTAACTTACTATTTGCACTCAGGGGCCCCAGGCATTGCTCCAACTCTGCCACCTACTGCCCCCAGAGACCCGGCCAGCCTGTCTACTCTAGGAAGCCCCCTCTCTGCTCACTCAGACCGCACACCCCCAGGACTAGCTATCTCCAGAACCCCAGGAAAGCCTGGCCATCCAGAGTCATAGTCCCCGCCTCGTCCTCCCCGCCTAGAAGGACTCAGGGTCCAGCTGTGTACAGGTGGGTGGAGGAGCTGAACATCTGGAGGGAAAACACTGGGCAGAGAAGAGGGTGGATCCTGTTTGTGAGAGATGCAGAAGGGAAACACCCCACGCAGACTCACACACACAGCCCCTCAGAAACCATACAGCAGGCTCACGGCCATATGGGCAGACATGCTGCACACTCAGAGCGACAGTCACTGCCCTGCTGGCCACACAAATAGAACGGACTGGCCAAAGGGGAGATGGGTGAGGGCAGACTGTGAGAAAGAACCTTGGCTCTTCTCATCAGAGATTCCGGGTCACAGCACAGGTTCCCTCAACCTAAGCAGGACCCCTCAACAGGCTCCGGAGGCGGGTCCCAAGAAGACTCCCCAGAGGTGGGGAAGATGGGGTCTGCGCGGCCACTCAATAACTCGGACCCCACTCAAGGACGTTTTGGGCACACAAACCATCAGATTCACAGGCTCGGGCTCCCACACAGGCGCGAGGATCCCATTTCTCTCATTGCGCCCACCCTTCCCAGGTCGCCCCTCCCAGCCGGAGCGTCTACGCCCGGTTGCCTGGGGCAGTGGCTGACCTGGCTGAGGACTCACCGCTGAACCCGGACCTCCGGACCGTTCGCTCCCCACTAGCCCGGTCCCCGCAGGTCGTCCGCCCGCCCTGGGCCTTTGAGGGGGCGGGCCGACCTCCCGCGCCGCCGGCTCCAGGCGCGGTGCGAGCAGCCAGGCAGCGAGCAGCCGCCAATGCCCGGGGAGGGGCGGGCCGGCCACCAGTGGCGGGGGAAGGGAGCCAGAGAGGGAGGGACAAAGGCGAGGAGGAGGGGAAGAGGAAGTGATGGAGGAGAGGAGTGTGGAGCTGGATGGAGAGGACGGGGTGGGAGGGAGGATGCCACCAGGCGGCGGGATGAAGAACCCGCGCTCCGGGCTGGAGGGCTAGTGGGGCAAGTAGGAGAGGTTCCCAGGGAGATGACGTTGGAAGGTGAGAGGTAAACAGAGGCCAGAAGATGGAGAGCCAGAGGTCGGAGTGATACCAGGTTCTGTCTCACGTAGAGCTCTCCAGAGTAGGAAGCTAATGCCTGAAGCCCATAGCTAGGGCCAGTGTCACCTTGGGGCAGTCACACCTTCTGGCCTGGTGGCCTTGGATTCCTATCCACTGAATGAAGAGAATCGCCTCAGAGACAGCAGAGGCCATTCTATGACTCCATATATGAGAGAGAAAAGAGTGGGAATGCAGCTGGGGTTACTAGGTTCAGCTATGACCCTCTGTCCAACACTGTGACAAGGTCACCCTGGGCTGGGAGCTCAGGCCAAGGCAGTGTTCTGTGCAATGCCAGCAACACCGATCTCAGCTCCTGTCACCACCCTATCTGCTTTTCCTTCTGGCCCCCACCCACCAGGGCTCACCCCCATTGACCCAGGCTGCCGCTCCTCCCGGGCCAGCCCCACAGGTCAGCCCTCCTTTCTCTTAGCCACAACTTCTAATTGTGGTCACTACAGCAAAGAGCTGTCGTCTATTAAGACCTTTTCTGGGGCTAGAAAGATGGCTCCATGGTTAAAAGCATTGGTTGCTTGCCCAGGGGATCCAGGTTCAATTCCCAGCACCCACAAGGACCTTTATGATTGTCTACAACTCCAGTTCCAGGGTATCCACCTTTCTCTTCCGGGCACTCTGTGGACACTAAACACACAGACATAATTGTAGGCACACATAAAATAAATAGTTTTGTTTTTTTTTGTTTGTTTTTAAATTTAAAGACCAATGCTGCCTGGAACCTCCAAGGTCAAGTAAACATTGTGAACCAGACTCGTATATATTGGCTGGGGGCCCTAAAATTGCTTTTAACCTAGGGACCTGGCTCTGGACACCAGACAAAACCACACACACTCTCAGACACAGTCTGTGCCCAGCCACCCAGGAAGAGTCAACTGTCATCTCCGATACACACCAACACTGCCTGGTCACACTGACACCACCCCAGCCAGACACACACTGATCCGGACAAGCCCCCACACTTTACATGCTCTATCACACACAATTATTGTCACATTTTCATGTCCCCAGCCTCCAGCCCCCTCTTACTTATGTACTTATTTGAGCAGAGCTAGCCTTTCAATCAGCCCCTGGAGGGACTTTGAAATAAAAAGCCAGCTTCCTTAGAGAAATAAGAAGTGAATTTTCTATTCTTGTTGAATAGGTCACTGCCTTACCCACTCACTGACCATACTATGTATATGCACATGCAAACACACACAGACACAAACACTCACATGCACACAGGAAACTTGTTTCCCTTCTGGAGAGAAAAAAAGGAAGAACCATATAGGGTCAAACATAAAACAAGGGGAGGCGTTAAAAAAAAAAAAAAACAGACTCCTCAGGAAGAGTGATTCACCAGTCTGGAAACTGTGATGGCCAGCTGGACAGACCCAGGCAGACAGGGAGGATACTGCCAGTGAGAAGCAGTGGGAGAGGCAGACACAAGGAAGCTGGGAGCTCCCAGCCTTCGCTCCTGCTCTCCTTCCCTTGAGTTTGCTAGTAAAGATCATTATCAGTCCTAACAGAGAAAGCTTGGAGGCTTCCTGCCCAGTTCACAAAAGGAATAACACAGCCAGAGGGGAAACACAGCCTGGTGTCCTGGATCACAGGGTGGCAGCTGGCACCCCAGGAATCCTGGCTGAACTGGGGCTCCTTCCCGCCAACGGGAGGGCTCCAGAAGTGAAGGACACTTAGATGGTGGCAGTGCATGGCAGGAGTTGATGGGGTCTATTGTCTAGACAGCCCAGGCCCTGAGCTCTGTGGCTCTCTGGAGTCTCTCTTCCGCAGTCCCCCTTCCAGATCTTTCATGTGGTTTGGTGCTGCGGTCTCAGGGTGGAGCAGCCTAGACCCCAGACTGAGATGCAGCCGCCCCATTTCCTTGGTCCCTCTCCCAGCTCCTCCCTTTGCTCTGTAGAGAAGAGGGCAGCATGGGATGTGCCAAGATGCCTGGGTACAGGGGTGGCTCCCTCGCATGTTCATTTCTCTAGGCTAAAGGTTGGCATCTGTTTTCTGGCTTCCTCTCCCTCCTCTGGCCCAAGCCTAATTCTGGCTAGAAGAGCCTGTCACTGCCATTTCTGCTTGCCATGAAGCGTGTCATTCCAAGTTGCCTATGGCTGGGCATAGTGCCCAGACTGATGCTTCTGAGGCCTGGCCCAGCCAAAGGAGGCTCCTTGTTATTCCCAAGATATCCCTTTACCTCCCAAAGAGGATCCCTGATACAAGGCCAGAGCAGACAATAAGACAGGAAAAAGATATGTGTGTGTGTGTGTGTGTGTGTGTATCTGTGTGTGTGCGCGCACACGCATGCTCGCTAGTGCACACACACACACACACACATGCTAAACCTAGGGCCTTATGTTGCTAGATGAATGCTTCACCACTGATCTACATTTCCAGCCTTATGTGATTCTCTTGATTACATGACATGCCACGGAGTTCTCATGCACACACAGAAATAATGCCATCAGTTCTGAGTTCACCCACCACCCATTTGAAGATACTCATCTATAAACACAAGGAAAGACACAAATAAACAACGAAACATACAAGCCCAGAGACACAAACATATCCAGAGACACATAAACACAGTCCAGATAGCCAGACACACAGAGACAGCAACGCACCCCTGCACCACCCAGTATCCAAGGAAACGCACTCCCAAGAATGTCCGGACTGGGGCCAGGCAGGGCTGGGCTTGGTGCCTTGCTCCGGAGATGGGACAAGGAAACTCTCAACTCCTGGAACCCAAGGGAGGGGGAGGGCTAGGAAGAACACCCATTCCTTTGTGCCTCCGCCTACCCTGCCAAGCTTCTGAAACAGGCGAGCCCAGACAAGAAGGCTGGGTTGGGGGTGGCAAAGGCAGTTTAGGGTCAGAAGAATGTAGGAGGGCACACACTTGGCAAGACGAGCTTCTGGATCTGCAAAGGGGTCACTAGGGCCACAGGAAATGTTTAAGTATTCTGTCGTGGCCTCAGACCCTCCCTCTTCTCAAGAGCTAAATGATGCCCTAGGAAGATGGAACACGGCACTGATGCTTCTACACCATTCACTCTCCATAGAGGGCAAGAATGCGCTTACTAGAGGAAATGATTGGGGGAATGAGGTAGGGGCTGGGAGGTCTTTGAACTTGCCCAGTCGATTCCTTTGCTGCTCTGCGTCTCACTGAATCCCAGAGCAGATGCTCTCTCTGACAGGGACCAGACAGCATCACAGCCAAAGCCCTGGCTTGTAGGGACTCTTCTCAGAGACCCAGAAGAAGGCAAGCCTTCCCTCAGCTGCTGCAGGACCCACCTCCCTGAAACATGTTACCCCTGCTCTGCCACACCCGGAGAGCAGAAGGGGGGAGGGGACCTGGTTAACTCCTATCCCAGACATGAAAGAAGTGGCACTTAAGACTCCTAGGGAGTTTGAGAGATGGCGGGGTAAGTGGATTTCCCATGCAAAGAGGCTTCTACCTAATGGGCGTCTCATCAGAGCCAGGCTCAGCTCAAAGCTTCCGTCCTTATATGAGCCTGACTCACAGAGATGCCTCTGCCTCTGCCTCTGGGGAGCTGTGATTAAAGGTATGTGCCAGGTGTGCCTGGCCAGCTCTTCTTTCCTCAATCCCTTAATACAAAGACCCACAAATGAACTAATGATGCTTCATGCCTGTTTCCAAGGTGACTACATCTGGCCTATTCAAAGTACCACCTAGCCAGCCCTTCCCTTCCTGGTAACCATGGTAATTAGGGGCCTTTGAACGCCAGGGCTTCCCTAACCCAACAGAGCAGCCTGGCCCCTTAGGAGACAGAGGGGTAGCTACATCCGTGACCCTAAGCTCCAGGAGCAGGCATGTCCTCGAATTCTGCCCTTGTCCCATCCCCTCAGAGGATTTCCTCATCTAAGGCAACTCAAAACAACTCCCTCCTGACATCATAAAACATCTCTGACCCTTTCTCAGTGCTGTTCCACCTTCTCTCCCCTTATGACCACCAAAAGCCACACTATACCCAGGACCCTCTGACAACAGGAACTAAAAGCTCTTCTCTCCATGTGGTGTATGGGGAAAAAAAAGAGATCTTGGAAAATTTGGATGCTGGGAGTGAGGGTGGAGGAGAGATTTTTAAGATGTTCTGACATCAACACTGAACCTGACTACAGCCAATCACTCGGTTGACACGGGGACCACCACAGCAGGCTTCCCCCACACCTAACATGCACAAGCTATGAAACAGAGAACACCAATGCCCTCCCTCCCCTGCATAGGTGTGGAGGTATCCAACCTTACCCTGAGTGAGCCGGGTAGGCTGCCGAACAGGGAGCCCATCAATAGTGCAGGCATTGCCACAAGGGTAGAGGGTGAGGGTGCCCCTCAGGTTCTCGATGTAACAGTGCTCTGGAGCCAGGCCTGGGCCCTGTAGTGAGATGTCCCTGGCTGCGGAACCAATCACTGTCCTCCCTGGAGACAGGAGACAAACTGAGTCAGAACGGCTGCTATCTGGGCTAAGAAGGCGAGGAGATGGCAAGGGGCCACTGTGGGAGTCTATTTCTATCTTCTGCTTAAGTTGATACTCTGCCCAGTTCTAGCTACCCCTCGTAGGTCCTCGCTGGAGCCAATAAGTGGTGTAAAAAAAAAAAAAATCAACACTCTTTGTCTGGGTGGGATCCAGAGAAAGGCCTCATAACTCAGACACCTTGACAGCAGAGAGGGGGACCTCTACCTGCTCCCCGAACTGAACTGCCTTCCTGTGCTTCCTCCTTTCTCTCCTCCTTGCTCCCCCCATCTTCTTAGAAATGCCCCCATTTCTCTTTAGTCCTTCTGTTCCCAGCAACCTACCCCCTCCCTTTGTCTCTCCTATCCTCTCTCTCTCTCTCTCTCCAGTACAGCCTCCCCTCTCCATCCCTCCCTGGTAGAGCCCCTGAGACTGGCATTTGGAGAATGTGGGGAATGCAGTATCACCCAGGCAACAGGTGCAGCCAGGAAGGGAGAAGGGCAGGCAAAAGTCATGCCAGGGCCTCCTGTTAGGATATGTGCCCATCTTTTCACGTTCCACACAGTTCAGTCTCCTAGGCCAGGCATCACCCTGGAGCAAGGGTGGGTTTGGGGCTCACTGTTGATCCCCGTGGACTGCTAAGAGAACCCTGCTTTCTTCTTTCCCCCCTCCTCTCTTCCTCAATTCTAAGCTGATCTTTAAACCCAGCCATAGTACCCGTTTATCTGCCAAAGAAGGCAGGCAGGCAGGGGAGGCAGAGACAAGGCAAGCATTGCTTTTACAAGGCAGAAGCCCCTGCCCCCAGTCTCCAGGGCAGGGATGCATGCAGTGACGAAGAGGGCAGGTGCCACGTCCAGCCAGAACTTAGTTTACCTTCTTCCAACGGCAGGAGCGTGATTGCTGTGCTGAGTCTCCCGCTGCCCAAGCTCACCAGGTGAGGTTTGTCTGTCTGCACTTTCAGTCCTTTTCCTGTCTCAATCAGATCCAACGGACCTTTCTGCAGGTAATGTGGGCGGGAGGTAAGAGCAAAGACTCCAGGCCAGCACCCTACTCCCAGTCACACCAACACTCCCTGCGGCCCTCGGCCCTCTCCAAGAGGCTCTGAGGTGTCTGGGAGGCTTAGCACAAAAATCTCATGCAGAGCATTACTGCACTCAATTCTAATTACATCTGAATCTGGGCCTCTAGCTTGGATTTATCCCAAGGCTAGGTTCAACTGTCCCTTTTGTTTATTAAAATAAAAACAAGGCGTGGGGGGGGCGCAGTAGAGGAGGGCCAGTCTAGCTCCTGGCAGTCTACCCACATGGCTGTGGCTGGCTCCTGCTAAGCTGAACCACAAGGGAGGGTGGAGGCATGAACCAGGAGAGGATCCATAAACCGATTTCAGACTTTCACAGAGTTGATTGGCTGAACCAATTATCTGGTTCAGATCAAGACTGAACTTGTAATAGGCTTTCACCTAGGGATGGGCAACTGGCAAAATACTGCTACTCTCATCCTTGGACTTGGACAGCTGATGGGCAAAAGAGCTGAACCCAAGGTTGGAGAAATGCCTCAGTGGTGTAAGGGAAGGTTCTGCTCTTGCAGAGGACCCAAGTTCAATTCCCAGCACCCACATCAGAAGGCTCCAGTCCCTCTAACTCCAGCCCCAGCGTTATCGGACTAATCCGACCTCCTTGGGTACTTGCACTTCACACAAATGTACCCCTACACACAAACATAATTTAAAATAAAAATAAAACTTTAAAGCGAGCCTCACCAGGAACCCTCTTACCTTATGGTCTGGCCCCACTCACCTGCACCACAGCTGGGGTCTTGCACCCAGGGCCTAGCTGGCTCCTGTTGAGAGTGTCCATGGTTCTATGGCTCCAGAGCTCCTGGGAACGCGATGAAAGCAGGTAAGTGGGAAGGCTGGGGACAGAGGAGAGAAGCAGCTTCTGAGGCAGGGTTCTCTGGGCAAAGCCAGGACCAGTCTCAATGATCTCCAATAAGCATGTGATGAAGGGAAGGTGGGGAAAAAAGCTAAGGAGCTTGGGGGGGGGGGAGCAGAGGTGACAAGTCTCTGCCTCCCCTTAGCTTCCAGCTACAGCGCAGACACTACACCACACCAGTCTTAACCCTCGTCACCACACGTACAAAGAGCCCCATTTCGTGCCCATGGATTCTGTACTTTCTTGTTCTATACTGCCCAGGTCCCAGGACTTAGCAGCATCAGATGTCTGTCTCCCTTCCCCCTACCCCCTGCCCCACTTCTAGCCACCTGGAGCCTTAAACAGAGTAGGCAGATCCTACCAAGAGAAGAACAAGTCCAAGGAAAACTCTCTAAGTACACTGATAGCCAGGGGTCAGTCAGGTGGGTGCAGGCCTGATGTAATTGTAACCCCTCCCCCAACCTTTCCTTTTCCTCTTCTCCCTTTGTCTCCTTTCCCAAGGGTCTCAGTAGGATGTTTTCATAAAGGAGGCGAAGCGGGAAAACCCAGCCATTCCTGTCCTGTCTGTATGCCTCAGCTCCTGCACTTTTTCTTTCCTTGAAAGCTACCTCACCTAATATAAGCAGCTTTAGAACCTCGGTACCACAGACTACAGGACTCTGGGGCTCTTCGCTGGTTGGCATTGGAAGAACTAGAAGTAGACTCCAGAGCTCAAACTTGAATCTCCTGCCTATCTATTATACCTCAGTAAGTCTGTTAGGTACATTTGTTTCTTTTTTTTTTTTTTTTTTTTTTTGAGACAGGGTTTCTCTGTGTAGCCCTGGCTGTCCTGGACTTTGTAGACCAGGCTGGCCTCGAACTCACAGAGATCCACCTGCCTCTGCCTCCCCGAGTGCTGGGATCACAGGCGTGCGCCACCACGCCTGGCTTGTTAGGTACATTTTTAAAGTGTTTGAGGACCAAGCAGGACACTAGGTCACACCCTGTGAGGTACGAGGCACTCTGGAAATGACAGCTATTACAAGCTGTGCAGCCTTGAAGTGAAAGGTTCACCACCCCTCATTCCCAGGCTTGAGTTTTTGGTGTCTGATCTTCGTGTGTGAAATCATCGTGTTGCGAAATCATCGGGGTCTCTTCCCACTTTCTCTCCCAGCTATCAGGCGACTTCAAAGGAAGTAGAGGTGGGAGGCCACATTCCAAGGGCTGTCAACTCCTGGATCTCTGAGGCCCTTGGCCACAGAGTTCTTAAATGTACCCTTCTTTCTGGCCTGGCCTTCATGATTCGTTACCATTTCCACTCATGTTGGCAGAAAAAAGGCAGGAACAGTGCCTGGGACCCACCCCAGGACCATCTGAGGAGTGGGAGGACTGAGACCACTGACGAGCACCAGGCCCCACACTGGCCCCAAACTGGCCCCTCTCCAGAAGCACTGACCACAGGAAAGTTTCTAGAGACAGAGCTTTATTTATCTTTATGTGCACTGGTGTTTTGCTTGCATGGTCTGTGAGGCTACCAGATCCCCTGGATCTGGACCCACAGACAGTTGTGAGCTGCCATGTGGGTGCTGGGAATTGAAACCCGGTCTCTTAACCACTGAGCCATCTCTCCAGCCCCAAGATCTTTCTTATGCACTGGGAAATTTCTCAGCTTTTTTTTTTTTTCAGGGAGGAGAGAAAAGGAGTGGGTTGAAAATGGGGAATTATGTAAAAAGAGTGGGGAAGAAACAAAAAACAAAAACAAAAATGGCAGAGGAAAATACTGTTCTTTGGTAGGAAGACTTCTACACTGGCATGAAAGACCTCAAAATTTACCCTGGCTGGTTATAAAGTGGAAACTGAAGGCTGGTTGGAATGGTATATGCTTTTAATCCCAGAATGCAGGAGACAGAAGCAAGTGGATCTGTATGAGTTCAATTCCAGCTTTGTCTACATAGCAAATTCCAGGCCAACTGAAGCTTCATTTCAGGGAGATCTTGTCAGAGACAAAGAGAGACAGAGACTTTGAAGTTATTTCTAAACCTCTAGATACACCTTAGGTGTTCTAACATCATGCCCTCTTTTATGTAGTGCTGGGGTTGGAATCCAGGGTTTGGTTTTGTTGTTTTTGTTTTTCTCTGTGAAGCCTCGGTTGTCCTGGAACTCACTCTGTAGACCAGGCTGGCCTCAAATTCAGAGATCCACCTGCCTGTGCCTCCAGAGTGCTGGGATTAAAGGCGTGAGCCACCACTTGCCAAACATTCTATCAAATGAGCTACAACCCCAAGACCCTGGAGTGGTTTGTTGTTTGTTTGTTGAGACAGGGTCTTAGACTGTGGCTAATGCTGACCTAGAATTTACTATGCGGCCCAGGCTGTTCTAGAACTCCTGTTTTTCCCCCCCTCAATTGCTGGTTGTACAGCAGCAATTGAGGTAAGCCAGGTAAATCAGGTAAGCCACCATGTCTGGATGGGACAAGTCATTAAACTTTTCTCCTTGCGAAGTTAATCTTCTATTTAAACAATAATAATAAATAATTAAAGAAAAATTAGATGACTCAGGGAGGCAGAGGCAGGCAGATAGATGTGAGTTCAAGGCCAGCCTGGTCTACAAAGCAAGTCCAGGACAGCCAAGGCTACACAGAGAAACCCTGTCTTGAAAAACCAAAGGGGCGGGGGGGAGGAGAGAACAGCCAGAAAGGGCTTGTCTGGAACAGTGCTTGCTTGGGGCTAGGAGTAGACTGTGAATAAGCAACAGAGGAGTAACAGAGATGTTCTTTTGGGGGGAGTTCATGTGTGAACATGTGTGTCTAGGACACGTGTGCAGTGGCCAGAGGTAGATGTCAGATGTCTGCTTTCTCTCTCTCTCAGTTCTTCCCTTGAGTCAGGGTATCTCACTGAATCTGAACTAGGCTGGTGGCTGTCAAAACCCAGCAATCCTCCTGCCTCTTTCCCACCCCCAGCTTGGACACTGGGTGCTGGAGATTTGAACTCAGGTCCTCACACTTGAGCAGCAACCATTTTTACTGGCCTTAAGCCATCTTCCCAGCCTGCAACAGGAATGTTCCTAAATTAAGCGTCAATGATGGTTGCATAGCTTCTGTAAATATGCTAAAAATAATTGAATACTTAATTTGCGTTGATTTTATGTTATATAAATTAATCCTCAAGAAAGCTGAGAAGAGAGAGGTTGGGAGCTTGAGAAATCTCTCTTCAGTTAAGAGAACTTGTTGCTCTTCCAAAAGACTAGAATTCTGTTCCCAGTATCCACATGGTGCCTCACAATCATTTATAACTCCTGTTCTAGGGATCCCTCACCCTCTTCTGGCCTCCATGGGTTCCAGACACACACCTGGCGCACAGACATACATGCAAGCAAGACACTATACACACAAACATTTAATTAAAAAAAAAAAAAAAGGTTATCTGAAGATCCAGGCAATTTACTACAGCACACTCCATGAACTACAAGGCGATCTGAAAATGGCAGCTATGATTAGCTGAGGAAGGTGTTTAGGTTTGGGCCTCAGTTTCCTCTTCTGCCACCCTGGAGTATTTGTCACTGTCACCTGTAAAGCACCTTAACTTATTTACACTGAATACACTCAGGTGGAGATAAGGATTGTAAAGGAACTAGGTTAGTGAGGAAATAACAGTGACTCAAGGAGAGTCGAGACGGGGACTAAGGAGGTGAAATGAGAGGGAGAGATAAGGAGAGAGGTGTAGAGAGGAGATAAGAAACCGCGCAGCAATTGGAAAGTGCGAGGCTGTGGCCTCAGCACAGAAACCTAACCCACGGCAGAGGAAAGACACTAGGCCAGCACGACTCTGGCTCTGGCGCTGTTTCGACAGAGGGATCTCACCATGGCCCAGGTGCCCTCTTTTCTGACCCCAATCCCATGTCCCGTGGAGAAGCAATGCTGTCCCCTGACGCCCTCCACTGGCTGGCTTGCGCTGCTATCTACAGCTAGGGCTGTAATTACCCACTCTATGAGGCATTTCTGGGGACCTCAACTGTGCCCAGATGCCATCCCCTCCCCAGAAGGCCCTTGCGGTTTGGCTCCTACCGCTGAGGAGCCAGCCTGGCTCTCTGCAACGCTTCTGCATCCATATGCAGACGCCCAAGCACCTCCTAGTCAGCTAGGTGGCAGGAGCCAGGCTCTGTGACTATTATCAATTTAGGGAACGATGCCCTAGTATAGGGGCTGGGCACTCCCTCAGGTAACCCTAGCTCCAACCCCCATGCGCCAACAGCTGACAACACCAGCACCTGTCCCCAAGCCTCAGCACCTAAATAAAGGTAAAGGGAGTCCTGGGGAGAGGCAAGAGCTCTGGCCCCAACAAACACCGAAGGAAGTCCCTGAGCTCCCAAGGGGCCCAAGATGAAGGTTCCAAAGCCAGCCTTTAGAGGGAAAGGCCAGGTCCCGCTCCTCACCTGGGTCCCATGGGGCCAGCCGGCAGATCGCGAGGGGCAACGCATGGCTATAGGTCAAGGCCTTTCCTCTGCCCTACTCACATCCGCCTTCGAGGAAGGGCCACCGGCAGAGGAAGAAGTCAGGACGGGAAGGAAACTGAGGCTGGGCTTGGGCAAGTTGCCCAGGAGAAGCAAGGAGAGTGTCCAGGGACTGGCGAGGCGTGTAGAGAAGAAATTAGAAATAATAATGATAAATAGGCAGGGAGAAAAAGGGGGTCTGTGGAAGGGGAAGAGGCGCAGGGATACAGAGCGTGAAATCAGAAGCCCAGAGAGCAGGAAAAACCGAAAGCTGGCGAGGAGAGCCGGGTGTGGTGGTGCTCGCCTGTAAAACTCCGGATGTGGCGACAGGAATATCAGGCATTCAAGGCCAGCCTCGGTTACATGAGACCTAGTCTCAAAAAATAACAGCAGTGCCGGAGGAGAGAGACACTGAGCTCAGAGGGTACGGGGGGGGGGGGGATGCCTGGCGACCCCCAGAAGCGTGGCAGTGTGTGTGTGTTAGAGAGACTTAGAATACAGGCCCCAAGCAGAAGCGGCAGAAGAGCCAGGCGCTTCAGAGCACCTTGGAGGGGGAGATCATGGGGCAGGTGGGAAAAAGGCTCCTCAAAAGCAGGAGGAAAGAGACATGGACAGCTGGAGGGGGGAGAGAGCAGAGGAGGGAGAGAGTTGGGAAGAAAGAGTAGTCGGGGGTGGAGGGGTCTTGGGGAGCAACGCTGGAAAGATGCACTTCTCTGAAACCCGCGGGCTTCGTGGATCTCCGCACACGAGGGGCCTGGCCCTCCCCGGGTCACCGGGTGGGACAAGGCTTCAGTGTTGGGCCTCCGGCTGCGGCGGCCCCGCCCGCCGGGCCCTGGGACAAGCGGCCTTTCTTCTACAAGGCCCGGAGAAGAAGTCGCTTGTTTGCACGGCAGGAAAAGGGGGCGGCCTTGCAGCTGCAGGAAGGGGGCCGGCGCGTGGAGGGAGGTGCGTGTATGTATGCCTGCGAGCGAAGCCGCCTCCCTCCCGGGGCGACGCTTTTCCGAACAGCGCGTGGAATCCGTGGCGCGAAGCGTCCTAAGTGTGCGCCCAAGTCGACGCGAGTGTGAAGGATTCGTGCGTGCACCGGTGGTGGACACCGGGCTGTCGGTGTGACGTGTCTTGCGGGTGGGGGGGGGTGAGGCGTGGGATGCTAAGCGTGGGAGCTGCGTGGATGCTCATGCTAGCGGCGGGTCCTGTTGGTGTGACCGGCGTGGCTGGCGTGAGCACGAAGTGCGATGAGTCAGTCTCCCGGACCGCTGAGCTAACGGGCCCAGAATGCAGCCCCACCCCGGCTCACGGGGTCCCCCGTCGGGCCGTGCGGTCGCGGGCCAGGTCCCCGCTGCGCCGGCCTGGGCGGAAGCGTCCGCGGCGCCGGGGCAACCCCCGCGCCCCGCTGCCCCACCCAGCCGCCTGCCCCGGCCGGCGCTTCCCCATCCCGGGGGAGCCGGATGACCGGGCCCGGCCTCTGTGGGGGAACTCCGCGCTGTGTTTGGATCCAGACTGCGGAGGCGGAGCGACAGGCTAAGGATCAGACATCCCAGGTCGCCCTGGGAGGCTCCCGGGACCCTCCAAGACACGGGGTCCTCGAGGAGGCGTGCCCAGGAGACCCTAGATGTGGAGACCTCAGATCCCTCCCGACTCCCACGCCTCAGGGCTGGATCTCTGAGTTCGTCCAGGCAGCTGGACCTGGGTCAAGAGCTGAGACGCCTAGGGGATCCCCCTTCCTGTGGTCCTGCTGGGGTGGAGAGGGGCCCTGAGGGATGCTGGAGACAAGGACACGAGCGCGTACCCCACCCGAGACTGCGAGCGGGGGATTCCGTCCGTGGGGCGCCCACGGGAGAGCGGAGTTCCCTCAGGGCTTGGGGGGGGTCCCTCCGCAGGGAACCAGGGCCCCCCCTGGCGGTGGCGCTGGCAACGACTCCGGAGGGCAAGAGCAAACAGTTCACCAAGAGGGACCCACAAAGCCCCTCCCGCCAACGCACTCACCTGGCGTGGCACCTTTCTACCCAGCTCTCCGGGCTAGACCGACCTGGTCTGGGCCTAAGGACTTTCTCTTCTGCAGACCCAGCCATACGGCGAGTGGAACCCCAAGGGCACAGCGGGAGAGGCACGCTTACCTCGTGGAAAGTTGGGGGACACCGGTCCCTTTGCCCAGCCGGGCCGCGGCGGCCTCAGGCTGGCGAGGACACTGTTGCTTTTCCACCGGAGCCAGCTGAGTAGGAGGAGAGGGAGCCTGGCCCGCCCCCCTCCCCGAGTCTCCGCCCTCATCCCCGTCCTGTCCTCCTGGCCAGCTAGAGAAGACGCCCTTGTGGTGCTGGAGCCCGAGGCCCCCACCCAGCCTTTCCCACAGCAGCACCTCCCCCGCCTGCACAGCGCCCGCTTTGTTCATCTGTACAGCTGGGCTTTCCACCACGGCCACCGGCCACCACCCTGCATACTCGCTCCTCCCGCCCTCCTCTTTCGACCCTCCTAGACCACCCTCCACCCTGGGCCTCGAAGCTCGTCTTGATCTACTCCCTCCTACTCAAGATGTTTAAATCTTCCACAGACTCCCAATGAGCCCGACCACGGGTTCTCAACTTTTCTACTGAGGGGAACCAGGTCCTTCCGCTGTCGGCCCTTCCACTTTCTTATTCCAAGCGCTCTATGATAGAGCGCTATAGACAGAATTAATGACTGCACACAAGGTTTCAGAAATTAACAGGAAGGCCTGTTAAAAAGTGTAGTGCAAGCTGGACAGGAGTGGCGAACGCCTTTAATCCCAGCTCTCGGGAGGCAGAGGCAGGCGGATCTCTGAGCTCGAGGCTAGCCTGGTCTATGGTGAGTTCCAGGACAGCCAAGACTACACAGAGAGACCCTGTCTCGAAAAACAAAAACAAAAAGTGTGGTGCAAACTACAAGACCCAGGAGGCCTGAATGGAGACGCCCTCTTGCCTCCACAGATTCACCCCCATCACAGACTTGCTGGGTTACAGGCAGAACGGGAGGCAGGGTAGAAAGACACCAGGCTGGCTGAAGGGTGACAGTTAGTGAGGAAGAAAAGAGGGGAGCCGTCTATAAACCGAGCCTGGTGAAGTCAACCCCCACCCCGAAATCCAAGCTGACGGTGGAGCCTACCTTGCAAAGCCTGCTTTTGCCCCAGGAGACCGCTGGGAGGCCCAGTGGGAGCTGATTTGGGAGACTGAGCCTCTTTAATCCGTACTAGAGGATTGGCAGACACGCTTCCTCAGTGAAGGAAGGAACAGGAAGCCCCCAAGACTGGCCTAAATTCCAGATGGGATGGGTTGGGAAAAAAATTTTAAAACGAAAATAGTCCTCTTTGGAATGGACAAGCCCTGTTCTGATCCAGTGGCTTTTGTTTTGTGCCTTCTTTCTCTGACCCAGGAATGGCAGAAGACTGAACTGCAGGAATTTGGTCACTCATTGACAGGACTAGAATTAGTAGCGGGCACCCACACTTAAACCAGAGACAGCCAAGCAGTGGACAAGAGGGAGGAGGAGAAAAAGTCCCCCTCGCCACCTACTCCAGCCAACAGAAGCGAGACATAAACTGTGGGCACCAGGAAGTCCCAAGATTTATGCAGGAAATCTCTTTCTACCTCTCTTCGTATTATTTGAGGCTCATGGAAAAGATTCAACTCTGGCCAACTATCCTGAGGCACAAATCACAAGAATAACTTTCAGGCTATTCTAGTGCGTTTTTTGAGGAAAAAAGAGAAAAACGAAACACAATTATCTTGTTCCATATGTGAAGACCTAGCATTTGAGGAGGGGGCTCAGACTGGGATGTGTTGAACTCTTCAGTCTTTTTAGTAGACTTCAGCTGCTATTTACTGATCAGAAGGGCTGTCAAGCAATAATTAAACCTGCCGGAGGCAGATGCTGCTGAAGCAGGGGGTTAAAACGCACCCAATCTTTCTCAGTGTCCTTCCAATGCACAACCAGCTGACCCTGTGATCGGGGCCCTATGAAATTTGTCCTATCTCTTGCTGTGTCCAGCCTCTATATTCCCACAGTTAGAACACTCAGGGGACTAAAGACCTCCCGCCCCCGCCCCTCCACCCTCCTCCCACTCCACATCTGGAGCCCATCAAAAAGCTCAGTGCTCTCTCTGAGTTATGCAAGAGGTCGAGCAGCTGGCTGGGAGCTCAGAAAAGGGGGAGGGAGAGAAGAAAGTAGAAAACAACTTTCCAAGCCTGCTTCAGACTTTCCGAAATGGAAGCAAGGGGAGAGGGCAAGGGCTGAATGTGGAAGGAAGGGTGAGTTCTTCAAAGCCTTCTGCACTCGGCTGTGGCTGTCAAGATTGGGTTTCCACACCCTTCTTGTCTTTGCCCTGGCACATTTCCCATTCTGTTCCTCTTCTCAAACTGTGCTGCTCCCTCTGGCCCCAGAAGAGGGCGAATGTTACCCATTTGGCCAGCAGCCTCTGTAGTCTACTCCCTCTCCCAGAAAGCTACCCCTCTTGTGTAATAGTTTCCTCAAGATTGAAATTCTTTCCTGTAGGGAAGCTCCTTAAGAAGGAAGATAAACAACTCAAAAAACGGCTTAGGCTTCAGGAAGTCCCTGAAACTGACCAGATTCTCTAGGTCCCTTCCTGTCAGAGTAAGCATAAGCGATAAAAGCCAAGAGTGCTTCTCAGGCTCGGAACAGCTGCCTGGAAGAGGTTTAGAGCAACTGAGTCTCTTGGAAAGGCCAGTCTCTACCCTGTTGAGTAGCCTGCAGGCTGTGCAGTGTGCCCCAGGTTCCCAGCTTGTGTGAGCTGGCACTCATGGGGTAGGGGCTTGTGAGACAGCTGTCTTTGAGTCATTTCTGCTCCTGTAAAGAAACTCATCATCAATATTCTTATAAATAACTCCAATAAAAGTCACTGGTTCACCCTGTTGGACTTTGGTGGTATCTGTACTTGGCTCTATCTTGGGTTCTCTTTCTGGGGTGAGTGAACCTGTGTGTTGTGTCTCCCTAGGAAAAGTTTTGTCATACAACACCTCTGTGACCCCTTTGGTCACTCAGTGATGCCAGGTACCTCCTCACTGCATCCACTTTGGAGGAAATAGTCCACAAACTTTACCTTAACAGTGGTAAAGCTGTCTCTGACATGAACTCAATGGCTGGCTCTTTGACTTCTCCCTTCCCCCAGGGAGGAGCAGCCTTGCTAGGCCACAGAGGAGGACATTGCAGCCAGTCTTGAAGAGACCTGATAAGCTAGGATCAGATGGAAGGGGAGGAAGACCTCCCCCATCAGTGGACTTAGAGAGGGGCAGGGAGGAGATAAGGGAAGAAGGGTGGGATTGGAAAGGAATGAGGGAGGGGGCTACAGCTGGGATACAAAGTAAATAAACTGTAACTAATATAAAAAAAATAAAAATTTAATAATAAAAAAAAGTGGTAAAGCCGCTCCTTCATCAGTTGGTCTTAGAAAATTTGTACAATCCATACTTGTATGCAAATGCAGTCAAGCTGTGTGGGAAATTTGGCCGGCACTGAGACTGGTCTTGTCTACCTCTGTGGCTCAGAACCCGCCTCTGAGCAGAAGGGAACAAGCACTCAGGCACTGGGTGGCAGCACAGGGTAGAGGGCATGTTGCCTGGTATGTGAGGTCTTGAATCAATCTCCAGACTGCACACACCTTTACTTGAGAAATAAAATCAGTTGTTTTTTCTTATTTTTAAATTTATTCGCTTTACATCCCGCCCATTGCCCCCTCCCTTGTCTCGTCCCAGTCCCACCCTCTTTCCCTCTTCCCCCCCATCCCTGTCCCCTAGTCCTCAGTAAGGGGGTGTCCTCCTGCCCTACCAACTGACCCCAGCCTATAGTCTCATCAGGACCGGCTGCATCCTCTTTCTCTATAGCCTGGCAAGGCTGCCTCACCGGTGTGTGTGTGTGTGTGTGTGTGTGTGTGTGTGTGAGATTGAAGAGTGGGCAACAGAGTCTGTGTCAGAGATAGCTCCTGCTCCCCTTACCTGGGAACTCACATGGAGACTGAGCTGCCTATTGGCTACAGCTGAGTAGGGGCTTAGTAGGACCTCTCCATATATGGTCTTTGGTTGGTGCATCAGTCCCTGCAGGCCCCTCTGGGCCCAGATTTGTTGGCTCTGTTGGTCTTGTGGAGCTCTTGTCCCCTCCAGAGGACCACTATTTTAAACAGTTCCTGCTCTGGTTAAGCAACCTGATCAAATAGGGAACACCCAGGTGTTTCCTAGAATTGGATTAGGACCTTTAGGGCTTTGAAGTGTTTCCAATAATTTGACACTGTAACGCAATTTGTAATCCATAAAGATCAAACTCAAGAACCATGTAATTGATTTTAAAGGGTGTATGTGGGAGCATTGGCTCAGTTGTTAAGGGCACTGGCTGCTCCTCTGGAGGACCTGGGCTCAATTCCCAGCACCCACACGGTGGTTCACAATAGTCCCTAACTGCAGTCTCAAGGAATACAACGCCCGCTTCTGGCCTCTGCTGGTACCAGTGCGCAAATAGTGCACATGCATCATGCATGTAGGCAAAAGCTCATATACATAATTTTAAAAATCGAAGTATGGGAAAAAAATCTTTAGAGAAAACAAAACAAAACAACAACAAAATGGGCCTGGAGAAATGACTCAGTAAGCTGCCCTGGAGGACCTGAGTTCAGTTCCCAGCATCCCTACCAAGTGACTTAGCACACCTGTGACCCCAATGCCAGCCTATCTGACACCTCTGGCCTCTGCCAGTACTCGCATTCATGTGCACCTACCACACTCAGGCAATTACACTCATACACATTATTTAAAATACTAAAAAATTAAAAATCCAACAGGACAGAAAAAAAGAAAATTTTTGAGTAAGTTTATGGTTTTGTTGGGTCACATTGCTACCTTCAGTCATCTGGTCACTTAGCCCCTGTCCAACGAGTAGCATGATAAAAGACCTTTCCTTTCTAGCAGGGGATAGGATGAGAAGTACGTGCTTCTAAAACTGTAAGTTAGCTTGGCTTCTGATTTTGAGCAGTTAAAGCAGAGCTGGGCAAGGTGCTCTCACTTTTGTGAAGGCCTGCTTTGTGTCAGTCACAGACTCCCTGGTACAAAACAAGGCGCAGTCAGCTTCACCCCACCCTGGGACAACAGCCACCACCACATTTGTTCAATTTTAAACTCCTCATTGTCTTGGAAAAGCACCAGAGTTGCCAGTATGTCTACCAAAGGGTGCAAGGAAAGGAACGGAGGGGTGTGGTTGTGACGAAGCATCTGTGTGGTAGGGGTCACTCATAAGGCTTTGCTTTTAGGCCTACAAGGCAATCTTTTAAGAAAAAGACACTCACTATATAATCCTGGCTGGCCTGGAACTCACAGAAATCCGCCTCTGCCTCCCGAGTGCTGGAATTAAAGGTGTGTGCCACCACTGTCAAGCTACCATAACCCAGGTTTTACAAGGGTGCTGGGCATTGAACTCAGCGCGTATGTTTGCTGTTTACATGGAATACACTTTGCCAACTGAGCGATCTCTGAAGTCCCACTCCCTTTTAATTTAAAGTTTATTACTGTTACTTAAGTGGGGACGGGGTACATTTGTGCCACAGTACACTCCAGTATTAACCCAGGTCCTCAAGTTACAGTCCATGAAAGTAAGCCACATTTTAGCACTATTAGATCAGGTACTATTTTACTAAAGAAAAACATCATCCCTGACACTTAATTATGAAAAATAATCTGCCTTCCAAATAATTTGTTGATATTCAATATATTTTTCCAAATAAAAGATAGTAAAGAAGTCTTATTTATTTAAAGGTCTCACTATGTTGCCTTGGCTGGCCTGGAACTCATGATGTAGACCAGGATGATCTCAAACTCATAGAGATCCACCGACCTCTGCCTCCCAAGTGCTGAAATTAAAGGAATGTACTACCATGTCTGGCAAGAAGCCTTTTGAGGGAATACCCAATTCCTAAAGCATCCTCCCTAACTTCCTGGCCATTTACTCATCACTGTTTGACAAGGGGAAGGCTCCAGGGTACTGCAGACTGCTACTCTTTTAAGAACGCTTCATTTGATTGACTCTCAACTGCTCCCAACAAAATGAAGACTCCAGACCTGCCAAAAGCTCTAAGAAGCTTCAGTCCTACACAAAAACTACAGTCAGGAGTGTGTGTGTGTACTCAAATACATACAACAGAAAGGCACACTACCTAGAAAATGGAGACAAAGCAATGAATACACCTGGATAGATTATTTTCTTCTTTTTTTTTTTTTCCAGAGCTGAGGACCGAACCCAGGGCCTTGTACTTGCTAGGCAAGCGCTCTACTACTGAGCTAAATCCCCAACCCCAGATTATTTTCTTAAAAAACAAAAAACAAAAACAACCAATCATTAATCTTTAATTTTAGATCCTATTCCAGTATCATGAATCAGCAAGCAGACATCAAAGTTAGAGTCCAGTAAACATCTTATTTTATAATACTCTTTTATTTGATTAAAGAATTTGCCTTCGTTGTGTACATTGGAATGTTATATTCCCTATGTATTTTACAGGGTTACAAAATGCCTCTCATTTTAAATATTACCCCAAAAGTAATTTCAGAAAAAAAGTCTTTGTGAAATTAAACTTGACTTTAAAAATCTTAGGGACAAACAACTCTGAAATACAACTAGATTAATAAGATTTCTTGTCTACTTAACTACATGACAGACTTCTTATCCCAGTCCCCTTCCTCAGAAAACCTCACATGAAAAGCAAGCTAGAGATAAGGATTCTTCCCTGATGCAGTTTAGAGAAAGGGAAAGGCTAGAAATTTCTTTGGCAAGCCATCCCAGCCAGGGCCTTTTTCGTGACTGCTCTGCTTTATGGATAGTATATTCTTGCCAGGGAGGTCCAGGTGTTCAGAGGGAAAGCTCTGCTGTCAAGCCACCTGGGAGTGTGGAAGTCATCTACTGTCATTTACTGCTTCCCACTGCTACTGCCTGCAGCCTTGCAGCAACTGATCATCCATTCCGCTCAGTGCTATGCTTGGCCTATGATTCAGCCTCCATTGAAAAAGTAATAGATCAAATGGAGCTTAAAAACAATTACTACATGATGACACCAAAAAGGCTGAGGATAAAAAAGGTTTTCAGAAACAAGGACAGATCGGCAGGTGGTAAATGTCAGGTTAGATGGGGTATATTTGAGTAACCCCTCGACACAGACCAATATAATCACCTGCCTCTCAAAATGCTACCACTCAAACGGTGAGCATCGGGCCTCTTCAGTGGTTTGGGGCTAATGGGAAATGACAGACTCACTAGCCCCATTTCTGCTGGAACAAAGAGCATTTTGGAAGTGGAGGGTGGAGGTGGACATGAGGAATCTAAGGACTATGATACCTTGAGTGACTATACTTCAACTCAATTGGAGAACTGAGTTTGGACAGCTCTAGCAGCAGACATGATTATATGCGGAATTAGATGTAGCCATCTTATTAGGCATCTAGAAAAACTGTGTATCTGAAAGCTGCTTTTCAGCTACCTTTAATATTGACACCAGTGGGATTCATAGCACTGCCCACAATGGGAAGGGCAGGGCTTACAAGAAATGGAGCAATTGATGGATATAGGAGAGGACACAAGAAAACCTTGTATTTCAACTTGTAGACTGCACATCCCTTAAGCAGTTCACTGGTACTGTCTAAAGTCAAGATGGGTTAGATAACCTTGTTCTAGGAGTGCTGAACACAATCCCTACAAACAGATGATCCCAGGGCGTGACTGAGTGTACTGAAGGAAAGACTGAAAGGAAAGGGGCATCAAAGATTCATATCTATAGAGAAAACTTTTTAAAACAAAGGATGAAATGTAACTATAATTAGGGCTTAAAATAAAAGGAGCCTTAGGTAAAGGCAGAAGAGCTGTTTACTGGGGCATTCCCTGGACAGCTTGCTTCCTGTTGGCCAGTAAAATCTGCCAAAGAAATCAGCAGCCTTTCCCTTTATGTCAGTGTCCTTTCTTTGTCAAAAAATGTCTCTGTGACACTGCAACACTGGGGGTGAGCTGAGGGTCCTTGCACGCAGAGAATGTGCACTGTATCAGGAAAAAAAAAAAAAAAAAAAAAAAAGGAGGGGTCTCCAATGGCTTGTAAATTTGGAAAATCTCTTCAGCCACTTTTGGCTTCTTCTTTATTAATCTGAAATCCTTCCTTTTCGGCTTCCCTTCTTGGTATTACAGGATTTCATATTTGTCCACTAAGAAAGTGGTCTCCGTGGAAAACCTGACAGGGCTGTTTCCATCTACCTGGGTCACTTTGGTAACCTAGGAAAACAGAGAGAGGGTGGGGGAGGTAAGAAAAAAGAACTGTGAGTCTACAAGATGTTGAATTACAGATCACATACATTTTTCTAAAAGTAGCTTAGAAATACTAAAAAGCACTCAGCTCACACTTGAAGCTCGTGGCATGACCTAATCTGCTCTCAAGAGAAAAGCAACTGCTGCAGTAAGACAGCAGCTGCCATAAGTAAAAGCCAGAATGAGTGGCAAGGTCCCGCTCTGCCATACAAACCCCAGGAAAGTCACACATTCTCTAAGGATGATCAATTTAACATTCTGATCATAAATGCAGCACACTAAAGCTCCTGTATTACTTATTATTAAATCCATCTCAGTTTCTTGTGTCCAACACCCCACTATGTTGTAAGATTTTTCTTTTCTAAATATTCCTTTACATATACGGGTGTTTTACGTGCATGTCTGTGCACCATTTGTGCATCTGGTGGCAGCAGAAGCCTAAAGTAGGGAGTGGATCAGCTGGGACTGGAGCCACAGACAGTTGTAAGCAGCCATTTAGACACTGGGACTCAAACCTGGGTCCTCTGGAGGAGAGCAGCCAGTGCTCTTAACCACTGAGCTATCTCTCCAGCTCCAAGACTAGTGTTTTCTTCTTTTTTGTTTATTTGTTTTTTAAATAGGGTTTCTCTGTGAAGCCCTGGCTGTTCTTAAACTCACTATGTACACCAGGTTGCCTTCAAACTCAGAACTCAAAGAGATCTGCCTGCCTTAAGGCATGTGCCACCATTGCCTGGCTTAAGATTAGTCTTATTTTGCTGTTGTTGGGTTTTGTTTTTCGTTTTTGAGATAGAATTTCCCTGTGTAGGCCTGGCTGTCCTGGAACTCCCTCTGTAGATCAGGTTGGCCTTGAACTCACAGAGAGATCCACTGGCTTCTGCCTCCCAAGTGCTCGGATTATAGGCGTAAGCCACTATGCTCACCTCAGAATCACATTTTTTAAAACCCAAGGCTTGTGGTATGTTAGCTAACCACTCTCCATTGAGCCATGTTCCTAGTCTTATGCAATAATTTTGCTTCTAAATAAAAAATTTGGGGCTAAGAGTGTAACCCAGTGGTAAAGCATTTGCCTAGCATGCTGAAGTCCTGGTTGGAATCTTGGCACTATTCAATCCTAATGGATTTTCTTTTCTTTTCATCGCCCCCACCTCCCCAGACAGGGTTTCTCTATGTAGCCTTGGCTGTCTTGGACTTGCTTTGTAAACCAAACTGGCCTTGAACTCAGCGATCCTCCTGTTTCCACCTCCCAAGTGCTGAAATTACAAGTATGCACCACTGTGCCCAGCAACTAGCATATTTTTATTTCCTGGGTAAAAGGTAAAGCAACAACAAGGCGCTGCAAAGCCATAGAAAAATGGATTTTAAGATACATGAGGTTAGAATGAATTTAATGCATATGAATCATGTATAATCAGTAAGTACTTTTATATAAAACATTTTACTTATTTCTAAACTTTATCTAGAGAAGAAATCTGAGGCCAGCAGGATGGCTCAGTAGGTACAGCAGTGTGCGGAGAAGGAAAGAACTGACTCCACTAAGCTGTCCCCTGTCCTCCACAAATGTGCTGGCGCGCACACACACACACACACACAAAATTATTTTCTTTCTTTTTAGATTTATTTTATTTTATGTGTGTGTATGTATGTGCCTGGTGCCTACAGAGGGCAGAGGAGGGCATTGGAACCACTGGAACTGGAGTTATGGATGATCATAAACATCCATGTTGCTGCTGGGAACCAAACCTAGGTTCTCTTCAAGAGCAGTAAGTAGTCTTTTAACTACTGAGCTGCCTTTCTAGCCCCTACGAACAGAAAATTAAAAAAAAAAAAAAAAAGCCCTTAGAAGGCAGACCTCTATGAGCTGGAGGAACACCTGGTCTACATAGCAAGTTCTAGGCCAGCCAACAGCCAGGACTAGATAATCAGACCCTGTTGTAAAAAGGGAGGGGGGAGAAGATAAGAAATATGATGAGTGAGTCGTAACTAGAATCAGAAGATATCAGCTTTGATTTTTGTCTGGACATGCTACCTATTAAGACACTTGTCCTGCCTTTCCCATACCTGCCTTCTGTTACAACAGAGTACCTGTATGTTGCAGTAATTTTTCTTGGAGATGAAGGAAACTTGAACGGGGAAGAAGTCATTGGGCTGCCCAGGGATGCTGAACTCCAGGCTGCCACTCTTATTTTTGGCATCAATCACTGGCAGGCACCACTCCAAGGTATTTCGCCGACTGTCATGCCGATATTCCCCATCGATCTCACCAATCACAGGTGCACCAACACCCGATCTGTAATGAGAAACAGCTGCTCAATGTAAAACCAACCTCAAATTTGATCACATATCTCAAATTCTGCCTCAAATTTTCTAAAAATTATGCTGCTTAGTAACTTCAAGGATCAAAGTTGTGACACCTTGGCTAAGTATATAATTTTGCTCCCTTTTGTAGAGAAAGATGTATAGAATAACAACATAGGCGTTTAGGATATGGCTCTGGGGGCTGACTAGACCTGGGAGCTAGCAGGGAACTGATACTGCAAATGTCATGTTTTCATTGTAAAAATCACTCATGGTTCATTAGCCTGTTAAGAACTTTTTTAAAAAAGTTATTTATTTATTTTATGTATATGAGTGTTCTATCTGCATGTAGGCCTACATGCCAGAAAAGGGCATCAGATCCCATTATAGATTGTCACCAGCCACCATGTGGGTTCTGGGAATTGAACTCAGAACTTCTAGAAAAGCAGCCATCTTTTTAGCTCTTTACCTCTGAGCCACATCTCTAGCTCTGTTAAAGACTTTTAAACAATGAAACTCTTTAATAAATAACAATGAGAAATAAAGCAGGTTGTTAGTGGGGGGAAGCTTTACACACCAATAATATAGGTGAATGTGGATCTTCAAGAAGCGTTGTTTTCGAAAAGAGTTTCAAGCCGTACTGAAGACAATGCTAGTGAGTGTATCTGATTTATAATTTAGTGAATTTATTTGGTAAATGAAAAATGAAAGCATAACTACAAAATCTGGGCAAAATAGAAATAGACTGGAAGAAGAAATACATGGTTGTCTTTGGACACAGAAGAATCAGGGCTAGTTAGTATGTACTTTGCACTCCCACAAATGGCTGGCAGGCAGTGTCATCCGCTCCCACACATTCTAAATTTACCTTCTTTTAGTTCACCAGTGACACTCAATGCTTACATTAGGGGCAGGTTAAGTAAGGAAAACAAAGACTACTTTAAGGGTGGCAAAAGTCTTTAAGTCTTTCCCATCAATTTTACAGTGTTTGTTCCTTCTCTGTACCCCAATTCTGACTCTGACTTCTAATCTGATTAGCTACAGACACTAGGGTAAAATGTTTTCTAAAGATCTCTTCTTCTTCAGGCCACTGCAAAAATTGAACAAAGACACAGGAAACCACTACAGCCATAATTATAGAGTAGACAGAAAGGCCTAGAAACTGTGGCATCCTAAAAATAGTCTAGTAAAATAAATATCAACAAAGTCAACCTGTCAGTGATGCCCAAGTCCTACCACCATTCAAGGTAGCTATCTATTGTTCTAGAGGAACAACTGACTTGTGAACACAGTCACCCAATTATTATTTTACTGTTTTCAAAATAGGGTCTTTTTGTATAGCACAGGCTTACAATCGGAACTCCTGCTTTTGCCCTTCAAGAGCTGGAACTGCAGGTATGTTAGTTAATCTTATTAAGGGAAACATTGGTGTAGTGGTTTGAATACAGCATATTTTAAAAACCAGAAATAAGAATGGCTAAAATTAGACTTGGTCAAGATAAACCCCTTAGTAATCAAAGAAAACAAAACTAGAAATAAGTATCATTTTGTTGCAATAAAAATGGAGGCACGGGGGCTAGAGAGATGGCTCAGAGGTTAAGAGCGCTGGCTGCTCCTCCAGAGGTCCTAAGTTCAATTCCCATCAACCACATAATAGCTCATAACTATCTATAATGAGATCTGGTGCCCTCTTGTGGCCTGCAGGCATACATACAGGCAGAACATTGTATTCATAAGTAAGATCTTTTTAAATCTTTTTTTAAAAAAGGAACCCCCCCTCCAAAAAAAAAAAAAAAGATAGAAATACAAATACTCTATGACTCACAATTAAACCCTATACTGCCTGTGCCAGGGCTGAGGGAGAGGCTAAAAGCTGAGCTGTGCTGTTGAGGTAATGGCAGTATGCACACTACTTAGAGATGCACAAGAAGCAAACCTGAGGCACACAAAATTTCTAGAGGACCCTGAGAATCCAGTGAAATACACAAGACGTCACTGCAACTTAAAACTTGAGGTGCATGTATATGTAACAGGAATTCTGTCTGTGATAGGGTCTCACTCTGTAGCCAAAGATGCCTGGAACTCAAACTCAGAGGGATCCTCCTGCTTTGATCTCCCCAGTGCTGGGATTATAATGTTTAAACCACCAAATCCAGCTTGAGACACATGTTTATTGTGCCTATATTGACAGCTTCCCAGGTGTATAACGTCAAAATTTACTGCACTGCATACTTTATGTCAATCATAACTTAAAGCTTCTAGAAGACTTAATGAAACTAATACAGACATACTATATCCAAAATACACTCCCACCTTCAGTGAAAGAGAAAGAAAGGGGCTGGAGAGATGGCTCCGTGGTTAAGAGCACTGGTTACCTCTTCCACAGGTCCTGAGTTCAATTCCCAGCAACCACATGGTGGATCATGACCACTTATAATAAGATCTGATGCCCTTTTCTGGTATGCAAGTATACATGTAGACAGAGCACTCATATACATAAAATAAATAATTCTTTAAAAAAAAAAGAGAAAAAGGAAAATGCAGGCTGACAGACTAAACTCTGTAATGTGCAAAAGCAGTCTGACTGGGAAGTAGCCTGTCTTCCTGGCCATCGGATGACTACATAAGCAAGCAAAGTCTATTTTGAGAAAACAGCTCCACCACTACAACTCTTTGTTTTGGTTTCAAAGTAAATTCCATCTACCCCTTTCAAAATGAGGCATGGTATTGAAGCCTTTAACCCCAGCACTAAGAGGCAGAGAAAGTGGATCTCAGGACAGCCAGGGGTATATAGTGACACCCTGTCTCAAAATATTCAACTTAACCAAGCCAAACAAACAAATCAAAGTACACAGATCAATGCACTCCTACAAATGTAAGTTGTGTTGTGAAGCCTACCAACTCAAGTCAGAGAACATTCCATCACCTGGCAAAGGTTCTTTTTGCTCTTTTCCCACCAAGTACTTTCCTCTCTACCTCTTGACTTCTGTTCGGAGTACTACCCCTTTCTAGGAAGCCAGACGTGCCTGTCTTCTTTTACACTAGTCACTGATCCCCATCCCACCCCTTTTCTTTCTCAAAACAGGGTCACACATAGCCTAGGGCGACCTCCTATCTCTATCTTCCAAGTGCTAAAATTATAGGCCTATTCCACCATACTAGGTTTCACAACTGTTTTTTTTATTCGTTTTTTTAATTAATTAATTTTTATTTTTGGAGACAAGGTTTTTCTGTTTAGCCCTGGCTATTCTAGAACTTGCTGGGTAGACCAGGCTTGCCTTGAACTCTGAAATCCCCCTGCCTCTGCCTCCAGAGTGCTGCAAAACTGGTATTTTTAAAGAAGCAAGTATCAGTCATGTCTAGTGTTCAGACCACCTATGCTTGAAACTAAGGCAGGAGGACCACAAGTTCAATGCCAATCTGAACAGCTTAGAAACCTGTGAAACCGTATCTCAAAACAGGGAAAAAGGACTGGGAATGTAGCTCAGTGGTAGAGATCTTGCTGTGTTTAAGTCTTTGGGTTTAATCAGTATTACCACAGGGGGAAGAAAATCAGCAAACATTTCAGAATGAATATGCAGTGAGATACTGCCTCTAAGATTCATCCCCGACCCCAGGAACCAGCTCTGTAAACCAACACAGGGAAGAGGATTATTAAAAGAATTTCACTTACGGGAGGGGGATGGTGATGACCACATCATTGAGCTCCAAATTATCTTCCTGTAGCTCATATTCTATGTTGACATCACAGCCGTTTCCACTTTCCGAGGGCCAGCAATTAACTGAGGAAAAAGACTTCAGCTTTAGAAAAAGAATAGAATTGTTTTTTGGCCTTTGGGCTAATATCAAGGGTATGGAAGAGTAGAAAATGTTAAAACAGCAAATATAAGCTGACTGACAACTGCAAACCTACAGCCTCCTAATGGAAACTAAACAATGGTGGCTCGAAACTATCTGTAATTCCAGCTCCAGGGGATCCGATGACTTCTGGCCTTCACAGGTACCTAATTCATGGGTGGCACACATTCACTCAAAGACACACATACATGAAAATAATCTTTAAAAAAAAAAACCCAAATGACTAGTTAAACTATACAAAATATAACTTGAAAAGACAATCATGGGCTGAAGAGATGGCTCAGTGGTTAAAAGCACTTGCCTGCTCTTCCAGAGGTCCTGAGATCAAGTCCCAGCAACCACATGGTAGATCATAACCATCTATATTGAGATCTGATACCCTCCTCTGGCGTGTAGGTGTACATAAAGATAGAGCATTCATATATAGAAAATTAATAAATAAATAAAAAGAAAGAAAAGACAATCACTTTGCCAAAAAGAACTTGCTATGGCAATGAAGATTAGAGCATACCCATTAGAGACACCTACTTGTCAAAGGAATGAAAGATTCCTCTGTTGTCTGTAGTCTCCATTTTAGTACCCCTACATCACTGTTGACTGGAAATGACTTCTCTGGGTTTTTCAAGCCAATGAGAGACTCTGCAGTAAAAAGTTTTTTATCCACATTTGGATGGGTCTGAAATGAAAAGAGAAGGAAACCTGAAGGTCAGAATGATAAGTGAAGGGGCTAACATGGTGGCTCAGCAGGTAAAGGCATTTGCTCATAAGCTCAACGACTTGACTTCAGTCCCTGGAACCCACACAGAAGGAGAAGAGAACCAACACTTGAGAGTTATCCTCTAACCTCTACACACACGACATGGCACATGTATGCCCACAGAGACACACATACACAACCACACAACATAGACAAACACTGTAAATAAACAAATGCATTAAAAATAAAATTAAATTAAAAAAAAAAAAAGAAAGAGGAAAAGGAAGCTGAAAATGTAGCTCAGTTGACAAAGTACTTGCCTAGAATACACAGAGCTCTGAGTTCAATTGCTTGCAATCCTGGCACTCTACAGTAGGAGGTAAGAGGATCAAGCAACTAGAAGTTGAAAGTCATGCTCTGTTACATAGTGAGTCTGAGGCCAGCCTGACCTATATGAGAACTTGACTCAACTACCACCCATCAAAAAGGGAGGGGCGGAAAAGGGGTAACAGAGGAAATAAATCTCTCTGGGCTTATAACGCCCATAAACAGGATTTCTAATAAATTACAATTCTTTTTAATTTTGTGGAAAGATGAGCCTTCTTTAAAGAACTAACATTTTAGACCAGAGCTACACAGTAACACCTTATTAAAAAGGCCAAAAGCCTGATGGGGTGGCCCATGCCTGTAATCCCAGCACTCAGAAAGCAGAGGCAGGTGGATCTCTTGAGTTCCAGGCCAGCCTGGTCTACAAAGTGAGTCCAGGACAGTCAAAGCTACACAGAGAAACCCTGTTTCAAAACAAATAAACAAACAAACAAACAAAGCAAACAAAAAGGTCAAGGCTATTGCTGAGTGTAAGATTGCACTTGTCTAGCTCAAGTAAGAACCTGTGTTCAATTTCAACAAAAAACCCAGAACAAGGACGGTGCAAAGCAGACAATGCTTAAACACTCAGTGTGAGAAGTCTCTACACACCTGTAGCTGTACCCCTTTCTTATCTTCATTTTCTACATGAAGACGAATCCGGGCAAATTTGTCATCTGAGATCCTAAGCATGATCATGCCATGCAACTCCATATTCTGTAACCCTCCATCTCTCCCACAGGTTAGTGTGATCTTTTCTTCGATCTTCATATGCACACTAGAAAGCAAAGGTAAATCAATTTGTCAGAAAGGTAGAAAGCAGGTTGGAGATGTAGTTAAGTTGGTCGTGATTGTCTAACATGCATGAAGCACTGTGTTTAATAGCCAGATCCACATAAAACCAGATAGGAGATGGTACTGCTTTGGTATGTGTACTTGAGAGGTAGGGTTGGGAGGATAATCAGGAGTTCAGGTCCTTTTTGGCTCATAGTGAGTTGAAGGCCAATCTGAACCACAAGAGACCCCATCATTAAAAAGAAAGAAAGAGAGAGGGCTAGAGAGATGGTTCAGCTGTTAGAACACATACTACTTGTGCAGAAGATCCAAGTTTGGTTGCCAGCACCACAAATGGAGCAGCTTACAATCACCTGTAACTCCAACTCCAGGAGAGACAATGCCCTCTTCTGGAGTCCTATGTGCCTGCACTCATGTGTAGTATCACACCCTGCCCAAACACAAACTTTACATAATTTTAAAAGAGTAAAAGTAAAAAAAAAAAAAAAAAAAAGAAAAAAGAAAAAAGAAAAAAAAAGAAACCAGAATGCAGTGTTACTCTGGAGTTTAATGATTAGCCTCAATTAAAGCTTTATACTCTTTCAGGGCCAAGATGGGCCAAATGGGTAAAAGCACAAAGCTTAATGACCAGAATTTTTGGAACCAATAGTGGGACAAAAGGATAAAAGTTTCTAGAGAAACTGTCGCCGACTTTTATATGTATTCTGTGGCATGAGAGTGCTCACATTCACACACACACAATAACTTTTAAAAACAGATTTATTCATTGGATGTTTTCCCTGTATGTATGTATATATGTACGTGCATTACCAAGTACATGTTTGATCCTTGAGGGAATCAAAAGAGAACAGATTACCTGGAACCGGAATTAGGGATGGTTGTAAACTATCATGTTGTACTAGGAATCCAACCCAGACCCTCCACAAGAGTAACAAGTGCTCTTAGCTGGGGAGCCATCTCTTCAGCAGCCCAACAATTTTTTTTAAAAAAGCTTTACACTTATGGGCAAGACAAACTGGATTTCGTTCATTTATGGGGGTACAAGGGCAGGAGGGTAGACCTGAGAGGAATAGGTAGCAAGTGTGACTGTGGTGCATTGCAGGTAATTACCAAATAATAAAAACTGTGTTGCAGAAAGATAAAGTAACCCCCCCACCAAAAAAAAGTTTGTACTTTTGGATAAAGCAAGTCCCTGTAGGGTTCATGGACTGACACACTGCTGGCCATAGAGAATCTTACAAGGCCTTTCCAGAATTTATCCTAAAAATAAATTCTCATGCAAGAAACAACACAAGTGTTATCTACTAAAGAATGGTTTTAATAACAAAAGTTTAGATGTCTACCTACATAGGAGGGGTGTGTACACAAATAAATACTGGGAGAAATAATAAAGGAAAAAACCTTCGACATGAAAAATATGTTTAAGTAAACATGGAAGCACATGCCTACAATCTGAGCACTAAGGAGGCAAAAGCAGGAGTCTCAAAAGCAGGGCTCCTACAGAGAATTGCCACATGTTTCAAAAGAAAAAAAAAAGATTTTGAATATAGGTACTCTGTAAGGGTGGACAATGCTTCCCCTAGACATGAGTTATTAAATAAAAACCTCTGTGCCAAGTACAGTATACAAGGCTTCCAAAACAACAAAGGCTATTGCCACTGCTCTTATTGCTCACCTTACCTAGATGATAAGGCTAGTGTTGAAGATATAACTCACTTTGTTGCAGGACATAGAGAAATTGGTGGAACTGACCTGAAAACTTCCTCCATGTTGGTTAGCTTTCAGTGCTGGAAGGTACTATGCGGCCACTGGGGAGAAAAGATGAATGGCCTTACCCATTACTGGACCCTGAATTCTGTACTATTGACCTGCCAGGCAAGATATGCCCAATGGTGCAAAAGCTGCATGAAGGTTACAGGGGTGGGTTTTCTCCTTGTGCATCTCTAAAAATTGAGCGCAGGGCCTTCCCCATGTTAGGAAACACTACTGAGTAGCAGCCCAGCCCTCAAATGAATACATTACTCATTATCTATAACTTATCGAGGAAACCCAACTGGAAAATTCATTTGAGTGAGAATGGCCTCCATATGCTCATATTTGAAAGTCTGGTTCCTAGTTGGTGAACAGTTTAAGAAGAATTAGAAGGTATGGTCTTTGTTGGAGGAGGTTTATCACTACGGGGTTGGCTTTGAGGTTTCAGAAGCCTATACCTAGGCTCTTTTTCTCTGCCAGCTGTCTGAGAATCAGAAGTTCTCAGCTGCTGCTCTAGCATCATGCCTGCCTGCCTGCCTGCCGCAATGCTCCCTGCCATGATGACCATGAACTAACCCTCCAAAACTGTAAGCAGCCCCCAATTAAATGCTTTCTAAGTTGACTTGTTCACAATGGGTTTTTTATTTGTTACAGCAATAGAACATAACTAAGATATAAGTATATGTCTCCTTCGTATAAAGATTTTCTTTTTTCGTTTCTTTTGGTTTTTCAAGACAGGGTTTTTCTGTGTAGCCTTGGCTGTCCTGGACTACCTTTGTAGACCAAGAAAGACTTTTATACAAACATTATTATTATTTTTTTTTTTTAACTAGAGGAGCTGGAGAGATGGCTCAGTGGTTAAGAGCACTATCTGTTCTTCCAGAGGTCTTGAGTTCAATTACCATAAACCACATGATGGCTCACAACCATCTATACTAGGATCTGATGCCCTCTTCTGGCATGCAGGTATAAATTCAGATATAGCACTCATATTTGTAAAATAAATAAATAAATAAATCTTCAATTTTTTTCCTTACTATAAAAGTTAGAATTATATAACAATAAAAAACAATGCTACTGCTATGAGCAATTAGTAGGCACAGTCTATACCTATCCTACAAAAGAAATGTTCCTCTATACACGTGTATGTGTGTGTGTGTGGTGCCTGCAGAAGCCAGAACTAGAGTTATAGATGATTGTGACTCACCCTGTGGGTGCTGAGACCTGAACTTGGGTCCTCTAAAAAAGCAGCCAGTCAAAACTCTTACCTGCTGAGCCATCTTCCCAGCTCTAGATTACGTTGAAGCTAAGTAAACCACAGTGGCTACAAAGAATAATTTGTTTTTTTGTCCCAGCCTCATAGTTCCTTTCAGAAACAAAGGCACCAGATTGAAAAATATAGAAGTCTAAATCTTTGCATAATGTAGGGCCCCACTTCAACCTTTAAGAGTTTGCTCTGTGTGCTTGATATAACTTAATTACTTAGAAAAGAGTCTTAAATTCTTATTTATATGTAATGATTGTTCATAAAGTGTGAAGCCTCCAGTGGTTAAGAACACATTCTGCTCTCACAGAAGACCTGAGTTCAGCTGCCAGCACCCATGTGGAGTGAGCTCACAACAGCTTTTAACTCTAGTGCTAGGGGATACCAATGCCCTCTTCTGGTTTCTGTGGGCACCTGCACTCACACATGCACAGACCATACACATAACACATAATTAAAAATAAATCATGGAGGCTAGAGGGATGGTTCAGTAGTTAAGAGCACTGGCTGCTCTTCCAGAAGACCTGGATCCAATTCCCAGCACTGACATGGCAGCTCACAACTGTCTGTAATTCCAGTTCCAGGGAATCTGACACCCTCACACAGACATACAGGTAGACAAAACACCAATGCATATAAAATACAAAGAAATAAATTATTTTTTTTTAAAAGTATGGGACTAGAGAGATGGCTTAGTGGGTAAGTCCTGGCTGCTCTTCCAGAGGACCCAGGTTCAATTCTCAGCACCCACATGGCAGCTCATAGCTGTCTGTAACTCCTGTTCCAGGGGATCTGACTCCCTCACACATGCAGACAAAACATCAACGTACAAAAAAATAAAATGAAATGAAATAAAATAAAATAGCATGAAGCCTCAGCTTTTCTCAAAACCAAAATAGCACAAGTACTTTAGTGAGTGAAGAGACTCATCCAAATGTAACTATTCATTTCTAACAGAACAGAACAACACAAAGAGTAAACAGACCCCTTTATGCACACCTGATAGTGGTTTCCTCCCAGACTCATCTTTCAGTTGACCTCAAAACTTATCAATAACTGTAGGTCTGGAATTAAGGACAAACATTTTTCGTCTTGAGTATATGAAACCTGATTAACCTATCACTTAAAAATGCCATCAACCATTGTTTCAGCCCGGAGATAAAAGACAAATCAAATTGTATTGGACTCAAATACTTAAAAGGTAGCATGGTAATTTGCTTTAAAGACCTTTACAAATTTTATATTAAAGGTTGACTTTCCTGTATATCTTTAATTAGAAAAAGACAGGACAAAATATTGGGTTAATATAGTTCTAGCTCTGTAATTTGAGTTTTTTTTTTTTTTTTCTTTGAGAAAGGTTCTCAAATAACTGAGACTGGCCTTGAACTCCAGATCTTCCAACCTCCATCTCCTAAATGCTGGGATTACAGGCATGTTCCACCATGCCATGCTTAAGAGACATATTACACAATAGGTATAAAGTTACTTTGGTTGGGCTGGAGAGATGGCTCAGAGGTTAAGAGCACTGAATGTTCTTCCAAAGATCCTGAGTTCAATTCCCAGCAACCACATGGTGGCTCATAACCATCTATAGTGAGATCTGGTGCCTTCTTCTGGCCTGCAGGTCTATATGCAGACAGAATACTGTATAAATAAAAAAAATTAAAAAAAAAAAAAAGTTACTTTGGTCAATAAAAGGCAAATTCTAAACGTCATAGGAACTAGATGGCTGAGAGTCTCCAATGATGATTAGAGTATGGAAAACATACCTTAAGGTAATATCTGGAATATGTTCCAGATAAAAATTTTAAATTAGTAAAAGTTAAAAGACCCAAAAATATGGGGCTGGAATGTATGCAGCTCAGCAGTAGAGAGTATACGCAGCCTGTGAAAATGTTCTGGGTTAGATCCCTAGCACAAAATAGAATTTAAGGACAACATTAAGGGGTGGAGAGAAGGCACCGGAGTGGGGAGCACACACTGCTATTCTAGAGGAGAGGCCCAGCACCCACGTCATGTAGCTCAAAACCACCTGTAACTCCAGCTCCAGGGAGAGCTAACACCTCTGGCATCTTCAGGCACCTGTGGTCTATAAACCCACACACAGATATACACATAACTGAACATAATAAAAATATCCAGGCATGTTAATATTTAACTTTAATTCCAGCATTTGAGAGGCAGAGGCAGGAGGATCTCTTTTGAGTCTGAGGCCAGCCTGATCTACACAGTTGAGTTCCAGACCAGCCAGGGCTACATGGTAAAACCGATCTTAAAGAAAAACATAACAAATTTTTAAAAAGACTATTAAAAAAATTATATTGTTTTTTTTTCTTGAAGAAGTCACTGCTTACCTTTCCATATTAATGGGTGGAGCATGCACTTTGGTTGCTTCTGAGGTACGTTTCCCCATATTAGAAGACATAATAGTTTCACCTTCCGATTTCAATTTGTCCACAAAGTTATCTACTTCCTTGCCTTTAGCTCCAAGTTTCAAAGCCTTGCTGGGACCTGAAGGTCTAAGTGAAAGAACACAAAACAAGTAAATATATAGTCAAAGAACAAAACCCCCAAACATTAATTAAAAGCTCTCTAAAGGACTGTGAAGACCCAAAGGGGAAACCTATTTCCTAGTGTTGGTGGACAACTAGAACACTGATGGTGCAACAGGAACCTGCACAAATGGATCGCCGTTACTAATATGTAAGAACCAAGTACCCAAATATAAAAATTTCTTAACATAACTGAGTTTTGCTTTTGTTTTTTGGTAAAGATTTATTTATTTATTATGTGTTCAATATTTTGCCTGCATGTGTGCCTATGGGCCAGAAGAGGGCACAAGATCTCATTATAGATGGTTGTGAGCCACAGTGATTGCTGGGAATTGAACTCAGGACCTCTGGAAGAGCAGACAGTGCTCTTTACCTCTGAGCCATCTCTCCAGTCCCAACAGTTATAATTTTATAATCATAAGTGGTCTGATGAAAACTTACCATCTTCCATTCTGATAAATGACTATGCACAAAAATTTTTTTAAATCAAAATTTTTAAAATATTCCAAGAGCACCTGCTGCTCTTGCAGAGGATCTGGGTTCAGTTCTCAGTACCAATAAGGCTGCTCACACCTATTACTCCAGTTCAAGGTGATCTGACACCCTCCTCTGGCCTCTCAGACATCAGGCACAAATATGATGCACATACATACATGTAGGCAAAGCAATCATACACATAAAATAATAATCTTTAAAAATTCAATATTCCTTTATCCTTCCTTCTCCATATAAAACTGTCATAAGAAATGAGGAAATCATGGTGTAATTTGTAGAACTCTCTTATAAACAAAAGGAAAATAACAGATGTCTCATTATTCCTGTCTTTTATGTATCCAAATTTAGTATTACAGCTTACTTCATTAAGTCCTTCATTATTTATAGTGAGCTTAGAAACACACACTTTCAGAGCCCTCCTCTGCCACCTAGGGCTGCTGGTAATACACTTGACAATACCTGGCTGGTGCAGGTGCCACTTTTGGTTTATCAGTTTCAATGATAGTCTCTGTGATCATGGCTGCTGTGCTGCCTCCAGACACTGCAGAACTACCAAATCCCCCAAATCCTGGTGCTTTTTTGCCCTGTCTCTCTGCATCTCTTCGGGCCTGTTGTAATTCCTTTGCTTTACGCCGCATCTCAGCCTTAGCTTCACGTTCTTGAGTCTGTGGAAAAAGACATATTTGTTTGTAGCTTTCAGTACAGTCTACATTAGCAAGCAAAACCTGGAAAACCAGATTAATGAAAGCTAAGAGAAAGACACAAAGTTTTAGTCTCAGAAGGCCTCACTTACCTCTCTGACTGCTCTGAATACTTTCTCCTCATGAGAGTCCATTTCTGTGAAGGTTCTGATCTGTGCCAGGTTAACATTCTCCCGATATCCCAGGGCAACAATTTCATCAAAAGCAAAAATCAAATCAAAACAGTGCTCAGATATTTCATTTTCCTCTAAGGCTCGGCAATATTCAGGGATCTAATTATGGACAGTAACAGAAAACAAAGATTAAGAATTTCACAGCAGCTGGGTATGGTGCGGCATGCCTATAATCCCAGTATACTCTGGGAGGCAGAGACAGACAGATCTCTGTGAGTTTGAGGCCCACCTGTCTACAAAGCGAGTCCAGGACAGGCAAGACTACACAGAGAAACCCTGTCTTTAAAAACCAAAACAAAAAAAGATTCTCACAGCAGCTTAGAAAGTCTTGTCTTTTAAACACAAGTTTCAAAAACAATAAATCTTAGCACTTGGGAGGTGTAAATTCAAGGTCATCCTTGGTTACATAGCAAGATTAAAGCCAGCGAAGGCTATGTGAAATCTTGTCTGAAAACAAAACAAAACAAACAAACAAACTAATAAAACAACAATGGTGTTGGAGAGATGGCTCAGTGGTGGAAGAGCACAGACTGCTCTTCCAGAAAACCTGGGTTCAATTCCCAGCACCCACATAGCAGCTTACAACTGTCTGTAACTTCAATTTCAGGTGATATGACACCCTCACTCAGACATACATGGAGGTAAAACACTAATTGCATAGTAAGTCCAGCTCGGCAGTGATGGTGCACGCCTTTAATGCCAGCACTTGGAGGCAGAGACACATGGATCTCTGTGAGTTCAAAGCCAGATTGGTCTACAGAGCAAGTTCAAGGACAGCCAGAACTACACAGAAGAACCCTGTCTCAAACAAATAAATAAAAAAAAATTTAAAAAACAAGAACAGAAATATGAAGCCTTTCTCAGCCTTTCCTTTAAATGGGAGAGAAACATGGTTCAACAGTTAAGAGTACTGGCTACTCTTAGAGAAGACTCAGGTTCGATTCCTAGCACCCACATAGCAGATTCCTAACTCCAGCTCCAGGAGACTTGATGCCTTCTTCCAACCTTCCTGGGCACCAAGCATACATGTGGTGCATACTGATATATACAAGCAAAACACTCATACATAGAATTTAAAAAATTAAACTAGAATTTGAGATGAAGTCTGAAAGTGTTTGTGTTTACCTGTATCCATAGTCTTAATCTAAAAACATTTCCAAATCTGGGCATGGTGGCACATGCCTTTAATCCTAGCACTCAGGAGGTAGACAGATCTCTAGGAGCTCTAGCCTGGTCTACCACGGAAAGCTTCATGCCAGCCAGAGCTACATAGTGAGACCCTGTCTACACAACAACAGATAGACATAGACAACCCCCCCCACCCAGGGCGGGGGTCCAAGCAGCAAATTTCAGAAACACAAACTAAGATATGAAAGAACAAGTCTGCGTTCTCTTATAAGAATATTTATAGCCTAGGAAGGTACCCAACAAGAATCTGCTGAATTTTATTCATTCAGAATAAAGAGCTGTAGCTGATGCGGTGTAGGTTAGTGACAGATTGCTTGCATAGATGCATAAGGCACTCCAAAATAAATAAGAAAAAAAGCAAACAAGCAGGCATTAAAAAATAAAAAAGGAACTGAGCCAGGCATGGTGGCACATACCTGAGTGAGTGATACCAGCACTCAAGAGGCAGAGGCATGCAGATCTCTATGAGTTTGAGGTCAGACTGGTCTATAGATCGAGCCCAGGACAGCCAGGGCTACATGGAGAAACCCTGCCTCAAAAAAACAAAAACCAAGCCAAAATAAAACAAAAACAAACAATAACAACAACAAAAAGTAATTGCATTGTCGAGATGTGGGTTGGGGTACAGAGTTCACAAACTGATCCTAACAACTACTTTACAGTCAAACTTACGTCCACAAAAAATGTCATACAACACAGTGTAATCCAGCATTACAGTCTCTTACCACTCTTGAGAAGAGCCTTAAAGTCTCCAAATCTTCTAAAATATTGCTGTTTTTGGTAGTGATCAATACCATGTACAGTTTCTCCATAGGTTGGTAGACATATCTTACACTCTCTGTTTCAACAAAAGTATGTTGTTTTCCAGTGTTCATGAGTTTTGGGAAAGCTGCTAATAAGCCTTCAATCCGAGTTCGGGTCATCTCCACAAACTGCCGAGAAACAATAGCCTTTCCCGCTTTCGTGCAGACTGCTGCTGCTAACAGCACCTGCCAAGAACATATAAATAAATAAGTGCCCCTTGCTTATTTCTTACATTTGTTTTCTTAGCACCTCAGGAGAGCTTCCATTCAATAGCACACTCAGTGACATTACTATGCCTTTCAAACTATACTTCATTGTTCCTTTAATTACAGCACACAATTTATAAGACAAAATTAAGGCTAAAGGAAAAAAAAAGCAATTATTTCATAATAGCAAAAAAAAAAAAAAATTAGCCAAGTGTGGTGGCATATGCCTTTCACTCCTTTACTCCCAGCACTGGAGGCAGAGGCAGGTCCATCTCAGTGAGTTTGAGGCCAGTTTTGTCTACACAGAGAGTCCAGGAAAGCCAGGATGACACAGAGAAACCTGTATCAAAAAACAAAAATTAACTTTTGTCTAGAATGTGTAAAGAGTGAGGTTCCACTACCACCGCTATACAGAAGCATGCATGGAGTAATTTTCTCCCAAGTCTATAGTTATTCTTTATATTGATTGATTGATCATGGCTATGTGTAGGTGTGTGTATGTCACGGTGCCCACCTGTGTGGAGACCACAGGACAATTTGAGGGAGTCACTTCTCTCCCTCTACTTTGAGTTCCAGGAACTGAAGTCAGGTTGTCAGCTATGGTGGCAAGTATCTTCACCTACTGAGTCATCTCACCAGCCATCTCACTAGTATACTCACACTATTGATTAGTCAATTATGATTTAGAGCTGGGTTGCACTCTGCTTTGGCACAACCATAGACAACAGAGCAAACATGTTTCTTTAAAACAAAATAGAGATTTCCATGTCAAAGAAGTCTGATAAGGCAGATTAAAGGTTTGTAGGAGCACACGCCTATTTCTACCACTTAGGAAGCTAATGCAGGAGGAGCAGTCAGCTTAGACTATATACTTGTCACAGAAAAAGGAAACCAAGTGGTGCATAAGAGGCCCTGAGCTTCCTTTCTGTTTTTAGTTAGAATATGAAACCTTTAATTAAGTTGAACTGTCCTTTGATTAGCCTTCCCATCCCACTGACCCTTCTAGACATGCAAACAAGCTGTAAAGTGAAAATCTACATAACCTGCTATTTCACATAAGTTTTGACACTGAGCAATAGTTAAGACCCACAACCTTCTGCTACCTTCCACTGATTTAACAAGATAATCGCAGAAGGAAGAGAGGGCCTTCAATACCCATGAGGGGGGTCGGAAAGCTAAGCAGTATGGAGTTTTTTGTTTGTTCGTTTGTTTTTTCGAGCTAGGGTTTCTGTGGGTAGCCTTGGCTATCCTCAAAGTCAGTGGTCTAGAATGCAGCAATCCTAGAGAGCTGGGTTGTCAGCATCAGCAGTATTCTAACAGCTGTTCTAACAATACAGAGTTCCAAGTGTTTGTAAGCATAAGCAACAACAGAAGATTTGACACATCTGGGAAGATTCACTGTTGGGATATAATCTCTCTCTCTCTCTCTTTAAAGAAAAAAGAAACATTGACATTCTGCTCAGAAGCAGCCTAATTACTAAATATATGAATAAAGTTAAGCATTGTAATATAAGGCATTATATACTCAGAAACCTAAGAGAGTGGACAGAGGAGATTACCTCTAACTGATAAAAACAATAACATTTGATGAATCCAGGGACTGAGTATGTAAAGATAAAACAGGAGCGTAAGATGGGCATGCCATCCAGCACTGAGGAAACAAGAGACAGGTGGATCTCTTGTAAGTTTGAGGCCAGTCTGATCTACACAGTGAGTTCCAGAACAGCCACAAAATCAGTAGGTTAAAAATATCTCAAGTAGGGAAACTCTGAGACTCTATTTGAGTCATTTTGTTAACCAGATATAAGCAAATAAGACTCCTGAAGCAGGATCAAAGTTCCCTATACTAAATGTAGATAAACCTCAAAACACCTAGAACATAAGTCATAGGGTTCATGCAGGTGACACAGCTTCCCATCACTAATATTGACTAGAAAGGTCATCTCTGAACAAGATAAACTTATCTTCTGCAAAATTAACACTTACCTCCTTTTTTTAAAAATATTTATTATTTATACAGTATTCTGCCTGTACACCAGAAGAGGGGACCAGATCTCTTTATAGATGGTTATTAGCCACAATGTGGCTGCTGGGAACTGAACTCAGGACCTTTGGAAGAACAGCCAGTACACTTAACCTCTGAGCCATATCTCTAGCCCAACACTTCTTAAATGCCTCAACATAATAAAGCTTCTCTTCCTAGTCATATCTAATGAAGTTTTAGCAACTACTGAAATAAAGAGTATATTGAAAGGTAAGTTCTTCTACTTCTACTCTAATTTTCATTAGGTTCTATGAAGCCTTGGCTGGCCTGAAACTCAGTATATAGACAGGAAAACTCATAGAGATCTGCCTGCCGGAATTAAAGCTGCCTAAAAAAACAGTTCGGCAGTTAGGAGCACTTATGCTCTTGCAGAGAACAGGGGGCTTGATTCCCAGCACTCACACAATAATGCACAACCATCTATAACTCCAGCTCTAGGGGACCAGATGCCCTTGTCTGCCCTCCTTCAGGCACCAGGCATGGATGTGGTACACATACATACACACACATAGGCACGTAATATTTTTAAAGAGTTAATAAAAAATAACTAGGATCTTCAAAACATTTTAAAACATAAAAGAGAAACATACAAACAAAGAAAACAACAAAAACAAATCAACCCTGAGGAATTGAGGTTTAGGGTGGGTATTTGAGGTTTTGGAAATTTTATGTCTAATGCCAAATTTTGGGAGGCAAACCTACCTGATGTAATTAATACACCTGAGGCTGGGGGGGAAAAGCCTTACAGTGGGTAAAGATCAAACATTTTATCAAAAAAGTTGTCAATAGAACTTAGAATGACAAGTACTAAAATAGTCAAGTCTTTGGTATGCTTTCAAAGAACCTTGAAAAAACTTCTTCAAAAGATAAATTACTAGATCGCTGGAAAACGTAGAATCTCTTTTATTTCACGAATATCCAGATTTCAGTTGATAAAACAGGATTTGGTGGAGCCGACTCTGCTTTTTCCCCATCCTCACCCACAGTAATGTCTCCTATCTCTGTAACAGATGAGTATACAAGATAAAGCCTCCGAAGGCACCTAACAGATCCCCAGGTACAGCCCACCCCTCCTACTCCACCCAACACCTGTGATTACAATATGCCACACTCATGTCACTCCACCCGAACGGTAGGTTCCTTGAAGACAGAACCCCTGTGTTGTCACTCCGTTTCTCAATGTTCTATACACAGTCTCCACTCAGCCTTGCGGCCAAAGACACACGGACGCGCTACACCAGCACAGACGCTTCGGGGACACCTGGGTCCTACAAACGGGCGTCCAAAGTGACCACTTCCCGTGGGGCCTCCACTTCCCCCGTTTCGATTAAGGGGTGGAGAAAAAGAGAGCTCTGATAGACCAAGTGCTGACAGGACGACAAGAGGCGGCCAACAGGCCCAGCCCTGCGGACCCGGAGCTCGCACGGAACCGGCGGGACGTGAGGGCGGAAGGCCCACGGGACAAGCAGCAGCCCGAGTGGGTCGGAGTGTCGGGAGGACGCGCCGGTGCTGCGGCCCGAGGCCAGGTGGGCGCGGCAGCTCGCTCCGATCCTCCCGGAGGCCGCGCCAAGCCCGGGCCGACAGCGGGGCTCCGGGCGCGGCTCCTGCAGTCCCGGCCCAGCCGGCGAAGACAGGGCAGGCGGGCCCGGCCCGGGGCTTACCATGGTGAGGTCGCAGGTGTGGCGCTCCGCGCTCTGGATCAGCTGGGGCTCGAGCTTCCGCCCAAAGAAGCGGCGCTCTGGCCGCTACGGACCTGCTGCCCCTGACAGGAGCCTCCACCGCTTCGACTCTTGCCAAGATGGCGGCCCCAAGCCACGTCTCCAACCGGAAACGGCGCGGGTCAAAGGGCGGGAGGCGGAGCCGACAATCAGCTCTTGGGTACCAGTAAGCTCATTCCTCCGTTAGCCCGGGACTTAGTGAGTTTGGGTAGAGTTGTAGAGCATCGCCCCTCTGTCCTTTTCTTGTCTTCTCCTGCGTTTATTTGGTGCCTCTTCTTACAGTTCATAAAGCCATTCTATGGAATATATAAAGTCTATGAGCATGAGGAACTAGTATTCAGAATACATAAAGAACATTTAGAACTCCATAATAAAGTGGTGGATGCTCACCTGTAATCACAGCACTCAGACATCTGAGGAGGAAGATCAAAAGGCGGGAGTCCAGCTGGGCGCACACCTTTAATCCCAGCACTCCGAAGGCATGATGCAGGCGGATCTCTGTGAGTTCCAGCCTGGTCTGCAGAGCGAGTTCCAGGACGGCCAGGGCAACACAAAGAAACCCTGTCTCAAAAAAGAAAAAAAAAAAAAAAAAAGCTGGAGTGCAGCCAAAGCGCCGGTATGAGTTAAAGGTCAACCTGGTATATACATTACGAGTTCCACCTTCCCACCCACCCCATCCCCGTCTCAAAAAAAAATAAAAAAAACATCTAGGGACAGAAAGATAGCTCAACAATTAAGCCTGAGTTCCATCTCTAGGACCTACAAGCATGGTTGAAGGAGAATCAACCTTGGAGTTGTCCTCCAACCTTCCCAAGTGTTCAATACTTTGTTGCTTTCTCTCTCTCTCTCTCTCTTTCTCAACACACACACACACACACACACACACACCATGCTCACATATATAATTATACAATAATAGTTGGTGGGCAGCGGTGGCCACGCCTTTAATTCAGCAGAGACAGGTGAATCTTTGAGTTAGAGGCCACCTTGGTCTACAGATCGAGTTCCAGAGCTACACAGAGATTTCCTGTCTTGAAAAAACAGAACAAAACCGTAATGGTAATTTTTTTAAGTAAAAAAGAAAAAAGAAAAAATGCAAACTACTGACACATGCTACAACATGGATTAACCTTGAAAACAGGTGAAAAAAAAAATCAGATACAAAGGCCACGATTTATATGCAATGTCCAAACTAGGCATATCCATAAAATAGAAAGCATGTAAGTGGAATTCCAAAAGACTAGGACATGACTGTTGGTGCATGAGAAGTGTAAGTGGTCTGGAGTTAGCCAGAGGTAAATATTCTAAAGGGCACTGAATTATATGCTTTATCTTAAATATATAATTATTTTACTTTAAAATCATGTCTGTGTGTGTATATATCACATATACAGGCATGTGTGTGAGTGCAGTAGCTGCCTGATGTGGGTGCTGGTAACTGAACTAGGGTCCTCTAGAAAAGCAACAGATACCCTTCACTGCTGAGTTACTCTCCAGTCCTGAACTGTATATTTCAAAAGGGTAAGGTTTTTGTTTTGCTTTGTTTTGTTTGTTTTAGGGTCCTGAGAGATGGCTCAGTAATTAAAATACTAAATTGCTCTTGCAGAAGACCAATCTTGCAGATTTGGTGTCTCTTATCCCCCCCAAAAAAAGAAAGAATAAAATTTATGTTCACAAGTATCCTTGACATGGAAAGCCTTAGAAGGTCCTATAACATAATAAACACACAAAACAGGAAACAGACTGATCTGCCTTTAGCTCCTTTTTAGTGCTTACTACTTGAGTGATTACTTAAGTTACTATACCTCTCGAAGCCTCATTTATTACTCTTTTAAACTGGTGGCACTTATTTTATAAATTTGTGAAGTTAGATAATATAAAATAAATTAGACTACATAAGCTAAGTGTTCTGCCACAGTCTCACAACAATATATCTGTCATATTATGGGGGGAAAAACCATGTCATAAAAATAAAACAAAAGGCAGAAATTCCCCTAAAAACATATTTTTGAGACAATTTTCCTTCGTAGACCTACCTGATCTAGAACTCACTATGTAGATGAGGCTGGCCTCGAATTCAGAGAGATCTGCCTGCCTTTGCATCTTAATATAGAGAATACAGGCAATCCTATTTTTATCAAAAATATCAAAAGAGGTGTGTGCTCCTTAGTAGTCAAAAAATGGAATCAACCTGCATCATCAACTGATGAATGGATAAAGTAAAATACAATATCTATACCAACAAAATAATGAGAGGAGTCACCTGCAACAACATAAATGGAACTGGAAAACATTTTATAAATTTAAAAAAAAAACTTTTCCTCTATAGTGTTTTTCTGTGTAACCCTGGCTGTCTTGGAACTTGTCCTATAAACTCAGCTGGCCTTGAACTCAGAAATCCATCAAGTGCTGGGAATAAATATACCACATACCTGACATATTCTGTGGGGAAAAAAAAAAAAAAAAAAAGCTCGACAAAAGCCAGGCATGATGACACACAGTTTTGATCTCAGCACTTCAGAGGTAGAGGCAGGAGAATCAAAAGTTTAGTCTGGGCTAGAGAGATGGCTCAGCAGGTTAAGAGGACTTGCTATTCTTCCAGAGGACTAAGATTCAATTCCCAGCACCCACATGGCAGCTCACAACCATCTATAATTCCAGTTCCAAGGGATCTGACATCCTCCTCTTGACTGGAAGGGTACCAGGCTTGCAGGTAGTACATAAACATACACACACCCACACATATAAAGTAAACAAATATTTTTAAAATTAGAAACATGGGGAGGGGTGAGGGCAGGACTGGGAGGAAAAGAGGGAAAGGCCTGGGATCAGGCCTTTGATTAGATAAATGAAATTATTTTTAAAAATTAGAAAAGCAAGCAATGAGTTGGTGGCAAATGCCTTTAATCGCAGCACTCAGGAGGTAGGAGCAGGTGGATTTCTGAGTTCAAGGCCAGCCAGTTTATAGAACAAATTCCAAGACAGCCAGGGTTGCACAGAAAAACCATCCTGTAGATCAGCCTGGTCTATAGAGTGAGTTCCAGGACAGCCAGGGCTACACACAGAGAAACCCTTTCTTGAACCACCACCACCACTACCAAAAAGAAAGAAAAACAGTGTTCAGACCTGCAATCCCAACTCAGAAAAAGAAAAACGAGAGAATAAGGCACTTTAAAAAAAAAGATTGATACTTAAATATTGTACAGATTTATGGGGCACTCTGATCTTTTCATAAGTGTACCCGTTGCAAATCATAGCATTTATAGCTCCTCAACCTGCTCCCTCCCCACCGCCACCCCCTTTTAAAATTTTAAATACCGGCTCACATTGGGCCACTGGCTGGCCTAGATCTCACTATGTAGACCTGGCCTCAAACTCACAGTAGTCCTGCTTTTGCCTCCCCAGTGCTGCTATTTCATATGTGTGCCACCAACAGGGGACTTCCTTCTAGCTTTTTCATAAATATATGCTAAACTATACTGTGTTTTTTATTGTGCAAAGGAAAACCAAAAAGATGTTTCTTTTTTATTTTTATCTTATGTACATTGGTGTTCTGCCTGCATGCATGTCTGTATGAGGGTGTCAATCCCCATGGGATGGGAGTTACAGACGGTTGTAAGCTGCCATGTGGGTGTTGGGAATTGAATCTGGGTTCTCTGGAAGAGCAGCCAATGCTCTTAATCATTGAGCTATCTCTCCAGCTCCTTCTTTCTTTCTTTTTTTTCCAGGCTTTCCTGGAACTCTCTTTGTAGATGAGGCTGGCCTAGAACTTACAGATCTACCTGCCTCTTCCTCTCAAGTATTGGAACTAAAGGCATTTGCCACCACGCCTGCCCTTTCTTTTCTCTTCCTCTTCTTCCCCTCCTCCCCCCCCTCCTCCTCTTCTTTCTTCTTCAGAAACAAGGTTTTTCTGTGTAGCCTTGGCTGGCCTGGGTCACTTTGTAGACCAGGCTGACCTTGAATTCACAGAGATCTGCCTGCCTCTGCCTCCCTGAGTGCTGGGATTACAAGTGTGCTCCATCACACCTGGCTACTGTTTTTCATTTTAAGGCAGCTTTTGGGTTGAATTTCTATGATTCTTGCACATGTTTCTCTAACCTTGGTTTTTAGAGTTAATTATATTTATAGTTTTATTTGTTCATTACATTTTCACCCATTTAATCCTTGATTCATCCAATGAGTATTTCGTTAGTCTGTGTTTCATCAGTATTCATTTCAGGACCCCTGTGTATGCTATGTAAGTACTCTACCACAGAAGTATACTCCCTAACCCTTCCCAATGAGGACTTCTTGTTATTGTTTATTATTTTATAAATTATTTTATTTTATATGTATGTGTGTTTGCCTGCATGTATGCATCTGTGCCTATGGCAGCCAGAAGAGGGCATTAGATTTCCCTGGGTCTAGTGTTTCAGAGGGTTGTGAGCTGCCATGTGGGTGCTGGGAGTAGAATCTGAGTCCTTCGGAAGAGCAGCCAGCGCTTTGAACTGGTGATCAGCCATCTCTCCAGATCCTATTTTGCTTTTTGAGAGAGAGGGTCTCTCCTGCTTCCTTCTTTCAAATGTTGGGATTATATAGATCTGCACATCGTTCCAGAGAGGATTTTTTCCAAGTACTAATTTATGCAATCTACTGGCACTAGGAAAAATATTAACTAGACACAGCCTCTGGATTAAAGAAGATCACAGTAAGGGCTAATGAGGTGGCAGGTAAATGCATCTGCACCAGAAGTTGCAAGATGACCTGATGAACCCAATTCGAACATCAGAATCCATGTAAAAGTGGACAGAACTGACTCCATAAAGTCGCCCTCTGACCTGCCCACTCAGGCCATAGTATATTCGCTCTCCTACATGAAAGAAAGTGATGTATGTATGTATGTATGTATTTCAATCAATTTTTGTTGTTTTGAAACTGGACCTCAGTAGCCCAGGCTGGCCTCAAACTCACCAACTCACTGAAGCCGATCTGGAACTTCTAATCCTCCTTCCTGCACCTCCCAAGTGCTGGGATTACAGCCAAGCACCGACTTTCATAGTTTTCTTTAGCAAGTAAAAATTTAGGGCACAGTTAAATCCTAATCTCAGCTAAAGAAAGAAAAAAAGTATGCCGATGGGACATAGGACACCGTGAGGAAAAGGGCTATCGTGTCATAGAGATGTTATAAAAAGGCTTTTAAACATGCTTGGACTTTTCCCTGGAAAGTGTCTACATTGTGATTAGGCTTATCTAGGAGAAACTCCTTGCCAAATGAGGCTTGTCTTGGAGCTGACAGTTTCCCCTTCGGTAATAGAAATCCACCAGCCGGCCCTACCACCTTTGGCCAGTAGATGTCATAACCGACTCAGTTGCAGAAACCATAGACAAACCGGCTGCGTGGCCGCCTGCAGCGCCGGCCGCTCTATCCCAGCGACCCGTCTCTGCTTCCGCCACCACCGACCGCAGCTAGGGGCGGGGTGGCAGCGCAATAGGTCTCGCGAGCTTTCCTCCTCGCTCTCGCTGTTTTATTTTATATTTATAATCATTTTGCCTAGCGACTGACAACAGGCGGCTTGCTGCACTTAGGGATCCCTGAAGTGGCCGGGCCTGAGAGTGAGACCCCAGTCCTAGGCTGGGGTTCTTTCCAAACAGAGGAAACGGATCCCGAGGGGCTACAGGTAATTGGTGCTCCCGCAAGCACACTCCCCACCGCCGTTTTTCCCTCTCCGCGTCCCACCCATTACCCTGGGTCCTTGACGCTGCAAGAAACTGGTGGGATCCTATGTTCAAAGCGGGTAGAGAAGATGCTTTGGGAATGAGTGGATAGGGCCGAGAGTGGAGTTTGCCTCTTCTCAGAACCGTCCCTCCCCTTCTCGGCTCCGTGACCCACAAGCTGAACTTTGTCTACTCTAGAATCTCTATAGTCCGGTCCCATTTCTCTACCTCCCACCCACTGCCGGAAGCCTATGGGAAAACGGACCAAACCTGAGACGGTCGCAGTCTTCCTATGCTAACCTTGACTGCACCTTATATGCAGTTTTTGGTTTGCTACTGCGAAAGGTTGGATGTTGTTTTCCTCCGCAGTTCTCTCTGCTCTGAGCCAGTGCTAGCTAAATAAGGTTTGAAGCTGGTTAGATGCTTGCTCTGGGGTCAGGAAGCTTTTCTTGGGAAAACTTGGGTACGGCTGAATGTCTATCCCACGGTAGGAGCTATGCAACCGTTATCTCCTTGCTTAGACCAAAATTGTTGAGAACCAGACCTACGATGAGCGGCTAGAGATTAACGACTCGGAAGAGGTTGCCAGTATTAGCACTCCAACCCCGGGACATCAAGGTAAGAGAAGAAAACGAGGGATGGGAAGGGAGGGGGCCTTCAGAACAGAAGCAAAGATTGGGTTCATGTTTGTATTCAGCAAGCTCTTAGGTTATATCAGCAAGCGTTAACTTTGTGAGTTAACTTTACTGCTGATTGTGTCTTCTCACTAGTTGAGGGAGAAATCAGTTCACCAGATTGCAGGATCTTCTTTGAGTGCACACTTACCCTTTATCACTGTTTTCTTCATGTTACTGCTCTGTATACATTCTGGCACAGGTTTACTGTGTTTTGTTTCGTTTTCTACGTATTTTTAAAATTTTTATGTGTAAATGTTTTTTGCCTGCATGTTTTTCTGTGTGCTGGTGACCTCAGAGTCCAGAAGAGGGTGTAGGATCCCCATGAACTGGAGTTACAGATGCTTGTGAGCTGCCATGTGGGTGCTGGGAATTGAACCCTTGGATCTTCTGGAAGATCAGCCAGTGCTCTTAATCACTGAGCCAGCGCTCTAGCCTGTCTCACTGTGACTGTGTTTTTGTTTTTAACTCATTAAGATCCTTCATAACTTGCCTTTCACCTGCCACCCCAACCATAATTGCAACAGAGTTTTATCGGAGGACTTGACACCATTCATTTATTCACCTAACTTTTTTGGTTTGAGACAAGGTTTCTCTGTGCTAATCTCAGCACCATTCCAAATTTTAGTATATACAGTGGAAGTGAGCGTGTTGAGTATACGCTTAGCCACTAGGTTTTTCTACTCCATCGTGTTTGGTTTTTATTTGTGTATTTCAAAATAGGGTTTGACTCTGTAGAGCCTGGGCTACCCTGGAATTCACTGTCAGCTTAGGCTGGTCTTGAATTTGAGGTACCCTTCCTGCCTCAGTTTCACAAATGCTGTAAGCTACCAAGTCCAGTGACTTGAACAAATTTATGTTCTTGCCAGCTGTGGGTTCGCTTTCAGCTGGGTAATAAGTCAAAAAATGTTTCGTTTGCATCTAACATGTTTCCATGTTGGTTAGTCTTACATCTGACTTATACTTTGGATTTCAGAATATGTTGTTATTCTTACAGATTCTTTTACTGCACTTATTCCCTGATTCAGATTCAAGTTTACTATTGAATAATAGCTAGCTGCTATTTGCCAGGCTCTAGGTTCTAGGCTCCCTTCCAAGTGGGCTTTGTCACTCAGTCCTGTCACAGACCCCATTTAGAGGGGAAAATACTGACACTCAGAGAGGCTAAGTTGCTTCATGCCAGTGATAGTTACCCTCAAGCCCTAATTCTGTTAACCCAGCACTCTCTCACTTTAGTCATCACATACTTCATTTCAGTTCTGTTTCTGTTCATACAACCACAGCTAGTCAGTTAGCATAGCATCTGGTCTAGTGTTTACACAAAGGAATACCTGTAACAGTATCTTGAATTGACACAGCTTTGGCTAAAATTCAGTATCCTATCTTTCCTCTCGTGTTTTGTTTTATTTTTATTTATTTATTATTTATTTACTTATTTTTGAGACAGGGTTTCTCTGTGTAGCCTTGGCAGACCCTGACTCATTTTGTAGATCAGGCTAGCCTCAAACTCACAGAGATTTGCCTGCCTCTGCCTCCCAGAGTGCTGGGATTGCAGCCGTGAACCACCTTGCCTGGCTTATTTTATTTTATTTTTGAGACAAGTGTCTCACCATGTAGCCCTGATCCACCTGTGTCTGCCTCCCTAGTGCTGGGATTGAAACATGCCAACACACGCAGCTTGTTTGTGTGTGTGTATGTGTGTGTTTATCTCTGTGAGTTCAAGGACAGCCAGGGCTACATAGAGAAAGCAAAAAAGAAAGAAAGAAAAAAGGAAAACCAAAACTTAATATACATATATGTATATATGTATACACACATATATATATATATATACACATACATTATATATATAAAAGCCAGGCAGTGGTGGCACATGCCTTTAGCCTCAGCAGGGAGGCAAAGGCAGGCGTATCTCTGTGAGTTTGAGGCTCACCTGATCTACAGAGTCCAGGACAGCCAGGGATCTATTACGCAGAGGAACCCTTGAAAAACCGAAATAAATGTAAACAAAAAAATTTTTTTAACAATAATTAACATTAACCAATAAAAATATTTTTCTTTAAGGACCTCCTCTTCCTGCCGGTCTTCCTAACAAGACTATGGCTGATAACAGCAGTGATGAGTATGAAGAGGAGAACAACAAGGTGTGTTATAACCCACTGCTTCTCTTGAAATTTGGGCTCTGATGGTTAGTGTGAAAAACGTTTCCTGATCATTCACCTGCAGTGGCTGGTTACCTTTGAGCTCGTGTAAGAAAGTCAAGGGTAGAGTCTTGAGATGTTGACTTCTTCAAGAATAAAGTCTGCTGTTATTATTTCCTTTCAGACGCTAACTGTCACCCAGAACTCCCATTTCCTGATGAGTCCCTCTCTGACACAGACGATCATTACAGCTGGCTCTTAGTGAGGAGTGTCATCTAAGATAGGACAGTGTTTCAGACTTTATTGATTTTTAAGAATCCACTAGAATATTTGCTCTTAAAAGTAGCATTCCTTGGGATAGAGATATATCTCCTTAGTTAAGAGCACTGGCTGCTCTTCTAGAGGACCTGGGTTCAACCCCCAGCCCCCAGATGGCAGCTCACACTATCTGTAACTCCAGTTTCACGGGATCTAATGCTCTCTCTGGCCTCTCTGAGAACCAAGGCTGTGCACTGTCATACATGCAGGCAAAACACCCATACAAATGCAATAAAATAGAAAAACATAAAAATATAGATTTCGGGCTGGAGAGATGGCTCAGAGGTTAAGAGCACTGGCTGCTCTTCCAGAGGTCCTGAGTTCAATTCCCAGCAGCCACATGGTGGCTCACAACCATCTATAATGAGATCTGGTGCCCTCTTCTGATGTGAAAGCATACATACAGATATTGTATACATAATAAATAAATAAATAAAAATATATAGATTTCTACTTCCCTCCCAGAATCTCAAAGGTCCTACATCAGAACTTCTATATTTGATAAGCAATCTAGGCAATTCATAAACTAAGCAAGTGTTTGGAATTATTGGCCCAGCCATGTTTTTATTCCCAGTGCTTGTGGTGAGGCAATAATTTGTGACACCAATGTCTTAAGACACAGATGTCCCTCAGCTAATATCCTGTGGGCAGCCACCTGTTTCAGAAGAAAGGCTGGACGATCCATAGTCTAGCCTGTTGGTAGTAGCACCTATGCTTCCTTAGCACCCATCATGTCAGCCTCCCCTTATGGCCCATTGCTCACACCGTATTTGTCCTTGGTTGTTGTGGCATATGTCTATTAATTCCAGCATTTGTGAGATGAGGCAGGAAGATCAAGAATTTAAGGTCAGCCTGGACTACATAATGAGTTCCAGGGCAGACTGGATTACAGAGACACCCTGTCTCATAAATAACAACAGAACTCACATTTTTATTGTCCTTTAAACAGGGGAATTGATGACTGGAGTTTGGCACTTGCCTAGCATACCAAGGCCCCAGCTTTAAGCCCCAGCACATAAAACAAACAAAAGGCTAGAGAGATGGCTCAGTAGTTAAGAGTACTGTCTGCTCTTCCAAGGGACCCAGGTTTAATTCCCAGCAACTGCAAGGCTGTCTAACTCCAGTTCCAGGAAAATGCAGACCCTCTTCTGTCCTCTATGGACACTAAACACGAATGTGGTGCACACACATACATGTAAGCAAAACATCTGTACACATAAAATTAAAGGTAAAACAATAAATGACAACCTGTGGAAGTTTATAAGAAGAATATTTACAGCAATACAGGAAGCGGAAGTGCTATGGATTAAAACACTAGGACCTAAGGTTGTTAAGATTCCTTCTCTGACTAGTGAGTCATTTATCATATACAGAGGATGGGCTCGTAGGCATTTGTCTAGAATAGAGCGTCATCTGACACTGTTTCAGGAAGTTCTCAAATGTGAGTGCAGGTGCCGTCAGAGTCCAAAAGGATCCCCTGGAATTGGAGTTCCAGACAGTTGTGAGTGAGCTACCTGATAGGGGTGATGGGAATGAAATTTGGGGGGTGCTCAACTACTGAGCCATTTCTCCAGCCCTACTACCCTTTTCAAAATTTCAATGAGGCTTCTGGATAAAGTTTATGCATAGGTCCCAAAATCAAGTAGTAGGTCCCTAAGTATAAGTTGGGTAGAATTTGTACCGTTTCCAGTAGAAGACTGGTTGAAGAACATGGAGGTCAGCTGAGCAGGAGAAGGGCCTCAGGCCTCTGGGACTGTGCTGCCTTTCTTTCTGGTGACTGGGGGCAGAGGTCTGTGGGCACTATGAGAACAGTGCAGAGTCAGGCATAGGAACTGAATTTTTCTGAATATGACTGCTTCCCCTCCCCTGCCCAGGAGAAGAAGAAGCCCTCACAGCTGACACCTCAGCGGGGCTTCAGTGAAAATGATGACGATGATGATGATGACTCATCTGAGACTGATTCTGATGACGACGATGACGATGAGGAGCATGGAGCACCCCTGGAAGGGTAGGGAGGACCCTGTGCCAAAGGGGACACCGGTCAGGATGGCAGTAGAGGGACTTATCTGGGAGTAGATTGCAGCATCTTTTGATGTCCTCTACTTAGGATTTTCTCCTATCTCAGGAGCCCAGCATTGTGAATTTTAATTTCTTTCTGGCTCCACTGTGTCATCTGTTCCTGTGATGTCCCTGAGACTACCTGAAACATTTGTAGGCTCAACAAATACACTGGATTAACCTACAGCATTGGCCCTGCCTTCAAGGAGCTCCCAGTTTGGGAAAGAAGTATACTTGTATATATGCCAAGGCATACATGCACATAAGCATTTCCATTTTAGGCTGAGACTCTTCCTGGACAGGAGAGAGGAGCTTTGGGAGCCTCACACCAAGGCAAGGTTCTTGGGTGATGCTAAGTAAACAATAATATAACAATAAAGAACCTCATCTTACTCTGTTGCAGCTCCATTGTCCCAGTGAGTCATGATTCACTGCTCTTGGTTATCATCAACATGTATTCTGAAGGCCATCCGTTTATGCTGGGGATGTATATAGCTCAGTGATTTATGTATTTGCCTAGATATGTGAGGCCCCAGGTTGCATTTATGTATTTAGGAGCATGTGTGCGTGCATACACATACACACACATATACGCACAAAATTTTTTTTAAATGTATAAAATGTGTAGTGACATTGAATATGGTGACACAGACACTCGGGAGGCTGAAACAGGAGTACTGCAAGCCTGTGACCACCATGATCTATACAAGTCCGTATCTCAAAACACCCTAGGTTTGGGTCAGTTGGCTCATAGGGTAAAGGCATCTGGCACCAAGCCTCAAGATGTAGTTCATTCCTTGGGACCCATATGGTGGAAGGAGGGAACCCATTTCATGTTTTTCTGCCCTTTGTACACACATCTGTTCATTTACACACTGTATCTTCCTCTCCCTTCCATGTGCATGTACTGGCATGTGCACCTATACACACGTGTGCATGTGTCACATTGATTCACCTCACATGCACACACACACATACACACTCAAGGATTTTTAAAAGTTGTCTCGTGGCCTGGAGAGATGGCTCAACAGTTAAGAGCACTGCCTGCTCTTAGAGAGGACCTGGAGTCAATTCACAGCAACCACATGGCCACTCCCAATTGTTTGTAACTCCAGTCTCGGGATCTGACGAACTCTTCTGGCCTCCTTGGGCACAAGGTACAAATGTGATGTATAGACATACTTGTAGGCAAAACACCCATACACATTACAAAAAGGGGGGGGGGCATGGGTTTTCTGCAGCTTTTTCCTTTAGTGTTAGAACTGAGAGCTAACTGTAATCAATGTCAGAGTTGCTTTGGAAGCCACCAGGAAAGTAGGATGGGACAAGGGCAGAAGGTAGGTTTGGGGTCACATTCTTGTGGTCTAAATCACACATGGGCTGGTCAGGACCCACCACCTGTGTTCCTCAGGGCCACTTTGACCCCCATGTCTCCTACCCCAGGGCCTATGATCCTTCAGACTACGAGCATCTGCCAGTCTCAGCTGAGATCAAGGAGCTCTTTGAGTACATCAGCCGGTAAGCAGGAGAGCTGGCCCCTGTGCCCGCCTCGCCTGCCCTCCCAAGCCTTTGCATTCGCTAGTAACACCAAGCTGCTTCAGGGCTTTTTAGCCCAAACTGTCAGGTGACTGTTTCCACCTTCTCTCAACTGTCCCTTGCAGGTACACACCTCAGCTGATCGATCTGGACCACAAACTGAAACCTTTCATTCCTGATTTTATCCCAGCGGTTGGGGATATTGATGCATTTTTAAAGGTACACAGTGCATCCTAAAAATGGTTCCCCTGGGGTTGGTTCCAGCTCCTCTATTCTGATAGTTCCTTTAGTTTCTCTGATGAGCCCCAGCTGCCTATTATAATAGTCCCCATTGCTTTGGAGTTTTTTGTTTTGTTTTGAAGATTTATTTATTTGTTATGTATACAGTGTTCTGCCTGCATGTATGCCTGCATGCCAGAAGGGGGCACCAAATCTCACTGTAGATGGTTGTGAGCTATCATGTGGTTGCTGGGAATTGAACTCAGGACCTTTGGAAGAGCAGCCAGTGCTCTAAACCTCTGAGTCATCTCTCCAGCTGAGCACTGGAATTCTTAACCTTGCCATCTCCTGCAGATTCCACTCACTGTGTAATGTATTTGTCTCCTAATTAACCGTGCATTTAGCCCCATCTATATGCTCCATACATTATGTGAGTTCATTCTCAATAGACTTAGTCTTATATAATAATCAGGCGTGCTTTTTAATGTTAGACACACTACTGGAAATTCACTTCTGTAAACAATAATTTCCAGGAGCTTAAAGGGAACAGAAGCCATGGCTCTGCTGTGGATCTCCCATTTCCTTAGTGCTCTTTTTCTTTTTTTTTTTTTTTTTTTCTTAGTGCTCTTAACCTTTCTCTGAACCAGGTTCCACGTCCTGATGGAAAGCCTGACCACCTTGGCCTCTTGGTGTTGGATGAACCATCCACGAAGCAGTCAGATCCTACTGTGCTCTCGTTATGGCTAACAGAGAATTCCAAGCAACACAACATCACGGTGAGCGGTCGGCCCAGAGTGGGGCCCGGGTCAGAGGCTGACCTGCCCTTTGTGTTCAGTCAGCCGCTGCCTATTAAAGGGGGCGGCTTCAGACCAGCCTGGGCTTTAGTGATGGCTTCATTGACATGCAGTTTACATACCATGGGAATCTCTCTCTCTCTCTCTCACATACTTTTTTAAACATGTTTTTTAAAATTACTGTATATTTTATATTTTTTACATGAGTGCTCTCCTGCATATATACCTACATGCCAGAAGGGGGCATCATATCCCTTTTATAGGTGGTCATGAGCCACCATGTGCGTGATGGGAATTGAACTCAGGACCTCTGGAAGAGCAGCCAGTTCTCTTAACCACTGAGCCATTGCTCCAGTGCCACACCTATCTATCTATCTATCTATCTATCTATCTGTCTGTCTATTTATTTATGTGTGTGGGAGTTCGGCTTACATCTGTGTCTAGGCATCACATGGATGCAGCACCCATGGGAGCTGGAAGCAAACATCTGATCCCCTGGAGCTACAAATGGTTATGAGCTGCCATGTGGGTTCTGGGAGTTGCACCTAGGTCCTCTATAAGAGCAGCTAGTGCGGGGGCTAGAGAGATGGCTCAGTGGTTAAGAGCACTGTCTGCTCTTCCTAAAGGCCCTGGGTTCAATTCCCAGCACCCACATGACAGCTCACAACTGTCTGTAACTCCAGTTGTAAGGGATTTGACACCTTCGTGCTAATGCACATAAAATAAAAATAAATGAATTAAAAAAAAAAAAAGAGCAGCTAGCGCTCTCAACCCCTGAGCCATCTCTCCAGACCTGAGTCACCCTATTAAATTAGACAGTTCACTGGCTTTCAGTGCATTCATGGAGTTATGTGCTTACCATTACTCTACAGCTGTGGTAGTCAGGGTCTAAGCTGTACTTTTCCATGCTGGCTCCATACCCTAGCACTGAGCTGAACTCCAGTACTTCATCACTAACTTACATAATTTCATCACTTCAGAAGGAACCCATAGCTGATCTCTCCTCTTACACTCTAGTGACCGCTTCATTCCTCTTTATGAGTTAGTAATATTCTATTTATGTATAAACATACATAAATTTTATTTTGCCCCCATCAGTTCCTGCTTTTGTAATAATGCAGCTAGAACATTCAAGTGTAAGTCTCTGAATGACATATTGGCATATGTATAGTTTCTCTTGGATGTTTATGGAGGAAGGTTGCGTTAACATTTACTTACTCTGGTCAGCATTTTGAAGAACTGCCAAAATGTTTTTGAATTGGTAGCAGTTGAGCAATGAATGACTTGTGATTAGCATCTATCTATCTATCTATCTATCTATCTATCTAATTTTTTGGTTTTTCCAGATAGAGTTTCTCTGTGTAGCCCTGGCTGTCCTGGACTCACTCTGTAGACCAGGCTGGCCTCGAACTCACAGAGGTCCTCCTGCCTCTGCCTCCCCAAGAGCTGGGATCACAGGCGTGCACCACTGTACCTGGCATGATTGGCCTTTTTAATTCTGTCCATCCTAGCAGATAGGAGATGCATTTCACTGTGGCCAGCCCTCCCTGTTACCACATCCTTCCATGGCTCTGCCAGTTTTTGTTTTGTTTTGTTTTGTTTTTTTGCTTTGTTTTGTTTGTTTGAGACAAGATCTCAGGTAGCCCAGGCTACTCTTGTTCTCCCTGCTTTTACTTCCCAAGTGCTAGGCTGTACATCACTGTGCATGGCTAACAGCACTTTTTCTTTTCTTTTGGTCTTTTGAGACAAGGCCTGTCTATGTAGCCCTGGCTGTCCTAGAACTCACTATAGACCAGGGTGGCCTCAAACTCACTGAGATCTACCTACCCCTGCCCTCCAAGTGCTGGGATTGAACGTATGTGCCAGGGAGCACAGCAAACAGCGGTTTTCCAGTTATTTCTTTTAGATTGCTGTCCTACTATGTTTCCTGTTGCTGTGATAAACATGACCAAAAACACCTTGGGAGAAAACGGGTTTCTTTGGCTTACACATCCCATGTCACAGTCTAGTCCCTAAAGGAAGTCAAGGCAGGAACCTTGAGGCAGGAGCGAAGCAGAACCATGGAAGAGTGCTGCTTGCTGGCTTGTTCTTCCTGTCTTGCTCAGCCTGCTTCCTTATACACCCAAGACCATGTGCTTAGGGGTGGCACTGCCACAGTGTGCTGGGTCCTACATCAATCATCAACCGAGAAAATGCCACACAGACATGCCCACAGGGCAGATTACTATTCCCCATCTGCCGACACCTCTTCCCAGATGACTTGAGCTTGTATCGAGTTGGCATAAAACAGCAGCAATACACACGAACCTCAGATGAATAACAGTCATTATACAAAATAATAGGTTTCATTGTAATTATCTATATCATTGTGCTCCTTATTTTTCTAGCAACATATGAAAGTGAAGAGCCTGGAAGATGCAGAAAAGAACCCCAAAGCCATTGACACCTGGATCGAAAGCATCTCTGAGTTACACCGCTCGAAGCCCCCTGCGACTGTGCACTACACCAGGTGACCATAACTGCAGGTCACCGTGTAGTCTTGGCTGGCCTTCCGCTCATAATCGTCCTGCCTCTCTGCCTCCTGCATGACGATACCTGGCAGACATATGACTTCACTGCTGTAGTTTATAGAAATTGTCACCATTTGTGACCCCTTGCTCCTGAGGAAAGGCCAAAAGCTGGTGGGGGGGGTAAATTGGAGCAACCTGAGGTCCTTAAAAAATGTACATTTACACTGTACTTCATTTAAAATAGGGAGGTGGCAGCTGCTGGCACAGACTGCAGGTGCAAAGATGTGAGTTCTCTGCTATGGTTACTTAGCTGGCTGCTTCAAACCATGCCCTGGTGCATTTGATTTTCCATTCTAGGTTCTCCTGTAACCCTGTGTGCCCAGTTGAGGACCTGGTTTAGAAGTGATTGAGGTCACTGGCCAATGATTCCTCTTCATACTTACTTCTCTACTTTTAGGCCTATGCCTGACATTGACACGCTGATGCAGGAGTGGTCCCCGGAGTTTGAAGAGCTGTTGGGAAAGGTGAGTGGGAAGGAGCAGGAGTAAGTGCGGCATCCATCCAGTGTTTCTCTCTTCCTGTGTTATCACTAACACTATTTGTGTGTCTTGTTTTTATGTACATTTGATATTTGGCCTACATGTATGTCTGTGTGAGGGGAGTCGGATCCACTGGAGCTTGGGTTATAGACAGTTGTGAGCTGCCATGTGGGGGCTGGGACTTGAACCCAGATCCTCTGAAAGAGCAGCCAATGCTCTTAACTTCTGAGCCATCTCTCCAGCCCCTGAACTAGAACCCATGATAGAAATATATGCCTATCATTAAGCTTGATCATTTTGCCAACGTAACATACTTATGTAACCAACATGTTAGATTAGTGAACAGTACACCGCCAGCCTTCCAGGAACCCCTTCTGCTCTCCCCTTCCAAAGTGACCACTATCCCGTTTTTGTATTTTCTTTAAATCTAAATAAGCTTTCTCCTCTGTCCATTCCCAGTCCTGGAGTTTGAACCTAGGCCCTCATGAATGGTAGACAAGTGCTTTACCACTGAGCTAGTCATATTATAAGCTCTCTAAGCATACTGTTTTTTTTTTTGTTTTTTTGAGACAGGGTTTCTCTGTGTAGCCTTGGCTGTCCTGGACTCACTCCGTAGACCAGGCTGGCCTCGAATTGACAGAGATCCTCCTGCCTCTGCCTCCCAAAGTGCTGGGATTTTAGGTGTGCACCGCCTTGCTCGACCCTATTGAGCCTTTTGACTGTGGTCCACTCTGTCTTCCTTCTAGGTGAGTCTGCCCACGGTCGAGATCGATTGCAGCCTGACCGAGTACATTGACATGATCTGTGGTAAGCTCCTCCCCGCTCCCCCGCCCCATCTTTGGCAGCTGTGTTCCAGGCCGTTGGAAGGGCTTGCTGAGCCCTGCACAGTGGTGTCTTGGTTTGCAGTCCTCACTGGAAGCCAGCTGTGCTGTTGACAGCCCTCCGGGGGGGTGTTGGGGTTGGAGCATCGGACCCCAAGATAACGTGTCCTTTTTGGGAGGGGACTGGCATCCTAAAAAGTGCCCCCAGTTCCGGAGCGTGCCTGTCTCTCTCCCTGTGAGCTCTTCTCTGTTGCAGCTATCCTGGACATTCCTTTCTACAAGAGCCGGATTCAGTCCCTCCACCTGCTCTTTTCCCTCTACTCAGAATTCAAGAACTCTCAGGTGAGACAAGCAGTGGGGTACACTGAAGCTGTGCGGGGCCCTTCTGTGACTGTGTTCTCATCTGGGGTCACCATTAACCTTCCCATGATTGAGTGAGCAGCAGAGGTGTCTGGGGTGGGCTTTAGATGGAGCTCAGTGAGGATCTACATACAGAAGCAAGGAGTCTCATAGATGCAAGCGGCAAGGTTGAGCTTGCTCATGTAGTCTAGGCTAGTTGTAGAATCACAGTGATCCTCCTGCCTTGGCCTCCCAACTGCTGGGATTACAAGCCTGTGCCACCATGCTTAGTTTATCTTAAAAGGGGTTTTAAAGTGGTCATCCTCGCTAAAATGTAGTGACTAGCGTATTCCAAATGGTGTCTCCCTTCTTGCAGCATTTCAAAGCTCTCGCTGAAGGCAAGAAAGCATTTACCCCTCCATCCAACACTGCCTCGCAGGCTGGGGATGCAGAGACACTGACCTTTATCTGAGCCACCTCCTGGGGCTGTGCTGCAAAGTCAGATGAAGACATGGTCTCCGTGGGCAGCCTAACATCTGCCTGCTCCACAACTGGACTTGGGCCACACGAGGCTTGCTGCCTTGTCTGCAAGAGCAAGGCACACATTTGCCCCTGGGTTCCACCTGCCTCCAGTTGCCTTCCCCGAGGAAGGAAGGATCCACACTGCTGTGGGCATTTGAGTTGGAAGAACTGGATTTCCGGGAGCCACAGGACACAGGTTGGGGGAGGAGCTCCCGAAGACACTTTGAGTTAACTGGAAGTGATTTTATACACAGAATGTTTTGTCAGGTTGTGACAGAATACATACTGGTTTTCACCCACGGCTCCTGGCTCATTACTTCCCCATTGCCCCGATGATTTTCAGAGTGACTAGGATAGGGCTGGGGCCTCTGATCAGGCCTGCCTCTGCCTCTTAGATGCACGTTCTTGCTGTCTCTGATTTCTTGTCCTCCTTAACCTGCTCTTTTCTCCCCAACCAGGCCACAAAAGCTACATCTCTTCCTCAAGGCAATCAGACATTTGCTCTTATCCTCTCAGGCTCTTTTATTTTACTTTTGTTGGGGGTTGTGAGACAGGGTCCCATGTATCCCAGCCTGGCTTTGAACTATCTATACAGGCTGGTCTTGAAGAACTGCCTCCATTTCTACCTCCCATGCCCTAGGCGTACAGGTATGTTGAGCCATACCCAGCTTACTCTTAAATCCTTTGACCTACTTGGCTGATAATAGACCAAGACCCTCATTTAAATGGGGTCTTGCCCTTTATTAGCAAGGAAGCAATACTGAGGAATTTCCAGATCCTACTGGGTACCCCACCATATCCATAACATTAGATCAGTTTTTGCCCAGTCACATGTTTTGAGCTGTGCCTTGTGTGAAGTCTCCCTGGAAACCTCAAAGGTCAGGGCGTGGAGAGTTTTCACATAGTCAGATGCAGGGAGGCTCCCAGAAGGTAACATGCATCCTACTTGTCTTTTTGAATTTTAAAATAATCGCGTTAATTTTAGACTGGCTCTCTGTACAGCCCAGAATGGTCTACGGTTCACTCTGGAGCTCAGGCTAGCATGAATTCATTATCCTCTTCCCTCTGCCTCCTTTGTCTGTTTGGAAGCTCTGAGTCCTGTCCTCTGGGATTTTTATGGGGTCCTCATTGCACAGGCTTGATTGCTTCCAGGACAAATATGTAGAAATACCACTGGACCCAAAGGATGTGATCTTTTGCTAAGATGCTGGGGAGGGAGATCCAAGCAAGGCCCCTCTGTTCGAGTCTTCAGTGGTCCCTGTTCCTGAGAGACGTGCCAGTAGAGGGAGGACCAACAACCTGGTGGTAGACTAGACGGGCTGGAGAGAAAGGCAGCAAGATATTTTAGGCTTAAGCAACTGAATAAGTAATGGAGCCAAGTACTGATGGGAAGAAAGTGGAGCCACAGCGGAGTGGAGGAAGGGCTCCACTGTCAGCCTGGCAGTCCAACACACAGACTGTTAATGTCTTAAAAACTCAAAGCAGCTGTGATCATGTCGGGCTTGAGGCCATGTTCCTGCCGCACTCTGACCCCAAGCCAGGCACTCTGCTCTCTTACATTAGCATTAGTATTTACCTCGTGAGGAGGGGCAGTGTGCTGTGATAGGAGCTCAGATGCTCCATTAGGTTTTTGCAGAACAGACTATCTTGGCTACAGCTCTTACAGTAGTTGATGCTCCACACTAAACTAACACACTGAACTGCTGCTCTTGGTGGGCACACAGGTGCTTGCTGCGTGATGGAAAACTCATTTAATACAGAGAAGATTGGGACAGCCCCTTCACAAGGATGGCATGGAAATTCGTGAAGTGCTCTGTGGTTTTTTCTGTTTAAATCTGCTGTGTTTTGTGCAGGACATGATCCTCTGTGCTACTCTGTGGTTATGAAACTGTTGAAAATGTAAAAGGAGGAGGAGGTGGGGGATGGGGAGGAGAAAAGCTACCATTTATGCCCTGTCAGAGCATTTGTGGGGCACACACCAGGCCCCAGGTTCCACCACCAGCACAGCAAAAAGAAAGAGAGGGAGTGTGGTTCATTTTAACACGTACTTGGAAAACGAGGGTTGTGATACATGGCTGTAATTCCACCACTTGAGAAGTAAAGGCAGGAGGATCAGAAGTTCACATTGTCTCTGTCCAATACTGAATTCAGGGCTAGCCTAGACTACATGAGTCCCTGTTTCAAAAAAGAAACACAAAAAAATATTTTTGAAGAAATGAACAAACGTATTTATCCGATCAAAGTAGTTTACTGTGTGTGCAGCACGGCTCTAACCAGTAACGTGAGAAAAATTATAAAACAAGATACTAAGAAGGGAAAATATACTCTATACTCTGTTGTTCCGTAATCATTTTCATGATGCGTTTTAAAAAATATTCTTAGTTCTTTGGAGCTCTGCGGGCTTCCGCTTTCTGTCTCCCCTAAAACTTCTGACATTGTTGAATTACGTGCCTACGTGGCCATCCCCTAGAGAATAGGATGGGGCAGCCAGGGATTGGTCAGGGATGCGGCTGCATGATGGGAGAGACATGCAGAGAGGGAAACCACCAATCCTGAGTGCTCAGAACACTCACAGTGAATCGCTGAAGGCCAAACATGGGGACCCCAAGAAGGCCCTGGGCCCTCCTCTTTCCCGGGGAATGTGCTTAAAGTGCAAACACTTGTACAAAACACTGTAGCTACAAGCCGTCCTGGGAACCAGCAGGCTTGTCACCTCTTCCTGCTCATCTTGTGCTAATACCAAAGGCTGGCATTTGGGCCCCTCGGCCAGTGGAGGCCTAATGCCTAGTGAAGAAGGTCAAGTGTATGACCTGTGATGCCCAAGAGGAGGTGGGGACAAAAGGTCAGAAAGACATGCAGCCAAAGAGACTAGTTTGTGCTTGGCCAGGTCCCCGGGCAGGGGCTGGTTCCTGAGCGAAGGACAGTTTGGTTCTATGCGGAGAGCAGGGGCTATGTTTTCCCTGAGGGGACAAAGCTGCATAGCATAGGAAGGACATCTGAGCTGTGCAGGGACCCGCCTGTCTCCCACATAGGCACCCCTCTGTCTTCTGGGTGAGGCTCAGAGGATACTAATGTGGGACATACAGTAGCCCATCTCTTAGCTGTTGGGTGACACCTGAACACTCCTGGCTAGAGTTCCATCAGCTGGGCCAGGTTACCACATGCAGGGCCCCAAACGGAGTGAGCGCAAGGGCCTTAGTTCTGACCAGTGGGCTTGCAGAGGGTACCCCTGCCCTGCAGGTTAGGGTGCAAGAAATACACATGCATGACCCAGAGGGCACCCCTGCCAGCAGGGCCAGGTGGCAGTGGCATGGCTTCTTCATGGTCATAACGTGGCCAGGCAGAGGAGAGCTTGAAGGAGGCATTGGGGTGGGTACTCCGGGAAGCCCACAGGCCACCTGGGCCTCATGCCTCACCCTCAGGCTCAGAGCCAGATCTCATCACTGCTTACGCTGGACACTCGGTAGATGTAGCCCAACATGGGGAGACGGATGAAGCCTGTGGGTCAGAGATGCGAGGGGCTTTGTAACCCTGGTTCTCTGGAGCTTGGGGGAGCCCTTTCTGCTCCCAGCATTCAGAGGCATTGTGTATAAGCACAGAGATGGGAAGAGGAGGTAGAGGAGAAGAGCAGTCTCTGCTCCATACCTCGGCTGGTGAGGAGGCCACCAGGCTCGGCTTCTAGAAGCTCTGGACGGCTGCTGTGCTGAGCCACTGGCCGCTCTGTTGCTTTCCCTGTGGGTGACAAAGGAGGTTGTGCCCAGGACACGTCTCCTCCTGAAAACCAGGAGGCGTTGTCAGAACTTTCTTAGAAGTTCTGAACATTAAGTACAGGGAGAGATGCGGTCCCGGACATACCTCTGAGGTCTGGAGTGAGGTCGTTGAGCTGGAGGTTGGATGGGAGGGACATGTTCTCCCGTGGCAGGCGCACATTATTCAGCTTCAGGTTATTGGAGTCACTACAGGATAGACAAGGGCTAAGACGCCAGCAGGTATGCAGTCCACTTTGAGGCTCGGGCCACACCTCCCACAAGCCCCAGGTCACCACATTTCCTTTCATTTCAAAATCTAATTCCTTGCATTTTAGTTCAGCCCGTCTGCCCAGCCCAAGGAAGCATTACCTAGATATCAGAGAAGGACGCCGGGAGGGGCCTGAGGACAAAGAAGCCATGTTACAGAGTCAGTGTGGCCTCCCATGCTGGGCTCTGACCCCTTGCCCTTTCAGACTCAAGACCTTTGAGCCAAGAGTCTCTCAAATGCCCAGTCCTGGCCCTGGGACCAGAGACGGCTTTCCTGTCCCTGCTGCCTGCAGTCTCACCCACAGCCATGCCCTGCAAGTGCTCTGCCAAATGTCAGAGATGGCCCACTCCACCCACCTCCACCTGCCACCTTTGCTGCTCACCCCCAACTTCACTCTTACTCTTCCACCCCCCTCGGCCTCCATCGCCTCCGGCCCTACCTTTAGTTTTCTTCTCTTTCCTGCAGACCAGGCAGGCCACCAAGGTACTGAACCCCACTAGAGTGCCCAAGGCAAGCCCTGCAGCCACAACGATGCCCAGCACTGGCACTTCTACTCGGGTGGCCAGGAGCCCTGCAGATTGTCCACCGGTTAGTTTCTATGTGGGCAGTGCCTGCAACCCTGACATGCCACGCGTCCAGCTGCTCTGCCCTTGCCCAGGGTGGTTGGGGACAACGAATCCACAAGGTCCACCCTCAGGGCAACAAGTCCTCCCTTTCCATTCCAGGACCCCCGCACCCCCCTGAGGGTTTGCCAGGCCAGTCACTCACCTGCGGCTGGAAGCGAGGCACTGGTGACGCCCACGTCGTTGGTGGCCACCACGGAGAGGTTGTGCGCCAAGCTGCGGAGCTGCAGCTGCACGGTGTGGTTGGTGAGCCAGGGATAGTTCTGAGCATCCAGCACCAGGAAGTCAGAGGCATTGACAGTCACTGGCCCATCCTGGTCAATCCAGGTGACATTGGCAGGGGGGTTGGCCCGCACCAGAGCAAACAGGACAACCAGAAGGCCTGGGCCCTGAGCTTCCTGGTACTTGGCTCCGACCTGGGCGATCTCTGGTTTAACTAGAGCAGAGCAGAGAATAATGTTTTCATCACAGCCCTTCAACCTTGCCCCTTTCTTCCCAAATGTGGACAGGCAAAAGGGCCTGGGCCTCTCCTAACAGGAAGAAACAGGCAGCTGGGCCCGCTGGTACAGCTTCAGTTTACAGTGATTAGGAGTAGAAAGCCAGGGCTTGGGGATGTGGCTCAGCCAGTAGGGTGCTTGCCTAGCATGCACAACACTCTGGTTTAATACCTAGCAAAGCACAAAACCAGGTGTGGTGATACATGCCTATAATCTCAGCACTCTGGAATCTGAGCCAGGGGGATTTCCAGTTTGGGGCCACTCTTGGAGATGTAGCAGAGGTGGTAGAATATTTGCCTACCATGTGCAAAGTCCTAGGTTCAGTCCTCATATCACATGAAACAGGCATGGTGGCACATGCCTATGATCTCAGGACTAGGGAGTTAGAAACAAGAAGATCAGAAGTTCAAAGTCAACCTTGGCTATGTACTAAACGTGAAAAAAGTCTCAAAGTATAGAAATAAAAAGGGGAAGCCAGGCATGGTGGCACACGCCTTTAATCCCAATACTTGAGGCAGAGGCCACTGGATCTCTGTGAGTTTGAGGCCAGCCTGGTCTACAAAGAGAGTTCCAGGATAGCCAAGGCTACAGAGAGAAACCCTGTCTCAGAAAAAAAATAAAATAAAATAAAAATAAAAAGGGTTAGAGCCAGATGTGGTGGTGTGTGCCTTTAATCCCAGCACTTGAGAGGCAGAGCAAGACAGGCAGAACTCTATGAGTTCGAGGCCAGCCTGGGCTACCGATTGAGTTCCAGGACAGCCAGAGCCACACAGAGAAAAAAAAAAAAAAAAAAAAAAAATAGAAAGCCAGACCTTAAAGGATCTAGATTTGCATCCTGGCCCTGCTTCTTAATTGTGTCTGACATTGGGCAGACTGCTCAACCTGTTTGTGCCTCACTTTCTCATTTGTAAAATAGGAATAAAATAAAAATTCCCTCATAAGTTCAATGAGGATAAAGTAAGATAAGTGCTTAATGTTTGTGAATGTCCTGTTAAAGTTAAATGTGTTATGCATGCCAGTAATCTCATTGCTTGGGAGCCTGAGGCAGGAGATTTGCAAGTCTGAGGCCAACCTAGTACGACTATCTCAAAACAAAACACACAAAACTCAAAAACTGTTCTGCTGGGGGTCCAGGAATGTCTCTCCCCGCACAGCTTGGGGATGCTCACATTGCACGTTGAGGACGACAGAGGCGTTGGCTGACCGGCCACTCCCTGGATCCTGCAAGGAGCAGTTAAGCTCATGCTGGGCTCGCTGGGCAGTGACAGTGAAAGTGCTGGTGCCTCCAGAGAAGGCCTCCCCGCCCACACTCAGCAGTCTCGAGGTGGTGGCCTCCTGTAGGCGTCCATCCAGGTACCAGGCTAACCGGGGAGTGGCAGAACCCCCTGCCACTCGACAGGTGAAGGCATGGCGTTCATTCTCCCGGAGTGCTTTCTCAGCCCAGGTCTGACCATCAATTTGTGGTGCCAGCTCCCCTTGACCTGGAACACAGAAGGCAGCCTCTGAGGGGCTTGGAGAGACCAGGGTGAGGTCCAGTTACAGACAGGCAGCAGGCTAAGAGACAGGGCAGCTGGCTTCTCTCACCAGGGCCTGGATGGACCCAGGGTAGGGAAGTGAGGATAGGGGAACCCAGCTATGGAGCCTGGAGTGAGTATCTTGAGAGGAGATGCAAGCAAGGAGGGCAAAGAGGGGCCTCTGGCTCCTTAAGTGGTTAGCCAAAGGATGGACAGTGGTGTACCTGAACTTAAGAGGGCTGGCAGGAGCAGCAGTGTGTGCCTGAGGGTAGCTTGGCTTAGAAGCAATTCCATGGTGATCAGGGACTGGCCTCCAGGCTGCTGAGAGAAGAGCACCAGCCAGGTAGGCCTAGCAATTCCCGCAAGAATTTACCGTGCACTGATGTAGACTGGCCCACCGTGGCCAAGACACAGGCACGAATAGGAACAATCAGTGACACCCAAAGGAAGAGACCTCTGGGCACACTCTGCAGACACAGAAGCCAGCACTGACAGTAGGCGATCACGGACAGACCATTACACACATCACACCACACCACACCACACCACACCACACCACACCACACCACACCACACCACACCACACCACACCACACCACACCACACCGTCGGTCTACACGTTCCCTTCCCCTTCCCTCAGGAAATCGTCCTTCTCCTGACCCGGTTCCCTCCTTGCTAGGAAGCTTGCCTCTCCCATCTCTCGTCGTGCACCCCTTTCCCAATCTCGGCTGCTCAGGTTGGACTTCAGCCTAGCAAGAGAGCATCGCGGACCCGGGGGTCGCTGGAGCATCCTGCTTTGGGGGCGGCTCACCTGGCTCCCTCTGGGAGCAGCGCCCCAGCAATCGCTCAGGTCGGCTAAGCTCCGCAGTCCGCTGCAAGGGCGGGGCCCGCGCCGGGCAGGACCAATCGCTGCCGGAGCACGCGCAGGTGGCCGCTCCAGCCCCGCCCTATCCCGCCCGCGCAGCGGTCTCCGCTTTGAGGCTGGTTAGTGAGCGGGCGGACTAACAAAACAGAAGCAGTCGATGAGTACCGGAAGTTTTATTGGGTCCGGGTTGGGTCAGGGTCCCCCTCTCCATCATCCCGCGGCCGTGCTCAGCGCCCGTTGCTGGGCGCGCGCAGCTGCCCCATCATGTCGGCCAGCATGCGGTTGCACAGCGCGGCGTAGGGGTTGAGCAGCACCAGCTGGCGCCGCGCGAACAGGCTGCCCAGTCTCGCCGCTTGCTCGAAGTCCCTGCGGGCGTCTTCGTCCCGGCCCTGAAATCGCGCCAGCAACCCGCGCTGCACGAAGCTCTGGCGGGCGGCGCGACCCCGGCCGCCGCTCAACGTCACCGCGCGCTCCAAGTCCTCCAGGGCGCCTGTGGGCGACGGGGGAAGGGCGCGGGGTCAGCGAGGTGCTGGCATCTGAATCCCAGCCCATCGCGCGGAGCAGCCCATCCTCTCCTTTCAGAACCTGCCTTCTTTCAGCAGACTTCTGAGCAACGAGGGGTTATCATTCCTAACAAGGAGATGAAGGTTTGATAGAACTGGCTTGGGGGCAGTCCAAGGGCAAAGCTGAGATCAAAGTCCAAGGCTCGCCCCTGGCCTTGTTCCTGGTATGTTCTACCACTGTTGGACCCAAACGTAAATGTTGCCTAGAGGATTTGGTCATTATGTCAGTGAATCTGCCAACTGCCATATAGCTGTAGGTCACACAAGTAGCCTAGCACCTACTGGGTGCCTGGTGAATCCTAGAGTTCAAAATATATATATAGATCACTAGATATACAACTGTTTCCTGCTATAAACTCAGTCTCCTCTTTTTCAATGTCTATTGAGGGTGGTGCTCTTCCCATTTTCTCCTTCATTATCTCCATGGTCTTCATTGCTGTGTATCTAATTTCACTGGAAGAAGGTCATGGAGCCAGAGCTGGCTGCACTGTTTTATTTTTGTGATTCTCAGAGGAACGTACTTGGATTGAGTCTCAGAACTCAGCTGGAACCTTAGGCAGCCAGCTTAGGGGTCCCCCAGCTGCTTTCTTTGGAACCCTGCTTCAACCTGTATTCTCTAGTGTCCCAGAGAGGCTGCCAGGACCCTGCACTGCTCAGCTCTGTCCCGGAGAAAGGCTGAGCTTCCTGGTTCTGGCTCTGGAAACACAGTAGAGCTATGCTCCCTACTCTACCCAGACTGCAGACTGAGCAATTCTGGGACCAGCCATTGCTCAGTTTCCTTCTCCACAGCTACTCTGCAGGAATCCAGGTAGAGTCACCTCTGTACCTCTGGACTTTCCATCTGTAGGTTGTCACCAACAGCCTGTGGCAGAGCTCTTGGGCATCTTCTACTGCCATTAGGAGGAGTCCAAATTCTCTAGGTTTTAGGAACATCCCCACCAACTAGTCCTATCTACAACCTGGTTCTCTACCAGGCCTCTGGCTTACACTTTCACATCCACCTGGCCTCCAACTGCTAGGACTGTTCCTTCTGTCCCATGCTCACCATTCCGGGAGCAGAAATCTGAATATATCAGGTTTGATCAAATTCCCCAAGTGACAACCCCCTTCTCAATCTCACACTTTTAGTTTGCTACCTCTGGGTCTCTGCCCACCTCTACAGGCCTCAGCTTTCTGTCCTTCCATGGGGCCTACTCCAGCCAGCCTGGCCTGGAGATCTGAAGCTCCCCAGGGCCTATGGATGCTTTCTAGGCTGCTAGGAACTATATCAACCAATTCTTCATCTTTCAGTACTTGCCCTTCAGGAACAGGTCCCATGCTGCTCCCTCTCAAATTTGCCTGCAACTACCTAATTATGAGCTCCCTGGGGAGCAGTTTCGTGGGATTTAGAGCCCCACCATTTGGTCCATGAGCAGAGCGTAATAGTCTCATAAAGCTAGCAGAACACACACCATCTTAGATTTTGTAGGTAACAACAGGGGTGCCAGGGAGTTTAGTTCCCATCTTCCTTTGCTCTTATGCCACAACCAACTCAGCTCTGCCCTTCATGGGAGGGGTCCTTTCTGTAGAGGCTCTCTGGTGCCTTGCCCTCACCTGCCACGTCCCCCTGGAGCCGCCGGGCTTGGGCCCTGTTGTTGTAGGCAGAGGCTCTCTCGGGTAGCAGGGAAATGGCTTCACCAAACTTCTGCAGGGCTGTGTGGAGATCCCCAGCTTCTGCCGCCCTCACTCCCTGCAACTCCAGGGCCTTGTACTGCTCCAACTGTGCTTGAGGGAAAACTCCATCTACATCAGGGAAGAAATAAGATGGGGACAGATATACAGCAGGGAAGAAAACTGAAATGTCACTGTGGGCTTTGGCACTATGACACCTGAACCAGAGCTGCCTGGGTGTGGGTCAAAGCAGGGGTAACATGCAGAGTGTGTGTGTGTGGGGGTGTAGGAGTAGCTGAGGAGGTCCGTAAAACTGGGAGCTAAAACTGGCTAAGACACCTGAGAAAGACTGGAGTGGCTCCTGTTGGCCAAGAGAAGATGAACAGTCTGCACACTGGTGACTTGGTCTACACCACAGCCCCAGGTTGTGGAGCTTAGATTTGAACCCTTTTCCTTGGCTTTTTGGCTTGTCCTCATTTTGCTTTACATGCTGCCTCTGACACAAAAGCCACCATAACCATCCCAGGTTGTGAAAGTCACTCCCGATCGGTCCTTCAGTATTTTGGCCTAAAGCTTCAGTACGGATCAGGTTTCACTCCTGCAGAAGCAGAGCCCAAAACATCATTATCAGGCCCTGGGTCATGCTGTTCCTTTGGAAGAGCTAGCTCAGCATCTGGCTTATAACAGTGCTTAGCAAAGGAAGCGTTGCCTGTTTAGTAAGCCGCCATTCTGTTGTTTGCCTTCCTTCCTTGCTAGGGGAATGGTATGTGTGAGACAAGCCCTGTGTCAAAGATCTGAGAATTTGTCGTCAGCAAGCACAATTAAGCTTGGATTAACGGGAGGTTTTGGTGGTAGGTTTAGAGGTCTGAGACTCAACGACTGAGTTTGGCCTTTTCTTGGTGGAGCGACTCCTGCCAACACCTGACCTGGGCGCACTGAAATTCAGAGGACCTCTCTAACCTCAATCTCTTCAGCGCGGAATGAAGGGTTTGACCTCACCACATCCTATAGGAAAGCCTACAGGGTAGACGCCAATGTCAAAGCTTACCTTCATCTCCCTTCTCTGCTTCTTCCAGGTCCAACCCAACAACATCTCCAAATGGGGCATTAGGGTTGAAGATGGCCTGCAACACTGCCTGATCATTTGGAGTTCCCATGGTGCTTGGCTCCAAAGTCCCAAACAGCAACTCAGGGTATAAGGGAAGATGGGGACAAGGTAGAGGTGGTTTTGTTTGGGGACTGCCCCCGAGTAGGGAGGGGTGAATTCCAATCCTTGGTTCAGTCTGAGTGGCCAGGGCTAATGACCTTGGCTTAGTGTTTTGTTTTTTTTTTTTAAAACAACTGAACCCTCACCTCCAATACAGAATAAACAAACCCTGTTTTCAGCCTTAAGGTGGAGTGGATCATGGAAAGTATCAATATGCTTTTATTATTTAAAAACCAGTTCTTAACCTATTAGAGGAAATAGACAGTAATGGAGTCCTTCTACCAGAACCCATTGGGTCCTCGACACACATCACTGCTCAGTGAAGGGGTACGCCGCTGGCAAGGGAACTGCATGATTCCATCTTAAAGAAGGAAGGTTGGGAGGTACCAGGTTACCCATTCACAAGCTCCTCCCTTCTCCACCCCACCAAGGCCAAAAGGAAGCTCATCAGAGTGCAGCAATAAACTTGACATGTTTATTAATTAAACTATCACTTAAATAAAAAAAAGTGCATAGAAAATAAACATGTTTAAAAACTCCTTTTTTTTTGTTTTTACAACTATGTACACTTTTTACTTTTACATTCAGTCTTTCGTAGAGAGCTTTCAGCATTATTATTTTTTGAACTATTAAAGTATTTTCCTTCATCCCTGTCTCAGGGAGTTAACACTGATGGACTTTAGACACATTTTCCTCCCTCCCCCCCATTTTTGTCTCTAACCAGAAGCTTGGAAGAACACAAGGAAAAAAAAAAAAGGGAAACAAAACAAAACAAAAACCCCAAAAGATCCGTTATACATGATACAGTTGTTGAGAAATGTCTTATTCTAGAAACGAAGCTTGTCATTGTTCAGCTCTTGAAACAATTATTCAACTACCTGTATTTGCTAAGGAGACTGTTAAAGTTCAAGAAAAGAAACACCACAAGTCTATTTTCTTGGTTGAAAGACAGAACTAGTGTACCTCAGAACAAGATACCAGAAAGCACAGAACACAATTTCCCCTAAATGCAGGTGGTAACCCCAACATTCATAACCGAAAGTAGAGAGACGAGGAGTACAGGTACCGACTGGCAACATTCACAGGCAGGAAGAACCCAGGTGACACCATCTCTGCATTGCACTCTGATTTTGGGGACAGGCATCAGTTATCCCTAGTAGGAATCAGAGGCACCAGGAGCCTGACATTTTCCTGCCTTGACTAGCAACTGTAACACAATCCTTATCTATAGTGTTAAGAGAAGTAAAAGCCATGGACTGAACTAGGCTTTGTTACAATGGTGCATTCCTATATTAGTTCCTATATATATATTTATATTTATTTGAAAGCCAAAACAAACAAACAAAAAAAGGGTTGCAAGTTTTCAGAGTGTGAGACTTGACTGGTATTCATGATCGGCACAAAACTATCTGCTCAATAACTTTGTATTGCTTTAAAATGAAGGAAAGGAAACGTAAATTACACCCAGCCCTTTGCAATGACCCGCTTTTCCTTAAAAACAAACAAACAAACAAAAAATAACGGTTTCTATGAAAAAGAATCCCAAAGCCAATAAAAGTTGACATCTGATGAGGCTCTGACCTTTAGTATTTTCAGGTATTTGATTGAGCATCAGTCCTTAAGAAAGATACATTCATTAAAAGATTTTTTTGTATGTGTGTTGTATTTTTTTTTTCATTTTCAGTTTTCTTTTTTCTTTTTTTTTCTTCTTTTCTTTAAATCAAGGTTGCTGCATGGCGCTCATTGGATTGGCCGGGGTGAGGCTGGGGGGGTGGGGTGGTTGACAGAGGTGAGCTGGGTCCTGGTAAAGGAGTTTGGGTTGAAAACCTAAGAGGTACCAAGGCTTCCCCCTTAATTGATTGGTCTAAAAACGGGGGATAGGGGTGAGGATGGGGTGTTGTGCTGGACACGGTGGCAGCAAGGAAGGAGCCCAGGGACCAAGTTCCGGCCAAAGGGTCAGCGCCATGCAGCTATTCCGGTTACACAGTTGTCACTGGCCACCAGGAAATGCAGCCACAACAGGTTCTAGCAGCAAAGCTGAACTGAGCTGGCTCTCCGAGAACCTATGAGGTCCGCAGCTGTCACTCCTGGGGATGTGGGTTGCCCCTTGGGGGATTCTTGGGAATGACCCAGCGCAAGTCCTCAACCTGCACTTTTGTGCGGAGGTTCTCTTGGTCACTTTCAAAATGAAGTCAGTCGTGTTCTGGAGACAGCTGTGCCTTTGTTTTGTTGCCTTTTTTCCCTCTTGTGGGGAACTCTGGCTTATCCCCCAAGTTGCTGGCAGGTATGCTGAATTTTGGCAATGGACTCAAGGCTGAGCTGAAAAGAGGGATTTCTTGTTTCTGTGGTTGACAGTGGGTGGGAAGGCAAGGCAAACCATCTGCAGCTGGCAGGAGGAGGAAAGGTGGTTCCCCCTGTCCTCAGGGATTGGGGTTGTAGAAAGAGGATGAGGAGGGGCTCACAGTACAGCACGGCCTAGCAGGGCAGTAACTAGGTCTGTTAGCTGAGTTTTCCCCACCCTCTGACTGGCCTTTGGGTCTCTCTCAAGATGAATGCATGACCCATCAGTGCATTAATCGTTTCAGTAACAAATGCAGCTTAATTTTTCATTAAAAAAAATAGGAATACAAGGATTTACAAAAAAACCTCACACAGTGCAATAAGAAAGAAACCAGATACTAGTGGAACCCCTCGGGCCACTGCATCTTGTTCGTGGGCAAAGGAGGGTTGGGAGGTGAGGCCTGGGTAGAGTGCTTTCCCCAGTCCCCTGCTGGCACTTCTCCGATGACAAGGAAACCTCTGCCATCCTGGCCACAGTGCTGGGCTTCCCACACGACAGTGGAAACAGTGACGATGTTCCAGCAAAGCCACCAGACAAAGTTCTTAAGGTCATGGGAGAAAAGGGAGCCCAGGATGGAAGGCACAGCAGAGCCACAAGTCCTGGCAGAGTTCTGGGCTGCATCATATTGCTTTGCTGACTTCCATCAGAGAAAGGGTGGCCCGCCCTCCACTTGGACTACGCTACCCTGAAACCTTGTGGCAGGTGCAGAGATCTGCTTGATCGTGAGTGGTCATACTGTGCTTCAGGTTCAACAGGACGCCCCCAAGAGGGCATGAGGCGGTCTGTGGGTTCTTTGCAGGTACAAGGACTTGGTGGGCAGAGAAGGAAAGGAGATGATCTATGATGGCAAATGTCAAGTTGCCAACTTGTTGGATGCTAACTCTGAAGGAGAAAGGTGAAGGTACTGGAGTGTGCCACTTGGCACTCTGGTGCTGATCCAGAGGGAAAGGAGGGGTAGTGCAGCAAAGAGGAGGAGAAACTGGTGTGCCAAGGTACTACTGTAGCCTCATCCCTTGGCCATGGAGGGCAGTGGCCTAATGGAGCGGGTGACCTTCCTTCTCCATTACAGTAAAGAGCAGACCCAGGGAACATTTATGTCAACGGGCACAAACAAGCTACACATGGAACAACAAAAAGTACACCTTCCAGGGGGAAGTTGGGCAGGAAAAACCAGACTTTGTGTGGACAGCTGAATATTTTCTCTAACTTCATCCTATGAAAATAAAAAATCATTAAAAACCGATCTTCTTTTAAATTAGGATAATACCACGGTTTAAAAAATAGCCTCGTCATAAGTGCTTCTCCCTATGAAGTGCTTCGCATAGAAAAATATACAAAATATATTTACATTTATAAAACCTTAAATAGTAAACTGTAAACAGAACAGAGTAAAATCCAATGACTTAATTTAACAGGTTCAAGACACTGTCTTGGGGGAAGAAAGAAATATTTGCTGCTGTTTGTCCACATCCTAAGGAGTAATCAGGGCAGTAGTGTCATTAAATTTGCTTAGCCACAGGCTGCACACAGGTGGCACAGGTCCCTCAACATTTGCAGTCTGGGCCCCCAAGTTTGGGGCCTTGAAATCTGGTTAGTGTTCTTTCAGCTGGACACTGGCCATCTGGAAATTCATCTTCCTATGCCTCAAGCAAGGGAAAAGAAAGTAAGCATGCCCTAGGAAGGGCTGGGGCCTATCCTGGTTATTATACTCTGGCTGCTGCATGACTCAAATCCTATTTAAGTATCCTTTAGCCTCTTATTTTTTGTTTCTTTAAAAAAAAATCTTGCTGCATGTATCTCTTTAAAAATCTCAATGGAGCTTTATGAGATCTCCAAATTCGGTCTGGTTATGGCCAATGGCTCCTGTCCACTTCTCCACCTGGAGTGCTTATAGGCTCAGGGGACTTTCTGTATGCACTTCCTATACCCAATAGGGAGTGTCCTTGAGCAGGGAGGCATGTCCTGCTACCCAGAAAGAAGAATGGGAAAGCAGCAGATGAAGGATGGAGGAGGGGGAAAAGGGAATAAAAAGAAGGGATGAAGAGGGAGCCGCTCCTATCGTCAAGAAAGGTCACTGGCTGCGATAAGGCTCACAGGGTAACACTCCCACTTATAGCCACAGGCTCAATGTTTGGTAATTAATTGGCACAACCCCAAGACAGCCTTTTGACACCAGAGGTGCTAGGAAACCGTCTCCCAACCAAAGTGAACTCGTAAGTGGGCAGATAGTAGGGAAAACCACCAGACCATCTGTTTGTTCAACACATGGCCACAGGTCAGGCCTCACTGGCAAACCACCAGGTATCCCACCAGCCCTACATCTGGGGTCTTGTCTGACCCGTTGCTTCTAGGGCTTGGGAGAGGGCTATGGTGAAGATGACAACTGCTCTCTGAGGATACGCTCAGACCCCATCGCCCACTGTAAATAACCCTTTCATGCTCCTTCCAGGCAAATATCCCAGGAACCCATTTCCCACGTTTGACAACAACCAGAGAGGCCCCAGGAGAAAGCCAACTGTGGATCTTGTCTCTGACACCCCTCTCTCCAAGACTATGATCACATGATGTATACATGGGACATTAGGGTGCTCAGCCAGAGGACCCGCAACTGCCCGCTCAATCCTGGAGCTCCTAGCTGATGGGCAGTCCTTCAGCATGGCTTTGGATGGCCCTGGGTCCTGGTACTCCATCACAGGAAGATAAACAACTTCAGTTCAGGAACTTCCGGCATTTCTTGGCGCCACAGTTGCAGGGTAGCTTGTTACTGGCGTCCTCAATAGGGAACTTATAGTCATAGGTGAGCTCCTCCCCTCGGTAGATCTTACGCATGGCGAAGATGACAATGTGCTTCTGCCCGTCGATATTGATGACCCGGGAGTAGCAGTTAGGCTCACAAGAGTGATTGATGAAGCGGGCAGCGTTTCCATGCATGGTGGCATCCACCACCTCTGAGTCATCAATTCGAAACATGTAGCAACCAATGCCCTACACATGAAGAAAGAAAAGGGCCATTTTATTATCTATCAATTCACTAAATCAAACCTAAAGACTGCCAGACAGGCAAACACTGCACTACTACTGAGCCACATTCCCAGCCCTGAATTTACTCTTCAAGTGCTATGGGACGTGGGTGGATAACGTCAGAGGATAACTTTCAGGAATCACATCTCCCCCTCTACCACACGGGTTCTGGGGACATAATTCAGGTAGTCAGACATGGCAGCAGGTACCTTTACCACTGAGCCATTTTAATTTTGAGATAGGACTTCCCTATGTAGCCCAGGCTGGCCTTGAACCTGAGGCTTCCCACGCCAGTCCAAGTGCTGGGATGACATCATACCTGGCTGAACTCATCATCACTCAGGTTTAAGAACAGTTCCTCTGCTCTCCTGATATTACCTACAGCCAAAGAGGAGCCAAATTTCTTCTCAAATTTTTTCTTTTAAAATTTACAAATTTCTCTTAGTACCTATTTTTTTTTAACATGCTTTGAGGAGGAGTCTCGAGATTATAAGTGCTATACTACAGGAAGACTGTAACGTCACAATAAAAACCTGAAACTCCTGTAGCCATGTACTTTTGATCCTGGGATCTATAGACCAATCATCAGAGAGCACCTTTATTTAATAATCCTTAGGAGTTCAGAACACTTGTGCAGCTCATCACAAAGTAAGATGTACAGTATGTTTTTAAAAGTTTTTGTGGCCTACAAAACAACAACATCAACCACCCACCGCTGGAGTGAAGGCATGTTGTTATTTCTTTTGGATCCCAGGAGCATGCTTGGAGTTGCCAGCCCCTTCCTATAGCAAAAGAGAAGAAGCTAAGGAGTGAGCCGCAGCGCTCACCTTGCTGTCGTAGTATTTCTCACGCTTGTCAGTCTGGATGGAGCGGATGACATTGCCGGCATATTCAATCACCATCTCACCCGCATCGATATTTCTCTTACAGAAAAGACCCCGACCATGGATGGGAGACCTAGGCCACAGAGACAAACACTTTTAGATTTATTTATTTTTATGAGTATGAGTGTTTTGCCTGCATGTACATACATAAGCATATATACATAGGCAAATATTAGTATTCTGACACTCTGCTGCCCATGGAGGTGAGAAGAAAGCACTGGATTCCTTAGAAATGGAGTTGTCAGCAACTATGTGGGTGCTAAGAACCAAACCTAGGTCCTCTGCAAGAGCAGTTAGTGCTCTTAATGGTAGAACTATCTCTCCAGACACCAAGACACCAAACTTTCAAATTAATTGTGTGAGTAGGTGAAGAAAGTCTGCTGGTGTCCAGTACAGACAGACACCTGGGGGAGGGAGGTCTGGCCCTATCTCATTTGTGTGTATTAACTGTACTGACAAATTGCTGAATACCAATGACTTCTCCACGCTGCAGTCAGTTGAAACAGCAGAGTCTAAAAGTGAGATTCTTGTTTAGCACCAAGAGCTGTAGGAGTATGACACGTCAGACACAATACGTACAGTAAATCCCTCAATGACTGAAGGAGAGAGATCCCGCTAGAGTTGCTTGGAAAAATATTAATATTCTGACATTCTATAACCGCAGCCCTACCTGTAGACACCAACTGCCTCCTTAGAAGTCTTTTTTAAATGCCGGAAGCGCATCGGCATTGGGAGATCCATGCTTGTTGCCCGCCTAAGGGAGAAGAATGCCATTGTGAACTCAGTGTTCTGAGGGAACTGAGGACTCCTACAGAGTGAGCATACTTGCTCAGGATCAGCTAAGAGTACCTCAGACTTTCCCGTCTCTGCCCTCTGAGAAGTCAACACATTTGAACTCATCTTGGGCTTTCTTGAGACAAGGTCTTTGTGGCCCAGGCTAGCCTCAAATTTGAGGCAATACTCTTACCTCAGCCTCCTGAGTGCTGGGACCACAGGCGCGGGCCCATGCTGACTAGCTCCATATCAACACACACAGCTCTTTAGGACAATGGTGACTATATATGAATAGCTATTAGAATAGCAAACTGTTAAAGAAAACATGCATCTTATAACTATTCAAACTTCTTGTATTTCATAATCTTTTTTTTTCCCTTTTCTTTCTTTTTTTTCTGTTGTTTTTTTTTCATGGCAGGGTTTCTCTGTGTGGCCTTGCCTGGACTTGCTTTATAGACTAGGCTGGCCTCAAACTCACAGAGCTCTGCCTCCCTGAGGGCTGGAAATAAAGGTGTGAGCTACCATGCCTGGCTCTATTTTATGTTCTTTTTGTTACCATTCAGCTATTGCTATTACAGTGTAAACTATGTCTCCGTCTTCCAAATGTCACCCAAGGAACTGCCATCCCATCAGACAGTACCCTGAAGCACTGGGGTGAAAGGAGGATTTTTTTTTAAATTTCATTTCATTGATTTATTTTATGTGTGAGTGTTCTATCTGCACATACATCTGCATGCCAGAAGAGGGCATCAGATTCCAGTATAGATGGTTATGAGCTTCCATGTGGTTGCTGGGAATTGAACTCAGGACCTCTGGAAGAACAGACAGTGCTCTTAACCTCTGAGCCAGCCCGAAAGGATAATTTTTATATTGTTTTGTAGAGAAAGGGTCTTTGTAGCCCAGGCTGGCTTTCAACTTAAGCTCAGAATGCCATTGGGGATGATCTTAAACCTGAGATCCTCTTGCTAAAATCCAAATCCTGGGATTACAGGTGTGTAGCACCCCGACAAGCTGAACAGAGGAGTTCTAAGACTACTAACAAATTTCCAAATACTTAATGACTGTCACGCTACAGCCTACTACAAGAGGCAGTAGTCTAAAGTGTATTACACTAAACGCATGTTCAATGGAAGAGCTGCCAGAGTATGCAGTGTCAGGAGATTGGACATGACTTACCGGGCAGACTTCAGTTGTACCTCCTCCTCTTCCTCGTCGTTAGGGTTGTATTCAGGAGGCTGTCGATGTTTAGAAGCCAGGAAGTTAAACATGTCAAATGCTGACTTCCTGGAGCCAAAAGATTAAGTTTGTTTTTAGAGAAACATTCTAGTGCAGGAGTAAAGATGGTACCATTATTACCGAAGATCTCAAACTGTGACAAGAACTGTCTTTAGATAAGCAACCACTTATATGAAATGATCATAAAACAAAATGAACTTGCCTCAGGTGGACCTCAGCTCTAGCTGAACCGTGAGGGTTCAAGGGAGGCTCATTGGCCTCTTCTGGTTTGTGGAAACGGAATTTGTAATTCCGACAGTGCTTGGCACCAGACAGCTGCTCAATCAGGAACACAACTGCATCATGGAGAATCCCCAGCATCCTCAAGCCGTTCACACCTGTAGGATGGAAGGCACCTGGCTGGAGAGTGGTGCAGCCAACAGGAAGCTGCACAGTGTTAGCACATGGCTGTGTTGGGTAGCCAGAGACTACCCAAGGGTCAGAGACACCAGACTATTTAGAAATTAACACCAGAATGCTACTGAAATAATGCCAGATACATCTATCAGTATAGATGAATATTTACCATAAATTGCTCATACCAAACTCCGGCCTGACTTCTGTGTGCCATATGTATAGACGTTCCATAAGCCATTTCATGCTCACAGTGTCCACCACTGTAGGAATCATCAGCCTTTTTGGTAAGACTGACCAGAGCCTTGTATATTCTAGGTAAGCACTCTGTTACTTGAGCTTTATTTAAAGAGAGTGAACTAGCTTAGTCTTAGAGCACTTAACATACCCCAGGTCACATAGCTAGTGTGCTGGGGTTTTTACAGTGAATGTAAAGCGATATACTTCACAGTGGCTTTGTTTTCCTCAGCCTCAGATGGTGTAAGCATTAAAATTTTCTCTTTATTTTATAAAAACATTTCTACAAATCTGTTGCCACGGATGGCGGAAATTTCTGTTTGTTTGTGGTTTTTTTGTTTTTGTTTTTCAAGACGGGTTTCTCTGTGTAGTACTAGCCAGCCTCAAACTCAGAGATCCGCCTGGCTCTGCTTCCCTGAGTACTGAAATTACAGGCATGTGCCACAGTGCCCAGCTGCATGAAAAGTATTTTTAAAGGGAAGAAAACCAGTCAAAGAAAAGAAACAGTAGCAAACAGCTAATGCTCTATACCTTTTTATTAAGTACATGATATTTCAACTAAAGTATGACTTTTTAATGCCTCTGAATATGGCTGTGTGGAGTGCTTGCCTAGTATGCGTGACATCCCAGGGGGTTCAATCCCCAATACTGTAAAATGTTCTGACATTATTACTAGATACAGACAGAATATTGTGGATAAGATCTCCATTTTAGGATTGTGCTTGTACTAGGATCATATACAATTCCATGAAATACCAGGTTTATGCTTGTGGCTCATTTTGAAATGAAACTCTTCGAATGTAGAGTTAGGGATGGGACTCAAGCCTCTCAGGAGTAACCACTGGGCTACACACCCCAGTATAGAAAGGAACCTTGTAAACGTACTGACTGAAAGAAGATAGTCACAGATCAGAATTTCACTTATATGAAATATCCAGATTAGGCAAATCCGTAGATGCCAGAGCTAGGAACGGGGATTAGGTTATAAGACAGTAACACACAACTGAAAAAAAATCACTGAATTATATTTATATGGGTAAAAAGGATGGTATATAAATTACATCCTAAAGGTGTAAAAAAATACATCTTGAAATTTTTTTAATAGTTTTTATTTTTTTTAGATTCAATGCTGTGACTTATACTAACAAATTGCCAGAATATTTGGAGGCTATAGCAAAATAACAGCACCAGCCTTTACCTGCGAACGAGAGCTGCTTCAGGCGGGCGTTTGATCGTGCTTCTTGGACCTTATCTGTCAGTGACTTCCAGGCATCTGAAAGCAAACAAGAAAACTGTAGGTGGAAAAGAATTGGTGCCACCATGCGTTACTGCCACCCGCATGCATGGTCACTGGTGGGGGAATCACGCTGCTTCTGATATCAGTGCTGTTATTTTTCTCGAAGTCAGTTCAGTATGTGAGAAGCAGCCAGATACACTATTCAGCAGGGTTTCTTTTTTACTACAGGCCAGAATAGCAAGGACACTCGTACTTTCTGAACCCCCAAAGTATTCATATCCCTTGATGCATCACCACACCTAACCTTAAAATTAATTTTTTAAAAAGGTAAGCAGGGATGGGTGTGGGGGTGTCTACCTTTAATCTCATCTCTCTGGAGGCAGAAGCAGAAAGATCTCTGTAAGTCTGGTCTACACAGTGAGTTCCAGGCCAGTGAGGGCTACATAGTGAGACCCTGTCTCAATAACAAAAGTCAATACACAGAAGAACAGAGTTCATTATGATCCCTTTTCCTTTTGTTTTTAATAGAGATAAGGTTTCACACTGTAGCCCAGACTAGCCTGGAATTTACTGGGTTACCCAAACTGGCCTTGAATGTATGACAATCTTCTTGGCTATGCTTCAGCAGTGCGGGGATTACGGGTATGCTCCACTATGCCTAGTTGCACTCAGCCTTATCACATCTTTACACATGTTTATCACTGTACTTTTAGGGCTCAGACTTTGGGTTTTTTTTTTGTTGTTGTTTTGAGACAGGGTTTCCCTGGGTAGCCCTTGCTCTCCTAGAACTCACTCCAGGCTAGTCTTCAACTCACAGAGGTCTACCTGCCTCTATTTCCTGAGTGCTGAAATTGAAGGCATGTGCCACCACTCCCAGCTCAGGACTCATACTTTCAAATTCTTTCTTATTTAATTAATTTAAGCTGTCTTAACTGCATTGCCTAGGCTGGTCTTGAATGAATTCTAAGGTTCAAGCAACCGTCTGCCTCAGGTGCCACAACAGCTAGGATAGAAGCCTGTACTGTCACGTCCAGGTCTAAAGTATCACTGACTGTTCTCTCTACTTCTCAGAGCCACACAGTCACCAAGTCTGTGCACTTTCCCTTCTTTTCTTTTCCCTGTGGGCATTATTACCTGGTCTCTACTACAGTAATAATAATAATAATAATAATAATAATAATAATAATAAATCTTATGCTTCCCAATGTCTGTGACTCAGTGTTCTCCTACTCTCTAAGGTGCTGGGATCAAGCCAAAGGTGAGCACTGATCTGTACCCCAACCCTTTTTTTATTGATTCATACATCATTCATTCACTCACTTATTCACTCATTTTTGAAAAGGTCCCACTAAATTGTACCAGGCCTGGTTCCAGCCTGTCTTGTAAGGAGCTGGCATGCTGAACTTCCTGAATTTCTGCTTTTATTATACACACAAATTTCAAAAGTCTCATAATTTGTCACTATGGACTAAACTGTAGTCCAACTCACCTTCCAATTTTCCTTTCACTGTTCAAAGTTGTTTACCCATACAACAATACTCCAAACCAAAGTTTTTCTAAAAACGTTCCATTCTCTTTATGGAAAGTTCCCTGCATGCTTCTTCAGCTAATCCAAATTCCACTTCTCCCTTTAACTGGATCTATTGTTTTGGTCATCTTTCTAGGTTTTGGATAACCCTGACTCACCCACAGTGAGCTTTCATTTCTTTCAAAATCCCAAGTACTTAACTGCCTAGCAGGTCTTCACTAGTTCTCCAACAGCTAGTGAACACCTAACAAGCTAGGGGCGAGCAAGTGAAGTCCCAGCCTTTACTGAAGCGCTCAGGGCTACATGAGTGATACTAGACCATAACAGCTGCATGGATGGCTGATCTGCTGCAGGAGAGAGCCAGAGAGCACAGCAGAGAGAGCACATATGAGAGCCCGTGGGGAAGAGATGCACTGTGGGTGCTTGGGAGGGGGTAGGGGATAAACTGCAGAGAGCAGTGCCACTAAGTGTGCCACACAACCTGTAGCTCTTAACGCTTCTGAAGAATGACAGCTGCTTCTTCAACAAGGCAAGCTTCTCCTGCAGAGAGAAGTCGCTGTCCTAACAAGCCACTCACCTTCAATACTTTCCGCACAGATCTGAAAGCCATCATCACTTGAAATTTCAAAAACAAGTCCTTTCTTGGGCTTTTTTTCAGTAATGCTTTCCTTCCTCTTTTGTTCTTGCTGGAGCCAAAGCATCAGTGGAGAGCTGAAACTGTTTTCTTCTTCTTCTGCAGCTTTAGGTTCTATGATGGGAAAACAAGGGCCAAAGTATTTGCTAAAGCCAATGTGCACCGAGTGCTATATGCAGAATGCTTTACCCCAGTGGTTCTCAACTTGTAGGTTGCAAACCCTTTGGGAGTAGAACAATCCTTTCTTAGGAGTCACCTAACTCCACTGGAAAACACAGATATTTGCAGTATGATTTACAACAGTAGCAAAATTATAGTTAGGAAGTAGCATGAAAATCATTTTATGATTGCAGGTCACCACAGCATGAGGAACTGTATTAAAGGGCCACAGCATCAGGAAGGTTGAGAACCACTTGCTCTACACGCATCACCTCCATTTCTGAGGACATGCTGTAGCTGGTGCTATACCTACTCACCAGTAAGAGCATTGAGGCTCAAGGAACTTGTCCTGGGTCACAATACCAAGTACTAAAACAGTGTGTGCATGTGTGAGTGAGTGTGGGAACATGTGTGTGTGTGAGTGGTGTATTTAATAGATCTTTTTGTAGCAAAGCTTCTGGTGTATTCATGATTATTTTTTCCCCATACATAACCGTTCTCAACAGGGTCAAGGCCAGGCCAAACAAAAATCCCCTTTCCTCTATGTGAATCATTAATTATGTCTCAGATACTCTCCTAGGAATGTCACCCATGTGACATTATCTCATGTAAGCCTCACAACCACCACCACCACTGAGATGTGTTACAATTGCCCCCCCCCTTTTTTTTTGAGATAAGGTCACTATGTAGCCCTGCCTGGCCTGTAGCTTGCTATGTAGAGCATGCTGCCTGTCTTTGCTTCTCAAGTGCTCCTGCGATACCAAGGCCAGCCTGAGTCCTTTTTAAAGGTAAGAAACTGAGCTGGGTGTGGTGATGCCTGTCTATAATCCTTACTGTTCTGAGGCTGAGGGAAGATGCTCAATGGTAGTTTGGGCTACCCCTAATGTTCTAGGTCAACTAGGATAACACAATGAGATGAATGAATGGCAATATAAACAAATACGGGGAAACTGAAGCAGGCCAAGTAAAAGCCAGGTTCACACAGCTAAAGTAATGGGATTTGAACCTGTCTAGTTCTGGAGATTGTACTCAGCTACCATGCCTGCCTGTAATCAGAACTCAGGCCTGAGGACCTGGCCAACCAGCAGGATATGGTAACAGCCCAAATCTCAAGCCTAAGTCCTTTTCTTCTGAAAGTCACTTTGTTTCTATTTCGAGACAGGGTTTCTCTGTGTAGCCATGCTGTCCTGGAACTCACTCTGTAGACCAGAAAGCTGAGACAGAATTTGAGTTTCCTCAAACTCCTAGAGATCTGCCTGCCTTTGCCTCCCAAGTGCTGGGATTAAAGGCATGCCCAAGCACTGCCCAACTCTATTTACTTTTCCAACAGCTCACTCTGAAGTCCAGGCTTAACTTGGGCCTTACTATGACTTCAAACTCATGCCAACTTTCCTTCCTCTGTCTCCTGAAGCAAGTGCTTGGGTTCTAGAGTGTGTACTATGCTAATTGTAAAGTGGCAAGTCGCACTAGGCCATATCCAAAGAGCTGTGAGATGCATGTGGTTTCATCATCAAATCTAACTACCTAAGAGAGATTGCTCTAGTTTCTCAAAGGGAATTTACACTAAGATGTCATTTAGATATGAGAAACAACTCAATAGACAACTAAAGGTTATCACCAGCTACCTAAAATGTCAATGTCCTTCAAGTTAGTGTAGCAAAAGAGGATCCACCCCTGACAGGTAATGACAGACAGCACAATTGAAGACAGCTGGACCAAGTTTTACTCTATGACTTTACACTTATTAACTTCTTGGGACTTTGGTTTGCTTCCTCCCATCTAGACTATCAGAAGACAATGCAGGCAATTCTCTTGTGTTTTAGGTAGCACAGGCTGCCCTCAAGCCTGTTATGTGACTCAGTCTCACCTTGAACTCACAATTCTGTCTCAGTTTCTCAGGTGCTGGGGTTACATGTGTGCACCACCATGGCTAGCTTGCCTGTATGATTTTTAAACAGTTCTTATAACTTTAGAGTTCTCTACTATAACCTAGTAATCAACCACATACCTGCATTTTCTTGCTCATTTGCTGGATTCTGTGTTGCCTTAATCTCTGGAAGAGCAGCCACTGGTCTGAATGAAAATAAAACCAGACATGAGAAGGGAGGCCAGATGGTTTCGACTCAAAGATAAAAACTGTTCACAATCTGCCATATATCCTGTCAGTTATTTAAAACATCTACTAAGAAAATGAACATAAAGTGCTTTAAAATCTTTTATTTATTAGTGTTGGGGGGGGGGTGAGTGTATATGCCTGGGTGTTGAACATCTCCTTCCACTGTGAGATCCAGGAATCAAGCGTAGGTCATCCAGTTTTTAAGGTTTTTAGTGTACCTGTGTGCAGTGACTGCATGGGTACCCACAGAAGCTAGAGAGGCCAGGTACAGGTGCTGTCAGAACGGGAAGCACCTGTAACTACTTTGCCATCTCTCCAGCCCTAAGACCATGTTTTATGAGATTTCTTCCCAAACACTGGCAGTATCTGATCTTGAGATTTTGGATTGTGCCTCTAAAATTTTTCTCAATCTTACAGTACACATAAGTACAAAGTCACTTTTCAGGACAGCATTGCAGAATTTACCTAACTTAGCTGGTTTAACTGAAAATCTAGGTAAGCTGCACGAACCATCTATTTTCATCTTTTCAAATTTACTACCTTCCCAAACAGTCCAAGTACATACTAATAGGCATGTGGCTAACTAGTTACTATAGCAACTAGTAAATCACCGTAAATTACTAAAGATTAACAACAGCAAAGAAACAACTGGAACACAACATGGACACATGTCAGCCCGGGAGGAGGTATATAAAAACAACTAAGCGAAAAAATAAGAACAGTAAATACAGCGGAATCGATTTACTATAAATGCTAATTGTAGGTGGCAAATTGTACTAAGCCAGATTGAAAGAGCTGTGAGATGCATGTGGTTTTATAATTAAATCCCAACTACCTAAGAGAGATACTTAATATAAATAGAAAAGTAGGTACACATGTTTATATAAGAGCATACACACATAGAAATATATGCAGAATAAAACCAAACTATGGGGCTGGAGAGATAGCTCAACAGTTAACAGCATTAGCTGCTCTTCCAGAGGCCCTGGTTCAATTCCCAACACCCACATGGCAGCTCACAACTGTCTGTAACTTCTGTTCCAGGGTATCTGACAGCCTCAGACAGGCAGACATGCAGCTGAGACATCAAAGTACATAAAATAAAAATAAATAAATTAAAAACAAAACAAACAACAAGAACAAAACACAAAACCATTACTAAAGTCACTTCTACGGAACAGACTGAGAAGGGCTGAGAAAGACAAACAGCAACCAATAGAAATTATTTAAATAATTCTAGCTTAGAAAAAGGAAAAAAGGAGGTGGACCAGCAAGACAGCTCAGAGAGTAAGATGACTTGCTGTACCAGCCTGACTGCCTGCATTTGTTCTTTGGAGCCTTTATAAAGGCAGGAGGAGAGAAATGATGGCACAATATTGTCTCCTGACCTCTACACATATACCACACAAGTACATCTACACATAAAAAATAACAAATATAAATTTAAAAAAAATTTTAAAAATCCACCTGATTTTTGTTTTACAAGTCTGCATTTACTTTCATTAAATTAAAACAAAAACTCTTTTTTTTTGGGGGGGGGGCGTGCGCAAAGTCTCAGTATGTGGCTTTTGCTGGCCTCAGCCTCCCCAGTTCTGGGATTAAAGATCGCCATACCATGAGATGCCTGTCACGAACACTTCTGACAACAGAACAAAACCCAATGCAAATCAGAAGGAAGCCTATTTCACATGTGGTGGACATAGAGATGTCATCTGCAGCTCACCCTGCAGGCTGCCCACACTCCTTCTGTGATGGCTGTTCCACTCCAGCTGTGTCCTGCTGTTCCCTGTCGGCTCTAGGAGTCCTAAAACAGAATCAGTTGTATCTTTTTAAGAAACCACCAGCAAATACGCATTGGACAGATAAAGCTCACAAGCCTGCAACATTAGCTATGGTCACAAATAGTGACCAGAGAGGGCACAAGGACTGTCCAGTGGAAGAGTAGTGTCCTCTATGCTTTATATGTGTACTTCCAATACAGTTTTTAGAACAGAGATGACTTTATGAGACTCCACAGCAGGAGCACTCAGCAATCAGACAGGACTACCATTCCCTCAAATGCCACAAACCTCACAAAATAGAACCAAGTAGTCAGCGCTGTCTAAACTCAAAGGACAATCAAACCATCTACTGATAAGCTAGCTTTTGCACCACTGATCACTACCTAAGCCTAGGTGATAAAAACAATTCCTGAGCACATCGTGTGCAGTGTCACACCCAGAGCACACAAACCCGCAGCAGCAGAATGAACCTGCACATCACTTACCGAGTGACTGAGGGCTGGGGCACTGGCTTGGCTTCTTGGTCTGGAATGTGTGCTTCGGAAGAGCTGGTCCGCAAATGGGAAACTTTGTGCTTCTTGCCATTCCCCTTGTCTAGGGGCAGCTGAATCCGCTTGACTTTTGGTTTTGGTTTAGTGGGACCTGACACTGAGGAACTTGCTGACTGCTGTCCAGAGGATGGGGAGCTCCCTGGAGAGGTGGAGCTGGCTTGTTTAGCTGAGGGCAAAGCCTTGCTCTGCTCTAGCCTCACCCCGTTAGGAGTGTCTGCTGTCTGAGTGAAGTTGGATGGCTGGGTCCCTGGAGCAGAATCTGGATCCCGATCCCGCTGGGAAGATGGGGTAGCGGTTTTGCCAGCTAAGAGCTGGTTCACGCGTGGTAGCTTATAGTGTTCTTCAGTCTCCCCAGGAGGGGACACAGCTGTCATGCCTGTAGTCTGAGAAGAGGGGAGCACACAGATGCTAGGTGCTGCTGTCATTGCAGCAGTGGAGGGAGTCTGTGAGGTCCCCAGCTGTGGGAACATTCCTGAACTTGGCGGTAAAGCCACAGGCTGGTCCTGAATGCCCAGGCTCTGCTGGCTGGCTTTGATTAAAAGATGGCTTATTGAGCCAATATCTGGGGTCCCAAGCAACCTCTGGTTAGTTAAGGTGACATGTCCTGGAACTGATGTGCTATTTGTAGGGGTTGTTGTAGTTTGCATGGATACCACGTTCAGGACGGAGGAACCGGATGCCAAGGCAGACACAGGCCCGGATGTGAGGTGGCTCGTATCCTGGCTTATTGTTGATGAGCCCGCCACTGTGGCAGTGGTTCCGCCCACACTCTGTGGTGGTAAAAGGGGTGCCTGTTCAAAATACATGATGCCAGATTTAGATCTTTTTATGATGTTGGGGACGGTTCGGTGAGATGAAGTGTTAAGTGACCCCAAGTCTAACAGACTGGGGTGGTTGGAAAGCTGGGAGGGTGTGAAGTTAATCAGTGTCATGTTAGAGACCACATCCGAAGGGGCAATGTTTGAAGGGGCACTAGAGGGGGCAAGTTTTTTATTCTTTCGAGTGTGCAGACGAGATATGGGTCTTTTCTTGAGTCCAGAGGGTGGAGTGGCCACTGTGGTAGTGAGGTCTGTCCTCTGGTTAGCTTCTGAACCCAAAAGCTGGGGATCTGGAGGAGGCTGAACCCCAATAAGTAGGCCTGAAGGAGGACTGCTGATGTTGGGTGGGAAACTACTTTGAGCAGCTGCAGGGAAGGAATGTAAGTGCTGGTGATGAGGCATGGACAGCAATCCTTTGCTAGCAGGAGGGAACAGAGACTGAGAAGGTGGCAAGCTTGGATTTAGTCCTGTGGTTAGGGTAAGCCCACTTCCCATGGGCCCCAATACAGAGGTATTTGTCTCCATCACACTGGGTGTAGAGCTAACAGGAGAGGTCAATTGGATTTTTTGGGTCACTCCATTTGGAAGAGTTTGGAGAACATAAAGTGGCTGCATGTTCTGATTAACAACAATGAGTTTCTCAGTGGCTGGTTTCAGGTGGGGTGGAGTGGTCTGGACAGCTGCATTAGAAATCTGAGATGGGCCGGGGCTATCAGTAGAATTGGGCACATACTTCTGGTTCTGGATGGGAACAGTAGGGGAAACAGGTACCTGAAGGCCAGGAGTGCTACTGTTTCTAGTTAAATCCTGACTGTTGCCATGACCTTGTTCCACTGAACCACAAGGAGGGCTGGAGATATGGTCTGCATCCATGTGTCCTTGGATGAAGTGATCAGGAGTCATGTGGCCTTCAGGAGTGGGGTCTACTCCTGGGCTTAGCAGTGCTGGGTCACCCTCAGTAGAGGCTACAGACTTTTCTGTGATGGTCACTCGCTTCTCTCCTGAATCTGAGATTACGGCCAGTCTGCTGGGATTCTGGCTAGGTACAGTGGGACTACGGGTGGTCAGGACGGAGAGGTCAGATGGCAGTTCAAGAGGCAGCTCAAACTGCTCCTCTGCTGAGATGGAAGAGGAGACACTACTGTCCACAGGCTCCGTCGCTGGCAGCTGCTGAGAAAACACTTCAAAAAGACCCATATCCTTTTCCCGATTACTGTCCAGTCCCAGCCCTTCACCGAGAGTCAGGAGTTCAGAGGACGATGACTCTGGGCTCTCACCCAGAGCCTGCATGGATGGTGTATTCTTTAGTACAAAGTCCATGATGTCTGAAGGAAGGATATTCCCACAATCATCGCTGTTGTTATTGTCAGAGTCTGATTTTAGGAGCTCAGTGTTGTAGGTGTCCAGTAGGTTCTTGTCTGAGGGGGTACTCGTGTGGACTCTGCGGCTTGATTCCAGGGAGCTGAGCTGAGCTTCCAGAGAATCCTGACCCTGTGCTTTCACCCTGCTTACAGAGTGGCAGTTATCCAACTTTGGCTCATTTTTGTGGCCAACAGTACTCTTAATGACGTGCTCTTTCTCTCCAGCATCTTCAGGCCGATCAATCTTTAAGTTTTCTGTTCCATTTTCTTTCCCATTTCTTTTTGGAATCTGGTTGCTCTTCCTGGTTGTGGCAGTGACACTAGTATCACTCTCTGTCCCATCATCAACACCATCCAGCTGTGAAATTTTCGGAAGATCACACTGTTCCTCCTCCCGAAATAAATTATGGGATGCTAGCCGCTCCTCTCCACCTGAAGAAATGACTGTTCTGGTGAAGTTGTAATAGTATAAATCGTCTTCATCTGATGTGCTCAGGTCATCAGCCCCATCCACCTGTCCTTCCGCTGACCTCTTTCCTCGCTTTTTCCCAGTGGAACTGCTGTAGAATGGAATGTCTTCTTCACCGTAAGACCTGACTCCATAGAGTGGAGTGAGCCCGAAGAACATGTTAGACCGCGCCCGGGCACTGCGGCGGGGGTACCGTCTCTTAAAAGAGCTGTCCTCCTGAGGTTTGGGGCCATCTGGAATCATCAGGTTTCTGTCCTGTTCTGGAAGATTCTGGTAGTTGTTGTTTTGAGGATCTTGGGATGAGGTATTGTTGGGGCTCGGCTGAACCCCGGGGCCAGCTGCTGGACTTCTGGAGGCCGAGACTGGCTCTGCTGGACATGCCGACTCTATGTGTACAGGGGAGTTGGGGCCACTTTCTTTCTGAGTATTTTTCGGCTGATTCTCACTTTCCATTTTCAGAGGTGTTACTTTAACAGAGCACTTCCGTGGAGCCTGCAGCTCCTTGGAAGATCCTTCTACTTGTGAGGACTGACCTTTAGGAACTCCTGAAATAGGAAGAACTTTATCCCCAATCTTATCAGATAAAACATTATTACATGGCCTTTGACCCAGAAACCCAGGAGTCAACACCTCATCAGCAAACTCTGGCTTCAGTTTTCCTTCCTCACCAGCTGTCACCTGACCAGGTTCCAAAAAGGATCTAGTGGAATGCTTTTCTTTGCAAGTCTCTTTAGAAGACTTTTTCCCTTTCTGTCTCCTGTCTCTGGAACTAGGTCCTACATGTTCATGCAGAATGGATGGCCTGTGGCCCACACCAGGGAGCTTCAAGGTTTTGATTTCACCATCTTCATTTGGAGAGGGCTTTACTGACTGGGCAGAATCCACGTGCTGGTCTCGGTCACTCCTTTGCCCCTTCAAGTGGAGCTGTGGGTAGGAGACAGTCTCTTTAGAAGAAAATGGCACTGAAGAAGGTTCAGCGAAAGTGCCGATTTTACTAACATTTAGTTCTCCAGGAGTTGTGTTATGAAGCTGCGGTAGCAGTTTAGGAATCCCAGGGTGAGCCATGTTATGTCCAGATCCATCTGAGCTCTTGGAGCCTGGAGCTCTGTTTTTCTCTCCCTTTAATGAGGAGCCCTTGGGTACCACATCTGAAGCACTAGACCGCTTCAGTTCAGAGGATGAAGATCCATCCAAATGACTGGGTTTGGAGCCTCCAGTGACTACTGTCCTTTGAGAACCTGAAGAGGTGGAAGTGCTGTGCCCTACATTAGCACTTGAATTCAACAACCCTACGACGCGATCAGTTGCTTTGGCACTTGACTCAGGATTTGTAGCAGTCCCAAGGCTGGGGACTGAGGAAACACTATTCCTGGAGTAGACACTCCCAGTTCTCATTGGAGACATTATCCGGAGCTTGGACCGCAGCGGCGATAAGGAGGAAGTGCTGTGACGCCTGGAGCCAATGCTCCGAAGACCAGATGAGAGCAAAGGATCGCCGACTGTGACGATTTCATGAGTGGTTGGTGTAGGACTTCCTGAACAAGGGAGAGAAGAGTGAGAAAGTTGATCAAAGACAGAACAAATGTGTCAAGTCACTAGTTTTAACCACTTGGATAGACCTGTTTATAGGCAACCTTTCAGTTAGCAAAAGGCACGAAATAAGGTTGCCTATAAGAATGGTCAGTGGGGCAGAGAAATCCTTTACCTGCAGAAGGCAATGGCCGGCAGCCCGGGGACCTCTGTGTAGGGGGGTAGCTGGGTGTTCGAATCCTAGGGACCTTTGAGATGACATGATAGTAACAGGAGCTTGAGGTCTGTGAATGAGGTCGGTCGGGTGACGGAGGACTTAAAATTGCAGCTGTACTTTGACTGTCCTTACATGAAGTTTCTGTGATAAATAAAAACTTGTAAATGAAAGAGCTCAGTTAAAATACCTAACAAATTAAAATGAACAAATAAACAAATTGATGACAAAAAAAAATCTAACAGATGAACTAATATAAACATAGCTGGCTATCAGGGCTGGCAGGTTGCAGTGGGTTCAAATGCTCAAACTTGCTGATCTGAGTTCAGTCCCTACAGTCCATGGTGACAGGAGAGACCAAGTCCCACAGTTGTCCTCTAACATCTCTGACATCCTGTGCACATCGCTCACACAGACAAGCACACCCATATATACAGACTTGTATACTCAGAGTGCTAGCAGACAAATGACAAACTAGAAACAAAAGAGGTGTCCCAAATTAAATGACTCTTCCCCATTTTTCAATCCCAGTGTATAATCACAATCCCTGAATTCAGGTCCTACTTGGACTGAAACTAACCCAGAAATGATGAGGGGCTATGGGCGATGGTCCTGTTATCATCGTGTTCAACTGTGCTATTGATGTCTGGCTCTGCAACAGGTGGACGGCACTCCATGATCTTGCATGTGTACACACAGCGCTTCCGGGCATCTGTGGTGCTCCAGTATACCCGTGAACACCTGGCAAATGGGAAAGACACACACAGACACAAATGAAGGACAGACACACAAAGTATCATTTCCCAAATTTCTCCCCATCATGGGTTCTCTGGTCTCCTCAACTCAGAGACTATAGTTTTAGTTCTTAGATTCTTAGTAGAGACTATCCAAGTGTGGTGGTTTTAAACTTTGTGAAGTCCAATACGCATCCATGAGAGATTAATGCCTTACAGTATACATAACTTGAGACCCTAAAAAAACAAAAACAAACAAACAAAAAAAACCTAAAACCTGAGGACCCCCTTTTCAGTAAAGTTCTACAAAATAAGAAAAATACAAGTGCTTCATGTTTGTAATAAAGAGCTACTAGACAAACACAAGTTCAGACCATGAAGAGAGCTGGAATACAGAACTGGAGAACACACTGTAAAATGAGGTTCTGGAGAGGGAGATAAAGAAGGGGATTATTTTGGAGACAGGCTCTCCCTGTGGTGCAAGGTGGCCTGAAACTCAGAGATCCACCTGCCTCAGCTTCCCTGTATACACCATGAGCAGCTCTAAAAGGGGCATTTTGATCTTACATCGTCAGCTTGTCAAGTACTTAAAAGATTACAAATAGTTTGCTTTGAGACAAGGTCTTGCTATGTAGCCTAGGCTACATTTATAATCTTTTAGCTGGGCATGGTAATGCATGCCTGAAATCCAAGCTGAGGCAGGGGAACTGTGAGTGTCAGGACGGCCTGAGCCTAACTATGAAAGCTGGCTGGTGGTGGGTTTAGAATAGTTAAAGGCAGCTACCAAGTATATCTCCACATTTAATGACCCATACTGTTAGGGAGCCAAGCTGTGGTGCTGCTGTGTCCTGTCTTTACTGGACTTACTGGTATCCAATAGGAAAGAGCTTATCTTCACAGTCAGAGAGATCATTCAGAATTCCCAAACAGTCGATCGTCATTGAGCCTAAACAAGGAAGGAAGAACTAATTAGAAGAAATGAGAAGAATCATTTTGAAAGCAAGGAGCAGAAATGATAGTAGAGTGGTCCCATTAACAAAGACCTGGCCATACCTATCATCATGTGGATGTTCTCGGGTTCCAAGCCACTGAGGAACTTCCTTCGCAAGCTGATTCCTTCAAAGTCCACAAACACTCTTCTAAAAACTTCAAATCCATTCTCAGGAACCACCTTAAAGGAAACCCATGGTTGCTATTAATGGACTGTGTCTTTATATTACTTTCAGAATACCAACTCCTGGAGGCAAAACAGAGAACCTTATTTCAAAATCACCCTTCTGTCTCACTGCCACCCTCTTTCTCACTAGATGAGATGATCCCTCAGAACATTTGAGAAAGGCAAAATCGAGTTTACCATCTTGCTACTTTTAGCATTTCCCTCCTAAATTTCTAAAAAATTCCAAAGATGAGGAGGAATCTTCAACACTTATTGATAAGCAGAAGTCAGAGTAGAAAGGCTACAAACTGCAAGATTCCAACCATAAGAACCTTGGAAGTGGAAACTGCTTGAGGATAAGTTAAAGTACTCTCAGATATTAGCAAAAAGTACGGTGGTTTTTAGGAGGAAAGAGAAAAACAGGCAGAACACAGATTTCTTAGGACAATGAAAATACTTATTTATACAAACTACAGTAGTGAATACACATGGTCAGACATTTGTCCAAACCCAGAGGATGTATATCAAGAATGAACCCTACCGTATACGCTGACTCTGGTGAAATACGTGTATGTATCCATGTAGACCCATCTCCATCAGAGAAGCTATGTGTGGAGGTGGGTCTAGGAAATCTTTACCTTTTACTAACTTTGCTGGGAACTTAAGTCTGCTCTGAGATAATAAAGCCTGTTATTAACAGCTACAACAGAAGCAATCAAATAGCTGAGCTTCTCACCTCGCCTTTGATCAAATCCCGATGCCGCTGACAATACACTTTTTTATCATCCAGAAAGACGCAGTTCTTGGCTCGGGAACACATGAAATGGTAGTTGCTGGTACAGGATGTGAGACAGCAACCCACAGTGGCTCCTGGCTTTTGGCAGAATTCACATCTCTACAAGTCCAGAAAGAATGGCCCTATTTAGACTGCCAGGCATTTTAAGACATTTGTCATCTCCTTACAGACTTGCCCCCCCTGAGCATCCCATGGTTACTTTCTTTGCTGCTAGCCTACAGAGTTACAGGGATACGAAACACAGCTTGGTAACTAGCTAATTTAAGCATTGGAACTGAATTTAGACTTTGGACTGAAACAAGTTTTTCTTAGATTACATAGCTAACTTATTAGACATGAAACTATAAAGATCAATGTCAAAAAACACATCCTTGCAAGAAAGTTGTTATATCTCAAAGCTACTCAGTTTTACTAAAATTTTACCAGTAAGAAGCCAGTTATCTTAGTTAGGGTTTATTGCTAGGATGAAAGAGCAACTTGGGAAGGAAAAGGTTTACTTTACGCACAGCTCCCATAGAACAGTTTGTCAGCAAAAGCAGTAAGAGCAAGGACTTGAGCAGGCCACACAGGGGTGCTGCTTACTGGCTTACTCATCCTGCTTCCTTCCTTACTTTTTTTTTTTTGAGACAGGTTTTCTCTGTATAGCCCTGGATGTTCTAGAAGTCAGGCTGGCCTCAAACTCAGAGATCCACCGGCCTCTGACTCCTGGGTGCACCACTAAGCCTAGCCCTCATCCTGCTTTCTTATAGAACCCAGGACCACCAGCCCAGGGATAGCATCACCCACAATGGGCTGGTGGGCCCTCCCCCATCAATCACTAATTAAGAAAATGCCCTACAGCTGTATCTTAAGGAGGCCTTTCTCTCAGTCGAGGCTCCCTCCTTTCAGATGACTCTAGCTTGTGAGAAGTTGACATAATGCTAGCCAGCTTACCAGCAGTAGCCAGGCTTCACAGCCCCACTACCTTATCTTACAACACAAGGATTCGATTTACCAGGACCTGGCTGTCGCTCTTACTCTATTAGACAGTCTGTGCTCTCTCATCTGGTCTCCCCACAACCCACACATCCTTCTTTGCCTGTGCTACTGTTGTCTATTGGCTATGTTCCTTCTGGTGACCCCTGAAGCTCAAACTCCAGCTTTTAGATGTCACTCCTCTGACACCCCCATGACTGGGCTCAGCTACTCGACAACTCGACAACTCTCCTTCCTTTGTTGTTGTGACTGCACACAGGGTTTACCCTCTGCCCTTCAGAATATTGACTTCACCTGGCCTCTGAGCTAATGTTTCCATGTCTTAAACTGACCCTCCTCACATAACCGAATGATGCCTTTTCTGTTTCTTTTGCTTCCTTCTTGAAAGAATCAGACCTGCAGCATATACCAGTACTTACTGGTGAGCTGCTCTGACGGTGCTGTCAAGAACCAGGGAGGCTGCATCCAGGGACAGAAAGAGCACTGAAACCAGCAGGGGGTTTCCTTTATAAAAGCACGCACTAAGTTCTTACCAGCTGCTTTCCCCTAATCACAGCCATATGCACATTCTTTAGTGATCCATCATCATCTTCAAACACCTCTGCTGACCACAAAGCGCAATTCACATGTGTCCATTCATTCTGGCCGATGTACAGCAAACGGCCAGCATCCTACAGCACACAAAATCAAAGGACTTCATATAAGCTTGACCTCAGACAAGACAAGGTACCTCAAGAAAACAGCGATAATTCTTTAGAGATTAAATCAAAATCCAGTTTTCATTGCTTCGTCTATATTCTTTCTAGATTTTTCCCCATAAACTGAAAACAGTTTATAATTCTACTGAAAACAAAAGAACAATATGTGGTAGGTTTATAGAAACATGCAAACTCCTTTAAAACCGTATTTCAAATTCAATTCTCCCAGACTGAACTAAAGATTCCTCCCCCACCGCTGGTAGACTGAAATAGGGCTTCGTGCGCACAGACACTACCACCCACCCACATCCCCCCAAATGCTGCATTTTCAGTTCTCCACATAAAGCCATTAAATAAAGACCTTAATATATTTTTTCACTTAATCCTAACAACAACTCTAGGTTAAAAACTATTGCCTGTGGGACTGGAAAGATGGCCCAGCATTTAAAAACGTTTTCTAGCTGGGCACTGGTGACACACACCTTTAATCCCAGCACTCAGGAGGCAGAGGCAGGCCAATCTCTGAGTTTGAGGATAGCCTGGTCTACATAGTGAGTTCCAGGACAGCCAGAGATACACAGAAAAACCCTGTCTCGGGAAAAACAAAAACAAAAACAAAACAACATCAAGAAAGCATTTTCTATTCTTCCAATTCTTCCAGGTTTGATTCCTAGCACTGGCAGAGTAGCTCACAACTATGTGTAACTCTAGTTCCAAAGGATGTGACACTCTTTCAAGCACTATATGACACACAGACACACGTGAATGAAAGATAAAATAATTAAAAAAAAAAAAAGTTTCAGATGGATGATGGTGTCACACGCCTTTAATCCCAGCACTCAGGAGACAGAGGCAGACAGATCTTTGAGTTCCTATAGAGTGAGGAAGTTCCAGGATAGCTATGGTTACCCAGAGAAACCCCACCTTCCCACTAAGAAAAACCAATTTATGGACCAGGTATAGTGGCTCATACCTGAAGGGAGGCAGAGGCAGGAGGATTTCTGAGTTTGATACCAGCCTGATCTACAGATCAAATTCCAGGACAGCAAGGACTACACAGAGAAACCCTGTCTCAAAAAACAAAAAGAAAATCATGTTTTGTTTTGTTTTTTAAAAAAGGATCATCTTCATTTTAAGGCTATAACTGAGGGTTTTAATGGTTAAATTCCTGCCAAAGTCAGCAGGCAGGAAGGCACAGAATGACATCAGGCAGCCTGTCAGAACTGGGGCTTTTATCCACAGGCTATAAAATATATAACTTATGTTTGATGAAGACGTCACAACGTATTTTTGAGAATTAGTTATCAGTAAGTTCATTTAGGGCAAACCAGCTTTTAAAACTCTCTGAAGCCAGTACTGGAGCGGTGGCTCAGCAGTTAAGAGCAATTGTTGCCTTGCAAGGAACCTGGGTTGGATTCCCAATGCTCATGCATTGGCTCACAAGCATCTGCAACTCCAGTTCTGACTTCCACATATGCTGTACAAATATACATGCACGTAAAACGTTCATAGACATAAAAAAAAATATTCTACGGTTTAAAGAAAAGAAATCTCTAAAGCCAAACACAGTGCCAGTTATCTATAATCCCGGCCATTAAGGAGCCTGAGATGGGAAGATCACAAGTTCTTGGCCAACCTGAGCAACATGATAAGACCATGCCTCAAAACAAAAATGAAAACAAGAACAACTATAGGTGTACAAACTCAAGAGTAAATATTCATTACAATCATCAAGTACTGACACGGACAAACGGCTTCTGTGACATTCTTAACCAGGACCCCATGTCCCAAAGTACTTACATTAGCACTGTCATCACCATACATCAGACACAGCGCACACTGCCTGTTGTCATCTATGCCTGGCGGTGGATTCAGCTCTGGACTGTCTTCTCGACTCCTATCGGTACCTTAGAACCCCAAAGATAAGCCGTTAAAATTGGCAATAGCCCAGTTTTCTAAGGGAGAATTCAGCTTAAAAGAACACTTTCAGAAGGTGTTTTCAGATACGTTATCTGAGATTCTTTCTGATATCCGAGTATATTAAATTTGCATCTAGAAAGGTAATGACTTCACTTTGATGACTTACTCAAGACTGGGGGTGTAGGAGGATGTAGAGGCGTGGGCGAGTCTGGTTCTCCAGGTCCTTTGGGTTTGGGAGCGGGAATGATTTTCTTCATTAGAGGAGGCTGCTCAGTGTGGCTGTTCTCCTCTCGCTCCTGCCACTGAGCATAATTATGGTCAAGTGAAGGTGGAAGCACTGCGTTTGGTAACATCCCACTGCTGGAAATAATTGATTCGACAGGCATTTACTGAGTGCCTAAAACACCTAGAGCCACACAACATCAGTTCCTGACAACAGCAGGGTATCACGGGTAAGCCACTCACAGAATTGAACAACAAGCCACAGACTTTGAAAACTGCCTAACTATACTCAACATTTTAAAAACTTTAATTCTGTTGGGAACAGGCTTTCACAATGTAGCCCAGGCTGGCCTTGAATTCCTGATCCTCCTACTTTAGTCTTCCAATTGCAGGACTTACAGGTGAATACTACCACACCTGGCTAAATAATAATCTTTAACATGTGACTCTTATGGTTTGGAATGGATCTCAGTGGCTGAATACTTGACTAGTATACATAAGGTCCTGGGTTCACTTCCCAGGACTGCGGGAGGGGGAAGACTGCATGCATAACTTTTGGTTAAACATCCAGAAACAATGATAACTCTACAAAAGAAAATTCAAAATAGGTTATTGAAATAGAAATTAAAGTGGTACATATTAAGAACCAAAAGCAAGGGAAGGCAGAGTTTTAACTAAGTAATCCAGAACCCAATTTGCTAAGCCCAATGATCTGTTTCTAGCACATGTTGTCCATACGCCACATGCCAAACTATCATTTCTACAAGATAACAAATTCAAAAAAGTGCTTACAACATCATCTGTCATTTCCAAACCAGCACAGAAGAGCCATTTCAGTTGGCTGATTTTTAGTATTAAAATATCCCAGAAAACCTCAATCTAAAAATATGAGACGTCTGATTTCTCATTAGTTACTTTTACTCACTTGTTTGATACTTTATTTGGCTCCCAAAATCTGGACTTTTTGACACTGAACCATGGAAAAACTCGCTCCATTTGCTAAAAGAAAACAAATGAACAAACAAAATACAACTAAGAAGATTCATGTAGAAACCAAATCAAGCCGACTCCTCACCAATATCTCAGTCAATATGAAGATGATTTCAGGTCAAGGCAAAGATCCACTTATGCTGGTTAACCTTACAATTTCCAACCTCCTCCCAAGATTTAGAAGAAAAAAATTAAACCCAAGAAGCTTTCTATACATCATAAAGCAAGCAACAGAAAAGAAGAAGGTACTCATAGAACAATTCGGTATAGTGAACATTAAAAACATGAACTATTAATCTCATTCACCCGAATAAAGAAAGACTTGACCATGCTGTTGGCTTTTTTTATCTCTGGCTGCCCTCCATCTGAATTAATGGCTGCTTGAATGATCTTCACAATATCATCACTGAACTCCAACTGTATACAAAAATAAAACATCAATTATTCATAGAACAGTACTATGCTCTCAAAACCACTTTCTTCTCCCTCCATCATCACCCAACACAGGGTCCAACAGAAAACCCACAACCTATTTTAATACAGTGTAATTACTCTCTGAGGCCTTTAGGATCTGGGTCACAATTAACTTGAGGCAATCCAGAGAAGTGAGGCTAAGAGCCAAGTAATGTAAAAAAAAAGTGGCTCTGTTATGATAAGTGACCAAAACAGGCTCACATTTGTACTCTAACGAAGAAGCAACTCAACAGCAAATAAGATGACACAGCGAATAGTTCCTCTTATGCATCCTCAAAAATCATATCTATCTGTAAATGAATAGGGGAAGGCATGATATTCAGATTTAAGCTTATAGGGGAGACATTAGCTTCACATTAGAATTTTCCGTAAGTAGTCTGGTGCTTCCTCATCACATAAAAATAATTTAAATAACTCAAAAAGCCAACTAAAATAATTATTTTACGTACCACCACATGAACACCCTTTTGAAACATACAGCTGAAATAACTCATATTCTGTGGACCCTGAAGCTACACGACACCTCTAAATACAATATAAATCACTCTGAGATTTACTTATGGCCAGCTCAACTCCCAGAGTGCCAAGGAAGCTGAAATGGACACTTAAAACTTGGTCAAGTGCTCAAGACATACCACAGATACATAGTTGCCCTGGTCCATTTTCCTCTTGACTCCCTCCAGGTCTAAAGGCTGCTGCTCATCCTGCTTGCTGACCTCAGTAAGAACTGGAGGATCTGGCCCTTCTGGGGAGCTCCGGGAAGGTATGCTTTCCTCGGTCTCAGGATTTAAGTCTGGAGGCTTGGCAGCCTGTTGCCAGGAAAGAGGTTTCTGTTATTGCATACCAAGAAACAGGCACCTGTGCACATTCGACTGAAACTAGTAAGACAGCTCTAGAAACAACACAGACCACGAAGATACCCAGAGACTTCTCAAACACAAGTTAAAGATGGACCTGTTTTCTAACAGCTTGTCTAGGTAAACGGAAGACAGTTGTGCTTGACAGTCTGAAAAGGTAGAATAAGAACAGGCCAAAAGTGCGTGCAGTCCTTTGAATACAAGATAGCCATCAAGACTGACTCTCAATGTAGTGAGAGAAGCGAACCCTGCAATGTGTAGCGCATGCATGCATGCATGCATGCATGCACACACACACGATGTGGTAAGACAGCTTGAGCTTTACACTGGAAGATAGAGCAGCTCTGTGCTAAGGGACAAACTTGCTCTTCCAGCAGGATTGCTTATATTGTTAATGACCACTTTATAAATGAGAAACTCACAATTTCCATTTGGACAAGAGAGGTTTTTATACTGCTTGCCAAAGCTGCCTTTCAACTTAGTGCTCCTGCCTTCAGGCCCAAGTCTCCAGTCAGAATAAATTAGCCCTTAGTCTCAAGTCAAAATAAGTTTTTTCTCAAAAGCAACTCAGATCAGGCTGCGTTCTGAAGAAGCCCTTCACCAATCCCCATCTGTGTTGGCATATGAAGCCCAAACTGTTTTTTTTTTCTCTTTCAAGATGAGGAATTACTATGTAAACCTCAAACTCAATAGTTTTGTCTCTGCCTCCCAAGTGCTGGGATTACAGGTATATTCCACTACAGCCAAACCAAACATCTTTTTTACGTGGTCATTGAAGATAATCTTCAATTTCTTTTCTATCAAAGGCTATACTCCTTTCTTAAAAAAAAATTGTTAATTTCATTTTGTATGTGTTTTGCCTACATGTATGTATGTGCTCCACATGTACACTTGGTGCCTAGGATGAGGGCACTAGGTCCCCTGGCACTGCAAGTTACAGGCTGCTGTAAGTTGGGAATCGAATCTAGGTGCTCTGTAAGAGCAGAAAGTGTTCTTAACCACTAAGCCACCTGCCCCCAACCCCAAGGTCCTATTCTTAGCTCTAAACAATTTCCTGTTATAACCAAGAGAAGAAACTCTATAAAAAGTAAATGAAGAATGAAGTAAAGCTAAGCAAGCAACAAAAACAGCCTTACGTCATTATTAGGAAAAACCACCCAGGATCACATTCTCAAACAGGAAGAGCCTCTGGCCCACCTGACGGTAGCGCAGTAAGTGACTGGTAGTCCGGGAATTCAACAGGGCCGTGAGGACCTGCTTCAGGGATGCCTGCAGCTCCTTCTCCAGGGCCAGTCTCCACTCTGCAGGGTGCCGCTCGGTGCAGTTCACACAAGTGTAGGCCACACTTTCTGGCAGATTAGACAGAATCTCATACATCTCATCTAGGAAAAAAAAAAAAAAAGCCAGAAGGATGAAGGTCTTCGAAGGACAGAAGAGGGAGAAGAGCTAACTATCCCACTGACCTACAAACCTGTGTGTCAGGATCTGAGTTAAGCTGTTGATATGACAGCAGTGGTTCTCCACCTTCCTCATGTTGTGGCCCTTTAATACCATTCCTCATGTTGTGGTAATGCCCAACCATAAAATTATTTTCATTGCTACTTCATAACTGTAATTTTGCTGCTGTTGTGAATTGTAATGTAAATATCTGTGTTTTCCAATGGTCTCTGGTAACCCTTGTGAAAAGTGGTTTGACTCCTACAGGAGTTGTAACTCACAGGTTGAGAACCACTGTCTTACAGGATACCCACATTCTGACCCTGAAAGGGGATATTAATTCATATGAACTCAGACTACACAGTAAGCAAGAGGTTTGGAGAACCAATAGGGTTTAGCGCCCAGAAAGCTAACTGTTTAAGAGAAAGAAGCACAAATGAGACAATGCTACTTTAGTGGTTCATCTTCAATATCAACCTGACAGGATTTGTGCTCACAGAGAAGATACACCTCCCTGTGTCTGTGAGGGGGTTTCCAGAGAGGTTTAACTAAGGAGGGAGATCTACCCTCAATGTAGGTGGCATGACCCTATGGCCTAGGGTCCTGAACTGAATGAAAAAGGACAAAGAGAAAGCCAGTTGAGCACTGGCATTGCCCTTTTGCAGCTTCCTGGTTGGTACCACAGGCCAAGACCACAGTGCCTTCCCACCATAATGGACTTTAGTCCTTTAAACTGTGAGCCACAATAAAGCCTTCCTCCGTTATGTGGCGTTTCACCAGGTAACCAGTCACAGCAATGACAAGAAGAGAAACTAGTGTAGTTGCTTATTTTGGAGACCAAAAACTAAACTACAAAGTACCCAAATGACATTCCCACCATGTTAGGTACACAGTGTCTGTTCATGAAGCACTAAAAAGAAACTAAAAACAACAAAAGACTCCAACCTTCTGTACCTGAGAGATTTTCACACTTGGAATGGACCCATCGATCACACTTCCCACACTGCATCATCTTGCTCTCATAGTCATCATCATCGTAGCACTTGTCACAGAGAGGGCAGAAGTTTCCTGAAAGCCAAGGTTATAGCAATGCTGTGGCCCATGCCAGTGCTCTCAGAGTCTGTGGCTGATGTGTGTCAATGTAAAAACCATTGACTTCTGGAGTCACTAATGAACACTAGCAGAGTGCTACAAGGGGTGGCCATACATCTTCAATATCGAGACAATTCTGAGCTCTAGAGCATCCACAGGAAAGCTTCAAGCACACTGCTAAGACACATCTGTAAGGGCCATGAGGTAGATTTTAATGATAACAAAAAGAATCAAAGCTCGGTGTGGCAGAAACTCAAAATTTGTGACATAGAGGCAGCATGATTAATAGTTAATGATAGCTTCAGCATTACAGGTGTTGGGGGGGATCAAAAAAGACAACGTATCTTTTAAACACATGTCTGGATTTTTAAAGAGGTAATAATACAGGAGTAAGAAATGGTAAATTGAATGTTTTTCTCTATCAGGTCTCAAAGTAACCAAGGACAAGGTTCATTTCATACCCATGGCTACTCTCAGCACTTCTCACCCTGGCCCCTACTCTGAACCTGTCAACACAGGGGCTTGGTGTTTAACTTCTCTTCCCCCAGTTTCTCACTCCTATATTTCACCACTGCTCTTTGGGTGCTCCACTCTTGGCCTCTTTGCCCTCTTGGCTCTCTTTCCTTCCTCTCTCAATCCCTGCAGTCACCCTCCACAGCCTAGTTCAGTCTGGACTCTTCCAGATGCCTCTGGCTGTTCTCTCCCTTTTACCTGTAATAAAAATCCTTCTCCTCAACCACACCTTGGAGCAGGCATGTCCTCATTTTCATTCACTCCTTATTCTAAGATTCATCTCTAGGTACAACCTTTACAATTATACAAATTGTAAACAAAACAATCCATGTATTAATTACTATCTAATAAATGCCCTTAAGTGGATCTGCTTTATTTTTCTTAAAGTATCCCAAGCTGGGTGTGGTGGCACACACTTGCAATCCCAGTACTAAGGAGGAGAGGACAGTCTGGATTATACAGTGAGACAGTGACTCAAAACAAAAATAGAACAGTGGGAAGGAGGGAAGAGAAGAGAGAAGGAGTCAGGGAGAAAAAAATGACAGGGACTTCCTATCACCTTCACTGCAAGTCATTAAGACTGTGGGTTGAATGTAGCTGGAGATCCAGGAGGATCTTCTACAGTGCTAAGGAGGGAACACAGGGCCTTGCAATCTCTAGGCCAGAACTCAACTGAGCTACATCCCCAGCTCTCCCCCAACCCCTTTACTTTTTAGATAGAGCCTTGCTAAATTCACAGGGCTGGCCTTCAACTCCTGCCTCTGCATCCTGAGTGCTGGGATAATGGGCCCGTGTTAAGGTCAGACTTCTGGTGTAATTATTGAAATAAAACATTTACCTACCACCTGAACTCATTCCTGCAATCAAATGTGTATTTTCCACAATTTGGCCCTACTATAGTTTCTAATCAATAGTAATAAAATTTTCCCGTAATTCTTCCCATATAAGTTAGAAAGATGTTCCAAGTTGGCTATCTACGTAAATAAAAAAGGCACAGGGGGTGGTGACCCATCTTTAATCCCTGCTCTTGGGAGGCAGAGGCATGTGGATCTCTGTGAGTTAAAGGTCACTCTGGTCTACATAGTGAGTTCTAGGATAGCCAGGGCTACATAGAGATCCTGTCTCAAAACACAACACAACAACAAAACAGACAAGAACTAAAAAGAGCAAGAATAGAACACAATGTGTGCTAGATCACATATGACACAGTGAGTGAGGCTTGCCACTTCCTCCACAGTCCCCTACAAACATCAAACAGATCAATTACTCATCACTAGGTACCTTTAGCAAAGAGTTTGGCACAATCATGGCACAGTGAAAAATCATGAGACCACTGTGCATCCCACCCTTTGCCTGGAGTTGTGGATCCACAGCTCTTGCAGCGAACACACTTGGTGCAGATCTGGAAAAGAATAAAAGGCATTCAACAGGAATTTCTTGCGCTAGAATCTTCGGTTATTTAAAATGACTTGAAATGTAGCTATTCCTAGATTTGATTTCTTTACTGAGATTACTGTGAAGCAATTGTTAAGCTGGTGCACTAAAGAAGGGATATTCTGCTATGGGCTACCACAATACTGTGGAAGTAGCAGTGTGTACCCACCCACACTTTCTTTTTCTTCGTGGGTTTGGTGGGGTAATTTGGTCCCAGGCACTCAGGGTGATAGCTGTTTCGGCACTTGTTACACTCCAGTAGCTGCTGCAAGGAAGGACAACAGCAAGAGAGTACAAATGACACATCCTCATAAGATCCTGTTACCCCCACTGACCCCCATTGAGACACTTTAATTATACGTTGTAATTATGCATTACTTACTCCTCAGTAAACACAGAGGCCTATCCTCTCAAAGTCACTCAGTAGTAAGAAAATTTATCAGACAGATCTTACTTATTTTTGAATTTTATTTCCTGAAGTAATTTTTTGCTATTTCCCAAAAATTAAAAGAAAGATGAAGAAATTATCTTCAATCAATCAGAAAAACTGTCACAAATTGCTGGTACAGAAGGCGGGGATGGAAACAGGGAGGCCCCACTACTGCAGTACTATGTCTACCTTGGTAGCCTGATGCTGTCTCCCACAGACATGGCAGAATTTGCAACGGCGGCAACACCAGTTTTCCAGCTGGTCCTCCAGAGGGCGCTCATTCTCCTCTAAGCAAAATTTGTGGAAGGGTTCACAACACACTTGGCAATATACAAACTGTAGCAAAAAGAGAACAAAATGTGTAACCAGGGTGCAGAGAGAAATAATAACCATATTTTATTAACATGCTGTGGGTCCTAGGTATCCACTGGTGATAATCCAGTGCACCAAAATGTGAATCTTGTAGTCATACAGAATGCAGATGAAGAAAACTGCACAAGACCTCCCTTGTTCAATGTACACAAACTTTGTGTCACAGCCAAAATTATTAAAACTAAGTATAAGCCAGGAATGGTGGCACATCCCAGCACTCAAGAGGCAGGTGGCACTCTGTGAATTTGAGGCTAGCCTACTCTACAAACTGAGTTCCTGTCTCAAAAACCTATCCTCTAAAATTACTTATGAGATATGTTCAACAATATGAAGTAAAATGAATTTTATTTTAATGCATTGGTCCCATCCTCCAAATATCTCATTAAGTTAGGTATATGCAAATATTCTAAAACTTGAAAGAAAAAAAAACCAAAAATATCTACAACATTTCTGGTCTCAAGTATTTGAGGATACTTGATCTATATTTAATTCAACATATAGAATTAAGTAATCACTGGGAAATACAAGAAGATTCAGGAATAGTAGACTCATAAAATGATTAAAAAAAAAACAAAAACAAACAACTCTTAAGATTCAGCAGGGCATGGTGCACACACCTCTAATTCCAGTACTTGAGGGCTAAGGAATGAGAAGCAGAGTTTGAAGCTTGAGACTAGCCTGGGCTGCGTAGAAAACCCTCTCTCAAAAGATGTAACAGAATGTGCTGAATGCAATGAAGGAGACCCCAAAAGAGGTAGAGGCACTACTGTGCAAAGAGAAAGAGCTGGGTGGGAGGAGACAGGGAAGCTTTAAAGTTTTATGTGTTTTAATTCAATCATGCCCTGAAAAAAAGTCTGCTTAATCTCGGAAGTTGGAGGTTAATAGTAGAAAAGGAAGCACTTCCTTGTGGGTGGGATGCGTCTGGACACAAAGCACATGATTCTAAGGAACAGCCACGGAGTGGGCACCAGGAGTTTCCAGGCTGAACAGTCTCAGTCTCTGTAACATCTGAAGCAACCCTAGCACTTTAAACAATGTTGTTCATAAGACTCGAAGAAACAGTCTTTTAAAAGAATGAGTGCATGAACCAACTCATGCGATTGTTAGTGCACTATTTTTCTGTGCTAGGGAATGAAGCCAAGACCCTGCACTTGGGAGGAAAATGCTTTACCATTGAGCTATGCAGTCTCACTGTTCATCTCAAAGCTGGACTTGAACTCACTGTGTACCTCAGGCTGGCCTCAAATCACAATCATTTTGCCTCAGCTTCCTGAGGATATAAGCCACTGTGCCCAGCCTACATACTTTAAAAACAAACAAGGAACAACAACAACAACAAAAAACCACCCAGTTAAGTGGGATCATGCTTTACGGGTATTCAGAAATCTGGTATTTCTAACCAGTGATGTTATGGATGACTGTCTATTAAGAACAAGCTACATTTTATATTTGCTATTATATGCATGTCCTACAACTTTATCCAGGGCTCCACACTAACAGACTCTTGAATTTTAGATATTTTTATTATGGGGCTGGAGAGATGGCTCAGTGTTTAAGAGCACAGACTGCTCTTGCCAGGTTTGACTCCCAGCTCCCAACTGTCTGGAACTCTAATCCCTTGGGATCCAATGCCTTCTTCTGGCCCCTGCAGCAGGCATACACATGGTGCACAAATATTACATGCAGGCAAAACAGCCATACATATATAATAATAATACAATCTTATTTTTTATACACACACACATATATATAGATAGCAATTTGTCTACATAATTTTAAAATAAATGCTTAGCATGCAATTACTGGGCTAAAAAATGTACCATTTTAGGGGCTGGAAAGATGGGTCAGTGGTTAAGAGCACCGACTGTTCTTCCAGAGGACCCGGGTTCATTTCCCAGCACCCACATGGCAGTTCACAATTGTCTATAACTCCAAGATCCAACACCCTCACATAGACATAAATGCAGATAAAATACCAATGCACATAAAATAAAAATTTAAAAAAAAAAATACCATTCTAAAAATAAATACTATTTCCAAACAACTCTCCCAAAAGATAAGACCCCTAACTATGTTTTATTTCTTTTATTGGAAAATGTTATTTTTGTACAAATTTTTTATTTTTGTTTTTTGAGACAAGATCACTTCTATGACACTCTCACTGTCTTAAAACTCACTATGTTGACCAGGCTGGCCATGAACTCACAGAGCTCTCCTGCCTCCGTATCTGAGTGCTGGGATTACATGTAACGCCACCTACCTTGGCCTGCATCACTGTTTAATTTTCAGTTCTTAGTCATCACCCTCCACATGTACAATGTCTTTATTTGTCAATTTTATGAATTATTTATCTCTACCTTTTGCCCATTTTCTACTGTGTATTTTTCTTTCCTTTTTTTTTGAGACAAACTTTCTCTGTCCTGGAACTCGCTTTGTATACCAGGCTGGCCTCAAACTCAGAGATCCACCTGCTTCTGCCTTCCCAGTGCTGGGATTAAAACCATGTGCCACCACACCTGTTGTTTTGTTTTTTTCCCCCCTACTTCTTAATAATTGCTAAGTTTTTATTTTATATTCATAGGTATTCAATACAAAAAAACAATGGCAACCCTTTTTATTCTAAAAGTAAGAACTCTCATAAAGACTAAATTAAAGAGATGAAAGTATTTACTACTAGATTCCTTTATAAATTTCTAAAAATTTTAAAAATACTCAGTAGCTGGCTTAAGCAAGAAGACAGTACCTAATGACTAATAAAAAGAACAGTCATTTCTTGTGCACACAGCACTGTGATCTACCATTATACCACAGACAAGAAGGCAAGGCGCCTTACCTCTACATGCCCACTACTGGCACAGAGAAAGCAAACCACTCTGGGTGTTATGGGGACAGAAGTCAGGATTCCTAAGCCTCCCATCTCCCACACATTTTCTGCTTCACAATCTTCCTGTGGGGAAAGAGACAGAAATATCCTTATGAAGGCTGTACAATGCCAACACAAGGAAAAAAAGCATAAAAACAGAGCAACACCAAAATGCAAGTGTTTCACTTGTACTAGCTCAAAAATAAGTAAGTGCTGCCATTATCAACTTACATGCAAACCACTAAACAGCCATTACTGGTGCAATACTACCTAAATAACTGCAAAGACATACTGAGTCTGAATGTCCTAAGCTTTGCTAATTCAAGCAGTCAGGAGTTGGAAATAATTATCTCCCCAGACACTACTCAGGATGCCTGTGCTTTTCAACCAGTCCACAAACTGGCCTCACACCAACTGGGCTCTCACACACCTGAGCCAATCTGTTAACTGCAGTTCTTACTCTTTCCCCTAGTCGGTGCTGTTTCTTTTTCAAAACACACCCTTTTCTTCAAAGGTCATATTGCTCAATAAAGTCATGATCACTAAACACTTTTACCTTAAAGTCCACTCTGATCCTGTGAACTCCATCTGCTGGGATTTTCTGCTTAGAACTGGTGCCATTCGAGAGTGGGTTGAGGATGTTCAAAGTGCCTGCATTCTCTTGCTTACTTACTGGAGGTGGCTTCTCCTGAGACGTAAGATGAATGTAGGAAAAAAAAAAAATCACTTGTTCTCATAGTCGCAACAGGTTGAGACTACAAATGCCCATTCTTAGGTAGAATAAGAATCCTATAGCAGAGAAAGCAAGCCAGGTGTGTTGGCTCACTTTGGATGCCGAAGAAGGGGGACCGCTGAAAGTTTGAGGCCAGCTGGAGCTGCAGTGAGACCCCTTCTCAAGATAGAAGAAAGGTAATCGGAAAATTCTAAAATTCTCTGTCCCCATCCATACCATCCATAATAATATAAACAGTGGGCACAGGTAGGGATTGCTTTTATAGACAAATGTTATTAGCATACACAGAGGCCAAAAACCATGCCACATGGCTGTCAGAATAAGCCACTACCTAGACTACAGCACAACAAGGCCATAATGAACAGGAAAGCAACAAGGAAAACAGATCAGAAAAACAAAAAAAACAACCAACCAAAGAAGGGCTAATGCCTATACCTTAATTTTGGGAGATCCCACTGCCATCTACACAGAAGCAGGGGGACAGTTTCACTCAGCCAAGAAAATGTCCCTATTCCCTCCAGAACAGAACAAATACATCCCCAGGGAATCGCAGAGTCAGCCCATGTCTTACCTTGTCTTTTGGTTTTTGTTTTACAGGGATGCTTGGGCGGGGGGCCACTTTTTTCTGCTTGCTTTGCTCTGGACCTAAAGGATTCAGAACAGATTTGGATCAGATGCCAGCTGACTACTTTCAGATTGACTGGCCTGTGGACAGAGGGTTATGCAAGCAAGCTCTAGACTTCAAAGAGGAAAACAAGGCAACATGGCCAGTCTTGCTTTCTGGTTCGTATCTGCCTCCAGCACTCACCTGTTTCTGGCGGTGGTGGAGGCTGCTTTTTCTTGGGCTCACTTGGAGTGACCTTGGGAGCTTCTTTTCTCTGCGGTGCTGTGCTAGGTGGCTGAGGGGGGACAACAGGTGCTGGCTGGGCAGCCTGCTTGCTGGACTTCCGGGAAGCTGGCGTGGTAACCTGTTTGGGTTCGGGTGCCGGCGCAGGGGCACTCCCTTCTTCACTCTTTTCTTCCACAGGTTTTCGGGGTGGAGGCTCACTGCTGCTCTTCTTTGGGGCAGGCTCCTCCCTTGCTGGTGGGACAGCCTTCTGACCAGAGTCCACGGAGCTCTTCAAAACAGCACTCTCTTTGTTTTCTTTCTTTTCAGTGCTCTTAGACTTTTTCTCTTTCTTTTTCACAGCTAGGAGAACAAAACAAGATCATCTAACCATAAGTGAGGAAAGTTTCAGTGGGGAAAAATAAAGTACAAGAGATCTACAACACAGTCTTGTTCTCAGCCTCCTACAGCCAGGGCAGGTACTCAAAGTCTCCACAAGGTTGAGGCCATGTTGATCAGGTGATACAGAGATTTTATTGTTCTAGGAGATGAGCAGAACTATAATTTTTACATGAATTTTAAACAAGTGTCTTAGCTATGGAAAATTTCAAACATACCCCAAAATAAAAAGAAGAGTCAAATGAACCCCCATGTACCTATCATCCAGCTTCAACAACCACCAACTCCCCGGGAGAGAGCAGTACTTTAAAAAAGAAAACAAAACAAAACAAAAACCTAGTATTCTCTTTACACTGTATGACATACACAGCTGAATGACATTCAAGCAAGGAACATTTCGGGAAGACCCTTTCACACCACTACCTTTAGCTTGCTTCTGAAGGTAGGCTTTGGAAGGCATCCACTGCAGATTCTGACACTTTCTCATCCTAGGGTAACAAAGGATAAAGCATAAGACAAGCTGCATTTAAAACAGAAGAAATAAATAAAATGCTCACTGGTCTTCAGAAAATAGTGAGATGTCACTCAGGTTCCTTTGATAGAACAAGGGCTTCTACTACTCAGTTTATCTGAACCTTTAAAATCTTTGGGTCAACAATTTTACCTACCTTTAGGATATAAAAGGACCAAATGTCAAAAGTATGTTTGAAGTGGTACTCATGTTTCTTGTAATTATATAGACTTGTTCCCACACAGGTTACACTTATTCCCTTCCTCCTTCCTCTCCTGTTTTGAGACAGCGCCCCACATAGCACAGGTTACACTACATGGTAGAAAATGGCCCTGAGCTCTTGATTCGGCTGTCTCTGTGTCTCAAGTGCTAGCATTAGAGTATATGGCAGACATGATGACCAGTATTTCTCATACTGCTCTCTTACGAGATTTAATATTCACGTTCACACAGGAGCAACTAAAATCACTGAGTCCTCTGCTACCACAAAACTACACCTGTATCTCACTTTGGATATATTTTACCCTTTGGTTGAAATTTAAATTTAATTTGAAGATTCAAACTGCACTGAAGGATACATATCCTCAGCTCTCTACAACTGAATATATTCCTGGACCCAGACAAAGGTTCTATTTTTAGAACTGGGGGGTGAACATCAGGTCTCACGTGTAAGGCAAGCAGTCACCATGAGCTACATGCCTTGCTCATATCAAATCCATTGTCACCTCAATGTAGTTCATGTACCTTTTAATATTATGTTAATCAAGTTATTTCTTGCCATTAAAGTACCAAACACAAGATTCTTGCTTAAGTCCAGAAACCAAAACATAAAACCTTTTTTTGAGATAGTCTTATTGTAGAATATAAGTTATTCTTAAACTCACAGCAATCTTCTTGCCTCTAGCTCTCAAGTGCTAAGATTACATGCATAAACCTCCATGCCCAGCATAGACTCATTCTTGTCTCCTAGAAACTGTATTCCCTGAGTAAACAACGAAGTAATTTTCAACTATATTTTATGTTAATCACTTTAATGTCATTCATTTGGTAAATATCTCTTATGCCAACCACTTTGTAGGAAGCCCAGTTGCCAAAATTTCTGTTTACACAATTCTCCTAATACATTTTAAACAAATCATCCCAGATGGCAGAAAGTATGCCCGGAAATTGACTGGAAAGGCAGAATATTTTAAAAGTCTGTATCAAAACCTCCACATGCTGGGCTCAGAGTATAGCTCAGTGGCAGACACTGGACTAGCACATGTGGAGGCCAAGGTTCAAGTCCCAGCACTGAATGCCCTACCCCCCCCAAAATAAATAAATAAAACAAAACCCTGTATAAATGAAGATATTTTGAAAGTCAGAGAGTCAAGTGTAGTGCTGTATACCCTGGTATGGGGAAGCAGTGGCAGGAAGATAAGTTAGGGGAAGACCTAGGATACTTACGGGTGACCCTAATGTTAAAAATCCAAACATTAATAAGTAACAGAAAACAAAACAGTCAGAGAACCCAGAGACTTAGGCAAAAATATCCTCAAATTTTCTGAATACTATAAAGCTAAAAGTGACTCCAAAAACTGGAAGATGGCTCACTAAGTTTTTTTTTTTTTTTTTTTTTTTTTAAAAAAAGGTGGCTATGCAAACAGGAAGACCTGAGTTCAAACTCCCAGCATCCATGTTAAAAATCTGAATGTGGCCACACACGCCTGTAGTCCCAGTGCTGTCTGAGGTGACCACAAGCTAAGCTCCAGGTTCAGGAAGAAACCATGAGAATAGGTAGAAGAGTGATAGAGTAGGACCCCAGCACAGAGGACACCTTCCTCTGGCTCCTGTACGTGCATGGAAGGATGTGAGCAAATACATACCGTGCCACACCACAGCCACCACACACCCACACCAGTGATGATGATAATGTAAGAATAAATGGTGATTTCATTCAGTCAAAAAAAACAAACAAAAAAACCTATGCCTAAATTGGTCACGTTTTTAAAATATCATTTTACCATCAGTTTAATACTTTAAATTTTTTACTTTACTACTTTATGTGTTGTGCCTGCATGCACGTATGTGCGCCATGTGCATGTTTGGTTCCTGTGGAGACAGAAAGTGGGCATCATATCCCCTAGAACTAGAGTTACAGAAGGTTGTCAGCTGTCAAGTGGGTGCTAGGAACTGAACCTGTGTCCTCTGAAGAACAGCTGGTGCTTTTAATGGCTGAACCATCTCTCTAGCCCTGGATTTGTCAAGTTTAAAAAAGATACTGTTCAAAACTACATTGACTGACACAGTAGTCACTAGTCACATGCAGCTATTTAAAGTAAAAATAATTAAAATTAAAAATTATTTTTAAAAATGCAGTTCTTCAGTCATACTACGCCAAGTACTTAATGGCCACAGGCAGCTATTGACTGTCATTCTGAACTGAGCCCAGAAAGAATGTTTTCATTGTTGAGAATGCTCTATTAGATGGCACTGCCATGGAATACTTACTTAGCTCAAATCTCATCACAACACAAAACCAATTTTGCAGCTAATGGAGAAACTCAGCCAAACAGTGCAACTACACCAGGCTGTCACATCTTTGCGACCATGAGGTCACCACTTCAGAATAAGACTCACTCACTTGCAGCATTGCTTCTTTATATTTCGGCCACCAAACTTGGGCTTGTCCAAGCAGTTAGTGCAAACACCACAGTCCTCAGGCACCTGGCAGCCAGGACACTGTCCACACCGCCTTGATCGTCGCCCTTTCTTTACTGGAGGCTCCTGAGGTGCCTTATTTCTGGTGACAGGCTTAATTGGTTTGATGGGTGGAGCAAGAGGTTCAGCATCTTCTGAGCCAGCAATTGATGACTTGTCTGTTAGAGAAATGTGTCTTTAGTTCCAAGGGAACAGCTAATGCCTTCTTGAGAACCTCATTTAAACTGTTGATCAAAAATAAAAAATTTATGACATGCACACACAGAACTCAGAGGGGCTCAAAGTAATTATCTAGATGTTTTTTAAATGCCTACACTTTATAGCTTGATGAAAGCAAAAATCTACGCACTGAAAACCAAGCAATCTTAGTTCAAATCAAGAATAAGCTGGTCGGGCAGCAGTGGTGCAGGCCTTTAACCCCAGTACTTGGAAGGCAGAGGCAGGCGGATGTTTGTGGGTCCAGGAGAGCCAGGGCTGTTGTACAGAAAAACCTTGTCTCAAAACAAAACAGGAAGGAAGGGAGGGAGGGAGGGAGGGAGGGAGGGAGGGAGGGAGGGAGGGAGGGAGGAAGGAAGGAAGGAAGGAAGGAAGAGCTGCATGCTTCTGAGAATTTTCTATACATAACTAATTCTGTTAGGAGAAGGTATCCAGCATTTTGGATCTACATAGCAATCCTGAGAACATGCCTGTCCTGGTGGTGGTTTTGTTTTTGTCAACCTGACACAAGCTAGAGTTAGATGGGAAAATGAACCTCTATTGAGAACATGCCTCCATCATACTGCCTGTAGACAGGTTCATAGGGCATTTTCTTGATAAATGGCTGATGAGTAGGGGGCCAGCACATCATGGTTGGAGCCACCCCTAGGCAGGTAGTCCGGAGTTGTATAAGAAAACAAAGCTAACAACCCATGAGGATCAAGTCAGTAAGCAATGGTCCTCCAGGGTCTCTGCTCCAGTTCCTGCTTTCAGGTTCCTGCCTTGAACTCCTGCCCTGGCTTCCCTAGTGATGCAGTATGACCCAAGTGTAGTAAGATGAAATAAACCCTTTCTTCCCCAGTTGCTTTTGACCATGGTATTTTATCAGAGCAGCAGTTGAAACCCTAATTAATACAGTGCCTCACAGACCTCTCATTCCAGGAAATGTAAGTGACCCAGGAATCCAACTGCTATGTTCTGAAAACTATTGTTATAAAGAGGCCACACTCAGCAGCTGCTTCTAGGCAGGCTCTGGGTATGGCCAAGACACCAGCATTGCTTCTGAGATATGAAAGCCTCTGACAGTCTTGCCAAAACTTCTACTTCAAGGCAGTCTAAGAAGGTTTGCCCATTCTTCCCTCTTCCCTTTCAGGAGTTAAAGTTGCTTCACAGCCTACTGGCCTACCTGTCTTCCCTGGGTACCTCACCTTTTCTTTCTGAGGCACTGCCTCTAACAAAATCTCCACACATGCAATCCCTCCAGCTATCTGGTTTTGGTTTCTTGTTATTTATTCAATCCACTCTAGTGAACTATGAAGACCCTACTTACTTGTATCTGCAGACTGAAAGCAAATAAACACAACTCTAAGGCCGACTTCCCTGCCTTACCATCATTCCCCATGGAAGACAAAATTTTTTCTCGTTCTTCCCATGGTAAGGCACTCAAGGTGGGCAGGTCATCAGGGAACACAGCTCGTTTGCGGCCAAGGGCCACAGCAGCTCTTCTGCAGACATGTTTAATCCGGGGTCCTCGAACAGAGGTTTCTGATGAATCACTTTCTTGACCCTGAATATGAATTAAGCCACAAATAAAAACAACTGTGCATGTTGCAATTACAATTAAATGAAGTCAAATAAATCAACTTATTATGGTTTGATGAAAACATACATCTCTAACTCACCAGTCCAATATACAGAAATCAACTACTTCTATGCCCTAAAATTAGCAGCAATCTCTACTTATATTGTCCCCTGCACGTTACATTACAATGCACTTTTATACTTCTCAAAATGCTAGTGCTCCTTGAAGGACCACTGCACATTCCACATATCTCCTAGCTCCCATCACGGATGCTGCCCAAACATTTACCCTAACTAAAACCTGTCCCCTGAGGGCTCCGTACACCTGGTTTGAACAGGCAAGGTGGGAAAGAGTACCTGTGCTTTGGGCTGGTCCGTTTGTTTGAGACTCTTACTCTTCTCAATCTTGCAGAGCTGGGCTTTGGCCTTTTTTAGGAGGCTGGCAACCCTCTTGTCAGTCATTGGAAGCTTGTCTGCCTGAGCCAACATGGAGCCTATGGAGGAAGTGGAATGTTTAACAGTGCTAGATGAAGGAGTGGAAAGGCAGAGGGTTTTCTCCTTCTCCAGGGATGGGACAGTTGGGCCGAGGTCCAGGTTGTTTTTTTCCAGATTTCCTCTCCCTTTCTTTATAAGTATTTTGGCTTTGACAGCTGTTGTATCCCCAAGAGTCACAGAAGCAATATCAGTCCCAGAATCAAGTGATGAAGACTTCTTCCGCCCTGTTGCTTTTTTGGCAGAAGATGAAGTGCCAACATCTTCTCCAGCAACCTTCTCTTTGGAAACCCGACCCACAGGATACAAAGCAGAGCTACTCTGAATTTCTGAGCCCTTTTTCCTTTTCTCTTTCCTCGACTCCCGCTTATTTTCCTTCTCTCTCTCCCGGTCTCTCTCTCTACTCTTGTCCTTCTCCACACTCTTGTCAGCATCCCGATCTTTGGACAGCTCCTCTGGGGCCTTGTCTTTATTTCTCCCCTTCTCGGTCTGAGAGCCTGGGGTGAACCACGGGAAGAGAGTAGGACTATTTGATGAAAATGGCTCTGCTGGAGCACTGGTCTGCTTCCTTGGTCTCTGATTTTTCTCTGTAGATTCCCCAGACTGAGTTAGGGAATGAGAAGGAAAAGTAAAAGTTGGGTTTAAGGCACTGGCGGCAAGAGGACTAACAGGAATGCTTAATGAGGAGGAGACAGAAGACGGGGGAGTGAGAGGTGACAGCTCAGAGGTGCTAAGCCTTCCACTTCTTGTCCTCATGGAGTGAGAAGGTGATCTTGGTTCAGACCGAATCGGACTAAACACTTTCCTTTTCCTTTTTCTATTAGATACTCCCGAAGAGGACGCTCCAACAGAAGTTCGATTACTAGGCAAGGTCACGGACTCGAATATTCTAGAGTGTGCCTCACTTGGAGTAAATCTTGGAGCTCTCAGAATAGGGCTCCTTTTGTGGATATCAAACCTTGTTCCAGAATGGAGTGGTGAGAACAACCGGGCTGAAGAGGCAGTACCAGACGCAGAAAAACCAGAAGCGAAGCCGACATCCTCGGGAGTCAGAGGAGGGGGTCGGAAATTATCAAATATTGGTTTGCGAATCAGACCTTCTTTGGCATACTTTGCTGAGGAAAAGTACTGTGGCTCTGACCTCGAATGCTTTAAAGAAGTCCACCTAAAAGTTGGCTCTCGCAAAATCGATTTCCGCTTCCCTTGCATGGGAGCAGCAGAAGCAGGCAGAAACGGTGATGCTAAGGGGATGGTAGGAGGCATAAGCCACGGTGTGTGGTCAGAGATACTGGAGGCTGGCTGGAGTGGAGGAGGAGGAGTAAGGAGAGGCGGAGGTGGTGAGGAGGAGGTCTGCTGCTGAGGGGCACTTTGTAGAGTTGGTAATTTTTTAGTTGTTCTAGATCCAAAGCTTCTCTCTGACATTGAATACCGTCTGCTTCTCCTATCGTTACTCTCGTTTTCTGGGGACTGGGAAATAGGCAGTGGAGCATGAACTTCTGGGGTATTACTCCGCTCCTCAGGAAGTGCCTGGATCTCCTCAGAGGCCTGAGAATCTGAGGTGGTGTCGATACTGGGGCTACTAGACCGGGAGGAGTCTGAAGACATCTGAGAGGAGTGCTGGGAAGCTGCACTGGATTTTTCAGAAGATCCACAGGATGTGGCGCTGAATCTACTGTTTGGTGTAGATTCTAGTCGCGCAATTTTAATCGGAGGGTCATAATCCTCATCCTCTATGAACCGTCGGGGGGTTTTGATGATTCTCGAGGAGATGGCACTGACCACAGGCATGATGAACTGCCGGATGTTCTTGACCTGTGTCTTCACCTTCCTTCCTTGCAGCTGAGCTGCTTCTTTCTCGATTTTCTTCTGCGCCCCCTTCTTTGCCCTCTGCAGGAGTTGCTTAGCAATTGTTGCATCAGTCCTTTTAGAAGAAGGAATAATCCTGACTGGTTTAATCCTTCGAGGGCTTTGTCGGACAACTGTCTTATCTTCTTTTGTGAGTGGGGGTGTTCCTTCCTTGTCTTTCCCGACCTTCTGGGGCTTTTCCAGTTCAGAATTAATGAGGAGACCTGAAGGGGTCTTTATCCGTTCTGTGGATGGAGGCCTCCCTCGGCGTCTTACAATCTGTACCCCCTTCCTTCCTATTTGGAGCTTCCCTGTCTTAAACTTAGACTTGAGAGGAGACAGTTTACCTGCTCTTAACTTTTTAATCTTTGTGGCTTGCTGGAACATAGCAGAAGGGGTCCGTTTAATTTTTTTCAGGCTATCTTCTTTGCTTCCTTTTGTTAACTCTGAAATGTCCTTTCCATGTGTGATTTTGATTTTTACCCCAGGGAAGGTGGGAGGTCTTCCTCTCTTCTTTTCTATGCTTTTAGAATCTTTCTTCTTGATTTTATCTGCAGATTTGGTCTCTGATTTATTTAGAGGGGAAAATACAGATGGGTCTGAGAGGACAGCTGAATTTCGGTCAGAGCCACTTCTAGGTCTCCCACGAGGCTTTCGAGGACTAGCTTTAACTGTGTATAGAAATTAAACAATGAAGAGTATATATTTAGCTGTGTAGTTCAGGTCTTATCTAAGCTGAATATAATTTAGCACAGGCCATTTTGTACTGAACTCACTGGGACTACTGAGTCAATACTACATCTTAATTGTACTCAATTTTTTTCATCAAATATTTACCTCAAAGAAACTAAGTCAATAACATTCCACCTGAAAAAAAAACATTTCATTACTCCGATACAAAAAGAAAAAAAAAATCGAAGGTTTTCAACTGATTCAGTTGAAAACAGACCTAGAAAACAGAAATTCCCAATCCTCAGATGAGCAAGTTTTTTTTTTCCTTTTCTAAAATTAAAAAAAATAAATAAATATTTTGTTTTTAAAAATCTGTACCTCATTATCCAGCTCACCAAGAGCGACACTTAAGAGCATGTTTCCAAAGCTGAGAGCAGGAGCACTCAGGAGGCTGAGACAGGCCAACAAGTCTGAGGTCAGCCTGGGCTATATGTGAGTTGCAGATCAGCCTCAAAGTACACAGAAAGACCTTGTCTCAAAGAAAAAGAAAAAGAAAGAAAGAAAGAAAAACAAAACAAAACAAAAATCCAAAATGACCTCAATTCAACCAAGACGATAACAACAAACATTCTAACTTTTCAATTTATAATTATGTCTATGAATAAATTTAAACACCAAGATCAACTTTCAAGGGAAAAGGTGGCTTCCTGGGCAGCTCAGCAGCCTGCATTTTTAATCTGTTCTGGCAAAGCAAACAAAAGTTTTACTTTGGAGAAAAATGCCCATTCATGAGACATCAGTGCAATCACTGCCATGAAGCACAGGAACTTATCAATGCAGTGGCCCGTGTGTGCTCATTAATCTACCCTTTTCTAGGAATTCTTTAACTAGTTAGTCCCAAAAAGATCTAAACTTAACTGATATCAAAGTCAAATCAACAATTTATTAAGACAGATCTCTGCTATCCAAGTAAGAGGAAACAGCTATGTGTGATGGAACATGCCTGTAACCCCAGCACTAGGAAGACAGAGGCAGGAGACTACCCATCCACTCTAGTCATCTTGGTCTGCCTATTGGGTTCCAGCCAGAGCCACATACGGAGATCTTGTTACAAACAGGAATTTCCCAAATGATCAACTCGCTACTACTGTTTCTAACACCTAGCATAACCTGTACTCAAAAGCATTAAGAACCGGCTCTGGCAATCAGGCATGATGCCTCACGCTTGTAATCCCAGAACTTGTGAAGCAAGGAAAAATGATCATCTCAAGTTCTACAAAGTAAGACTCTGCCACCAAAAACAAACACACAAACAAACAAACAAACAGCCCATGGTCTTCTTTTCCTCTCTTTTAGCCTCTCAGTGTTACATAGCACAACCTTCTTCTGAGACCAAAACCTCCCTTACTAGGCCTCAAAAGAGATTTCTGCCACTATGAACACTTGTGTGATGGAGCTGCTTTCCAATGCAGAAATCAACGAAGTCTGCTGGTTGCACTTCCTAAAATAAATACAAATGCATTCCTTCACTTCATAACTTAGGAGACCTCCCATAATAGAGTTTACAAAACAATTCTCAATATATACTAATTATAACCAAAGTAATGGACTGTAAGAGAGCAGATAATAATTCATTTAAGTAATACATATCTAAGTGCTTTGAAACAACAAGCACAACATTCAAGGTAAATTGATGCCAAACAAACAAACAAACAACAAAACTCACTAGAAAACCACTATGAAAGCTGTGACTTCACCAAGAGTACAGACCCGATTTCTTAACACTGTGAAGCTTGACAGAGCTGCCCAGAGGATTTTAGCAATTCTGAAAACAACTTCCATATTATTTGTTAAAAGAAGCTGTAACAGACAAGTAGAAAAAAAACAGCAGAGAAGGGTCCTAACTCAGCTGCTAACTTCTTACACTCAAAGCCACATACTGGCTCACGTCATGTTTTGTTCTGATTTTTATCAACTGTAAATGAAGAGTTAAGAGTAGAAGATTCCTAAAGTCCTTTTTCTGTATAATGATTTAAGATTCTGTCCACTGCTACTGTCTAAAAAACAGGTCCAAAGACACTGGTACCAGTAACTATATATCAATACCATCACTGGGCAAACCAAGTCGTCAGCTTGGGTTTAATTAGATTACCATTATAATATATTACTCTTAAGTAAGAACCAAATGTCAGCAACTGTCACAAATTAAACTGAGTCCTAAGAACATCTAAAAACAGAATATTTCACTAGTCTGTTTATCTACATAAACAAAACCATATGAGAAGTTCCCATACTGAAAAACTGAGGAATGTATTTTCCATCAAAAGAACCTCAAGTCTTTCCTCCAACTCAATTATCCAAGCTATGAAGGTGAAGTCCACTGACCATCTGAGGAAACTGCCTGCAGGTCTAGAATTTCTTAAGAACATTGATAAACAGTGCTAATAAATGGAAACATCCACATAATTTTCAGTTTCTTTATTTGAGTACAGCCTTTTTAGGGTTAGGTTAAATGGTGTTATATAGTGACAACATGTTGTTTCTGGTTCAACAGTACACTAAATTTTTTCTACAAAAAAAAAAAAATAAGAGCCAAAATTTCCCCCACAAACATAAATGCTACCACAGAATAGAAAACGATAAATTTGACCAGGTTTCCCAAAATCCTTCTGTGGAAACCTACCTCCCATGCCCAAGCATTACCCAGAAAAACACAGTGAAAAGCTAACAAGTGCAGTCAACAGAATCCATCCCAGCCAGTCTAGTTCATAAGTTGCTTCTTAGCCCCAGGACTGCAGATCACCCTTTGCTTGCAATAATGCAAACTGCAGCCATACTCCCCTATAAGAATGCAGATCTATGACATATGCTCATTGGCCATACCTGAGGGAGACCTCGTAGGGCTTCGCACTCTGACTTCTTCATCTGAGCCAAAACCTAAGAACTGCTCATCCTACAACAAAGAAAAATTATTTTAAAATCAGAAGCAAAATATATATGTGACTAAATCCCCAAGAAGTGCTCAGATGAAACAAATGCATTGGCAAATTAGCCTGTACATGGTAATCATCATTATCCAAATAGATTCTATAAGTAACTAATTTGTAAATCACAGAACCAGACATAGAGTTGCATTACACACAATAGCTGTGTAATAACTGGACAATGCATTGAAAGTTTATCTTTGGTGAACAGTAGATAAGGGATACTTCTAAATTTCACACTATTTATACAGCCCCAAACCATTAAAGGATAACTTTAATACAAATAAGCAAAATATTATGTTAAAAATACATACCAAACATAAAACAAGTACTTATATTTCCAAACATGTAAGGAATAATAAAAACCATATGCCAATCTCTTGCCTGCTAAATATTATAGAGACTGTAAGGCCCTAACTCAGTTCCTTAACTCAGGAGCTGTTATTCAGATGTGATTTCTATAGATCTGAGATCAGAGAATTTTGACCTGCATTTTATGGTACCACCTTAAAATGCCCTGGGATAAGAGACGTAATGGTGGGCAGCAGTGCTGGTGACAGGGATCACAAACTAGCCACACAAAGCCACTCAGGGAACAACAGGGAAACATCTTATTTCCAATTCTGCTTGGCAAAGACAAAAGCAAAAAACTTTCCTTAACCTCTCTAACTTTTAACCTGCCCTTAAAAAAATATTAAGAACCATTTAGCCTATTTTAAACAAGTTCTCAAGAAAAAGTCTACTGAAACATACTGATTAACACAAGTTTACTGATTCAGAAAAGGTTCTTTCTAGAAAGATGGGGGGGGGGCGGACACGACTATTTCAGAGTCTAGAAACAAACCACACAAACAACAGTACTACGAGATAAAGCATAGACTTGCTGGAGTCTGGTAAATCTCCAACTGTGTCCCAACAGTTCAAGTCCCCAGACTTTCCTCCTGTGGACAGTGCCAGCGAACAACACGGGCACACCAATCCTGAAGAGCTTTTCCTCCACTTACAACTAGAGCCAGGCTTTAATGAGGTCTTCAACCACTTATCACGCAGGAAAATATAAACAAGCAAACCTTTCAGCCAAACCAGCAGTTCAACTCTTAAACTTAAAAGGCTTTTAGGCATCAATTTTTTTTTTCTCCAAGACTGAGGTGACAGCTATCCCAGCTTTTAACAGCGCTGGCCGTTCTTCTAGAGGACTTGGGTTTGATTCCTAGCACCCACATGGTGTCTCCATAACCACCGTAACTCTAGTTCCAGGAGAGCTGATGGTCTCCTTGGCCTCTCCGGCAATACATAGTACAAGAACATAAGCACAGGCAAAATATCTATATTCACAAAATAAAGAAGTATTTAAGAAAAAGATGAAACTGAGCGGTGGTGGCGCAGGCCTTTGCTCCCACCACGCAGCACCCAGGGACAGGAGGATCTCTTTGAGTCAAGGCCAGATCTGCTAGCAAGTTCCAGAACTGCTAGCACTACACAGAGAAACCCTGTCAGAAGGACAAAAGATGAAATTCTCTTCAGAAATGTATTTTTCAAAAAGTATTATAATTCCAATAAAGTATTCAGTATGTGTTTCTTAAAACACATTAACTAGAGTCCCTTTTTTCATACTTTCTTTTATCACTATGTTAAAAGCAATTTAAAATTTTTCTTAGTTTAAAATAAACTTTTATTGTGAACATTATTTGTAAGAAAAACTCTACGTATTTATTTTAAAATAAAACAAGCCAAATAGGGCCTCAGGTGTTAAGAGCACTTGTTGCTCTTAAAAGAACTGAGGTTCTGGTTCAATTCCTAGCACCCACATGGTGATTCACAACTATCCTTAACGCTAGTTCCAGGGGACCCAATACCCTCTTCTGCCCACAGGGGCACTGCATGCGTGTGGTGCACAGACATACATGCTAAACATCCACACACAAAACAGTAAGGTTTTGAGAAGCCAAATATATTTCTGTGGATCTTCAAACTTGATGGCTCGGTATCAAAAAAGTTACCCAAAACCACACAGGCCCAATCAATATAAAAATCTCTCCTCTAAAAGGGGAAGGAACATCAGGGTCTTAATGTCATAGCCCAGGCTACTCTCAAAGGTGCTTATCCTCTGCCTCCCTACACCCCATTATGGGATTACAAGCATTTGCCATCAAACCCAGTTTAATCCATTTGTTGTTGTTATTCAAGACAGGGTTTCTCTGTGTAGCCCTAGAGGTACTGTGAAACATCCTGGAACTCCCTCTGTAGCTTGCCCTGAACTCAAGTCTGCCTGCCTCTGCCTCCTGAGTGCTGGGAATAAAGGCATGTACTGCGACCACCAGCTTAATCCAAAATTTTAAATGAGAAGTCCATACTGTTTCACTTTTAATATATTCTTTGGGCAGATTCAGTTATTTTGTTTTTCAGTATTGGGGACTGATTCTAGAGCCTTAGATGAAAACTCTGCCACTTAGCTACATGCCCTGTTCAGAAGTAAAGAATTAAACAGTAGCTTAAAAGAAAAAACAAAAAACAAGTAAGTAAGATAGGCAATGGTAAATTATTTCAAACAAGGGAGTGAGGAAACTAACTTAAAAAAGAAAATCACAAAATCTCAGAAGTTTTAGATGGGGCCAGACCACATTTCCTGGTCTGGGACACCAGCAGGGCCAAGCTGGCACTCAGTTCTGCTATTCTCAGGCTATCCTAGACAAGTCACTTTCTCTCTCCATTTCTTTCTTTACTGGAACACTATGAACAGGGAAGAAAACTATTTATATAAAATCACTTAAAAAACTAAAAAGCAACATGCACAATCCTATCACTTTTATTAGGGTTGTAGCTGAAGAAACAAATTCTGGGAGCCAAATGACATACCCAAGATCACAAACATAACAGGCAACAAACAAGTAGCCCACGTTTAAAGTGAGTGCAGTTAGTTCCTCCTGGCTGTAATCACTCTCATACCACAATAGCTAAATTGAATCAATAAGTAACTGAAGGCTTCAAATACAGCACCTGTAGTACAAAACTTTCTCTTCTAGATTCTCAGATTCTTCAAGCTTCTGGTCAATTTCCCCTTTTTCTATATCACCCTCACCCAACAACCCACTAATCCATGTTATTTCATAGTATCTGGATATTGTCAAATACATTCCAGGCGACCACACCACTAACAGCATGAGTCTTATGCTTCCAGTGAAAACAAACAGTGCAAGCAGCAATGCGTGAAATAATAGGTGAGATGTTTACAAGTTTTAAAAGAAACCAGATAAACAGCATCGTGTTCATTAACAGCACACCTTAGTGGGTTACCATCTGCACTGCAAACATTTACAGAATGTTAACTATAGAATCCTAATTGTAGCTGGGCATGGTGTGAAGCACACCTTTAATCCCAGAAACAGAGGCAGGCAGATCCCTGTGAGTTTGAGGCCAGGCTGGTCTACAAAAGTAAGTCCAAGACAGCCAAGGATACAGAAAGAAAACCTGTCTTGAAGAAACAAACAAAAAACCCAAAACACACATACACACAAACCAACCAACCAAACAAAAAAATAATCCTAACTGTAAAGTCCTATAAAACCGTAAGAGTAGCACTGAGCTGTCAAGTAGTCATTCAACTATCAATATTTAGAGTTTTTTCAAATATTTTCTAAAGTGATAGGAAGTATTTGTTTTTGTTCTGATCTCTGAATAAAATCTGAATAAGAAAAGAGTGAGTAGTCAAAAGAACTTTACTGCTGGCATGGTGGCATAAGCCTACGCACGGTAGCACATATCTTTAATCCCAGCGCTTAGGAGGCTGAGATCCTCTATCGCTGAGGCCAGCCTGGTCTACATAGTGAGTTCCAGGATAGCCAGTGCTACGTAGTGAGGCCCCTTCCCCCAAAGGCTATATTTCAACCCAAGAACATTTTTTGTACTGATTTCTAAACTATGCTTTAAAGTAAAAGCTTATTCTTCAAAGATCCAGATGACCTGCTGAAAGTAAAAGTTGCCATTGTTATGTCAAAGGGCTCTAGTCTTCCAACTCTGAACTTCAAATTCTATCCTAAGAATCCTAAATAAACACATAAAACAAAACAAAACAAACAAACAAACAAAAAAACAGCCAAACACCTACTGGAAGCCAAGCTGAAATCCCCTAAGAGAGTGCTACAGAAAAAGTCTTCCCCACCACACACTGCACAACCACCCCAATTAGCTTCTCTTCTGGGTCCACTGCTCGCTTTAGTCAGGTACCAGTTCAGGACAATGTAGCTTCCAATAGGTCCAGACTTGCTCATAAACCAAAAGACCAAGGCAATGCACTCACAGATACCAGCGAGTGCGCGCGCGCACACACACACACACACACACACACACTCTCGAGCAGCATAAGCCCAGCTGAAGAGAGTGTGCAGGAGACATTGTGTTGCACACAGGCAAGGAGTCCTAGACCCACTTAGTAAACATAATTTTCTTTTCCTACTTCTTTTCTTTATGTTTTGTTTTGAGACAAGGTCTCACTATGTAGACCAGGCTGGTCTCAAACTCAGATCCTTCTGCCTCTGCCTCTTGAGTGCTGGGACTAAAGATGTATGCCACCATGCCCAGCCCAACACCAACACCTCTTCCTTCATCATGGCCTTCTCTGAGGAGCACAGCAATCCTAAACAAAGTATAGGCAAAAGTTGGAATGCCTGGCCCTTGCAGTCAGGAATGTTCTTTCTTCAAGGCTGGGCTGCTAAGATTCAACATTTCTTTCAACTCCAAGATAGAACAACACTCTAGCCAAGATGAATTCTATAAATACTGTTAAATTGTATTTAGAGTACTACTTAATTTATGGTAAATTAAGCTATCCAATGTTACCCCTAAGTGAAATATAATTATAAAAATAATTAACATAGAATTTACTTCTCCTAGCCATAAATCTAGGGCAACTAGCTGGCTGGGAACTTCCAAATTACTATTAAACTCTCTGGCTCATAAATATCTTAGCATTTAAGATTTTTATTTGCTGGGCATAGTGGCAAATGTCTTTAATCCCAGCACCCAAAATGCAGAGATAAGTAAATTTCACTGAGTTTTGTAGTGGTATTTGTTAAGTACTAAGAATACTCTTCCCACAAGAGAATTGAAGCCCAAAATAATATTACAGATAATAATATTACATGTAAAACTTAGTAAAGGCATTTAGAAAAATACATGAATGTCTGTGCTTCACAGAATATGTAAGACCAGGAAAACTTTTCAAACAAAGTAGTATTTCATTTCCTGGGTCTTTTAAAATCATTCACACATACATGCTCCAGCCAGAGGCTGTGCTCCAGATGAAAAATACACAATTCCTGCTTCCAAGAAGTACCTAAGGGGGAAGATGAGCAGGTGCAACCCAGCTTGCCCTCCAAAAAAAAAAAAAAAAATCAAAGTTTTGTTAAAATGTTACCGAGGGAAAAAAAATTGCATAACTCATATTCCAGAACAAAAAATGTGCTTACATCTGGGACTATAGCCCACTCTCCCTCTTACATTAGTTCTGGGAGGAAAATCCTCAGATTTCAGAATTCTCCCAAAGCACTCTCAGCCCATGACATATAACAAGCCCTCAACAGGGCTGGACCAGAGACAAGATCTTCCGCAGCCATCAGGCATGACACAGTTCCTAGTATAGGAACAGCCTGATGAAAGGTCAACATTAAGAGACTTAATAATTTCCTCTTCCTATATCCAGCTAAAATGGTTGGCTGTCTGTGTCATTCTTAATGCTTTCCAAATCACTACAGTCTGGGAAGGAAAAATCACGCCACCAAAGCCACATTGAAAACCTCTCTACTGGGATAGGGATAGAGCTCTCTCAGGCGGGAAGGTAACTGCCTAGCAAGTGTGACCCCTAGCACCACATAAAACCAAGTGTGATTACACACCTCTGTAACCTATCCTGGCACTTGGAAGTGGGATAGGAGGATCAGAAGTTCAAGGTCACCGTCATCTACTCTACAGAAGACTCTCAGTCTCCAACAAACGAACCAGTAAGCCTCACAAACAAGCCAAACACTGCTAGCACCACTCAAAACACCTAAGTTATGAAATCAGCCTAGCCATCATCAGCATCATTACAATACATCTCTACTGAACAGGCCCCATTAGCCTGGCCTGAGATGAACAGGACCTACCATGACTCTCTGTTCCTGTCCCTTCCTGGGCACCTCACTTTATTAAGTACGTGCTCTGCAACCCACACATGCCCTTTAGCAGACCATATCTCAGCACTCCGTCTCTAAAACATCTGGGAACTCAAATTCCTCCAATTACAAAATCAACTTTCACTGAATCAATGGAAAAAAAAAAAAACATCAATGAATATAGTATTGAAATCACTCCTCAGAGCTGGGGAAATGGCTTGGAGATTAATGCTCTTCCAGAAGACCTGAGTTCAATTCCCACATCAAGGCAGTTCGCAACTACCTGCGACTCCAGCTTTCAGGGGGATGGATGCTGCTAGAGCACCCACACTTATATGCACATAATTAAAAAAAATAAAAAGTTTACGAATCACTCGTGAGGGGCTAGAGATGGCTCAGAGGTTAACAGTGCTTACTCCTCTTCCAGAAAGCCAGAGTTCGGCTCCCAGCACCCACGCTACGCAGTTCACAACTACTTGTAATAAAATCTTAAGAGAGAAAAAAAAAAGGCTGTGGTGGTGCATGCCTTTAGTCCCAGCACTCAGGACACAGAGGCAGGCGGATCTCTGTGAGTCCGAGACTTCCCTGGTCTACAAAGGAAGTCCAGGACAGCCAGGGCTGCACAGAAACTCTGTCTTGAAAAACCAGAAAAACAAAACAAAACAAAAACCTTAAAAAAAAAAATCAATTCTGATACACTCATTTTTGTGAAATAATTTTTTTCAGGTGTCTAAACTGGCACCGTTACACACGGTTCATTCTGATGAGGAGGCCACAAGAGAACCAAGAGACTAAAACGCCCAGGGGAGCAGCTGTGTGTCTTGGCAGCTATACTTTAAAAGAGTAACACCTCCCCTGTGGGAATTTATTCCTGTTAGCTATCACTTCTGTTGGCATAATTCCCTTTGAGTCTCCTGCTACTTGCTATAAAATACCAAGGTTTTACGTTGTATTTTAAAGACTCATACCCATAATTACTAGTATTTAATTAGATGGGATTTTTCTTTTCCCTAGACGGGGCCTTTGCTATGTAACCCAGATTGGCCACACACTCATGATCCTTCTGCCTCAGCTTCCAGAGTGCTAGGATTACAGGTGTGTGCCACCATGCCTGGCTAATAGAAAGTGTTTTTGTTTTGTTTTTAATGTGTTTACTGGGGTGATGAGATGGCTTAGCAGGTAAAGGTATTTACTGCCAAGCTTGACGGCCTCAGTTTGATCCCCAGGACTCACACGTGAAATGAGAGAACTGACCTGAAAGCTGTCTTCTGATCTTCATGAATACACATACAAGCAATAAATGGTGTTTGTTTGTTTGTTTGTTTGTTTGTTTTAAAAAAAGGATCCTCAGGGACCAGGGACTGAGGACTGTATAGCTCAGTGGTAGAGCATATGCATGCTTAGCATACACCATGCTCTGGGTTTAATCCCCAACATACACAAACAAATAAGATCATATATATACACACATATATATGGATATATATGCATAGGGACTAAGTTATGCTATAATGAGGCATCAGTTTACAGCTGTTGGAGAGGGTATGACGAAGGGCAAGTGTTGGTAAGGACGAAAGAAAAGTGAGCGTCTGTGCACAGCAGGTAGGAGTGTAAACTGGAACAGCTTTTTTCTTTCTTTCTAGTATGGCTATTCTTCAAAGAACTAAGAACTTAACCATGAACCCTACCGTCCTAGATGGACTACACAGCAAAGGAGCCAAGGTGACATACTGAACAAGTGTGTGCACTTCAGGCCCATGTCAGCTCTAGTCACAGCAGTGGATGATTAGGGCGCATATCCACCACTCTGCCTTTAAAACGTGGGCAGTCTGGCCACTCTCAACGAGACAGAGTAAGCCAGACAGAGAAATTTAAGTACTCTGAGAGCTTGCTTACATGTGGCATCTAAAGGGAGAGCAGAAGAGTAGGATTAGAAGCCGAGAGAGAGGAGAAACGGGAAAAGGTTGACAAGAGGCATACAAGATTTCATTTCTAAAGGAAGAATGAGTTCTAATGATCTACAGTACTGAAAGTTAGCCACAAGTGATAATGGAGGATCTATTTAAAACTTGCCAAATAGGGGCCAAAGGGGGCTGGAGAGATGGTGCAGCAGCTAAGAGCACCGGCTGCTCTTGAAAAGGACCCAAGTTCAATTCTCAGCACCCATATGGCAGCTAACAACCATCTGTAACTACAGTTCCAGAAGATCTGACAACCCTCTTCTGGCCTACACAGGCACCAGCCATATATGTGGTACACATAAATACATGTAGGCAAAACACCCACACACATAAAAGAAAAATAATTAAAATTAAAATATAAAAGGTGTTTTTAAAAAGCATAGTATTTAACATGGACACAACAGAAGTTGAGGAAGTGATAAACACATTCTCTAGCTTGATGAAATCTGTCAGGCACATGCATTTGTAATCCCAGTGCGAGCGAAGTAGAGACAGAAGATTCCTTGCAGCTGGCTCACTGGCCAGTCAGGCCAGCCCAATTGATGAGTTTCAGGCCAATGAGAGACCTGTCTCAAAGGAGGTATATGTTTATGATAATGACATTTTAGCGGGCTAAGATGGACTGTAGTAGGGTGCTTACTGGCATAGATAAGGCACAAGGTCCTGGACTCAATGCCCAGAACTGCCAAGAAAGAGCATCAAGATGTCTGGTGTAAAGGCCTATGTTTGTAATTCCAATACTCAGAAGGCAGCTGTAGGAGGGTCACAAGTTCAAGGCCAGCCTGGTCTACACAATGAGACCACATCTCACAAAACCTCAAATAAATAAATAAATAAATAAATAAATAAATAGATGCAGGTTGGGAAACAAACTAAACCAATTCGTGAAGAAATGGCTCGGAGGTTGCACTTGCTGTTCTTGCAGAGGCTGGGGTTCAGTTCCCAGCACCCACATCAAGACTTATAACTGTCTATCGTTCCAGTTGTAGAGGAGCCGACATACTCTTCTGGCCTTTGTGGGCTCCTGCACACATGTAACACACACAAACTCACTCAGGTGCACGCACAAACGCACACAGACACACACATCTTCAAAAATCTACATATAGGTAAAGGGATGAGCAGAGACAGAAGACATCTTCAAGCAAGGTATGGAGTGGTGTTACAGGTCTTAAATCCCAGCTTTTGGAAGGCTGAACAGGCACCTACCTTGAAACCAGCCTCTGCAGCTATGCAGTGAGACCCTGCAGCAAGAAGGAAAAGGGGAACAAGAGAGAAAAGGGGAACGAGCTAAGCACAGTGACAGAATACAACACATGAGGACACTGCTGGAGGACTGAATGTGCGGACGCTGCACAAAGGCAGGGTCTATCTAGCCAGGCAAGACAAAGCGTCAGGAAAGCCACTGCACGCACAGGGAGACTAGCTCACCTTTGAATGATAATATAGCTTGAGACTGAGACCAAGTGTGATGTCAGCTGGGCAAATAATATACAAAGGCACAGAGGCACAGCCATTCAGAAACAAAGCCAAAGAGACTGAGGGTGAGGAGGCAGGAATCAGATCATGGAAGGTCTGACAGGCCTTCAAGTGCTTAAAAATTACCTTTTAGCACAAGTGGACCTCACCCTAAAGGCTCTATGGGTCAGTGACTCTCCAGGCAGGGTAGCACACACCTGAAATCCCAACAGTCTGTAATCTCAGCATTTTTGGCAAGCACTCAGAGTTTGAGGCCAGCCTGAGCTACCCAAGGAGACCCTGTCTCAACAAACCAACTAAATAACTAGAACTAGAAAGAAATATAAATTGTTTTTCCTTCCTCTATCTGTCTAGAACTTTATATTAAAACACTAATGAAAGAAGCCATATCAGCATCCCTGTGTTTAAATAAACCAACAGGAAAGGGCTCTATCATTTCAACTATTTTGTTCCACATAAGCCTATGAGTGACATTCAGGCTGCATGTACATGTATGTAAACTGTACAGAAATGCTTTCTGGACATAATTACACTTTTAGAGACTCCGGTGGTTTAAATAAGAATGGTTCCCATTGGCTCACATACTTGAATGCTTAATCATCAGGAAGCAGCATTTTCTGAGCAGATTAGAAGGACAAGGCGGTGTGGCCTTCAGAAAATTAGAAGGACTAGGAGGTGTGGCCTTGTTAGAGTGAGTGTGTCACTGGGGGTGCACTTGAGATTTTAAAAGCCCACGCCAGCCCAGTACCTCTCTTTCTTGGCAAATCATATCACAATGGAGCTCTCAGCTACTGGTCCAGTGCCTGGAGTGCTGACATACTCTCACCACACTCCTCACCACAATAATGGAGTGAGTCTCTGAAACTGTAAGCAAGCCCCATTTAAATGTTTTCTTTTCTAAGAGTTGCCTTGGCCAAGGTGTCTCTTCACAGCAACAGAACGTGACTAAGGCAGAGACAAAGTGGTAAATAAGCTGCCCACCTTCTGTGAAAGGCCTTCCACCTGTCCATTCTATCTTGTATTATTATTTTATTTATCATGGGTTTTGTTTGTTTTGTTTGTCAGGACAGAGTTTCTTTATCAGCCTTGGCTGTCCTGGACTTGCTTTGTAGACCAGGCTGGCCTCGAACTCACAGAAATCTACCTGCCTCTGCCTCCTCAGTGCTAGGATTACAGGCATGTACCACACCACCCAGACTCTGGTGTTTTTGTTTTGAAATCTCATGTAGCCCAGGTTTGGGTTAAGGGTGTGTATAACATATATGTTCTCTGAGATTGCTTATAGAGCCGGAGATAGTAACTACAGTGGCAAAGGGGGTTGAGCAAAATGGACAAATTCTACAAACATCTTATAGTATTTATTTTTATTTTACTTTAAATATTTTTTAATGTATGTGTCTGAGGGATGCCCACAGAGGCCAGAAGAGGGCATCAGATGCCCGAGAGCTAGAGTTGCAGGCCCTGTGAGCCATCAGACATGGTTACTGGGTCAGAACTCTTGAGCAGTATGTGCTCCTGAACACTGAGTCTCTCTCCAGCCCTGACATTTGGTTCTGACATGGAGGATAACGGAGGAGAAAGGACTGCAGGTGCCTGGCTTAGGCCGACGGGTTTGTGGGGATAGTCACTAAGGTGGGGATTACAGAACAAAGACAGACTTTCAAGAATAGGAAGCAAGAACACCTTCGATGTCTGAATTAGAAATGTCTTTCTGTTTTCCACTGGAAAATATGACTGGGAGAAAACACATCTGCTTAAACTGTATTAAGATCAACCTGCCTGGAAGAGAACATAGAGGAAAAAAAAAAATGGCTGTTAGACAAGAGTCCCAAGGAAATGCACAACAAGCTTTGCATGGGAGAAGAAAAACCGAGGAGATGAGATACTCAGAGAAGGCACTTATGAAGGAGTGGTCAGGTCAGCTGAGACTCATCTTGTACAGTGGGCTATCAAAACTGGAGGTCACTGACATCTCTGCAGTGTCATAGACAGGAGGAGGAGGCAAGCTATGCTGTGGAAGAAGGAATGGTGCTGGAGGCTCACTGACAGATTGCTTGCCTGGCATGCTGGAGGCTCAATTTGATTCCCAGCAACAGACCACATATATCCAGTAGGAAAATGGAAATGAATGTAGGTTACTTTTGAAAAAAATTTAGTTAAGTCAGGAAAGAGAGATAAGGAACAAGAAAAGGAAAGGACAGCTTGGGGCACAATTTTTGAGATTGACTAGAGTTTGTTCACTAATGGGGAACCTAACAGGGAAGAAATAACTGAAAATCCTAAAAATCAAAGAGGTAGTAAGTGGGAAAAGGATGAGGTGGGGGTGGGGCAGCAGCAGGAGGCAATGAACACAAGGCACAATGGAGGGGATTGGAGAAAGGGAAAGGGAGGGTAAGCATGGATTTAGCTGCAGAACGGTTTACAGGCAAGATCGGGTTAGAAATTCCTCTGAAGCACACGCAAGTGTATTTCTATAACTACCTATACCATGTATGTATTTCTATAACTACCTATACCATGATAAACAACAAGTTTCTTCAGATTCTCAACAAAGTTCACAACCACTATGCTTGTAAAAGTTTGGCTCTGGCAGGACACACTCGCACATGGCTGGAAGAAGCATTCCTGACTATACATCGAGGTCAAGAACATCCCGGGCTAAAAGAGCATGCAGCTCTGAGAGAAACAAATTATGAAAATGACAACAGGCCACAGCTTACTCAGAATAATGAGAGAAAGAGAAAACCAGATGAAGGAATTAACAGAAAGGAGCTAGGCTGGATAAGAGTAGGCCCAGCAGGATAGAGTTGAGGGACATATGCACAAGACAAAAATGAAAGCAAAGGCAAAAACCTGGCACAGAAAGGAGCAGGCACTGCCACTGGCACTGACACTACCTGATGAACTACAAGTAGGAGGAGACTGACAAAGAAGAGCAGCCGGCAGCCATAGCTCAGATGTGATCAGCATCCACTCACTCGTAAGTGGTTACTGAGAACCGCCAGGAACTGTTCAACCCTGAAGATACACAGATGCTGTTCCAGTTTGTTTCTCTTTGCTCTGATAAAACAATCTGGGGAAGAAAGAGTTTACCTGGGTTACAGGTCAGTCCTCCATCAAGAGAAGCTGGGGAGAGAACTGAGGCACAGACCATGAAGGGTGCTTCTTCCGGTCTTACTCAGCTACTTTTCCTATGCAGCCCAGGACTACCTGCCTAGGGCACAGAGCCCACAGTGGTCTAGGCCATCCTACATCATTTAGCAATTATAGATCATGCCTACACGTCAGTCTGAAAGAAGTGCTTCTTCAATTGAGGTTTCCTTTTTCCAGGTGACTAGTTTGTGTCAAGTTGCCAAATACTAACTAGTACAAATGGGGAATGTCCTAGTTTGCTTCCTATTGCTGTAATAAACACCTAAAGTAAAAGCAACCTGGAGGGAAAGGGCTCATTTGGCGTCCATTACCCTCCCCACCACAGTCCATCAATGTGGGAAGTCACAGCACGAACTCAAGCAGGGCAGTCAGGAACTACAGAGGAAAGCTGCTTAGTGGCTTGCTCTCCAGGCTCATTCAGCTACCTTTACTACACCTCCCAGGACTACCAGCCCAGGGACGGTAATGGTACCCACATCAATCAATCAACTCAATCAATAAAATGCTTCCATAGACTTGCCTACAGGCCAGTCTGATGAAGGTATTTTTCTCAGTTAAAGTTCCCTCTTCCCAGATGACCTAGCTTTTGTCAGGTTGGGGGGGGGAGGGCAGACAACAACAAAAACCCCAACTAACTAGCAACATGGAAGTAACAAAACCCTGCCCCATAAGCACCTATCTAGTGGGTAGAGACAGAAAATAAACACGAACAAGAAATGGACAGGAAAGAGTGACATGCCAGCTGTGAGGTAAGCCACTGAGAAACCAGGAAAAGGCATCTCTGAGGTAGCAATTCACCAAGGGCTGGGAAAACCAAGAGCTACTTCTGTTTGTCCCATGACTTCAGATTAAAATATTTGAGAGATAGCTCAGCTATTAAGATCACTTGCTGCTCCTGCACAGGACCAGGCCTGGTTCCCAGCACCCACACAGTACCTCACAACCATCTATAACTCCAGCTCCAAAAGATCCAATGCACTCATCTGACCTGAGCGCAGCAGGCATACATGTGGCACAAACACTCACACATAAAACAAACTCAAGACTGAGGTGTCTTATGCCACTTTTAAATGGCTTGAAAGCCTAAAACAGTATTTCTCACCCATAAAAATTATATGGGGGCTAACTAGGTGCTTCAGAGGATGAAGACTTGTTGCCAAGCCTACAAGCCTGAGTTTGATCCCTGGGACCCACATACAAAGAGAGAACCAACTCTGGCCAAGCTATCCTCTGACTTCCACATGTATGCTCGAACCTAACAGATAAATAAATTTAAAATTAGAGATCGGGCACAGTGATGCACACCTTTAATCCCAGCACTCAGGAGGCAGAGGCAGGTGGATTTCTGTGAGCTGAAGGCAAATCTGGTCTACAAATGGAGTTCCAGGACAGCCAGGGCTGTTACACAGCAAAACCTTATCTCAAAAAAGAAAAAAACAAAAACCAACCAACAAACAAAATAAACAAAAAGTAAAATTATATCAGTGAGACTGTCTCAAAAAAGAAATATATATATATATATATATATATATATATATATATATATATACACACACACACACACATACATGAAATGAGGTTGGGGAGGTTGAGGATGGTTCAGTGGACAAGCACAAGGACTTGAGTTCAAATCCCGGACACCTACATAAAAGCCAGGAATGGCACTATGCATCCCACAATGCTAGTGGGAATAGAGACAAGCAGATTCCAGGGAGGTTTGATGTCTAGTCAGTCTGAAGAGAAAACAAACTCCAGGTTTAGTAAAAGTCCCCCTCTTAAAAAAATATGGTGAAATGTGGTAGAGGAAAATATTGGAAGTTGGTCTCCAACCTCCACATATGCACACATCATACAAATACACAAAAGAAAAAACACGTTATATTAATTATTTTGAGGCTTATTTGCTTTTTGGGTCAGGGCCTCAATATAAATCCCTGGCAATCCTCCTGCCTCATCTGACTGTTTTGTTTTGTTGAGAGACAAGGTCTCACTCTGTAGCCCTATGCTGACCTGGAACTATCTAGCCTAGGTGGTCTCAAACTCACAATACTCTTTGTGCCTCAGCCTCCTGAGTGCTGGAATTACAGGTGTGAACAACCAATAAATAAACTTTCATTGGTGCCCAGCACCTCATTCATTGACAATTCTCTACAGTCCCTACTCCATAACAGAGAGCATCTGGCATCTGCAGAGACAAACTTGCTGAATGGACCTAAATGAGGAAAATCCAAACATAAAGGCCTAGATGGCGTGAGAGCCCAACAACAAGCACAAAAGTCTAGAGACAGCAACAAGCATCATGTGTGGCAGCCAGAGTGGCTCTGTGACAGAATGAATGAGAAGAGGTCTAGAAGGAACTCATGCTGGGCCAGAGGCCATCTTGCCTTGGGCTGTAGTTGAAGAATTGCAGTTTATTCTAGCAGTGGTGGCACATACTGCTAGATTTAACAGGAATAAACAATATTTCTGATACTGATACATTTTATTCCTGTTAAAATACTGATACATGGGAAGAACAAACTCTGCAAAGGAAGAGTACAAGAAAAGGTAGTCCAGGCAAGAGACTACAGGGGTATGTCTGGGCTGTAGGTAAAGGAATTAGTGAGAGGAAGCTGGGAGTTAGGGTATGTTTTGGATGTAGTAGAGAGAAAAAAAATCAAGCACACCTCCTATGGAGTTTTAGGCCTGAGCAATTGTCTACTTGGAAATTCAACCCAAAACAGAATGGGAATGGCAAAGGTTTAAAGATGGGGCAGGGGGAATAAAGACTTTTGGGAGATGGTTGGTATGAAATACCTACTGGACTCCAAATACCTAACCATTTCCTTGCCTGTAGGTTAGGAACAGTGGCACCTCACAGAGGGTCATGAAGATTAGGTGAGGAAATATATGTGAGGAGTTACAATATAGCCTGGTCTACAATAAACACTCAGTAAATGTTAGCAAGTTATTATTACTATTATCCAAATAAAAATGTCAAATATGCAGTTGGTTATAAAGTCAGGAACTCCACAAAGTAGCCAGTATTGAAAACTAAATTTTGAGCCAGGCGCAGTGGTACATGCCTGTAATCCCAGTACTTGGGGAGGTAGAGCCATAAGGATCTCTGTGAGTTCAAGGCCAGCCTGGTCTACAAAGTGAGTCTAGGACAGCCAGGGGTAAACCCTGTCCCAAAAACCAAAAATAAACAAACAAACAAACAAACTAACTAACTAACTAACTAAATTTTTCATAGTAGTTTCAGTATATAGACGAAGCCTAGAAAAGACCCCCTGGGGATGGAAGGCAGCAGAAGGTGGACTCCGGGATGTTCCGTTCCTAGGCAGACTCTGCGAAGACAAAGGCCATGCTGAGCGCTGACCACTGAACACTGAACATTAATAGCTGGTGAGTAGTGTGTCAAGGTCCAGGGGAAAAATGAAGGGAGTGATGCTTAGCTGGTTCACAAGCTACAAAAGGGTTTAGACAGACAAGGACTGAGACCCACCTAGCTATTGAGACCCTTGAAGACTTTAATAAAAACTATTTCAGCTGAGCCTTGGGGAAAAACTACTTACCTCCACTGCAGCAGACGACAGCCTAAGTGGTGAGAAAGTGGAGACAGCAATTACAACACTTTAAAGACTGGTCTGTTGTAAAAGGGAGGAAAACTCGGGCAGTAACTGGAGGAGGACATGGGCCACCGGTTTTGTAAAAGGAGGATTGTATTCACACGGATGGTTTTATACTACGATGGGTTGGGAAACTACTTATGCAAGCGAGGGATGATGGCAGGTGTGACACTGCGTAGACAGAAGGGCTGGAGTCCAGGATCCAAGTGGAAAAGATGGCCCAATACAGGAGTGGGCGCTCTGATTAGAGAAAGTGGCATACAAGTACTACCAAGTTCCCTTAAACTGAAAAGAAAACACTATCAAACACTTTGAGGTTAGTTTTAAAATTTCTCTATTTTTATGCCCAGTGTAACATCACCATCAAATACGCACATAAACGGTTGTAATCCCAGTAACTTGGGATACTATGGCAGGAAGATAGGCAGGCCTAGGCAAGTTAGCAAGACTCTGCCTCACAGCAGGGTGTATAGTACATGCTACTAACTACAGTATTTGGAAGGTGGAAGCAGGAGGATCAAGAAGAGCTCAGTCTCTCAGTGTGGTTGGTGGGGCACACCTTTAACCCCAGCACTTGGGAAGTAGAGGCAGGCAGATCTCTGTGAGTTCCAGGCCAGCCTGGGCTACAAGAGACCTTTCTTTAAACAAACAAACAAATAAAAATTCATCCTTTAAAATAAAATAATAATAGTTCAGCAGTTGAGTGTTTATCCAACACATACAAAGCCCTAGGATCCCCAAATTCCCAAGAACTCCTAAGTGACCAAGTGCTAGAATTTCAGCATTTGACAAGCTACTTTTTTTTTTTTTAAGTTCAGGTTAAAATATAACATGAATGTAAGTACTAAAATAATTATAGCACTTTGCAAGATACTTTGGGAATTGATAATTTGAAGGCCAAAGTTCTTTAAACTAATGTTAACAGAACTGTCTTTGAGAATAATCCACTTGCTAGTCTTCACAGTTAAGAGCTTGCTTTAAAAAAGAAAAGAAATATATACAGTGGCCAATTCTCTCTGATGGCCAGTGCATGGGGGGGAGGGGATGACAGTTGACTGTCTGAATGCACCACAGGGAGGAAGAGACTTAAGCCCTTTTACATATGATCTCTGACTGCTGTTGAAAAAAAAAAAAAAAGGTTAACAGGGAAAGGTCACCTGGGATCCTGGGATTAAAGGGTGCAGACTGTAACACACTGTTCTTCAGTAACAATAGGAGGCCATACTTTCAATATACAAAAATGAGCTTTAGTTTTCAAGCTTTTAATTCAGTTGTACCTAGCAACTGTTACATGAGACCCACAAGCACTACATAGCTTAACAGGTGGAAGACAGTGCCCCTCAAACCCATCCATGTCAACATGAGCAAGAAGCAAAGATGCTCCAGGGAGCTAAGCAAATGAGCCAGGTGAATTCTACCCACCCTGCTTCAGAAAGAGAGGAAGTCATAAAATAGCTCGTCTGTCTTAAAAACAAAACAGTGGGATGCAAGCAGCAGCTCAGACAGTAGGCTATTCAGATTCTTGGCAATGACCCAAGTTACTTTATAGAATCATTAAAAGCAAATAATCAAGGCTGAGCATGGTGGCACAGGTCTGTAATACCAGCACCTAGGAGGCAGAAGCAAGAGAATCCAGAGTTCAAAGCCAGCCTCAGTTATACCACAAGTTCAAGGCTACAGGAGACCCTGTCTCAGGAAAACAAATACAATTCCAGCCTCCCCAGTTTTCAAGTCTGAACTGGTTTATCTGTTTGTCAAAGAAAAAACAATAAGCCCACCTACCTAGCACAATATAGAAACTATGTTAGGAACCACAAGCACAGGGCTGTCTTCTCTAACAGGCAACCAGATGTACAGGCTGGAATAGTAAACACTCACTCACTTCATTTTGGACTGGCTCTTTTCATTGTAAGAGGATTTGTTCTCTTACTCCCCACCTTGAAGCAGTTAACTTCATTTTGAGCTATATCCTAATTCAAGTTTAGGATTTTTTTTTCTCCCTTCCTTCCTTTCCTCCCTCTTTCTTTTCTCCTTTCCTTCTGAGATAAAGGTCTTGGGATATAATCCTGGTTGGCCTATTACTCACTAAGTAGCAATTCTCTTGACTCACCCTCCTGAGTGCTGGGACTGCAGGCATGAGCTACCATGCCTGGCTCTCAACTACGTTTTCACCTTAAGATTTCAGTTCTCTCCTAGTTTGTTGTTCTCATCAAGATGCAAAGTCAAGTTTCATCTTTCCTTTTAGGACCATGGGCAACTGACTGACCAATAGCAATTTGAGTATCACTGAGAAAGCCACAACTTCCTTCCCTCTAAAGTAAACAGGGCCATCTCTCCACAAAGAAGCAATGTGAAGAATAACAATATGAACAACCTCATTTAGGACAGACACAGGGCTACCCAATTCTCCATCAATTCATTATTTTTTAGGACATACTGTTCAAATACTGTAGTCAGGGAACTCATGTTCTACTGACAACTGTATCATATTTATAAGTTTGCTATCAAGTTCTGAGAAGCCCACGAGGTAGCATTAAACTACTTTTTTTTAAAGTCCCTGCTATTTAAAAAAAAAAAATTCTTCTGAGAGTAGGAGGCTCTCAAGAAAGACAACAGACCAATGTGGTAGATCTCTGTGAATTCAAGGCCAGCCTGGTCTACAGAGACCAAAACAAAAACAAAACAAGGAGAACAGAAAAAGCAAAAGGGAATTCTGTGTTTCTGTCTTCTCCCCTCCCTGAGTATGGATTACTGTGGTTAGCAACTAAAAACTACAAGTGCAGCATGAGTCTGCTCTCCTCTCTGGTTTCTAATGACAGCCCTTCACTTTGGCTCCACTCACAGCACTCCTGCAGTGAACCAGCTTCTATGAACTGTAGTCGTCCCATAAGAGTAACTGGTTATAAGTGGACATGACTTGATGAAACTTAGAGAATAAACTGATAGTAACTCACTTAAAAGTAGGCATTGATACACAATTCCCAGTTCTAAATTTAAAAATTCTCACAGTTCAACAACCCCAATTAAGGTCCTGACAGTGGGAAAGACGGCTGGTGTGAATATGAACTCTGCCCAGAGTTTTAGTAATCTAGATGAATAATCCCAATTCACAGCTCTCAGTCTGACTGTACAGGAAATGCTTTCTGCAACCTAACATATCTAAAAAGGTTTCATTCTGAGTGATGCAAACCCTCCACAGAGACTCAAAAGCCAAGGGTCAGAGGTTTTTATAAGACTCATTCACATGAAGCAAGCTGACGTTAGACTGGAAGCAACTTGCAAGCATTCCGTTACAACCCTCCATAGGTGGTGGTCCTGGAGCCTTTTTCTTTAATGCACAACCGAAGCTGGGCAAAAAAAAAAAACAAAAAAAAAACAGGCAATTACTTATTTCCCATATGAGGACCACGTCTGCTCCTATTCCTGCTTCTTTTTGATGTCTAGCATTTGTCTCTTAGCTTCACTTTAAAAAGTTTTTATTCTCCTATAAAACCACTACAAAAACCATTATTTCATAAAGACATTTCTCTGGAAGCTTAGTACAAAAATTAATTATTGTCATACATTGACAATCCAAATCAAATACTTCTTGAGGAGCCAGCCAGGTCCTAGGATCCCTTGAGGAATATTAAAAGATATAAGACACAATCCATGTCCTCAAAGAGTTGAGTTTGGCTGTATTTATTGATTTACCGGAAGGGAAGGCAGAGAGAGGTCACTTTATACATATGTAGACAGAACTGCATTCTTAAAATTTACCTCCAGAGAGAATTATTTTGGTAACCTTCTTCTATCACTGTGACAACCATCATTAGCAACAAGTTCTTTTTCAACCCAACCCCACCCCCATTTAGTTTAAACCTTTTTTCTCTTATTCCAGGATCAGTAAAGCTAGAGTTTTTGAAGAATTATGTTCTTAACCCTTCATTCTCTCAACCTTTCCTTACTGATTTCCAATTATACTAACAGCTTGAGTCCCCTAACAACCATCTCCAAGATCTCCTCTTCCTTTTTAAGCTGAGGAACCTAGAAATGGAAACAATATTCAAGTAAGGGGCTGATCAATGCTAAATGCTATCTATGTAAAAGATAATGCCATCTAATCATAATACCTCAGCATCACTTCCAAACCCACACTTAGGACCTTTAAAACTAAGTCCTTTATGGGAGGCTGAGGCAGATGGATCCCTGAGTTTGAAGTCAACCTGGTCTACACAGGGACTCAGACACCAGTGGATAGGGGTGGGAAGAGAAAGAACTTCAATACAAGGTGGAGACCTAGAGTGAACTCAGAGGCTGAAACACATTAAGAGTTTGAATCTTAACTCTGCTACCCCCTAGGCACATGACTGAAGGAAAGCTATTGCCTGGACGTATAAAAGATGGCATGTAGTGTTTCAGTAGGCATTTCCTTTCTATAAAAAGTCTGGCTATATTTACTCTGTATGTATGTATGATCTGTGTGCATAAGTACAGGCGTGTGTGTCTGTGTATGTCAGAGTATACATACGGAGGTCAGAAGGCAACTTGCAGAAGTTGGTTCTCTCCTTCCACCATGTGGATTGTAGGGATCAAACTCAGGTCATTAAGTTCAGTATCAAGCATCTTTTATCCACTGAGCCACTTAACTGGCCCCAAACATGTTCTCATTTAAGAGAGGTACTACAGGACTGGAAAGAGTAAAGACAGCTCAGCGGTTAAGACCACTTGCTGCTCTTGCAAAGGTCCTGAGTTTTCTTCCCAGTACTCCCATGATGGCTCACAGCCTCCTGTAATTCCAGTTCCAGGGTATCCAACCCCTTCTTCAGGCAGGTACTGCATGCACCTACTGCACATACACACATGCAGGCAAAACATTCACACAGATACAACATTTTTTAGATTTATGTTTTTCCTGAATGTGTGTCTGTATACCGTGTGAGTGCCTCATGCCTAGGAAACCAGAAGAGGATATTAGATTCCCTGGACCTGGAGTTACAGATGCCTGAGTTGCCATCTAGTACTGGGAATCAAACACAGGTCTTCTACACAGGCAGACTCTTAGCCACTGTGTCCTGTCTCCAGCCCTGTGTCTTTCCTTCTTATTTTTACTATTCTCTCTATTAATTATTTTTAAACTTTAATTCAAATTTTACTACTTGAAGCTACTGTTATTTCTCAAGTTTCAAGCCCCAGAATTTGTAACTTATAATTCAGGATCTCTTCTATAATTAAAGTGTTAATTGCACTGATCTTTCTAGATCAACCAACATTAATTCTGTCCAAATTGAAACTTGAGAACAAACGTCAAATAGTTACCAATTACAGACCAATGGATCTGAACCTGTGAATGGGGGTGCGAATCCTGAGGTTTTTGGTTAAGGGACCACCAAGTGATTACAACAATAAAAAAATTAAGAATGTTAGTAATAGCCAGGCAAAATGGCGCACACCTTTATTCCCAGCACTTGGAAGGCAGAGGCAGGTGGGTCTCTCTGAGTTCAAGGCCAGCCTGGTCTACAGAGTGTTGCAGGACAGCCAGAGCTACACAGGGAAAAGATATATTAGTTATAAAGACCAAGGACAGCAACTCCTATGAAGATGCATGGGTCTGATATTCCACAACTCAGGAGCCAAACTTCCTTGTTTTCCTTCTCCCCTCTGATTCTGTGTTCCTAGTCTACCAACGGTACCTGCTGTTACCAGGATGGGTAGTTGTCCTTCAGTTTGGTTCCACTTAGCTTACAGGTAACTTGAGACCCAGAGTAAAATCAGTAACATTCTGAAGTCAGGACACACAGTGTACTTGTCATGTCAGGGCTGGGGTCAACCACAGCACTCAAATAGCTTTGTGTGCACACACACTTAGGCATACCTCAAAGTAATAAAACAATCCAGTTATGATGATAAAACAATCCAGTTATGATGAAAAGATTACAGCTCTCGTGCCGTTTCATTTTCTCATTCTAATAATAACTAGGGCTCCCTATGTGCTAAGCAAAGTGCTAAAGTGCTTTGCATGCATGGTCTCAATTAAGCCTCACGATAAATACTCTTATGAAGCATGGTTACCCCTGTTTTGCAAAAGAAGAAACTAAGTCATGAAGGAGTTAAACTCTGCAAAGTCATTCAGCTAATACATGGCTAAATTAAGACTTGAACCCAGGCAATCTAAATCCAGAGCCCAGTTTTAGCAGCTCCTAATCACTGTGCTATATTATCTCACACTATTCCAGATTAGACTATGAGATTCTCCATCCCCTTTGTAAAGGCATTCATATATGCACAAATAAAAACTCCCAGCCAGAGATTACAAAAGGATTTGCTCATTAACCAAGCTTAAAGAGATGTTATCCTCAAGATTTTACTGCTTATAATTAAAGGGAATAACCTAGGGACAGTATTGCATTTGATCTAGAAGTTAGTCTGGTTTGATAAATAAACAGAAGTTAAATTCAGGCACCTATCAACATTTAGTGTTCTAGGAGGGAGATAATTAATATGAATGTGATCAACTGCTCCCTAGTTTTTAGAAGCAAGTTCAGAAGTGAGCCCAAGGAGCATATTTCCTCCAATAAAAACCACTCACAAATCATGTTCCTCTCCGATTTCAAGACAGAGAGCCACAATTACTTTGACGCAGTAAAAGGAAAATGGAACAATGCTTTTTGCAGTGCATCAAAAAATGAGAGTCAGAGCTCTCATGCAGTACAGATGTTAAAAATGTCATCAACACATCTACAAACATTCCAATAAAACACACAACCAGAAATGAAAGAAAACAGGTAAAATATACAGAAGAAACTCCAACTCTGAAATAAACACTAGTGAAATAGACCCGCCCACTGGTACCTCATACAGTCTTGCTGAAGCAAGAATTAGAGGTAATGCATCTGGGGAAATCCCTCCAGTCTATTTGTCAAACAGAAAAACAACTACTCATTTCAAAGAAGGGGGAATTTTCATGTGCTGTGCAGAAAACTGCTAACTAACTTTTAGATTTATACCACTGTTAAACTAAAATCTATTAGAGTGGTATGTTCTGAATATAAAAAGTTAAACCAGGAAGCTTTGTGCTAACCCTACAACAGAACCTGTATCCTCTGCAAGTTTACAATTGTAGGTCAGGTCTTTAAAAGCAAACCTAAGGTAAGGGCTTCAGCCTCATGGTTGGCCTCCCATGAGATGTGTAACCTGACAAGGTAAAAAAAACTCATTGAAATATTTAACAATGGTGGTATGGATTTCTTTGGATAGGTCAAGAAAAGCAACTCATTCCTTTTAAAAACATAAAGAACCATTTTATGGGAAGTCATTCTCTCAGTTCTAGTGTCTGAGCATTTCCTCAGGGCTTTCTCAGAGACCTTATTGAAGGGGAAAATGAAAGGCTAACAAAAGGGCCCCTTTTCTCTCCCTATTCCCAGTACAATCTACCTCAGCCACAGAGCCAGTAGCATCCACACTGTCATAAATGCCAGCAATTAGAGAATTAGGCCATAAAACCACCCACTCAGGTATAAGACAGAGGCCTGCAGCTTATTTAATGCATGCCATAAAAGATCCTGGACATCCTTCTTCTCAGGCCTTCACCACCAAGAAGTGACAGGAACGACAACAAAATGGCCCTTTGTCTGCCTACCTCATAGTGATGCGATCAAGGAAACCATCTGGGCACAGGTGAAGGTTTAAGATCCTTTCCTCCCATTTCCTCTAGCATGCTACATGAGACCTACGAAAGGGTAGGCTATATTTTTAACACCATTATAATGGAAACCAAAGCTGAGCTACCTTTTACAGAAATTATTCTAGCTTATTCTGAAACTATTCTAGAAGCTCAGCTCAGCCAGTTCCTGACCTCAAGAAATACTGGCACCTACAATTAGCAAGCAATTTTAGTGAAAAAAATTAAAAATATATAAAAAAAAAGTTCAGAGGCGCATGAGATGGCTCAGTAAGTAAAGGCACTTGCTGCAAACCTGACAACCTGAGTTTGATTCCTAGGTCCCATTTGGTGGAAGGAGATAACCAATTCCCACAGGTTATCTTCTGATCTCCATAGAAATGCTAAAACATGAATACACGTACATTTGTACAGGCTTGCTCATGCATGCACAATAAATGTAATTTTTAAAAAGCTAACTCCAATCCCAATCTCAAAGCTATTTTTTTTTCAGTCTGTTTCAAAAGTCTGGTACAATTTGGGGTCAGTCAATAATTTCATTCTATTATTTATCCTCACAACCTAGCAGCCCACAAAAATAAAAAAAATTTTTTTTTACAGGTTTCTGACTTAACCTATGATCAAACTTAATTCCCCAAATTTCATGAGCCAATCCTGATGAGATTGGAGGAAGTACTTTGTAACATTGAGCTCTTTAGCATCCACTTCGTACTGGTGCCTAGAGGGTTAAGAATCTGGTTGAACTGTAGGTGCATCATGCCAGACTCATTAGTAATTTAACCTTTCTTAATCCCAGAAAATGACATGCAAACAGAGAAAGGGTCCATCGAGGCCATCCTCAAGAAGGTTCCTACTAGTACAGTGACGGTCACCAAGTGCCCCCTTCCTCTAAACCCAGGCCACGCATGCCACCTTGGCAGAAGAATGGAGACAAGACAGATACTCACAAAAGGCCCGATTGAAGGCCTTCAGCTAAGTGCTAGAAGGGAGCTGAAGCTCTGTGCCAACACTAGAGGAATGTGGGCAGGCACAAAGAGATCTTAATTAGGAGACCTACAATTAAAACACAGTGAGTCTCCAAAAGAGAGAGAGAGGCGCTGCAGTCTGTTACGCCTCCAAGCAGGCAAAAGTACCGCTGCCACCCCCTCCAGCCAGAGTAAAGGAGGCAACTGGTTGGCACAGGCTGCACAGCTGCTCTCTGGAAGGACAGCTCCAAGGTGAGCAGAGATGAGAAATGAAGCCCAAATGGGAGCATTTTTTCTTTACCTCAAATCAGAAGGGAACTCACTATTTTGTGAATCGTTTCCACCAGGAATATGTGCCCTGAGATGCTTACTTGGGAGGGAAGGATGGAGACATGGTATATGGCTTTCAGAAAGAGAGAGAAAGAGACCTTAAGATTGCATTCTCAGTATTCAGCACTTCATTTCAGAACATACTAACAGCTAACTCAGAGGCGGTATTATTGCTCTGGATCTATAGACACATTGATGAGATGGATTTTTCTTTTTCATTTAAAAGCTTACACACCTAAATATATCATACAGACTGAATCTAGCTTCCTTTTAGGGAAGAAAACTATGGCAATGGAAACAAATCTGGCCAAACAAGGAGATTATTTCTACATGGACTCAACATTTCATTTCAATTTTGATCTTCAAGTCAGGTACACTGCTATGTGTTTGTAGTCCCAGTAACTTAAGAGACTGAAGCAGGAAGATTGCTTGAGCCTTGAAGTTCATGATCAGCATGAGCAACACAGCTAGATCCCATCGCAAAAGGATCTCCACTTTTGTTGTCAACTTCAGCAAAATCCTTATGGTTTTTTCCATACAATGAAAACTCTCCCAGCAAGATGAAATTTCTCCTAATAACAATGATAGTTAAATGGGCAAGTGTACAATCTGATACTAAAAGGCACCAAAGAGTCTCACTTACTCTAGCTCTTGAAATAAATTCAGAATAAGAAATTCGGGTCTAGGCGTGGTGGTGCATGCCTATGATCCCAGCACTTGGGGGACACCAAGGCAGGAAGATGAATAAATTCAAGGCTAGCTTGGTTTTCATATAGCGTTCCATGACAACCAGAGCTACATGACAACCAGAGCTACACGGCAACACTGTGACTTGATGATGATGATGAAGAAGGAGAAGAAGAAAGGAGTAAGACTAAGAGAACAGAAAGGTTTGTGAGCTATTTTAGTACAACTTCATTTATACACCAGAAATTACGGTTAGAAGTAAACTGCCCAGTTGGGCATAGTGGCACATGCCTTTAATCCCAGCACTCAGGAAATACTGAATAGCAGATCTCCACAAACTCAGGCCCAGCCTAGTCTACAAAGCAAGACCATGTCTCAAAAACAAACAAGCAAATAAGACATATGAATTGCTCCCTGTGTCCTAATGGACACTGACAGAAGGGTAAGAGGGCTCACACACACTGGTGTACACTCCACTGTGTGCTCTCAGCTTCATTCAGCTTCTGCCAAGCTCACCGTTCGCTATGGAGACCATGAAAAAGTAACAGCTCTTTGGGTACATACACCTGGTTAACATTAATTTTTTGTAATTAAAAGGGGAAAAAAAAAAATCACAGACACTCTCCAGCTGCCTTCCAGCTACAAAACTAGCCTCTTTTCTAAGCCCAATCTAAAAGCCTGCCCCAAGCCATAGGGACTTTACTGAAACTTTGGAGGAAAACAAATATGTACCAATGCTGTAATTCAGTTTTAATATCACATTTAATTAAAGTGTGCAATGTTGAGATCAAGAGAAAACTACTTTTAATGTCTTAAAAGGTGACAGAAAAGGCACATGAAATGAAGACTGCTAGCTACTAAAATATTTCTGAAAATTATGTTGAACCAGTGCAAATTCTAGTCAACCGAGGATGTTGCCTGGCTATGCTTATTTAAATGGTCCTCACCTGAGTCAGCTGCTGACACTATGAAGATCATGTAAAAACACAAGACCCAGACCTCTGTGCGACTGTCCTACAAGAGCCCACAAAGCTTCAGTTCTGCTCCCTCACTCAAACTCCACTTTTGTTGTCAACTTCAGCAAAATCCTTATGGTTTTTTCCATACAATGAAAACTCTCCCACCAAGATGAAATTCCTCCTAATAACAATGATCATTAAATGGGCAAGTGTACAATCTGATACAAAGCGCCCAAACATCTATGTATTTTGAAAAATCACCTCAACATAACAGAACAGAGTCCCAAGAAACTCACATGTGGCTGTTACCAGAGAGATTTCTATCCAAGGAGAGCAAAGAACCAATGGCAATGAAGGACAGGTCTCCTGTGAATAACATGGTCCTATAGGGGCATCTGAAGTGCTGTCACACAGCTCTAGAACTCAGCTTTGATTACATGCAACTTCAAGTTACTATTCGCATAAAGTAAACCACAATTTAAAAAGCTTAGAATCCTTCTGGGTCAAATAACCATTTCAAGAGTCCAGACAAGACTTCCTAAAAAATAATTAAAAATTAAAAAAATTAAAAAAAAAAAGACATCCTAAGATGCTTGAGTAAGTTCTAAGAAGCAACATTTAGAGTCCTGTAAATATGTCAGCCTGAAGTAAGCCCCGTGGAACTCTACCACTGATGTGTGAGACTATGTCACAAAATGCTTGGTTTCCATGCTGAAATCCACCAGGTCACAGGCTGACATTCTGGTTTACTGTGAACAACATATAACACGCTAGATGGCCTCAAACTACCAGACAAAATGCTTATCAACAGCTCATTCAAGCCCAGTTGAGGAATAAATAACAACACCAGAACTTAATACAAGGAGTCAACCGCTCTCATCTTACAATAACATAGAGACTACCATTAAGGCACAAGCTGTAAAGAGAAAACCTTCCCCTCTTACTTGATCTCATTTGTAATAACTGAAATTCCTCGACAAGCTTTACACCGTGAATTACCATTAAGGCAAAATAAATAACAAGCTCACAGTCCTCTCATAACACCAATAGGTGAGAAACTGTTGGTACCTGACTGTAACTTTACTGGTACTTTGTCAAAGACCAACAGATGCAATATTCTGATGCCCAGACATTAGGTCCCTAAATCCAGGTGTCTCTCTTTCTAAGCAGTCTCTTGAAAAGTTATGATTGGAAGCTGTCGACACAAAACTCTGTTTGAATATGTGATGAGAACATTTAGAACTTGAACACATGGCCCTTCAATCCGAAATGCATCAGCATGCCAAACAACAAAAATGCTGCAGCTTCAGGAATCCCACAAAGCCACCAGCTTTTCCTAGTAGAGACTTTATTATACCCAAGTACTCTACTTATAACCAATCAAGTCTTAATTTTGAAAATATGCAGGTAAATGGCATGTCAATATAAGGTTTTTGTTTGTTTGTTTGCTACTATACCTTTTTTAAAAAAAAGCAAAAAATCAACTCACATTTAAGCACCAACTCCATGCAAGTAACCTGAACCGTTCAGTCTTTTTGTCATGTATGAGGCCTTTGGTTCTCCAACTACATGGGATCTGTGTTGTTAGCTTAAAAAATACAGAATTGGCCTTTCAAAATAAAAAATAACAATCTACAGCAACCAACAAGTACTCACAAACAACCCTGTTTACTGCAGCTGCCTTCTGAAGGCTGGGAAAAAGAGGTGGAGACAGAGCAGAGAGGCAGGGAAAGAGGATGCTGCAGCTAGCAATCTACATAGCAAGGAACACGCCCCCATCATGTCCTCCTTGCTCTGCGAGAGGCGGGTTGTTGTCAGTCTCCTGAGCTGCCTTAGAAACAATTTTTAAAAGGAGACTAAAAAGCTAACAACTTGAAAATAAAAAAAAAAAATAAAAAAAAAAAAGGCCAGCCAGCTCCTTGAAAGGGGAGGCAGGGGTCCTTAGGAGCTTCTCCCTCCCTGTCTTCTCAAGGCCTAAAGGGGTGCGGGTCATAATGTGCCACAAGGGGTTTGCCCAGGATATTTTGTGTGCCCCAACGGCAGAGTACGCAGGAAACGGCTGGCTGCTATCTTTCCCTTTCTGTTTCAATCAACAGCACTCCAGAGCAGCAAAACCCCTACACCCCCCCCTTCACTTCAGCCCCTGGCAGCTGCTCTTCCTCCTCCTAGCATCCCCCACCCCATTCTCCACCCCCCACCCCCCCGCGATTCAAACTGCCCTTTCTGCATCCAATGGAAAACAAATGCGCAACGCCACTGACTGAACCTGAACTCAACTTCCCTTCCCAGGGCAACTTTCCTTTTCGCTGAAAAAAGGCTGAATAACGCTCATCAAAGCATCCCGGTTTTCAAGCGTCTACTAACTGGGAAGGGGCAAAGTACTGACCCTTCACCCACCTTAAGCCTCCCAACAGGAATCGCAGATAGATAACCTTACTTCCTTCTCCTAAAGACTAACTCTGCTTCATAATCCTCCTCTTTCTCCCAACCCAAAGCAACCACCACCGCCACCACACTAACGTAAAACTGCCCCTTATCTACTCTCACCCCAACCCGGCTTTCCTCCGCCCCTTCCAAGACCCAGGACTGGCCTAGGAAAAGGTGGATCAATATGAAATGACGAGGGGAGGGAGGAAAACGGGGAGGGAGAAAGAGAGAGAGAAAAGAGAGAGAGAAGGGCGGGAGGGAGCCAGGGCCAGAGGCTGCAAGCTCTCAGGCGCAGTGGGTGGGGTAAGAGAGCAGCTGCTTCCCTTGGGAGAATGCAGCCCAAGTCCCCCCACAAACATCACCCCTCACCGGGGGGCCCCTTTCTCAAGAGCTGGAAGGAAAGCTTGCTCCTCTCAAGGAGAAGGCTGGAAAAGTAGAACTGCTCCAAGCCTAGGGGGACACTGGGCCATTTTCTAACACACCTCTGGTCCTTCGTCTAAAGGAAGGAAAGGGGTGGAGTTGGAGGTAAATCTCCGACACCAGCAGCCTAGGAACTGTAGCCTTGGAAGATGGGGAAAGAGACTAACGCAGGAGGAGAGCACTCATCGTAGGAGAGAGGAGGACAGGCAAGGTAGAGAGGAAAGGTTTCCCGTGGGGTAGGGCGGGAAGAGACCGGGTGTACAGGAGGTGGGAGTGGGCTGGGAGTAGAGGTGAGAGAAGGGGGAGTGACTGGCAGGGCGAAGACCTGGCTGGGGATGGAGGTAGGGTTGGTCAGGTTTTCGGAAGCAAGGTGCAGGAAGGGACCTGGATTTCCCAAGGGCCGGGAGAAGAACGTGGCCCTGGATGAAGCCACCACCCGAGAGATGTCCAAGGGGAAGACTGCCCTAGGAGTAACACATCTGCCCAGGGAGGGAGGCGGAGATGTGGCGGGATCAGGTCTCTGGCAGAGGGAGGGAGGAATCTGGCTCGGATGAGGTAATCTGTGAAAGGGAGGAGGGGTTCAGTCCCGGGATGGGAAACCCCCGCAAGAGGGTCTGTGCCAAGGGATTTGGGGAAGGGTCTAGAGGAAAAAGGCGGGGTGGGGGTAAACGCCCTTAGCCAGAAGGGTCTGAACCCTGGGGTAAGGGCGCCTGGGGGTCTGCAGCCCATAAGGGGGTCCCAAGATGGGAGGACCATTTGCACTAGGTTAGGGACCCCGAGATGTTTCCAGAATTGGGATGCTCCTCAAACCTGGATGGGGGAGGGGAGGGGCTCCGCAGAGGGTCGAGACCCCGAACCTGGGGGTTCCTCGCCCCCTTACCTCTCCGCTGCCGCCTCCCCCGCCGCTCTCCCCAAACACTGCCCGGAACCGGCGCAGGTTGGTGCCGATGGCGGCCGAGACCTGCAGCGCCGCGTCGAAGCCGGGGCCCACCCGGAGCAGGGCCGGCCCTGAGGAGGCTGAGGACGATGACGAAGACGAAGACGAGGCGGACGACGAAGAGGCTGCTGAGGCGGCGGCCGCTCCCCCTGGAACCCCAGCCCCGCTGCTTCCCGCCGCCGCCGCCGCCGCCGCCACCGCCGGGGGGGAGGGGGGCGCCCCGGGGCCGCCACCGCCGGCCGGGGGCCCGGGGGGAAGCAGCAAGGCCGGGACGCGTTGCCGCGGGGCGCCCCCTAGGCCCCGGCGCCCCCCGCCGCCGCCGCCCCCGGTGGTCCCGGGTCGGGCGGGGAAGCGCCACCGACAGCTGTGCGCCATGTTCGCCCCGTAAGTGAAGCAGCGAGAGGGAGAGGCGACAACACAGGGGGGCGGGGAGGCGGAGGGGGGGAGCGGCAGGCCCCGGAACCTGCCTAACCCGCCTGGCGCCTCCTGGCCGCTCGCACCCCGCGGCCCGCTATGCCGAGCGCCGGAAGGCACTCGCCCGCCCTGCAATCTGCATGTGGGCCTCTGGCCTCCGCCTCCGCCTCCCGGCGGCCAGCGCTCTATGCCGAGCCCCGGGCTCGGCTCCTCCCGCCCTGCAACCTGGATAAGTGCATGCCCCGCCCTCCGGGAGCGGCAGCGCCAGGGAAGATGAGGGGGGGAAGGAAGCCCTGGAGCCCGGAGCGGAGGCGGGTTCCGGGGAGAGGGGGAGGGGGCGAGGGCGGCGGGAGGATGGAGGCGGAGGGAGCGGGTGGCCTGCAGCCGGGAGAGCCGAGAGGCCGATTACACACGTTCCCGGGACGCGCGGGGACTCGAGCGGCTCAGGAGAGCCGCTTCCAGTGCGGCGCGGCTGCTGGGTCCCGGGAGGAGTGAGCCTTCTCCTCCGCCTCGGAGCGCGGCGGGCTTAGCCCGCGTGGAACGCTTCTAGAATCCAGAAAGCTCCATTGTACTCCACGCAAAACCGAAGCGTCGCTCAATTGATTCTATGCAAAATGGCAAGGCTCTCGGTGAACGCGCTTTAAAAAATAAAATCCAATAAAAGAGGAGCCCCTCCCATCTTCATGCTTGGAGCTCTCTTCAAAATGCACACAGCCGGGCGGCCGGCTTCCGCCACCTCCTCGCTTCAGTGTGCGCTGGCGGGGGGGCGGGAGGCGAGGGGTTTCTGGCTGTCGTGTGTTTTCCCAGGCCGGGCGTTGGAGCCACTGCGTGCGCTGTGCGAGCAACCCGGCGTTACAACGGAGCTGAAACTGGGTGGCTAACGGACGGGGCCTGGAGGGAAGAGGCGGGCAAAGGCGCCCCGCCCCTTCTTCCTCCGCTTCCAGCCTGCCGCTGCATGCAAAGCAGACCCTAATGTATGCACGCGGAGGGAGGGGGCTCGCCAGCACATTTCTCAGGATGGGGGGGGAGGTGTTGGGCATTATGATACACTGGGTGGAAGGGGCCCGCTGCCGGCGAGCTCTGCGCTCAGTGTTAGCAAGCCTAGGGGGAGGGGGAGAAAAGAGGGATAAAACAGCGGCGTTGTGTGTGTGTGTGTGGTGTGTGTGTGTGTGTGTGTGTGAGAGAGAGAGAGAGAGAGAAGTGTGAATATCCTCGGGGTTTACTTTATTGCGGGGAAATAGGAGAGGGCGCCTCTAGCAAGGCATCAGAAGCCTGCGGGGATGGAAGAGCCGAGGAGGGAGGGAGGGATTGCTGCCCGAAGATTTTGCCTTGGCTGAAGCTTGGGGATCGATACACTGCCTGCAGCCTTCCTCTACCCCCGCCCCCAGCCGAGGTGGAGTTCGCAGGAAGGTCACGCAGCTTTCCAGGTCTCCCGCACCCCTTACCCGGCGCTGCTTGAACTAGGACCTCCCCGGGAGGCAAATCTGGGAAGGGCGGGGAGGGTGGTAGGAAGGCAGGTACCAACCAGTTCTAGCTCACTGGAGGGTGTGCTGCACGCCTCCAGAGGTCCACGGCCTCCTGGTGCTGAAAAACCTGCGTCCTTCCTACCGAGAGGCGCCTGTGCCTGGCGAGGGAATGGGGTTGGGGGGAGGGAGGGAACAGAGAAAGGGAGGAGACATAGTCAAGCCCCAACTCCCCAAACTCGCCCGGGATCGATCAGCGTTCCAACCGCGCAGGATGGGGCCCAGATGGTTCGCAAAACGCACATTCACACAACGCACGCACAGCCAGATTCCGTTGTTACTTCTCGTGGCTTACTAGGTGCAGAGAGTGTGGGAGCTGCGAAAGGATATTAAACAGCAGCCCCAAGACTCTGCCTAGGACATAACACACCCCATTGTGGACGGTTTCTCTATTGCAATACATTTAGCGTTAGGCTCTGGGGTTTTTGCTTCATGTATAGCTGCTCTGATCAGTTACAGATTGGCGACCACGTGGATTCCCTCAAGCATCCTGATTTGTTCCCTCCCTCACTCTCTCTCGCTTATTTTTCTTTTGTATTTGCCGCCCCCCTTCTTTAATATGCATAACGGCCTTCAGAGGTAGTAGGCAGGGGACTGAGTGACAGGCTTTATATAACTGTGTCAACAGGATCTCTTCCCGCCCTCCACCTTTGGGCAAACAAACCCGCTGAATTCTGAGTAACCCCCTCCCTACAAGCACACTTGATTTAGCATAGGTGGGAGGTCTGCAGAGTGGGTGGCAGCAACCAGAATGGAGAATGTCTTTGCAGGTTGTGAAGCCTGGGAAGTGGGGGAAAACTCCTCGAGAAATTACCTAGTTGGTCTCTCAGGCTAGTGCAAAGCAAGCTAGGGTAGATCAGATTTGCTTTCTGACTGGCTGTTTTAGAGTAGATGTAGTGATGATAACGAGCTTTTGTTGAGTACTTTCTATGAGCCCAAATGTTTTATGTGCATTCAGTTCTTACTAACAATATAAGATAATCCTTATTTTACAGGTGGGGAAACTGAGTCTTAGAAGAATGTCCTAGGCCACATCCATAGTGCTAGATAGGTTTGAAACTCAATGGATTGTAGAAAGACGTTCTTGTTTGAAAGACATTCCATCTTAGAGTGCTTACCTAGAATTTAGAAAGCCCTAGCTTTGATCCTGAGCACCAACACACACACACACACACACACACACACACACACACACACGGGTGGCGGGAAGCACCACACAGAGAGAGAATCTTTTATATCTTTCTCATATCACCTTGAGCTGCATGTGCTTTATTTTTTGTTTTAAATTTTAACTCATTTCTCTTGAATACCTACATATCATATGGCTAATTTTCTTAATATTTATTCTTAAGATATGGCCTGATCTATTTGAGACTGATCTTGAGCTTACTATGCAGCCAAGGAAGACACTGAACTTTCTGCCTCCGGAGTGCTTGGAATACAGGTGTGTGCCACCATACCTGTTTTCGTGTGCTGCTGGGGATCAAACCCAGGGCTTCGTAAATGCTAGGTGGCAAGCACTCTGTAGACATCTCCAGCCTCTAAAAAAAAAAAAAAAAAAAACTATTTTTGTTTGTTTGTGTGTACAGCATGGAGTGACCACAGAGGTCAAGAGAGGACGCTGGAACCTCTGGAGCTGTCATGACAGGCACGTGTGAACCACCTGATGTAGGTGGACACACACTTCAGCTCCCTCTAAGGGCAGCATGCACTCTTAATTGCTGAGCCCTCCCTCCAGTCCCCTAACATCCCCTTCCTTATATTTTATTTAAGATAGAGTCTAACTGGCCTAGACCTCACCTGTGTAAACCAACCTGGCCTCATACTTAGAAAGGTCGTCCTGCTTCTATTTCTGAGTTCTGGAATCACAGGCATGCATCGCCAGGGCTGGCTTCACGTGGCTAACATGTTAATGCAACTTAAAAGCCCCTGGTTTTGAGCTACCACGTGGCTGCCATTGGTTCCTACCTTACTACTCTGTGGTGGCAAAAGTTACAGTGTGTGTATATACTTCCAAAGATAACTTACACCTGAACAAGTAAGTTCATACAGAATTTTTTTATATAAATGTGTGACTGTCAAGTCCATGTCTGGCAGCTCAGTGGTTTCACTTAATAAAACTGGGGAGTTGCTTTATTACTCTTGGGGATGTTTGAAAAACATGCAGTTTTTAAATATGCAGTGGAGACTTACATTGCTTTCAAACCTCTGAATTCCCTCTCCTTCTCCTCTTATCTCTCTTATTTTTATTATATTTATTGTATGGGTGTTCTGCCTGCGTGCATGTCTAGGCACTATATACACACAGTGCTTGGAGAAGCCAGAAGGTGTAGAATTCCCTGTGGACTGGAGTCATAGATGGTTGTGAGCCACCAAGTGGGTGCTGGGAATCAAACCTGGGTCCCAGAAGAGCAGCCAGTTTTCTTAACCACTAAGCCATCATCTCATTAAAAAATAATCAAAGCAAAACACTGTGTTTCACTGTGTAGCCCAAGCCCAGCTTCTTCTGAAGCTCACTCTGTAGCCCAGACTGACCTCAAACTTGAGGCCATCTTCTGGCCTCAGCTGAGTGCTAAGATTGTAGGTGTGAGCCACCACGCCCAGCTATCCTATTCATTTTCACACAATACTGCAGTGCACAACCTCCAGCAGACACCACTTTGCAATTGTATAATATACCTTTACCATAAAGTCCTAGAAGTGGAGTTGCTGAACCCAAGTATGTACATTTGTGATTTTGATAGATGTTACCAAATTGTCCCCAGTAAAGGTTATCCCAGTAATTGATATTCTTTCCCGTCAGGAATGTTGGGGAGGGCCTCTTTCTCCACAACCTTTCTGAAAGTTTTTTTCTTAACCTTCTTGATCTTTGCCAACTTAATAAAAGTACACATATTTTACATTTTTTCCGAATGAGAGAAGGAAACTTTCAGGAAGGAAACTCCAAATTTTGCCGATTTCTGTGAACTCATAAATTACTCTGGCTTTAAAGGGACTTTTAGGGGCTGGAGAAGTTGGCTCACAGGTTAAAAGCACTTGTTGCTTTTGCAGAAGACCTGGGCTCAATTCTCAACATCCACATGACAGCTCGCAACCATCCTAACTCCGGTTTCAGGGAATTGATTGCCCTCTTATGGCTTCCATGGACAGCAGACATGCAAGTGGTAACACATACATATTTGCAAGCAAACACTCACACATAAAGTAAAATGAATAAACCTAACTTTTCTCAAAGGGACTCCTAGGTGTTGGCTCCATTTTCTCTACCCCGAGGATGCCTCACTGCAAATTAGTATCGTGGTGTGAATAACACGGGCTCAGAGTCACAAGCCTAGGGTTGATATGCAGGTCTAATACTTATAGTTACATCCCTCGAGCCAGGTGCCTAGCTATAAGCCTGTTTCCTCATTTGCAAAAATAAGAATATTAATATCAACTTCACAAAGATTACATAATCTAAGCATCTTCTTTTTAGTCAAAGACAAACAACACACCCCTCCCATACAAAACTGCTTTGTTGGCTTGTTCATTAGTGCTAAGGATAGAATCTACCCAAATTTCTTTTTTTTTTTTTTTCTTGATACAGGGTTTCATATAATTCAGGATGACTGCAAACTTGCTATATATTTTAGGATGACCTTGAACTCCTGATCCTTCTGCTTCAACCTTCCAAATGCTACATCCGGATTTTCTTCACTATTGGTGAAGACCACGCTTTGCATTCGCACAGTAGTCCCAAAGGTCTCTGAACTAAGATAAGAAGCTGGCTGAGTCATTTACATTTCCCACACGGTATCATCACAGAACAGGGAACTGTTCAGAATCCCTGGGTACTGCTTCTAAAAAGAAAGAGCCAAATCTATAACCCTTTAATAAAGGCACCTTATAGCACAGAGGTAAATGTTCAACTTAGGCATGAAGTACACACCTGTGATCCCAGCACTAGGGAGGTAAAGGCTGTAGATGGAGAGTGTGAAGCCAGTCTGTTCTGTACCTCGAGTTCAAGGCTGAGCTAAAAACAAACAAATAAACAAAACCGTTGGGAGCTGGAGAGATGGATTGGATTGGCGGTTAAGAGAACCTTCTGCTCTTCCAGAAGTCCTGAGTTCCATTCCTAGCAACCGCATGGTGGCTCACAACCATCTACACTGAGGTCTGATGCCCTCTTCTGGCATGCAGGTGTACATGCAGAAAGAGCATTCATATACATAAATAAATAGAACCTTTAAAAAAAAACGTAATAGTTGCAGTCCCTGTGTCCATTGAATTTTCATTTCTGAACCTGAAAAAAATTTGGTATAGCTAGTTGTATTTATGACTGAAAGGGTTTTACTGACTCTAGCAGAGATAGCTGGTGGCTTTCTGACAATGATCTGGTGTAAGTCAGGTCTAGCTACTTTGGAGAGCGAGGCTTTCGGAAGACCAGGAACCATGGATTAATCATATTTACATCTGCTGTGTCAGTGTCTATATAAGCACAATTAATGTTTTCTAAATGAATGGTCTTCTCAGCTACACTCTTAGATTTGAAGACACTCTAAAGGGCTTTAACACATTATTTGTCGTATTTATACAGGTGGCTTTTAAATTTTATTTATTTATTTATCTTATATGTGTTTGTGTGGGTTTGGATTCATGCATGCCCCGCCACATGTGTGGAAGTCACAGGATAACTTGCAGGAGCTGATTTTCTCCTTCCATTATATGGGTTCCAGGGTTCAAACTCAAGAAGTCAGGCTTGGAACCAAGTGCCTTTACCCACCAAACTCTTGTCAGTCCCAGGAGATGGTGTTTTCAGAGGACCTGGGCAATCACATGTGCTAGTCTGGCTTTATTTCTGTTGCTATTTAATCTGAAATCAGTCAAACTATCTCCATTTGAAATTATAGCAGAAATCAAAGTTCATATTTTTCCTTTCTTTCTTCCTTTCTTTCTTTCGACAGGGTTTCCTTGTGTAGCCTTGGCTGTCCTGGACTCACTTTAGAGAACATGCTGGCCTCAAACTCACAGAGATCTGCCTGCTTCTGCCTCCTCTGGGATTATAGGCATGCACCACCGCACTTGGCTAAAGTTCATATTTTTCAAAGATGGAAAAGTGATGAAAAGCTTCCACTTGCTTATGGCTGTTTTACCATGTAAGAGCTCCATAGAAATTCTGTACTTGAGCGATTTCTTTCTCCCTCTTTGCAAATGTCTGTAAGTCACAGTGACTTTTGATTAGCCCAGGTTAGGTCTGTTGCACAAGCTAACCCAGAATACCCAGTCACAGGAGACAAAAAAAAAAAAAAAAAAAAAAAAAAAAAAAGAAAGAAAGAAAGAAAAGAAAAGAAATGGCCCAAAGAAGTATGAAACGGCTAGAGGAGACAGCAGGAAAAGACATAGGAGGAACCAAAAACAACCTTAAAGATGGAAGGAGGTCAAGAAATGGAGGGAAGGGCAAATGAGATGGCTCATGAGGTAAAAATGAGATGGCTCATGAGGTAAAACTGCTTGCTGCTAAGTCTGATTGCCTGAGTTCAATCCCCAGGACCCACATAGTTGAAGAAGAGAATCAGCTACCCCAGGTTATCCTCTGACCTCCATACCTGTGCATACACTCCACACATAAACTGTAATCATAAGAGGCTGGGGAGATGGCTCCAGGGTTAAGAGCACTTACCGCTCTTGCAGAGGACCCTCATTGGGATTTCTAGTCCGCATGGTAGCTTGCAAATGTTCCTCAGTTCCCGAGGACCTGATGCCCTCTCTGATCTCCTAGGCCACCAGGTATGCACACGGCACACATATATGCATTCAGGATAAACACTCATGTACATAAAATGAAATTAAATATTTTTGATATACTAAGAATAAGGAAGAAATAAAGGTGCTGACACCGGCTCGTTGTAAAGTCCAGTGCAGCCATTGTACCCTGGTGCCAGTCAGAGGAAGCACTGCATTCTTGAGCAGACACAGGTGATGACTGTAGGAGGAGCTGGAAGGGAAAAATCAAGGCTCAAGACAGACTTTTGGGTAAGAAGGCTGGAAGAAGCAAGAGGAGACATCTTTTTTAGGAGGCACACCTATAAAAGGAAAGAAAGGGGCTTTAGCTGGAGCCCCCTAATACATGGTCAAAGAGGTTTCTGCATTTGTTTTTGAGAAAGAGAGACAGTCATGTAGCCCAGCCTGGCCTTGAACATTCCACGTAACTGAACTCGACGCTAGGAGTTTACTAGACTCCCTTGTCCTTCCCCAGTGCTGGAGTTATAAGCATACACTACCATGCCTAGTTTATGAAGTTTGGGAGCTGGAATCCAGGGCCACCTGAGACACAACCCAGTCCCCAGAGTTTATGTTGTGTTTTATCACCGCATGTGTGGGGGTGCAGGAGAGCACAGGTACACACACTGCTGTGTCACACATGGGAAGCCAGAGGATGACTTCCGGGAATCCGTTCTTGCCTCTTTCCACCACGGGGAGCTCTGGGGACCGGATTTAGGCTGTCAGTCTTGTTTAACAAGTGTTTTTTACAGGGCTGGAAGGATGGCTCAGCGTTTAAGAACACAGACTGCTCTTCCGGAGGACCTGGATTCAATTCCCGACACCCACATGGCAGCTCACAACTGTCTGTAACTCCAGGATCTCATATAGATGTGTATGCAGGCAAAAATCACTGCACATAAAATAAAGATAAATAAATTATATATATATATATTTTTTAAAAGGTGCTTTTACCTATTGAGCCATCTTGCTGACCCTCAAAAGTTTATCTAAAATTTTATTTTCACTTTTTTAGATTTATTTTATTTGATGTGTATAAGCTTTGCCTGCGTATTCGTATATGCACCACAGCGGTACCTGCTGCCTGAGAGATTAAGAAGAAGGCTTTGGATTGCCTGGAACTGGAATTAAGGATGGTTTCAAGCTGCCATGTAGGTGCTGGGACAAAAACAGGAAGTGTTGAGCCATCTCTCCAACACAGGGTTTATTTCTAAACTAATTTTTGGTTACTGTAACAGTGATATATGCAAGGTAAAAAAATTTTTTTTTAATCTTTACATTCTTTTATTGGAGGAAAATTCCCAACAGTGACGTATTTACTAAACAGGGTCCTGCGCAGAAATTACACACTACCCATCCAGACAGATTTTGGTTACACTTTGCCTATTAATGGAGTGGTTCTACTTATAAATTTTTATACATTAAAAAGCTTTGAATTTGACCAGGCTGTACATTAATCATCTCTGAAAAAGTGGCATTTAACTTTAGCTCTATTTTACGCAAGGTAGAAATTTTAAATATTGTTAAACGACATAAAATTAGAAGGTCTATATACTCCTGCTCTTTGTCTAATATTACATGTGCACATGTAAGTATACAACCATTTTATATGTGTGTGTAAATATGTATGAATATACACTTGGTTTTAATAGTTTTATTGAGACAAAGTCTCCCAATATAGATCAGGCTGTTCTCCAGCTCCTAGAAATCCGCCAACCTCCAGACGGCTGGCCACGTAAATCTTTTAGACCGTTGTGGATATAGTACACAAACCTCCTCACTTGGTCCCTTAATCTCATGCAAGTCCTGGAAGCCCTTATCTCCCTGACCTTATCTTCTGCCTCTCCGGAGCTCACTCTATCTTTTGTTGCTACGGCTTTGACCTTCTTGTAGTTCCTGGAACAGCCCAGCACACTTTTACCTTAAGGCGTTTGCACTTGCCGTTCCTTCTGCCTGGAGTGTTCTTCCTCCAGGTATCCTCTTGGCTCATTCTCACTTCCTTCACCTCTCTGCTCATGTCCCCTCCTCAGAGGCCACCATTATCATTCATGATGCCACATACCGCTTCTTCTCCTCCTCCTTCCCTTTACCCCGCTAGAGACTGACCAGGACCTCCCGTGCTAGGCAAGCTGTACCACTGAGCTGTATCCCCTGCCCCACTGCATTTCCTCCTCTTTCTCTCTTTAAAAGAAATTGTTCTGGGGGCTGAAAAGATGACTTAGTGGTTAATAGCACTGTCTGCTTTTCCAAAGGACCCAGGTTCAATTCCCAGCACCCACATGGCAGCTCACAACTGTCTGTACCATCAATTCCAAGGGATGATACCTTCATAAATAAAATAAAATTAAATAAATTACTTTAAAAAAGAAGCTGTCATGTATATAGGTGTTTTGCCTGCATGTATGTGTGTGCACAAATGTTTGCAGGGTTCCTATGGAGGCTAGAAGAGGGATGAAGTTATAGAGGGTTGTGAGCCAGCATGTGGGTGCTTGGAATGAAGCCCGGGTCCTCTGGAAGAACCAGCAGCCAGGCTTCTTAACTGCTTAGCTATCTCTCCAGTGCCCCTACCCATCCTCTTTCTGACTGAGGCTTATATAGCCCAGGCTAGCCTCTGACTCACCCTGTTTTGGAGGATGATCTTGAGCCTCCTGATCTTCTTGCCTCTAGCCTCCTCTTGCAGTGCTCTCATCAAGCTGTCTTCTTTCTAAAAGGCAGCCTTCCCGGAAATCACATTTTGCCTGTCACAGGCACCCTGCCTTCTCTTCAAGGCCTCTCCCTGCTCATTACTAAGTTAGGGATATCTCTTTCCTAAGCGTGTCTCCCACCCCTCTCCTCCTTGCAGGGGAACAGTTCCACCCCTGGTTTTATTCAGTGCTAGGATCCAGCTCAGGCCTCATGCAAGCCATGCATGCAAGCACTCTACCTTCAGAGCTAGACTCTACCAATGGAGCTACAACCCCAACCCCTCCTGCTTTTTTTTTTTTTTTTTTTTTCACAGAAATTATTACAATGAATTTGCTCTGCTCACTTTAAACTTTTTGGGTTTTTTGTTTGTTTGTTTGTTTGTTTGTTTGTTTGTTTTGAGACAGGGTTTCTCTGTGTAGCCTTGGCTGTCCTGGACTTACTTTGTAGACCAGGCTGGTGTGTGCTACTGAGCCTGGCTTAAACTTTTGTTTTTTAACTTTTTTTTTTCAAATACAGTTTTAATTTCTATAGTTAGTGAAATCACTTATGCGCCCCAGGGCTTATGTGGAAGTCAGAGGACTTTCAGGAGTCAGTTTTCCCTTCTCTTGTGTGGATCTCAGAGATAAAACTCAGGTTGTCAGGCTTGGCCACAGGCATCTTTCCCGGCTGAGTCATCTCACCTGTCTGGATTTTCTTACTTTGATGTCACTGTCCCTCATAAGGATAGATGCTCATGAGCAGAGGGAGGGCCTGTGCTTCCAGTTGCTGTTCCCACTACAGGGACATGATCCTCACTAGGTGTTTGGTAAAATATGAAAAATCTCAGAGAGATGGCAGCATAACATAGTGGTTAAGCATACAGGCTTTTGCACTTGGGAGGCAGAGGCATAGATCTCTGAGTTTGAGGTCAGCCTGGTCTACAGAGTTCCAGTCCAGCCAGGGCTACACACAGAAATTCTGTCTCGAAAAAAACCAAAAAGTAATAAATTAATAAATAAATCAATTTATTAAAATAAAATAAAAATAAATAAAAATTTTTAAAAAAGAAAAAAAAACAGTACAGGCTAAAATTGCCTGGGTTCAAACCTGTTTGGTTTTATTTTTCCCCTTTGAGACAGGGTCTCTCTATATATCCCAGGCTGACTTAAAACTCAAGATCTGGGTTGGAGAGACGGCTCAGCAGTTGAGAGCACTAGCTGCTCTTCCAGAGGTCCTGATTTCAGTTCCCAGCAACCACATGGTAGCTCACAACCTTCTGTAATGGGATCTGATCCCCTCTTCTGATGTGTATAAAGACAGAGCACTCATATACATAAAATACACACGTAAGTAAATCATTGGGAAAAAAAAAAAAAAAAACAAAACCTCAAGATCCTTCTGCCTCAGCAGCCTCTAAATGCTGGCATTACAAATGCCACCACTGCTGTCTAGCAAATCTTTATTTCTTAGCAGATGTGTGCAGTTGGGAAGGTACGTCGGTCTCCTTTGTGACCTAGGTGATTGTGATTAGGTCTGCCTAATCCTAGGTTCTTACGAGAATTAATGTATGGATTTATACAACGTGTTCATAGTAATAACTGTCATAGGAAATGTTAGGACTCTTTGATGTATATTTTTTGGTAGGATTTTCGCTTTTGTTGGGATTTGCTTGTTTGTTTTGAAGAGCTACAGCCTTGGGCACACTAGGCAATTGCTCTAGCGCTGACCTTTCCCTCTAGCTCTGCCATTAGGTTTTATAAAGGTTATTTAGCTAAGCTTGATGGTATATGCCTAGTAGCTTGGTCATGGGTGGCTCTGCTCAGCTGGCTCTTCTCCATCTTCTAGGTGGTTCTTCCCATATCCATTTCTGGGTCCTTCATCTTAGCCACCGGTCACTCTAAGTGTCTGTCATTTCTCACATTCTCTTCTGGTGATCTCATAGTTTTAACTACTACCCAAGCTCCAGAGATCAGTAACTGCCACCCTAAACAGCCCCTTCCCCTAGAGCCTCAGCCTCTGGCGTCCAAATGCTCTAAGCGTTTCCATTCTAATTACTTGTTAGGTCTCATGACTCACTGGAGTGTGGGTTCCTCAAGGGCAGGAATAGCTTCTTGGTTATCTTTATCTCTGCTCCCCCGGGTGAGGTGTTCTTGGTAGGTCTGCTTCCTGATGTTCACAGTCTATTGGAGGGAAACAAACAATAAATAGCCAGACAGGTCTACTGTCAGGAGGGCTATGCTAATGAGATAGAGGCACTGGAGAACTGGGAGAAGCTAAGGTGCCAGAGCTAAGGTGGGGAAGGGTGGCCAGCCTTTGGGAAAAGGAAGAGTGAGTCAAATGAGGTCTCAGAGAAGACAGTTTCAAGCACAAACCAGCACACAAACAGGCCCTACAGTGCGGTGTGAGCCCTGGAGAGAGACTGTTGTGACTGGCTATAATAACATGAATGACAGGATTAGTGATAAGAAGTCGGGTGATGACGGCTTCCAATTTTACAGGGGAATGAAACTGAGAAGCCATTGGAGGGTTTTGAGGAGAAGCTTGATCAGCTATGACTCAATATTTGAAGGATCATACTGGCTTCTGTCAAGAACAGACAAAAGAAGCGCTTAGAGAAACACTCCATTGGCCCAGTGCTTCTCTAGCATGCGTGAAGCCCTGGGTTCACTCCCCAGCACAGAGATAAACTGGGCATGGTGGCACAAGCTTGTGATTTCAAAACTTGGTAAGTAGAGGTAGAAGAATAGCCTTAATTTAGAGGCCAGCCTGACTGTTGTGTGACAAAACTTCTCCTGAGGAGACGTCTACTGCCATCTACTCACCCCAGATGGGAGCCCACGACAGACCCAAGTACAGATGTGAACAAAGTCCAACTTGGTGAACCAATGGATTTCATTAGCAGAAATTACTCAAAGACAGCTGCATCAACCAAAGCTCACTGCAGCATGGGTGACAGCTATAAAAAGCTGGGAGCCTGGAGCACACTCTGCAGCTTGCAGGAAGCTCAGTAGGTTAGAGGGTGTCCTTTCCAGGCGTCTCAGTGGTCTACACCTCTTCTGACTTGGTCTCAGAGTGTTCTTTGCAGCTCTGGCTAGCGGACAGACTTCTTTGAAGCCCGGTTTCTGACATCTGAAACAGACTCCAGCTTTTACGGCTTACTCTGGCACGGGCCTAGTGGATCTGGTCAGTTTCAGGGACTTCCTGAAGCTATTTTGAGTTTGTTTACCTTTCTATTTAAGGAGCTTTCCTGTAGGATGGAATCTTGGAGAAAACTTTTACACAAAACTGGTCTACATATTGAGTTTCAGATGACCTATGGTTATGTAATAAAACCCTGTCTCCAAAAAAAAAAAAAAAAAAAAAGTGCTTGTCACATAAGCACAAGGACCTGAGTTCAATCTCTGGAGCTGAGGTGAAAATGCTAGGCTGCCTGCTTGTGATCCTAGCACTGGGGAGCAGAGATAGGCAGAGTCCTGCGGTTCACTGGCTTGACAGCCTAATCTTACTGTCAAGTTCCAGGTGAGTGAAAAGCCTATGGTGGAAGAAGTAATGGTACCTAAGAAAGGGCATCTGATTGGCCGCTGGGTTCCACAGGCATGTGCAGACATGCACATATCTGCATCCACACGAAAACGAATGAGCACCCATGCCTAACATGTGTCAGGCCCTGGATATGACTCCCAACATCTTCAAGAACATTAAACCACAAAACAAAAACAAAAATAGCTCTCCATCCCTATTTTTTAAATTTTAATTTAATTAATTAATTTATCTGTGTATGTTCGTGCCACAATGTGCATGAGTAGATCAGAGGACAACTTTGAGGACTCAGTTCTTTTTTTTTTTTTTTTTTTTTCCACCACAGGCATCCCTGGGTTTAAATTTAAGCCATTAGGCAAAGCAGCAAGTTCTTTACCTGCTGAGCCATGTCACCAGCCCCAGATGCCGGAGACCCTTGAAGCCAGAGTAAGTCTTGTTGAAGCATTTAATGTAGGAAGTGAGAAAAAGAGTGGAAGCAAAGGTGAATGGATAACAAAATGAGTGAGTGCGGGCTGGAGAGATGGATCAGTAGTTAAGAGCACTTGCTGCTCTTGCAGAGGATCTGGGTTCAGTTCCCAGCAAAGCTGTTCACAACTGTTGGTAACTCCAGGGTCAGGGGATCTGATTCCCTCTTCCGCTGCCTCGGGCACCAGGCACCTGTATGCTGCATATCCATTCATGTGGGGAAAACACTCCTATACATAAAATAAAATACAAAGACTCAAGCATCTTTTAAAAAGTGAATAAATTGAGTGTGTGTGTGTGTTACCAGGCTGTCTAGATCAGAAAAACAGATAAGAGGAAAATATTAACAGACGGAAGATTTATGATATCTTTATATACTTCAATTTACTAACAAAGAGGAAAGACAGATGTTAGTATGAGAATGAAGAAAGTTTTTTTAAAGAAATGTAAAGACAGAGAGAGTTGAGCCTATCTCTTTTTTTTAATTCTTAAAGAATATTTTATTTTTGTTTTGTGACAAACTTATACATGTATGCAATATATTCTGATTACATTCTTGCCCCTCTTATCCCTAAGAGCCTATCTCTTAAGGAGAAGACTAAAGACAAGGGAAAGACCAGATATGATAGCACATCAGTAATCCCAACAGTGGGATCAGAGGATCAGGAGTTTGAGACCAGGATAGGTTACACAATGACTTCAAAGCTAACGTGGGCTATAGAGCAAGACCTTGTCTCAAAAGAAAAGAAAATAAACAAGAAACAAACAAACAAAAAGAAAGACAAATGGATCCATGAAGATATCAAGTTCCTGGAAACAGTGAACTGTAATTCACAGCCTTCCTCTTTCTTTAAGCCTTCCCAGGACTCCCCAAGCCACTGCCACCTGACTGCCAAACTATGCCAAAACTATGGCCACCAGACACCAGGGATTTTCTTTTCTATTGTATTAACTTTGGTTTTTAGAGAGCAGGGTCTCACAGCCTCGTTTGACCTGGGATTCACAATCCTTTTGTCTCAGTTTCCCAAGTGCTGAGATTATAGATGTAAGCTACCATGGCCAGCATGCATTGGTCAGAAAACAACTTGTGGGAACTGGTTCTCTCTTTCCACCATATGGGTCTTGGGGCTCAGACTCGGTCTTCACTTCTCTGGCCATCTGAAATCCTTGCACTGGCTTCTCTCCGTCTCGGTGCTTTCTTAGAGCCATGTTCTTAGACTGCCTCTGCTTTCATTATTTTATTCATTTATTCAAATCCCAAATGCTTCCTGCTGCCAGGAAGGCTTTAGGTGCTGGGGATATGGCAATAAACAAACGCTGTGCTCATTTGGTTTGGGATCTCTTCTTAAGCAGTCCCACCTACTCCCCAAACAACCTATCAGCACTAAACACCATTCTGGATTTCAGACACACCCAGTCCTTTGAGGGGCACCTTCTCTAGTATGTCTCTAAACTGAATGCCTCTTTGTTCTGAGTTGCCTCTTGTGTTCCTTCTCCTAAACCTGCCCTATACTACCACTGTCCTCCAGTGTTTCTTAGTATCATCCTCTGACATCAAACTTCCCAAGATGGAAATCTGACTGCAGTTCTTGGAGCCTGAAGCGGCCACCTCCTGTAGCAAGCAGATCTTCCAGTGGATGGGGTAAGGACACCAACCCACCCACAAAACCTTCGACCCAAAATTTGTCCTGCCTACAAGATATGCGGGGTCAAAGATGGAGCAAAGATTGAGGGAATGGCCAACCAAAGACCAGCCCTACTTGAGACCTATCCCATGGGAGAAAACCAGTCTCTGACACAATTAATGTTACTCTGCTATGCTTGTAGACAGGAGCCTAGCATAAATCCTCTGAGAGGCTTCATCCAGCAGCTGGTGTAAAGAGATGCAGAGACCCACAGTCAAACATTAGACAGAGTTTGGAGAGTAGTATGGAAGAGTTGGGGGAAGGATTGAGGAAGCCAGAGGGGTCAAGGACTCCACAAGAAGATCTACAGAGTCAACTAACCTGGGCCCATGGGCACTCTTGGAGAGTGAACCACCAGCCAAAGAGCATGCATGGACTGGTCCTAGGCCCCCTGCATATATGTAGCAAATGTGCAGCCTGGTCTTCATGTGGATCCCTCAGCAACTGGAGCAGGGGCTCTTTCTGACTATGATGCCTCCCTTTGGATCCTGTTTCCCTAACTGGGCTGCCTTGTCTGGCTTCAGTGATGCCCATATTTTCTGCAACAACTTAATGTGCCAGTTCAGGTTCGTATCCAAGGAGAAGGGAAAATGAGGTGTGTGTGTGTGAGGGAGGGACTAGGAGGAGAAACAGGGAGCTGCAGTCAGGATGTAAAGTGAATAAATAAATAAATTAAAAAATTAATTCCCCATGAGTATAAAAGTATTTTCTATGTACAAGGTAATTTTTTAAAGATTTATGTATTTATTTTATGTATATGAGTGCTCTGTCTCCATGTACTCATGTATCCATGTATCCTTGTATCCTGCATGCCAGAAGAGGGTGTCAGGGGGGCTGGAGAGATGGCTAAGTGGTTAAGAGCACTGTCTGCTCTTCAAAAGGTCATGAGTTCAATTCCTGGCAACCACTTGGTGGCTCACAACCATCTGTAATGTGAACTGATTCCCTCTTCTGGCAGGTGTAAATGCAGATAGAATACTCATATACATAAAACAAACAATTATTTAAAAAAAAAAAGAAGAGGGTGTCAGATCTCAGTATAGATGGTTGTGAGTCACCATGTGGTTGCTGGGAATTAAACTCAGGACCTCTGGAAGAGTAGACGGTGCTCTTAACCTCTGAGCCATCTCTCCAGCCCAACAAGGTAATTTTTTAATGTTGTGAAAATTAATTTGAGCCGGTTGTGGTGGCACACATTGGTAGGATTTGCTGAAGGAGGAAGAGGCAGGAGGATCACGAGTTCGAGGCCAGCCTGGGCTACTTAGTTTTGCTCGAATACAGCCCATGGTAGCTCAGTATCAAAGTGGGTTTCCCTAGTAAGGGGAACAGGAACTATTTCTGACATGAACTCAATGGCTGGCTCTTCGACCCCCCCCCCAGGGAGGAGCTAGGCCACTGAAGAGGACATTGCAGCCAGTCCTGAAGATACCTGATAATCTAGGGTCAGATGGAAGGGAAGGAGGTCCTCCCCTATCAGTGGACTTGGAAAAGGGCAGGGAGGAGATGAGAGAGGGATAGTGGCATTGGGAGGGAATGAAGGAGGGGGCTACAGCTGGGATACAAAGTAAATAACCTGTGATTAATATAAAAAATATAAATGATTATAAAAAAAGCTGAACATAAAAATGAACTAAAAATGTAAATAAAATGTAACATAATAAAAAATTAATTTGAAGTGAAATCAAATTCATCATTAAAAGGAATGGTGATACAATGCCTATAATATAAAATAAACCAATAAACAGTAAAAATAAATAAATAAATAAATAAATAAATAAATAAAATATTTTATTACTGGGGCTAGAGAAATGGCTCAGTGGTTAAGAGCACTGAGTGCTCTTCTAGAGGACCCAAGTTCAATTCCCAGTGCCCACATGGCAGCCCATGACTGTCTGTGACTCCACGGGCTGACACCCTCACACAGACACACATGCAGGCTAAACACCAATGCACATAAAATAAAAATAAATAAATTATTTTTTTAAGTAACCTAAATCTGGGCAGTAGTGGCACATGCCTTTAATCTTAGCACTTGGGAGGCAGAGGCAGGCAGATCTCTGAGTTCGAGGCTAGCCTTATCCACAAAGGGAGTGCAGGACAGGCAAGGCTACACAGAGAAACTGTGTCTTAAAAAACAAAAACAAACAAAAAAGGTAGTCTTAAAAAAAAACTTTACTGTCCTTAGCATCTTCAAGATCCTTCATTGTTCAGTTTAAGTCCCCTTTACCCTTTGCCTCCATGACACACCTATTCCCATGGCCTGGCCATCCTGAACTAGCGTTATGCTGCTGTTCAGAGTCCTGTCTGCCCCTGCTTTGGTGCCCATCCCTGCTGTCTGATGTGTCTGTTTGCCACTTCTCATCTCCCCTTGGCTGACTTCTAGCTCATCCTCTGCACCCCAGCCTTCCTCAGCCTCCCCTGGGGGTTTATCCCTCACATGCAAGGCAGACGCCTGCTGTTGATCTCCTCACCACGGCTTGCACTTTGTATGGCTTGTGATTGCTTATTTTTGCTACCACTTCCACTGGGTTGTAAGCCTCTTAGAGATAGGAAACACAGAGCTGTGTCATATGAAGGGAAAGAAGTTATCACTCCCTTGACACAGACAGAAGAAGCCCTGGGGTTCAATAACGTGCATTGCCACCTGATTAGTGGCATCTAACCATTGCTGGACCTCCACTCCTGGATGATATGTGCTGTCACTAGGGGATGTAGCTCAACAACAGAGCACTTGACAGGTAGGCATGAGGCCCTAGGTGCAATCCCTGGCAGAGGGAAAACAATCTGGCAACCGTCCAGGAAACATGCCTCTCATTGTTTTACAAATTTATTTTTGTTCTTTGACATGGAATCTCACACTCTAGGTTTCCCTGGCTGGCTTAGAACTCACTCTGTAGCCCAGACTGACCTTGAACTCATAGCAACCCTCCTGCCTTAGCCTCCCAAGTGGTAAGATTACAAGCATGCATCTCATCCCATGCTAGGAAGTATGTCTTATAAAACCTCGAGACAAAGGCTGGCAAGGTGTCTCAGTGGTAAAGGCACTTGCCATGCAACTCTAAATAAACTACTGAGTCTCATCCCCAAAGTGCATGATAGAAGGAAAGAATCGAAACTTCTGAAAGCTGTCCTTCTCCCTGCCCCACCCCATAGTATATGTGCACCCCACTCCCCAAAACAGCAATAGACAAAATTTAAAAACAATCCTTCAGAAGAAGCTGTGGAGTTGGCTCAGTGGGTAAGAGTGCTTGCTGAGCAAGTGTGAGAACCTGAGTTAGAATCCCCAGCATCTATATTAAAAGCCAGATGTGGCTGCATATATGCCTGAAAACCCAGCCCCAGAAGGGGGCTGAGACAGCTGAACCACTAGGGTTTTCTGGCTGCCAGCCTAGTTCCAGATTCAATGAGAGACCCTGTGTCAAGGGAATAAGCTGGAGAATGAGAAAGCAGGGCAGCTGATGTTCTTCTCTGGCGTCTGTGTTCGTACTACATACATACACCACACACACACATACACACACACATCATCATCATCATCATCTCAACCAATTACCCTAATCTATAAATATATAGCAGGTGTATGATAACTTTGTTGTTGATCATTAAATAAGTGAACAAGTGAAATGGTGGGTGAACAGAAAGAGAGAATGCACAGCTAGACAGAAACTCGGTGGAAATAGTAGAAGGATGGTTTGGGAATGTATTTCCTAAGTGAGGAAGAACAAAGGAGGGAAGATGTGGTAGGAGCTGGTCAACTCCAGGTGAGGGGAGGAAACCGGGAAGATTGTCCTGAAAAGTGTCTGTTTCTCTCTGTCCAGCCACGGGTGAGATCTTCCTTTTTCTTCTCTCGGGCCAGGCAGGATGGTGGTGCGCACCTGTCCTTCTAGCACTTAGAGGCAGTAGCAGCATGGGGAGTCGAAGGCCAGCCTCGGCTACATAGAAGCTCTAGGCCAGTCTGGGTTACACCAAGCTTTGTCTCTGTATCTGAATAAATGGGGGCCGGAGAAATGACCCAGTGGTGGACAGCACTGACTGCTTTTCCAGATGACTCGTGTTCCATTCCTAGCACCCACGTGGCAGCTCACAACTGTCTGTAACTTCAGTTCTAGGGAACCTAAGCCCTCTTCTGGCCTTCAGAGGCACCAGGCACACAAGTGGTACACAGACATACATGCAAGCAAAATGCCCATACACATACAAAAAAATAAATAAGTAACTAAGTAAGAGTCTTCATTTTAGCGAGGCACGGTGGATGCCTGCCTGTAATCCCAGCACCCAGGGAGACAGAGGCGGGCAGATCACTGTGAGTTTGAAGCCAGCCTGGTCTACAAAGCGAGTCCAGGACAGCCAAGGCTACACAGAAAAATCCTGTCTCGAAAACCAAAAACAGCAACAACAATAATAATAATAAAATAAAAATTAAAAAGTCTCCATTCTCTTCTTTAATCTGATGACTTCATCTCCAGCATTGGGAGGCTGCAGTTCAAGTCTGTACTTCTCTTGTGTGGACCTGGGCTCAGTTCCCAGCACCCACCTAGGGTAGCCCACAACTGCCTGTAACTCCAGCTCTAGGGGGACCTGATGCCTCCGTCCTCTGTGGCCATCTACTCTCATCTTAACGATCAGATGTACACTCAATTAAATAAACATTTGAAAATTGAAAATGCGGAGACCAACGAGCTCACATAGTTTTGAGGCTTTAGATAGGCAGCAGTGGGCCTACTGCTTATCAGTTAAATCCGACTTTAAATCCATCCAGCTGGAAATCACTCATTTCCAAAGCCATTCCCATTTTCTCACCCCTGCTCATTCTTCCTTTGCATTGCCATTGCTGTGGTACCAGGAACTGAAAACATTCTGTTTGTTCTAAATTACCTTGAAAAGCTTCAGTGGCTCTATCCTTACCAAGTAATGTTAGCTTTGTTTTTAATCCAAGTGGAATAAAAAATAAAGGGATAAAACTGATATTATCCCTAAATGAGATAGATGTATGTCTGTTCATACAAGTCGTGCTTAAGTCTAATTGTATGGCCTAAGAATCCCTGCAGCCATCCAGCCAATTTTCTAAGGCTACCAGGACCACAGTTCAGTTGATCTAATTCAGAACAAATTTTTATCCGTAGATGGGATGGAAAATCTAGGTGAGGATTAAGGTCATGGCCAAGGTACAAGAGGAGAAGGAAGTCTGAGTTAATTATAACCTAGGTTCTGCCGTCTTAATTCCAGGAAGCTGTCCCTTAGCTAGGTGGACAACGTGATGATTGAGGGACATTTTTAGAGCATTAGAGTTCTAGAGTTCTGAGACATATTCTATATGGAACAGTGTCAGTACTGAGTGGCTAGAAATCTGTCATTTAAAAAGACCTTTGAAGCAAGGATTTGGCTATTTTCTTTCCAGCAATTGTAACTAGCCTGAAAGATTTCCCAAAAGCCATCACTCTCAAGACCAGTTTGGTAAAGGTATTTTGGCATGTTTTTGTTGTTTAACGTGCTAAGAATAGCACCAGGGGACTTGCATATACCAGGCCAACCCAACCCAACATGCTACAAAGGGCTACATTTCAGCTTCTTTGCATGTTTTTGAATATATATCATAATGCCTACTTTAAAGCACTTAATTTTTTTTTTTACATTGTGTATGTGTGTGTGTGTGTCTACAGAGTACCACAACATGTATGCATTTGGAAGTCAGAAGACAATTTGCGAGAGCTAATTCTCTCTTCTCATTATGTGTTTTCCAGGGATGGAACTCTAGGCTTGAAGCAAGTTCCTTTACCTGATGAGCCGTATTGCTGGTCCCCACTGCATTTATTTGTTAATTTTTAAGACTTTGGAAATTATTGCCAGCTGCGGGGTGGTGGCATACACATTTGATTCCAGCATTAGAAAGGCAGAAACAGGCAGATCTCTGAGTTCAAAGCCAGCCTGGTTTACAGAGTGAGTTCCACGATACCAGGACTACAAAGAGAAACGCTGTATTAAAAAACAAACAAACAAACAATCATTGCCTGGCTGGAGAAATGGCTCAGTGGTTAAGAGCACTCGTGGAGTCGGATTCCCTGTAGCCACATGGAAGCTTACAACCACCTGTAACTCCAGCTCCAGGAATTCCATTGCCTGATTCTGACCTCTGCAGGCACCAAGCGTGCATGGAGTGCATAGACATGCATGCAGGCAAAATACCGAAACACATAAAGTAAGAGACTACTACCTCAGCGCAGTGCATACATATCTAGGCATCACACAGCGCTCCATGAATACCTATAATTTTTACGTTTTTATGTCAGCTCAAAAATAATTTAATTTACAAATTCAGCAGTGGACAATTGTATAAAGACATACTACTTATCTTTTGGGAGATGACGGTACAAAACAGATAAATAAAACCATGAGAAACAGCCACCATTAAAAAGACAAAGATTTCATGCTCTCGTGTACACAATTGCATATATATATTTGGGACAGAATCTCTCACTGGTCTTGACCTAACCAAGAAGGCTAGGCTGGCTAGCCAGAGAGCCACAGGGATCTGCCTGTCTCTGTCTTCCCAGTGCTAGAATTATAAGTCATCATAGTTGTTGTTGTTGTTATTTGTTTGTTTGTTTTATGAGACAAAGTCTGTGTAGCCCTAGCTGGCCTGAAACTCTGTGTAGATCAGGCTGGCCTGGAATTCACAGAGATCTGCCCGCTGCAGTCTCTCCAGTACTGAAGTTTATGGTGTGTGCCCACTCCTGGCATACTTGGTTTTGAATATGGATGTTAAGGTTGAACTTACCACCACACTGATTGAGCTATTTCCCTATCTCTAAGACTTCACACTCTAACACAAAAATGTAAGCCTAAGCCGGGTATGGTGGCTTGCTTCTATAAGCTTGGGAGAGTCCTAGGCAGGAGGATTGCTGTGAGGCCAGCCTGGGCTACGCATTGAGAAACACATCTCTATATCCCAAACCAGACAAACACTGATGTGCTAGCTTATGTGTGTCTTATGTCAACTTGACACAAGCTGGAGTTATATGAAAAGAGGGAAGCTCAATTAAGAAAATGACCCTATAGGAGCCAGCTGTAAGACATTTTCTTAGTGATTGACAGAAGAGGGCCCAGCCTATTGTGGGTGGTGCCATCCTTGGGCTGGTGGTCCTGGGTTCTAGAAGAAAGCAGGTTGAGCAGGCCATGTTGAACTAGCCAGTAAGCAGCATCCCTTCATGGCTTCTGCATCAGCTCCTGCCTCCAGGTTCCTGCCCTGTTTGAGTTCCTGTCCTGACTTCCTCCAGGGATAGACTATGATCTGGAAGTGTAAGCTGAATAAACCCTATCCTCTCCAACTTGCTTTTGGTTATACTGTTTCGTTGAAGCAATAAAAACTCTTCACTGAGTGTGTGTGGTGGCATATGCTTGTAAACTCAGCATGTGTGAAGTGGAGGCAGGAGAATCATTGTAAGCTGTGGGCCAGCTTGATCTATATAGAAAGCTATACCTTGAGATATGAAGTGAAACCCTGTCTCAAAAACTGAAATAAATACTTTTTCTTTTAAAACATAAATCTAAATTGACAGCTGTGGAGATAGTTTAGTGGATGACCATGCAAGCATGAAGACCCGAGTTAAAATACCCAGAACCCACAGAAAGCTGGGCATGTTCTCATACACCTGTAACTTCAACTCTGGGACAAGAGGGTATGTGAGAAGGGTCAGAGACAGGAGGCTTGCTGGAGCCTGCTAGTTGCCAAGCTATTTCCAGGTCCAATGAGAGATCCAATAAAGTGGAGAGTGATAGGGCTGGATTCCAATGTTGTCTTCTGGGTTCTTCAAATGTTCACAGGTGTGTACACCCATACGTGTGCGTGCACACGTGTGTGTGTGTGTGTGTGTGCGTGCGCGCGCGCGCCACATACACATCCCCTACACTCAAACACATTCCTACATACATGGTAACTAAGTAAATAAATAAATGTAAAAAAATTAAAATATTAGGCAGGCCAGTGGTGAACACCTTTAATCCCAGCACTTGGGAGACAGAGGCAGCTGGATCTCTGTGATTTCAAGGCCAGCCTGGTCTACATAGCAAATTCCTGGCCAGCCAGGGCTACACAATGAGACCCTATCTCACAACAATCAAATTAGCAAATTAACAATCAAATTAGCAATTTATCTTGAAGCATTGTGAACAAAAACGAGGTCATTAAACCACTGGTTGCTTAGACTTCTAATGTTGAGGATTTGGTCTTCCCCTCTTTCTCCTTAGTCTTCTCTTTTCAGCATCCTCTCTGCCAACATAGAGCCAGCCCAATTGTTTAGGACCCAGGGAGAGTTGTACTCAGGGCTCTGACACATGGCACAGGTTGTTGTGTGCCATTGCTTGCTCTGGCTCAACTTGAAATGGAGATCCTCTGTGGGCTGGCGTTCGGATGGAAAAGGAAGGTACCCCTTCCCCATTCCAATCCTTCCCAGTGTCGTAACTACCTCCACAGTGGAGAGAAGGTAGGCAGAGGTGTCAGGCAAGGAAGATATTAGACTCCCTTGTTTTAACAAAAGTGGGAGAAAGGGTTTTCTTGTTGTTTTGTGTCCTTTGGCTTTACCACAAGAACTTTTGAGAGATTTACTACTTATTTCTTCGAGTCACTTCCTCCTGAATGGGTAGCTGTGAAGTTGGGCCAGATTATTATGGTTGAGCAAACAAGCTCAAGGGTTCCAAATAAAGGGCCGTTTGGCTTCAGCATTTACCTCTGGTGCAGTGTGGATGAAATCTGAAAATCTGTGTGCTGCCTAATGCACACCTTTAATAACAGTACTCAGACAGAGGCAGGAGGATCTCTGTGAGTTCTAAGATAGCCTGGTCTATAGAGTGAGTTACCAGAGTTATGTAGTGAGACCCTATCTCAAAACAATCAAACAAACAAACAAAACCAGGAAGGAAGGAAGAAAGAAAGAATAAGAGAGAAAGGAATCAGTTTGTCATTGTAGGCTGTGGTAATGACTTGGATATCACATAACAAATTATGTATTCAAGATAGACAGAACTGTAATGAGGTCCAAGGAAAGGCAATGAGTGAACCCCTACTCTTTTTTGTATGTTTGTTTTTCAAGACAGGGTTTCTCTATGTAGCCTTGGTTGTCCTGGACTGGCCTCGAACTCATAGAGAGCCACCTGCCTTTGCCTCCCAGAGTGCTGAGCCACCATGTGGTTGCTGGGAATCAAACACAGGACCTCTGGAAGAACAGATGGTGCTCTTGACCACTGAGCCATCCTTCCAGCCCTTGAACCCCTCATCTTAATGTTTACTTCATCATTGATGGTTTCATTTTGTCTTTATGACTTTGAGTGCCCCTAGACTTGGTAGCCACTCTTTCATGGTGTTCTAATTGATGACATCTTAGAACACTTTTGTTTGAGACAGGATCTTTCTATGCAGCCCTGCTGGCCTAGAATGAACTATGTTGAGTAGCTGGAATTGAACTCAGAGCAATCCTCTTGTCTCTGCTTTCAGAGTGCTGGCATTATAGGTGTGTGCTATTCACACTTGGCTTAAATAACTTGTTTTATTGAGTTCCCTACTCTCTTGAGACCTAGAGTAAGATGACATCAGCGTAAAAATGCAGGTTGTCCTTAGGGGAAATGGTAGCTATTTTAACATGCAAGCTATAATTTTAAACCACACAACAGTATTTTAATTGCTTTTGGATTTGACAACACTGGGATAGGAGTTTCTGAAGATAACCTTTCTTGCTTCATGCAGGAAGCTCAGGGTATAATTCTCATCAAAGCCCATCTACGGGTTGTATGTTGAAACCCTGTAACGAAAAGCATCCTATTTATGACGTCCTTTCAGCTACCCTGATGATGTGCCCTGAAATGCGGGTTTGGCAGAGAAAGAGTTCAGATGGTAAGTTTCTGAGGCATTCCAGGAACTTTCAGGAGTCTGTTGCATAAGGAAGTCCTCCGTAAGGGTCCTTCAACTGCCCGCCTCCTGGCTCTTCCTTCCTAGCCCTCAGGCAGCAGCGTCTCTGCTCCAACAGCCAGCAAGCAACACAGTGTGAATCAGGATCCAAATCTGTCTGAGCACAGGAGGTTGAGATGCAAGAGTGACTGAGCTGGCACCAGCTCGGGAGCAGTCCCAGCCTGCAGGCCTTCTGGAAGTGAGTCCCTCAGGCCCGCATCTCCCTCTGTGGCAGACTGCCACCACCGCCTGCTGTTCATCAGCCTGGGACCAAACACAGCAGTAGAGTTTGCTTTTCTCATGTTCTGACCCCGTACTATATACAAGCCAGATAATGTGATAAGCTAGGATTGCAAAGGTGACTTGGATACCATATCTTCCTCATGCAGGTTACAGCTGAGCGAGGGAAATAAAGGTAACTACAGCATTAGGGTACAGTGGCGTGGGATGTACAAGGCATCCATAAGAGGGCAAGGGGGGCAGTTTGGAAAAATCTGAAGAGACTTCTCAAAAGAGGCCATGACCTGAAGAAGGGGAAACAGAGGTGTGCCAAGCAGAAAAGGCCAGGACCACAGGCAAAAGAAGAAATGTGTATAAAACATGGATCCTGAATGGGTAAGCTGATTCTACCCATCACAGTTTGTATGCATGAGTTCTGTGTGCTTGGGAGTTTGCACTTTGCAGCGCCTAGCTCAGGCAAAGTGTACTACTTGCTGTGTTTGGTCCCTGGCTGATAAACAGCAGGCTCTGGTGGCAGTCTGCCACCAAGGGAGATGCAGGCCTGAGGGACTCACTTCCTGAAGGCCTGCAGGCTGAGACTGCTCCTGAGCTGGTGCCAGCTGAGTCACTCCAGCATCTATTTATATGGGTGCAAACAGTGGTAGGTGTATAGATGATGTCTCGGAAGTGGGAGCTCTCCAACTGCTTACATTTTCTTAGTCAAGTGGGAAGCAAGATCATCTGTTGATAGAAATAATCATGGCCTAAGGAAAAGAAATACAATATGATTGGCGGGTCTTATGAAGTGCTGTCATAAGGTTCTGACTATGAGTATAAAACTAGTCATCTCAATTGTTTTATCTGGCTTCACTTGGCTTCATGGATGAAGCACAGAGCAGCCAGACAGTTGGAGTAAGCCAAGGATGTGGTTTTGGCGAGTTCCATGGTGAGAGGTAAGGATGTTGAAGGTGCATTCAAAAGAAAGATAGCCATAGACTATAAATAAGTTTGGAAAGCAAGGGAAAAAAATCAAGATTGTGAGGATCAATTTGCTCATGGTCAAAGTGTAATTAAATAAATGCAGTTGTGTGTTTGAGGGGATGGGCTGGTAGGTAGTTAGAAAGGGATGCGGCCTTTGCAGGGACCCGGGAAGCAATGCTGAAGGCACGTGAAAGGCTAGTGTCGGGAAGTTTGCAGAGGCGTTGAGGCAGAGCCTGCAAACTTCTCTTTCTAAGATCTTTGGCGAGGGCTGGCAAGATGGCTTGACAGTTAAGGGAGCCTGCCTTGTAGTCTGAAGACTTGAGTTTGAAGCCACATCTTATGAGCGAGTCAACTCCCACATATTGTCCTCTGATCAACACAATATATTTTGTATGTTACACAAACATACTTATTTTGTATGTTACACAAACATACAAAATAAGTAACTAAAAAAAAATTCTTAATGGTCGTGATGCTGCAGTGATTCGGGGACTTTTAACTCTTTTTAAATCAATAACCCACATGTATGTTGACACTGCCAAATAGTGGTACAGCAGTGGTTCTCACCCTGGGGTTTCGACTCCCAGAAGGTCGCATATCACATATTTACATTTCAATTCATAACAGCAGCAAAATTACAGTTATGTAGTAGCAACAAATTTGTTATGGTTGGGGGTCACCACAACATGAAGAACTATATCAACGAGTCACGGTTTTAGGTAGGTTAAGAACCACTGTGATATAGAATGACAATGAACCAAGAGACAGACTAGCCAAGAGGGCAATTGGGTGGGGCAGTAGTGGACAATCACATGGCCTAATATTTGAAAGCTTTTTTTTAAAAATAAGAACTGATTAGAAGCTGTGTGGCTAAACAGTATTTTGTAGCCAAAATGGGGTAAAGGCAAGGCCAAAGGTAGACTGTCCAGGACCATGCGTGAGCGCTGTGGTAGTGCAGGGGGCAGGTGCAGGCAAGCGCACGTCTAAGGCGAGTCCCTGGTCGACTGTGTTGGGACTCAGCACAAGAGCGATCACAATCCTTGCAGAAGTGACAAACAAACTCAGGAGGGAATAAGAAGTTCCACAAAGCTATGCAGTATTTACGGTTAGGAAGATTATTATCTGAGAGACAATAAACAAAACAACCCAGTGTCTTGAAAAACCAAACACCACCACCACAAAAAAACCCCCAACAAAACAAAACAGAGGGGAGCTGGAGAGATGGCTCAGAGGTTAAGAGCACTGGTTGCCCTTCCAGAGGTCCTGAGTTCAATTCCCAGCAACCACATGGTGGCTCACAACCATCTACAATGAGATTTGGTGCCCTCTTCTGGCCTGCATGCATACATTCAGGCAGAATACTGTATACATAATAAATAAATAAATCTTAAAAAACAAAAAAACCAAACAAACAAAAGCAAAAACAAAACCCTCACTGTGTAGCCCTGGCTGTCCTGGAACTCAGTTTATAGTCCAGGATTGCCTTTAACACACAGAAATCCACTTGTCTCTGCTTTCCAAGAGGCATGTACCACCATGCCACTTTGTTAAAAACCTTTTTTCAAATAATTTTTTCTTAACTGTTTGGGATTTTTTTCTGGTGTTAGGGCTCAAACTCAGGACTGTTCTAGGCAACATGGTCACTAAGCTACATTCTCAGCCCAGTGGTACAAATGTGTGTGTGTGTGTGTCCCTGTCTCTGAGAAAGGGTCTCATTATGTAGCTCACACTGGCCTTGAGCTAGCGGGTAAACTAAGCTGGCCTTGAGCTCTTGATCCTTATGCCTCAGCCTTGATCCCTAGGCTGAAAAGAGCGTGCCATCTACCTGCCTGAATTCAGCCAGTGTTTTTTTTTTTTTAAGATTTATTTATTTATTATTTTTACAACATTCTGCCTGCATACCAGATCTTACTGTAAATGGTTATGAGCCACCATGTGGTCACTGGGAATTAAACTCAGGACCTTTGGAAGAACAGAGAGTGTTCTTAACCTCTGAGCCATCTCTCCAGCCCTCAGTCAGTGTTTTGAGTCAAGCATCCCAGGTTGGTCTCAAACTTTCCATGTGGGCAAGCATGATTTTAAACTTCTGATCTTCTCTCCATTCTCAAATGCTAGGATGACAGGCCACAGGCCTGGCTTATGCAATGTAGGCAATCAAGCCCAAGGCCTTGGGCATGCTAGGCAAGAGTTCTACCAACTGAGCTACATCTTCAGTCCCAATCCAATCCTTTTTCTTTAAAAAAAAAAAAAAAAAAAAAAGATTGTTAGCAGACAGGTATGGCTGGACACATGGAAAATCAGCGGGCAACCTGCAGCAGCTCGTTCTTTCCTTCAATCCTGTGCCTCAGGAGTTGAACTCAGGTAATCATTTTGTGGCAAGTACCTTTACCCATTGAGTCATGTTACTGGCTCCATGGTATAAGCCAAGCTGGCATCAAAATCATGATCCTTCCGCCTATGCTTCTTCAGCATTTCCTGCAGGTATGTACAACCAGGCAGTGCAATTATTATTATTTTTTTTTTCGAGACAGGGTCTCACTATGTAGCTCTGGCTGTTTTAGGACTCAGTATGTAGACCAGGCTGACCTCAAACTCAAGAGATCTACCTGCCTCTGCCTCCAGATTAAAAGCGTGCACCACTACATCCAGCTCCAGGCAGTGCAATTCTTAATAACTATTTCATGTTCTTCTCAGCATTCTGGCGTAACCTCTTACTACTGTCCCCTATCCATTACTTCAGAAACACTGGTGGTGGTTTTTTCCCTTTTATTTACTTAGTTTATACGCATCAGTGTTTTTCCTGTATGTTTATATGTTTGAGGGTGTCAGATGACCTGGAACTGGAATTACAGACAGCTGTGAGCTTCCATGCGGGTGTTGGGAATTGAACCTGGACCCTCTGGAAGAGCAGCTAGCGCTCTTAACTGATTAGCCATCTCTTCAAGCCATGACCTTGACCTTTTGATCAGCCAGTTCCACTTTTCCTGTTGGCATTACAGATGCCCACTTGTTTTTCTTTCCCCACAGAATAGCTTTGTGGCTGTTCCATACCCTACTCCATCCTTCTTGGATTGTATTCTCCTGATTTGAGACTGGGGCTCTAAGTAGCCTAGACTGGCCTTATACTCTTGAACCTCCTGCCTCAGTCTTGAGTGATGTAATTGAGAACAAGAATGCCTCCTTGGTTTATTTTAGGTTATTTCCAGGCCACCTCTCTTGGTTCATCTTCTCAAAGTAGTCTGGGTTAGCCTCTTTCAAATTTATCTTCCATGGTCCTCACCTTAAAACCAGACTGAGTTTTCAGAACAGGGAACAGTCCTGAACAGGTTGTTTTTTTGGGGTGGGGGTGAGGAAGTTGTTAAGTTTTCTTTGTGTAACTCTGGTTGTCCTGGACTCACTTGGTAGGCCAGGCTGGCCTTGAACTCAAACCGAGATCCATCTGCCCCAGCCTCCAAAGTGCTGGGATTACAGCATGAGCCACCACCACCAGGCTTTGAAAAAAGAACCCAGTATTCACAAATTCCATGAAACTCCAAATAGTTCTCTGCGGAGCGTTAAAGGCAAGAAGCCTACTGAAACCCAGTAATCACTACAAGCAGCCTGATGCTTTTTTACTCTAAGACAATCTAGACACAGTGTGAGTCACAGAGGTGTGTTGTGGGGTAAGGAGAAAGTGGTGAAAACTGTCTGAGTGCCTTCTGATGTGGCTGTTGCTTTAAAAAGGAGTACCCATTATGAAGTTTCTGCAAGTTACAATAGTTACTGGCTGATTTTATACCTTTGTCGTGTTTTTCTCGTGGCTAATTTTACTAGTCATGAACTACATGGAAAAGCAATTCACCTAAATTGCCATAGAGGTATCTCTGCAGTCCTTTGCTAAGCAATTTAAATGATGGAATACTTCTGGAAACAGGGTGGCTTCAATTTGATCACTGTGTCCCTTGTGACTTCATTATTTCTGAAGAACAGCAGTGACCATGGAGACCTTGTTGCTCATTTCTAGAAAAGCTATGCCATTTCTTTATTACGGTATAGGAGCCATGTTCCAACTGTAGGATGGAAACGTAGGGTTAAAAGGACAAAAGCTAAACCCTTCTGAAAGCTCAATACTGTACCGTGGACCATACTTTGCAGGGTCTGCAGAAAAAGGCAATGCTGGGTTAGTATCTCCTTTTACATCATGAGCCACTCCCCAAGACAAACTGATACTAATCACGGTTTATTTCTGGCCGTAACAAACCACTCAGACCCTTGGATGACACTGCCATCACCGTTATCTATAGGATCTTGCAAAGCTATCAAAGTCACAAAACCAGATTACTGTTTATTATTAGCCCTATAATTATTAGGGTGGTATTATTTAACATACTGTCACTTGTTAGTTTTTTTTTTTAAAGATTTATTTTATTTATTTATTACATATGCAGGGTTCTGCCTGCATACCAGCAGAGGACACCAGATCTCATTACAGATGGTTGTGAGCCACCATGTGGTTGCTGGGAATTGAACTCAGGACCCTTGGAAGAGCAGCCAGTGCTCTTAACCTCTGAGCCATCTCTCCAGCCCCCACTTGTAAGATTTTATAATTGCCTTTTTTACTTAGGGCTGGGCAAACATTTCCACCTAAGCTATCTCAATAACCTCCCCAACCATCTCTCAGCCCCTGTTCAATGTCATCCACCTTAAGCATTCCTATGTAGGCTACCTTCCATCTATAATCTTAGAAATAATTGCTTATATTTTTTATCTTGGTGTTTTCTCCATCCATACCATCCTTGGAGTCCTTCCTCCTGGCCTACATGGTTTCTTCTTCATCCTAATCCTTCATGGCATCCTCCTCTCTTCTCATCTGTTTCTTGTGATTCTCCTATCTCCAAAGCCCGGGAGCCTTAGCCATGCCTACCTCCCTCTGCCCTGCCCAGGTAGAGGCCTTTTTAATTAACCAATGAGGAATAATGTCTCAGGCAGGATAGCCTGATGTTTACACCAGGATAGGTGTATCCCAGCAGTAACCAGATCTTGAGCGCCAGTAATTAGCATCAAAACACAAGCACCAGACCAACTCCCCAAAGTCCATGTAGTTCTAGCTGTCCTAGAACTGAATATGTAGTTCAAAATGGCTTGAACTCAGAGACCTGTCTGGCTCTGCCTCTTGATTGCTAGGATGGAAGGCTCAAGTCACCATACCAGGCCATCCCAATTACATGGTTCTTTCACCCTGCTCTACTCTCAAAGATGTTATAATAATCACACATCTAACACTACCCTTTTCTTTCTCGAGGAGGCAAATATTCAAATTGACAGGAACCCCCAACATTATTACAAAGTTGCTGAAATCCAAAATCCAAAAACAGTTTTTGAGATGAGGTCTCATGTAGCCCAAGTTGGACTTATACTCCTGCACCTCTTGCATATTTTCTTTCTTTTTTTTTTTTTTTTGCATATTTCTTTTTGAGAAATTTTCTTATGCTCAGGCTGGTCTTCCAAGTGATATTGCATTAGTCTTTTTCTGTTGCTGGGTGAATTCTGCCACATCTGCTTAAACTTTTGGTCTCTCTCTCTCCTCTCTCCCCCCCTCTCTCCTGGACATAAAGAGTCTCATTTTCCAGGGTGGTCTGGAACTGTGTATACCAAGTTGGCTTCAAATTTGTAGTGGCCTTCACAACTCTACCTTCCAACCGCTAGGCTTACAGACATGGGCCAGCCAGTACAATTCACTTTTTTTGTTTTTTAGTTTGTTTCTCTGTGTAGCTCTGGCTGTCCTGAACTCACGCTGGCCTAGAATTCAGATTATGCAGACATACATTTAAACCTTATCAACATAACAAGGCCAAAGACAACTCAACTTACTTTCAGGAAAAACTGTGACTGCTATGTTTGACAGAGAAGACACAGTTATTCGACAGCTAGTATTTTATTCTGATAGCAGTCTCATTACACATGGTCCAAGAACATTCAAATAATAACTCTCAAATAAAATGAGATGTTAAAGATTGGTCTTCAAACATCATAGCCAATGATGCCACGTTTGCCTATGATCTCTCCGACATAAAACCACATCCACACCTCAGTGGCCACCAAACCATTCAGCATAGCTTCCTGGAAAAAAAGAAAAGGCACAGATTTTAAGGTACTCTAAAAAACAAATAAAACAAACAAACAAACAAACAAACAAACAAAAAAAAAAAAAAACCCCAACATATATTTGAAATTTTTCTCTCTCAGGATTGACAGAGAATATAAGGATGCCATTTAAAACTACAGAACAGTTTTAGCCAAGCCAGGAATTGCTGATGTTCAATATTCAAACTCCGAGAGACTTGAACTTTCAATTTTGTGAGGCAAACGGGCCTGAGCTTATAAACTCTTTCAAAGGGATCTTTAAAGACCTGAACTGACTTAACCCTTTCATTATTAGTTTATGAGACACTTTATGGGCCCTAAAATGACCCACATCCTGGAAGTGGCTCACACATCAGACAGGGCATTCATAGGAAGGCTTGTTTCTGAATAAACACTTCTGTCTGCCAAAGATGAAGGACTTCTTCCCTCTTACAGCCCATTCACTTCATTTTTATTAACTATCATTTGGTTAAATACCTTCCAAGTATTCAGTATCCATTTTATGTTCCCGATCCCCCTATCCCCAACTCCCCCTCCAAAAAAAGAAACACACACACACGGCTCTACAAAGCATGGCTTCAAGAAAACACAAACTTGGATCTAAACACCCTAATTCAAAAAATACCTTTCTATAAACAAACTGGACCCTTTTACTACTATTAATAAAAGCATTTCTGGAGGTCACTTTCCTCCTTCAGTAAGACCAGAAGCTATTGAAGTCTCCTAACTGTCACCCTCCCCCAGGCCAAGGCTCTAGCCCTAGTAGTTGCCAGAGATCAGGTGCACTTAGAGGCAACTTCCTTTAAGCTACTTCCAATCTGAAAACCCAGATTTTGTTCTGCCTAATAATAATTCTAAGACTAAAAAGAAAACAAAGCCAGCAAAGGCAGCCATCAGATTATTATTATTATTTTTTTAAAGATCCATTTATTTATTTAATGTGTATGAGTGCTCGGTCTCCATGTATCCCTGCAGACCAGAAGAGGGCACCAGATCTCAGTATAGATGGTTGTGAGCCACCATGTGGTTGCTGAGAATTGAACTCAGGACCTCTGGAAGAGCAGACAGTGCTCTTAACCTCTGAGCCATCTCTCCAGCCCAGCCATCAGATTATAATACACTAGTTGACATTAGAAAGGAGAGCAAGTTCCCAGTTACTCAAGACCCTCACCTTTTTGCTCTAAGACCACAACTAGATCAAGACATAGACCAGCTGACTTACTTCTATCCAGATTACAAAATGAGAAAAGAAAATGTCTTGGCAGCCAAAAAAAGAGATTATCTCTCATTATGTTGGATTTTGCCTTATTAGAAAAATACATAACATTAATCAAAAAGAACCCGAAAAATCCTCAGGGAGGACATTTTCAATCACAAACATACTTTTTCATTTAGCACATAGTTACCTTAACTGTAAGCTGTTTGAAGCTACCAGTTTTAGCACTTTGAATGATATTTTTCAAGCTCCGAATAGCTGTAGGGATTTCAGCAGGGGTAGGGGGAACAAGCTCAACCTTGGCATACTCCCAAAATGTGGCCAAGCGAGGCTTCGAGTAAGTCACGGCAGCTGGAAAACAAAACAAAAAAACCCAGGGTGAACTCACTAGAGATAGAAAGAAGCAGATGTGTGGGCTGGACACAAATATTTATTCATGTATCACATCCACTAGCTGCTTGGACTGAATGTGCACCCGATGTTAAAAGTCAGAGCTGCTGCTCCCTGGTGACAAGAGGCTTTTAAAGATGCAGAACACCTGTGTCACAGGGACACTCAGCCAGGCAGGAAGCTCTACGCAGCCAATTATGCCAGGACTCACTAGTGGCCAAGCTAGTACTGTTATTCACCTCTGAACAACAAAACTAATTAAGTGTACATTACTCATAGCTAGACTTGAAACAAAACCAAAAGCAGTTTATTCATTTTCCTTTGTAGAAACACCAGATCTTGAGGAGAAGGGGTCAAGAAGGGGAAGAAACTATGTAGAACAGCATTCTTTTAACAATAGATTGTGGCTCATCACAATATTGGCCACAAGTCCAGATGGAATTATACCAATTAGTATCCATTTTTGGTATCTTTAGCAATATGTGCTGGCTTAAATCTTTCTCACCCCAGCACAGCTGCTCCCCTTTCAAAAACTGCACTCAGAAATATAACTTACAGGGGTCAGGGAAGGAGCCAGTGTGCTTCAAGAGGTATTGCCTGAACTCATCCATGTTGCCACAGGCCTTGGCCCAGGCCATGAGCACAGGACATCTTAATGGTCAAAGCCTCCACAGCAGTGCAGTGCCTGCAACCTACAAGTAAGTAAATGTATCAAAGCTTGAGATGAACATGGAGGTCTGTGACTGACTGTGCAGTTTAGACTCTGCTGTGGATGGAACTCTTTCGAGGACTGGGCATGATCCTGAGCTACCTCTTTTGGGAGCCTGCCACCATCAACTACCCTTTAGAGAACTACCCTTTCCCATGCTTCCGTGGGGAGCATGCACTGTGTCGATACCCATCTGGGGAGGAATGCTGCATGGCCTGCAAGTTCCATGAGGCTGTCTGTCCTGCACGGGCCATCACCAATTGAGGCTGCGCCAAGAGCTGATGGCGGCTGCCGGACTATACGCTATGACACTGACGTGACCAAGTGCATCTACTGCAGATGCTGCCGGCAGGCCTGTCCTGTGGGTGCCATCGTGGAGGGCCCCAGCTTTGAGTTCTCCACTGAGACGCACGAGGAATTGCTGTACAACAGGGAGAAACTACTCAACAATGGTGACAAGCGGGAGGTGGAGATCGCTGCCAACATCCAGGCTGACTACCTATACTGATGACCCTGGCCACCTGGCTCAGCCTTGCGATCCCTGCAGACCATAAAGAAACTATGACCCCCCCCACAACAAAACAAAACAAAACAAACCTTACATGCACTAGTAAGAGCAATCAAAGCTAGAGCATATGACGTGTGGTGGTGGTACACACCTTTAATCCCAGCACTTGGAAGGCAGAGGCAGGCAGATATCTGAGTTCAAGGCCAGCCTGGTCTATGGAGTGAGTTGTGGGACAGCCAAAGCTACACAAAGAAACTCTGTCTTGAAAAACAAAAACAAACAAACAATTCCCTACAATCTGTTATTAAGCTGAAATTCCTTGATGTAGTCACTATTTCATATCAATGAATTCATCAGGAGAAATAATGACCAAATCAGTACAGGGTCTGGGAATGTAGCTCAGTGGCAGAGCATATGCAACAGAGACAGAGACTCATAAACCGAGGAAACACAGAGATGTATGGTGAGGGGGCAGGAATCTGATGCTACTGGATTAGAGTTACATACATGTACATAGAGAGGCACAAAAATCAATCATTTATTTATTTATTTTTATTATTCCCCCCACCCCCGTCCAGGGTTTCTCTGTGTAGCCATGGCTGTCCCGGAACTCACTGTGTAGACCATGTTGGCCTCAAATTCACAGAGATCCACCTACCTCTGCCTCCACATCCTGAGTGCTGCGATTAGAGATATTCACCACACCACCAGTCAGCTTTTTTTTTTTAAAATAAAAGATTTATTTTATTTTGTGTATGAGTGTTTTGCCTGTATGTATGCCTATGTCCCATATGTACGTAGTCCTCACAGAAGTCAGAAGAGGGTACCACATCCCCTGGAACTAAATTGTAGTTGTGAGTCACCAAATGAGTGCTGGGAACTGAACCCAGGTCCTCTTCAAGAGCAACAAGGACTCTCAACTACTGGGCCATCCTTCAGCCCTAGAAATAAGTATTTATATACACAGACTAACATGTAAATATAGGTATGTGTCTCAATACCTGCTGTGCTGGCTAGCTGTGTCAATTTAACACAAGCTGGAGTCATTTGGTAAGAAGGAACCTCAACTGAGAAAACACTACCAGTTTGGCCTATGGTGTATTTCCTTGATTGGTGACTGATGAGAGAGGGCCCAGTTTACTCAGGTAGCACCCTGGGGCTAGTGGTCCTGGGTGCTATAAAAAAAAGCAGGCTGGATAAGCCATTGGGAGCAAGCCGGTAATTTCCTCCATAATCTTTGCTTCAGTTCCTGACTCCTAAGTTCCTGCCCTGATTTCCCTGGATGGTGGATTTCAAGCTGTAGAGAGGAAATAAACCGTTTCCTCCACAAGTTGCTTTTGGTCATGGTACTTTATCACAGAAACTAAACTAAGACACCTATCCACCAAGAGAACTTTGAAATGAACTCTAGCAGCAAAGAACAAACCTGCTAGATGGTAATTTGTGAATTCCATTGTTTAATAAAAGGAACCAGGACTCCTTGGAGAAATGGCCAAGTCTAAGGCTAAGTAGAGAAAATAAGATAATTCATCATGCAAAACCAAAAACTAAGGCATCATGTCAAAGTGGGAAATGCCAACTTAAAAGATCTACAGACAGTCAAGGCTGGCACAATCTCAGCAATGAATGACATAGAATTAGACACGAGAAGCATGAAGTAAATTTAAATGGATCAATGCAGTGTATGATTAAAAAAATAGAAGGGGGAAAAAAAAAGAGACAGACCTTTCTCACAGACTCCCACTTATGTAGAAGATGGACCAACCCTCCTGCTCTGGTTACTCGCTTGTAAAGAATGGCTGTAGACCAAAGAGCATGCATGTGCTGGACTCGGATGCTCTTCACATATGTAGATGTGCAGCTTGTCATCATGGGAGTGCTCTAACAACGCGAGCAGGGGCTGCCTCTGATGCCTGCCTGTGGATCCCTTTCCCCTAGCTGGGTTGCCTTGACTGGCCTCAGTGGGAGAGGATGGGCCTCGTCCTGCTAACTTGAGTGCCAGTGTGGGTTGGTTCCCATGGGGTGGGGCTCCCCTTTTCTGAGAAGAAGGGGGGCTGGGTGGGGAAGGAGGAATGGGAAGACTTGTAGGTGGGACTGGGAGGAAAGAAGGGAAGGGGCCAGGAGGACCAGGCTATAAAGTGATTAAATAAATAAATACATAAATGGAAAAAACACGAATGGTGGCACAAGCCTGCAATCCCAGCACCCAGCACTCAGGTAGGCAGAAGCAGGCAGATCTCGGTGAGTTCAGGACCAGCCTGGTCTACAAAGCAAGTCCAGGACAGCCAAGGCTAAACAGAGAAACCCTGTCTCGAAAAACCAACAAAACAAACAAAGAAACAAACAAACAAACAAGAATGGATGTAGACACACACAAAAAGACATAAGACATAAAAAAAAAACATAAATGGTCACCATTTAAGTCACTATAAAATAACATTAATTTTTGGCAGGTTGGGGAATGAAGGTAGGAGATGGGCTTTCTAAGAAGAGGTCCAAGAGAGAGGGGCAATGGTGTGGGTGTGAAAATGACTAAAATTCACTATATAAATGAAACTGTCAAAAATAAAAGGTGCAGAAAGCAAAACAATAGTTTTAAAGTGGAAGACCTTATTAGATCAGGAGACCGGTATGAATATCATGAACCCCTTAATATGTGATCAGGGTGACTCTCTCTGTGATTACTGTTCTCAAAATCCCTAATTCTGGGCTAATCATCAAAAACAAAACAAAACAAAACAAAACAAAACAAAACACCAAGATAACCAGTTTGGGGAACAGTCTTCAGGGTACCTAGGCAGATATCTCAAAGTGGTCAATCATGAAAGATCAGACATAAGGGGGGGGGGGACTGGAGAGACATGACAACTAACTGTAAGATAATATCCTAGACTGGGAGCTAGAATTGAAAGATATTAATGGAAAAACTGTTGAAACCCAAGTAAAATGTACAGCTTAGTTAAGGGGAGAAGAAACAGACTAGGACCTTTCTGGGGAGAGATCTAGTCAGCAATCAGTACTTTAACATTCACATTTAAAACATCAGCCTATACTGCAGGAAAACACACTTAACATTCAGGCTCTATTGGAGCCCTCCTTTTTTCAGTACTGAAAGAACAAGTTACCTTACAATAACAACACAGTGATTTGAAAAGGTTTATGTATTTCACGACCAAAGTTTACCTTGGCAATGTCTTTCCTTTTGGACTTTACCAATAAAACCAGTTTTAAATTCCTGAATACAAGCTACCTAAAAGATGCACAAGTCATACAGCTAGGAAAATAGTACATATGAACTATTAAACCAAGCCACCAAAGTCCAAACGTCAAAGGCTTCTGGTTGTATTAATGTAAAAATTGTAGCACTTTGCTGCAGATAGCCTGAAGATCTTAGTAGAGTGAAAGCTGAAAATGAGAAATTCTTTGGAAAAATGTGGAAACCGGCTAACTGGCAGCCTCGAGTTCTGTCAAAGGGAATTCAGTACTTACAGTCTGGCACTTTAAGGTTTTTAATAGCTCATTATTGTTTGGGGAGAAAACAAATTACTAAGTATCCAAACACAGCAAAACAGGCTCAAGAAGCATTACATGCTTTTAAAATTCCACTCTCTATTCATATTTTATAACCAAATATGAACATTTAGAAATTTAGCTATCTAGAAATCTGACCTTTAATCATTTACTACAATACAAAGAAAGAAAGAACTGTAAAATTTACCTCCCCGCTTCAGAAATTTGCTACGCAGAAAAGAACTATACCGACAGAATATACTACTCAGGCCTGTGACTGACTATTCAGTGTTCACCTGAGATAGATCGGTCTGCCAGACTTTTCAAACAAAACAAGACCATGAATGTTAAGCCATCGTGATAACGACGACCCATGACAGGAATCGTTTTTTGTGCTGGCGGGGGCAAGGATATTCATCCTCACGTTCCAACTTCCCTTCATCGGACGCAGAACTCTCTAGGATCTGACCAGGACAGTAAGCAAACACAACTTCTTTTCTTTTTTTTTTTTCCTTCGAGACAGGGTTTTTCTGTGTAGCCCTGGCTGTCCTGGACTCGCTCTGTAGACAAGGCTAGTCTCGAATTCACAAAAATCCCCCAGCCTCTCCGAATGCTGGGATTACAGGCGTGCACCACTGCACCCGGCGCAAAAACAAAACTTGCAGAGCTCTCACCAGTCTTAAATTTCTGGTGACTTCAAACATTCCTCTGAGACCCAGAGCACCTACGAGGCCTAATGTGCCACCTTCCCCGTGTCCGCCCTCCCCTTCCCAGCAGTCCCGGCACGGTAAGGGGCGTCCTGGCCTTCGCGGCGCAGTGAGGCCGGGCTGCTTCACACGACCCTCTTCCGGGCCGCGGTTAATACCCGGCAGCTTGCGCGCCCTAAGAAGCCCGGGACAGGCCAGGCGAGCCTGTCCGGCGGTCTCACAGCTGCCTGCTGGCCGTTCTCCCGACGCCCGCGGGCCCCCTTGGTGCCGCAGCACAATCCTTCCCCTCGTGAGCCTCCTTCGGGCCGCGCTCACCGTTCAACAGCACTGGAGCCTTCTCCACGAAGTTACGAACTAACTTGGCCATGGTCTAAGGTGGCAAGTTCGTCTCCCCGAACCGCCGGCTGAAAGTCACCCCCGGAAGGACCCGCGGCAGGACCCCTGCGCTAACTTCCAAGGTCAGGCTGCCCCACTCTTTGCCTGCTCAAAATGTACAAGTGTCACGTCCGTATTTGTGGGACCTCATTAGTCGGTTTATTTAGTTCTTCACAGGTGAAGACTTAGATGTGAAAATAATGAGATAAGATAACTTCTGGAGGATAATGGAATTCTCAGAAAACAGGCATTGCTTTGGACAGCTATTCATGGTGGACCAATAGACCGTTGAGGTGAGAAAATGCGCATGCGTCATTCATTTTCTTGGCTTGAGCTCCACTTTTGCTTGCAGCAGTTTCGTAGCTTTTCAGTGACTGTGGAAAGCGAGGCTGGAGGGCGTCGCTGGATGCTTGTGGGCCGATATGTTTGTTTTAGAGGCATAGCAGGTCCAAGGCCGAATAGGACCTTTAAGGGACCATGTAGGTGAGACATAACCCAGGTCACCAGACTCAGCTAATCAACGACTTCTTTAATTGACTTTTTATAATCCCATTTTCTTTCGCAGCCAGTATCAGAATTGGGATCCAATCCTGGTTTTCCAAATAAGCCACAAGGAGCTATGCGCACAGGAGGAAGAAAGTCACATGTATTGAGGGTGTACACTGTGCCAGGCATTTTGTAATTCAGTGGAAGCATGCTTTGGGTATTGGCCCCTTAGAGACCGAGATTCCTAACAGGTCAGTATCAGAGTTGCAAGATAAATACAGAGAGGAACGTAAGATTAGGTATTGTGCTGATCTGGAAAGACTTATCCTTGGCTCAGTGGTTAAGAGCAATGGCTGCTCTTCCTAGAGGACCCAGGTTCAATTCTCAGCACCCATATGGCTGCTCATAGCTGTCTGTAGATCTGACTCCCTTGCATATGTAGGCAAAACACAAGTGTACAGAAAATAATAATTTCAAGGGTTGGAACCTTGACATTGTGACTGAAAAAAATTAGGAAAGGCACATTTGATGAGAACAAGAAGTTCTGGAAAAGGCTAAGCTTTAGAACTAAAACTGATGGGATGGATGGTTAGGTAGAATTGTTATCAAGGAGTCAGGATGGTTAGGTAGAATTGGTATCAAGGAGTCAAGAGCATTTCAATAAGGGAGGGACAAACTGCTTCAGATATTGAAGTCAAATTAAGGCAGGAAAGATAACCTGGCTGATGAAACCCATGTTATCCACCATACAGGAACATTGAGGATTGGAAGTTAGAGGCCAGTCTGGACTAGGGCAAGAATATGTGTTTGGGGGAAAGCTAGGCAAGCTAATAATCAGTATGAACATATGTGACATTTAGCTAGAAATAGTTTTAAATCTTAGAAACCAGAATGTATTGATGAAATATGAAAGTAGGAGAATATTAGTCAGACAACCCAAGAGCATGTGGAGCTCAGGAGAAACTGAAGTTTGAAAAGGGGAATTGTCAAGGGTAGGGGTGATGGGAGAAAAGTTTCAAAGTGAGGAATCTGATGGATGCCACCCGAGTGTGAAAAGTAAATGGGAGAGAGAATTTCAGGTGAGCAAGGCTAAATTTCTGAATGTCTTGGGGACACACAGAAGACTTGCTGGGCAGTGGTGGAGCCCACAGGTTTGTGGTTGCAGCATTCTAAAGGCTTTGTTGTTTTCACCCAACAGCTGCCTGTACTTTAGATATGGGGGGAGAAGGTAACGGTTAAATTAACCTAAGCTGAGATACTGCATGTCACAGGTATAAACAGGGAATAAGGGCATGGCAGCAAATTATTAAAAGGTCTGGTGTTTACGCTGGGTAAAGTGGAGCCATAAGGGAGCTAATTAGGGGAGGGAAAATGCATTCCTTGAGACTTGTCTCCTGAGGATAGTCCCAGGATCCCTCTAGAGCAGTCCCAGATCCCTCTAGAACCTAAGGCTGAGAACCTTTAATACAGTTCCTCAAGTTGTGCTGACCCCCAATCATAAAATTTTCTTTGCTGTGCTACTGTAATTTTGATCTTATGAATTGTAATGTAAATATCTGTATTTTCCAATGGCCTTAGGCCGCTCACAGGTTGAGAATTGCTGCCCTGGAGGTGAGACAAGTTAGGTCAGCCAGGTCATACACATTTGCTAGTACCTTGCCTTTGAGAAAGTGGCAAAACCCGCTAGGTTTTCAGAGGGACTCCTGGAACTGTCACTAGCTTTTTCTTTCTGTGGTAGTGGTACTGGGATTAAATTTAGTAATGTGTATGCTAGGCAAGCTCTCTACCAAATTTTAGTTTGAAATGTCTTGATAAGATGCCTGGACTGGCTTTGCACTCACTAGTCGGCAGGCCTTGCCCTCCAGTCCTATCATTAGTAGTTGGGATTACAGGTACACACTACCGTACCAGGCTGCCACCAGCTTTTAATACTGTAATAAAGGGTAACGAAGGTCAGTCAGGTGCTCATTTATTAAATACAAGTTTTGAACAAACACCCCCAGGCAGGTTTGACAAGAAGTACCCTTCCTGGAATGTTTCAAATACAGTTATGTTGATCGAGTTTTATTTCAGTCAACCTCTTTGTTGTTTTTTGTTCTTCAGTTTCTGTCTCTAGGTTCTTTTCCCATTTAGCAGTTATAATATGTTCACTATTTCCTCACATGACAACAGTGCAGCACCAGCATGGCTTGTAAAGGTACCCAATAGTCGTAGGCTTTGCCCACTGGCTGCTTGGCAACCAGAACCAAATAAAGTAATGAAGCTTTTGTAGAATGTGGTACCAAGCAGCAACTGGCCCCTTCACCTGCACTGTTAGACTACTTCTCAAGTGTCCCTCAACTTTCACACGCCAGGAAAAGCTATATTAAACAAACAACTGCTTGAACCCTAAGTAATTTTCCAAGTTTAGTATTAGCCTCTTGTTGAGTTATGAGCAATACCAGAGCTGACCAAAGTCTTCACTTTCCTTTCCTACTCCAGCAAGTAAAACTAGGTATGTCAGGAAGTCGCAACAGATTCACAGCTGTTGCCGAGTTCCAGATGAGACACCCCTTTACCTTTGCAAATGCACATGTGTATTTTATTGGACCAGGGTGGTAGTCTTTAGAGTTCCTTTTTCTAGATGTCTTTAAATTAGTCCACAGAAAGAAAGAAGGCACAGAGGACACTTGGTTTCCTCACCAATAGTGGCCTGAAGCTACACACTTGCTTTTGTGATACAAGGTATTCAGCAGCATCAGTGGTGTCACAGCCATTCATAGAAAAGTATCAGAAGAGCTTAAAAAGAAGACAAAACACAAACTCGCCAAAAAAAGGCTTACAATCTGAAGGGTCAGTTTGGAAGTAGAATACAGACAGACACTAGAGGCAGCATAGAGGTCATTGGAAGCAGCTGTCTTCTTGAGGTTTTGTACCCATTTTCCTCCAGTTTTCACTTGCAAAACTCTGGCCTTCCCCTTTTTTCAAATAAAAGCATCCCACCACATTAGCTTTGGAAAATTAAGTGCAGCAGACAGAAGCTTATTTCATATGCAGTTCATTCCCAGTGAGGGAAAGCAGAATAATACACAGCAAATGAAGTTCATTTGAAGAAAAGAAATCCTGTCAACCTGTACCTAAAGGCCCAGGGTTAATATTCTGGCATTCACAAATGTTCCCTAGGATTCCCTGTTCACAGAGAAGCACAGCCACAGGAAACACTGATTTACTAGCCAGAGTGAGGTGCTCTCTCTGATCATAGGTTTTCCAGTTGATACTATCAAAAAAACACACAAATGACTGCTTTTGGCAACTTGTATTGGAATACCAAAACACTGCTTCTGTAGATGTATATGCTTTTGTAACAGTAATGTTCTGTAAAGGAAGCCACAATCCCATTTTTCTCATCCTTTACACCTCTGGTCTGAGACTAGTACTGATATAAAAACATCCCATAGAGGACTGAGCCTCTCATAGCAAAACAGTTGGAGAAGTGGGGCTGATCCACTTACTAATGATCCAGAGCTCAGTGGATTTAAAATGGTTCCTGGATAGGATTTTGCTCCAATCTCTACTTTGTTAATTGATAAACTAAGGCTAGATGAGAAGCAGCTCTTAGAAGCCAGGTCACAGCCCAAACATTTGCTATATACATGTTAGAGTCTTAGAATTTTACCTGACTAGACTGAGTATGTGAGAAAACATTGCCATATACTACATAAATCTTAGCAGGAGGACACAATATAATGTGGTATACAAAAAGGACACAGTATCTGTGTATAATAAACACACACTACATTAAGTGTCCTAAAATGGCATTTTCATAGATAGAATATTTTTCTCAGGCCTAGTCCTTGGAGCACAAAAAGAGAAAAGGGCCCAACAGTTTCTTATTCTCTTACTGGAGGTTTCACCCATCAGTATCACTCATTAAAAGATCATGCAGTTAAGTTTTTGGTGGTGACAGCCTCATAGGAGTGTTTGTGATGGTATCTTTAAGTTACAAGAAAACACAAAGCTAAGAGATACCAACACAAGCTGTATAAGCCTCTCCCATTTTGCCCATTAGCCAAAAATGTGTACACACACTAAGGTATTTGTATTTATCTGGAAAATTACTCTGTAATATTACAGAGCTGTAGTAAGAACAGGGTCTTAAGCCCAGACCTTCTGGGGTAATAAATAAACAGTACATCAGGGCTTTTGGATGCTATCAGCTGTCACTAAAGTAGCTGACATCATAGACTTAAAAGCAGTGTTCACTAAAAAATGTCTCAACAGTACTTGGGAAGGGAAGGAATAAAGTGACAGGACATTTTTGTTGTTGGACTTAATATAATTTAGGACAGAAAAGGAAACAAGAGGAATAGGAAAACCAAGGCTGAAAATTAGTGATTTATAAAGAGGCTGTAAGAAAGAGAAATTCCTGCAAGCCAGGGAAACAAGGTCTTAAGAATCTTAATTATCATAATTTGCACAAGAACAATTTTCTAATTTAGTAAAGGAAAAACAACACATGAAATAAACTGAAACCAAACCAAACCAAACAAACAAAACAAAACACACACAACACAGAAAGAAAGAAAAAAGAAAGAAAGAAAGAAAATTAAAGACACAGAAAAGGATGAGTGCCAGAAAGAGAAGCCACAAACAACTGTTTACACCCCAAGCTGGTTTAGGTTGTTTAGTTCAGAGTATTTATTCAAGTTGCTCCTTTTGTTGCTTCCTCTCTGCCAGCCACCGTTGGATTTTTTCCTTCAGTTCTGTGTTTGGCCGGATCTGGTCCATGGTAAGGGGACTACGGTTAAAAGGATCTGTTTGGTCACTAGGACAAGAAGAGAATGAAAAGTGAGTTAACTTCTGAGAGTTCTAATATCCTAAGGCCAAGCAGAGCATCTCAGCACCTCACTGCCCTTGACTTAAGACATGGTGCACTGTGACTGAGTCAAAAGATGACTCTGGGGTTAGAAAGGAAATGAAAACGGTATCTTTTTCATGATGGGTGGTGGTGGCACACGCCTGTAATCCCAGCACTCCTGAGGTAAAGGCAGGTGAATGGCCAGCCTGTTCTACAGAGTAAGTTCCAGGACAGCCAGGACTCCAGTTTTGGGGCTGGAGAGATGGCTCAGCTCTTCTTGAAGACTTAGATTCAATTTCCAGTACCTATCTGGAGTTTCATAACCATTTGTAACTCTAGTGACAGGGGAGTCAATGTGTTGTTCTGACCTCTGTGAGCACCAGGCACACAGATGCTACAACTACATACATATAGGAAACCACTCATATGCACAAGTAAAACATAAACCTATAAAAGGTTTTTAAATGCTATCTTTGTCATCAGCCTTTAGCTTTCTCTATGTTAGTGATCCTAGACACTTGTGCTATCATAAATCACCATTTGTAGGTTTTCTTCCCCCCTTTTCGAAATGGGGTTTTGTCATGCTGCTCAAATTGGCTTCAAATTCCTGGGCACCAATAACCCCCCTGTCTAAATCTCCCAGGGAACTGGGACTACAGATGAGCATCACCGAACCAGGTTCACTACTTGTAATTTTAGTGACAGATTCTTGGAACTGTAGAAGCTGTTGAGAGAAGAAGGCTGTAGAAATGGTATTTGATTAAATTAGCTGATTGCTATGCAAGTAAATGCAGATCTGGCTCAGTGCTGAGAGTATACATCAGTGGCATGGTGCTTGTTTACCCTGCACAAGCTCCGAGGTTTGATTCCAAGCATCACAGAAAAACAAAGCTGGGACCAGCAATATGCCTCAGTGTGTAATGATGCTTGCTGCCAAGGCTGAAGATCCTTAGGATCCAGAAGGTTAAAGGAGAGAACTAATACTTGCAAGTACACATCACGCATGTGCAGACACACATGTACACACAAGACACAAACAAAACAACAATAAATGTCATTTTAAAATTGCAGTACAACCAACAAAGAAAGAGCCAAGTCTGGCTGGGGATGTAGCTCAGCCCATAGAGTGCTTGTCTAGCATGCAAGTAGTCTAAGTTGGATCCCCAATACCACATAAACCATGCATGGTGGAGCATGTCTGTGATTTCAGCACTTAGGAGGGGGAGATACGATGATCAAAAGCTGAGTCATCCTCAGCTACACAGCAAGTTCAAGCCTGGGCTACATGAAATCCTGATTCCAAAACAAAATAAGATTCATGATATACTTTAAAGAGTAACTGACAGATCTAAGGCGTGGGAAAAATAGGCAATAAATATTGTATCTATGAAAATGCCATTGACATCACTTAGCACAGCATCATATAGTGAAAGCATAAGAACACCAAATGAAACAGAAAATTTTTATATATTAAAAAATCCCTTAAATTTAAGTCAACTTATTTGCATTCTAATCTATCTATCTATCTATCTATCTACCTACCTACCTACCTACCTACCTATCTACTTTTGGTTTTTTGAGATAGGAGTTCCTCTGTGTAGCCTTGGCTGTCCTGGACTCAATTTGTAGACCAGGCTGGCCTTGAACTCACAGAGATCCGCCTGCCTCCCTGAGCACTGGGATTAAAGGCCTTACTTGAATTTTAAATAGGCATCATGGTCTCTCAGTACCCCCTTTCTATCTAACCTTGCACTTGAAAAATAAAAATAAAAAAGAGGTAAGGGGCCAAGTCAAGCAATGGTGGCATTAGCCTATGATCCTAGCACTCATGATCCAGGAGAAAGTGAATTTGAGGACAGCCTGGGCTACATGACATCCTGTCTTTGAAAAGAATGGGGTGGGGTAAACTAGGTACATCGGTGTTTACCTGTAGTTGTAGTTACTTAGGAAGCTGAAGCAGGAAGATTGCGTGAGCTCAGGAGTTTGAAGCCAACCTGACAACACAGCATGACCCTCTCTCAAAATTAAATAAGTAAAAAAGTTGGGGACTGTAGAGCTGGGGTCAGCAGTTGGGAGCACATGCTGCTTTTGTAGGGGACCTGGGTTTCATTCCCAGCACCCACAAGATGACACAACCATTCATAATTCCAGTTGCAGGGGATCCAACACCTGCTGACTTCTAGACACTAGCGTGCATGTGCTGCACACACACGTATCCTAAACACTCAAACACATTTAAACAAACAGTTGGCTGCAGGGGCCACAGCATAAAGCTCCAGTTACTGGCCTCCCTTCCTTGACCTCAGTATACTCTTCTAAAAGAGAACGTAAGAGCTGCTTGGGCACTGACTAGCTTCCACGTATCTTTGCCTTCTTGTCTTTTCTCTGGATACCTGCAGGGTGACTGTCCAAACAGCATTTGGCTTGGTGAAGTTTATGTTACCACAAGCTACCATACCCAAAAACAAATATAGTAACTGAAGGAGTATAAAATCTGAGCTAAACCCCACCCCCATTTTTGACATTTTTTACAACTTAAATAAAATTAAAATAGTTTCATGGCACAGTATAGTTCATGTTGACATATTTCATAATGTGGATAAAATTATTTTATTTTGTTTTTTGAGATAGGGTCTCACTAAGTAGCTCTGGCTGGCCTATAGCTTGTTATGTAGACCATGATTAGCTTCAAAGTTATGGCAATCCTCCTGCCTCTGTTTCCCACATGCAATGGCAGACTCCTGCTAGAGCTGGCTATGATTACTTAAGGAGGGATGAGGTAAGGTAAGAGCCAGTGCCTTTCAACAGAGTTAGTGCATCAAGCTCTAAAGCTGTGAACAGGTGCTATCAAATGCTACGCCTGTGAATCTACTGTAAGAGCTACCTGCTGTGCAAAGTTCTGCTGGGAGAGCAGATGCAGGAAGCTAGCACAGCTGTGTTCCTCAGGCTACTCCGGGGGTGGGCGTACCTGAGTAAGTGCCTGGCAATGGTGGATCTGTCCACAGTGACTCTGGAAGACGGGAGCACCACAGGGTCAGACATCAGCGTGCTCATGATGGGGTCCAGGAACTCATCACAGGCATCTGCATATGTCTCCTCCTCCTGTTGCTGGAGGTCTGCAAGAGACTGAGGCAACAACAGCGCGTTTCTAAAGCGAACTCCTAGTACAGCTTCAAACTACTCGGTAACTACCACACCTTAATCTTGGTCCTCACAAACCCTCCACAGTGACACAGATCACTTTGTTTCTTCAAGGACAAAACCAAGACCCATGTTTTGGAGGCAGAGTTAGTTCTGCTTCAGGTTGGCTCAGCTGCTGGAGGTTATGGCTGGGAGTGGATGTAATTGTTAGCAGGAGAAGGGGAGTACATCTTTCTGGCAGCATTCTGTTGTGAATGCTGGCATTTGAAAGGGGAAAGAGCAGGAGGGCTGTTAGTCGCGTAATTATTAAGCTACTCACACAGCCTATGTCTGAAAAGCATTTTTTTATATAAGCAGGTTCAGAAATTCAAAAGTGCATTTGACTCCCGTAACCATTTCCTTAGGGCTTTATCTGGCTAAGCTGTAGGCCAACATCAAGCTCACCTCAATAAATAAACTCAGCTGGGTGGGGGTGGTGCACACCTTTGATCCCAGCACTCAGGAGGCAGAGTTTGAAGACAGCCTGGTCTACAGAGTGAGTTCCAGCACAGCCAGGGCTACCTAGAGAAAACCTTTCTCAGAAAACAAAACAAAACAAAACGAAAAGTAACTCACTGAGGAAAGACTGACACCAATAAGAAAGGTTTTATTTTTCTTTTTTTCCTCCTCCTTTTTTGTTTTTGTTTTTTGAGATAATTTCTCTGTGTAGCCCTGGCTGTCCTTGAACTCAAGAGATCCTCCTGCCTCTGCCTCCCAAGTGCTGGGACTAACTGCATGCGCCACGACTGCCCCGCCTGGAAGGTTTTCTTTTTCTTTTCTTCCTTCCTTCCTTTTTCTTTTGTTTTTTTGAGCCAGGGTTTCATGTAGCCTTGGCTGTCCTGGACATGGACTTGATCTGTAGACCAGGCTAGCCTTGGATTCACAGCAATCTGCCTGCCTCAGCCTCCCCAAGTGCTGGAACTAAAGGCGGCTGCCACCATGCCCAGCTTTGGAAGGTTTTCTGTGAAACTTCTGAGCCATGTATTTTCCTTCCCCCCACTTCTAATAGAGCTTTACCACTGTCCAACTGGAGGGATTAGCTGAGCCCAACAGAATACTTTCATCTCTGAAATGCATTTCTGTATAAACCATCCACGAGTAGAGATGCAGAGAACCGAGAAAAGCAATATAAATTAGTGTCTGTGAACTACTCAGCTTTTACTTATTTGAGTTAGAAACTTGCAATCCTTTTGTTTCAGCTGGGCCAGCTGGGCCAGCAAGCCTGCCCTTCCTCCTGAATTTTATTTCAAAAAGTTCTTTTGCATTTACATTAGGTTTTCAAATCTTTCCTAATACTGGGACATAAAAGTTAGTGGAAAGAAAGACTTTACAAATGCACATTCTTTTCACCTGGTAGAAACATCTTCAATTTCTGTTCTTACTCTCCCTTGGCAGGGATAATATTTATTTAGCAAGATGGATGCTCCAGATATTGACTGACTAAGAGGAAGTATCTGTTTCTAATGCCTCTAGGCAATACTCCTTTTCTTCCTGAAATAGGGCAAAAGCAGGAGAGTTGCATCGACATTGTGGCATTTTAATGAATATATGAGAAAACAGACTGTCATCTTCCTCACCTTGATTCTCTCTGCCAAGTTACTGAAAGCCACAATCATATTCCCGGGCTTATTGATTTTCTTCAGGACTCGGACTGTCTGTGCAAAGAGAGTAGGGGAATAGGAACGTCCATCCTTGGGCACAGTGGCACAGAAATTCTCCTCATCCCTAAAAGGCCAGCATTAGAAAGAAACCGAGCATCAGAGAATAGGTCAGTGTGGAGATAGTGGATGGGCAACAGAACAATCTTTCCATCACTTAGAAGCCACAAGGGCGCTTTTGAACTAGAAAGGCATTCTATTTATCTTGTGTATGTGTACCTGTGTGCCTGGTGCATGTATATGTATGTACATGTGTGTGTCGAGGCCAGAGGTCAATGTTAGCTGTCTTCCTCAATTACTCTCCAGACTGTGTTCTTGAGACATGGCCTCTCACTGACCCTCGAATTCATCAGTTTCTGTAGGCCGACCAGCCAGTGACCTTCCAGGAGTCTCCTGTTGCCGCTGCCACAGTTCTGGGATTACAGCTGCCACATGCAGCTTCTTAGGTGGGTTCTAGGGATCTGAACTCAGACACTCATGTTTGTGTGGCAAGCATTTTACTGACTGAGCCATCTTCCTGGCTTGACATCTAATTTTTATTTTGTTTTGAGACAGGGTTTCTTTGTGTAGTTCTGGCTGTCCTGGAGCTGATTCTGTAGATTAGGCTAGCACTGAACTTAGAGATCCACCTGCCTCTGGCTCCCAAGGACCGGGATTAAAGGATGTCTCTACAAGTAATTCACACCATCAAAACATACTTTCATAAACAGTAATATAACCAGTACTTATAATCTTTGCACAGATCAAGGCAGAACGTAATGTCCCTTGGATCAGATAAAATCTATCTAAAACTATGGAAGATTCCTTCATCTATCAGCTAGAAATGAGCCTTCCTTCCCCTACTATTTTCACACAATAGCTAACCATACTGCTAGTAAAATATTAGCACCCCCACGGCTTGCTCAATCTCAAATACCCAAGATTTAAGTAGATGGTGCAGATGTCTGATACAAGCTGCTGAGGTTTGAAGTCAAATTCGCTGAAGTCCTTGACTTTCAGAGCGCCCATTTTGGGGCCAACCAGGTGCTGCAGGAAGTAGTTCAGCATGGAGATGATGCGCTCAGCCAGAAAGGGATGCACAAACAGTGACTTGATCTCTGGAAAAAAGCCATAGTCTTAAAATGCAGTGCATCAGTAATTTTCTCTTTATAATATTTAATTTTATTGGAGACCTCTGAGGATTTTTAATTACACAATACATTTTCAGTGAAAAAATAGACATGCAAAAAACAAACAAACAAATGGGAAACGAAAGTTACCACCCAGACATGAACATTGTTAAAACATTTTTGCATGCACCCACAAGTGTTACAGTAAGTGTGTGGAGGTCAGAGGACAACTTGTGGGAGTCAGTTCTCTCTGACGCTATGTGGGTTCGAGGGATCAAACCCAGGCTGTCAGCTTTGGTGGCAAATGCCTTTACCTGTCTGACTTGTATTTGAGACTTCCCTTAATCCACTCTTCATTTCCTTTCTCTCCTAGTGTACATTTCATTTTTTCTTTTCTGTTCTACTTTAATGGGAGCATTCCTTGTGTTAATTTTTTAATCTTTTTGCCGAATATTTAAAGTTTTAAAGTCACATTTTCAATATTCAAAACATCCTTTCTGTCCTTTGTGGCTTTTGTCCATGGTTTGTGGCCACCTTATCTTCTCTGATTTCCATGACCTGATAAAGTTACTAAAAGAGCTTTAAAAGTTTAAAAAAGCTATTTTTGTGTTTCTCACTAGAGGGCTTCCTTTCACCCCTGCTCTCTGGCTGCCATATCACACAGAATGTAATCACTGAATGCAAATTATTTATCCTCTCCCTCTCTATTTTGTTGTTATTTGCTGTCACTACATAGCTCAGGCTGGCCTGGGACTCAGAGTCCTTCTGTTTTATTTCCCAAGAGGATGCCATTCCATGCCTGGATTTTTGTGTTTTTTTAAAACACACATGTACACACACACACACATACACACCCCAGCACACACAATCTTACATTATGGATTTTACAAATATAGCACACTTTAATTCTGACTATCTATATTGTAAATGCTTGTTAACCACATGTGGCAAATGGTTACTGAAGAGGGCAGTATTGCTCTAATGAGAATGGTCCTCACAAAGTTTTTTGGGTAATAGGGATCGAACGTATGGCTTTGCACATACTAAGCGTGTACTCTACCACTAAGCTATCCTCCCGGCTCCTTCAAGAAACCAACTTATATTTTCTGGCCTGTCAATTTGGGACCACTATTCTTTTTGAAGTTTCTCTGGTTTGTTTCCCTCTCAGGTGTAGAAGTTACAGTCACCAGAGCCAATTTTCTTTTGGGCAGGGTCTCATGCAGGCCAAGATGTTCTGGAACTTACTATGTTGATGAGGATGACCTGGAACTTCTGCTTTTCCTGCCTCAGCCCCCAGAGTGCTGGGATTACAAGTGTGGGCTCCCATGCAAGGTTTCATGCAGGTGAGGCAAGCATTCTACTGACTTAGTCGCATCACCTGTCTCAGATTCTAAACTCTTAATTTTGAGCTGGGCTGATCCCCTCAGTGAAACAGAGCTTGATTCCTACATTTTTGGGTACAGCAGACCTTCATGTTCTTACCTGATGTCAGGAAGGAAAGAGTACCAATTGTTTCATTGGACATGATGTTATGGAAACGTGCCAGCTGCCCAAACATCTGCAGACCTGCCTCTTTCTCTCGGCGGGCTTCTGGTGTCAGACTCTCCCACTCTCCTCGGTCTTTCTCAATCTGCTGAATCTTTATCTTGCTTAAATACTATGGAAACCAGAAATGTGATATATCAGATAAGAGAAGTGCAACTGCAGGGCTGTGATATTTAAGAGGGCTTAATTAAAATCCAGTCATCTGGGTTTGGAAAGGTGGCTCAATGGTTAAAAGGTTTCGCTGCTCTTGCAGAGGATCTCAGTTTGGTTCCCAACACCAACACTGTAGCTCACAACCACTTGTAACTCCAGTGCCAGGAGACCTGATGCCCTCTTCTGGCCTTCATGGGCACTGGATGCACTTACATAAGTTAAATGAAACACTAATAAACACTAAAAAAAAAAAATAATAAAAAAAAAATCCAGAGCTGGAGAAGAGGCTCTGAGGTTAAGAGCATTTGTTCTTGCACATGGCAACTCATGAGCACCTGTAACTCTAGTTCCCCAGGTACTTGCATGCATGTAGTGTACTTACATACATGGAAACAAAACACTCACACACATAAATCTTAAAAAAAAACAAACCCAGTCAGCTAATATGGGGAAATCAGGGACCATACGAAGGTCATGAGCCTTTGTCAAAGCAGGGCTGAAGAACTTGAGGAGGACCAGTGAGACAATGCAGTGGGTTAGGGTACTTGTTACCAGGGCCAACAACCTGCACTGCATCCCCAGAACCCTCATGAAAGGAGAAAACAGACTCCCACAAGCTGTCCTCTGACCTTCACATTCATACGGTAGCAAGTGTACACACACAATGTAAAATTAAGTTTTTAAAGGATTTTTGGAAAGAAAAAAATTAAGTGTCCTCATATAGATTTGTCTCAGCTTGATAACTGCTAGATAACTGCCTGGAACTAGGCTAGTATCCACAGATAGGGAGATCAGAGGAGCAGCATACAGAACCTAGGCTAAAATACTGGACTATCTTGAAAAAGGAATCCTTTCTAAAACATAAAACCAAAACAAGCTGATGCATGCCTGGGATCTCAGCACTTGGGAGGCAGAGGCAGGCAGCAGTTTGAGGCCAGCCTGGTCTACAAAGCGAGTCCAGGACAGCCAAGGCTACACAGAGAAACCCTGTCTTGAAAAACAAACAAACAAACAAACAAAAAAAACAAAAATCACTAAAATAAATCTGTTTAAAAGCAAAAGCAAAAACAAAAAATAAAAACAACACAAAATGTTTAAAACCTGATTATCAAAATCAAAGTTCTATAAATATGCCTGATGTCTAGAAGGGAATCATACTCACTTAGAACTCCTCACCTCTCACCATCCTTACTGTAGCAGCAAACAGCAGGTTAACCAATCTCAAGAAAATACCATCTGCTTCACTCCCTGAATCATATTGTCTTCAGATCTGTTTATAACAGAAACTGTTCTCACTTCCTTAGAGAGCCTATGGCAAACTCCAGTGTGCAGGTTATGTAGAGTAGGAGGACAGACCCTTCTCAAACCAAACACAAGCTACTTAGTGGGTTATCAGCAAGAGCACCTGACTGTCCAGTAGGCTACCCTCGAACTAACCTGCATCATCTTCCTGGGGTCACTGCCTAGGGACATTGATGCTCTTGCCCCACCAGGGGATCCAGCCCAGCAGGCCCGATGCAGAGCACACAGTTAAGCCTAGACTAAAAGCTCTGCAACTATGAACTAAAACAATCCTTCCTTCTTTCCGTTGTGTTTCTCAGGTACTCTGTCGTAACAACGAAAGTCTGACAGTCACTGACCTGTTGGTACACCTTGGTTTGGCTGTATCACACTTAAAACATTATCTATGTATATGCATGTGCTCCACATATCTACAAGACTATGTGCAAGTCAGAAGATGGTGTTGGATCCCCCACAACTAGAGTTACAGGTGGTTGAGAGCTGCCATGTGGGTGCTGAGAACTGAACCCAGGTCCTCTGAAAAAGTAATCATTGCTCTTAACCACTAAGTCATTTCTCCAGCCCAACACCATCTTTTAAACTCCCAAGCCAGTCAAGCTTCAACAATGACCTTTGATCTTATCTCTACTGAAACGGCAAGCTTTACACTATTACAAGAAATGTTCTAGAGCAAGGATTACTATTACTCTATCATAATTAAAAGGTCAAAAGAATATACTCTCTGCCAGGTGTAGTGGTTCATGTCCCAAACTCTGGAGGCTAAGGTGAAAGGAATCCTATGAGTCTGAGGCCAAACCAAACACTACTACCACCACCCCACTATTACAATGTTGATGATCTGAAGCTTTTCTCATTGAAATAACTGCAGATGGTATTACCACATGGACTTTTTTTTTTTTTTTTTTTTTTTTTTTTTTACCTGTATGGCTTCATCCAAAAGGAAGATAGCATCATTCATTAATAGGTTAAGAAATCGGAGGAACAGTGGGGGATTCATAGCTTCTAAATTCTTAGAGGCGTAGTCAGCCAAACCCTGTAAATCCCAGCCCAAGAAGAAGATATTTTAGTACCAAATTACAACTGTACTGAGGCTGATCTGAAGCAACTGGTTTCATGAAAACCTCTCTTACCTTAATGCTCTCCCGATAGCTATCTGTCCCCCACATGTATCTTAGGATGGGATACATAGGACGGCGGTAATTAAACTTCTGTTCAAATTGATGAGGGTCCCCTGGAGTAAGGCAAGAATGGGAAATCAGCAAGGGTGGTCTAATAGAGAAGCAGGAGCTCCTGTATATGTATGTATTTTCTTTACTCTGAATGTCAATGCTGATGCCAAAATCTTCCCTATGAGTTCCTCCAGTCCATATTCCCTGGGTGCTGGGGATAAAACTTAGGCTGTAGCTACAATTACTTACATGGGATCATGTCAACAAACCAGTCAGCATTCCAACAGGCAGCACTAACTGGATTCAGTGTGTTGTGAACAAAAACAAGGAACAAATATGAAAGGGGAAAGGGAGCATGTTGGAAGTTGGGGATGGATATGATCAAGCATTCTTTATTGTATGAGATTGTTAAGGAATAAAGGTATTCTATTAGAGCATACAATACACAAAATATAAGCCTTGCATATGGTAGGCAAGTGATCTACATCCCCAGCCTTTGCTAGGAATATCCACCTCCCACCCCAAGATTTCTCTGTGTAGTTCTGTCTGTCCTGGAACTCACTCTGTAGGTCAGGTGGCCTCAAACTCAGAGATCTGCTTGTCTCCTGTGTGCCTTGATTAAAGGCATGTGCCCAGCTTCTTCTAGCAATTTCTAAGGCCTTAGAATTAGGCCGAGTGTTTGTTTGACAAAACAAGAAGGAAATATCTTTAAAGGACAGTTTACTTAGGCATCAGGACCAAACTTAAAAAAAAAAAAAAAAAAAAAAAGGCAAGAACAAATGCTTCTGTATCCAAATATGGAGTATGCAATGAGGCCTCTGAGATGATCACTATGGCAGTGAAAGTCATGTGCAGAATGGGACACTAAATGATCTCCACATTCTTTTTTTTGTTTGTTTTGTTTTGGAGACAGGGTTTCTCTGTGTAGCCTTGGCTGTCCAGAAACTCTGTAGACCAGGGTGGCCTTGAACTCACAGGTATCTGCCTGCTTCTGCCTCCCTGAGTGCTAGGATTAAAAGGATCTCTACATTCTTTATAGACAATGTCCCAGCCACGGGACCAACTGACTCTTGACTATTCCAAAAAATCATGCAAAGAGCTAAAAATTGGAGCCTTATACAGTGTTTGAATTACCAACATTACCGTAAGACCTCTCCAAAATGGCTCATATAATAAAGAATGCAGCTGGACAGATAGATACAATAGCTGGAATTCGAGGCCCAGCTTTTCTCTTGTTCTGCTTAAGGCAAGTCTGCTAGCTTCCCTCCCCACTCCTCTCACTTCCCTTTTTCCTTGGATTCATTTATTTTGAGAAGACTCTTACTAAATAATCCAATTTATTATTATTTTGGCCTACATGTATGTCTGTGTGAGGTGTTGGATCCTTTGGAACTGGAGTTACAGAGAGTTGTGAGCTGCGTTATGGGTGCTGAGAATTGAACTGGGTCTGAATTAAACCTAGGTCCTCTGATGAGCAGCCAATGAATGTTCCTAACTGCTTAGCCATCTTTCCAGGTCCCCAAGGTGTTTTATTTTTCCTTTTCTTTCCTCTTCTCTTTTCCTTCCTTCTTTTTTTTTTAAATTTTTTTTTAGACAGGTCTCTCTATGTAACCGTGGCTGTCCTGGAACTTGCAATATAGACCAGGCTGTCACAGAGCTTCACCTACATCTACTCTGAGAGCTCAGATGAAAGCTGTGTGCCACCACACCTGGCCCTAGGTTGGTCTCCAACTAAGTCTTTTTGCCTCTGCCTCCCAGATGTTAAGATTACAGCAGGTTAATGTTAAGATTACAACAAGCATCCTTGTGCTTGGCTGAGCGAACCTATTCTAACTTTCACTTCCTTGGATTAACGGATGTATGCCATTACAATTCTCTGCACAGCACACAGTGAGATCACCACAGTGACTTACAGTGCAGCTCCCCAGTTAGGTGAAGGTTTACATGCCCTATGTCACTGAATCATCATTTTGACTCATTTTATATGTGAGAAATTGAGACACAGAGGTAAATAAGAGACAAAGGCAGAAAACAAATGTGGAAAGTTAGCTAGCGAAATGTTAATTGTACATGCTACCAAATGGCAGAAATCCCCTTTTAAAACACTCTTATGCAACTGCTTAATGAATCTTGCCTACTAGTTCAAAGTTCTACTTAATCAAGACTCAGGCTCAGGACTGAAGAGAAAGACAATGTTGTCTATTGGAACTCTTTTCCTTAACTAGTTTCTTTTTGATATGAACATATATGTCGTGCGTATGTGATCATACATGTTTGTATTTGCACATGCATATGTGGAGGCTGAAGGTCTATACCAAGCGTCTTTCGCAGTTGCTCTCTTTTTGTTTTGAGACAGGGTTTTTCTGTCCTGGAACTCACTCAGTACCCCAGGCTGGCCTCAAACTCAAAGAGATCCTCCTGCCTCTTCCACCACCATCCAGCTTTCACTTTGTTTTTCTGAGACAGCTTCTCATTAAAATCAGAGCTGATTCAGCCAGACTGGATGCCATCAAGCCCCAGGCATCTTCCTGTCTCCGCCCCCTATAACTGGATTATGGGTGCTTGGTGCAGCAACTGGCTTTTTAAAACTTGGATTTTAAGGCTCAGTCTCAGGTCCTGATGTTTGCATTGCTTGCAAGTATATACAGGTGGGATTTTTTTTGTTCTTGTTTGTTTTTGTGAGACAGAGCTGGTTCCACAACTTTTACTTGTATGAAAACAACTAAACAATGAAAACATTTTTAAGCATCTATATTCTTACATATAAAAATGAGAATAATATAAACTTTTTAGACAGACAAGTTAAAGATACAGTAAAAATAAAGTACTCTGCATTAAGCCTGGGACACAGTAAGTAATCAAGAAATATTGATTAAGGGGCCTGGAGAGATGGCTCAGAGGTTAAGAGCACTGGCTGCTCTTCTAAAGGATCCAAGTTCAATTCCCAGCACCCACATGGCAGCTCACAACTGTCTGTAACTCCATTTCCAAGGAATCTGACACTTTTATATCAATGCACATAAAATAAAAAAATTAAATAAATTATTAAAAAAAAGAAATGCTGATTGACATTTCTGTGACATTTGACCGTGATCAAGCTGTGAAACTCTTAGTTCTGAGCTCTAGAGCACATTATGTGACCTCTTTACCTGTAAATTCAATGTCCACAAAAACCTTGATTAGGGCTTCTGAGAGTTGGGGAGCATATGGAAAGCTGCAGAACACGCGTTTTCGGTGGAACACACTGGACACCAAGGGGCTTGGGGTTGGGTCCAGGTGAGGCATCACTGCTTCCAACACCTCTGCTAGTTTGGCCCTCAGGTGGGGATTCTTCATTCTGCAGAAGGCAGAAAGCATGATGAGTAGGAAGACATAACTCCCCAATTTGATTCTATTCTACATGAGGAGCCAGTATATACGATATCACTATTAAATATATAAAGGTCACACCTGCTTCAAGTTTGTCAGTAGTCTGGTGTGATGTGTATTTTGAGATGGTTTTCCTAGATAGTCCTGGCTGGCCTGAAACTTTCTATGTAGACCAGGCTGGCCTTGAACTTGAGACCATCTTTCTGTCTCTGCTTCCTGAGTGTTGGGGTTATAGATGTCCACTATTATGCCTGCCCATTTAACTCTTGAGATGACAGCTTACCATGTATGAGGGAGCACTTCAGTTTCCATGTAATGCTTAGGACATTCAATTTTCTTCTCTATAGCAATGCACTATTTACTATGTGCTCTTCTCTGACAGGTTCATCTTGAATAAATTTGCCTTCCCACGCTTTCTGAGGGTAAAGGTTAGGTTATAATTACCTGAGAGCACCCATAGTCCCTATCCTGTGTGTCTAATCAATACCTGTTGGCTTAAGACACTCCTTAGGTTTGCTCAGCTCAGTAAAGGGTTGACTTCTATGTATTTCTCATTGATATGCCTTGGGGAATTGTGGACTTTTCTTTTTATTTTGCAGCAAATGTGTCCTTTTGTGCATAGAAATTACTTCTTTTAGCCTGCACACATAATACCACCTTTCTCTCCTGTACAAAATTCTAAAAACCATAGTACCTCTGTGTCTGAGTGAAGGCTAGAAGTAACATCAGCGTAGGTTTACTGCTTATCCAACTCAAGCCATAGGTGCAAACCTTGGTTCACATAGTTAGAAGAGTTTAGCACCTGGCTGCCACTGGTATGGCTTCTGGTATTCTGGTTAACTATTTTAACCAGGGACCAGCAGTGAAATTCCCATCAGGAACCTTATATGCAGCTTCAAATTCTCTGTGGGCAAAGTCCTTTGCTTATTCAGCCTAACCACAGCAGGTGGAATATTTTGTAGCTCTAACCAGCGTCTGGGGCAAGCTTCCAGCAAGTCACCTTTCTATGCTTCCAGTGAAAATGGTGATAAAGTGAAGGACATGCTCTAGGGAATCTGCTGATGTCTCCAAGATGTCTTCAGCAAAGCGCCGCAGAAAAATGAGAAAATCACCCAGGTTATCTGCAAAAAATTCTGAAAAAGATATACTGGAATTAGCCAAATGTGTTCATTGGTCCCAAACAACATTGCAGTACCTCCTTCACATTAATTAACGAGGGTTAAAAACATCCAAGTCTTTTATATACCAGGGGTAGAGATAAGTTAGTAACTGTACAATCTCTTACGTGTGTATCAGGACTTATTTTTATCTGAGTAAAACAGCAGTGACATAAAGTACTGTCAACACTAACGTGGTGTGACCCCAAAGGTTGCTCACAGTTTAAGGTATCCTGTAGGTGTGGCGAGTTACACTAGGTGACTGCAGTAAGGAGCTCTAGGATGGCCCTCCAACCACCCTCCACTTTGGCACTCATACCTTTGCAGAGTCACTTTCTGCATTACTCTAGGCTGGGAAACACTCTGACGTGTGCAGGAGAGTGCACACTGGTTGTGAAAGTTTGCAGCTTTCATTTTGGCCACCTGTGTTGCCACATCATTCGTGGCACTACGAGGAGATGTGTGGGGCTTTTGGCAAGCAGCTGAGGCCTGTTGACAACCACATGACTGGTCTTGTAAGTGGATCCTCCAGCCCCTGCTGAGTCCTCAGAGTCCTATGGCTGTGACTGACAGCTTGGCCACAATCTCATTAATACTCTGAACTAGAATCACACAGCCAAGTGCTCCTGGATTTCTGACGTGAAGGACTATGTGAGAAAATGTTTGTTGTTTTAAGCTGCTATGTTTGGGGATAACTTGTTACGTAGCAATACAAGATTAGCACAGAGTTGAAGAACATTTAATCTGATGAGTAAACAACATCTTCTGACCCCTCACTGACACATAACACACAGAATTCCCTTCCGAGTCAACAAGAGGGGGTTCTTTTTTTCTAAAAAACCTCAGGGAGAGTTAGACAGACAAATTAATAAGACAAACGATATTAATGACAGAAAGTAAGAGTCGTGAAAACCCTGACAATAGTTCATCTTTTGAAGGCTGTTTTCTGATAGTCCCACCAATGGAGACACAAATCTGGAGAAGCACCTGCTAGTGCTGCCATGCTTTGGCCAGGAGATACTTGCAAGTTTGAGTCATTTCTCTAACAACAATGGAATGATAACTAAGAAAGGGTATTTCGAGGATTAAGCTTCCAAGGTGACCCAGTTAAAGTTAGGTGGCTATTAATAGAATGTTCCCAAGGGACAGGCTGCTTACCTGGCACATAAGCCAAAGAGCTGTAGCCATCTGGCAAAGGGAAACTTAGCTCTATTGGCTGTGAGCCCTCATTGCCTATGGCCAGCTGAACCAGCAGAACAGCCATGGACACCTGCAAATTGAGGCAGTTTTGCAGCATCTGGGGTTCAGTCATTGCAGTCTTGGTTGAAAGATAGATGGTCATCAGGCGTTCAAACTGCTCACGAAGGTTGTCAGCAGCAGGGCTAGAACTCTGCTGAGCATCCCGCCAGGCAACCTGCAGCCGATGCAGATTTTGGTTGATTTTTACCATCTGATCATGTAACCTGCCCCCAAGAAAGCAGAAGAGACTAGGTCAGGGAGGCTCATGTCAGGGCAGTGTAGCACAGAGCACACTGAAAAGCAAATCCTCATTTGTTTTAGTGTTCTAAGGTTATAGAAAGTTGCAGGTACGGTGGCACACAAGGCACTCACAAAAGTCACTGACTGGACAGAAGCAAGGGGCACCGCTCTGCTTGGAAAATGTTACCATACACTCAACAGATCTGAACTATGATGACTTAGCGGCCTCTGACACGAGCAGGATGCAGAGTGAGCGTTATTACTGAAAATAGGCGTTTTAGTGAGACAGAGTTCGTGAGACGGAGTATGAGCAGCCCAGCACAAGAATTAGAGCACACACACGGGGTCGGTCGATGATCTCTGCACAGTTAGAAAACTAAGCCGATGAGAAAAGGCTCGATTATCACGACCTAAGCACACAGCAGTTGGCACACAACCTAAGAGCAGCTTCCAGCCACTGTTGTTTAGCATAAAATAATTATTCTTCACCAAAGTTCAATTGAATATTGAAAGGAAGACATAGAACTAGGAATGCTGATAACTGGTTCTACAGTCCTAAACCACTCCTCTGGTTCTTGTGGACAGTGACGAGGGCTGCTGATGAGGAAGCTAGATGCCTGGCATCTCTGTGTCTGAATTTAGATTGTTGAGCAGATCGAGCACATGCTGAACTTCCGTCACCGCATTTAAAATGTCAACAACAGGTCAAAAACACTATCTAAAGAAGACATTTTCATTTTTTTCAGTATTATCTGCTAGAGAAGTGCTTTAAAAATTTTACATTAATTTAAATATCCTAAGAAGACATTAAAAAAAATCATATTCCAGGCCAGGCATGTGATGCATACCTTTAATCCCAGCACTCAAGAGGCAGAGGCAGGTAGATCTGAGGCCAGTCTGGTCTATAGAGTGAGTTCCAGGATAGCCAGGGCTATACACAGAAACCCTGTCTCAATAAAACAAACAAAATGTCAGTATTCTGGGGACATGGGGAGATGGCTCAGTTGGTAAAGTGCTTGTTGTGTGAGTATGAGGGCCTGACCCCCAGCACGCATGTGAAAGCTAAGTGTGGTGTGCTCCTGTAGTCCTAATGCCTGGGCACAGAATCAGGAGGATCTCTGGAGTCTTGCTGAATAAGTGGGCTTCAGTTTCAGTGAAAGAGTCTTCCTCAAAAGATATGGTGAGGAGCATCTGAGAAAGCCACCTGCTGCCAATCTCTAGCTTCTACATTGCACATGAGCCTGGGTATCCTGTCTCCTCAACTTAAAAAAAAAAAAAAAAAAAAAAAAAATCAGCATTTGTCATACCCTTTATTTTTATTTGTTTGTTTCTTTCTTTATTTTTGGGTTTTCAAGACAGGGTTTCTCTGTGGAGTCCTAGAAGCCACTCTGTAGACCAGCCTGGCCTCCAACTCAGAGATCCACCCGTCTCTGCCTCAAGAGTGTTGGGACTAAGTGTGTGCACCACCACCTGGCGCCATACTCTTTATAGATGAGAAGTAGGAACGGGTCGCTACTGTCCCCTTATACTGGCAATCATTCTCAGCTAAATAAAGGGGGAAAAGTGCACAATGACATGTAGTTGACCTGCTAGAAATGGACCCTTCTAAAACTCCTCCACAAAAGTTCTCAGCCTTCCCATTTTCAGAATCCTTCTTCTCAGGCTCACAGCCCCTTTGTGGTCACATTGGTCTTACTGAAACCCCTTATCACCATTCTCTCAATTTCTGTCAGTTTTCTCTCTTGGTCTTTGGACATCAGTAGTAGTAAGAATTCAAGAACAGAGAGTGAAATGTAAAATGAAAAGAATTAGATTTTCCTAGACAATAACAGACAGATAGGGATTGAAAAGTTGGCAGAATGTGGAAAAAATATTAGCACACTGTTAATTTTACAAATAGCTAAACACTGTAAATAATCTGTACAAAATAGACTCATGTAAACTTAAAGAAGTGCACACAAATTCTTGTCTTGTGACATCCTGAGTCCTTAGACGAACTGTCAACCCTTGAGCTGCTGCAGTACAACTAACTAGTTCTTTACAAACAGTGCTTTTCCAAAGACATCAAAAGAGTTACCTGTGAAATCCCAAAAACAAGGTATACTCTGTCAGGGCCAGGTTCTCTGTCACAAGGTTGTAGCTCTGGGGGAACATTGGCTCCTGTGCAGCTGGGATCAAACAGGTCTCCTTGTCCAAACCTTGAAGAAGTGAAAGGAATTGTGATTGCTCACCACAGACATGTGTCCTGGACTTCAGTCTCCCTTGACTTTTGCTCAGTTTCCATACTGCTACAATGATATCTTCCTCAGGACACATCTCCAACTGCTTTCTTGTCTAAAACCAACTTTCTGGCTTCCTACTATCCACAGAAATAGTTAAATCTCTTTTGCTGAATCAATGAAATCAGCAAACATTAAAATAAGTGTTAATACTGTGTATTTTTCCAAGTGATAGGCAATAGGGCCATTCCCATTTATTTATCTATTTACCCATCTATCTATCTATCTATCTATCTACCTACCTACCTATTTATTTATTTAGTTTTTTCTAGACAGGGTTTCTCTATGTAGCTCAGGGTTTCTCTGGCTGGCCTTGAATTCACAGAGACACACTTGCTTCTGCCTCCAAAGTGCTGGGATTAAAGGCATGTGCTGCTGACAGTACTACCTGGCTATTTCCACTTATTTTATGCTTTTCTGTGTTTAAGATAAGTTACATTTGTGCAGATATTAGTTTTTAGTTACATGAGGATAACTCCCCCTCCCCCCAAAAAAACCTAGAAGGAAAACAATCAAAACTAAGGATTCTTTCTTAGTGATAGAATTAGGGCTCATTTATTTTCTTTTCACTTCTCTATATTGTTCAAGTTTTCTCCAAGGTGGTGTCAGCTTTCTTCCTTCCCACTTCCAACCTCTTACTCTTCACCTACCCCTTCCCCTTGCTCTAACTCATGGAACTCCTTACTATTCCTCAATAAATTCTTCCCACAGATCTTTTTTTTTTCTAGACAGCTACAAATTCAAAGGTCCACCTGCCTCTCTTCTCAAGTGAGTGCTCACATTAAAAGTGTGCACCATCGTGCCTGCTGCTCCTTACACAGATTTTTACCTCTACACCTTTTATTGTCCTTCTAACACCCCTGCTCCTGTGCTGGCAAACCCAGGTTGTTTTTCAAGACTGAGCCATAAAGACACCAGCAGAGCTGCTGGTTCACCCCTATGCTGTTTCTACTGTGTTGACCTGTCTACCTACCCTCTTCTGGAACCTCTGAGTTCAAAAAGGATGACATCTGTGTGTTACTGCATTTTATAAAAGACAAGGGAATGAACATCCAGGGTTGCTGGAATCAGACAGAAGGTCTCACCAATGCCTAACATGTAAAAGATAACAGTTGTTTTTCTTTTCTTTTCTCTTTTAAAACGTACATTGGTGTTCTGCCTCCATGTACATCTGTGTGAGGGTGTCAGATCCTCTGGAACAGGAATTACAGACAGTTGTGAACTGCCATGTTGCTAAGAATCGAACCCAGGGCCTTTGGAAGGACAGCCAGCACTCTTAACTGCTGAGCCATATCTCTCCAGCCCCGTAACAGTTACTTTTCAAAAATCTACTTTTAAATCACTTAACTAGTTTTCCACTGTGTCTCATCTGTTTTGAACAAAAGGCTTTCTCAAAGGTGAAGGGAGCAAATGCCTCAGGGGTGACATACACTGTCACTGTTTTGAGAAGCCCAGTTGCCCACCTACCTCTCATATGTACATTTTTAATTTTTCGTTCTTCATCGTTCAACTCCTTCAGGACACAGTATGTGGGATTAAAGGTGAGGAGCCGAGAGGACCTGGGTTTGCAGAATGGTTGGCACAGCTTCAGGAGAGCAGCACCCAGATTCAGAAAGAAGGCATCCGAGGCATACATTTGGAAGAAGATTTCGGGCATCTGATTGGCCCAGATCTTGGTGCGGCCTGCATTTGCATGCAAACAGTTTCCCAGCCAGAACAAGATACAGTGCTTGGTTTCTGGAGAGAGCTGGAGCAGGTTCTTCAGCATCTGGTAGATCTTTTCATGGAACTGAGCCATGAACTGTTTAACCAGAAAACAACCACACAACATTCCAATTTCACAATCCTGGCATTCTTTTTTCTTTTTCTTTACTCCTAGGCTCTAGCAAATACATGTTTCTAAGTATATGCTAATCTTAATCTTTCTCTTTATTTTTTATATCTTATGCACTGATTCTGATTTAAAAAATATATATATGTATTGCTGGTTAGGAGATGTTTTCTGGTTGGCTGCCAACTTTCAGAGAGCTTAATAGATTTTAGAGTAGGGATTTTCCTGTAAAGTGTTAGATGATAAATCCTTTGACTCTGCTTGTCAAATGGTTTTCATAGCAATTACTCTACCATTGTAGTATGAAACTAAGCTATAAACAATACAAATAGATGTGGTTACAGTCAGTAAATATTTTATTTATTGTCAATGTATTTAGTATGCGGGAGGGGCAAACTATGGAGCATGTGTGAGTATGTATGGGACTAGGTTTTCTCTTTCTTCTGTGTGGGTCCTGGAGAACAGACTCGTTACTAGGCTGGATGACAACTACCTTTACCCACTGAGCCATCTCACTGGCATAGTGAACAACATGAAGCACACGATTTCTTTTCCTTTTTGGAGACAGGGTCTCTCTACACAACTCTGCCTGTCCTGGAGCCCACTATGTAAACAAGGCCGGCCTCTGCCTCCAGGTGTGGAAATTAAAGGTATGTGCTGAAGGTGATTTCTTTGCTTCCTTCCTTCCTTTTATTTATTTATTTATTTATTATTTTTTTAAGGATTTAATTATTATTTATACAACATTCTGCCTGCACACCAGATCTTACTATAGATGGTTATAAGCCACCATGTGGTTGCTGGGAACTGAACTCAGGACCCTTGAAAGAACAGGGAGTGTTCTTAACCTCTGAGCCAGCTCTCCAGCCCCATTTTATTTATTTTTTAAAATTATTATTTTATTCACATTTGTGTTCAGCCTCCATGTATCCATGTGTGAGGATGTCAGATACTCTGAAACTGGAATTACAGCCATTTGTGAACTGCCATATGGGTGCTGGGATTTGAACTTGGGTCCTTTGAAAGTGCAGCCAGTGCTCCTAACCATTAAGCCATCTCTTCAGCCCCCTCCTTCCTTTATTTTTGAGACTCTCTCTCCTATAGTGTAAGTTTGCCTAGTATTGGCTATATAGCTCAGGATGATCCCCAACTCCTGACCCCTCGACTGTATTTCTTAAGTGCTAAGATTACAAGCATGTGCCACCTCATCCCCCCAATAAGAGGGCAACTTCATTATGTTATTATGACAAAACCCAACCAGACCAATTTGCTTTCCCAAAGAGGTTCAAGCAGCCTTATCCCTACATGGTTCCTCGATTATCTCAAATCAGGGGGCTGACAGCCTGGGAAACAGTTCCACCTGATGGATGTTGGCCTCCTGTACTTTGATCTCTTGAGGACTGGAACGAGATGGATTCAGGAAGTAGCCATGATTTTCTACCACACCCGGAGTCTTTAACAAGCACGAGATATTCAGAATGACTCCCAACAAGGTCTTCTGATACATCTGCCCATTGCTAGGGTCCTTGGGCTGAATGTATTCTAAAAAAACCTGTAGGAGAGGACAAATCCTACTTATTCATCTGTATGGTGAGATAAAGGGAATGAGATGTAAGGGTCTCAAAGAATTAAGTCTTATACAACCACCTGTGTGTGTGAATACCATGGGCATAGTGTGAAGGTCAGGGGACAACTTGTGTGTAGGGGTTGGTTCCTCCCTCTCCCCTTCCATTATGTGGGTTCTGGGGATCAAATTTAGCTCTTTAGGGTTCGTGGCAAGTGTCTTTACCCATGGCCTAAGGGCCTCAAATTCACCGTGTACCTGGATAGCACTGATCATCCTGCCTTCGCTTCCCAAGTGCTAGGATTCCAGGCATGTGACCACCCCTGGCTTTCTATAGGCAATGTTATAGTGGCCCCAGGACAGGGAACACCAAGTATTAAGCTGTCAGCACCATGAGCATATAGTGCTTTGACACCTACCTTGGCCATATCTTTTTGCCTAGTGAAATAGAGAAGAATATCCAGATATGCATACAGTAGGATCTGGCAGAGCTCCAGATCTTTTATTCGCCCTAGTAAAATATCAAACACTGGAATCATGACTTCAGGAAATGTTCGAACTTCCTCATCCAACAGCAAGGCTTCAATGACCTCTTCTAAAAACTCAGTTACATCTTCAAAATCTAACAGAAGACAAATGAGAAAGGAAGGATGCCATGTCACCTTCTGTCTTTACACAGTTTCAGTTTTCTCTGTCTGCCTATCTCTGTCGTGGTGCAGGGACTGAACTGAAGACCTGGTGAATGCTAGACAACTGTTCTACTAGTGCGTGACCAATGAGCTATATACTCACTTCCTAACAATGGCTCTTTATGATTTATTTACTTTTATGTGTACGGTGTTTTGTCTACATGCATGTCTATGTGCTAAGTGCATGCAGTGCCTGCGGAGGCCAGAAGAGGGCAGTGGACCCCCTGAACTGGAGTTACATACACTTAGCCAACATGTGGATGTTGAGAATTGAACTGCGGTCTTTTGCGGAAGCAGCTAGAAGTGCTCTCAACCTTTGAGATATCTCTCCAGCCCCTCTGTGATATTTTTGAAAATTCTGCTAGTATTGAGACCTAAAGATCAAGGTGTAAGCTTTTTTCCTTAATTTCTGTCAGAATCATAATAACTCTAAGACCCTCTAATCCTATTAAAAGGAGTTTTAAATTGATCCGCTAAGTGTAGTTGTTCAACAGCCTTGCTTATACTCACGGGCTCCCTGAATGGCCTCCAACATCAGATCTACCAGTTGCTCGTGGATGTTTTGGTCAACATAGATCTCTGGGGTGAGGAGAACTGTCCGAGTGTTGGACACAGTGAGGTTCCTGCACTGCACTGCGAAGGGGAGCAGGTTTTCTGGAACTTTGGTAATCTGTAGCAAAAAAAAGAAAAGCGTATAACTTTTATACGTGGAGCAAGGTTAAACAGCAAATGGGATGGAAAACATATATTCCCAAACAGTATTGGTTTCTTTTTTTGTTTTTTTAAGACCAGGTCTCTCTGCATATCCTTGGCTCTTCCTGGAACTCACTCTGAAGACCAGGCTAGTCTCAAACCAGAGATGTGCCTGCCTCTGCCTCCCAAGTGCTGGGATTAAAGGCATGCATCACCACTGCCTGGCAGTATTTGTTTCATGGGGACTGAGTTCAAGCCACACTTGTCTGACTGAAAAGCACAATTCAGTATTTCCATCTCACTGGAAATGTTGCTACCAGATTTGGCTTTTGCTTGGTTCATCTTGTCTTATTTTGGTCTCACCACATAGGGTATGCTGGCCTGGGACTGTGTAGACATGTAGACCGGGCTGGTGTTGAACTCGTAATCTTCATGCCTGTCCTTCATGAGTGATGGAATTACAGGCATGTGCTACCACACCTGACTAATCTGGTGTTTAGTTTTAGTTTTTTTCCTTTTTAAGGGTGTGATTTCTAGATAGGTTTGTATAGAGAACAGGAGGAACTGGTTAATTGGGAAGAGAAATGGACCCCAAGCCTCAAAAGGATACTAAGGCTTAACGGCAACCTCATATTGCTAGGTATATCACCAAATAAACCTATATATTATGGCATGAAAGACACTGATCCAACTTTCATTCACATGCTTAAGAGGATAATCTAAAATTCATGGGGCTTATTCATTTACCTCTTCCTTGGCTCTTTGGAAGCAGGAGTAAAGGTAACAGAAGATGTGCCTCTCTCCTGCATCTCGATCAGCAGAGAGATTTAATGTTGTAGAGGAAGTCATGCTGATCAAGTGGTTTCCTGGATCTTGAAGCAATAACCGAGCAAAGATGGCCTGTTAAGAAAAATAAACAAAAATACTGAACTATTTCAAGGTAAATCCTAGAACACAAAGAGTTTGATACATGCTTTGGCAAGAAGCAGACATAGTTCAGAATAGAGAGAGAACTCTTACTATTTTAGAAATGTTAGTCACTAACTGTATACACAGTTACTGTGAATTAAGATAAGTGTCTGGGATAGTGTCACAGCACAGAGTAGGCACCAGTTATTTGTTGAATGGTGTAAACTATCAGTGATGAAACCTACATGTAAAATGTACTTTTCTGTCTGATCACAGGGCTTAAAAATACTTTAAACGTGAAAGCTGAAAGTCAAGTTATCAGTCTTTCTGCTCAATTTTTTAAACATTTATGATTAATTTTAATTATGTGTATACGTTTGTTTCTGTGAGGGTATATGCACTGGAGTGAATGTGCTCGTGGTAGCCAGAGGCATTGGTTCCCCTTGGAACTGCAGTTACAGGCAGTTGTGAGCCATATGATATGGATGCTAAGAATTGAACTTGGGTCTTCTGTAAGCGCAGTACATGTTCTCAACAACTGAGCCATCTCTCGAAAGCCCCTTATTTAAAAGGTATCCTTGTAGCCCTGGATGGCCTGGAACTCACTGTGAAGACCAGGCTGGCATTGCATGCAGACACTGGCCTGCTTCTGCCTCCTAGGTGCAGGGATTAAAAGTGTGCACCACTTGCCTGGCCAACCACTGTGAAAGTTTTAGTCTTTTAATCTTTTTTTTTTTTTTTTTTTTTGAGACATAGTTTCTTTATGTAGTCAGTCCTGGCTGTCCTGAAACTCATTATGTAGACCAGGCTGGCCTTGGAATTCACAGAGCTCTGCCTGCCTCTGCCTTCCAATGCTGGGATTAAAAGTATCTGCCACCACTCCCAGCTACCATTCTTCAAACATATAGTCCATTTACTGAGGGCTCTGATACCCTGGGAAACAGTTCTGTGTGATGCATGTTGGCTTTCTGCACTTGATCTCCTGAGGACTGGACTGAGGTCAGAGGAGGACAGTGGGTACCCTGCCCTATTACTCGCCACCTCATGCCCCTGAGCTCTGATTAAGCCTGGAGCTCAGTATTTTTCATCTAGGCAAGTCCCCAGAGATAGCCCGCTCTTTTCTAGCACTGAGGTTAGTATCCCACATGTCATGGCTAGCTTGTGGGTGCTGACCATCCAAACTTGCTTGTGTTCCATCTCCTCAGCCTGGTTTTGGTTTTCTTTGAAAGTATGTAAAAAAGAGATGGGCTTTGTCTTAGGAACTTAAGAATCTAATAGGAGTGATAAGGCAGGTTCATTAAAAAGCCACAAGAGACAATGACAGTTACCATAAGAAATGTATGGGATAAGGAACTCAAGGAGGGAATGACAACTTTTTTTCTGGGAACACAGATGACATTTTAACTTGTTCTTAAACAATGGGTAGATTTGGATGTAGGGACAGGGTGGATAGGAAGAGGTCACTGGGGAATATCACACATAGTGAAAGAGGCACAGGCAAGTAAAGTCACGTCTGGAGAATGGACAGAATTTAGCCACATGGCTGTTTTGCTGAGGGCACATAATCAGGAATGGTACCTGCTCAACATTGCTCATATCAAGCCAGTCTTGATCTTCCAGCTCTACTGCCATTTCTTCCAAATACACACAACGACTGGGGATGCCATTTCCGCTTTTCAAGCTTGGATCACCTGTGAAACAGTTTTAATCTGATACGTTAAGGATAATGTTCTTGTCCTCATGACACTGTTTTTGTTTTTTTGAGATGGGATCTTCCTATGCTGCCAAGGTTGGTCCTCAAATCTTAGGCTCAAGTAGTCCTTCCTGCCTCTGCCTCCTCAGTACTGGAGACCGAAGGCATGTACAACTCTGCTCAGCTTCCAACAACTGATCTTGATACACACGTATATCCAGAGCACGGGCTCTTGTGGACTCTCAGTATGACACTTAGGAGAAAAATTCCAGACACCAGCATTAAGTTTAGGGTTGAATTACAGACAGGGCAGAGGTAAACATGTTTGAACCTCTCAACATCCATAGAAGGAGATGGGGCGAGCTACTCTTTCTACTTCTTTTAAGGCAGTACAGACAAGCAGCTCACACAGCTCAGTCAGCACCAACATGGCTACAGAAGTTAGATCTGTTGAAAAACTGTTTTTAAGTAATTAAAAAACTTACTAAAATAAAACAGGGAGTAGAGGGGTGGTTTTAAACATCAGACATAGCAGTATTCTAAGAGCCCAAGCAGTCCCTAGCCCAAGCCAAGAGAGAAGAACAGACAATCAATCAATGGGTGCAAGTCTGCAACTCACTGTTGTCCAGAGTAATGAGGAAGATCCTTTGGATCATGTGATTGATGTTGAGTTGCTCACATATTTCTTGCTGTGACCGGAAGGAGCGGCTGATCTCAGACACTGAGTAGTCAAATTCATCCAGGCTCTCTGACACACTATTATCCGAGTCATCTGGGCTTGCTGGGAGCTCATCTGCCAGAATGCATAAGCGGTTACATAGTATGTTCCTCCCTCAGAACCGGACACACTACCTAGAATGAAGATAATTCCCAGGACAACTGCAGATGGGACACAGATTATTCATCTTTTTAGTGAGCAACTCAAGCCAGGCAAGTGCAGTGTAGGATTCTGAAATCCTGGCTATAAATCTTGTCTTCTACACAGTAAGCTTTATTATTTCAACTCATAATTGCACTGCCTTGCCAAAATTAGCAACATTACCTAACCTGCAAATCTTAGAGGAAAAAGAATTACCAAAAGATCAAACGACTGTAATTATTTAAAATGTATGGCTGTTCCCTAAACAATGCATTTGTTTTGGTAAGTTTGCATGCAGGAATATATCCTGTAGAAGCGCTCCTTGAACAGTTCCCTACAGATTGCTGCTTAATTCTGCAGTGTTCCAGACTCCTGGCTCACATTCATTACCATTGTTTGTGGCTTTCAGCTGCCCCTCCCTGTCTCTGACATTTTGCGTGTGGGCAATATGTGTCAGTGTACTTGTGGAGGTCAGAGCATAGCCCATAGCAGCCAGTTTCCTCCTTCTATATGGGTCCTGGGGATTGAACTCAGGCCAGCAGACTAAGTGGCCGGCACCTTTATCTGCTGAGACATCTCATCAGGTTAATTTATTTTTTTATTTTTTATTTTTCGAGACAGGGTTTCTTTGTGTAGCCCTGGCTTCCTACTGGCTTTGTAGGCCAAGCTGGCCTTGAACTCACAGAGATCCGCTTGCCTCTACCTCCTGAGTGCTGTGATTAAAGGATGCGCTACCATGACCAGCTAGGCTAATCTTTTTAAAGATGCATTTTTCATTTTTCATGCTGTGTATGGATGCATTCTGTGTAGGGAATGTGCATGCTGAGCTATCCATTTTTTTAAATGACACATTTGTATCATGCTTTACAACAACTGCCCATTCACTTATTTTTATATGTATGTTTATGTGCTATGACATGCATTTGGAGATCACAGAAGAACTTTGGGGAGCCCTTTCTCTCCTTCCACCATGTGGGTTCCAAGGATTGAACTCAGGTTATCAGGACCAGAAACAAATGTATTTACCCACTGAGCTATCCAGCCCCTTAACTGGCTTTTAAGATTTGTTTATTGTCTACATGTATGCCTACACACCAGAAGAGGGCATCATATCCCATGAGACAGTTATAGAGGGTTGTGAGTGCTGGGGTGCTGGGAGTGCTGGGAATTGAACCTCAGACCTCTGAGATCAGCCAGTGCTCTTAAGCATAGGGTCATCTCTTTAGCCCCTCAACTAGCTTTAAATGTTTAAATTTATTTTCACTTGTATAGGTATTTTGCCTGAATGTATGTATATGCAATGTGTGTGTGCACCTTCTAGCTGAAGAGGTCAGAAGAGGGCTTTGAAGCCCCTGGAACTGGAGTTAATGTAAGCTACCATGTAGGTACAGGGAGCAGAATTCAGGTCCTTCTCAAGAGCTCCACACACTTGTTAACTGCTAAGTCATCTACCTCTCCAGTCCTGCAAGCCTCTTAACTTATCAACACCAACTTTTTTTTTTCCTGTTAAATCATTCAGAGACTTTCATTCTTGGGGTGCTTTGTGTTTTTTTGGAACAGTGTCTCCTGTTCTCAAACTCCCTAAAAGGATGATCTAATCCTTCTAATCCCTGACTCTACCACCAATTAGAATCAAAGGGATGCACACCACATCTGTTTTTATGTGGTTCTGAGGGTTAAACCCAGTGTTTTGTGCTTGCTAGGCAAGAACTTCACCAACTGAACTATATCCCCAGCCCTGTGTTTTGTTTTTCTGAAAATGTCTATTTTTTTTTAAAAGATTTATTTATTATGTACACAATGTTCTGTCTGCATGTATGCCTGCACGCCAGAAAAGAGCAACAGATCTCATTACATAGTTGTGAGCCACCATGAGGTTTCTGGGTATTGAACACAGGACCTCTTGAAGAACAGCCAGTGCTCTAAACCTCTGAGCCATCTCTCCAGCCTACAACAGTGTCTTATATTGCCCAGCCTTAAACTAACTTGCATAGGGGAAGATGGCCTGAACTCCTGATCCTTTTGCTTTAGCCTTCTGAGTAGCTGGGATTTTAGGCCTGCACTAGCAGGCCCACACCACCTCATTCCTTTTAATAGTTGCATTGTCATGCATTTTTGGTCTTTATTATGACTTATGCAGCCACCTAATCCCCATGTTTATTCATCACATGAACGTGAAAACTACTCCAGGGTTTCATGATCTAATGCAGTGCTGAATGTAATCGCATTGTTTTTGTTCACTTGGGTGAGTGTTTTTGCAAGGCAAAAATCAGGAAGTAGAATTGCTGGCTCAAAAAGCTCGAGAGCTTTAGGGTGTATGAGATTGCTCAGCAGATAAAGGCACTTGCTGTTAAGCTTGGTAGCCTGAGTTCAGTCCTTGGAACCCACATGGTGGAAGGAGAGAACTGAACACAGCAAGTTATCCTCTGACTTATGCACACACGCACACACACTAAATAAATGTAATGCAAAAATTTTGAAAGAGCTTAACTATTTTAAAAATTAGCATAAGTTATTCTCAGAGACACTGTCTTTATCTATACACCTAGCTATGAGTTTGAGTAAACGTCCCTTGTAATTTTAATATAATTCAATCTAATTCTAGGGGCGGCATAGGAATATTGGAATCTGCACTGAAAAGACAGCAATCATGCGGGAAAGGCCTACATAACCACAAGAAAGGTTAAGAAAAGGAAGTGAAGGGTCATTTGAGCATTACTGCCCTTCAATATGGAAAAAACTAACTGCAGTATGAACTCCAAGTGACAGAGACATGTTTCTTAATTGGCTTACATGGAAAACAAATGCCTGAACTAACTGAGCATGGCCTATAGAGGAGGTGGGCATGGCCAGCCTCCCTCACTGATGCCTTCCCAGTTTAGCCCTCCACGTCTTTCCGCCAACAGGACCCACACACATAATATATGCACGGTGTCGGACTTCTTCTACCCAAACGTGGGAGGTGTGGAAAGCCACATTTACCAGCTCTCTCAGTGCCTCATTGAGAGGGGGCACAAGGTCATAATTATCACACATGCTTATGGAAATCGAAAGGGCATCCGTTACCTCACCAATGGCCTCAAAGTTTATTACTTGCCTCTCAGAGTCATGTACAACCAATCTACAGCCACGACTCTCTTTCACAGTCTGCCATTGCTCAGGTACATATTTGTTCGGGAGAGAGTTACAATCGTCCATTCTCACAGTTCTTTTTCTGCCATGGCCCATGATGCTCTCTTCCATGCTAAGACAATGGGGCTTCAGACAGTCTTCACGGACCATTCCCTTTTTGGATTTGCTGATGTCAGCTCGGTGCTTACAAACAAGCTTCTAACTGTGTCTCTTTGTGACACAAACCACATCATTTGTGTCTCTTACACAAGTAAGGAAAACACTGTACTAAGAGCAGCACTAAATCCTGAAAGAGTGTCTGTCATTCCTAATGCTGTAGATCCTACCGACTTTACCCCAGGACCACTTAAGAGAGATAGCAGTGTAATAACTATTGCTGTCATCAGCAGACTCATTTACAGAAAAGGGATCGATCTGCTCAGCGGTATAATCCCTGAACTCTGTCAGAAATATCCTGAGCTAACTTTCTTAATTGGAGGAGCAGGACCAAAGAGTATCATTTTGGAAGAAGTACGGGAAAGATACCAACTACATAACAGGGTGCATCTTCTGGGAGCTTTAGACCACAAGGATGTCAGAAATGTCTTAATTCAGGGACATATTTTTCTTAACACCTCCCTGACTGAAGCCTTCTGCATGGCGATACTGGAAGCCGCCAGCTGTGGTCTACAGGTCGTCAGCACGAAGGTTGGCGGGATTCCTGAAGTCCTCCCAGAGAACCTTATTATTTTATGTGAGCCTTCGATAAAATCTTTGTGTGAAGGGCTGGAAAAAGCTATTTTCCAAGTGAAGTCGGGGACACTGCCAGCTCCAGAAAACATCCACAATGTAGTGAAGGCTTTCTACACCTGGCGGAACGTTGCAGAGAGAACAGAGAAGGTATATGAGAGGGTGGCGAATGAAACTGTGCTGCCAATGCACAAGAGGCTGAACAGGCTCACCTCTCACTGTGGCCCAGTTACAGGCTACATTTTTGCTTTGCTGGCTGTGTTCAGCTATCTCTTCCTCATGTTCCTGAGATGGGTAACTCCTGATTCTGTCATTGATGAGGCAATAGATGCCACTGGGCCAAAGGGAGCCTGGATCCATGACTATCCTCATGATACAAAAGATGACATTGATGAGGTATCCGATAGCAGGTAGAAGAGCCTGAATTGTAAACTTTAGACAGTTCTTAGACAGTTGAAAACAACCTTGTTCTTTTGTTTTGAGGCATCAAAGTTAATTTGATAAATTACGCAACCTCCATAGCGTTCACTGTTTCATTAAGGGAAACTAAACACACACACAATTCCTGAGCATGGAAGCCCTTCACACTTCTTAAATTTTAGGGAGAATAGTTTGGCCACTCAGGTGTGAAAGTTTCAGGTTACTGAAAGCCCTCCAGTGGAGATGTTTTAACATTATGTATTGGTCGCTGGGTCCTTTTTGGCCAGTTTTAAATTACACCACCAATTTGACACCTGGCAGGCACTTGCAAGCTTTCTGTAGGGAGATACAGTTACATGAACTATTTTAAATCATGTTCACGGCTGATGTACCGTAAATGGACCCTTAGACCACACTCTTACACATGGGTACACTCAGTAAGTGTACCAGACAATCTGAGTAAGTTGCCAGCATGTTTTGAGCACCAACTCTGTTTGAAATGGTGAACTAGGTGGTGCCTGCCACTAGGGCTAGTTCATGGGAAGAAACAGCTGTCTAGTATGCCTCAAATGCTCAAGCTATTTGAGAAAAATGCCACCATCACATACTCCAAGTACATCTTTAATCCTGCCATATGCGTTCTCATCATACATCATCCTGTGTGTATCAAGAGACTTTCTTTTCAAGTTCTAGGGCCTGTTACCACTGTTGATGGTAGTATAGGCAAACCCTCTGCTTAAAAAAAAATTTTGTGAGTGTATGACATGTCTGTAGGGTGGAACAATGTGTTTCTGTATCCTGACCTTGATTATAATTGTCAGAGTATGTGGAAACAGACCGTTCTATACTGTTCCTATTCTAATTATTTGAAATTGTTGAGTAATTTTCTAAGATTGTATTGCTTTTGATGTTATAGTCACACTCATAAATTGGGGCTGTTAAAACATGCTTATGACCAAAAATAAAGGTGAGATTGACATTTTAAACAAACAAACAAAAACCTAATTGTTTCCTTTTTTTAAATCACATTTATTTAGAGTATGTATGTGTGGTTGCATGCTTGCTATAGAGCATATACAAGGTCAGAGGACAACTTGATGGAGTCTTTTCTTGTGGGTCCCCGGGACTGAACTCAGGAGATCAGGTGCCTTTAAGCCACTGAGCCACCACCAGAACCTAACAGAGGTTTTAATGGGCACTTTTCTATAGACTAGTAAGACTGGTATTTTTATCCTTTGATATTTAAATTGCTTGTTGTATCCTGTCTTCTATTTTTTTTCTTATTAACTGAATTCCTTTACTGTTTTATAAACCACCTGAAAGGCTGCCTCCAGGGCACTCATAGGAATGCCCTTATGAAGGCAGTACTATTCATTAGGAAGTACCCGGGTACACCTGCTTTTTTTTTTTTTTTTTTTTTTTTTAATTGACAAAGTAGTACTCTGAAAATCTGGGCCAAACTTTCAACAGTAAGAGATGCTTGCATGTGTGAGTTGAGCAGATCTGAGCTCAGCATATTAGGCCAAAGGTTTTGGCAGAATGCTAATTGCTGCTGACAAACAGGTTGGATCTGGTGACACCACGACCTTAGCATAAACAAACTAAGGTGATGAGGTACCGAGACAGTGAACAGAAGGGCATGTGCCTGCCTCATTCCCACTGCTTGGTGCTCATTATGCTCTCAGCCCAGCCTCGACCCTGCTTACAGACAGTTAAAATGCCTCGTATTTACTTTCTTTTGCTTCATCTATAATCTCTTCTTCCCTCCTCGTTTTGCTTTTTCTCCTGTTTATTCAATCCCAACCACAAAGCAAGGCCAAAACTCAGCAATGCACCTGAACTATATACTTTTTAAATAAATGAAGGGAAAATGTAAACCATCTCTCTTTTTATCAAAATAAAAAACTATTTTGGGGGGAGGGGAGAGGTCATTTTTAATTTGAAAGACTGTGACTCTCCCAGGGGACAATGTGTTTTAGAAATGTGTTTTAATCCTTTTGTTTTGTCTCCAGATACATAGAAGCTGTACTTGATCCTAAATTCAGTTCCAAACGAGGAAAGCCTTTTTTTTTTTTTTTTGGTTAGCAAGATATTATTCTGAGTTTTGTTTTTCCTTTTTCATATTGAAGCTAAGAATCCGATTTTCAGCAGTCTGTCCTAACAGCAGTGAGTCACAAAGGGAACTCAGCGGAACCAAAGATACACTTCACCTGAGAGGTTTTATAAAGCGCTGGGTTAGAAACAACTCCTTTTTTTTTTCTTTTTAAATGACAAGATCAGAAAGCTTTTATGACTCTTTTATCTCTGGTTTCTACAGCCTGTTCACCATATCACCTTGGCTTCAAATGTTAAAAAGCTCCTAATAGACCATTTTTTTCTCCTTTGACTAAACAACCTGACAGCTTTGGGATCACAACTGGGATGTGCCCTGTGGAATCACCTGTTAGCCAATCTCTTTTTACATGGGTGAGGGAATAGCACAGGGGAAGGCCCCAAACAAAACGAGCCATGAAAACCAGCTTTTGCCTTCAACAACACAGACAGACAGACAGACAGAAGATAAAAGCAAAACAAGCTTAAGTTCTAATTACAGTTAATTTCCTAAAGAATCCTTTTGGAAAGACCTGGTTCTAGGTCATGGCATCTGCTGCTATTGGCTCCCCTACTTACCGGATTGCTGTTTCAGCTGCTCTTTTTGGATTGCTGCAAACTGCTTGGCATCAGCCAGGGAGCCAAAAAGAGCAGCAAAGGGGTTACTTGAGATGTTGTTGTTATTCTCCTGGTCTGTCATTTCACTTTAAGGTATTCTCCATCCAGCTCTAGGGGTAGGGGCTATGCAAAGGACAGGAATTAGACTCAGAAGGGCAGATAACACAATCACTATAATATACCCATCATTGTTCCTTTTCCCATTTCTTGAACATTACACATTCAAAAATGCTTTGGAGTGAGATGTGCCAATTCCTGTTCCCAAACTCAAGACATATTTGGCAAGATGGTTACAAACCTACCAACTGGACACAGCTAAAATTCAAAAGGCTTAACAGTCAGTGACTCCACTGATTGGCTGCCATGTTTCCAGGCTATACAGTGAGACTCTGTCCCATTTTAACAGAAGAAAAATATCAAACAAATAATGTTTAGGTTTTAGTTGAAAAGGGGTCTGTAGTCTATCTGTCTGTCTATCTATCTATCTAATGTGCATGGGTGTTTTGCCTGCACATATGTCTGTGTACCATATGCATGCCTGGTGCCTGTGGAGGACAGAAGAGGGCATCAGATGCCTGGGAATGGAATTATACATAATAGAGAGCTGTCATGTGGGTTGGCTTGAATTCATGATCCTCCTGCCTCAGCCTTCAGAATACTGGGGTTACTGGCATTCATCATGTCTGACTGTCTTTGTTTGATGCTATACTAATTTTTACTGCTTACTGAACTTTTTTTATATTTAAGAAACAAATTCAACTGTTAGGTAGACTGTCTAACATAAAACAGATACAACAGCTCAATGATGAGGGAACAAGGACAGAAAGAAGGAAGGGCATTTGGTCTACCTTTAGCTAATTAGTCAATTAGTATATATGTTTTTGAGACAGGGCCACACTATACAGCTAATACAAGTTGTAAAGGTTACCCTTAAGTACTCAGGAGGAAAAGAGTTTATATCACTTCTTGGCACTTCTGAGATATTTCCACCAGTCACTTCATGGCCTTTGCTATTTTTCCTGCATAAGAGCTAAAAGCTAATCAGCCACAGTGACAGCCAGCCAGGCTAGTCTCCTGTCAGGATGGCACAGGGCTTTCCTACTCCAGGGATATAGACTGTTAGATGATGTTTCATGTTTTTCTTTTTGCCATGTATATTTAGTTGAGTTTAATAAAAAAATATTTTTATGTTGGAATGTAACAGTCCTTGAGAAGACTTTCATTATGTAACCAGTGGATAAGCTTAACTCACTTTTAGTTCATGTGATGCCATCCTGAACTAACTGTTGGCAGACTGCCAGTGTTCCCCCTACCCGAAGGGATCTTGAATTCTACAAGATGGCAGAAAACAGAGTGAGTTCCTGTTACTTTGTCTCTGGGATACTGTCACTCTTTCCTCTCGTGACACCTTGGGTCTGTCCTCTGAGCAGCAATTCCATTGAAGATGCACGTGCAGATGTGTTGCTCTCGTCTACCTTCTCCAGGAAGGAGCATAGGTTACAAAGCAACAGATCCAGGGGTGGGCAGAAGACGCTATCAAGTCTTATAGGAATCAGCAAACATTGTCTTTGGACTTTTGGCAGGATCTATAGAGAAGGGAACTCTTTCTTCTTGAGTTGCTAGGTTAGTAAAACGAAAACCTAAAGTTGCCACCTTTACACCATCTAAAAATGCCTACCTACCCCCAAATTAAGCTACACAAAGGGGAAACAGAATTCTCCAGACTTCCAAATATTAAATTCAACAAATTCCCTAATTGCATAAGCTAAGTTTATGTGTGTTTATGTGTGTGTGTGTGTGATATAAGTGTGCGGCACACATGTATGCAGGCAGATTCCATAACTACATAAGCCAGTGAGAAGTGTGCATGCTTGTGTGATACAGATGTGTGGCATATATGTATGCAGGTATGGAGGCCAATGGAGGAGGCTGGGAGTTCTGCTCTAGCACTTTCCTTATTCCCTTGAGACAGGATCTCTTACTGAACCTGGAGCAAAGGTGACAGCAAGCAAGCACTACCAACCCTCCTGTCTCCACTCTCTACAGGGCTAGGGTTACAAGTGTACATGTAGACACATCTAGCTCTTTACATGGGTGTCAAGGATTTGAACTCAGGTCTTCATGTTTGCACATCAATAGCTTTTACCCACCCACTAAGTCATCACCCCCCACCCCCTTAAGAGCATGGTATCCTGTGTAGCCCAGGCTATCCTTGAATGTGCAGTGATTTTTCTGCCTCAGTCTTCAGGTGCTAAGATTATAGGCATGTACCACAATGCCTGGCTTGAGTTATTTTATATTTAAAAAAATACAACTGAAGGGTCCAGATCATTGGACAGGAGACTATGAATCTGCATCACGTATATAAAGAGGAAGCCAGGAATACAGAATATAGGACACAGGTTCTTAAGACTATCAAGAGAGAGTTTAGCTCCACAAGTGACATTATTTCCTTCTTAATTCTATATATTTCCATTATGCAAAGAAGCTAACTTTCTGTTTTATATACACTATATATAGTATATATATACTATATATAGTATATATATACAGTATATATATACTATATATGTATATATATATTTTTATATACTATATATATATATTTGTTGTTTCGTTTTTCTTTTCTTTCTGAGACAGGGTTTCTCTGTGTAACCTTGGCTGTCCTGGACTTTGTAGACCATATTGGCCTTGAACTCACAGAGACTCAACTGCCTCTGCCTCCCTGAGTGCTGGGATTACAGGTGTATGCCATCCTGCACAGCTTTTCTGTTACATCTTATCTATACTTACAATAGGATTTAAAAACTTCTACACTACACTCCTATACAGATCTGCTTTGCTAGACTCTAGGACCACTGAGTACAAGTTCTTATCTGATTATTTCTTCTTCTGTGTTTGACACTATCCTTCAAAACCGCAACATCTAAGCAAGTATTCACTGAATGGCTCAGCCTTCCAAGTGGTTACTCCTGAGCCCCTCATAACCACAGCACTACTCAAAAATTGACTTCACGGTACAGACTTATTATTTGTCTGGAGATGCAGCAGCAGGTCAAACCAGGTCAGACACTGGCTCTTCAGTACCTAAGTGTGTGTAGAACAGAGAATGAAAATAAGCCTGTTGTCACCTCAAATGCTGCCTTAGTTATCTGTAACTGTCAACTTGACACAGCCTAGAGTCATCTGAGAGAGCCTTGACTGAGAGATTACTCAGATCAGACTTGCGGGTGGCTATTTCTTTGGGGGGACTGTCTTGACTGCTAATTGATGCAGAAGGCCTCAGCCCCATGAGTGGCATCATCTCCTGGGCAGGCAGTCCTGTGATGTATAAGAAAGCTAGCTATGCATCAGCCAGCAAGCAGCACTCCTCCACAGTTTCTCATTCTTGCCCTAATGTTCCTCAGTGATGAACTGTGATCTGGAACTGTACAAATAATCCTTTCCCTCCTTTCAGCTGCTTTTGGGCAGAGTGGTTCATAATAACAACAGAAAGAAGATGAGAACAAATGTTAAAAACAACAATAACAAAAAAGGTTTTGCCTACTCTATTAAACTGTTTTTTTTTTTCTTTCTCATATTTACTTAAAGTTGGTACAGAGAATTTCTTTCTTTAGAAGCAAGGCTAAGTCGTGTATCAACTTACAGGAAAAAGAAGGGCCGATCACCTGATGAGAACCTCTGTGGAGATTCCAGTTTAGACTTAGTCATTGAGCTTACACATGAAAATAAAAGTACCTGGAAAGAGAAGAAATGGAACCTTGACATTTGCTTTGTTTTAATGCTTACTTTACCTATTCTAAATTTCTCAGTCTGAGTACAGTGGTGCATACCTGTAATCCTTGCATTTGGGAAGTGGAAGCAGGAGGATCTTGGTGTCAAGGCCAGCTTGGGCTACACAGAGAGACCCTGACTCAGAAATAAATAAGTAGGGGGTTGAAGAGAGAGCTCATTTAGGAGAGTTCGCCACTCTATCAACGGACCAGAGTCTGGATCCTAGTCTCCATTACAGGGCAGCTCATAAATGCCTGCAACTCCAAGGGATCTGACAACTCCTTCTGCTCTCTATGGGCATCCACACACGCCTACAGATGCACACCCATAAACAAAACCTTTCCAAGGAAAGGAAGGAAGGAAGGAAGGGAGGGAGGGAGGGAGGGAGGGAGGGAGGGAAGGAGGAAAGGAGAGAAGGAAGAAAGAAGAAAGGAAAGAAAGAAAGGAAGGAAGGAAGAAAGGAAGGAAATAAGGAAGGAAGAAAGAAGGAAGGAAAGAAGGAAGAGAAACAGACCAGTGGTTAAGAGCGATTTCTGCTCTCCTACAGGACCAGAGTTTAGTTCCCAGCATCCATATTGGGAGCCCACAACTTTCTGTAACTCCAGCTCTTGGGGATCCAATGCCTTCTGCTTCTGCAGGCATCTTCACACATGCAGCATACACACACACAGAAATAAGTAAACGAAAAGTATTCTTTTAAAAAAGACACAATAACAATAATAAAACAAACCAATCTCTTGTTTTCAGTTTCCAGACAGAAACACATCCACTCTCTCGTTAGCTTCCAGGATGGTACAACTACCAGCCTTCCAAAGCCTTTGGATTTGATCTATTTTTAGTAAGTAATTTCTCCCTGTATACCTACTGCAAAAATCTTCATCTCTAAGAAAATATTTTGAGATCATGTCCAATCCAGTTTTAAAGTAGAACTATCTGTAACACTGAAAAACTGGACCGTAGAAACCATGCTCTATGTGTAAGCTGAGGTGGGGTGGGATGTAGTTCAGTCTAGAGCATGTAGTATGCACAGGGCTTGGGTTCCTACCCTGCTCCCAGCCCAAATTAAACTGTATTAAATCATACTCCATAAAGTCTCTATTTTGGAATTAAAAATGTTCCTGAGGTAACATGTCTACCTAGAAATACCTTTAGTGCTACATGCAGTATCTTAACAAAAATCCTTGCAACACATTTATCTGCAAGCTAGAAGGATCTCATCAAGTGAAACACATATGAGACCGAAAAAAACGCAAACAAACCACCAAACAAACAAAACCATCTCCAACAAACCCTAACATTCCGTTTTGGGTCCCATTTTATCTCATGTAGTCTTCTTTCTGGAATCAAAAAAGTCAATGACAGCGAGAGTAAACCCATTCTTACTCTAGGAGACAAAAACGGACCCTAAATACAAAACTTCTGAGTTGTGGTCGGTCACTCAATTTGAGAAATGTCTTCTCGATCCAAGAAAAAACTCGAGCAAAACCCACAAGAGCTACTGCGGCGAACCCATCACTCGCCTTAAATGTCAGCATCTTGCTACATGCACTCAACTGCTTTGATTACTGTGACTCGAGCTTCATTTCGTTTCCTTGGCATCTGGCTCTCTGTCGTTCACGCTTCATATTTTATCCTTTGGGATTCGGTAAGAGATTCGTGGACAGGAGGGAGACCCACCCACCCTGCGCAGGTCCTAGGTAAATGAAGCCAAAAGACAGTCACTGCCCACACTCTGGCCTTTCCTAGCAGGGGTTTGGCAAAGAAGGAAATGTGCAGAGGTACCCGACGCTGGAGCACTGTAAGGGTTTCCAGATCTGACAGGGTCGAAGTTCAAGAGGGACCCAGGTCAGGGAAGCATTGGAGAACAGCGAACAGCAAGTATGCAAAGATCTGGACGGGCAATTGTGCAGGAGAAAACTCCGGTCGCAGTCTTAACACTCTCCCCCGCCCAGACAGGAGACACCGTCTCTCTTACCAGAGCCTGAAAGGGCAGCAACGACGACACCTCACAGCCACAGCGACCAAAAGCTTCCCACTTCCGACTCAGCAAGGCACCCGGAGATGACGTCATCGGCGAGCGCCGCGCCTGCGGGTCTCTACCACGCGCCGGAAGTAGGGCGTTGTCGGTCCTCGACCACTAATGGCAGTCAAAACACCGATAAGGGGCATGCTGGCGGCTGGCAGGGGGCGGGCCGGAAGTGGCTTTGGGATTGGGTTAGACGGCGGGGCGGGGCGGGGCGGGGCGGGGCGGGGCGGGGCGGGGCGGGGCGGGGCGGGGCGGGGCGGGGCTGGCGATGGCTGAGGGTTTCGTAGTTTAGTGGAAAGCGAAGCTGGACCTTGGAAATCCACCTCTTGAGGGTCGGTACGACATTGTGGTCTCAGGCTTTGCACACCGACTGTGGCTTTCCGCTTTTACACGCTCCCACTTGGCCTGTGCCATTTTGGAGCCGTTCCGCTCTTCGTAGCTTAGAAGCAAGTAGTAACAATACCGACAAAGGCAATGTCCAAGAAGTTTTGAGCGGGTCTTAGGTGCCAGGCAGTGTGCTGTTTGGGGTTGGACTTAGTTTTACGCCTACAGTGGCAACAGTATACATTTTACAAATCTGGCTGATGCTTAGTTTTAATAAGGAAAATGAAAATTAAAACTGTACCGAATGGGGCGATGTGGGACATGCTATGATTCCTGCACTTGGGGATCATGAAGGGAGGAGGATTGTGCGTTCAAGGTCATCCTCTGCTATCCAGTGAATTTGAGGCTAGCCTAGGCTACTTCAAGCCAGCCAACCAACCAACCCAAACCCCCGCCTTATTGTGAGATACCCTCTTAAAAAATAATGTTGGCACAGCTCAAAACCTCAGCAAAATTGGTAACACACATGTATGAGAACGACAGGCACTTGTTAGCTGTAATTGGTAGTGTTCAATGATGTAACCGCTATGAAGTGAGTTTTGCTTTAATAAAATTACAGGCGCAGATATTTTCCAACTATACCTTTTATTTCCATTTGTTATTAATACTTTACACATGTTCAAAATGACATTTATTGTTAAAGCTAAAACAACAACAACAACAAAAAAACAAGTCATAGGAGAAACTCTGTGACTGTATTTGGTAAAGATTTCTCAGACATGAACCCCAAAACACAACAAAACCTATAAAATGAAATTTATCAAAATTAAGAAGACTTTGAATTTCAAAAGTCACTATTAAGAAAGTGAAGTTGGGGCTGGAGAGATAGCTCAGCGGTTTAAGAGCACTGACTGCTCTTCCAGAGGTCCTGAGTTCAATTCCCAGCAACCACATGTTGGCTTACAACCATCTACAATGGAATCTGAGTCCCTCTTCTGGTGTGCATGAAAACAGAGCATTCATATACATAAAATAAAAACCTTAAAAAAAAAAAGAAAGTGAAGTTGGCACAAAGATTAATATTGTGTGTCATGTAAAAAGCAATTGTGTTGGGCTGAAGAGATGGTTCAACGGTTAAGAGCACTGCTTGCTTTTCCAAAGGACCCAGGGTTCATGCCCTTGGCAGCTCACAACACCAACGCCAGTCTCAGGGATACATTGCCCTCTTCTGGCCGACATTGGCACTGCATGCACGTGGTGCAAAGGCAGACCTACAGCCCAAATACCTACACACAAAAAAATAAAAATAATACAAAATAAATCTTAACATGGCTATATTGAAATAGTGACAAATATTGGTGAAGCGTATTCATATTCATAAATATTCATAAAAATATTCATAAAAACAACAGCCCTCACATCTTTTTGGTAGGTGCTGTTTAAATGAGTTAGGCTAAACATGAATTTGTCATATGATCTGGAGATTCTTCATTCCTAGGTATTTACCCCAAAGAAATGAAATTATTATAGTTGCATAAAGAACCTTGCAACTCAGGCTGTGGTGGTGCACGCTTTAATCTCAACACTCCGGAGGCAGAGGCAGGTGGATCTCTGCGAGTTTGAGGCCAGCCAGGTTGACAGAGAATTCCTGGACAGCCAAAGCTACACAGAGAAACTAAGTCTTGAAAAACCAACAACAACAACAAAAATGAAAACCAAAACAACATTGTAAAAGAATGTTCATTTCAGCAATGCTTATAATAGCCAATAAATGAAACCATCCAGATGTCCTTTGACTGGGAAATGGATGAGCAAGAAGTGGATTATCCATGAAATGGCTTTTCAGCAACAGCAAGAAACAAAATATACAGATACCAGGAGCTCAAGGCCTAGCTACACCCTGCTTTAAAAAGTGAAAAAAAAAAAAAAAAAAACCAAAAATTTGTAAAGATATTCCCACAACATAGATGAGCCCTGGGAACTTGCTGCCTCAAGTTACACAATTTCATATGGAATGTTCAGAAAAATAAGACCCGAAGAGACAGAGATGCGTGGCTAGTTGGAGCTGAGTGTCAGAACAGGGAGCAACTGTAAATAGGGGTATTAAGCAGTGGTAGGGATGTTTTCAACTTGGATTGTGGTGTGTGTGTGGGGGGGGTGAACTTACTAAAAACTGCTGAGAGCAGGCGAAATCACTTAAAATTGGCAAATATTACCATACATTAATTATGCATGAATGTAAATTTTATGGGTTTTTGTTCTTAAATTTTTATTTGGTGGGTTTAGGTGTTTGCCAGCATGTATGTATGTATGTGCGTCCCATGTATGTCCTATGAAGGCAGAAGAGGAGTGAGGTCCTTGGACCTGGACTTACACACTATTGTAGCCCACCACGAGGCCACTCTTAGCTGCTGAGCCATTTCTCAAGCTCAATGCATTTTTAAAAAATGATGTACAATGTTAATCTTTGCAGTCTTGTTTTAAGGTAGAAAGCTAAGGGCCAAGGTAAAGGTTCCCCAACACATGACTGGCTAGGTAAATTTATAGTGCGGCCGCATACAAAAGAAGTTCTTTTTTTCTTAAATGTTTTTAAACGATTTGTTTATTCATATTTTGTGTGCATTGGCATTTTGCCTGCAATTGTATCTGTGTGAGGGCGTCAGCTACCCTGAAAATGCAGTTACAGACAGCTGTGAGCTGCCATGTAGGTGGTGGGAATTGAACTGGGGTCCTCTGGAAGAGCAGCCAGTGCTCTTAGCCTCTGAATCATTTCTCCAGCCCACCAAAATAAGTTCTGTATATATGACCCATTGTTTCAGCTATTTCAGATCATTTTGTTCCAGGTAGCAAGTGAAGTCATAGTTGGCAAATAGGCAGTACAAGCAGTGATTTAAGTAAACCACTAAATCGATCAATAACAATTGGTCTTTGATACCATATTCTACTTCATTCCTTCCTCTTCACCTTCATAACTCCTCTGAATCTATCTTGAAGAAATGGGATGGCACTCCTGGAGCTGTATTGCACTCCGGTAGCTCGCATTTGTACCTTTAGTCTTAATACTTTTTAATAACTTTTTGTACTATTCCTGACTGATTAGCATAAAACAGCTTTTCTCATTTAAAACCATGTATATACCTTTAAAAATGTTTAGTGAAAATCAGGTCCAATCCTGTAGGGGTTTGGAGGACCGTTGCTGTCCAGGAACCTATTTCCTTCCCGAGTGACTAAGTTTTCCTGAACAATAGTTCAGTTTTTCTTGGTGTGAGTAGAGAACTGGCTATGCTGAACTTGTTGGCTGACTGTCGCAGTGGCACCAGCAGTCATGGACCCTGTCAAGGCCCGTTGTGGCAGGACTAGTGAAAGTCCAGGAGTTCTCTTACTTCTTGAATCTAAGGGATGTAAGTATTGTTGGACCTTGCTTCCTGGGAGCTCATCTAAGTCAGGGGCCAAGAGTACCAGTCTGCAACTGTCTCCTGGTAACAAGTGTAATACCCCTGGGGCAGGCGAAGTACATGCCATCAGGACTATGGTTCTTTTAACTAATCTGGTGCATCCCGTTTCAGTTCCCATATGTTGGTTCTCCTCCTGCCCGGGGGCTGCCTCCCAGAAACCAACAGAGGCAGGAGACAAGAAACATGCCTGGAATGGCCATCAAGAACCGCACAGGGATCACACAGCCAGGGAACAGTTGATGGCTAGTTTAACTTTAATTCCAGAGAACAAAGAATATATACCCTTAGGGGAATGGGTGGGTGGGTGGGGGGCTTCAAGGATGCTTGATTTGCGTTATACAGCATGCTCTGATCCTAAGAGTAGCATGTCAGTGCTCGATTAACATATAGGGTCAGGGAGGGGAGAGCTGTTGAGGAGCTGTGTCAGGGGCCATATTTCAAGCGAGGTTAAGGGAGTCTGTGTCTAAAGACATTCTCTAGATGAAGTTAGGCAGAGAGCAGGGGACCCTGCTGAGGGGACGGAGTTCTGCCTTTATCTTCGAGCTTGTAATGGCTAGCTGGTCCAGGCAAAAACTTCAGCCTCGACCAGCAGGGTACCTCCATGGCTTATGACCTGATCAGGTGGCCCTGTTAAACACATTGTGTGTGTGTGTGTTGTTAATCAGGCTTTGGTTAGTGAGTCCACTGCAGTATAAGTAACCTCATTTGTTTGTAGACCTACCCGGTAGTCCTGACAGGTAAATGAAACTTACGGCTGGCATTTACTAAAGCCAGCCTTTTAAGACATGTCTTTCCCAGATGCAAGGCTTTTCTGTGGTCAGGTTCCACATTATTCTTCCCTGGTTTCCCTAACCAAAGGCTTGTTAAAACCATAACTCCTTGTTCCTCTGTGGGAGCTGTCTTCCAGGACCCTTTCTCGGTGACATCCACACATGGTCGTCATGGCCAGTATTTAAGATAAAACCAACAGCCCCATCCCCCGAATCACAATTGTTCTTTTGTCCTCTGTCACTCACTGGTTGGGGCTGTCTCCACAAGGAGTCACAGTCTAATTTTATTGGTGTGGGTAGTTCCATCACAGCGTGACGAGTGTGGAGGGATGATTCATGGCTGGTCCTTTCCCCAGTAGAAGGAAACCTTAAGGTGACAAGGTTGCTGTCCAGACTAATTTATGTCACAAGGCCAGAGAGGATGAGTAAGGACTGGCTTGAGTGTATGTCCATGGGACTGGAAAGGATCCATATAAACAGAGTAGGAGTTAAGCTGTTGTCTCCATTTTGAAATTGTTTGAGGTGATCAACCGCAGAGGGTCTGGATGGGTCTCATAGTGCATTCTGGCGTGGGTCCACAGCAGCCTTGGCTGTGGCTGTGGTGTATCCATGGCTTGATCAGAAGATCTGAGGCAGTGGGCAATTTTTGTTCAGTGTCAAATCTCTCAAGAGACAGTTGAGGCAGGTGTGTCCATAGTCCTTTAAGTCCTCTGGGAGTAGTAGAGGTAGGTGGCCAAACATGATATCAAAAGGAGAGTACCCACATTTACAGGGCTAATAATGCACCCTAAACAATACAAGTGGCAGAATTTCTGGCCCGGGAGGTCTGTTTCTTGGCATTGTGTGGCCTGTGCTGTTTAAAAAGTTCTATTCATTGTCTCAGTGAGGTCTGATAATTGGGAGGTGGTACTGTGTGTGCAAGTTCCAAAGTTAATTCTCTGTGAAAACGGGAGGAGCTTATGCTCAGCCTGAAGATGGGAACACTGTAATCACCAAGAATCTGTACCCTCTGCTGGGTTGAATTGTCAATAAAGTCCACTTTTAGACATTTCAATGGACAAAATTTCTGTTTCTGTGGCAGCGTGGGTGCCTTGGATCCCTGCTTGAGATTGTTTCAAGCGAACTGCAGACAGGCTTTGCTAGCTTGTGGTTCAACGCTGGCAACCTTGGGACCACGAATGTCTTTGCAGTTATTCTTGGGGGGCAGTTTTTCCAGGTATGTTTGCTTCATGAACTTGCCAGACTAGGCTGTCATCTCTAGAATTAGTATGTCTCTATCTGCGGTAGTAAGCTGCCAGCCCTCCTGATTTTCAGTAGCTTCTTAATTTTAAAAAAACTTTCGTAGTTTTTTCCCCCTTTTAGTGTATATGAGGGGGTCCCTGAGGGCACTGGGAGGGCAAACATACTGGGGTAAAGGGAGAGGAGTGTGCCTGGGGGCTATGTCTGCATGGAGGAGGGCAGCCTGTTTGGCACTGGTTTGCCCGTTGGTTTCCCCAACTTGCTCGACCTCAGCTCTTTGTATGAGTCTGGCGGTGTACCATGGCCACAGGCTGCAGCCTAGACAGCTTCTAGGAGCTGGAGGATTTGGCCTCTGTTTTTAATTTTTTTGCTCCGTGAGGTAAGCAGTTCTCTTTCTCTATATTTTGCTATTTTGAGTTTCTTGATATAAGGGACTATTCCCCTTGTTGTAGGCTTCAGCTCCTATCGTACAAGTTTCTATAACTGAATTGGGAGCAGCTGGTCCTCAAGGTCCTGCTGCTAGGAGAAAAATCTCTTTTATACTTCCTCCGCAATCATGGAGGGGCTCTACCTCTCCTTTTTCAGGTGGCTGGATTGCATAGATGTGATGGTCTTGGATGAGGGGAGAGATTGGGATTTCCCTTAGTTGACAGGTTGGAATGGGTTCAGCCCTGGAACACAGCAGCCAGTCCAGAGGCTGGCAGAGCTGCAGACAGAGGAGGTTGGTGAGCTTTGCCTCAGGAGGTCAGCATTGTGTGGTCCTGCCATGGGCTCGGAGCTGGTAGGGAGGTAGCATTATGAACAAAATTTCATCCTCCTGGGAAGCTAATGTGAGTTCTTTATTGGTTCTTCAAGCTTAGCAGTTTTTGCAAGACTGTGTGGGGTCTCACAAATGGACTATGCAAACCCCATGATGAAACGAGTTCCCTAACCAGGAGCTGTGTTTATATGTGCCTAGACCTGTGCCAGCCACCTTGCGAAGACTTAAGGTCTTATCTTAGGGCCACATGTATATCCCTGTCACCTCCTATTACAGGAGGTGAATGCCTTTTCAGGTGAAACCACAGGTGGGGGCTCATTCAGATCCCGTATCCACAAGCATTCACCATTTCATTCAGAAATTATACATTCTCATTTTAGATTCTTCTTCTTCTTCTTCTTCTTCTTCTTCTTCTTCTTCTTCTTCTTCTTCTTCTCTTTCTTCTTCTTTTTTTGAGACAGGGTTTCTCTGTGTAGCCTTGGCTGTCCTGGACTCACTGTGTAGACCAGGCTGGCCTTGAACTCACAGTGATTCTCCTTCCTCTGCCTCTGGAGTGCTGGGGTTATAGGCCACCCTCCCTGGCTCATTTTTGATTCCTAGTCTGTCTAGTTCCCCAGAGACCAGTCTAACTTTTCCTTGAAGAGCAGTGCCACCTGGGTATCCCACCAAGGCTATGGATGCAATATCCTGTGGAGTGATCAATCCCACGCTGGCTTTCCTGACCATCCTGCCCCCTCCCGGATCTTTACCTAGTCTGGATGTCTAATTTAATCTACTTCGAGAGTCTGGTCCTGGGTCTCACAGTCCCCTTGACCACTTGGACCCTAGAATTTCCCCGGGGGTGCTCGCTTTCTAGTTCTAGGACCTTTGGTGGGCTGGGAGACCTGGGAGTGGCAGCCTTTCTGGACTGACTGGGGTCGAGGTGAAGGGGATCTTTGGGGAGCCTCCAGAAATGTTGTGGGAATGTTTCTGGAATAAGCACTCCAACACCAATGAGAGCAGAAGAGAGGAGCTGTCACTGGTGGACCCAAGCCAGGATAGCTCCTGGTGGGCTTCAATGCCAGAGCTACTTTGTTTTCTCATCTTGTATTCTAACACCACAAGGCGGGGCTGGCAAGCATTTTACAGACACTTAAGGGGCGGGGCAGTCAGCAGGTTGTTAATGGCAAAGGACTCATTGTTTTGGCTATTTCTCCAGGTCACTCTGTTCCAGGTAGCAAGTGAAGTCATACTTGGCAAATAGGCAGTACAAGCAGTGCTTTACATGAATCACTCAATCGACCAGTAAGTACAATAGCCAGTAATCGGTCTTTTCTACCTATTCTACTTTGCAATCTTCAGGTTGGATTAGGAGAAAGTGCAAGATATATAGTGTTGTATCATTGGTGTGAAACATAGGGAAAGGGAGAATAAGGTGTACTTGAGAACTTGTTCTTATATGCTTGGGATACACCCAAAAACAAATGTAAGAAACTCACTTGCCTGCGCGGAAGGCTACTCTGTGGCCGGGGATCCTGGTGGAATGAAACCTTTCACTATATATGTGGTCCACCGAATTATCATCATCATCGTCATCATCATCATCACTATCACTTTTCTATTACTACTGCTACTACAACTATTACTGTTAAGTGTGTCATATGTTCACATGGTGTGTGCATACTTCACGCGTGTGTGGAGGTCAGAGAATAGAATGATGGAGTGAATTCTCTTCTTTGACTTTTCAGGGGATTGAACTCAGGTGGTCAGGCTTGTGTAGCAAGCACTTTTTCCTATGAGCCACCTCGCTGACACATTGGTCCACTGAATTACGAACTGTATAAGAACCAATGAAAGTTAAAAGAAAAACAAACAAACAAACAAACAAACAAACATCTATTTGGACAAAAAGATGGGTTATCTTTTAATTTTGTCTTTTACAATTTTCCCCATTAGGTGGCGCTCTGCAAACACCACACTGTGCTTATTTTGCCTTCACTATTTTGGGGCGGGGGTGGGGGTGGGAATCTAGGGTTGGGGCGCTGAGACGCTAACCCAGAGCCTCAGACAAGCTTGACACGTGCTCTGCTTCCCTAATTCTTACACCGGCAGCTCCCCCAAGCTTGGACTTTTATTTTATTTTATTTTGGAAAATGACCATTCTATTTATTTATTTATTTATTTATCTATTTATTTATTTATTTTTCTGAGAGTTCTTCCTCTCTGCTTGCCACCTCTGCTGACGTTAAGTCTAACCGTAGGGCTGAAAATCTCTCTACTGGGCTCTCTGCAAAATGAATTGCTTTGACTCTGGGTACTGGATAGAATTGAGAACACCTGGAATGAGAAAGAAAATTTGCAACTGGTCAGAAAATCAACTGATGCTTTCAAATCTGTCTCCCTTACTGAAACTTGTATTGGGCTGAGCCAGAGCTTCTGATTGATTGCTAGGCTGACTGGACATTAGTAAAGGTTTTTCGATTTTTTTCTCTCTCCCTCCCCCCTCCCAACTTTTAAAAGCTATTTATTATTATTATTATTATTTTTTTACATGTAACTTTCTACTACACCAAGCTAACCAGGAACTCACAGAGAAACACCTCTGCTTTCGGAGGGTTGGGATTAAAGGTGTGTTCCACAATGCCCACTTTGGTCTTTAGTTTTTAATGGCCATTTTTCTTTAGAGGGGACACTAGGTAGTGTTTAATGCATTCTTGCTCAGCTCACTGAGGTGTGGAGTGTACCAGTGCCATCAGGTAGATAGAGGCCAAGGATGTTCCTGTAATGGGCAGGACAGTCCCTCACCACAAAGACAAAGCAGTGGGCATTGAGGGAACTTAATTAGGTTAAGAATAATGCTCATCATCTCTGGCTGAGGCCCTGCTCTTGGAGGATGTACAGATGCACACAGCACACAGGTACTCTCAGGTCGAGGCAGTCAGTCCTGGTACCAGTGACTTTAGAAGAGGGGTTCCACAGTTAACCCCCACCCACTTCCCATTCTTATTGGGGGAAGAAAGATTTGGCAGCAGCTAGGAAGCGTGCAGATTGGGCAGAGGCACTGCCCAGGGTCAGTGGTGAGGAGCCCGCCTACTTTGAGTCCTGTCCAGTTCACTTCTTCCTCGGTTGGTTTCCTTGGAGATGGCTGTACTGGTCATCTTCCCGATCCTTGAGGGGCTGAAGAGGACGGCATCATCATCAATTTTCTATCCTCCATTAATTAATGTAAAGCATAGCCACTGAATATCTTTATGAACCAAACTTTGGAGTGGGTGATCGGAGCTAGAATGAGAAGAGGGGGGGTCCGTGTGGACTTTCTTTGTGTGTCTCTTGAGCTCAGCCAGTGTGTTCTTCATCTTTTTCTCACTAGATGCTCACCCTGGTCTCTCTTAGTCTTTCTCTTTATTTTCCCCATGCTATCCCACACAGCATCCATTCCATCATGTGGCATGCCATCCCTAGAGCAGCTTCCAAATAACTTGCCCCCAATTCCAAAAGGCAACCCTTACCAACTGCAGCACTGTTTTTTTTTTGTTTTTTTTTTTTCTCATCCCTGGTTCTTTACCTGGTAGAGCTGGTCATTTTGCAACAGAGTCTGCTTGTCTGAAGCTGCACAAAAAATAGATAAAATATGTATTCAAAGGCAGAATGGTAATAAATTGAATTATTCACATAACGGAATTCTAAGCAGTATAAGGATCAGCTGGACACAAGAATGTGGACCACTTTCAAGAGCAAAAGAAGCTTCACACGAGAATACATACTGCACAAGTCCATTTCCACAAAACTGGAACCAAGCAAAACATCCCTGTGGTCAGAGGTCAGGATAGTGCTCATGTTGGGGACAGGTAGTGGCCTGAAGTGACCATCATGGGGCTTCTGCGGTGTTGGTAACACTCTGGCTCTTCAATTGGGTGCCAGATGCATGAATATGTTTGTATTGTTAGTTTTTTTTAGCTGTATTTCTTATGATTCCACTTTTTAAAACATTTATACTTCAATTAAAAGGCTTCTTCTAGAGGGGCTAGGGGGTGTAGATCAGTTGGTTGAGTGCTTAGCATGTGTGAGGTTATGAGTTCGATCCCGATCCCTAACAGTGCGTGTACCAGGTATTGATCCTAACACTTGGGGTGTAGAAGAACTGGAAGCTCATCTTCAGTTACATAAGATCATCTTTAATTTTTTAAAAAAATATTTATTTTATGTAAATGAGTGCTTTGTTCTCATGCACATCAGAAGAAGGAATCAGAGTCCATTATAGATGGTTGTAAGATGCCATGTGGTTGCTGGGAATTGAACTCAGGTCCTCTGGAAGAATAGCCAGTGCTCATAATTGATGAGCCACCTCTCCATCCCTCCTTTTTTTTTTAAAAAGAATGTTTTGCTTTCTTCTTCCTTTCTTTGGGACAGGATCTCACAATATAGTTCTGTCTAACCTGTAGATCAGGTTAGCCTTAAACGTAAGGTGATCCTCTTGTCTGAGCTTCCTGAGTACTAGCATTGCAGATATGAGCCACTATACTTGGCTTCAATAAAGAGTTTTGTTTTTTGAGGCAGGGTCTTACTATGTTACCCTTATCTGGCCTGGAACTCAATATATAGACTAGCCTGGCCTTAAAGAGATCCTCATGCCTCTGCCTCTGGAGTGCTAGGATTAAAGGCATGTGCCGTTATGCCTGTCTTCAGGCATAATGAGAGAGAGAGAGGGAGAGAGAGAGCATAGTAACTCATGCCTGTAATCTCAGTCCTTAGGAGGAACACCAGGGATTTGAGCCAGCCTGAGCTACATAATGAGTTCCAGCCAGGGTTATCTTATGAGACGCTGTCTCAACAAAACAATAACAACAACGATAACAGGGAAAAAAAAAAAAGAAAAAGCCAAATCTTAGGCCAGGCAAATTTTGCTGGGATAATAAGAAATGTCTTTTTTTTTTCTGTCCCACAAAGGCACAGAGTCAATGTTAGTTACACCCATTAGCACCAACTCAGGCCCCTCCCTGGGCCTACTTTGATAAGAAGGAAGCCAAGGGTCTTAGTTGGTCCTGTCTCTCAGCTAAAAGCATTCCTCTACTTCTTTTATCCTCTAGTACATAGAAACGACCTCAGGGCTTCACACATGCATGTGAGTGTGTTACACTGAGCAAATCCATTCCTAGCTTATTTGTTTGTTTGTCTGTCTATGAGTCAGGGTTTCATGTAGCCTAGACTGACTTTGAATTCACTATACAGCCTTGTATGACCTTGAGTGTCAGATCCTCCAGTCTCTACCTCCCAAATACCGGGGTTACAGGTTTGGGGCACCGTGCACAGTTTTAGTCAGTGCTAGTGACTGGATCCAGAGCTTGGAGCAAGCTGAGCAGGTGCTCTGCTAACCCAGCCATATCTCCAGCTCCTCCCTCTTCTTTTTGAGACAGGCTGGCCTCAAAGTCTGTATGTAGCTGAAGATGACCTTGAACTTCTGATTCTGTAGCCCCCTCCCCCATCTCTTGAGTGTTGGGATCATAGACATATGCTATCACATCTGGTTTATGGGGTTCTGGGGATTGAGCTTTAGGCATTGTGCAAAGTAGGTAAGTCCTCTTCTGACTGAGGTATATCTCCAGACTGCAGCACTTTAGAAATTTTGTTTTAAGACAGAGTATTTCTCTGTTGCCTTGGCAGGCCTTGAACTCAGGGTCCTCCTGCCTCAGTCTCCTAAGTACCAGGATTGCAAGCATGTGCCACCACATCTAGCTTCTTTTACCTCTTGACTGACGAACTCCATCCTGCCCAGCAATGAAGTATATACCAACAGCAAGGAAGAAAATGCTGATGATTTCCGCGAAGAAGAAGCCGAATATGGTGCCTATATTTAGCTCAATGCAGTTCTCACACACTGTGGGGAACAAGGCACAGGCAGGGGCAGACTTAGGATGTAAGGCATTGTAGCATTTTTTTTTTCTTTCTGCCCACCAGCACTAATGCTTCTGCCCTGGACAGCAGGCTCCTCTCTCTTAGTGCCTTATGGCAAGGGAGGATTCTTACCCCGAGAACTGTTGCTTCACAGTGTTCCTCCTTGAGAAGTCCCAGGGATGCCTAAACAGTCTTATGGTCAGGAACTATAGGTGAACTGTAGGTGAACTATAGGAACTGCAGGTGAAGCAGAAGGAAGACCTGGTGTCCACTCTCAAAAGCCCTGTGCTCCTCTATGCTGCACATAAACCTCAGGTCCCCTCCCCCTAACTGATTTATTTGCTGAACTTTGTAATCCATGAGGTCCGCCCCAAGGTTAAACAGGTTGTACAGGGCTCTGCTTTCTCAAGAAGCTGTGGGGAGTGTTGATTTAAAGAGTAGTAACCCCAGATGAAGAGAACTGGCTCCTGTCACCGTAAATCACTGCTTAGCATGTATTCCCACCGCATCCCGGATGGTAAGCCCACCAGAACAGTAAGTACTGCTGAATTCCCAACGACATAAGAAGGGCCACCTACTTCTGTAATACACTTGGAGCGGCTTTGACTTGTCCTTCGCTCCTTGACACTGAAACACGCCTCGAGGGTCTCTGGCACTGTTCCCTAGACTCCACGTGTTTTTAGTTGAATTTGGAGGACTTATTCTGTTGCCATCTTTAAACCACAAGATAGTCTTGTCCTTCAAGTCACAAATCAGAAGTACAGAACCATCTCCTTGATTGTCATCCACTTTTACCAAATGGTTTTCTGAAAAGGGACAAGCCGTGGTTCTGTTAAGGGTCTTTGTAATTGTACCAGGACGAGACAATTACGTTTGTCTTGTAACAACGAGAACAGCGTTTCCCCAGTTTTTTTTTTTTTTTTTTTGTGTGTGTGTGTGTGTTTATGTATATTTTTATTCTCCACCTGCAGTTTTTTTGTTGTTTTCTTTCTTTCTTTCTTTCTTTCTTTCTTTCTTTCTTTCTTTCTTTCTTTCTTTCATTCATTCTTTCTTTCTTTCCTTCCTTCCTTCCTTCTTTCCTTTTTTTTTTTTTTGTTTGTTTTGAGACAGGGTGTTCTCCGTGTATTTCTGGCTGTCCTGGAACTCATTTTGTAGACTAGGCTAGCCTCGAACTCACAGAGATCCAGCCTTCCAGTGCTGACATTAAAAGCATATGCCACCACTGTTGGCTTTTCTGCTGTTAATGTGCACACAAGTCATATGTGGCTCATGCTAGAATTTCAGGCCTTCTTTAGTACTTCTAGGGGGTAAGATCTGTTATCACCATGCTCCTTGGTGGTGCTAATTCTGCTGTTTCAGTCATATTTTGAGACATGAGTAGTTACTAGATCCCTGTTTCTACTGCAAGAACCAAATAAGTCTTGGCTTAGGTCTAGGAAAACTCAGAATGGGTCCCAGCAGGACATTGATTTGGTTGATAATGGAAATGTCAGATCTTCACTGCTTACCACCTCATCTTTTCAGAATTCTTTCCTTTCTAAATTATGAGACTATTGATGTGTTTTTTTTTAAATGAACATGTAAGTGTGTTTGTATGAGTATATGTCACATATGTGCAGGTGTTCACAGAGGCCAGAAGAAGGTGTTGGATGTCCTAGAGCTGGAATAGGAGGCAGCTGTGAGCAATCCCATGTGGGTGCTAGAAACTGAACTTAGGTTCTTTGGAAAAGCAGGAAATGCTCTTGACTGCTGAGCCAGCTCCTCAGCCCCTGAAACCACTGTTGTAGGAGGCCAGACTTCTGTGAAGTTCTTCAGATTTTGAGAACAGAGGGAAACCACTTCTCTTACCTTGTTTTGACTGGGCCACAGTCCCTGGGAAAAAAGAAGAAAGACAGAATGAATAAAGTGTAATTGATGAAAAATTTAAAAAAAAAGAAAAAAAAAGAAAAGATAATTTAAGAACCTTAAATGACTTTCAAAAGTGGAGGAAAACATGGAGTTAGTCAATTGGCATGGAGCACGTCTCGCCCCTGGGGGCAATGGTCTCCTGAACCTACTCAGACCTCGGACACCACCACTGCTAGTTCTAGAACTGACGCAGGATGTTCCAACGAGGGGGTTAAGGCTTCTCATAATATTTCCTATAAGTCCACACCTGTTTGTTTATAACCCCCATTTTTATTCATTGTTAGCCAGATAGAGCCAAGTAATTGTGGTAATGATTCTTGCTTTTTTGCCCAATGCCGGAATGCTAGTGAATTTAGGTATGCCCTGGTTACTCGCATGCCTCGCTGGGTGCCTGTGCCCGTTGATGCCCCTCACGCTATGACTCTCTTCAGACAGAAAAGGGATCTTGGAATTACAGCCGCCATTGTTACTGCCATCTCATTGGCGGCTGTTGGAGCTACCACCGCAGCATTAGCCATGAGTCATACTATGCAGACTGCTCAGACCCTAAATAATCTTTTAGCCAATATAGCTCATGCTTTAGATGTACAAAAAGGTTAATGCTCAACTAAAAGGAGACTTGATGGTGTTCAATCAGAGGATTGACCTCGTGCAGGAGCAAATTGATACCCTATGGCAAATCGCTCAACTTGGCTGTCTATGGAAGTATGCTGGACTTTGTGTCACTAGCATACAATATGAGAATTTTTCCCGTGCTGCAAATCTGTCTAAATAATTGTCTAGCTATATTTTAGGTAATTGGTCTGAAGAATTCGATACTATGATGGAGCAGCTGAGAGTGGCCATTGTTACGGCAAATTCTACCAGAGTGGACGCCGGACTAGCCACAGGATTATCATCATGGATTGCTGCAGCCATGAATCATCTGAAGGAATGGGCAGGCATGGGAGCATTAGCAGGCCTTCTGGTGTTGGTCTTCTTGGTTTGCCTGTGGTGTATATGCAAGATTAGAGTCTCACAACAGCGTAATGCAGCCATGATCATTCAGGCCTTTACAGCCTTTGAAGCAGGACAGTCTCCCCAAGCATGGTTGGCTACCATAAAAAGCTAAAATGTTACGCTCAGGATGCGAGGCTAAGCACTGCACTCAGGGTCAGCCGCTTTCGACCCAGAGAAGAGCATGTCTGATTGCATGCAGGTTGATGCCCCAGATCCCGCCTCTGAGAAAAAGGTATCGGATGGGTCTGATGCTCTTTGGGTGAATGACACCTAAACGAACATTGGTACAAAGTCCCAATTTATTTCTAATATCAGAGATCAGACCTCTACTCTTGCCTGATGCGTCTAAAACAAAAAGGGGGAACTGTAGAGAGCTGCGTAATGCCACGCCTTAAAGATGGAGCTGGTTTCTACCTTCCACCTTCCCGATGGTGAATGCTCTCTGTCACAAACAACTCCATATTTGGCTAAGGCTGAGGATCTGGCTTGCTTCCGTGTATGTGGACCTATCTGCATTGCCCACAAGGCACACTGGGGTTGGCTACCCAGAGGCTATTTTAAGCTGTGGGCTGGCTTTCCCCAGGGTCAGAAGATTGTTCAAGGTTCCTGAATAAACTGCATTGAGAAGAACAAAAAAAAAAAGATCAGAAAGAAGGAGAGGAGGACCTCCCCTATCAGTGGACTTGGGGAGAGGCATGCATGCAGAAAGGGGGGGAGGGTGGGACCGGGAGGGGAGGAGGGAGGGGCTTATGGGGGGATACAAAAGGAATAAAGTGTAATTAATAAAAGTTAAATAAAAAATTAAAAAAAAAGAAAAAAAAGAAGAAAGACAAAGGATCAGTTGGGCATGAACTTGTTCTGACGGGCCAAGGTATTTGTGTGGTCACCTGAGGTCAAGAGTAAGAGAGATGCTAGTGCATGGCGATGGCTGTGTCTCCGCCTCTTTCCTGGATGTAGCCTAAATCACCAAATTGGATTAACCAAGACTGGTTTTTGTCTTACCTTTCTGGGCGGGACTTTCTTCCTTTCTTCCTTCCTCCCTATGATTTACCTTATTGTTAGTTGTATGTGTCTGTGTGTGGACATCAGAACAATTCCTTGTGTGCATGAGAGTTCAGTTGTTTGTGGAGGCCAGAGGTGACATAGCCCCTGGAGCTGGAGTTATAGAAAACTGTGAGCTGCCTGGTGTAGGTGCTGGGAACAAAACTGTGGTCCTCTACAAGAGCGGTGTGCGCTCTTCACCATGGAGCCATTTCTCCAGCCCTCTGTGTAGAGTTTCCAAACTTTTGGGATTTCATGAGTAATGAACGCACCTTTGTTGTTCATAGTGGACTCTTGGCTACTCTGACTTTATGCCAAGGAGAAGATTTGGAATGAGGCTGGTCAAGTTTTGCCACCAAGATCAGTGGTTCTCAACCTTCCTAACGCTGTGACCCTTTGATACAGTTCCTTACGTTGTGATGACCCCAACCATAAAATTATTTTTGTTGCTACTTCATAACTGTAATTTTGCTACTGTTATGAAGCGTAAAATAAATGTCTGATATGTAGGATATCTGATATGTGACCCCTGTGAAAGTGTTGTTTGACCCCCACAAGGGTTGTGATCCACAGGTTGAGAACCACTGGATTACAGGATTAGAATTTTGAAGTTGCTATTAACCCTGGTGCTTACACAAATGCATATGAAAGATAATAGAAGATTCCACAATGCACCTTCTATAAGTTTGTTCTCTGTGATGGGTTGGGACTTCGCAGTGATGTAGCTCTTTTGAGGATATTCACATCCCTGCAACTAACCCCTCAACTTTTTTTCTGTAAAGTCAACAAAACTCACTGTTCGCTAAGCTGGACTTCAGTGGAATTATTACTTTGATCTGCATCAGTGTCCTGCAGGAAGCAGATAGATGTTCACGTCTCTCCAGGAAAAGTTAGCACAGCAAATTGGTGCTCAAACATGGGCCTGATAGAATCAAAGGGTTTAGGAGAAACAAATTCATGCTTCTTGCTTTGGGTAGCCAAGTATGCAACTGAAGCTGGGCCATCTGAGGGTGGAGCATTACAGGAGCAATTCCAATATGTCTGTCCCTTCCCCATGTGCAATGTGCCTTTTTGCTATGGTTGTATGGGCCTTACTACAGGTAGGAAGACATCCTAAGGCTGGACCATCAGAAGGTAGACTGTCCATGGAGGGATCTTGAAGTGACTGACTGACTTAAGAATTTTAGAAAACTCATAAAAATATGAGAGAGAGAGAGAGAAAGAGAGAGAGAGAGAGAGAGAGAGGGGCTGAGCATGGTGGTACACACTTTTAATCTCAACACTTGGAAGGCAAAGTACCCAGATCTCTGAAAGTTCCTGGCCAGCCTGGTCTACATATTGATTTCCAGGACATCCAGGATACATAATGATACCCTGTCTCAAAAAATGAGAGAGGGGGGGGGGAGAAATAATTGATTATCCCCTTCCCCCAAAAAAAGTGGAGGAAATGACATTTGGTCGTCCTTGACTGGTGTGAGAACTGAGTTCAGGGGGCAGTGGTGTTCAAGGGTTTACAACTTATTGGTGGCTGAGTGGGACTCAGGGCTCAGCTGTTTTGCTGCTCAACCTAGTACTGTTTCCAGAAGCCTCCCTCTGGCTTTCAATATTAGCCTCTGGCTGTGTTGTCTAGCTTTCTCCATTTTCTCTCAGAAAGACTTCTCCACTCTTGCCATCTTGTTCAATCCCTCCCACCCCCGCTGTCACCCCCGCATTGTCTGCAGTGGCACCGCCTCCCCTCCTTGCTTTGAGAGTAGCAGTGCTGTTGTGGTCCCGACCTTCCGTTTCCTGTGTGATTACAGGAAAGCCTGCCCTTGGTGAGAGCCCCTGCACCTGCTTTCTGTTGCTCTCACTTGGTAATGTTGCCTTCCTCTGTGTGCCCTCGACTCTGCCTTCAGTTCTCTTTCCAACATCTGCTCTAGACCTCTGTTCTATGTATCACTATCTCCTTTAGCAAACAAAACAAAACAAAAAAACATGTTCACCCATTAGCTAGTTCTTATACTCTATTTCTCTTTTATTCCATCTCTTCTGCCTCTCATTTAAATTCCTCTCAGCCACTCTTTATCCCTCCCACCCCCACCCCCATCTGGCATTCACTGACATCACTCTACTGAAATTGGTATAATCAGCCATGATCTTCATTTTAACAAATTCCACAAGTTAAAATTTAAATATATTTTTATATTGGTGGATTATGTTCAACACTATTTACTCTGGCTTTTGTTGTTGTTCTGAGGCAGGGTTTCATATAGTCTAGGCCTACCTAGAATTTGCTATACAGACCAGGTTGCCCTGAAACGCCTGATCTTCCTGCCTCTACCTTCAGAGTTCAGAGTTTAGGTGTTGCTATACCCAGCAAACATTTCATGCTCTTGGTTTCTATAGGTCCTTCCTCAGCTTTTTGTTCCTGATGCATCACAAAGATAGTTTTGTAGTTTCAAAAATTTTCAGGCCTTTATCTGGGTGTGGTGTCTTATGCCTATAACACCAGCACTCCTGAGGTCAAGGCAAGAGGATTGCCTGAGTTGGAGGCTAACCTGGGATATACAGTAAGACCCTGTTAAAAAGGAGAGGAGGGAGGGACATTGTGACGGATCTGCAGGTAAATGCACCTTTTGCCAAGCTTGGTGACCTGAGTTTGATTCTAGGCCCCACATAGTGGAAGGAGAAAACCAATTCCTTCAGGTTGTCCTCTGTCCTCCACACACACACCACCACCTGCACATATACCCTCATCCTCAAACACAAAACAAACAAGTAAATAAAATCATTTTCATGACTTTGGCTTCTCCCAGGGTACCCAGGTGTCAGCCTAATTTGCCTACTTCCTGTTGGATGTTTCAAACAGGCATCCCATGCTGCACCTTGTACTCAGTGCATCAGCACTGCAACCGATCTCTCCAATGACACTCTGAGCTCTTTGAGAAGGTTTTTGTTCATCTTTTCACTCTCTGGAGTCTTACGTATCTGGATCTCACCGTGCTCGTTGACCAGTTAAACGGCTTCGTAGATAAATGTTTCATAGGTCCACTGTATAGAACTTTTCCTCCCAATTTCCTTAACTGGGCTGTGTGTGTGGTGTGATGCGGTGCGGTGTGGTGCGGTGTCTAATTGACCTGAATGTGGTGATTTGCTGAGTCTATCTAGCCTACAAGAAAGCCCATCTGCCTCTGCCTTCCTAGCACAGTGATGACAAGAGTGTGCTACCACACCTGTTTTCAGCAGGGGGAGCAGGGGTCTAGGGACTGAACTCTTGCATGGTAAACAAACGCCTTACTGACTGAGCCATTACCCCAGCTGCACCAGCTTCTTTCAACTACATTCGCACCTAAGATGGCGGCACCACAAGCCTCTCTTTAGTGAGTTTAGACTTCTGGCCCCAATGCTTCTTTCCAGCAGAGAACAGCTGGAAGCTTCGTTTTTGCCTCTCTTTCTTTGAATTCTAAAATGACAGATGAAGCTGGCTCAAGGCTAATTAGGATTCCAATATTCCAATAACTCTGCACCCCGCCCCCCCCCCCCCCCCCCCCCGTTACGGCCTCTTCTCCTGAGCCTTCCCCATGCTGTTAGGCAGACACTCGTGTAAACTCTTACCTTGAAGAAGAAAGATCACCAGGATGAGGCCAGCCAGACCCTTCTGCTCCATGTCAGCTTCTCTCCTTCTCCAGTAGGAGTGTAGAGCGTCCCTTAGCAGCCAGCCAACCAGCTAGCCTGTGCAGCAGCTAGCCTGGCTCCGCCCAGCATCCTTTGAGCTGGGACTCTGGGCAGAGGCAAAACCCGGGGCCCCCATCCGGGTTAAAGTGTGGGATGCAAGGGCCCCAGCAGGGACAGGCATACCTTTTTTTTTTTTTTTTTTTTTTTTTTTTTAGGCTTGCAGGGTGGCAGGTGGCAGGGAGTCAGAGTGAGGATTCTAGATTCCCATCCAGAAACTCCTTACCCCTAGAACCTTTTTGCACAATGGGTTGAAGACTGCCCTGGGCCTTCAGGACCATGATGAATGTCCCCTGCCTGTGGTTCTTGCTAGGACTGGACTTGTTTCTCACTTGACCCCAGAATTCATGGATTTAGGTTTGTGGGGCTGGAGTTCCAAAAGAAACAGCATCTTAGGGTAGACCTTCATTAAGGGATTTTGACACTTTTCTTTTGAGACCATCGAAGTGATATCCACCTGGAAGAGAATAAGTGCACCCATACCAACAGGACAGCTAGCTTATTTCTTGGTGCAATACCCTGGGCTATTTCCAGGGTCTCAGACCTCTGTCTCCTTCAGCCAGCCAGTGCATAACAGAAATTCACAGTCCTCCTATGTGACACCAGGCACCAAACACAGTTTTGTCTCTAGGCTGGTGAGCTTCTGACTGTGGCAGTGTGGAAAGTTTCAGATCCCCACAGCCTGTGATAGAAAAAGTCTATTGTCTCCTGGAGAGGCTCAATTCTACAAGTGACTGGATTATATTGTTAAGAAGAGTCTCATTCTGAGAAGGCTTGTACCATGCAGACACTGCTCTCCAAATCCTTACAGCAAAGGACAGTGAAGGAGACCAGCTCTGAAATATTCCATGCCTGGCGCCATGGGTACTACGTGCTAGATCTAGGATGCAGTTGTATGGCTGAGGGGTCCTAAAGTCCATCTTCCCACTGGCTTTAGAAGCAGCTTGATGTGTCCCAGACTGCCCTGTAACTGGCCAGAAACTGGGGGAAAGGCTAATATGGCTTGTATAATGGGGCTCATAGCTTCTTTCCGTGGATTTGAAGAGGTGGCTCTTTCTTGTTTGTGAGTAAGCGTAGTTGTGTTGTCAACAGGAAGCCCAGCGTTTTCTTCACTTATTACCACTGATTCAGGAAAGGCTATTCTAAATCTCCTTACACCTCCTGGAAATTAGAATGAACTTCCCTCATACTCTGTGCTCTGCCTCGGCCTCATCCCAAACTCTCTGCTCCAGAAAGAGCAATTTGCACCTGTTTCCGTCTTACTCCACCCCTAGCCTACTCTTGCTTTGACATCCTTCTATCATCAAAGGCAGAAGGCAGAGAGGAAGATCTCTTCCAGTTCCTCCCCCACTCTTCCTTTTACTGAATACCCATGAGTCCTTTGGCGGAGGGTAGTGCTCACCCTGGCTGATCGGTCTGTGGTTGTCTGTATTCGTTGGATGAAACTCCTCTGAGAGATGGAGCATATCGGGCTCCTGGCTGTTCTGCTACTGGCAGTTCTCCCTCAAGGTGAGTGAGGCATCTTCTGACGTGTGGAGGAGGGGCCGGGGAAGGACACTGTCACTGGAAGCAGGTCAACTGGGAAGTACACCTCAATGCTGGCTTCATTTTATCAGGGAGAGTAAAAGGGCAGGGCTGGGGTATAGGAAACAAGCATTTGGCTTCGATCTACTTCAGTCAAAGCTCACATTGGTCCAAAGGCCTTGGACCAGACATCTGTAGGAAGCAGTTCCGTCTTGTGTAAGCCTAGGCCTGAGACTAGAAATGGAAGAAGTTATACCTACTGCACTTTCTAAGGCGAATGTCCTCTCGGAGTAGGATTCTTGGTTATGTGTTACCCGGAGCCATAGCTCGGAATTTAGGAGCAATCTTTAAAAGTTGGCTTCAGCTGAGTGAGGAAGGACAGACAGAGGGCATATTATATTAAAGTTAGTAAGTGCCAACTCTTCCCAGTTTGTTCACTTTCAAAACAGAAAAGTGGGCTGGGTTTATAGCACAGGGGTAGCAGATCTCTAGAAGTGAAACAAACAAACAACAAAAAAAACAAAAACAAAACAAAACAAAAAAAACAGACCAAACCAACTCCAAAATAACCCTGAAAAGCTTACATCTCAGGAAATCAGCAGTGCCAGGAAAACTGGGTCAACTGGTCACTCTAAGAGCCCTCCTGGCCGCTGGAGATTTCTAATGGAAATAACTCCAAAGAAGACAGGGCTGTGGGAGGAGAAGAACTGTATGCACCTGTCCTCTCTAGCATGCTCATCTATACTCCTGCTTCAGAGGCAGGAGCAGCCATTTTGGAGTTTTCTAGAGGATACTCTTGTGTTCACATTGGTGACTAAGTACGAAGGTCAGTGACACACAGACTCTGCAGACACTGCAGACACGGCAGTGCCTGAAAAGTGCCACTGTGCTCATTTCTGGCTCCTACACCTCCCTCCCTGACAACACCTGACCTACATGGAGCCTCAGGAACAGATCTGATTGTTTTTTGTTTGTTTGTGGCCCTTTCTCCATGGTACTGAGGCAAGCTACAAAGACAGGGACAATTATAGGGACACAGAAAGGACAGGAACCTTTTACCCTAGAAACTAGCTGAAGTCTCTCACTAGCTGAGGTTTGAGGATTTTGGCACAATTAGCATTTTCTGTCAAAATTGACCACATACTACACTTTTCCTATACGGCTATTTTACAATAAAATAGCAACAAGCCAGGCTTGGTGCCTGAGTGTATATGACCTTTGGGGGAGGGGGGCTCATTTCTCTCTAGAACATGTTCTAGAACTCTCACAAATGAGACCACTTACTTTGTTTACAGTGATGATCTCCTGCCTTCTGGCATCCCCAAATCTAAACATTTACTGGCTCAATTGTAATCCTGTCAGATGCCCATCCCAACCACTCTTTGAATTCCTTTATGTTTCTTAGAAACTCTGTGGGTAAGAACTTCACTCCCCCCAAACAAAAAACAAAAAACAAAAAACAAAAAACTGTGCATATACAGCTGCTGTAGAGACAACGGTGTCTCTCTCCGGGCAGCCATTCTGGAGTGCTGCTTCCCCTTAATATCCATGCTTAAAATCTATATTGAGGTGTCCCTATATTAACATAAATAAACTATATTAAGATAAACTCCAATTTGCTTCATTCCTGGTCCATCCTAAAGTTTTCTGTGGTTTTACTTGAGTTGTGTTCCTCAAAGGTTGAAGAAACTCATCAGGCTGCTGCAGGTGACAGTGTCTGTGCCTCTATCCCAGCTGCCGCTGACAGAACTGCCAAACTACTTTCTTTCTTTTTCTTTTTCTTTTTCTTTTTTTTTTTGAGATGGAGTCTCAGTCACTCGGTATAGCCCAGGGCTGTCTTGGAACTTATTATGTAGCCCAGGTTGGCCTTGCGGTCTCGGGCGGTCTCTTGTCTCAGCCTTTCAAGGGCTGGGATTACAGACGCAAGTCGCTGTGTCAATATATAGACTGCGCATATATGCGTACACACACGCACACACAGTACTGGAAATAGAATCTAGGCCATTGCACATGCCTCTCCCTTTGAGCTATGTTCCCAGCTAATCTTCTTACATGGGGTTTGCCCTGGGGAAACCTGGATCACTTGGGCTGCTGATTTATTGCAGTTTCTCTCTGCCCCAGAGACCACTGGCCCTGGCAAAGGCCTTCCTAGTGAGCCTCTCAGTACCCTGGCAGATAGCAGGGCAGAGGTGACAGAGAAGGAAGGGATGAGAAGGGGAAGTGAGAGAGTTATGGGCTAGGAAGAGACACTGGACACCTTCAGTATAAAAGGTGCAATTGCCGGGCTAACATCCCTCTGCCTTCTCAGGGCTCTTGGGGAACCCCAGGAGTCTAATGGGTGGTCTGAACTCATTTTCAGAAAGGTTCTCAGATCGACTAAATTTCATAGTTTTCCCTTTTGCCTCCAAATTTCTCTGGATCTGTGGCCTAGTTCAAATTCTGTTGTTGTAATAAAATACTTTGGTCAAGAGCAATTTAAGGGAGAAAAGAATTTTTTTTTTTAAGCTTACACTTCCAGGTCAGTCTGTCATTAAGGGAAGTCAGGACAGAAATTCAGGCAGGAGTGCAGGGTAGAAACCACGGGAGAATGCTCTTTCCGGTCCCTTTGCTTGCTGATGCTTATCTAGCTAGCTTTCTTATACAGCCCAGGCCTGCCTGACCAGGGAATGATGTCATCCACAGTTGTCTGGGCTCTCCTGCCTCAGTTAAGGCAATCAAGGCAATCCCTTGTGGACAAGCCCACAGGGCAATCTGAAGTAGGCGATGCTTCAATTAGAGACTCTTTTCTCAGCTGACACTAGGGTGAGTTGAACTGACAATTAAAACTCATTTGGACAATCCGTTCTCTGCTTGGACTCCAGCCTCATGGCCTTCACGGCCCAGCAGTTCCTAGACAGCGTGAAGTCCCCCTCAGGTCGCTTCTGCCTCCTTCACTAGGAATCATAACCCTTACTAGACAAGAGCTCCATAAGCATGCGCTTCGGCAGAATGATGGGTCAGCTACACACCAGAGAGCTGCCTCTGACAATGGTATTTTCCTCTTAGGGAGCCCTTTCAAGATAACAGTGGATGAACACGAAGACCAAGTATTTCTGACTTGCAATACCAGCATTGTACATCTACAGGGAACAGTGGAAGAATGGTTTGCAAAAAATAAAACACTGAAATTGGGAAAAGGCATCCTGGACCCACGAGGAGTGTATACGTGTAATGGGACAGATGACATGAAGAATATGGTGTCTACCATACAAGTGTATTACCGAAGTATGTGCCACCTGGACCCAAAGGGAGAAAATCATGGGCCCTCTGCATGTGAGAATACTCAGGCTTAAAGCAGAGTGTGGTCAACCAATTTATTCTCTAAACGAACCAAGGGTGCTCGTGGTAGTATGAACCAGATTGGTCAGGGAGTGCTTCAGAATGGGAGAGAGTTTGACTAAGTAAGACAGAGCAGCAGGGGCTGGCTTGTGACTGCTGGCTTGGAGAGGGGCTTGGTCCACTTCTAAAGTCCCCCAAAGCTGGAGTTATGTCATGTTTCTCTTCAGCAATTCCTTGGGAAAAGGGTGGAGATGGAAATAGGAAGGCCATGACCTTCTCACTGACGTGTGAGTCTTGGAATGGGGAACCTAGGGTCTTCCTAGGATCAGAGGCCTTGAAAACTCTCTTCCTCCTCTTCCCAACAGTGTGCCAGAACTGTGTGGAGCTGAAGTCAGCCACTGTGGCTGGCATCATCCTCGCTGACCTCACCATCACTCTGTTCCTGGCTTTGGGAGTCTACTGTTTTGAAGGACATGAGACTGGAAGGCTCTCTGGGGGTTAGTGGAAGGGCTGTGTGTGTGTGTGTGTGAATGAATTCATGAACTGGCTGAGAGATGGGGATGGTGGTAGGGCTGGCTTCATCTGGGAGTTTCTCTGACGATGTTTTAGGAACTCATACCACAGGATGCTGGGGAGAACATGTGTGCCAGTGATGCTCATGCAGATGTCTGAGGGTGAAGGCCGGTGTGACTGGCTACCGATACCCCCTGCAGTGTTCTTAGGTCTCATTAGCTCATACTCTCCAGCACCTAATGACTCTCTTTTCTTGCTTCTAGCTGCTGACTTTCAAGCCCTGTTGAAGAATGAGCAGCTGTATCAGGTAAGCCCTAAGGGAGGAGACAAAAATGGGAGAAAGGAGTAAGGAGTAAGAGACCCGACAGTAGGGGTCGTGAGATGTCTGGCAAGTCCTGGGGAGACGGGGTGGGGGTGGGTGATGGCACATCCCTGGATGTCTGGCAGAGTCAGGCATGGGTGCTGAGAAGGGTTCAGCTGTGACTCGAGTCGTGCTTCTTTCTCATCTCAGCCTCTTCGGGATCGCGATGATGCTCAGTACAGCCGTCTTGGAGGGAATTGGTCCCGGCACAAATGATCTTGAGAATGGAGCTCCGCAGTGTCCTATCAACCGTGCCCTCCCTCCGTGCTCAATAAAGATCTGTTCTTTCAGTCAGCAGGCCCCTGTGTTTTCAAAGGCATGGGTTGCGAGTTCTAGCTTGACTGGGATCTTGTCCATCTGTGCTCTCCCTTTGGTTTTTCCTTTCCTCAGTCCCAGAGGAGCCGCACGATCGGCAGCTTCCTGTCCATCCTGGCCTGGTGTTTTTAACTCTGTGGGTTTCCTGTGGGGAGGATCAACCCAGCGACTCCCCTTTAGCCGCGTGTTGGTTCCAGTCCCTATCAAAACAACTCTTTTGGGTTTTGCTGCCTTACCACAGCTGAGCCACAAAGCAAGTTTCCATGATGTCATGAACGGGGGTGGTAGAGCACCAAAGAGTGTTGGGACTCTGTGTGGGGCTGGGGGTGGGATGGGAGTGGGGTTGGGGCGCAGGAGGGGAAGAGGGAGAGAGAGCTGTTAAGAATTCTCTTTTCACCGTGTGGATTGAACTGAGGTCACCAGGCTTGCAAAGCAAGCACCTTTACCCACTGAGCTATCTTGCCAGCCCTGCTCCTGAAATTAATTCAAAATAAAGAACATAACGAATTGAAGCAGTTTCTGGCAGTGCTTGCCTGTCTTGCACTGTGCAAATTCCTTCAGCTTTGGTCCCAAACACACAGCGTTTGCTCTAGGTCCTTGTCCACCGTCAGGTCACCCAACACTAACAAACATTGCCTGAAACACCTTGGCTCAGGCTTGAGACTCCTCTGTGCTCTGAACTGCACGTGCTCTCCAGGCTCGTGTGCAAGTAGAGTTTCCTGCTGCTGTAGAAGCACAATGGCTTCATGTGAAAACAAAGACTTCTACCATTTTCCCGCCATCACCCCTCAGCATATAAATATTAAATTAGCACATCTTGGTACTGTGTTAGGACGCTTGACTTTCAAAGTACTTTGAGTTGCTGGCTGAGTTTCAAAAACAAAAGTTAAATGGATTTTGGCTTGAGATCAGGATGGAATTTCCAACAAATTTTGAAATGACCCTGAGCATATTTGCTATTTTGTAGTACGTATTTATGTAAAGCAATATTCTCAGCATTGACAATAATACAATTTTCAAAAATTAGAGACTGAGATTCATGTAGCCCAGGGTAGCCCCAAACATATTAGGTAGCTAAGGATGATCTGCAGCTTTCGCTTTTACAGTGTTGAGATTACAGGCACTGGTTTTTGCAACATTGCGGATGAAACACAGGACCTCAAGCACAGTAGGCAAGCAGTCTACCTACTGAGTTACTTTCCCAACCTTAAAAATTAAAAAATATTGATCAACTCCAAAAAACATTGATGATGCTATCTATTGTTTGATTTAAAATATTCAGCAAAGGTTTAGTTGTTTTTGTTTTTCTGAGACAGGTCTCATTATGTAGCCCTGGAACTTGCTCTGTTGCCCAGGTTGGCCTTGAACTCACAGAGATCCGCCTGCCTCTGCCTCCCAATCTTTACTCTCTTCTGGGGTTAAAGGAATGCTCCACTACCACCTGGCTCAAGATTTAGCTCTTTTTTTCAGATATAAACAATCATATTCATCTTTCATCTTAACATAAAGATGTATCTTTATTTTTAATTATGTGTGTCTGTGAGTGTACCAGCAGAGGCCAGAATAGAGTGTCAGATCTCCCAGAGCTGGAGTTGTAGGGGCTTGTGATTTGCTTGGAGAGGATGCTGGGAACCAAACTCAGCTCTTCTGTAAGAACGGTAAGTGTTCTTAATCACTGACCCAGCTCTCTAGCCCCTCATCTTTCACCTCTAATGAATGGCAACACACACACACACACACACACCACACCTTGAAATTGTTTTAACTTTTATAATTAAAAAATATTTGCACATCACACACACACACAGGTCAGAGCACAACTTTAGAGGCTGATTTTTTTTTCCTTTTATTATGTGGGTTCTGTCTTCGGAAATGGCAGTATACTCCTTTACAAGCTGAGCCATCCTGCTGACTCCAAGAACTGCTTTAAAAATAAAAAGTTTATATTTTATTGTCAGTAAATATTTGATTTGTGTACCTATTTTATATACCTATTTACCCAGGGTCGTGTGAAAATTTCTTAAGCAAAAAGGCACCTTGAGTAGAAAAAAAAAAAAAAAGTAAGAAACCCTGAAATAGTCTCCTTATTATGTTATGTTATTCAAGGGATGTGTTAGTTTAATCAAGGCTGGGAAATGTATTGACCTTAAGGCTGTCTCACTGTTATGGATGTGTACATTTGTGCCTCTCCAATTAGTGTATTTTTATTTTTATTTTTTCAGAGACAAGCTGTCTTTAAATATAGCCCTGGCTGGTTTGGAACTTGCCACGTGGTCTAGGCTGCCTTTAAACTTGCAGCAATCTTCCTGTCTCTCCCTCCCAAGTACTGAGATTGCTGGAGTGTATTGCCTCACTGAGCCTTAGTTCATCTTTTGTTCTCCCCCAGTTCATCTCTTGATGGTATTAGCAGGTGGAGCCTCTGGAAAAAGACTAGATTCTGAGGACAGAAGCTTCCCAGATGGGATTGGTGTCTTTACTTAAGTGGCTTCTGAGCAGGCTCTTGTCTCTTCTGCCATGGAACCTTCATCTCTTTCCAGTGCCTTCTATTATGAAGTTGGAACAACTATTTCCAGCCTGATGTCTGGAAAGCTTCTTCCCTATCCTTTCAGGCACTCTTTCTGTGTTTTGGGTGTGCTGCTCAGTCTTCACCTGAAGACGGGAGGGGCTCCTCTTCAGATCTTTAGACGCCTGTGTTCTAAAACATTTCAAGCCTTGCTCCCTGACTCTGCCTCTTACTTCACGGAGGTCTCTGCGCTCTGCCTTGGTTCTCCCTCCCTGTGTCACAGCAGGGAGGCTCTTCCTTAGGGTTCACTTTGTTTTCAATCTCAGGGCACACTGTCTATTGCCCAGCTTCTTATGCCTTACTGTTGTAATCTGTCTCTAGCAGGAGGGCAAATTCAATTCTTCTTACTCACGCTCATCTTTCCTTTAGCCTACGTCCTCCTTCCCATTCTGTGCCCCCTACATCTTGCTCCTACTGTGATCCTCTGGTCCTCCTGTAAGGTGTGGAGAGTTGCAATGTTGCAGAGCTAGGGCCACAGTTATCTTGGGCCATCAGTGGCCTAGTGGCTTCCACCAGCCTCAGCGCTGAGACTATCATCAGACTGGATCTGAAATCCAGAGCTTCCTTTGTTGGAACTTGCCTACCTGTTCCCACCAACACATTTGATAGATGCATTCACTTAGGAGTTTATTTTATTTTATGACCACAGAGAAATAACAATAACTGCCATGGGGCTGAGGAGGTGGCTCGGTGGATAAAAGTGCTTGCTCTGTAAGCATGAGAACCTGAGTTCAAATCCCCACCACCCATTTGAAAAGCTAAGAATGGCTATGGCAGAGACAGGTGGATCCCAAGAGCTGTCTGGCCAGCCCGTCTTAAGGTAGTTAGAGAGCAGGTAGGAAAGGAAGACACTGATGTCCTGCTCTGATGCAGGGACACAGCCACCCGCACAGTTTCTGTAGTGGAACATGACATGTAGGGCAACCTAGATCAGTGTTCAAGGGTATGGTGCTCATATTTGGCTTGGGATAAATGATTTCTCTATTACTTTTTTTTTTAAAGATTTTTTAAAATTTGTGTTTTTATGTAGGTGCTAAAGGAGGCAAAAGAGAATTTCAGTCCTCCGGAGCAAATTACAGGCAGTTTTGAGTGGCCTTGTATGGAGGCTGGGATAGGATTCAGATACAGAACAATAAGTAGTCTTACCTGCTGAGCCATCTCTTCAGCTCCTCCACTCCCTTTTTGTTTTTAAAAACTCTGTGTGTGTGTGTGTGTGTGTGTGTGTGCGCACGCATGGGCAGCTCAGCACACACTTCATGGTGCACATGTGGAGGTCATGTGAGGCTTAAGGTTATGTTTTAAATTTAAATTACTGTGTTAACCTGTGATCCCCAATTACCCAAGGAAAGATTGCTTCCTGGAGTGCTGAGGGCTGTAGTTCATGTCCGATAACGAGGCAAGAGTTTTTGCTTCCGTAAACAAGCTTGGCTGCTCCAACTGCTTAGGACATGCTTGATCACACACAGGCGGGAGGTAATCAGGCAGGAAGTACATCAGGATGTATACTCGTCCCTGATTGTATGAATGTGTGCAGTAGCCTTGTCGGTTTTGCCTTTTTAAGTCCTACTAATGTAGTTTGGGATCAACTCTGGGAATCTTGGGTATGGACCTGGCCAGTATCCATGGACCTGGCCAGTGTTTAATACAGCTTGCTTCAGATTTGGTTCAAACATTGTGTTAATGATAATTTTATTCTCATCTGGTAGAATTAACATTTTCTGGAGGCCTCAGCGAGATCAGATCACTCATCCAAATTCTAAAGCCTGACCCTTACTCTGGGACTCTTGGGCTGAAAGGCCACCTCAGGAAGTGTCTACCTTGAGATGTTCCAAGGCTTGAATTATCAGTTTCCTGGTCTATTAGAGTGGACTGCAGTGCTGAGAAAAGCAGCAAGAGTCTATGGAGGTCTCCCTGGTGAATCAAATTAATTTTCTGTGACATCTGGTTTTGTCTGGATCTGACCTGGGATGAGGAGGGGTTCTTTCTGTGGGACCCAAATGCTCTTTTGTCCAGGGCAAAAAGTGAGATGTCACATCTGCCAACCTGGGGTTCTTGAACTGGTTTTGTGTCATGTCTGTTTTGTCTTTTAATAAATTCTGTTGTAAACATGGGAGCCAACACAGAAATGGATCAGGCTCAGTCGAATGTATGAATGATGGTAGCCACCAAATGTTTAGTTTCTGGTTTGTCCCCTTTGAGCGCATGAACTTTCTGTTTTTGCGTTTATTAGTTAATTTCCACTGTCTTTGTTTTTGTACTTTCTGTGTTTATTAGTTTTTTGTTGTTTATTTGTCTCTGCTACCGCAAGCCACCAGCCTCTGCTGCTGCTGCTTGCCATGGCTGCCTCAATGGCCGGCACTCAGAATTTCTTATTTTTGAGCCTTCTTGTCACTGGATTCAGTTTTGTAGATTTTTCCTCCTTACCCCTAAGCTCCCTGGAAATAATGACTCATGAGATTCAATTATTATTTTTCAATAATAAAATAGGCCATAAAGCTAGGCTCTTCTCCAACTAGCTCATAACTTAAACTAGCCCATTTATATTAATTTACATTCTGCTGCTTGGCTGGTTACCTGGGCTCAGGTACCATGTGTCCAACCTCTTCACATCTTGCCATATGAATCTCACAAACCTGGCTTTATCCCAGAATCCCTTCTGCCTCCCAGATATCCCACCTATTTCCTGCCTCAGCTGTAGGCCATAGGTTTTTTTATTGACAGGTGTTGTATCCATACAATGCACAAGATATTCCTTCTATACAGTTTATCAGAGATTCAAGTACCTTTGGGTGTAAATAATATTAAATTTTTTTATGCTGTTCTGTTTTATTGAAAAGCTGGATCTAGAGTTGGGTTATGGCTCGTCTTTCTTGAGACCCAAGCATGGTTATTTACATTTCCTCTCTGTCCTATGTCAGGTAAGCTACCTGATTTTGTGATGATAGAAAAAAGAAAACAAAGCAGAACAGCCCAAAATTAGACTAAAACTTTTTGCTAGGATTCAAAGCTTATGTCAAGATCAGTAAGATCATCATGTGAACTTTCTGTACCTCAATGTTTGTAAGTTTATTGGGTACAGTTAAAAATCTATAACAAAAAAAGTTAACTTAAAATTCATAACACAGGGACTTGATAGTTAAAAATGTATCCATAGGCAATCTTAAAGGATAACCATGTCTGATGCCATGTTGGGATAGAAGCAACATGTAGCTTACTGCCATCTTAACTGCTGTCTTCCATTAGGATGGGCAGCCACATGTCTGGCAGCCACAATTCGCTACAGTTGGAGAGAGTGAAGGACATGTGACTTCACCACCATCTTAATGAAAGGTGACCACTTTTATAAATCAACCAAGGAGGCAACAACAGATATTTGGGGTTAGGATGGATTTTTTGTATGCTAATTCTTGTCCTAAAAATAAAGTAATAGAAACATGGCTTATAAATGATAGGGCTTTAAAACAATACTTGTTTAGTAAGGTATTAAAGCTGCACCTCCATGTGTTCTGTATACAAGAATGTAACCACCCCTGCTGGCAGCTGAACCTTGTAATGTAAGAGACACGTGGGTGTATTGGTTTTAAAGACATGGAGGGGTCATGGAGAGTTATAATTTATCCTTCTCTGATCTCTGATAGTGTTGATGGCTAACTGTAGTTTTGTCATTTTGGTAGCAGCAGGCAACCAGCTCCTTCCCCAAGGCTGCAGCTACCTTGTTAGCTCATTTCATCTATACAAATCAGTGTTTGCTTTTTCTAGAGTTCCTAGGTCTTCTGAAAAAGACAGATAGGGGTGGGAGCAGCCGGGTTGCAAGGATGGTGGGCTTCTCCTCTCCCCATCATGACTTGTGCCCATCCCCTCATATCTGTGTACTCTGAAAAGGGGGAGTCATCTGGCAAGAATGTCAAATTGCCAGCTGTGTTCAAAGCCCCCATTTGGCCGGATATTGAGAACTTTGTTCACACCAACTTGAGGAAAAACAACAGACAGCCCTGTGCTGTCAGTGAATTGGCAGGTCGCCAGACTAGCGCTTAGTCTTGGGGTACTGGCAGAGCTGTGGCTTGAATTCCCAGAGCTCGAGGTGGTGGGACCCACTGTTCTGGCCAGGGTGCCTTTGGAAATACATGTCATGGGGGCTGCATGTTTGCGTCAGCCAAAACCTGGCATCGTTGGCACTGCAGAGTGAACACAACCCAAAAGTGATAAGCCATCTGTTCTGGCTGCCTCAGCCTTACCAGCTTTGGTAATGTCTAAAGGTCATTGAATTGAGAAAGTTCCTGAGCTGCCTTTGGTGGCTGAAGATAAGGTTGTAGGTTACAAGAAGACCAAGGAGGCTATTCAGCTGCTTAAGAAACTTAAAGCTTGGAATGACATCAAAAAGGTCTATGGATCTCAGAGAAAGAGAGCTGGCAAGGGCAAAACAAGAAACCGACGGCACATCCAGCGCAGGGGACCGTGCCTCATCTGTAACAAAGATAATGGAATCATCAGGGCCTTCAGAAACATCCCTGGTATTCCTCTGCTTCTCTGCTCACTGTAAGCACGTTGAACATTTTGAAACTCACTCCTGGTGGGCATGTGGGACGTTTCTACATTTGGATTAAAAGCGCTTTCTGGAAGTTAGACAAGTTGTGTCGGCTTCTCTCAAGAGTAACCACAACCTTCCCATGCACAAGGTGATGGACACAGACCTTAGCAGGACCTCGAAAAGCCCAGAAATCCAAAGAGCTTTCCGAGCACCACACAAGAAGATTCAGACTAGAGTTTTGAAGAAGAATCCACTGAAGAACCTGAGAATCATGTTGAAGCTGAACCCTTACGCAAAGACTATGCGCAGGAAAACCGTTCGTCGCCAGGCCAGAAATCACAAACTCCAGTGAAGAAACTGGAAGCAGCAGCAGCAGCAGCAGCAACAGCACTGGCAGCCACGTCTGAGAAGGCTGTGGCAGAGAAGGGGGCTGCAGGCAAGAAAGAAAAGAAGCCTGTAGACGTCAAGAAGCTGAAGAAGCCTGCATGAAAGAAGGCTGCCCCAGTCAAGGAGCCGGCAGCTGAGAAGAAACCCACTGCAGAAGAGAAAAGCCTGCTGCATAAACTAGTACAATCTGAATCATTCCATAGAACAAATAGAGATAGGTCTGTTTGCATAAAAACCTAATCAAAGATGCAGGGAGGAAAAAAAAAGGCAGATAGGTTTGCCTTGCTAACAGGCTTCATATTAAAGAATAAGCAGGTTTCAGATGTAACTTTTTAATATTCCTTTATTTAAAAGAGCTTCCTTTGCAATGAGTACTCTCAGGAATCAATTACCTGTGTCTCACGGGTAATGATTACATAGAAAGAAAGGGTTTCAATAAGTTTTGAAGGTCTGAGGAAGTTATTTAAGGTACATAAAAGTAAATGTACCTTACTCAGATTTCATTCCTTCTTGCTATGCTATTGTCATACTAAGATTTCAAAAGTTCAGAGTTTTAACATTTGGCCAGTGGAGTTCTGATAAGCTGGTAAAGCACTGACTGCTATTATCAGTCACAAGCTCAAGGTTTTAAATATCCTTTGGTTGTCTTCCAAGTACAGACTTAAAGGCATCAGGAAAAACAGGAACATCAGGAAAAAAAAACATCTTTGTCCAATCTATATACCTAGTCCCCTGGACAGAGAAAAGAATATTCAAGCTTTTAAACCAAATGGCATAGCTTTCTTTATGACTCAAAGACACGTCTATTCCAGCTGTTTTACAAACACCTGTTAGCTGCTTTTTCTGCAATGTGGATTTTAGTGAAGATTACAAACGTTGGTTAACTTCTGTCCCAGCAGATTTACACTTGGCTAACAGATACCATCCAGGAAACAGCTGTGGACTACCTGCTCCCAATGGCTGTGAGCCCAGACTTGCTGACAGTTGATGGGACCCAGTCCACGTGAAGTGATTGCTTCCTGTCTCTTCAGCTGGGTCAGAGAACTAATGCTTCTGCTGAATGCCCCGTTGCCTGAATCCCCTCCTGGCTTTGGCTAACATTCCAAGCTTCCTGCTCCCTGACAAAAATGTCCTTTTTTCAGCAGGAAGTAATTACAAAAGCGAATACATCACCCCTTATCTTCAACAAAAGGCTGGAATGTTAGGTCAAAAGAACTCTGTGGTAAAAGGGACAAAATGGTTACCTATAATGTCTATTGGCATACCAGGAAAGGTACCTGCTAAAACCAAATAGACCAAGATCTATCAACAGGCAGATTCATCAACTGAAATAGTTCTAAAATATGGCAGGACACTCAACTTGCTCTATGTAAAATAAGGAGGTTATTGTATAGTTTTAAGAAAAAAAAATATTGTTTCTATGCACCACTTAGGAATCATTAGATATAATCTAGCTGTACTCAAAACAAATTATATAAAAAAGCCAAGATGAGATAAATGACTGGTTCCCAGCCTCATTTTTGGGCTCCTCCTAGAGAGTAACTCTGATGTCAGCCATAGAAGGACCTTTGGCCCTTCTGATTTTGCTAGTTACTAACAGCATTGACTCATTAATGCCTTAACTAGATACATAAATTCCTGTCTGGGTGCCATTAAGCTGATGGCTATTGGATCCCAATACGAACAGGTACCCACCACGGAGTCAAGTATTTGACTCACGATAGAATTCAAGGGGAGAATGTGATGGCTAATGTTATGTTTTAAGTTTCAATTACTATGCTGAAGAGGTCTATCTATAAAACAAAAAAATGCCTCTAACCTGTAAGTCCCACTACCCAAGGACAGATAACTTCCTGGAATGCTAGGGGCTGTTGTTTATGTAAGATAACAAGCCATGTGTTTTGGCTTCTGTAAACAAGCTTGGTTGCCCAAAATGCATAGGATATGCTTCATCACACATAGGCAAGAGGAAGTACATCAGAATATATACTTTTCCCTGATTAGATGAAAGTAGGAAGTAGGTAGACTTATGGGTTTCACCTTCATAAGTCCTGACTTATAAAGGTCTATTTTCTGGGAATTCTCTGTGTGGACCTGGCTAGTATCTATGGACATGACCAGTATTTAATTAAAGCTTGCTTCAGATTTGGCTCAAAAACTGTGGTAGTGGTTTTATTCTCTTCAGGTGGGATTAGCAGTCAGAGGACATTATGCAAGTTGGTTTTCTCTTACCACTTAGGTTCTGAGGATCAAACTAAGGTCTTCAGGCTTGGTGGTAAGCACCTTCACCTGCTAAACCATCTTGCTGGCTTCAGAATAAAGTGTCTGCTATTCTATTTGGAGCAAGAGCTGTGTTTTGCACTGACACCTTCTTGTTTTCCTCAACACAGCATCTGCCTTCATCCTGTATTACTTTGTCTTCAATCCAGGTAGATAAAACTGACTTTGAATTTCAGCTCCATTTCCAACCCCTCCATCTTTCCAGAGACATATGGTAGGAGGAGGAACATTGCTTATGCCACAGTCATAGTGGGGATGTGTCAAGAGTGCTAGAGTTAGAAGCAGGGCACAGCAGTGCACACTTTTAATCCCAACACTTGAGCAGCAGAGGCACAGGCAGGAGGATCTCTGTGAGTTTGAGGACAGTCTGGTAAAGGTAATGAGTTTCTGGTCTACATAGTAAAGTTTCAGGACACCCAGAGCTAGGTTGTGAGACGCTGTCTCAAAACAAAACAAAACAACAAACAAACAAGCCAAAACAACCACAAAACTGCCCTGGAGTTAGACAGAAGCCCTGGCTGCTAATTCTAGCCCGCATTTCACTATGACATGGATAAATGACTTAACCTATCTGAGCCCACTATAGAGGGAAGATGACAACATCTGTATGTGGAGTCTCTATAAAGATTAAGTGAGACGATTTATACAGGGATAATAACAACTTCTGGAGTAAAGTCACTGCTCAATAAACAACAAATGTTAGTAATTTTGTCATGCTGAGCTATGAATATCTTTGACTGGACATACACAGGACGAAATCTGCCACCCCTGGGCCAGCCTGCTTATTAGTGGTTGGTGATGGGCAAAATCACCAAGAGTCACTTTAACATAAGCATTGATGACTAGAGAGGAAAAAGTGACACTTCAGTGGAGACCAACAAACAGGCGCTGCAGTCACAGGTCCAAGGCCGAGTGTGGACAGTGTGTGGAGGGCTGCTAGTCGCAGAAGCCAGAAGTCACATAATGGCTAGCTCTGAAGTCAGTGGGGATGTGTCTGAGGGCAGAAGGGCAGAGAAGAGCGCCTGCTGGTTTGAGCTGGCCTAGGATAGCTTGCTTGGGCTCTGGATTCCTCTTTCGCAAGCAGAGTGTGGTGGAGACCAAGAACCAAACCCTCTGGCCGCTGGCTGCCACCACACCTCCCTCATCCTCACTCCCAGCACAGCCCACATCCTGTGGCACAACCACTGCTGCCCCGGCTTCAGGCAGCTGCCTCAGGACAGGAGGGAACTGCACAGTGAGGCTTTTCTCCACTTCCTTGGGTTCTGCTCAGCAGCGTTTCCTGGTGGCTGGTGGAAACCAGCATCTAAGCCCCAACTCCTTCCACATACTCTTGTCTTTCTGTCTCATTCATTTTATGGACCAGTCACTCTGTCAAGGACCCATCCATCACTGTTGACAACTTTAATGATTTGATGCGTGTGGAGGGCTGCTAGTGCCTGCCTCCTGTAACAGGCAAGCACAGCATTGAGTTCCTGGGGAGAGTTGGAATTGCCTTAGGACACAGGCTGCTTCTGAGGACCTTCCAGAAAAAAAGGGACAGTAAAATTTTCAGCCAAATACACTTTATTGCTTTTGCATTAGCAGAGAAGAGCCTGGTATATTCATGGAGATGCAGGTATATTCATGGAGATCCAAGGACCTAAGGTGAACCCTGGAGAGGGTCCTATGGAAAGGGCTGGGCCAGGATCTATGAATGGGGCAGGACCTCTGCCAGTGATCACTGAGCCCATCCCCCACGAAGGGTGTAAACACAAAGTTAGAAAAGCAGAAAGCTATAGGAAAGGGCTTGGGATGAGGGCCAATTTATATGCAGGAAAAGGAGGGGACTGAAGGCAGGGATAACATCAGTGTAGAAGGGAGGACCTATCAGGGAATGAATGACTAAAAAATGTATTCTGACAAGATGACTGGCCGAAGAACTGACCAGCCATGATGTTTCAAAGATACTGGGACAGCAATCGTCCTGGTACTGGCTGCTAGCAGAGGAGGTGGGAGAGGAGGCCAGAGGCAATGCTGTGGAGTCTGCAATTTGTCCAGAGATGAGGAATAGCAAGGCACTCAGCGGGATGGATCTGGGTCTATGGAAGGCAGTGTCCCTCACATCTGTCAGACTGCTCTCTGATTCAGGCCAGAATACAGGTCCCGCTGGCCTTTGCGGATGGGCTGAGGGTGAAATAGGAAGGATGGTTAGGAGGGTAGGAGGAAGGAGATATGAAGAAAGAAAAGCACTGGAGCACTGGCTGCAGGGCAAGACCAGAGCTCTGGGCTTGGAGTCAGGAGGAGCCCAATTGAACTTGACACAGACTTGAGCCCGCTGCCTCCTTCTGGAAGTCTCCACTTCCCTAACTCAGCCAGGGAGACTGCGAAGACTCGCCTCTAGGCCTTTTGTCAAGGTTCACTGGAGTTACTGAGAGGTCGTTAAGGACTCCACTCTTGGAGCTCTAGCTTTATCCATTCAATTTATCCAGTGTGATAAAGACAATCTTTAACAATCTTTAACAATTGCCAGTGCAGAGTCACAGTAAGGGAAGGACCTGGAGCCAGGCATTAACTCTTCAACTGCCAAATCGAACGACAGCCTGGTGGGAGAGGGGCCTTGGTGCCTGACTGCATGCATCTGCGCGTGCTTGCGTGAGTGCATGTGAGGGAGGGAAACTAGGGGCTATTATTAATCAGTCAGTGTCCTATTGTAGTGACTGGCTGACTGTCCTGGGGCATGCTGGTGGAACACCATTCTTTTCCTCACCTATCTGGTTAACATTTGCATAGGTGGTATCCTCCGTGGCTGAATCTCAGCCCAAACAAATGACAGGAAGAGGTGTGCCTTCCTTCCTCTAGCCCCTGCCTCTACATGGTTATGGAAGCCAACCAGCCTTTGAGATGGTTCTTTTATAACATGAAGAAGGCAGAGGAGGCATGCACATAGGGAGCCTGTCCTGGGGGCCCTGGGCGAGCAGCTCGAAGCGTCTGGCAGCTAAGATGGACAGTCTCAGCTGGTCTCTCTAGAAGCAGTCCCCTCCAACTTTCCACCCACTATATCCCATTACCTCATAGTCTGGGTTGGGAACAGGTGGCGGCCGCTCCTTGTTTTGCCCTGCAGAGGACAGGGGGGAGGGGAGAGTATTGTTTCCATGTTGAACATGTCTTAAAATAAAGATGGCTACCAGAAGAGCCAACCCAAGGGAGGGCAATCCTCCCTGTTCTTTCTTCTAATCTCTTTTTCTCCACCCAGCTACCCTTCCTTTTCTTTCCTTCACCCCATCCCTAAGGCCTCCCACACTGCTCTCATCATTTGTGATTGCTTCCACCCAGAAAGAGGAAGAGGTAGGAGCTAAGACCCTGAGATCTCTCTGCCCATAGCCTGAGGACTGAATCTTCTTATTGCAGAGTGTGCTCTAGGAATTTGAAGAAGCCCACTGCAGTGGTTGGTCCATGTTGGTCTTCAGCATTTTTTTTTTTTTTTTTTTTTTTTTTTTTTTTTTTTAGGGTGGAAGGAGAGGAATGGTCTTGACTGGGAAGCCCTCTGTAGGGATCTTGGTACCATAAAGACTGTGCTAAAAAAGCTGTTTGGAATCTGCTGTAGACTTGCTGCCCATCCTGGCCCAGGCAAATGTCCCTTGACCCAGCTCAATGGTTTTACCTCTGGACCTGCCACCAGCACCGGTTCCTCGAGTCACAGGCTTGGCCTTGGCTTTCCTATTCTTGCTCCAGTAATAAACGACCATCAGCAAGCCCAAAGTGAAGCACACGTCAATGATGATGATTATGGCTAATGTTGTCGAGTCCATCTCCACACAGTCCTCACACACTGCAGGGCACAGGGGTGGAGGAAGGAGAGAAGTGACACAAAAAGGAATATAGCAGGACGTGGAAGAGGAGGTAGAAACAACTGAAGACAAGATTTCCTTCGACACCTGCATGCCGGCCAGCCCCAGAGCCCTGCCCTGCAATGGTGTCCAGTGAAAATGACAATAAGAAGCAGGATGGGTGATTATGGCCAGAGACTCTGAAGTCTCAGCTCCATCACTCACTAGTTGTGGGGATTTTCAGTTCCACAAAGCCTCTGTTTTCTCATCAACAAAATGGGAATAAAAAAATATTCTTAACCTATATGGCTGATGTGAGGATGGCAGGAAAGGATCCCATGGTATGGGCCTTGTGGGTGGTATAGGGCTTGCCTAGGGTGCCACAGGCCCTTAGATAGCTGAGGCATGTGTAGGGATTACAGATATCATGCTTAGCCTGGCAGTGGTGGTGCATGCCTTTTATCCCAGCACTCCAGAGCCAGATCTCTGAGAGTTTGAGGCCAGCCTGGTCTACCTAGTGAGTTCCAGGACAGCCAGGGCTACACAGAGAAACCCTGTCATAAAAAAAAAAAAAAAATCCCTAAACCAAAAAAAAAAAAAACCCAAAAAAACAAAAAACAAAAAACAACACCAAAACCTAGAACCAAACCAAAAACCAAAGACAAATACAATACTCGATAAATGCAGCTCTTACTGTCTATTGTAACAAGTTTGACAAAAGTTTGGGACTTTTAGGAAGCGGCACTGGGTCTCTCTGCAAGCCCTTCTAATGAAACGTGTCTCTGAATGAATGACCACATAAACTCATGCTGATAAACCTTGGGTCTGGATATGTTCCAAGCCAAGTGACCGGAGCCTGCCTCTGGAGGAGGGTGCTATTTGATACCTGGCACCAACGGAAGTTACCCAGATAACTCCAGGCCACCGTTTAATCTACTTTTCAGAAAATACTGCTACTATGCGGCCCCAGGGGGGCCTAGGGTGGAGTGCAGGAGAAGGTTTGAGGTGATAGGCACAGTGGCTGGCTTGGGGGGTTCTTGACAAAGCTGTTTTGGGAGGAGCCTGAGTTACCTCTGGCTTTCAGGTAGAGGTACTTGTTCTTCTGTTTCTCATCTGAGTAGCAGACGTAGTAGCCACTGTTCTTGACTTCCGAAAATCCCTCTATTACCAGGTGCTTATCGGTCTCACCAGTCAGTACTTTGTCATTTGTTTCCCATTTTATGGTGTCATCACTCTCTAGAGGGCACGTCAATTCTACCGTGGTTCCTGAGATAGACACTTGGTATTCTGAGGAAAAGGAGAGAAGGGAAGGAGGTTGGAAGGAAAAATCCAGGAAATTTTTACAGATGACAAATGAGTGCTACAAGAAGCAATGAGATCCAGGAAATTACTCATCACTGGACACTGAGCTTTTGCTTGGCAGAGGCAGTTGTACTGGCTAGAGAAACTGGGAGGGGCGATGTGTAGAGATGGGGAGGCGGGGGTCTTTGGAAGGTGGCTTTAGAGAATAGGCAGTAACATAGGGCGATGGGAAGGAGAGGGTGGGAGTAAAGAAGAGCCCCTATTTGAAATCTTTCTAAAATAGATGTTGGGAAACGTAAAAGGCAGTTTTCAGTTCTTGGGGCTACTCTCTCTCAATCTGCTTCCCCTCCTCCACCCATCAGTCTGTATCTTCTGACATGGCATAAATAAAAATAAAGCATTGTAAACTCACGTTTCTGCCCTCCGTTATCTGAAAATAAGAGAGAGAGAAAAAAAAAAAAAAGGAAAGACTAGTAAGAAAATAATCCCAGTTTACACTTCAGCTTGAGTAAACATTTTCTAGAGGGAGTAGATATCAACACCCTAAGAATTGTAAGCCTTGGAGGTGAGATCTGGATTCAGCCCCCAAGATGTGCTTATGCATAATCCAGACACTTCAAATTTAAAATACAGGGGTATGTGCTCACAAGCCAGAACTGTGGAAACTAGAGTGTTAGAGTGATACAACAGAACAGTCTAGGGCTCTTCTCCTGATTCAGCCAGAATCATCTTCTAGATAGCTGTCACAGGGCCTTAGAAATAAAGACCTTCATGTATTTGCATTACTGATTCTTAGGCCTGTAGATTTCTCATAAATTTTTTTTTTTTTTTTGAGACAAGGTCTCATGGAGTCAAGGCTGCTCTCAAATTTGTTATGAAGCTGAGGATGATCCTTCAACTTCTGATCCTCCTGCCTCTAACTCCTGAGCTCTGAGACTCCAGGTGCACACCACCATGCCCAGTTAACGCGGTGCTGGGAATTGAACCCAGGGCTTCATGCATGTCAGGCAGGCACTCTGCTAACTGAGCCACACCCTCAGCCTCTCATTTCTTTTCCTTAAAGCTAATGAAGCTGTTGGTAATCAAGATCAACCTCAGTTTGTTTCTTTTAAAAAAGTCTTTATTATTTAAGACAGAGCCTTGCTATGTCACCTGCTCTGGCCTCCCATTCAACCTTCCCAACCCACGGGATTAAAAGTGTGCACCATGGCTCCTGGCCTCAAGTCTCCTCACGAGGAAGATGGAGATAAAACGACCACCTCAGAGGTATTGGAGAGTATCAAAGGAATCCTGAAGGTGAAAGTGGACACACATTGCAGATGCTCCAAAAAAGAAAAAAAAAATGCTGCTTGCTTTCCTCACTTCCTTCCTGGGATCCTGCTACCATGGAAATCAGAGCTGACCCAGCCACTCAACAGCCATCTGGCTAGGGCTTCCCACACAGATCCTCTGTACTGGCCATCAGCTGGGAGCTGGATGCAATGATGATAGAGGATTACTTTGACCTAATACTTTTTACCATTGATGTTTTCTGGAAAGTTTATGTGAATCAGAAATCATAAATAAGATAGAATAAAAAAGTAAGTAGACATTATGTTGTGTTTAAGAGGTTTGTTTAAAAGCATGCAAAAAAATTGCTTACAACCTTATTGGTTTAATTCAATGTCAAGAGTGCTGTTTTACACATGATGGTACAAGGACAGGATGTCCATGCTTAGAAACAGATGTGTTCATAAAAAGTTTGTACACATCCATTTTTACACACACCATGGCATTTCACAATGATTAAGAAATTGAGCTTCCTACAAATTGTTTCTCCCTCATTGATTGGACTATTTATTTCTAAGCTTTCCTCCCTTGTTTAGGGCAATAGCTGGAACATAGATCCTCAACAAACTTTAACACTTATCTTCTATTTAAGTATTAACCAGGTCTGACCATGCTTAGCTTCCAAGATATAGTTCTTCACTCCCTCTCTCCGTGAAACAGAGGTTTCCTATGTAATCTTGGCTGACCTGAAACTTGCTATGTACACTAGGCTGGCCTCCAATTCACAGAGTTCCATTTGCCTCAGCCTCTGCTTCCAATGTGCTGGGATTAAAGGCATGTACTACCACCACACTCATTTAATCTCTCTCTCTCTCTCTCTGTATCTCTCTACTGGGTTTCTCTGTGTAGCCTTGGATGTTCTGGACTTGCTTTATAGAACAGGCTGGCCTTGAACTCACAGAGATCCATCTGCCTCTGTCTCCCTGAGTACTGGGACTACAGATGTGCGCCACAGTGCCGGGCTCACTTAATCTCTTTTAAAAAGATTTAAAAGAGGGGCTGGAGAGATGGCTCAGCGGTTAAGAGCGCTGGCTGATCTTTCAGAGGACCTGGGGTCAATTCCCTGTACCCACGTGGCAGCTTACAACTGTCTATAACTTCAAGATCCAACATCCTAACACAAACATACACGCAGACAAAATACAAATGCATATAAAATAAGTAATTTTAGAAAATTAAAGGAATTTTATGTGTATGTTTGTTAGTATGCACATATGTGTATGGTGCTCACAGAGGCCAGAAGGGGATGCTGGATTCCCTGGAAAGAGGTGCTGGGAGCTAAACTTTGGCTCTCTGAAAGAGCAGCAAGCGATCTTACCTGCCGAACCTACCTTTCTCCACTTACCCTATGTTTATTCTCTATAATCAACAAATTTCTATGAAATAGCTAATGCCACCTGCTGACTTCTATCTCACAGGCACTGTTGTGAGAGTTTTAGGTGAATCAATCATTAAGTCCTCACAACAATGCTACAGGTTGTTTCCATTTTATACGCAATGGTCAAATGGCACAGATGTTAAGCAAGTTACCCATTATCACCCAACAAGTAGGAAACGGAATCAGGATTCAAACATGGCAGTCAAGCCTCAGGCTTAGATTTGTCTCCTCTGCCTCAAGTATCCTTTGTCCCTAAAGTGCAGCATGACCTTTTTAAGACTCAGCTCAAGAACCTCCTCCCCCTTGTAGCCTGCCTCAGCTACACTCTGTAGAGTTTGCCCTTCTTTTCGTACTTCATTTTTTTTTCTCTGCATCTACCCCTTGCATGCAGCAAATTTGTAGTATCAAATATTTGTGTGTCTTACAAGACAGTCGCCTTCTTGAGGAGAAAGAACTAGCAAAATATTACTATTCTGTTCATTCATTCACTCAAACACTTCAGAGAGCATGCACTACAGGCTGGGCACCAAGGGCAGGCAAATGAAACGCTGTCTTGGCCTTCAAGGAAACAAGTAGAGGGTCTGACCCCACCCATCTGTGAGCCTTTTCCTAACAGTCTGCTCGGGGAAGCATACATGCATCATTCTAGCCAGACCTGGAAGCTAGCAACACAACCAGAAACATCTCAGACAGATGACCGCAGTCTCCCTCTACTAGCCCTGGTTCCCACTGTCACTGCTGTGGCTGTCCTCTGGTTCGTTTGTTCTGAGAGGGGCCATGTAGCATGAATTCTCTTACCGAGGTCCTCGGCATCTGAAAGGGAAGCAATAGGAAGCCGTTAGTAATATTCTTCTTCGTGACTAAGTCCCATCCTGCTCCCGTGGGGCAGGATCCTTCCCTCAATCTTAAGAGCGCAAAGGGTCTTGAAGTTTCCTTGGCTGTATATGACAAGCTTCTCGGAGTCTTACATTCTCCATTCTCTATCTGCTGGCTATGTATAAAATGGCTGCCATGGACACCAGTCATAAGGGGAAGGGGAAGGAGCCAGGCACGGTTGTTGCTTTTGAACACAATGTTGCTTCTCTCATTTTGGAGGTGCTGAATAAGCAGAGAGGCCTCCAGGTTTGGGACAATCTTGACTCTGCTGCCCTACCTGAAAAAGTAAAGTTCAGGCTAGTGCACCACATTCAGACTATGTGAGCACTTGCTTATGAATGTGCACCCAAATGCCACCCTAAAGCTTAACCAAGGTCGCCCTATGCATACATTCTGGCCAACCTCACATCCTTTATCAAACAGGGAAGCAGAAAAATGAAAACCATTGACACTTTTAACTTTTTGTGGATATGTGTGTGTTAAGTGTTCGTGTGTGTGTGTGTATGTGTCTGAGAAGGGATAGACATTGGGTACCTTCTACAATAGTTCTCCATCTTACTGCTTTTGAGACAAGGTGTCTTGCTGCACCTGGAGTTTAGTGACTAGGCTAGACTGGCTGGCCAATAAGCCCCACACATCTTCTTGTCTCTGCCTTCCCAGTGCTTGGATTTGCCTGACTTTTTTTTTTTTTTTTTTTTTTTTTTTTTTTTTAATGAGGGTTTTGGGACTCGAATCAAGTGCTCATTCTTGTCAGGCAAACACTTTACCAACTGAAGTCACCTTCCCAGCTCTTCTTTAACATTTTTAACAGTTTTAAACTGTTCAGACATAACATTTTCTGTAATCTCTTGGTTCTTTAAACTGGGGTACATCTCTAAGGCAAAGGAGAAGGAGAAAAATCTCTTTCACTGCTGTCTGTGGCATCTCTAAGGGAAGCTTGCCAAAACTGTGCTCCGAATACAGCCAGTTCTGAGAAATGCATTCTTAGGTGATTTGGTCTCTGAATGACTGTCACGGCATACATGTATACAAACCTAGAGAGCAGAGCCCACTGCTCACCCAGACTATATAGTGTAGAGTGTTCTGAACAGGCAGTCACAACACAATGGCAAGTATCTGTGTCTGTACACACAGAAAAGATACAGTGAAATACCACAGGATGGGCGTGTACAGCTCCGTTATAACCGTATGGGACTGCTGTTGAATGTATCATCCAGCAGTCATAGACTGGAAGATTGCTATTTGGTGTGATGGTTGAATCAAGAATAGTGGCATGCCTTTCATAGCAAAGGAAGAAATCATCTCTTACCTTCCTGACAAGTGCCAACTGGAAAACAAACGATAGAAACATAAGTTAGTGAATCCTGTGAATGCCTGAAATTCCAAACAAAAAGAGTCATGCTCCTGTCTGACTATCACTGGCATCTAAAATCCTTTTCGCCCACCATCAGATAATGGTAGTTCCTATACTGCAGTAAAGGATGTTTACTGCAGGGTATCATGCAGGGGTTCCCAGCCACCTCAGGAGGAAGCTGAACGAAGAAACATCTAGCATCAAACAGGAGTGCACCTTGTCTCACAAACAGCAGTTAAGCAAGCTGAGGCTCCTCTCTGGGTGGCTCAAGAAAGGGGAAGTGAGCTTTTCAGCAGAACCTCCATTTTGAGAACTGCTCTCTGGCTTCAGAGGAAAAACAAGCCCTTGTTGGGTACACGGGTTAGGATTCTTTCTTGTTCTGTCTGTCATGGCCTGAGAACTCAAATTTTCCACTTGTTTTCTGCTTGAGACAGAAGTGGGAATATTCGAAACCCTGACTACTCATCAACTAGGGCCGTATATCTGGGTTCCCTTGGGTGCCCTCAGCTGACACTGACTTGGGTCTGTCACAATGACCAGTTTTCTCTGCACTGCCTGAGTGTTTGGTTTACAAACAGCCTCTGTACAGGGTGAGGTGTTCCCATTCCCAGAGCAGACAAGGCACATTTCTACAGTGCTCAGGCCTTCAACATTCTCCTGCCTTCCTCTTCCCTTTTTATCCTTCCCTCTAATATACTTGCTTACATTTGCTTATTTTGTGTGTATGTATGTGGGCGCATGTGTGTTACAACACATGCTGGAGGTCAGAGGGCAACTTGCAGGAACTGCTTCCCTCCTTTCACATGTAGGACCTGGGGATGGAGCCTAGACTGTCAGCCTTGGTGGGAGGCGCCTTCACCCACTAAACCATCTCATAAGCTCTCCTCTTTCCTTTATTTATTTATTTATTTATTTATTTATTTAATTTAAGGGAGAGTACAATTTATCCCAGAGACCTCTAAGAAAAAGCCTAGCTGATCTTTGCAGGCGTCATATTCTGCCCTTTGAGACTTAACGTGTGTTCCATGGACCAGATACAGATTAATACCCAAAGGTGTGCTAGAAATACAGAATACTGAAGGAGCTGATGGCACAAGCTTGGAATTCCAGCCCTCTCAGGGCTAAGGCAGAAGAACGTTGAATGCAACCTAGGCTGCATCGGAGCCTCTGACTTTCACAAGCCAGCTCACCAGGACCCCCAGTGAAGGAGTGTGTATATTTGAGCTTGAGAAAACCAGGGTGAAGCAGGAAATGGAGGTACAGCAGCTGTGGCTCTGAGTGGGGAGCCCAGCTGTGGCAATACAACATTTTCTAGGTCTCTGACATAAAGCTCTCACAAGTTGTTTGGCTCACAAGGTACATACAAACACTCCTTCCTGAGCACAGGTCTCGTAGACAGACATCCCTGCTTTCCCAGGTCAACTGCCAGACTTACTGACTGTTTAACACTGAATAACTGTTCAATCCTGCAGTGACAAATTCACTTATAAGACAGGGGCTGCACCATCTTTCTTCCGTGCAAGAAGTCAGAATCAAATTGGTTAACCCATATATGCAGCGCATATAGTTAGCAAATGGCCTGTGTGTGTGCATGCATGGGTGTTATCTCATACATGTGCTCTCAGCTATTTATCAGTTTATATTCTACCTTGCTTCAGGAAAAGGACTAAACCAATTGCAATCTCTTGGTCACTTTCAAAAGGCGGGCGCCACCTCTCCACTCTCTCCGCACTCCCTAGTTCTTCGCGCTGCTAAGTTTACTAACGGATGGGTTCATTATTGATGACTGACAGATGACAGACAGATCTCTTCTCTCAGTTGATATGATCAACCCAACTGGTTTCCTCTGCCTGTCCCTGAACTGTCTCCCTGGCACCTGGGCCACATTTCTTTGCTGTCTCCAGCCCTCGTTCCCCCTCCCTCACGGCATCACCAACAGTTCCTTGAATTGTCTAGTCAGCGAGGCACCAGCTGCACCAGGCCAGCCTGGGAAAGCACCACCCTTTTCATTCCCCCCTACTCACTTGCTAGGAGGCCGAGGCCCAGAACTCTCCAGAAAGCGTTCCACTGCATCCTCTCAAAATGCTCTCTCTACTAAGATGGCGGACACAGCCAGCTCATTACTTCTGAAAAGGAAGCCCGATGAAGTTTTCAACATATTGGCTCCAAGTAAAGGCTCTGGATCATTGTTTGCGATAATGGGATGGGGGCCGGGGGCGGAGGGAGGGTGTTCGTTTTACAAGGAGAGACTTACCATTTCTGAAGAAGGCACCAGAAGCAGGAAGGGGAGGCAGGTGTCTGAACCCCGCACGGGAAGTGTAGAGGGGCCTTTGAGCCCCGCCTACTCCACGTCACTTGGAAATATTCAAGGCAGAAGCCTCCTCCTCGCTTAACTGAGGAAACCTGGGCCTCACAGCCTTGCCATAAAGACGAGGGCTCTGGCAAGTCCTGAGAGAGCTGTTAAGGACGCCTACCTGTGTTCTGTGCAAAGCACCTCCACTCCGAGGGAGGGCTCCTTCGTAGGCATAACCACTAAGGCAGGGGACTTTGAAACCCGCTGGAAGCCATGAGGCAGGAAGACGCTGAAACACTCCGTACCTTCTTTTACAGTGCTCTTGGCTTTGAGCAGCAAGATGGAGTCAGCTCATTAACAAGATCTGCGAGGATTTGGGTTTTTTTTTCTTCTTTCTTTCTTTGAGACAGGATTTTGTTATATAGCTCATCCTGGCCTTTCATAGCGCGTGTAGGCAGGTCCTGAACACTGAGACACCTACACAATACTCCTTCTATGCCCCTACAGTATGCTAAGGGCCTTACTCATAAACACACTAGGGCAGCTGTTACCATGATTGTTTACAATCTAGCAAAGGTGCTTTTTGAGTTATAAGCAATCAGCTTTGTCTTTGAAAAAACTTTTATTGACTCTGTTCTTTGATAATTTCATACATGCATATCATGCCTTCTGATTATTTTTCTTTCTCAACAAGTCTTCCTACATTTATTTTTTATTTAAAAATTTTACATTATTTATTTACTTACTTATTGTATGTGCATGTGTGTGGGAATACACATTCCGTCCGCAGTGTGTGGGGAAGTCAAAGGGCAACCTGAGCGATTCTTCCCATCATGTGAGCCCTGGGTTTCAATTCAGCTCTCTAGGTTTTTGCCACAAGCAACTTTATCTGTTGAGATGTCTCTCTGAATATCTATCTATCTATGTATATATATATATATACTTCATATATATATGCTTTAAACATATATATATATATATATATATATATATATATATATATATTGTTAGGACCAGTGAACCAGTGTTAGGAATGTAGAGAAACGTGCGCCTGTGGAGGTTCACAAATCACACCACGAGATCGGTTCCACGTGGGAGGTTTATTAGGGGAAGGGGGGTTGCAGAGAGAGAGAGAGAGAGGAAGAGAGATAGAGAAGAGAGTAAGAGAGGAAGAGTAAGAGAGAGATGGGGGGAGGGCTCCAGTTCTCTTATAGGGTGACCCAGGGCATGCGCAGGTAGTTCCAGGTGGTCAGCAGGTGGTGTCTTCACAAATGCCTGATAACTGGTCTCTCAGGTCCCTTGGGGCTGCCTGTAGAAGTGCCTGCTTACTGATCCCAACATATATACCATATATACTTTGTATATATTCATTTATATGAGGTCATGACTACGTGGGCTGTGCCAGGCCCAGAAGACAGCCTCTCACAACCCTTCTCCCTGTTTCCCTACTGTTACAACTTTTCTGCTCCCCCCACCCCCCAGAAAAGTGATGGTGTTGGAGTCTTTAAAATTGCTTTCATGTGTGTATGGAGTTTGAGTGTGTGGACATGTGTGGGTGCTTGTGGAGGCCAAAGGTTGATACTAAGTTCTCTTTTTCAATCCCTCTCTAACTTAATTTTGAGTCAGGATCTCCTCCCTGCCTTGCTATCTCACTCTCTGGCTCCCGTTCTCTCTCTCTCTCTCTCTCTCTCTCTCTCTTTAACTACCTTTTACTTATTCTTTGACAATCTCATACATGTATACTCTGTATCTTGATCAAGTCACCTCAATTTCTTCCTTACAGTCCCCTCAGGCACCCCCAGTACAGCTCTACCCCTAATTCCCCCCCCCCCCTAACCCACTGAGTCTAATTAATGCTGCCTACTGAAATGCTGTCTGGTCTTGTTGGCGTTGACTTGTGCAGATAACTGTAGCTACAATGAGCTCCTGAGGGCAGAGGCCAGGCCATGTCCAGAGTCAGCATTTCACAGCACTCCTCCCTCCCTGCTGGCTCTTACATTCTTTCAACCGGGGCCTCTTTTCCGCAAGGTTCCTTGGGTCCTGGGGGATTGTGCTGACGTTATGAGGCTTGGTGTCAAGTTTCTTTTTCCACTGAGCCATCTCACCAACACCATTCTTTAGCATTCTTAGATGGGAAAAGTTCAATTACAGAAGCGATGCCACATTTCTTCTGTTGGCTGAGATCAAGTGTGAAAGTAATACATGTGCATATTACAAACAATGAAGCGAACGGGAGGGCTAGGTAACAAAAACCTCATACCCCTCTCACCCCACCCCTTTCCTTGAGGGGCAGAGCCGCGGCAACCAACCGACCCCTTTCACTCTGGGCTTATCTTCACATCTCAGAATGCGCGAGGTCATCCTTTGAGTTCTCTGGGAAAGGAACCTTGAGGTGGGAATGGAGGACACCTGCAAGGGAGGGAGGGAAGCCAAGTGGCCGGCAGAGAAGGTCAACTTCAGAGAAGCAGCAGCTCAGACAGCGCCTTGGTGTCCTCCCCGTGAGGAGCACGGTGTTTTCTTGAATTAAGGCAAATTAAGGCATGTTAGCCAGTAGTTGGATATAAACTGTTCCTGGGAGGGTTTTGTGAGCAGCAGGTTCTCCTGAGCATGAGACCTGTGGCCTGGTTGGTTGTGACTCTCAGGGGATAGCAATCCTATCAGCTGGGGTGTGAGGGGTCCTGAAGCCGGCTCCCAGCAGATCTGGGTAGTTCACTGCGGCACTGCTCCACTCCCCTGCTTCACCTCATCCTCAAGATGCCTTTTCAGGATCTCGATTGATCCCCTTCTTAAAAAAAAAAAAAAAAAAAAAAAAAAAAAAAAGATTGATTTTATATGTCCCAGTGTGTTGTCAGGAGGCATGTAGGTGCAGCCCGGGTGTGCAGTACCCGGGGAAGCCAGAACAGGACATCAGATCCTCGAAACTGGAGTTACAGACTGTTGTTAGCTGCTGTGTGGGTCCTGGGAACTGAACTCAGGTTTTCCACATAGAGCATCAAGTGCTCTTAACCTCCGAGCTATCTCCCTAACCGGAAGTTTTCTTTAAAAAAATGATCTTGTCTTTGAAAATTTTGATCATGTATGGAAGGTGTTTTGATTTTATCTACCCCTACTGCCTCCCCCAAGTCCCTCTGGGGCCTACCAGCCTGCTTAGGACTTCATGTATTATTATTGTTATTATTATTATCATTCCTCTGAATCCAATGAGCCTTAATCATGTGTGAGTAAGGATAGGTGTGAGTGAGTGTAAGGCACTGGGGGAACGCCAACCTGCCAGCAGCCACACCCCTAAAAAGTGGTTCTTCCTTTCTTAGCAGTCCTTAGGATCAATAGCTGCTGAGTTAGGAGTGGGGGTCTCTGGAATCCTCCCATTCCATGTTGGGATTTTGGCTGTCTTGATCTTGTGCGGCTCTTAGGAAGGTAACCATGGCTGCTTTGAGGTGGAGTGCACATCAGTCATGCTGTTCCAGAAGACAGCACTTCGCAGCTCTCTTTCCCACCCTCCAGCCCTGCATTCTTCCCGCCCACTCTTCTGCAGTGTTCCTTGATGGTGATTTGGCGGTGAGGAGCAGGGGATGTTTTCTTACTCCGTCAGGCCAGCCGCTCCAAAATGATATGGCATATGATGGGACCAACGGAAACTATGTTCATCTGTCCGTTGGCATGCCTTTTCTTGGTAGTGTGTCTGGCTGTGATGCTACGTAAGATACAATGGTGATGGGTCAGATGGTATAGGAATTCTTAGATGGCAGGTCTAGCTGAGGAACTGTGCAAAAGAATGTCAAGCCCTTAACCAGGATGATCCAAATAAAGTATTTTATCAAGGGGCAGGAGAGATGGCTAAGTGGGTAAGAGCATTGTCTGCTCTTCCATGGGTCCTGAGTTCAATTCCCAGCAACTGCATGGTGGCTCACAACCATCTACACTGGAATCTGATGCCCTCTTCTGGTATGCAGGCATGCTGTGTGCAGATAGAGAACTCATACGTAAAATAAATACAATCTTGAGAGAGAGAGAGAGAGAGAGAGAGAGAGAGAGAGAGAGAAGGAAAGAAATCTTTAAAAAGCTGAGTGGTGGTGCACACCTTTAATCCCAGCAACCCAGAGGCAGAGGTAGGTGGATCTCTGTGAGTTCAAGGTCAGCCTGGTCTATAAAGTGAGTCCAGGACAGCCAAGGCTACATAGAGAAACCCTGTCTCAAAAAACAAACAAAAGATTATTTTATCAAAGGAGTCCATCTGAGCATGGTGACTGACACCTGCAGTTTCAGCACTTGTGAGACTGAGGCCACAAACCTGAAATGAGTCTGAGCTACCGTAGTAAGTTTTATTCCAGCCTGGGATAGATACAGAATGAGACCCTGTCTCAAACCAGTGACAATGACAACATCAATGAAAACAAGTCACCAGGCTTGGCCCAGAAAGGTATTCCATTGCCAAAAAAACCGACTGGTTGGTTTGCTCCAGGATGACACTGACCCAGCAGCTCAGCCCTGGGGCTCTTACAGTGATGGCAGGAGCTGTGATGGACTTGGTGAATAAGAGGCTACATGGCTGTGCCCAGATAAAACTCCACCATTGACAGCACACTTCCTTCACGACCTCAGTGTTCCAGTGTGGAGATGGCCACAGCAGAACTAGTTGGCATTAAGTGGCCAAGCCATTTCCTTCTACTTTGTGTTGAGTGCTTTGCCATACACACATCCTTCCCACAGGCTTCTCTGCCCCAGTGTTACCACTTTTGTTCCAGGCCATTGACCGATACATCCAGTCACTTACCACTGCCGGTGAACCTCTCTGCCTATTCTGTCTTTAGGCCACTTCTCTTTCGATATAAAGTGGATGATCAGACGCAATGCCTGGTACTCCGCCAGTGGGAGGGTTCCCCTTCACTGGTGTCTTCAACCATGCGTGGGGCTGCACAGTTGCAGCCTTTCATCTTTGACTTTCCCTCACATACTCAGATGACATCTGGCAATAAAGCTCAGGCTTCATAATCCTTTGTCAGCCATTGCTCAAGGAGTAGCCCGTCATGCAGCCAGCTGCAGGTTGGGCTGAGGGTGAAGAGGTGCTAGATGACGTGGGAATACAGGTCATGGATTCCAGTAACTGTGGCTTGTCTCCTTGCGGTCATACCCCATATAGAGTTCATCCATTTTCTCTCACAATGGATTATTGCTGCACCCCTCCAGCCTTGCGACTTGGCCACATCCCCTAAAGATTCTACAGCCTCCCAAAGCCTTATCATCAAGTGGGGACTGAGGCTTTAAAGCAGGAGCCTGCAGCACTTGGATGGCCAGGAGGCAAATACAGTTAGTGGTGTCTTGTAAGGCACATCCTCATAAGAGGCCTCTGAATGCATGGGCCTCCAGTCTAAGCCTTTTGAGTCCAGGTATTACGGGCAGATGTCACCATGCCTAGCTTCTCTGGAATTCAACTTGTACATTAAGACCCAGGACTGAACTCAGTCTGCCCTCTGGCTGCAAAAGAGGAAAGCCTCTGTGCGCTGAGCAAGTGGTCCCCTGAGTCTCACGCCTTCTTTCAACTATTGGTAAATTAACCTGAACCTGTCATTTCTACCCTCTCATCTTGCTTTCCTTCCTGTTTTTTTCCTTCTCATCCTCTCCCTCCTTTGGAGTTTTTAGTCCTCTGCATTTCCATTTAAGTTAGAATAATTAAATTCTACTAATTAAAAAAAACAATGAAATTTATTATTTGAAAATTTTATTAGTACACTATTACAGTGAGTCTGGCCATCAACTTGATAAAAATTGACAAGTTCCAAATACTGCATCTTCTACTTCATGAACATACTATTTGGGACCTTCATATATTTAGCATATATTTAAAAACATTTTATAGCCTTTTGTGTAGTTATTTTCCATCCCTTTAATTAGAATCAGGTTAGACTATATATTTTATTAGCTCTATCTATCTATCTATCTATCTATCTATCTATCTATCTATCTATCTATATCTATCTATCTATCTATCTATCTATCTATCTATCTATCTACCTACCTACCTACCTATCTACCTATCTTCCATGTTTATGTGTGTTGGTGCATGTATGTCATTTTGATGGATGGGGCCAGTGGGCTGTTTCTGAGGTCAGTTCTCTCCTTCACCACATAAGCTCCCAGTACTGAACTTAGGTTGTTGAGCTTGGCAACAAGCTACTTTTCCTGATGAGCCACCTCACTGGCCCCGTACTGTGTTTCTGATGTTATTATAAGTGATACTTAAAATGTTTATTTCCTGCTGGATACAAGCATGTAGAAAGAAGCTGAAACTGGGTACACTGAATATGATCGTTTCTGATGAGGGTAAACCACAGGAGAAAACCTGCCCAGATGCAGAAGGCCCAGAAGGCAAAGAAAGCATTTGCTGTTTGTCTCAAAGGCAGATGTAGGCCAGATCTTTTCAGAGCTGCTCAAACAAGGTTTTGCAGATCTGCAGGCTGTACTTTGGGTCTGGGAAAAGACAGGTGTATGCTCCCTTGTGGGCTCCTTGCCTTTGCTTCTTTGGGAACTGGGCCCATATAGTACTATGCTGCATGGCAGACCCATCCACGGAGGTGAGGCTGGAGGCCTGGAGACTGTATAAAAACAGTCAATGTGAACTAATAATAATAAACAATAATAAAAAAAACCCTTAACATTAAACAAAACAAAACAAAAAACAGTCAGTGTGAAGTCTAGGGGCTGAGATAAGAATCTAGATCCTGCCTTTCTCTGCCTCTTTTGATGTTGGTCTTTCCTTCCTTACCACCCGCCCCATCCACATAGCCTCACAAGGCTTTCAGGAGTAACTAATGGACACTAGTTTACAACTTCACAATTATGTAAGATCAAACTTCCAAAATAAACCCTTTATTTTATGTAATTTCTTTGTTTCTGATTCTTTGAACAACCTCTCTCTGGTATATTGACCTTATATAAAGTAACTTTGGTGAATGCTCTGCTCCCATCCTCCACTGTCTGGGGGAGGAGTATCTCATTGTGGACCCGCAGGCTGGCCTAGAACTATGCTCCTGCCTCAGCCTCCTATGTAGTGGGATTACAGGTGTGTTTGCTGTCATGTTTGGCTCCTGAGATCTCTTCTTGAGATGTTTCTTTCCTAACGTAGACGGTCTCCAACTTAGAATCTTGACCTTCTGGTACTGGGAAAGGAGTTGCAAAGAAACCGCAGCTGAGTCTCGGCAGCCATGCCCCTTGTGGTTAAACATTCTTGACGCTGCAGTTAGGTCAGAAACTAAAGTGCCTGGGAACTTTACATCTGTCACATGTGCACGCTAGCAAAGCTCTGTGTTCTCAAAAGACCGTGGCTTCATTTCATTAAAAAAAAAAAAAAAAAAAAAGGTTTCTTTCATCTTTTCAAATGATGTGTGTATGTGGGGTGGGGGTGGAGAGGAGTATTGTGAGTGCAGAAGCTTTCTCTGTCCAGTAGAGGGTGTGAGGTCACCTGGAGTCAGAGTTAAGGTGGTTGTGAGCCACCTGAAGTGGGTGCCAGGAGCCAAACTCTAGACCTTTGCAAGGGACATCGAGTGCTCTTTGTTACTGAGCTGTCTCTCTAGCCCCCACTATTCCATTATAGAACTGCTGTATTGGGTCCCAGCCCCCACTCCACCCATGGGATTTTCAAGAGGATCGTAGGAAGAAAAATCCCAGAAAGAAGATCTCGTTCACTATGGTTTGGAAGGGGAGAAGGGTCACTTCATCCTTGCCACCCACCTCATTCATATTTATTAAAATTTCTTAACCCAAGCCGGGAGGTAGTGGTGCACGCCTGTAATCCCAGCCTTTGGGAGGCAGAGGCAGGCAGATCTCTGTGAGCTCGAGGCCAGCCTGGTCTACAAAGAGTCCGGGACAGCCAGGGCTACACAGAGAAATCCTGTCTCAAAAAACAAAACAACAAAATGAATGAATGAATGAATGAATGAATGAATGAATGAAATTTCTTGACTCCCCTCCCTCCACTCCCCCACCCCTGGGTAAGAGGTAGGAGTTGGAAGGCAAGCAGTTGCTCTGAGGAGTTTTAGAGTGGAGAGCACAGGCTAGCTCTGGGAGGGACACGATGTCATAGGAATCCCTTTTAAAGTGATGAACACATAAAACCAGGCATGAGTTTATTGTGTTTACCCTTTTATATGATTACAAAAGCAAAGAGAACTCACAAGTTAAATCGAAATGAAATGCCCCAACCAGTTTAAATTGACAACGAAAGAAAGAGCACGGGCTGGCCGCTGCTTTCTTCTAACTGGTCTTTCACTTTTCAGAACCTAGATGCTGGATTTCATTTTTTAGAAAGATTGTATATGTTTTTAAGGGCTGGTTCTTTGGAAATGTATTCCTGCAAAAAATATTACCTAAAGGAAAACAAGACATAGACATGCCCATAAGTTAAAAAAAAAAACATATATAGGCTGAATTTCACAGTATAATCTTTACTGTGTGAAATACGAATGCACATTTAGGAAAATATGATTGGAGATGAACCAGCAAAATGCCTACAAAGATGGCTCATGTGTATAAATAGAGCAATCTGAATTTTCATCCTATATTTTTCTACATGTTTAAAAATATCCGCAATGAATATGCATTACTCACATAAATAAAGATAAGCATTTTAAAGGAACGGATAGCTAATGCTGATTTTCAAGTAGCTATGAACCCAGTTCAGGTGTATTTTAGCATGCTCATGCCCACACACCTCTATTGCTTTTTTTCTATCTTTCATATTTCTGTTCCCTGGCCTCCCGTAAGCTTGGGTTCTTGTCCGTCCAGAACCGAATTGTCCCAGCCTGTGGATGACACAGCTTAGAATAATAACTGTAATAAGTATCTTTGTAGCCTCCACAAAGTTCAGGGAACCAATGCAGAAAAGGGAGACATGGAAAGGTTATAAGAATCAGAAGCTAGGTAGGACTGGAGCAAAACAATGTCTATTTTATCTCTGTGTATGCTCATAATTTTTCATAGTACAAAGCTAAAAACAAGCTGTCTTTCATTTTGTGGGGCCCTGTGTGAACTCATACAGAAAGCTTTGGATTTAGAATGTGGAAATGAGCCGGGTGACTGGGTAGACTTCTCTGCTTTGTCACCCTTATTTGCCCCTCTAAAAGATACCATGTGTTGGGATGCTTTGCTGTTAAAAGGTTCAAATTTGTTATTAAAAAAAATGGCAGGTGTCCTTTAAGTGTTTAGCCACAGTTTTCTTTAATCTAATTAAAACAGCATTTATTAAATAGATGAAAGGTCATGTCCCAAATCCTAGGCTTATTGATCATTCATTCAATAGTTAAAATTGCTAATGAATGAATGAAAGTCAGAGATATATGCTGTTGTCCAATTAATAACACACACTATATCATTAACACTTTAATTAGTTAACATGTCCGAATATGATTTATTAGATTCATATACTTTATAGCTTCCGCTTAGTTCTTACTTCGGCGGTTGCTCCTAGTTTGAAAACGGCAGACCATCAGGCGTTCTTGCACAACGTGGCTACCCCAGCCTTGGGGACAAGGAGAAGATGGGGCCTGGTGCTCATCCTTGTAGCTCCTGTAAGTTCCACCAGAGGGAGCTCTACACCGTGTGTGTTTGGTGGGGGCGGAATAGTGATTCAGAACCTACACATTCACTCCGCAAATACCTACTCTGTGGCTGGCTGGCTTTTTTTTTTTTTTTTTTTTGTATTTAGAATACAGAAACGGGCGCGACATGGTCTCTGTCCTTAAGGAACTCAGCCTGGCGTGCGGGTCGGCATATAAACAATAATGACCGCTCAGCGGCTGTCATAAAATGTCAGAAGGTGCTAAGGGACTGACTATTAACTCTGGCTGCAGGGGTCAGGGAAGATGGCAGTGAGCGTGAGCTCCACCGTCAAAGAGAATTAAGGTTTATCAGACGGACAAAGCAGACAGAGCAGTAAGCGCAGACACATGGGGGTAGGCACAAGCCGGAACCCGGGAAAGGGTCTGGAGAGCAGACAGGAGGCGCAGCGTGAAAAGAGCCGTGAGTCCAACTTACTGCAGTGAGAGGTCTTAAAGTCACTCTAGTGCCTTTATAGTTGTCTACATATAATGTGTGTGTGTGTGTGTGTGTGTGTGTGTGTGTGTATGTGTGTATGTATGTGTTTCCTTTTAGAAATAAGGTCTCAAGACACAGCTCAAGTGGCTTTAAAGTCAGGGCACTTCTTCAGGTCAGTCTTCCAGGCTTATAGGCCTGGGTCCCCTTGACTAGGCTTTAAGGGACGTTATCTTTCCTCGGGCCCCCCAGGGACCATTTAGACACCTCAGAGTCATCTTCTGCGTGACTTTGTAGTCAGCGCCTGGTTCCAGCATTCACTCTTCTGTCCCTTTTGGATTTGACCCATGTAACTTTAAACGCCCACCAATCAAGCTCTCTCCACACAAACACGAACATTTGAGGTTGTGAAGATAAAAAACAAAAAGAAAACGATGATTCAAGCTTCTAAGTCAGTTCTAACAGAGTCACTTTAGAACTGTTTGGAATAATGTCAGCATTGTTAGAATGAAACCAAAGGTGGCCACTCTCACATGTCTTAGCCCTGACCCTTTACAAAACGCTTAAAAATTCACTTCTACTTATTTGTGTGTGTGTGTGTGTGCGTGTGCGCAACCACATGGGTGTGTAGGTCAGAGGACAACTTTGGAGAGCTGGATTTTTTTTGCCTCCCACTAGGTGAGTCCCAGGGATTGAACTCAGGTCCTTAGGCTTGGTGGTAGAGTTAGGCGTACCTAACTCTAAGCCCCCTTGGTTACCATTGGCATAGCTGGGCAGCCACGAATGCCGCTGAGATGACCTGAGCCTCTGGATGGCTCCTGACTGCAGATCTGGCAGGAAGCCTCTCACCCCGTCCTGATTCACTCTGGAAGACTCCTCCCTTATGCTTGGACAAACACCTGGCTCCCTTTCCACCCAGGAGCTCTTCTGAGCTGACCAGTCTGACCTGCTTGCTTCCCAGAAGGCATCAGGCCTCCAAGGGAAGTGGAGGGGAGCCTGCCAGGCCAGAACACCTTGGCTGAGGCAGCACCAGGGTTCTTCCTGCTGCCTTCAGCAGATCCTCAGCGAGGCCCAATGCTCATCAAGACCAGCTTTTAAGGATGGGGCGGGGGGCGGAGGGGGCAGGAGAGACCTCTCAGTGCCTGTTGCCAAACCAAAGACCTGAGTGCATCTCCCAGGCATGATCCATGGGATGGAAATAGAGATCTAATCCCCAAAAGTGGTCCCTCGACCTCCAGGTAAGCCATGTCATGTGGCACGCTCCCCCCCATACACAATAAATAAATACAATATTTAAAAATAACTTATAAAAGGATGCTAAGGGTTTTAGGGTTCCTAGTCTGTGGCACACTTTCAATCAGAACAATAGACTCTTGGAAAATAAAGGACCAGTAGGGTCTTAAAAGTCACTTAAAGGTTCAATTCCATTATTTCACAAAAGTGGACCCGGGGACCTAAGAGTTTAAGTGAGGTGTCTCTGCACTGCCGGGAGCTTGGGACAGCCCTGGCCATTCTTGTTTTTCCAGTGTAAATATCGGAAATACCATTTTACTTTTTGAAGTGTTCTGGGTTGGACAGTAAATTATATGGTCATTCACACCCTATCTTAAGGGAAAAGAAGAAGTAAAAACAATGGAGAACTGTGAGACCTGGAGGACAGAAAGAAGCCATGAAAAATGATGAAAACCAGAAGGGACCTCACAGACTTTTTTTTTTTTTTTTTTTTTTTTTATGATTCTATTACTAAATTCTATTTTTGTTTCACGGGTGTTTATCATAGAAAGCAATACATTTAAAAATCTTTGTTCATTAAAACCAAGAAAAAAAAATCATTCGTTTGTGGTGCTATGCTTAAATTCTGCCTGGCTGTTATTCCACGGTCGTGGAAACGCGGAGGAAGCCCAGCGGGAAAGAGCAAAATGGCAGCGGCTTTTCAGTGAAACAATTTGACTCTGTCTGTCAGAAAACGAAGTGCGTGCTTGCACCATTATCCTGAAAGTGGTCCCATTTGCTGGCTGGGAGTCAGTTTCCTCCCTCATGGATGCTCACTGGGCACTCACCGCCGTCGGGTACTGGGATCAGCCCACGAGAGAGCAACAATCTCACCAACTGTTTCCACGAATGACTTCGAATGCTTTAAGATCCTCACACGCTGGGGTTGGGAGAGACGGCCCGGCTGTTAAGAGCTCTGGCGGCTCTTCCGTAGGACCCAGGTTTGACCCCGAGCGCCTACAGGGCGGCCCCCAAACATCTGTAACTCCAGTCCTAGGGGAATCCGATGCTCTCTTCTGGCCTCTGCGCACCGCGGGAAGGCGTGTGGTGCACAGGCATACATGGAAGCAAAACACCCGTGCGCTTAAAATACACGCTGCTCTTGCTGAGGACCTGGGTTTGCTTCCCGGCACCCACCAGCTCTGAAGCACCTTCAACTCCTGCCTCAGGGACATTGGACGCCTCCGACTTCCCGGGACAGCGGCCTTCATTTGCACATAGCCCCTTCCTGTCCTCCCCCACGGTTTAAAATGATAAAAATAAACTCTAAGCGCTCTGTATTACAGAGCCGCCCTCTGTTTGTTTTTGTTTCCTTGCTCAGTTTTGCTTATTTATTTCAGAAAAGCGCACAGGCAACAGAAATGTGTGGCCTGCCACATTTTTACAAAGGGACCGATCCTGTGGGAGGCACCAAGATCAACTGCGCAGTTCCAGAGTCTAGCAGCTGCCCTCATGTTCCCCCCCACCCCCCTCCGAGTCACCGCCTGGCCTTTGTTTTGTTTTTGAAATAGTGTCTTACTATGTAGGCCAGGCTGGCCTTGAATTTGAAACACCCTTGTTCTCATCAAAGATAGCTCTTCTCAGCCTGTAATCCCCTCACTCAGGGAGGGAGAGGCAGGTGGATCTGAAAAGTGAGTTCGAGGCCAGCCTGATTTACAAAGCAAGTTCTGGACGGGCTACAAAGAGAAGAAACCCTGTCAAAAAAAAAAAAAAAAAGAAAGAAAGAAAGATAGCTCTTATCTTACTACCACTATAGGTAAGTTTTTCTTGCACTAAATTCAAGGTAATTGGCTTCACACAATTAATATTCATAGGTTTTTAAAATCATGAATTGGGTTGGCAAGATGACTCAGTGTGTAAGGGCTCCTGCCACCAACCCTGGCAACCTGAGTTCAATCCTCAACACGCACGTGATGGGAAAGAATCGACTTCTAAAAATTGTGCTCTGACCTTCATGTGTGTCCCATGGCACATCCGACCTCCAAATAAATAAATAGATGAATGAAAGCAATAAAACGTTTTAAACCATGGGCTGGAGAAATGGCTCAGAAGTTAAGAGCATTGACTGCTCCTCCAGAGGTCCTGAGTTCAATTCCCAGCAACCACATGATGTCTCACAACCATCTAATAATGTGATCTAATGCCCTCTTTTGGCATACAGGTGTACATGCAGAGAGAGCATTTACGTAAATGAATAAATCTTGCTGGGCAGTAGTGGCACATGCCTTTAATCCCAGCGCTCAGGGAGACAGAGACAGGCGACTTGCTGTGAGTTCGAGGCCAGCTTGGTCTACAAAGCAAGTCCAGGATAGCCAAGGCTACACAGAGAACCCTGTCTCGGAAAACCAAACCAACCAAACCAACCAAACAAACTTTTAAACCATGTGAATTCATTGCCCACGTTTGTAGTAGAGGCTATTTCACATAAAAATTCAGATTTTGAGTGCTGGAGAGATGGGTAAGCACACTGACTGCTCTTCCAGAGGACCTAGTTCAGTTCCCAGCATCCACATGGTAGCTCTTCTGGCCCCTGTGGACACGAAGAAAGCATGTGGTACACAGACATACACTAAGGCAAAACACTGATAAAAAGTGAAATAAAATAAGAAGCCATATAAAAAAACCCAACCAACCAACCCAAAACTAGAGGTAAGCAAAGCACTTGCACTACACAGGCATCAACAGGATGCCTGGGGTTTGGCTCCCTGGATCTTCTGTGGCGGTTGTGTGGGCCTTCCTACAACGCCAGTGCTCAGGATGGGGAGACACCAGATCCGCTAAGTCCTCTCTGAGCTCCTTTGTTTGTTGCTTTGTTTCATTTTGCTTTTCCAGACAGGTTTTTCTCTGTGTAGCCCTGGCTGTCCTGGAACTCAATCTATAGACCAGACTGGCCTTGAACAGAGATCAGCCTCCCCAGCGCTGGGATTAAAGGTCTGGGCTACCCCTGCCAGGCCTTTTATTTATTTATTTATTTATTTATTTATTTATTTAGAAAGGTGTCTCACTTTGTAGCCCAGGCTGGCCTTGAATTTGGGATCACCTCATCTTAGTCCTATGATTGCTGGGGTCTCAGGCATGAACTGCAGTACTCAGCTACTTATTATAACAGCTTTAATTATCCATTTTTTAACGGCCATCTCCCTAAGGACCAGTGATTGTTTCTGGATATTCTGTAGCCTGTTCTTTGAGATGTAATTTTCCAGGTCTTTTGGTTAATAGAAAGTTTTAGAAAGATGAGTTGGCGAGATGGTTTAGTGGGTAAATGTATTTGTTTTGACAGCCTGACAACTCACATTCAATCCCTGGAACTCACAATGACCTCTATATAGGCTACAACACACGCACGCACGCACGCATGCACGCACGCACACGGGAGTTGGAGTTCAGGGAGGATCAATAGGTAATGCCATCAGAATTACTTGGATCAGAGCCTGTGCCCCGGAACTGTAACAAGCCAGGCATATGCACCCTTCATCAATAAGTCAATGAAAAACGGTAGTGAAAATCAGGAAAAGGAGATCTATTTAATGTGGCCTCATTCGGATGAGGGACAGAGATCTAGGGGCCACCCCACACCTGCACTCAGGTCTATCTTTGTGTCTTGCCTTGAGATTTGGGTTTAAGAAGTGGGCCAGCGGGTACGGAGGTGGTCTTGCCCATCACCGACCCAGCATTCCCTTGGCTCCTGTTCCTCCCGTAAGTTGATCTGACAAGTAGGGAGAAATATGCACAGCCTCTTTCCTGATAGCAGTTCCCAGTTTGGCTGGCAGCTGACTTCAGCCTTCTGCTTTGCAGCAGGAGATTCCTGGGGAAATTCCAGTTTCTTGGAGATCATTGTTTCCATAGTCAGATAGCTGGATAGCCGGAGGGAGGGGCTCAGAGTCTTCAGAATGCTTCCATTCCTGCCAGGCCGGTTAGAGCTGGGTGTTAGGAAACTGGTTCCTGGTAGCACAGTGAAGGCACTAGGGCTCTTTCTTTTCTGTAATCTCTACCTGCGCCTGAGAAGTGGAGGAGTGTGGAGTCAGTTCCAAAGGGTTCCTGCAGCCGTAGGAGTGACCACGGACGGCTGGCTCTCCCGTCCAACTATGCCATGGAACAGACTCCTCATCGTTTCAGTTACTTCAAGTAATTCAAGGAGCGGAGATACCTGCTTCTCCCACCCCAGGTCCACTTGCTCAGGGCACCTGTGAGCCAGTTTGTCAGCAGCGCCTCCTCCCCAGAAATGACTACACAGGAAAAAAAAAAATTACGCCATCAGAGTAGTTCCCGTAAGCTAAGGATGGGGGCAGAAGGGTGCTGACGCTGAGGCCAGGGTGGGGTGGATGATGCCGACCTCGGCCTCATCACCAGCTTGCTGATGAGGTGGACAAGACCGGACTCGCCGGGAGCTTCTTTGGTTCCCTCTTGGCTTGCTCTGATTCTGTACACCCTCTAATTTCAAGCTCAGCTTTCTTCCAAAAGCTGATGTCTGCTTTCAAAGGCAAATGCCCTGTCCCAGTGGTGGTTACGAAGCGTGATGTCTGAGGGCGAATCTTTCTTCTGCTTTGCCTTGCCAGGTGAGGGTGAGGGGCTTAAGGAGAGTCCATCTTTCAATTACAGAGACATTCTCCTCCGCCTTGCCTACTGTTTGGGTTGGGTGAATGCTTCCTGGAGTGGCGCTTGCTTGGCTCTGTTTGAATCCTTCTGCGTGTGCGAAGCACTATGCTGAGGTCCGCTACCTCTCTTAGCATCGCACACCCCTTTTTCTCTTTCACATTCACCTAACATTCCCATCACTTATTAGACTGCCTCCCAAACTACTAGGATTTGATGAGAAGTCTTGGAACACAACGGGACCTTGCTGTGTCGTTGCTCTGCCTCTTGTATCTTAAATGTGTGGGGTTTTGTTTTAGTTAGCTAGTTAGTTAGTTAGTTAGTTAGTTTGTAGTGCTGGGGACTGAACCCAGGGCTTTGCTCACGCCAGGCAAGCGTTCTACCACTAAGCCACGTCCCTGGCCCCAAGCTTCCTTTGTAGAGGAGAGTCTTGGGACTCATTGCTGCCATGTTGGATTCCATGGCAACAATGTGATCACAGGTAGACCATTTTGTTTCCTCACTTCACTCCCTTCCCTATAAAAGGACTGATGAAGTGCTTTAGAAGGTTGTGAGGAATGATGGTATGGAAAGGGATTTACGTAACAACTGGTAGTTGTTAACTGTTCCCATGATCTAGTACACCGCAGGGATCCCACAGGGCCTGGCCGCCTTCCCCTAATCCAGGTCCTTGGCCCATGGGGCACTGCTCTTCTGCTAACTGTTCCTTATTTCCCAGGATTCCTATGTATCCTTTTCAGAGAGTACCTCTCTCTAAAAACTGTTGTGCCATCCCTTGCCTGTGCATTTTATGTACATCACCTGGAAATGTGGCTCTCTCTCTCTCTCTCTCTCTCTCTCTCTCTCTTTCTCTCTCTCTCTCTCCTTGGGGTGCTAAGATCTTATCGCTTTCTTCCTTGAATTCTGAGAATGCAGGCCACCTGGCGATTGCTTGAAGCTGTTTTTGTTGTTGTTTTCTGTAACAGGAAAAGGAATGAACACAAATTTCCAAGAGTTTTCTCATCAGCCTTTTGTTCTTTTGGGAGAGATGCTGAGAAGTCAGAATCTAATGTATATTTCACTTACCTCTGAGGAGTCCCCCTAGAGAGCAGAGGAGGTGGTGAGGTAGGGTGAGGGGAATTCTTTGGTATGCTGGACTGGCAGAAAGCAAAGCTGGCTCCGGTGCTGACCTGCTAGTCAGGCAGATCTGGTTTTGAATCTGACTGGGTCACTAGTAAAAACTTAGGGATCAAGTAGTGTAACCATCCCAAGTTTTTACTTTGGCCAGCTTCTGCTCATCCTCCAGGTAGCAACTATGCTAGACTCTCTGTCCTGAAGATGCTTGTCTATCCCTTCTCTCCTTTCCTCACTCTAGAAGAGTGACCTTTCTTCCCCGTGATACAGATAAAACAAATACAATAGAAACCATTAAATAAGAACTTCTTAATTTAGGAGGATGTACTACCCCCATCTCATACACAAATGAGCTCACATACTTTTCTGCAAGAAAGCAAGAAGGCATGTGCCACCAATGCCCGGCTACTTCCTGAGTTCTTACAGGTGTGTGTCACCACCTACTTTCAGGTGCTTTGTTCTCACAATTAACAAATAAGAGCCAGGCCCACTGGTCACACATGTCATTCCAGAACTCTGGGAGGCAGAGGCAGGCGGATCTCTGTGAGTTCAAGGTCAGCCTGATCTGCAAAGTGAGTCCAGGACACCAAAGCTACATTAATAAACCCCAAATTAGGAGGCTTTTCTAGCTCTCGACCCCTTCCAGCTACCTCCTTCTCTGAGCTGCTCTGAAAGGCCTGTCCTTTGAACCAAAACTTGTCACCTTAGTTACCAGTCTGCTTCCAGATGGCCTAGCCAGTCTGGCTTTTCTGTTGCAATGGCTTCCCCCCAGCTCACCAATTTCAAGATTTACCAGGCACTCTCTTCACCGTGGCCACGATTACATGGAGGTCAATTTTTGGAGGCTTTCGAGGATGAAAGGGAAAAGGGGCCTTTACAGGTAGAAAGTGGCTGAAGGAACTATAAACAGGAAAGGAAAGCCGGACTGTTTAACTCAAAGGCAGAGATGAAGGGGATGGCTTGGTGTGTCTGGCCCGGGCCAATTGCATTTCCTCTAGTTGTGGAGGGTTGTGGAGACTCCCCGGCTGTTGTCCTGGTTTAAATTGACCCATGGCAGATCTGTGATTGGCTAAGCGGCTGCTCCATTCTGGTCCCATCTGGTCTGCTGGTCTGCCAGGCCTGGTGGAGGAGGCTAGTTCAAAGCAATGACCTCTTGTAAGCTTTGCTTGAACATCTCTGCCTGGCTGTCCCTCGGGAACACTGAGTGAAACTGTCCCTCAGATTCTTTATTTCAGAGAGGGCAGCTCCTTTTCACCTGTGCTGGAAACCTAGGGATCAGCCTTCAGCGGTTGCTTTCCACAGCCCTGCACCTCTCTAATCCTGTTCCAACCCCTTCCCTCCTAGTTCCCTAACATCTTGCAATTTCTTAGCTTCCCTGGTTCAGGGGGAATCACTCCTGGCCTGCTAGAAACAGACTCTCGCCTCACCCTACCCTTTTCCCATATCTTTCTCCAATCACAGCTGGGTGATCTTTCTAATGCACAAATCTGACCCCTTAAATGTTTTCCTTGCATCCCACTGCTCCTGGATAAAGTTCAGATCCCTGAACCTTACTGGAGGACTTTAGAACGGACTCCTGATGACATACATGTCCAGCCTCATCTCTGCTCATCCGCTCACCTTTGTCTCCTTGTCCTCCACCCATAGCCAACCTTTTCAATTGCTGCCCTTCTTTCCTGTTGCTGTTCTAGTCCCTACCTGGGGTCACTTCCCACACTCCCACTTCCGCTGCTTACCTTGCATTTGTCGTCAGAACAGGACCCGGTGACAACTGCACTGATTTGTGACTCTGTGTCAAGTGACTGAATGATGATGCCTCCGTTACTCTCACTAAGTAACTAAGTCTTACAGAGACCCACGTAGCACCCAGAGCCGTTATTTTATATGTGCGCTTGCTTGTCTTTACCCTGCCTTGTAAACTACCTTGCCTGCTTGTTTTCCTTCCTTCCTTTTTTTTTTGGGGGGGAGGTGTGGGGGTAGTAAAAATCTACAGCATGGCTGAGCAGGGGAAAGTGCTTGCCACCAAGCCTGCTGGCGGGACCCACATGGTAGAAGGAGGGAACTGACTCCTGCAAATTGTCCTCTGACCTCCCACATGAGCACCACGACACGTGCGTGCCCTCACCCTCACAGCCCTCAAAGAAGTAAATGGATGTCAACCACAACAATAGCCGTCACGTAGCATGACATTTAAATTGCACTATACACAATCGCATTGCTTGGCAGCAGTCACCATCTGGACTCTTTCACTCTCTGCCGGGCTGTTTCACCCTCCCAAATGGAGGCCCTGTAACCATTAAACACTCACTGTGAACTTCCCTCTTCCCCCATCCCCCAGCTTCTGGTGGCCCCAGGCTACTCAACGAACGTGATAATTTTTTTGGTGTACCTCCCTCATGAGTGGAATCAAACATACAGAGCCTGTCCTTCTGGGATGAGCTTGCAGGAATCTCAGCTCCCGTGTGTGTGTGTGTGTGTGTGTGTGTGTGTGTGTGTGTGTGTGTAAGCCAGAGGTCAACATTGGGTGTTTCCCTCAGGCATTTTCCACCTTTGTTTGTTTAAGATAGGGACTCTCAATAAACCCGGGCTCACAGCTGAGTTGGGCTGGCTGGCCAGCGAGCCTGCCATCTGACTGTTTCTGTCCAGAGCTGCTTGCTGTCACAGGCAAATACCGCAGGACCTCGCTTTGTATACAGGTACTGAGGACTGAAGCTCTGGTCTTCATGTGAACATGACGGGCTCTTACCAACTGAACCATCCCTCCAGACCACGCTGTGACTGTTTTGGTTCATTTTTGTAGAGGAACTGCCAAACTGCTTTCTATAGTGATGAAGTAATTTTACATTCCAATTAGATATAGACAACAATTTCAGTTTCTTTGCCTTTTTGTTAATAGTAATTTTTTTGTTTTTAAAAATAATAACCATTTAAATGGGTGTGGTCTTTAATTAAGGTTTTGGTTTGCCTTTCTCTGGTGATTTCCTATGCTTATTTAAAATGTCTGTTCAAGTCCTATGGCGATTTTAAAGTCACTTTTGTTACTCATTATAAGAGGTTTCTTTGTTTATTTTGGATAATTTCTTTGTGGTTTGTAATTTATTTACTGTGGCTTGTACACATTTCTCATGGTCTCTTTATGGTTGCCTAAGATAACAGAGTCTCATTGTATAGCCCTTATTGGTCTGGAACTAACTCACTATATGCACCAGGCTGGCCTCAAACTCACAGAGATTTTCCTGCCTCGTCCCTCAATGCCATGATTAAAGGCTTGTGCTGCCATGCCCGGTTGAAGGCAGTCTTTTGTGAGGTCCTCAAGGCCCTGTGTGGTGTACTCTTCCCTTACTCTCTGTCCTGATTTCCCAGCCACGGTCTTCTCTGCCGCCGCTCCAGTGGCCTTTCTGACTTTCCTTTAGACTGCCTAAGCATCCTCCGTTCTTCTGTGTGCATGAGTTCCTCTTCCCAGAATGCTTCCTTCTCTTTTTATTCAGACCTTTCTCAAGTGTCACTTACGTTCAATGTGTCTCCCACAACCACCCCAGGCTTCTTTGTTTGCTGTTGTGTGTCTTGTTCCAGGAACAATGCCTGACATGTCATAGTGGTCAAAAAGTGATTGTTGAATGGATGAACGGCATAAGCTTCTGACTCACCCCTGCGTTGACATAATTCCAGATCTCATGGCTCCTAGCCAGCCATGCTGGGTGCTTCCTCTCCTGGGAAAGCTTCCTTGGGCCTCTGGGGCTTAAGGACTTCTCTTCTGCAGCTCTCTCATCACAACTCATTAGTCTCCCTGTGTAATAATTACCTATTTAGTTGACTGTGTTTTCCAACAGATAGCAACTTGAGGGCAAATCAAACTCCTTGTTCAACACCTAGCACAATGCCTGGTAAGAGAGAATAGTGGGTACTTGAGCAGACCTCTCCGAGCCTCGATCTTCTCATCTATGAAATGTAGAGGACCTGCTTACCTCACGGCTTAGAAGACACAACTTTTGTAAAATGTTTCCCACTGTGCTGCGTGCATAGTAGGTGCTTTCCTACTGGTAGTTTTCGTTTGTGAGTGATATTTTTTGTTGTTTAAAAACTATCAGCATTCTACTAGAATGATGTAAGATAATGAACCTCAAACATTTATTTAATGATTAAAAAAAAAACGTAGTGAATGAAAAAGATAAAAAACATTTTTTTTTTTTCCAGACAGGGTTTCTCTGTGTAGCCTTGGCTGTCCCGGACTAGCTTTGTAGACCAGGCTAGCCTTAAACTCACAGTGATCTGCCTGCTTCTGCCTCCCAGAGTGCTGGGATTAAAGGCATGCCCAGCTGTTTTTCAATGTTAGAGTGTAATGTTAAATGCGTAATTTTTAAAGAGTTTTGGCCAGCATACAATTCGGTGTAACTAGTATAATTTTGGTAAGAAGTGCTTCCCTCTCATGAAGGCATTTGTGTTGAAGGTGTGATCCCCACTTGGTGGTACCACGAGAGATGCTAGGTTCACTACCCTTCTGGCCTACTTGGTGGATTAATCCATGGATGCACTCATAACTGGGTACTACTGTTGGGAGTGGTAGAGAGCAGAAGGTTGCATTGAGTTAGAGAAAAGAGGGCATGCTCTGGGAGAGCAGACAACTTCCTTGGCTATGAGGTGAGCACTTTCCAGGCCTGTTCACTATGACATAGCTGCCTATTATCAGCCTGAATGCAATGGCCCTACACGACCATGGACGGAAACCTCGTAAATTGCAAGCCCAATAAAACCCTCTTTTGCTTCTTCAGTTTAAAAAAGTATTTGTTTGTTTGTTTGCTTATATGTACACGTGGAGGACAAAGGGCAGCTTTTGGGAATCCTTACTGTCTACCTTTCGTCTGAGGTCCCTCTTGTTTCCGCTGCTGTATAAACTGCAGGCTACCTGGCCTGTGAGCTCCTGACCCTCTCCTTGCCTTTGACCTCACTGCTGGTACGCTGGGTTCACACATTTGCAGCACCACATCCTGTTTATTATGTGGGTCCTGGGACTCGAACTTGTGTTTTTACTGGCTAAGCCTGGGACTCGAACTTGTGTTTTTACTGGCTAAGCCATTGCCCTGCCTCTCCTCAGATGTTTTCTAAAAGTGATAAAAAAGTGACTAGTATAGTAACTCAACTGCTTATCAGAATGTAGAAGACAAATATTGCTCTAAGTTCTCATGCCTTCCCAGTCTCTCCAATCAATATTTGCCTCCCGTTCCTCTGAGAACAAACATTTAACATTTACAATTTTTTTCCTTCACAAAGGCTATTTCTTTTTTTTCCCCTTTTATGTATCTAGTCTAGCCTTGAACTTGCTATGTACCCCAGGTTGGTCTTGAACTCTCTATAGTCCAAGTAGGCCTCCAACTTGTGATCCTCCTACCTCTGCTTTCCATGTGCTGGAATTATGGGCCTTTACCATCAAATCTGCCTTTTACCAAAGGTTCTAGAACTATTCTATAACCTCATTTAAATGGAATCAGAGAGCTACACCTTACTGTGCATCTTACTAATTTTTCTCAGCACATTTTTGAGATTAATCTAAACTGTGGTAGTGTCAGCAGTCTGTCCGTTTTTAATTGCTGAGTAGTATTTGTTGTAGGAATATCTGATAGCGTGTGTATCCATCCTTGTGTTGATGGTTTCCTGGTGTTTCTGGTTTGGGATATTAATGAATAAAGCTGCCGTGAACATTCTCCTGGAAAATCTACTTCTGGTTTAAGATTCCATTGCTCTTGGGACAGAATAATTGCTGGGGTGCTTGCAGGTCTAGCTATGTAAGCCAGTGTTAGGCATTTCCTCAAAGAGGCCATGGGGAAGTTCTCAGCATCTTCCCTAATTAAAACCACAGATGGCCAAAATTTTCTGAATATTTTCTGTGTGCAGTGAGCATGGAACATATCACTTTATTCTTAGACCTGTCTATGTGGGCACATATTGTCTTTTTCCATTTTATACCTGAAGTAAATGAGAAACAGAGAATTAACTAACTACTTGAAGTCACACAGTGAATGAATGGTTGAGCTTTGATCTGAACCCACAGCTTTGATGGCTCATGCCTCCTACAATTCAGTGGGGGGTGGAGAGGGGGAAGGACAGTAGCTCTTGCTTTCCTTGGAAAATGAGTGGACTTCCTAAGAATGAAAGCTGATCACAGTAGCCACTTTTAAAACAACAATTAATAAGAAGAACAGAAATGGTGTTAGTGAAGACTAATGACGGTGAAATGTCATCTCGATGCAGTATGGATGTCAGTGCGTGGACAAACGCTTGGAGAGCTTCTTCCAAGTTACCATCAAAGATGTCCCATCTCTCAGCGCTGTGCGTCCATCTGGCTTCCCTCAGGAGTAAGTGAAAGGTTAAATTTCCAAGTCTCTTCCTTGAACTGAATAATAAGGGAATTGTGTCTCTACTCCAATTAAGAGAGGAGGCTTTATGGGAAAGGCAGTGAACGATGTGCTGCAAGAATGCAGAAGAGAGTTCCTCTTCCTGTTTTCCATGGCCCCACAGAGCCCAGCCTCAGACCCAGACTCTGTCTGGATTTTGTCGAGGATACAGGAGGCAAGGAAGAGGACGAAAGGGAGCACGCTTATTCTTTGGGGCACAGAGGCCTCCTATCAGCTAGTACCCTGCCATCTTCAGCTCCCTTTCTTATCTTGAACACACTCTCTAAAGCAGAGGAGTGTCATAAAAGGATGCCGCAACTTGCAGTTGTTTAGGGAAGGCTGGGCCTTCTCTCCAGCCTTCTAAAGTAGGTACTTCAATCTCCCCTTCTAGGCCAGAGTCCATGAGAAAGCAGGGAGACTGAGTGTTGGCTGCTGTCTCAGTTCCTTGCCCACCTCAGTCCATTCTTTCTTCCTTTTCACTCCCTCTGAGCTGAGATTGGGGCCAGGATGTCAAGCATCCGAGGCATGTTACTCTACTGCCTAAGCCTAAGCCTAGTTTTAATTAAAAAAAAAAAAAAAAAAAAAAAAAGAGCTTTAACTTGTCTTTTAAAATTGTGACATATGTATCTACATACATCTGTGTGTGGCTTTGTGCAGTGAGTGCAGTGTCTGCAGAAGCTAGAAAAAGATGTTGGATCCCGTGCAGCTTGAGTCACAGGTAGTTGTGAGCTACTTCATGGGGGTGCTAGGATCAAAACTCTGGTCCTCTATACAAGCAGCAGGCACTTCTAACCATTGAGCCATCTCGCCAACTGCCAATATTTTTATTTTTAATGGTACTGAGAAATAGCACACACACACACACACACACACACACACACCCTACTGGTTTAGTGTGAAGGATGCTATAAATGATGCAAATGAAGAGATGTGTGTGGCAAAATGACTAGGAAGTCTGGGAGGCGTCCGCGCTCTCGCTGGCTGCACTGCCAAGTGACTTGTTAGTCACTTTCAGTTGAGACAATTGTGAGGACCAAACCCACACTCCTCGGACGACCAGTGAGGATGTTGCCCAAGGATATCTAGCTTTTTCCCTGGTCTGCAGCAACTCCCAGCATTCAAAGTTTGAGAGGTTGTAGCCTCTGATACCCAAACTGCCACACCCCATCCATCTGTCCTATCTCAATCATCTGTCCCAATAGGAAAGCCCTGTTTCTTCTTCTTACTGTTGCTGGTTTTTTTTCTCTTCCTCCTCCTCCTCCTTCTTTTTTAAGGACCAAATCATTTAAAAGTCTCAAATGTAACTGTTTACCCAGTTACATTTATGAATAGTATGGTGCCAGACCCAAATACCTTACTCTACTTTGCATGTTTAGATTAGCATATGAGAAGCATTTTAGCCCTCCCCCCCTTTTCCCTACCTTCCTTTGCCTTCCCTCTCTGATTAGACAGGATCTCACACAGTCTGGGTTGTCTTCAAAGTCTTGGCTCCAAACACTGGGCAAAGGCTGACTTTGACCTTCTGATCCTCCTGCCCGCACCCACCTCCTGAGAGCTGGGATTACAGATGGATGGGGCCTTCCATGCTCGGTTTTTTGCAGTGCTGAGGATGGAACCTAGAGCCTCCTGTCTGCTAGGCAAACATCTACCAATTGAACTACATCCCTAGCTCATAGGAGGGATATGTTTTTCCCCCCTCTTAGTAGGACCCTGACAGAAACTTTTGAGTAAACAAATTCTTTGTTTGAACAACACTAAAAGCTAAATTATACATTTTTGCTTGTTTCACAGAACGCTGACTTCACCTAATGTTGAAAATAACAGGTGTTTTGGTTTGTGCTTTTTCTTTTTTGCCTAGGATTCTGGGAAATAGAAGTTTTACCAATAATTGGTGCAGAGAGCACCTCTATGCCTTCTAAGCCTCCAGTGAGTTTTCCTTCATGCTGAGATCTAAATATCCTGCAGCTACCTGTGTAGACAGTTGGAACAGATGGCGCCTTTAGAACTGAGGTCATGTTACAAACTTTAATGACAGACTCTTCTCTCGAATAGTTTAAAAAGCAGGGTTTTTGAACATTTCCTTTTAGTTGTAAGAATTTCTTTTATTTTTCTTCTTTTTCTTTTTTGTTTTGTTTTGTTTTGTTTGTTTCATTTGCCTAGACACAAACTATTCCTCAGGCTGTCCTCAGGCGCCTCTAGTTTTGATCGAAGTCCTGCACACTGGCATCTTTGGAATACCAAGGAGCGATGGGCTTTTTATTTGTCATTTTCTCATAACAGGTTCAGCTTGGTCTCCTTCCTCACCCAGGGTGGGGAACAGTGAGTGACTTGGAGTCTCTCCTGTTAACTGGAAGGAACTGGGCGTTCCCAAGCCCAAGCCAAAAACTTGACCTGGGCTGAGGAATGGGATCCGGGCAGCTGTGCCCCTCAGAGTGGGGCTGGCTGCCAGCTCTCAGGGCATCTGGCGACTGGAGAGGGATTCCTCAGCTTGGACAACAGGCTTTTTATTCTTTTCAGTGCCTCCTGCCCTGATTCCTTACCTGCTGTGTCTCAGAGTGTCCCTCAGCTAACTCCACTGAATTTTGCAATTTGCTGTCAACTTAACCTCCCCATGGCTATGTCTCTCCTTCTGGAACTTCATTTGTTCACAAAGTTGAAAGCCTACCAAGATGAAGTTTCCTTCAACACCCCCCCCCCCACACCCACACCTTATTCCTGGGGCTGGCCTCTTCCGACCTACATACAGGAATGGCTACATCTGACCACTGTGAAAATGTCACTTAGCATCCCAGAATTTTCAGTTTGGGTTGCTCAGAATGACCTAGACTCTTAGGTCTGGAGGCTGGTGAAGGAACCAGACACTCTTTCGTCCAGAAACGCTCATGATGGTTACACATTGGTGCCAGCGTGCAGCTGACCTCCCTTTGGGGCAGCTCCTGGGTTCCCCGGTTCAGTGTGTAGGTTGGGTGAGTGGCTACCCACTTTTGCTCCACCTCTCCCCCATGCTTTTCTTTTTCTTCTGTTTTATTGCCCTCTTGATAGGATCCAGGGCCCTGTGCACAGGCTTTGTCCTTGAGCTGCACGTACCTCTAGCCTGATGTTTCTTCACTTTTCTACTTAACCTGGGCCTTGCTTACCTTCCTAACACCCTTTGTTCCAGGGTTCAGCTAGAAGACCGTGGATCACCAAAGAGTTTCTAGACAGCTACTCCAGGGCGCCCTCCCTCATCTGGCATATTTCTTTAAATTTTTAAATTACATTTTAACTAGTCTCTTTTTCTTTCCCTCTCTCTCCTCCCTCTCCCTTTCCCATCCCCCCCTTGTGTGTTTATGTCTGTATTCGTACCATAGCTCACCTGTGGGGGTCAAAGGACAACTTTCAGGTATTGATTCTCTCCTTCCACCATGTGGGTCCCAGAGACAGGACTCTGGTGAGGCTTGTTGGCTTGGCGGTGCCAATACTTATGGAGCTGTCTCCACCCACTTTTTAACTGTCTGCTTTCTTGGTCTCCTGTTTTTGTCAGCTGGCCGTTGTGCTATTAATCTGTGCCTCTTACCAGATGAAGCAGTTTGTCTCAGAGTTTTAGACCTCTCAGATAGGTGGCTGTCCTAAAAATGGCAGTTGAGATCTGGGACACAGGAAAGGTTTTCTTTCTGGATGACTTTTCCTCTACTCTGGAGTTCACTGTCTGATCACCCATATCAGGCTTTGTTTTGTGGACAGAGAACACATGCAAGTCAGAAAGATTCCCAGAGGGCTGTGGGGGTAGTTCAGTGCCAGAGCACTTGCCCAGTAAGTGTGAGGTCATGGATTTAATCCAGAGTACTGCCAGAGATGGGCAACGACGTCACAACTTCAAGGTCTAGCCTGGGCTACACGGTGAGACTGTCTCAAACAATAAAATGGAACACAAAGAGACTCTGGACAGTTGCTTACCTCCTGGGCTGTCACTCTCTACACTGTTAAAATGGTATCCCTTCCAAGAGGACTGTTGAGGGAAAAGGATAACCAGAAAAGGGCTTTGCAAACTGCACTGAGGTGGGAGAAAAGAGCAGGGGAGCTGTCCTTAACTGGGGAAGGATCCCGCACTGAGATTCGGTGTCTTTGTGCTCAGTCTCGGGAAAGACTGCTGGCTTCAGGGGTGGGACTGGGTTCTCAGAGGGCCTTAACTCCCAGAAAGATTGGGTGCGGTGAGCTAGGCCCTAGGCTAACGTGGCCCAAGGGCGGGAATCACAGCAAGCCACTTTCAGCGTTCACTTCCTAGGCAAGGCTAAAACTTGTTTTAAAAGGGTGTGTGTGGGCCAAGCCCAGAGCAGCCTGGGACATTCAAACTGGCACCACCTCCTCTGGCTGCTCCTGAGGCCATCCGGAGGCCAGGGCTCGGTCAGATGAACGGAAAAGTAAAGAGAGGACCTCAGAGTCTGAGACCTTTGCGCAGAGGGCTGGGAGGAGTGTGGAGGAGGGCGGGAAGGGAGCACCGGGAGGAGGGCGCTGGGTGCGGAGGCCCCACCTTTCATTCCACTGCTGCACCGGCTGGGGCGGGATGAGTCACGACTGGCTGGCTCTGCTGGGCACCTTCTGTAGGTGAGGGACCCGGACCTCTCCGGGCGGGGGGAAAACTGCGGCGCCTGCTCGTCCCGGCCTTGACTTTGGCTGGGTGCTGGAGCCCTGGGTTTGCCGGGTCTGGCCTCTGGGGCCACGGCTGGCTTTCCCTGATGTATGGCCAGAGCCCTGCGCGTGTGGTTCCACTTCTCCTGGGTTTACAGCTCACAGGTAAGAAGTGGCGGGCTTCTAGGATTGCCTGCCTCCACAGCCCACTTTATTTAAAGACAGAGCTCGTGACTTGAAGAAGTCTTAAGGGCTCTGTTGGGAGCTCAAGCCCCAGCCGCCGGTCGTTCTGGTTCAGACTTCATGGAGACTTCAGTTCGGTGGGTTGCTTTGGGGCAGTGATTTGGGCAAACAGGTTTAGGTGTGTTTGGCTGCCCGCGATTCAGGCACAGAGACGGCTTTCTGATCTCGGGTTACACACCATCTTTGTGTGGCTGTTCTCAAGCTCAGGCTGCCGGCGAGATTCGGCCCTTGGATTTCCGTGGGAGGATTCTTTCTGCGACTCCCCGCAGCACCACGGAGCAAACCTAGACGGTCAGAGCTAGAGTCCCGCTGTGGTTTTGAAGCTGCCCCAAAGCACACACTAGGCTTGTAAATCAGCCACGTGGTGTAAGGGTTCCAGGCGTGCAGGAGAGCCCAGCTGCTGGGGTGGATTAACTTGCAGGCTAGGAGCAGCCCCAGGCCCACAGGCTGGAAAACGTACCGCCTGGAGACATTGTCTTCTTTTCTAACATATACGGTATTGCTTGATCCTAACACTCCATGTCTGACCAACATGGATTTTTGTTGCTCCTTCCAATCGTTGCTGAGGCTGTGAAGAAAGGGAGAGCGCCAGGTAGTTTTACTTTTAATTGGCCCTCGGGATGGGAGGGTCAGGGTTGTGCGTGGGTCGGAGCGTGAGGACTCCAGGTGAAGTGGCTCTGAAGGCCGGCGTATTTGGAAGGCGCCAGCGCTTTTCTCGACCATGCACACCCGCCATTAACCCTCTTCCTTCCCTTCCTCTCAGCGCTTTGTCCTACGGCAGCTGTGGAAATTTACACCTCCGGGGCCCTGGAGGCAGTCAACGGGACCGATGTGCGGTTGAAGTGCACTTTCTCCAGCTTTGCCCCGGTGGGAGATGCACTAACTGTGACGTGGAATTTCCGCCCACGAGATGGGGGGCGTGAGCAGTTCGTAAGTAGACGCTTGGCACCTTCCGGAGGACCCTTGACCAGAACGGATTAAGGCGATCCTTTTCTCCTCTTGCTGTTGCTGTGTTAGCCACATGCATGGGGCTAAGTTGGGAGCCGTGGGGGAGAGGACATAGAGTGATAGGTCTGAGAAAAGGGAAACCAGAGAAGCGTTCTGAGGAGCTGGACCATTGATCAGACTTGACGATGCTTCTCTTCCACCCCCACCCCCTCCATCTCCCACCCCGCCATCTCGGCCTCCTGCCCTGGACAGAGGGGGAAAGCTCATCCTTTTTCCTCTGTAGGTTTTCTATTACCACATGGATCCCTTCAGACCCATGAGTGGACGGTTCAAGGACCGGGTGGTCTGGGATGGGAACCCCGAGCGGTACGATGCCTCCATCGTGCTCTGGAAGCTGCAGTTCGATGACAACGGGACATACACCTGTCAGGTGAAGAATCCGCCTGACGTTGATGGTCTGGTAGGGACGATCAGGCTCAGCGTGGTGCACACAGGTAGGTTTTGGGAAGTGAGAGCCGACCCCCCCCCCAAAAAAAAAGTGCCATCTTTTGTAAAATTGGAAGGGAACAGAGAGGGCCTAGGTCTTCAGAGCTGGGAACTTCAGAGACTGAGGAATCCTGGGGAGAGAAAATACAGACTTTGTTTGGCCTTGGAAAGAAACTAAATAACAAAGAGATCTGAGGAATCTGTGACAAGGATGGCCTTGAGGTTGTTAAAGGGACAGGAAGCGACTCTGATAAAAAGACTCACAATGGGTCTGTTCATTGCTAGACACAATCCAAAGTGCTTGGTACACACTATCTCATTTAATCCTGACACACCACGAATAACTGTGGCCCTGTTTACTGGTACTCCCCACCGTCAGGAGCTTTAACCATACATTTTATTTCTTTTTTTTTTGTTCAGACAGTGTTTATCTGTGTAGCACTGGCTGTCCTGGACTCCCTTTGTAGATCAGGCTGGCCTGGAATTCACAGAGATCCACTTGCCTCTGCCTCCCTGAGGGCTGGAACCAAAGGTGTGCGCCACCACGCCTGGCCTTGTTTGTTCTTTTAAAAACAATTTTAAAATTATTTTATGTGCATGGGTGGTTTGCTTGCATAGATGCCTGTCCATCACGTAAATGCCTGGTGTCTATGGAGACCAGAAAAGGGTGTCAGATCCCCTGGAACTGGAGTTACGGATAGTTTTGAGCAACCGTGTGAGTGCTGGGAACCAAACTGAGGTCCTCTGAAAAAGCAACCAGTGCTCTTAACTGCTAAGCCGTCTCTCCAGCTTCATCTTATTTATTCTTTATCTATCTCATGAATCTGCTGTGTATTTAGTATCTCTCATTTTACTAACAAGGAAACTGTCACTTACCAAGTGTAAGTCACTTGCCCAAATTCATATAGTTAGTAAATGAAGTCACTGCAGACTCAGCACCCCGCCATCTCAAACTGTTCTCCAACTAGTGTATTTGGTTGCCCATACAACAGGGACTACATGGAAAATGATGGCAGGTTACAGAGAACTGGACCACAACGCTTCTGAGTTGGAGAACTGGGGTTGAGCCCCGACTACTTGTGTATCAATTATACATAAATTTTGCTTTTGTCATCTGTTACAGTGATAAGAAAAGAGCAGATTTTGGTGGGGACAAAATGATGCCATGGATTTGTGACAGTCTGCCCAACTCTGAACTGTTATAATAGCCACATATACCGAGCACTTATAGGCAGCCACAATTATTTCATTTTTTTAATAAGCACTCAAGAAATTGATATTGTTATGTGTTAACATAGGCAGAAACTGAGATTCAATAAATAAATAAATAACCCAGGTGACACAGCCAATAACATAGATCTCTCTCTCTCTGCACATGAGTGTGTGTGTGAGAGAGAGAGATGAAGTCTTGCTATTTCAGAAAAGATCTCTCTGTGTAGCTCAGGCTGGCCTCAAACTTGAGATCCTCTTGTCTCAGCGTTTTAAGAGTCGAGGTAGTGTGTATTCTTAGCTAACACACCACATTGTTCAAAATATCTTAGTCTGTCAAGGGGTCTGATTCTGATTGTCTCCTATCACTCCCACCCAGTTCAGTTTAAAACTCTCTTTCTAGGAGTAATGTAGTATCTTTAGATCTCAGTTTTTTTTTTCTTCTGATAGGCTAGGCAAAACCCCCAAAACCATAAAACAAAAACCAACCAACCAACCAACAACAACAAAACACACACCTACACAAAAATCTAGCAGTAGTTTAACACATCACGATTTTTTTCGAGTTTATCATGGCCCTGGTTTTCTATTTTATGAAATTGAGGTACACCTAAAGAACTACCCATACTCCATTATATATTTTGGTGTTTTGCCTGCATGTGTATCTATGTGCCTGGGGCCTGTAGAGAAGGCATTGTGTCCCCTGGATCTTCATCCTCCATGGATTGCAGGCTGGAAACTCTGGGATAAACATTCTCATAATATCCCTTCTGGCTTTGGGGGTTAATTACTTTATTTCCTGTCTTTCCTTTGTTTTTATCATAAGGATAGGAGCACAGTGAATGCTTTAAAGCCCGGACAAATGACTGACTGAGGGAGGGGATGAGTAGAGTTATTCAGGACTGAGTTGGGCATAGGTCTGACTAGGTCAGCAAGAACTTGAATTGCTGGGCAGTTCAACTGACTCAGAGGTTCTCAGTCCTTGAGTGTCGTCATCATCTGGGAAACATGTCCAAACGTGGACGGCTAGATTTAGCCCCTGTGATTCTAGTCCAGCACGCTTGGGGTGGGGCCTGAGAGTTACTTCAAAGCTCCCCAGCGGGGCTGTCATTGCCAGAGAAGCCCTGTGTTGGCTTCCTGCTGCTGCCAAGGGCTACGTGGTATTCGTAAAAGCAGGAGTGAGGAAGATTCCGGGTAACAATGAGATGCATTGTCACTGCCTTTAGATTTCACCTAATTTACTGTTGTCTTGTCTTATTCTCCTCACAGTGCCCTTTTCTGAGATCTACTTCCTGGCTGTGGCCATTGGCTCTGCCTGCGCACTGATGATCATAATAGTGATCATGGTGGTCCTCTTTCAGCACTTCCGGAAGAAGCGATGGGCAGAGAGGGCCGATAAAGCAGTGGCAATAAAATCGTAAGGCTGAGTGAGCATTGGTGGGGACCCCAGCTCACACCCCTAGGGTGGCCTGTGGGATTTTTTTAGTGGGGCCAAACAACTGATGAACAGTTGATTTTCTCAGAGGTTTCTGGTTCACAGAACAGATACATGAGGGCATGGGTAGTGACTTTATAAACGTTTCTTGATGGGGTTGGAGAGATGGCTCAGTGGTTAAGAGCATAGACTGCTCTTGCAGAGGATCTGAGTTTGGTTCCCAGCACCCATATCTGGTGGCTCAAAATTAGCCGGTGACTCCAGCTCCAGGGAGATGCAATATCTCTGGCCCCTGTGACTGCACTTGTGTGCACAAACAAGCAGTTAGACAGACAGACAGACACACACACACTTAAAAACAAAATTACAACAAAATTCAAAAGGTTTCTTACTTTTACAAAAGATCTCACCACAGAATTTATTATTTGGATTTTGGTGGTATATAAAAAAAGTGTACATTTGCTGGGCTTGGTGGCACACACCCTCCCAGTCTCAGCACTTGGGAGGTAGAGGCAGGTGGATCTCTGAGTTCGAGGTCAGCCTGGTCTACAGAGTGAGTCTCGGACAGCCAAGGCTACACAGAGAATCCCTGTCTCTGAAAACAACAATAACAACAATGGCAGCAAAAAGTGTACGTTTGAAAAGATCCCCTGTAAGGGGAAGCACACTTGTAAAAGCTACAGGGTGAGGCCCTCAGCACTCACTGTGAGTCAGTGGCTGGAAAGTTCGTTCTGCCGACGGTAAGTGCTCAGTAAACATTTAAAGTTGAGATAAAAGTTGTAAGCTGTAAAACCCAGTCATTTGGGCCCAAGAGATGGCTTAGCAGTTAAGAGCACTGGCTGCTTGTGTAGAGGACCTGGGTTTGGTCTGAAGCATCCATATGGCAGAGACATGGTCCCTTCTGAACCTGGCATTCACTGATTGGCTAGAGGAGCTGCCTGTTAAGCCTCTGGGATCCTGCTGTCTCTGCCTCCCAGCACTAGGACTAAAGGGGTTCACTACCACTTTTAGTCCTTTTTGCACGGTACCTGGAGATCATCTGAACTTCGATCTTTGCACAGCAGGCAGTTTACACACTGAACTTTCTCCCCATCCTATTTCACTTTTTTATGGCTGTATATAATGGACACGCCACATTGTTTGTCTGTAGCCACATTGTTTGTCTGTATATAATGGTCACGCCACATTGCTCAGGTGGTGGACATACAGTTTCTTTTTTCTTTTGGTTATTATATCGAATATCAATCACTACAAACATACTCTACACATATTTGTGTATACACATACTTTCAATTCTGCAAAAGATGAAGGAACATTGCTAGCTATTGAGTTTTTGGAGGAACTGACAGACTGTTTTCCTTTAACAGCCAGTACACCCCTATGAGCATTATAATTTCTCCACATTCTCACCGGCACTCCCTTTTAATTATCGCCCTCTAGTGGGAGTGAGGTGTTATCTCAGTGAGATTTTGATTGCATCTGTGTGATTTTGCATTCCACGAGTTTAGCACTGTTCATAGAGCATCTCTGGAGATGTCTGCTCAGCCTGAAACTGAGATGGATGATTTCTTATTGTTAAGCTATAATAGACTCCTGGTCCCTTTCAGTTACTTTGCCTGCAATTGCTCCCATTCTCTGAGCTCTCTTTGATCTTTCTTGAATAGTGTCCCTTGAGACACAAAATTTTTCTGTTCTGATAAAAGTCCTTCTCTCCTAAGAGTTTTGTGTTTTTAGTTACATTCTTAGTTGTGTCTTTGCTGTATTTTGGGTTAGGTTTTGTGTATAACTGAGAGTCTCAAGTCATTCTTTTACATATGGGTTTATAAATACCCCACAACCATTCATTTATTTTAATTAGTAAATATTTACAGAAATAATTGCAATTGATTTTGAGAGCATCTAAGGAACCCATCGATGGCATTCTGGTTTGAAGAGAATTTAATAAATAAAGAGGATTTCTAGGTCAACCAAAAAAAAAAACAACCCCTTTTTTTTTTGCAGAGGGGTAGACATTAGAAGTAAGAAACTATGGTAAAGCATAGGTGTGCACTTTAAACTTCCATAGTACTTTACTAGACCCCAAGGGAGTTCTCTTGCATGGTGAAAAGCGTCTGCGTTTGGACTCATAGGTCACGTGGGGCATCAGTGTTATCATTTACATGGCACTGGTAGTTTAGCTCTCTATAACCTGAATGAACTTCCGAGTGTATGTAGTTCTTCTCAGAGCATTGGTCTGAGTTCCTTACCTGATGCTGCTATGGGACCTAACTCCTTTGCTTCTTGTCTTGCTCACCTAATATTTGGCTCCTGCTCCTTTGTTACAGAAAGGAAGAGGAAAAACTCAACCAAGGGAACAAGGTCTCTGTTTATTTGGAAGATACGGACTAACGCTGCAAGGTCAGGGTCTCACGCGGGTGACTTCTTTCTTCAGCTCACATGGCTACTTAGCCCACTTCGAACATGGATATTTTGGGTTACTCCACATGGCTGATAATGCCCAGCTGTTAGCCATCCCCGACAGAGATCTCTCGGGTCACCCTGAGGACATATCCTATTCAGAAGCAAGTCAGGCAGATTAATGTCCTATTAGCCTCATAGATAACTTCCCTCTTCAGGGTTCTTATGTATATGATTGAGAAGCCAGACTACTTCTGTTAAAGCGGAGAGAATTCTACTGGTTAAGGTCTGGGGGTTTTATTAGCCACTGCCAATAATGAACTTCCCATGTGTGAATAAATCCTCTGTGTGTGTGCGTGTGTGTGTGTGTGTGTGTGTGTGTGTGTGTATGCATGTAGAGATCAGATGACAACCTCACCTACCATATACCCTGGGTTTTTTTTGTTTTGTTTTGTTTTGTTTTGTTTTGTTTTGTTTTTTGTGACTGCCTCTCACTGGCTTGGGACTTGCTGTCTAAGCTAGGCTGTGTGGCTATCGAAGCTCTTTCTCTTCTCTGCCTCCCCAGTGCTCAGATTCTAAGCATGTGACTCCATGCCCAGTCATTTCCATGGTTCTGGCAGTTGAACTCAGACCTTCATTCTTACATGGCAAGCACCTCACCAAATGAGCAATCTCTCCAGCCCAATAAATCATTTTTAATGAAAAGATTAATATCTGATGGTTTGGTTTTTATTATAAATCATTTTGGGCATGATGGTAAGTGACCCAAGGATCAGAGTAACGGCTCAGTGGTTAAGTGCACTTCCTGCTCTTGCAGCTGCTCTGAGTTCAGCTGGCAGCCACATGGTGGCTTGCTACCAACCACAGCCAGTTCCAAGGGCTCGGAGATTCAAGGGTTCCAAAGAGCTCTTCTGAGCTCTTTGGGTGCAAATACAAATAGGCAGACAAAACACTCAAAATAAAATAAGTAAATCTGAAAAAAAGACTAAAGAAAATTTAACAAACTGATATCATCTAGTGGAGTCTGTGTTTCTGACAGAAGATACAAATGTAAACAATTATAAACATTTTGGAGTTTGGGCTGGGCATGGAGGCAGTACTAGGTTTTAATCTCAGCACTCAAGAGGCAGGTGGATCCCTGTGAGTTCAAGGCCAGTGTGGTCTACAGAATGAGTTCCAGGGAAGCCAGGGTTACAAAGTGAGACCCTTTCTAAAAATAAATGGAGGTTCTAAATAGGGAGATTTTTGAATATGAACATGCAAGTGTGGATATTAGGGAGTTATTAGATTTTAATAGGTGAAAATTGTATTATGGTTCCAAAGGAAAATATAGGTTTTAAAAATGGATGTTGTATTATACAGAGGTAAGTCTATTAAAAAAAAAACCAAAAAACAAACCTTCAGTCACAAAACAAAGCAATAATGCCAAAAAGAAAAAAAGAAAACAGAAGAACAACTTTAAGATTAGGCAATGCATGAATTCCACACATTTGATGTCTCTGCTTTCCTTTATGTCAATTTAATCGATGTGGCAGAGGGCATGGGAAGTAAGCATGTGTGAGTGGTCTGTGTATTAACCAAGTGTCCATGCAAGGCTTGGAGAAAAGACATTGCCAACGTGATAGCCCCTGCCTACAATCCCAGAACTTTGGAGGCTGAGTCAAGAAGACAGTTGTGAGTTCTAGGCCAGTCTTGGCTATGTGGTCTACAGAATGAGTGCCAGGCCAGGCAGGGCTACACAGTAAGATCTTGTTTCAAGAAAACAAAGCATAGCACATGTGGACACGTACACACGTACTGGCAAAACACTGGCTCTGAGAACCATGTAATAAAGAGCAGTAAGATTTTTGAAATTAAAGATTGAATTAGTGGGAGAGTAGGCTTACGTATATTTTTTCAGCTAGGTGATGGTGGACATGCCTTTAATTCTAACACTAGGGAGGAGGAGGCAGGCAGATCTCTGAATGCTGGGCCAGTCTGGCCTATAGAGTGAGTTCCAAAATAGCCAAGGCTATAGAGAAACCCTGTCTTAAAACAACAACAACAAACAAAACAAAACAAAACAGAGAAATGTCCTTAGGAGTGGATGATGGATGTCATGATGGGCACTGGCAGGTACTCTGTTTAACTCTTCTCAAGGACATTATCCTTTTAAACTTTTGTGTTCCAGGAAGCTGAGGATTTTTGAGGACAGCATTAGCACCCCTTGAAGCCAATGGAAACCTTTCCAGTGATGACCTGTCATCCTACAGGTTCCGCAGCACAAACCTGCCTAGAGGAGCAACGCCCTTGCCTGGCAGCTTAGGGCTCTACCTGAGCAGATACTACCAGTCCACGCTTACCTTCATTACTAGGATGGTATCTCATTCCAGAGTGTAAATGTGTGTTAGCTTTTGTAAGCCAAGAAGTTACATTTTTGTCCTTCCACATTCCGTATGGAGTATGACTCCTGTACTCATGTGTACTTGGCATCAGAGGGGTGGCACGCCAGCCAGCTTGTGTCTGCTAGGACATTTCGTCTCACATTTTAGTTTCTTTAGAACAGCACAGAGGTGTGCTAAGGGGTCTGGAGAGATAGTTCAACATTTAAAAGCATATGCTGCTCTCACAGAAAAGACCCCGGTTCAGTTCCCAGCACCCACATGGTAGCTTACAACCATCAGTAACTCCAGTTCTAGGAGATGTGACACATACATACACACAGGCAAAAAAACCCATACGTAAAATGAAAATATATCATAAAAAATTAGCTAAACCTTCCAGCCATTTTGATTAATAGCAAACCCCAAGTTCACGCTGGAAGTGTGATTTTCACTGCTGTCCTTAAGTCACAGACACATCTTGTTTCACCGATTTTTTTTTTCTTCAGTATCCTAAGTTCATTGTTTTGTCAGTTAATCCAGGGTTTATAGGTGTCAGTGCTAGGTCACAAGAACACCAGGATACCAGCAAACGCTACCAAGAGGAGTCACTCATTACCAGTTTTGTATTTATTTATTTAATTTTAGACAGACTTTCACTATGTAGCAGTGGCTGGTCTAGAACTAGCTATGCAGAGTTAGCCTCAAACCCAGAAACCCCCCTGCCTCAGCTCTCAAGTGCTGTGACTAAGGGGGGAACTGCCACAGCCAGCCCAACTGTACATTTGTAATGAGCACAGATAGCTTGCCTGCTCTGTTCTCATTTTTACCTGCACTCGTCAGACTCTGCTCATTTGCAGACTAGAGCCATTAAGCAGTATATGAGAAGACTTTCTGATATACCATAACTTAAACATATTTAGACTTGTGAAAAAGGCCAATCCAAAGCAAATGACCTTTGTTTTGTTTTGTTTTTTATTTTTTTGTTTAACAGTCTTATGTAAGGGTAAGAAGTGGAAGAGATTATTTAAATTTCTTTTGGTTTTAATTCACCTTTTTAAAGTGGAAATTTGGCATGGACCAAAGAAATATCAAACTACCTAAATGGAATAAACCAAATTTATTTTTCCCTTTATTTGAATGTGAAGAAAACTTCTCCAGTGGGCCATGGAGAGAAGAGGGATGGCTTTCACCTTTGTGTTCAGTTACGTGGTGCGCACACACAGTTATGGCAGCATTGTTCAGGGAACAAAGAACATCTAAAACTTCAGGCCCAGGGTGAACCTTTACAATGTGATGTTTGTTTTAACCCCCATTGACTGGTCTGCATAGATTATTTCTTTTAACAACGAGGAATTTCCAAAAGATTATATTTCTAGACACTGGACCTTGGTATTTTACCCAGTCTTTAAAAACAAATTGGCATAATTTACATGTAAATCTTGGTCTTGAAATTCATTCCATGCCTCATTATACTGCCGAAACAAGTTCTTGTTGTTCTGTCTCTCTGTCTCTCTCTTAAAAATTAAGACAGGATCTCAATGAATAGCCCTGGCTGTTCTGGAACGCACTTGGTAGACCAGGCTGGCTTTGAACTCAAGAGACCCATGCCTCTGCCTCCCTAGTGCTAGGATCAAAAATGTGTACCACCACAGTCTGGCCTAAAAATGTTTTGTGACCTAGTTTGAAGCTACAGTTAGATCTGTATTTACTATTATGGATATAACAACTGAATCTGTCTTTAAATAGATGGCTCATGTATGTTTCATACTTGTAATGGAGAGGTTAAAAACTCATGGGGGGGGGGTGCTGGAGAGATGGCTCAGAGGTTAATTAAAAACACTGTTCTTTCAAAGGTCCTGAGTTAAATTCCCAGCAACCACATGGTGGCTCCTAACCATCTATAGTGAGATCTGATGTGCTCTTTTGGCATTCAGGCAGAACACTGTATAAATAATAAATAAATAAATCTTAAAAAAACACACACACACACGGGGACCATCTCCAGCAACTTGTAGTCTGTGTCTTGTCTGAATACTCATGGGGTATCATAGCCTTGTTCAGTGTCTCCTTTCTAAAAGCATTTTTGTACTGTAACTTATTTTTTATTATGTCTGAAGCATTGTGTAAATAAACCCTTAGTAATAAAGAATTATGGATTTTATTATTTGTTAACATACAAATCTGTAAAGTTCACATAGCAGTTAATAGAAAACAAGAGAGTATGTTTTATCTTTGCTCAAGTTTTCTTAGAGATGGTGAAGTAAGTACTGGATGAAATTAATTTGTGGTAGATGTGTATTATTTCCATAGACTTTACACATTACTTTGGAGAGCTAGGAAATGGGCAAAATATACTTTTTTTGTTTTTGATTTTCAAGACAGGGTTTCTCTGTGTAACTGCTCTGGCTGTTTTGGACCTCGCTTTGTAGACCTGGCCTCAAACTCACAGAGCTCTGCCTCTCGAGTGCTGGAATTAATGGCATGGGACACCACACCCGGGGACATATTTAGAAGACTCATTTCTTGAGTTTAAGCCTAACCCCAACTAGGTTTTTACTATGGAGCCCAGCTTTTTCTTAGCCCTGCTTCAGCCTTGCAGCTCCTGGGCCTACAGGCTCTTGCCACTCTGCGTGGCTTAGTTTGGGGGATTTTAAAACCAATGATAGCAGTTTGCCCACTCCTTCTTCATAGAGAAAAACCACCGCCTTTGAATTCTAGTAAAGTATAGCAGTTGAAAATGTCACAGTTATGAACTATTTCCAAAAGCTGAGGCTTTTTGGTCCCCTTCTACTTTCATTAGCCATGGTGGTTCCCAGAGAACTGGATGACTTCATGGGTCAAGCAAAGCCCTTTTCCTTTTTTCAGTGCACGTGAGACCATCTCATTTCACGTCAAGTACTGTGATAGTGATATTCTTATTTTTGCAACGCATAGATATACAAACCCTAGTTTCCCTTCACCTCACGCTGTAATGATTTCATCATCACTGTCACTGTAGTAGCTTAATAAGCATCCAATTCTGGAAGATATAATCGCTACATTAAAAGGAACACAAATGACGAAGCTTGCATTTATTTACCACAAGACTCAATAAAGATTTTTTTATTTTGACCCTGTATGCTCTCCTATGTCTCCCTGGTCTTCAAATGTATGAGAACTAATTGTGATGGTTCATTAGATACTGTAATATAATTTCTGGATTACGGTTGGAGGATCACGCCTGGTCCTGCAGAATCCATAAAAAGTTTCCCCAGTCTGTAGCCAATCTGAAGCAGAGGAGCTCAATCAGAGCCTTCTTGAGAGTCAAAGAATCGCTGATCAGGGAAGACAGGTATGATTCTATAACATGTCCCTGATGAAGGTAAATCCGCACGCCTATTTCAAAGATGACTCCCGCAATGACGTCATTTCCGGTGCCACCTGCGTGGTCCCCGGCAGCCGTAAAGAGGGTGTGCAAGTGTCGGAAGAGCTGCCGGGATGCAGCAGCCAAGAGGAACAGCTGGAGGCCGTGGCTGCGCTCTCTTTCCAGTGCTGAGCATCCTAGTCGTCCAGGGTGAGTGCGCTAGCTGGCTGGGCTCTACTTCCGGCAGGGGGGGTCAGGAAAGATGGTCGCTTTTCCGGTTCCGGGTTGGGGGTCTCCGAAAAGCCCTGCTCGGCTTCTGGGAAGGAAGGAAGGGAGAGAGAGGGTTGTGTGGGACGACGTTCTTTCCTGGCTGGCAACACCCACTGCGGAGAGTTAGTTCCGGGCCGGTCTCGGAGTGCTCTGATGCCGACCACCTTCATGACTTGACACTGCCTAGGTGATACCACAATGAAACCACAGCGAGCTCAGGTTTTGCAGTCACTCACTGTTCTTGTGAGATTAGCAGTGGTTGTCTCCCAGGGTTCCTGTATTGCTGTTACATCCTGGTCAGAAATGGCAATTCTGTTTGTCCTAGTTATTTTGAGAGACACAGTGATGACTGTAAAGGCTGGAGAAAAAAAATAAAAAAAAAAAAAGGAAAATCGTCACTTGGTGATTTTATTTCAGGGGCTTTGAAATAAAACATGTTAGAGAAGGGTTGTAGTGTGATTTTTCTTATAGCAGGCATATTGTTGAAGAAAAGGCAACCTTAGCACTTTATAAACATTCTAAAGTATAAGAAAAAGTCACAGCCATTATTTTGAAACTCTAATATTTTAATTATTATGGGTACGGTGTTTACATAATGACAGTATTGTAAGACTTGGATAATTTTGCTTTCATGCTAGTCCAGATTTCTAAATTTCAATCCAAACTAACTAGCTTCATTTTGAGGTGCAAAGATTTTCTGATTATTTTTTCTGTGTGTGCTTGTGTCTTCCTAAAGAAATAAAATATTAGAATATCTAGCATTAGAATGAATTGTAACATTTTCCTGCAAATAATATGCATTTCTGAAAAGGGCTTTTAGTATTGTATAAGTAGGAACACATTAGGTGGCTGAGCCTCCTCAGGTAAGGTGAGGACGTTTTTATTTATCTGCATGCTGCCAGCATACTTCCTGACTCCTCCCATCTACTTATGTCATAAGTGTCGAGTTTTTCATCTGAGTTCTTTTTGCAATAGAGTCAGGTCTACTGCCATTTCATATACATTCCTCTCTCTCTCTCTGTATGCAATAGGGGTGTAGGGGGAGAAATGTTCCAATATTGTCCTATTGAGAAAAAAAATTATAGAAATGGTGGGTCTTTTTGTAAATCTAGTGTCACTTCACCCAGATGAGCAGGCGTCAGATCTAGCAAAACAAATGATTCAAACATGAGTTAATTTTGGGGGGCTGGTGAGGTGGATCAGTGGGTAAAGGTACTTGCCATGCAAGCCTGAAGACCTGGTTCCATCTCCAGAGCCTCCATACAGGTGGAAGGAGAGAGAACCAACTCAGCAGATTATTGACCTCTACTTGGGTGCACACATTCTAATATTAGTTTTTAAGTTACTGATCTCTGTGTATAAGTCTTGAAGATATAAATAGATTTATATTCCTCACCTACTCCTCCAACTCTTCTTGAATAGACTTATGTTTTGCCTTTAAAACCAACCAGCCAGCCAACCAACAAACAAACCAGGGAGCTGGAGAGATGGTTCAGCAGTTAAAAGCACTTGTTGCTCTTCCACGGGACTCTGGTTTGGGTCTCAGTATCCACATGGTGGCTCACAATGGTTTCTAAGTACAGTCTCAGGCAATCAAATATCCTGTCTGGTGGTTAAATACAGGTTTGAAAAAGGGACAGATTTTTTGGTATGTAGTTCACATCTATTTATTCATCTATTTGAATAATTTTAATATTTCAATAATTTTAATATGCACTGTTATACAGTCATTACAACCAATTCTGGAACTTTTTCATCATCCAGAAGAAAAATCCCATACCCGTTCTTCCTTCCCACAGCCTCTGGAAACCACCAATCTACTATATTTATGCCTCTGTCTGTCCTGGGCATTTCAGACAAAGTGAGCCAGGCGTGCCCCTTTGTGACTAGCTTTTTTCACTTAGCGTGTTTACAGTGCTTCATCTGGCTGTCTGCTTGTTTTTACATTTTGTGTCTTTTGAATCATAGGTGAAAGCTTTGCTTTTCCGCTAGTGTTTATTTGCCACCCTCTTCAAAGATAGAAAACCCTTAAATTCTCACCTTGTTTGAATTGGCCTGAAGATGTAAGTCTGATCCTGCTTATTTCAGTTGGCTAAGTATATAGAAATGATAGACTAGGGGTCTGGAGACATAGCTCAGGGTATGATGGTGCATGACTGTAATCATAGCACTAGGGATGTGAAGGAAGGAAAACCAGAAGTTCAGGGTCATCCTCAGCTACATAGTGAATAAAGATCTAACCTGAGAAACATGAGACTCTGTCTGAAAAAAAAAGGGGGGGAAGGGAGGAGGAGTAAGCAGTGATGATAGAGAGCCCAGTATTATACTTTTCATGTAAGTGTAAGTATGTAAATTTAAGGTGGGAAGATTTGCATTTTGGAAAATGGGATATACAAAATTAGGGGCTTTGTTTAGCCATGTTGAATTTCTTCCAGGACTAAAGTTATTTTTATTAGAATGGGATTTTCTTTTCTCATCCTCCATTAAATGGTTCTGTTATGATATTTTTATGGTTGGCTGTGGTTTTTTTTATGGAGAGAAGAAGGGGCAAAAGAAAGGGATAGGGAGAGAAAGACAGAGAGAGAGAGAGAGAGAGAGGAACTGTTTGGAGGAACTACGAAGGTTCTGATTTCTAACTCGAGCTGAGATCTTGTCTTAGCTTTAAAGCAGGTATTGGCAGTCATTTCCAATAATGGAATGAGTGTAAGCATTTTAGGCTGCGCAGGCAGGTGCACCTGTTCTCTACTGTATCTTTTTAGTTTCTGCCAAGTGTGAAAAAGCAGCCATAAACAAACCAATGTGGTTGCATTCTACTAAAACTCCATTCTCATAAAGGTTGAAATGTTTCAGCTGTTTACTGGGAGACCACTGGAGAGACTGATTGGTTTAGATAATCTGGGTTACCCGAAGAGCCAAGAGTAGGGTAACTGCTAATTGTTAAGAGTTTGCTCCTTTTTCGTGAGGGCCATTTGCTTTCACTTGAATCATAGGTTATAGGTTGCTGGCCCCTGACATACGGTTCTTTGACATTATCCCTTAGGTATCAAAGACATGTAAATTTACCCAGAATCAGACTCTTTCTTTCTTTCTTTCTTTCTTTCTTTCTTTCTTTCTTTCTTTCTTTCTTCCCTTCCTTCCTTCCTTCCTTCCTTCCTTCCTTCCTTCCTCTTCCTTCTTTCTTTCTTTCTTTCTTTCTTTCTTTCTTTCTTTCTTTCTTTCTTTCTTTCTTTCTTTCTTTCTGTGAGTGGATTTTTCTAAGTAGAAACTGAGAGTCATTCTTGACACCTTCCTTCCTACCATTAATTTCTTGAGGGAACTGTCTGTGCATTTGTGTGGTATTTTTCCCTCCTTTAGTACACCAGCCCAGTCTAGAGGTGATTATTAAGACTGAGTTTTTCCTGAATGGGTTCGGACAGTAGCATTGGGAGAAGCATTGAAAATTCCATAACAAAGGTGATGGAGGAGGATTAGTGAGCAGGAACACGTGTAACACTAGTAATCATGGTGATCCTCCTGTTTCTCTCTGCCTGCCTCCTTCCCTCTGAATTTTTGCCCTGATGGGGCTTGCATCTCATGGAGGAAATGGCATTTATAAATCAGATGTAGTAATGGCATATGTGTTTGGATAGTATGGTATTATGGGAACTTTGGAGGAAGAGCAAAGAACTTTTTGGGGGGAAGACATCACAAAGTGGGCTGGTATGTGAGTTGGTGGTGAAGGCGTGTGAATGTTGGGGTGTGGTGGGGAGCAACTCCAGCAGGCTGATAGGAATGGGGAGATCCTTCCTGACAAAGACATTTTCTGAGAAAAGCGTAAAGTCATGAAAGGACACTATCTTTGGAAATGCCTGGACAGTCGGGGCACAGTGAAAAGGGCAGGACATGGTTGGCCGGTGTCTGAGAAAGACTGTTCTTGTTCAGATTTTAATCCACAGCTCCAACGGGGAACTAGTTCGGGTTCCTAGTATGCGTGGAGTTAATAGTTAATATTTGTTGAAAAGTTTTCATCCTAAGAGCCCTACTAAGCATTCTATGTGTATTTATTTATTTGGTTGTTTGTTGTACTTGGGAGAAAACACAGGGCCCCACACATTCCACCACTGTGCTGTCTCCAGGCCTGTGTATGTTTAAAGTGTGTTGGGTGTTCTCAGCGCTGCTAGGAGGGTTATTCTTTCCATTCACCAAACGGAGCAACTGGAGCCTGAGCAGGTTAAGGAAGTGTGGCCTAGCTCTCAGCAGAAGTCACATCGGCTAGAGCTTCGTGCCGTTCTGGTTCAAATCTACTCCTTTAAGCTCTGTATCATTCTTATGTTTTAGGCTAAAAACATAGGCTAAGAGACATGTGTGATTTGTGGGTTCATTCCACGTTTCGGGTTTTAGACTCTCCAGTACTGAATAGGATCTTTATTCACGTGGGTGGGTCAGGAGTGAGAGCTTGAGAATGAAGGCTTTTTCTGGCAGAGAAATGAGCATTTACCGAGGCATATATGAATTGAGAAGCTCAGCATGGCTGCTAGAAAGGATGCTGTGTAAGGAACCGGATGGCCGTCATTTTTGAGATGGGTTGGATTCTTATTATAGGCCTTATTAGCAAGCTCTGCCTCGTCTCCTCCTTTCAGGAGGAATGTGACCAGACTAGATTGTCCAGAGAAGAGTGAGAAAATGATTCAAAGCTGTCAGAGGTAAAGGCTCTGGAACAGTGACTCAGAATGCCAGTGGTAGGAAAGGTCAAGAGCCTGTAGGAGAAAGAGGAGGTGGTATCAGCAGGCATGGGGGCGTTTGCTCCAGGTAGGTAGGCTTTCTGGGTGTTGTGTGTGTTTTACCTCATTCAGTCCTCACAGTGACCTGGAGATGAGCCCCATTTCTGCCATGATGAGCAAACTAAAGGAGTAAGGTAACTTTCTGAGCTGCTCAGAGCCAGCTGTAAGGGTGGGGTTTGAAGCCAGCTTCTGACACCTTCGTGTTAAATCCTTACACAGTCCTGCCTGTACCAGAAGGGCCGCTGGATTTGGGTGAAGTGTGTGGATTTGCTCTTTTCTGACATCTTGTTATCCTTGACTACCAGAAGAATGTTGTCTTAGTAAGCCAGAGAAAGAAACAGGAAAAGCAAAGGAGAGGATTTTAGTTTCCTAGAACGTGGCTCACCAGTAGGAGGCATATTTTTATTTATTGCTTTCCCAACATAACAGGGAATTGGTTGGAAGAAAGTGCCAGTTTTTTTTTTTTTTTTTTTCTGCTTTCTCACGGAGAGAAGATGGAGTGTCAAACTTGTAATGAGTGCTTTTGGAAAGACGACACTCTGCAGGCTTTAAAAATGATATCTTACTTTTACACTGTAGAACACATTCAATTATATTCTTTCTCTTCATAATTTACTTTTTTTTTTATGTCAAGTGTAGAACCTAGGACCTTCCAAGTTGAGGCAGGTGCTCTGCTATTGAACTAGTCCTTCAGCCAGCCCTCCATAATTTACTTTTAATAGATGTGTGATGCATTAACCAGCTTTAGGACAGGAAGCATAGCTGGGTGTGGCGGTGCATGCCTGCAATCTCAGGATTTAGAAGGTTGTGTCAGGAGAACTGTGAGTTCAGGCCAGACTGCTATATAGCAAAGCCCTTTCTCAAGGAGGAGGAGGAGAGGAAGGAGAAGAGGTTAAAGAAGAGGCATTAGGAAGAAGGATCGTCAGTTTTGAGCGCTTACTGTTCCCCATACTCACATCACGTGACTCGCAAAGCTCTCCATAGCTCCAGCTCAGGGATAACGCCTCTTGCCTCCACAGGCACCAGCACAGGCACACACACACACACACACAGTTAAAAACAACAACAACAACTAGAAATAAATCTTTTTTTAAAAAGAGGAAGAGGTGGGGGGAAAGACTAGATATAACCTTTTAGGAGAGCTTTAAAAATAAATTTCCTATTTGTATTTTCCGTCCTCATTTTGCTACTGGTGGAGACAGTGGTAGCTTCATGCTGTGACTGTATTGTGTTTGGTTGATTCTTTTAGACCCTGTAAAGGCTACTGTATATGGAGCATGGGGGGGTGTTGGGGAGGGTACAGGATGGGAAGTGGGGGGTAATGTTGCCTTTTAGTTACTATAGGCAACCCTTGTTTACATTTAACTTAACTACAAGCCTATCTTTGGAAAAACGCCAGTGTGACTAGGGTTTTTAATTTTTGCTCAACTGTTTACTATGATTTAAGACTATGAAATGATAAAAATGTTATTCAAAATTATTAGATCTTAGCTCCTTGTTCTTTGTGGATTTGCCTGAAAATACACTGATGGCTCTGGCATGCGGGAGAGATCCCTAAAAATGATGCAGAGCATCTCCAGTGGTCGCTCACATTTGCATAACACAACCAAATGAGTGCACTTTAAGCATTTGGCCTTGCTTCCATTAGGTGTGCACATCGTCCTTCCTTTGGAGATAAGCGCAGATGCTCACGTCCGAGGATATGTTGGAGAGAAGATCAAGTTGAAATGCACCTTTAAGTCATCTTCGGATGTCACTGACAAGCTGACCATAGACTGGACATACCGCCCTCCCAGCAGCAGTCGTACAGAATCTGTAAGTGTGGACTTTCCGAGGGTTGCTTGAGTGCCTGGCATGGTGGCATACGCCTGAAATTTCAGCATCAGCGAGGTAGGAAGATCAGGAGTTCAAGGCCATCCCCTAGCAACATAGCAGATTTGAAGCCAGTTTGATCTACATTAAGAAAGAAAGAAAAAGAAAAAAAGAAAGAAAGCAAACACCGGCTATGAAAGCCTGATGACCTGAGTTGGATTCCTGAAACCCACGGTGGAAAGAGAGAGCTGACTCTCAAAAAAGTAGTCTTCTGACTTTCACATGTCCACCATGGCACTAGTGCTCCTACACATGCCGCCAACGCACGCATACAAGCACATGCATACACACTCACACACACACACACTCACACACTCACACTCACACACTTGAGTGTGCATACCCCAAATGCAGTTGAACTTAGAAAAAGAAATAAAAGAAACTTTTAGCCTTTGGAGTGAGCCAGGCTTCTGCCCCGTATAATATTTGTTAAATCACGTAGTGCCTTTTGCTCTGACGTGTAAGACTCTCCTATGTTACCTTCAAGGAAAAAAAATGGTCAGAAACCAAGAGGAAATGTCTAATTTTGTTGCCTTGTTGTTTCCTTCTGTGTGGTGTTATAGCTTCTTTTAGATCTGACGTCCTAAAAAGGGCATCTCCAGGACCAGGACGTGGGCTGGAGAAATTCCCCACTCACGTCACAGACATCCTTTCTCTGAAAGCTGCTCCAATCTTGCTGTCTCGGTGGGTGTGTCTGTCTGAGAAGCCACATTCTGTGGCTTTATCTTGGCTTCTCTTCTGGCCGTGTAAACGTCTGCAGTGATTTATATAGCGCCTTTGGAGGAAATGGTGGCACCTTGTACTGGTGACAGATGTCACTGTGACAGATGGCCTTGCAATATTAGAAGCAGCAATACACTTTACTCACACATATAAAACACATTTATGGTTCAAATTCCATTATGGATGTTTAATTAGAGATTACAATGCTGTAATGTATACAGCACCGAATATATTATAGTTCTCTTTAGAGTTCCATCAGTTGCCTTAGTTCAGGAAGGGTGCTATGTAGGAATGTATTTGAATTGGGGCTGGAGAAATGGCTTAGCAGTTAAGAGGCTGTTCTTCCAGAGAACCCGGGTTCAATTCCCAGCACCCACATGGTAGCTCACAACATCCTGTAACTGCAGTTCCGAGGGGATCCGACATCCTGTTCTGACCTCTGTGGGCACCAGTTATGCAGTGTACACAGACAGACATGCAGGCAAAAACACCCATGCATATGAACTAAAATAATTTTTAAAAAATTGTTAAAAAGAAGAGTGTGAGTGTCATAGTCATATATAAATTGGACCTGTCTGTCTGTCTGTCTGTCTGCCTATCTGTGTATGCATGCCACTTCGAGTGTGTGGAGGTGAGAGGATGACTTGCAGGATCCAGTTCTCTTCTTCCACCATGCGGATCCGGGGGATGAGCTCAGGACGTCAGGCTTAGTGGTGAGGTGCCTTTACTCACCGAACAATCTCACTGTCCCTGACTAGGCTGTAGAAAGTGTTCTTTATTCTCTTTTCTTTCACTGGAAAAAAGGTTACTTTTCATCTTAGTGAGTAGCTTTGAATTGTGCGTTAGGAGCTGCTGCAGAGTGCCGGTGTGGAGGGAGGCAGGTAACGGCATCGAAGAAGGAAACAGGGGCGTAGCCAAGGTTCCTGTTGCGTTAGATTAAAATAGTTCGCTTTATTCTGAGTCGTGGGGAAGCTATGGCTGACCTTGTTTGGCTCTGCTTGCTTGTCCAGAAGTAGGCCAGAGTGAGCAACAGGAGCTTCTTGTGTCAGAAACCTTATATGCAGACAGTGCTTCTCCTAGAGTTCTGTCTGGTAAAGTGGGCCAGGAAGCAGCGCTCGTCAGAGCTGGAATCAGGGGCGTTTTAAGGGTCTTGTAACTCCAGGGTGCAGTGATGTGGTTTGTCAGGCTTATCAGGGAGTGAGGTTGCAGCTCACTAATTTAACCTGTAAACTGTGAGTTAGATTAACCTGGAAGGTCGGTGAGGGATTTTTCAGCTTTGTGTCCTGATGGTCAAGGATGGGCCTTGTGTTTTTGGAGACCAGGTTTTGCCCTGTGCCCCAGGCCATTCTTGAACTTAGTGTATAATCCAGGCTGGGCTCACATTCACAGCACTCCTCCTGCCTCAGCCTCCTACATACTGAGAGTACATGCACTCACCTTCATGTGGTTTGGTAGGCCTCCTTTATTTCTCCCTTTGGAACACTTGTCACATATACATTAGTTCTTTCTATTTCTGTTTACCACAAATGTAAGCTCCATGAGAACATGTCTGGCGCCCATTGTAGTCTGTTCCTTCACATACTTGGAACATGGGACATGTGCTAAGTATCCGTGCAGTAACTTCTGGATGAAACTAACCAGTGAGTGATTCAGCATCTTCTCTGAGGAATTATTGCTCTTCAGAATTGGGCAACTCGGTGGTGGGGAACGCCCACTGTCCTATGTGGGGAGGGGCCAAGTAAACAAAGCCAGAGGAAAGCCTTCTGTCTTGCCCAAGAGTCGTGTTGTTTGTCTGACAAGCCTGTCACAACCTTCAGGTGTAAATATGCGCTTTGGGGGCCAAGTGTCCGAGCTCCGATCCGAAGCAGTGTCGTCTTAATACAGCGGACATTCATTGCGTGCTTATCAGGCGTTTGACTCTGGGCTGGTGTTAACTGTTGTTGGAGATAACCCAAGAGAGGTTGGATTGTATTACACCTGCCCAGTGATTTGGAGAATAAAAATCTCCCTTTGTCATTTGCTAACTGTGTGCTTCTGAGTAACTTGCTTCATGTTTTTATCTGGGTCTCGTTTCTCTTTCTGTGAGTTCAGAATAGTTACACCTGCACCGCCCCCCCCCATGGTTTAGTGGTGTTATCAGGGCCAAGTCAGTAAACACATGAATGTCATTTGCAAACTATGATAAACAGACAATGGGTGTCACTTTAGGGCAGAGTGCCCCTACTTTGGCACTGTTGACAGTTAAGCCTGTGGACCTGTGTAATGGAAAGTTTAGCATTAAACTTCTATCCTTAGGTCCCCAAAGCTCACATCCCTAGTGCAACAACCAAAGTGTACCAAGGAAACAAATAAGCTGATTAAGCAGCAGGAAAAAGATGAGAGCAGACATTCCTCCAAAGAAGCAATATCAGTGGTCAACAGAAATGAAAAATCTCAGTGTCTCCAATTATAAAGGAAATAAAAATAGAGCTGCAATGAGATATCACCTCACAGATTCCCACAAAAGCTGTTATAAAATAGGCAAATGTTGGGGCTGGAGAGGTGGCTCAGTGGTTAAGAGCATACGACCTGAGTCTGGTTCCCAGCACCTCATTGGGTGGCTCACAGTGGTTTGTAACTCCGGTTGTGGGGGATCTCATGCCCCCTCTGGCCTCTGTGGGTACCTACACTCATGTGCACATACACACATAATGAAAAATAATAAAAATAAAATCTTAAAAAGACAAATTATATCAAGTATTGGCACAGGTTGGAGGAAAGGAAAATTTACTAATGTAAATAGCGCAGCTACTTTAGACAGCGCCACGGCAGTTCCTCGAGATCAAAAATAGCAGGGCAGTGTGATGGAGCAGGAGAACTTAGCCCGCCCAAGGCCCACGGTTTAGTTCTCAGCTTTACACAGAAAAGTTACATGGTGCTCCACAAACGGGCACAATTCTTGTTTCTCAATTCGGAATAAATGCATTTAAAACTTGGTGGGGGAAAAGAAAGAACCTATTCACTTTGTGAAATGTTCTGTGGCAAACGAAGTTGCCCCCTGCTCGAGGTCATTACTGGAGGGCTTCCGGAAGAAATTAGAGGAAGGTTCCTTTTTTAGATCTCTCTCTCTGTGTGCAACAAGTGTGCAGGTGCCCTCAGGGGCTGGAAGTGTGGCATTTCCTGGAACTGAAGTTGCAGGTGGTGGTGAACTGCCTGATATGGGTGCTGGGAACTGACCTGAGGTCCTCTGGAGGGGCAGTGCTCTTAGCCACTGAGCCATCTCTCCAACCATAGGAAAGATTTAAAGGTTGAGATCCCAGGACTTTCTCATCAATCCTTCTTTGGATCAATTTAATTAACCTGTCTTTCCAAGGTAGAGGTGAGCAAAGCATTAAAAACAAATAAACAAACAAAAAACAACTGGGAGAAAAGAAAACCCTTTATATAATTCTTTGTAACCTTGAACCTACACAGCTTTTCATTTCATTGCGTTTTCCCAAGTTAACCATTTCTCTCATGGTGTTGCTTTCTTAGATTTTTCATTATCAGTCTTTCCAGTACCCAACTACAGCGGGCACATTCCGAGACCGGATTTCCTGGGCTGGAAATGTCTACAAAGGCGATGCATCCATCAGCATCAGCAACCCCACTCTGAAGGACAATGGGACGTTCAGCTGTGCTGTGAAGAACCCTCCAGATGTTTACCACAATATCCCCCTGACAGAGCTCACGGTCACAGAAAGAGGTAAGCGGCTTACTGCCAGCCTCCTGCAAGTGTTGTGGCTCCTCTGGTGCTTTCCAGAACTTACCAGCTGACTTAGAGAATCACTGTGTCAAAGTTATCTTCACAGGCCTGTTAAGATTAATTTTAAAATCATTTTTTTTTTTTTACATTTTATTTTGTATGTGTGTTGGTGTGTGAGCACGCAGGCTACAAGGTGTGTGTGGAGGTCAGAAGACAACTTGCAGGAGTCGGTGGGGACATCCTTGAGCCACCTCAGCAGCCATTAGGATGTACTTTAGATTTGAAAACTGAATATTCTATGTGGCTGTTCCTGCGGAGGCTGCTCCCTTTAAGGATGGGCGCATTGCATTTCTTTTATGTTACAAAGAGCAGCAGTTTTCTTCTCCTTTGGAGATGAGGTTGTGAGGGACTTTTTTCAACATATCCCTGTGGTGATTATTAAGTGGATATTTGAGTTTGAAACTCGATTTGACCCAAAGACATAGAGATATATTATGAGTCACTAAATTGCCTTACCATTTCCTGGGGCTTCCCTCCCTCCTTTATTTCTTCTTGCCTGCCTGCCCTTTCTCCCTCCTTTCCCTCTCTCCCTTCCTCCTCGCTGTCTTCTTTGTCACAATTATCATCTGGTTTAACAATAACCCATAGCATTTACATAATCATACTGCTGGCAGGAATAGATTTCATTTTTCTGTAAGGCAGTTTAGTAATAGAAGTCATTTTTCTTAAAATTATATTCCCTTAAGAAAACAGAGCTAACCGCTGGTATTTATGTAGAAGGGTTGTCATCCTAATAGGACTTGTGGAGTCAAAGAATTGTAAATAATTTGAACGTTCAAAGTTAGAGAATTGATTTGCTACTTGATCCAGTATGGTATAGTACAGTACTATGGATCATATTTAGAAGGCTATTTATTTATTTATTTTTGGACAGAGTTTCACTATGTCCTAGAACTTACTTTGTTGACTATTAGGCTGGCCTTAGATTCATGGAGATCCTGCCTCTGTCTCCCAGTGCTGGGATTAACAGTATGCACCACCATGTCCTGATAGAAGGAGCTTTATAATCATAATCAGAACCTACTTATCTATCTATCTATCTATCTATCTATCTATCTATCTATCTATCTTTCTATCTATCTATCTATTGGTTTTTTGAGACAGGGTTTCTTTGTGTAGCATTGGCTGTCTCTGACTTGCTTGGTAGACCAGGCTGGCCTCAAACTCACAGAGATCTGCCTGCCTCTACCACCCTGAGTGCTGGGATAAAAGGTGTCCATTGCCATGGCTGGCTAATCAGGACCTTTTTAATCACAAAAAACATATTTATCATATATTAAGCAAAAATAATGTGAAAAATAGGACTCCTGTTTTTACAAACATGCATCCTGTCTCCATGTGTGCTTTTAGACCCCCAGAAAGAAGAATAAATTGGTAGCTAGCTATGTGTTACTTCGAGGCAGTGGAATTATGTGTACATGTTTATGCTTCTCATATTTTTTGTATTTTCTATGATGGGAATTAGAAGCGTGAGCAAAGGCATGGAGTCAAAAGTTGCCTGAGACCAATCTGAAGTCACAGCCCTGTCTTGCTTTTCCCAACAGGTTTTGGCACCATGCTGTCCTCTGTGGCCCTCCTCTCCATCCTCGTCTTTGTCCCCTCAGCACTGGTGGTCATCCTGCTGCTGGTGAGAATGGGGAGGAAGGCGATGGGGGTGAAGAAGAGGAGTAGGTCTGGTTATAAGAAGTCTTCCATTGAAGTTTCCGATGAGTAAGTCGGGCTGGGGTCCCCAGCAGTGGGTCTGCTTCCTGTTCACAGCCCTGCTCTGGGGCAGAACCTGCACCCATGCCCATACACATTTTCTCCCCAGCGCAGGGCTCAGATCTTCTTCCAAATGCCATAGTTCCATGAGGACTGTCAGAAGGAGGATCAGAGTGACATTTGTGGGTGCTGTCACGGAAGGCAGGATTGACACCACGCAGTGCTGGTCTCTGCGTGCACATTTTCAGCAAATAGCTCATTCTCTCAAAATTAAAATAGAACTCCCAGTCATATTTTTCTCTTTTACTTTTTTATTTTTTTTTTGGCACAGAGCTAATGTCTCCTAACAGAATATGCATAAGCAATGAAGGAGGCTTTGAGAATAACGGGGAAGGGCGAAGGGAATTTCAATAAGCATGTGCTACTTACTCTTGGTCAGCAGATGCTCAGAAAGGGCTAAATGGATGTGGTTATTGCTTTAGTCACTGTTCTGTTGCTGTGAAGAGACACTATGGCTGAGGCAACTCTAATAAGAGAAATCCTTTAATTGGGGGCTGGCTTACAGCCCTCAGTAATGGCTTAGTTCATTATCATCATGGTGGGGAACATGGCAGTAAGCATGGTCCTGGAGAAGTAGTTGAGAGCTGCATCCTAATCTGTAGGGAGAGAGAGACAGAGACAGACACAGTGAGAGCTACTAGGCCTAGCATGGACTTTTGAAACCTTAAAGCCCAGCCTGGTGACATACTTCCTCCATGAGTCTATGGAGGTCATTCTTATTGAAAGTTATCAAAAGCATTTATTAACTGCCATTCTGCCAATGAGCAGGCACAATCCATTGGTTTCCCAGGAAGAGATTTACTTCTTAAAAGGAACAAAAACCTACATTAAAGCTCTGTAGCTGGCATGGTGGTGCACACCTTTAATCCCAGCATCCAGGAGGCAGAGACAGGCAGATTTCTTTGAGTTTGAGGCTAGCCAAGGATACATAGTGAAACCTTGTCTCAAAAAAAAAAAAAAAAAAAAAGTGACTTTCCCATAGTCTATGAAAGGGCTCTTAACATAAGGGAAGTTCCAAAGTTTTTTTTTTTTCCTGCCAGTGTGTATGTTTATTTACTGGAGAAAGACTTCCCTTTTCAAGGAATCTGTAACACACACACACACACACACACACACACACAAGATGGGGGGGGTAAAGAGCTATCAGTGAAAACACCAATGTCTGTTTCTAAGGACAGTATACAAAATGCTCTGTGCTCTGATCCCAAGTCACATTGTCTCATCATTTGTTCTCACTCTCTCTATAGTTCAACTACAGTCAGCTTATGTGTTAGAGTATATATAGATATACTATAGTCATTGACATGTTTGTATATATGTTTGTGTGCATGTATCTGTCTGTCTACATGTCCATCCATCTAGCCATCCATCCATTGTTTTTCTCCCCTGCCCCAAAATTCCTAGAATCACCCCCTTCCCTCTCTTGTTTGTCTAGAAGCTTTCTTACCCTCAGGACGAAGCTGAAATGTCCCCTTCTCATCATACTCCTTGAGTCCTGAACAGAGACCGCCCCTCCCTGCCCTTTGCTGCACAGCAGTTCCACCCTAACTTTAGAGCATGATCGTGTCGGATCACAGTACACATTAGTTCTTACCATTCTCACCCACATGGGATCGGCAGCTCATCAACAGACCAGGTTATGGTACTTCTGTTCCCGCCCTAGCATGGTGCCTCCACTCTGGCTAGTGGTCAGTACTTTCCTGAGTGAATGGCGGTGACCAGCTGCTGTTTATCTAGCACTTGCTGGCCATTCTGACACATGTTTCCCTTGCATTTTATTTCTTACTTACTCCTGATGACTCTGTTTAAGGGTCTGCAATAGAAGCAGACTCCCGTGGTTGTAGCACCTGAGCCTGGACCTGTCCCCTGTGCTGACAGTGGCAGTTGAGTTTTGCTTTGTGTTCTTTCCGCAGCACTGACCAGGAGGACAACAATGACTGCATGGCGAGGCTTTGTGTCCGCTGTGCGGAGTGTCTGGTAAGTGCCCGTTTCTCATCTTCCTGCCTATTGGAAGGATCCTTTGCTCTCAAGAACAACAAAAACATTCACACTAGCACAGGAAAGTATGAACTAGAGTCTCTGGGAACACCTACCAGTTCTCAAGTTGATTTTTTTTTTTTAATTTAGATTTTTTTAAGTGTAAGAGTGTTTGGGCTGCATGTATTCAGTGTACCGCCTGTACACCTGGTGCCTGCAGAAGAGGGCATTTGACTGCCCGCAACTGGAATTACAGATGGTTGTGAACCACCATATGGGAGCTTGGAACAAAACCCAAGTCCTCTGCAAGAGTAACAAGTGCTCTTAACTGCTAAGCCTTCTCTCCTGCCCTCATTTCAAACTTTACATTTAATTATTCTACATGAGTGCATGGAGGTCAGAGGACAACGTGGGGAGTTGGTTCTCTCCTTTTACCGTGTGGGCCCCAGGGACCAAACTCATGTCATCAGGCTGGATAGCAAGCTCCTTTACTTACTGAGCCATCTTACCAGTCTATGATTTTATTTCCTGTCTCCCGGATGTAGAATTGTGTTCTTAAGTTAAGAAAGGAGGCTGTGTAAGCTACTGACTAATAAACAAACAAACAAACAAACACAACCAACTAACCAAAAAAGAAAATAAATCCAAAAACCCTGTAGAATTTTTATAGGGAGTTTTCAAGTTTCTGTAGTTACAGGTGGTGTGAAATACCATGTGAGCACTGGGAATCAAACCCAGGTCCTCTTAACTACTGAGCCCTGGAGTTGAGCTTGAACATACTAAGTTTGAAGTGTGCAGTGGACAATGAGGTCTTCTGAAGAGAGAGGCCTAGCCTGCAGATATAACACAGGAGCTATTAGGACATAGAAGCCGACAGAGATATATCCATCAAGGAACTGGACAGATGTGTATGTATATAGGAGAGGCCCCGAGGACTAAGCCTGGAGTTCTCCAAGGCTTCTAGATTACAGACAAAGAGGAATTAGCAAGAGAGGATGACAAGGGATGCCCTTTGAAGTTGAAGGAGAACGAGGACAGTTTGTTAGCTTGGGAGATGGGGAGGAAATTTTTCGAGGAATTGGGAGTTCACTGTTGATGGTTTGTTGGTGTCAAGGCTATTGCTGACCTTGGCAAAAGTAGCTGCACTGAGCTAATGAGGGTGAAAGGGGCTGGGGGAGGGGCAAGAACCATCACAAAGGCATGTTGGAGGAAGTTAGTGCAAACAGCTCTTCTAAGGAAGGATGCAGAGAAATAGGGCAGTGGGCAGAGAGTGCTGTGTGTTAAGAGTTACTGTTTATGATGGGTGAAACAGGGCACATTTCTATGCTGTGTGGGTGAGCCAACGGAGAAGGAAACATTTGTGCTAAGAGAGAATGAGAGAGAGAAAGAAAGAGAAGAATTGCTAAGTTGCTACTAGGAGGTGTCACAGGAGGACATAGCAGCTGAAGAGAAGGCTAAGAACAGTAGAGAAAAGCTGCACACGGTGCTACATACCTATAATCTCAGCACTCTGGTGGCAGAGGCAAGCCGTCTGGTCTACAGAGCAAGTTCCAGGACATCCAGAGCCACACAGAGAAACCTGTCTTGGAAAACAAACAAACACACAAACAGGACAGTAGCGACGCCAAACAGATGAGGCTGTGTGTAGGTAAGTGAACCAGATGATGGAAGTGTGTGGACGTTCTTCACCGACTGCCTCTCTTCCCAGTGGCAGGAGAAAGCAGGGGCGTGATCTCAAAATGATGACAAGAGCAGGGATCAGAGGACAGGGGGAAGGGTTTAGGTATGAAATAGTTACTTAGAAGAACAAGAAAATCAGGGTCAGTGATATGGCTCAGCAAGTAAAGGTATTTGCTACCAAGCCTCTATCAATCCCAGAGACGCATGGTGGATGGAGAGAATTATTGTTCCCTGACTTCCAAGTGTGAGAGTATAAACACATACACACGCTTATTCTTTCTCTTTCTTTCTCCTCCTCTATTTAAAAAATGAATAGTTTTTTTGAAGAACAATAGAATTAAGACATAGAACAATCTGATACACCAGCTGGCGCAAATGGGCCATTTGAGGTTACAAGTGATGAGTATGAGTTTGGATAATGAGAGTAACAGTGACAGTGAGAAGAGCTGCAGTCACAGGTGTGCTGTAGAGTGCTGTGCCCAGTGCCTAGAAACCTACACCTGTTGTTTCGTGCACATCTATATGATGTGCTTCTATTGTCCCCATTTCAGAGATGCTGAAACTGTTGTTTAACTACTCAGTGTCCGTTAGCTGGAAAGGGTAGAATGAGGTAAGTGAGCTCCTAACCCTAGCCCTGCACGTTCTGCTGTAGGCAAAGCATCTTTCCTTGTGTGTTGAGGTTCCAAAATACAGTCATCAAGGAAAAGAGAACCACTAGGGCTTCCAAGCAGAAATCAGCCTGGCAGATATCGTATTGAGGTCCTATGATGCTCCACACAGCTTGGGTGTGCCATCTGGGTACCCCACCATTGCTACCCTACACTGAGTTCCATTTGGGGACCCCATACACATGGTCTGTGTGTAAATCTGACTGTGGCATTTTGATGTGCTTACATCTGCTATTCTTTCTCCTCTAGGATTCAGACTACGAAGATGCATACTGATGAAGTGTGTGATGCAAGAGGGGTTACCAAATAACAGGAAATATCCCATCCCCCTGGCCAGGAGCGCCACTGGCGGGGACAGCAGTGACAGGAGATTACGAAGGTCACCAGTGAAGACTTTAAGGACCATTTATTTATTGAAGAAATGTTTATTTTGTATTTATAAACTGTTCAGAAACTCCCAGAAGGGACTCATGACTTCCCTTCCTAATACGCTCTGATTGGACAAAGAAATTCTTGAACAGAAGCACGCCCCCTGGTTTACCTTCGCCCTTGAATGTAGTTTGTGTTTTCTTCCAGTTGTCTGATGGAGAATCCCAAATTGCTGTCACTCTGCTGATGCCAAAATTGTACTTTTAAATGATGTGGGGCTTGCAGCTTCCTGATGATGTGCCAACGAAGAACACACTTGTTTGGGATGGGATAGCCTTTGTTTCTTATCCACGAATGTTTTCTGTTTCGAGTATTCAGTGTGCACTACTTGGTTTAACAGTCCTCAGTCGTGTGAAGGTGACTTGGAGTATTTCTTTCGACTCAGTAGGTTTACAAGTTGTAGGTTTGCTTTGACTGGGTCTTTTAAGTATTAAAATATTGTCATTTTATAGTTAAGGAAACAAATTTTGATGTGGAAGAATCTTTCTCATTTGTCTTGCCAGGTACACGTTGGGCCAAAAAAAAAAAAAAAGCTCTCTTATAGCTGACAAATTTGTGGTTTCCTTCTCGGTTTCTCAAGTTAGAGGCAAGAAATGCCTCTTAAGAAGGTTGGTAGTGGCGGCTTATGAAATATTTTCTGTAGTCCTTTGCTTTAAGTTTTTCTGCTTTTCTTGTGTCATTGTTTAGAACTTTTTCTAGTTCTAAATTGCACCAGTGATGGGCACATTATTGTATCTGCAAGCTGGTTTGCTCAGCGCTGGAGATGAGGATGTGAGGTTGTGCAGGCCTCTCTCCTTTCTCCTCTCAGTGCCTTGTAACCCACACCTCTGCTCTCCTGTAGCAACTTACTTAAATTTTTAAATTATATTGGGTTTTCTATAAGCAGTTAAGATGTACCTGACCTATCAGGAAGGGCTGGCATGTGTTCAGAGAGCCCTCTCCACAGAGAGACAGGACTCACTTCTTGATCGTCGCAGTCACAAATGATGCCTCCCCCAGCCTTGGTTGTTTCCACGTGGTGGTCTTCTTCATGGTCCTCCCAAAGCAGCTTGGGAGGGCACCATATTACAGTGTTATATGCTATGTATCTTATAAAAGTCATTCTATTTACCACCAAGATCTTATTTTTGAAATTGGGGTCATTTGGCCAGCTTCAAAGATTTGTTCACCTAGCCTGCTGATTTGTGAATCGGAATAGCTGATACGCATTGCAATTTACCTCTGGTCATGAAAGCCCATGGAAGAGGCCAAGGGGGGACTGGCACTTTACATTTCTGGCGGCTAGATTCCACTGTTCTTTGGGCTACTGCTTAAAGACGTGGCTGTCTGTGGCCAATCCAGTGAGACCCTTCCTGACAGTTCAACAGAGAGAAGGAAACATTGAGGCACCAAATGTAAATAGTTTGGGTTCTTGGAAGATCTGAAGAGTGTGATCCAGTTGGGAAGGACCATGCCTTGGACCTCACTGCTCTGACGGAACCCATTTAAACTGCCATCCTGTGAAAAGGAGGGGCCAGTTTTGGTGTCTTGGGATTTTCTTTCTTTTTTTTTAACTTTTATTAATTACACTTTATTCACTTTGTATTCCCCCATAACCCCTCCCTCCTCCCCTCCTAATCCCACCTTTCCTTCCCCTTCTTCACACATGCCCCTCCCAAAGTCCACTGATAGGGGAGGTCCCCCTCTCCTTCTTTCTGATCCTAGTCTATCAGATCTCATCAGGAGCAGCTGCATTGTTATCTTCTGTGGCCTGGTAAGGCTGCTCCCCCCTCAGGGGGAGGTGATCAAAGAGCAGGCCAATCAGTTCATGTCAGAGGCAGTCCCTCTTACCATTACTATGGAACCTACTTGGACACTGAACTGCCATGGGCTACATCTGTGCAGGGGTTCTAGGTTATCTCCATGCACGGTACTTGGTTGGAGTATGAGTCTCTGGGAAGACCCCTGTGTTCAAATTTTCTGGTTCTGTTTCTCTCCTTGTGGAGTTCCTGTCCTCTCCAGATCCTACTGTTTTCCACTTCTTTCATAAGATTCCATGTACTCTGTCCAACAGTTGTCCATAAGTCTCAGCGTCTGCTTTGATAGTCTGCAGGGCAGAGCCTTTCAGAGGCCCTCTGTGGCAGGTTCCTAACTTGTTTCCTGTTTTCTTTTTCTTCTGATGTCCATCCTCTTTGCCTTTCAGGATGGGGATTGAGCATTTTAGTCAGGGTCCTCCCTCCATCTTGTGAGTGTGTTGTGAAGTTTAGTCTAGCTCAGACACTGATGATTTAGGTGACTGACTCCTGAAGAAAACACACACACACACACACACACACTGTTGTGTAGCCTGCTTTGAAATGGTCCTTTCTCTTCTGCCTGACAGAGCAGTGAAGTCCTTCATTGTAAGGGAATAATTTAGTAATTTTATTTGCTCCATGGGTTTGTGGTTACATCCTAGGCTTGGGCTGCCCCCCGCCCCCGTTTTCTTCTTCACCCTTATGCTGAGGTGTGCGCTGTAGCTTTCTGATCCTAAGGAAAACAAGGCAGTCTCTGGAACCCTCCTTCTTTAAGAGTGGACGTAAGATACAGGGCTTTTGTTTGTTTGACTTACTGTTTTAATATTTTCTAAGGTGCCATTCTCATACTCCCCATCCCCCTTTTTGCTGCTCTGTGGGCTCAAACCACATGACATTATAGTGTTGTCTGGAAAGCAGATTTAAGTCTTTCACTGTGGTTACACCACCCTCTGAGTTTTATGCAGTGGGCTCTTAAAGCTATTACAAAAATGTGAATTTATAAAGTACTTTGTTTTCCCTGTGACCTGTTTTGGCCACTTGAGGACATCTTAGCTGTCGCAGCTCCTGAGTCAGCACTAAGACTTTAGAAGGGAAAGTTGCCTGTGTACCCCGTGTGTGTGTGTGTGTGTGTGTGTGTGTGTGCATGCACAACTCGTACATGAACACATATGAGTGCACACACACACACACACACACACACACGCAATTATGTTTGCATGTGTTGTTGCGAAATTGTGCTTTGCAGCAACAGAAAACCTGGAGGCCAAACCCTGAGCCAGAATGTTCTGTTGTCACTGAGCTCTCATTCTGAAGTGGGACTCTAGAAGATCCATGGACTGGACCGAGACTCTTATTTAATTGCACAACTCAAAACTTTCCTGCCAGAAGAGTCCACACCGGTGTTAGATTCTTCGCTTCTGTATCTCACTGACTTTTAAAATTAAATTAAGTGTTTTGTTTCCAGGAAGGTATGAGCTGTAAGACTACGTGCACAGACATTGTGACTCATGGAATCTTTACTCCACTGTAGTCAATAAACTTCTTTGCACCTTCTGGCTGACCTTTTCGTGTCTATCTCTATATTAAGATGAGAAGTCTCTTGTGAAAGAGAGGGGTTTGTGGTGTTTTTTTTGTTGTTGTTGTTTTGTTTTTTGTTTTTTGTCTGAGCTGTATGTCAGCAAGACCCTGCATAGTTCTAGTGGTGTGCTGGAGCCAGCTCATATAGCAGGAGTGTTTCTAGAAATTTTGTGAGCCAAGTGGCAAACTGCTGGTGGCATAAAATAGACCGTAGAGGGAATGTTTATACGAGCCCCATGCAGTGTAGTCTTGAGGTGAGAAACACTGGACAATTTTCAGGACAGGATAAAATTTCATAATACCCAGGCTTGGGTCAGTCCAATAGAGCTAAGGGTGAACGTGTATTTATGAGAATACTGACTTTGAAGTGGTGATTAAAATGGAGAGGCATCAAGCAGCCTGGAAGCCCTGAGGATGGCCACGCTACTCAAAGGGCTTGGTGGAAGAACAGCTTGCTCCCTGTTTGAAGGCAGTCCTCACCGTCGGAGGAAACCTACATGGTGGGCAGGAGTCCCGAATCTTTGGAAGCAGCTGAAGGTAACTGATTGTCCGGGCTGCAGCTGTGTGGTTAAAGAAAAAAAAATAAAAAATTAAGTGAAACTGCTGTATCAGAAACACAGCCAAATGTTTTTTACTCATCTTAAATTAATTGTGCTTTATTTACATAAAGCTGATTTCTCAGCAGATGCTTCATGCCAGTCAAGATTTTTTGCGTTGTTTTGTTTCATTTAGATAGGGGCTCACTGTGTAGCCCAGGCTGGCTCCTCCTGCCTGAGCCTTCTGGCTATACACTGCTACACCTGACCCGTTTGAGATTTTGCTTTCCAGAAGGGTAGGTGACACCTACAGGGACCTGGAAAGTGAGGCTTCTGTAAGTTGCAAGTCTTTCCATTTAGAACAAAGAATGTAAATGTCACAAGTGGGACCTCTGTGTCAGCCCCTCCACAGCTCCAGGACATCACAGAAGAGACGGCCGAAAGTAAAAGCCAGATGATTAGGAATGCCATGCATCTGGATAGGACATGGCCATTGTACGTAATCACATCCATGCACACAGGCACACACCACACACACTACGCACCCCCCCCCCCCACGCACACAAGAGTAGGACTAGTTGGGGAGAGGAAGGGGATCAGCAGTGGTGAGACGGGAATAAGACAGGGTGAGGTGGGTGAATATGGCCATCACAGCACATTGAGTAAAGTTGGTGAAACTGACCCAACTTAAATTAAGAATAATGAAATTATGTAAGTGCAGATTGGGTCGTTAGCTGGATGACTGAAAGGGGAACTTTGATTAGAAGGTTCCTGTTTGTGTTTCCGCAGCCACCTCAGAAAGCATGCACACATCTGTTTTGCTTTGAGTCTGACCTACTGTGCCGGCAGAAGTCTCTCGGCTGTTGTGGGTGATGCGGTGGCAGAAGATCCTGGTGCTGGCACGAGATTGCGGTACATTGCTTTTCCTGGGCACTGTCATCTTGGGTAAGCAGTGACTCTGTGTGCTGTGAGCCACGGTGTGAGCTGTTCTGAGGAGAAGCCTGGTTTCCTTCAAAGGAAGGCGGGTTGAATTGGCACTCCTGTCGGATGAGGAGGCAGGCGATACACTGAATTCCCAGTCTGCTGGGGGGCTGCCGTGAGCTAAGCAAGTAGGTGCAGCCCTGGATTGTGTAGTGCACTTTGTGCCAGTCTTTTCAGAGAAAGGAGAAACAAGTTTTGCCGTGCTAAGCCAGAACGAGGTTGTTTACAGTCTCCGGCTTTCCTGTTGCCGCTGGCTCTAGGCAGAGTCGTGACGGGCTGTCCTTGAGCTCATCATAGCTGTACTCCTACCTCACTGTTTGTTTTGTCCCTGTTCTGGATCAGTCACCAAGGCAGCAGTTCAAGTCTCCCCAGAGAGTGAGATGATTTTCTTTACCCATCACACCCTGGCATAGCCCACACCTCCAGAAAGGCAGATGCAGGCTGGGTTATGACATGCTGGTGTGGAAGGAGCGGGAAATGGTTAACGGTTCCCAAGGTCCCACCTGGATAGCGTGTAACCCAGGTTGTGCTTCAAGAGCCACAAAGCAACCAATACCCGCCCCCCCCACCTGTATTACACGGTCTCAGAAGGAAAATCAGGGACATATTTTAAGAGGTTTGTATCTCAGAATGGTCAGCAGGACTTATATACTTAAAATTTTCTGAGAGTCCAAAGGTACACAGGAACGGGCAGGGGAGTTGGAGGGACTTACTGTCACAGTGGAGTGAGGCATGAGTGAGAATGCCCCACAGCCATCTGTTTCTGTAGCCTTTGTGACTACCAGGGGCAGAGAGGTTAGGAGACATCACCCTGGTCTTCCAGTGTCTTACAATATTGTCAGGTCTGAGGGCCATTTGTACATTCTGTGTGGTATTCTCATTGCTACACGTCTCTTCTTTGAATCTCCCTCCCTACCCATAGTTGTACTGAGAAGGAACACTCCCCATTCATTATTAATAATAGGAAAGTGTTCCCGGTGGCTACACACACTCTAGGACTGACAGGAGATCTTTGCCGGAGTTACTGTGAAGGAGCTGTGAGCTTAGGTCAGAAAGCTCGGCCAGCACGTGGAGTAACTGGCTGTGTGGTACTACCTGACGCTTCTCTGGTTCAGTGTCCGGAAAGGGAAAGGGAGCAGGGTGCGGATGGCAGCTTAACAAGCCTATTGGCAAGGTTGTGCTTCTGAAAGCAGTAGTTGGAATTTTAAAAACCAGGATTCCATTTATGTGCGTTTAGACTTCAGAATTTTGACAATCATGTATGTTTCAAAATATATGTGTGTGTGTATGTATATGTATGTGTATATAGTCATGTCCTAAATAACACTGTAGTGCACAATGCACAGACAGTGGTCCTATAAGATTATACAGCCTTAGTAGCATCGTAGCCATCTTAGTTCATGTAAGTGAACTCTAGGATGGTCACAAAATGGAATTTCCTGATGATGTACTCCCCCTCACTAATGATGTATGATTGTGTGTGTGTGTGTGCGTGCGTGTGTGTGTGTGTGTGATGTGTATATATGTATATAAAAAAAGAATTTCTGAATATTTGCCACCTACTCAGGAAATTGAAACTTGACTAGAGGAGTCTTGGTAAATTTCCAAGGTGTCATGAGCTTGTTTGAGAAGCTGTAAACTGAGGATTTCCTGTCCCGTCCCCGTCCCCAACCCACCATGCTGGCTCTAGAGCTGTTGTGATACACAGACACCTTCTCAGCCTCTTGTAGCTTAACATCTTGGGGAGTGGGAGGAAGAGCAAATAGTCACCCCAACAAATAGATGACTACAAGTTATGACAGATGTCCTGAAAGAGAGATAAATAGCACCATGAAGGTATGTGACTAGGCAGCCTGTCCTGGGATGGATAGCCAAGGAGAGGTTTCCCTGAAATGACATTTAACTTGACATCTGAAAGATGAACCAACAGGTTTAAGGACATGAAGGTATGCGCAGTGGGGTTTGGAAGGACATTTGCTCAGGCAGAGCAGATTAATCTTATTTCTCCAAATAAATCCCAGGGAGTCTACGCTAAGACATCAGCAACATCAACAGATGTCGAGAAATGTAGCAATGTGATGATACAGGCTGGGTTTGAAAGATCCAGAAATCTAGAATCCCTGGGAGTAAATTCGGAGTGTGCCAATCTGCTGTGTGTTCTTAGGCAAACCTTGGTTTCCCCATCTGCAAAAAGTCTCATGGTTGTGGTGAAGATTGAGTGAGTTAGTGTGTAAACTGCTCAGACAGTCCCTGGCACTACAACTTTTTGTGTTTATTGCATATCAGTATTATTGCCGCTGGCTCTAGGCAGAGTCGTGACGGGCTGTCCTTGAGCTCATCATAGCTGTACTCCTACCTCACTGTTTGTTTTGTCCCTGTTCTGGATCAGTCACCAAGGCAGCAGTTCAAGTCTCGCCAGAGAGTGAGACGATTTTCAGTATTGCATATTGTTCAGTTCTTGTGTAGTTGCCTATCAACTAGGGGAAAAATAGTCTGAGCCTATAACGTTAATGTTCAGTTCCAGGTGGTTGAGCCTGGAAAATAACTTGTTAAAAAAATTCACATTCAGTGCTCTTTCTTCTAAAAATCATTGCTTCCCCCCCCCCCCCCAGTTCACACAGAGATCTATCAGTGCCCTTGAGCATTTAAGACTGAAAATGGGTATTGTTGATCCTCCACACTCTATACTTCTTAAAATTGGTTTGAAGGAGGCTAGGTACGGCCCTGAGTGAGTAAGTCAGTCCTTTTCAAGTTGCTAGTTTCCTTGTAAATAGTGTCAAGGGGTCGCAGGATGCCCTGAAGCTGACTTCTAGGTAATGGTCACATTGTCGGTGACAAACATTTACCTGGCATGCTCCCAGCAATATAGATCCAGCAGCACAGTCATGGAGCACAAATACAAACAAGACACACGTGGTCCTTTCCCTGACAATGTATAGGCGTTGTTGACAGACAGGCAAGTGGTGTGCTCTTGAGGGAATCCTATGAGAGCTGGGAGCTGTTTGCTGAGCAGAGTAGGGGGCTCTGTAAATCCCCAGGAAGGCGACAGCGTTCTTGGATGCCTGCATGTGATGCGCTAGAGTTAAGGCATGCTACATGATGGCCACTAACTGTGTATATGTCAGGGAAGGTGGTCAGCAGAGAGTAGATACGTGTTTTTAGTGGAGGGGCTTCTGTTTGACTCCTGACATAGCTGGAGCAGTTCAGTTGTGCTCTCTTTATTTAGGGTGGTAGCACAGCTTCTAGTTCATTCTGATAGTTTACCGTTCCAATAAAGGTAGACGCTCAGAGCCTGGAGTCTCTAAAGTCATGGGCTGGTCTCTGGGTTCTTGGGTTCTAGAAAATGGGATCCTGTCTAGCGATTCTTCCTCTTTTTCAAAGCACTGTTATCTAGATGATCATATCTGATCCTTACCTTGTTATCCTGTGTTGTAGGTGAGGAAGCTAAGGTATAGTGAGTCCAGGAACACTGAGAAGGAGTCCCCTCGCACAGTTTCCATTTTCCAAGTGGATTTTGTTGATTGGAATACAGGTAAGGCATCTTTTTGGAAATTTAAAAATGTGTATTTATTTTATTTTTTAGAATTCTGTGTATATGTTTGTGTGGGAGTATTTGTACATGCATACTGGAGATGGGAGGCATTAGATGTCCCTGGAGCTGGAGTCCCATGAGCCAGAAGATATGGGTTGAGAAGCAAAGTCATTCTCTGCAAGAACGTACATGCCCTCGAGGAGCCATTGCTCCAACCCTGGGCAACTGAGGAAATGGCTAGTGCCAGAAGTCCCAGAAGAGCTGCCCGGTACCCCTGTAATTAAAGCAGGAAGGGGCCTTTCTGAGCAGTTCTGAGTAGAATACTTCTCATGGCCGAGTGGGAAGGAGTTGGGGGTTCACACATGAGATGGTTATGGTAATAGGTCTGACTCCCAAGATGGACTGAGTTGTAGTTTCTTAGTGTTAGGGCTCTTCAGTTTGGCTAAAAACATTTAGGAGAACTTCATATAGAATAGTGAGTCATTTCCAAAAGCTGGTGGATATTATGAAATTAATAGCACAGACAAAACAGAGACATTAGAAATGGTTTTGCATGCAGCTCAATTCTTAATTCTACCCACACTATCCTGCCCTTTAAAGGTTGAAAAAAAGTAAGTCTTTTATGTGGTGTCTTTGTACTTTAAATTTGATAAGTAATACTTTTAAGGCTTAAAATTTCCCCTTTTGTGAGCTGAAGCCATGACTCTGTTAGCAGAGTCATTGATCAATCAGTCACATCCATTCTTTGTATATTTCTTTTCTTGCCTGGACTGAACAGTCCTTGCGTGGCATCAAGGCAGCAATTCCAGTTCAGCTGGCGGGACAGGTAAAATGTTGAGGCTCCGGGGTCCTGTAGCATGGTGTGTGTGAAGTGTCCAGGAATATCTAGGGTGGTTGTCTTGAGGGCTTCTATGGGGACTCATTTGCCCTTTTTGTTTGGAGACACGACTTCATCTGACCTTCCCTTCCGGCCAACGTGAAGACCTCCAGTGTCTCTCCAAACATCCCTAAGTTTTGTCTTGTCGTAGCCCTTCTCAGCATCTGATGTTGTCTTGCTCGTACAGATGCTTGCTTTTCTCTTTCCCACTCTTCCTCATATGTAACTTGGAGCTTCGTCTCCCATGGCACAGCCAGTGCCTCAGACAGAACCTGGCGATCACTGGCGATCACTGTCGGTTTGTTCAGTTAGTAATGTTCTCTGGATATAATTTTCCGATTTTTCTTTTAATCTTAAGATTGAAGACTTGAAAGCAGCATGCTTTTCCTCTTGAAACTGATTGTGATTCCACTGTACCTGGGTAAGTACAAGCAAGAGACTAAGGGCAATATGTAAATTCTCCTTTGTCTCATGCCTGCATTTAAAAAAAAAAACATTTATTTATTTGTTTGTTTGTTCGATTAGTGTTGTGAGGAAGGGCATGTGGATGGCAGAGACACATTGCAGGAGCTGGTCCTTTCCTTTTACCATGTAGTTTCCTGGAATTGAACTCGGGTCTTCAGAGTGGCAAGTGCCTTTACCCTTGGAGCCAACTTGCTGGCCCTCGTCTCATACATTTTTAAGAGTTAATTTTATGTATGTTTGAGTCCCTTTGATTTGTGGGATGTGGACACCCTGAGCTGGAGTTTCTTGGTGCTGGTAAAACCACTCTTTTAAAAGCAGGTGTTCGACTCTTCTTGTCTTCTTCTGTTTCTATTGGGCACAGACTGTCTATCTTGGGTCCCTCCTGGATATTCTATATGCTTGTGTGAATCAAAGGAAGTTTCTCTATGGCATTCCTACACTTTACACTGGTGTCTGTCAATTACAGCTGGGCTCAGGCCTGGAAGGGGAATTACCAAGGAGAAGTGGAAGAGCTCTTCTATTTGTTCTTATGTCTTAGCCAGGTGGATATTTTTTGTGGTTTCTAAACACAGGGAGTCCTTTCTCAATTTGTAGTTGCATTCTTTGCCTGGAACTCTCTGTTCCTCCCACTTGCTCCCCACCCCCCCTGCCCTCCCCCCCAAAAAAAAAAAAAAAAAGAAAAAGCTTGCTCAAGCCTTCCGGATTCTTTAAACTTCCCCTGAGTTTTACTTCCTCCTGGGAAGCCGGCTTTGGCTTAGTAGACTGGGTGGGAATCTTTCATTCAAACTTTGCCTGGGTGCTCAGGAAGCTCCCGCTGCCCAGCGCCACCTCTTTCTTTTCTCTTTCTCTTTTTTGGCCTGTATCTTGTTTCTTATTCCATGGAAATAGATTTGTAGGAAGAAGAAATTAATGTGGTCCTTTGCCCTCTTATTTACTAAGTTAATTTGTAACCAGGGTCTTTCTTTGTGAATGAAAATGAGGACATGGCTGCTCCTAGGTTTGGTTGAGGAGAAGGTTTTTATTGTAGATATGAGGAAGAGTGCAGCCAGAGGCATCTGGGAGGGTCCAGACCGAACATGGCCAGCAGAACAGACCAGGTCATGAGAGGAGAGCGAGGTGGGAAAGGGAGAGAAGAAGAGAAAAGAGAGGGGCAAGGGTCAGGAACTACAGAGGACTAAGAGAGGAACCAAGAGAGAGAAGAACCAAGAGGCCAAGAGAACAAACGGAGGCCAAAGAAAGTGTGTAGGGATATGTCTGAATCCGAAGCTGGGAAAAGAGAAGGGAAGCTCAGGGACTGGAGAGGTTTAGGATAGGGGGCTGTGTGAGAAGGGCTGAGAGTAGCCAGGACTCTGTAGAAGATACTCGCCATGCTGAGAGAAAAGGGTGCAGTGGGGTGTGGGGAGCATGAGCTTAGGCATGTTAAATGAGCACTACAGTTAGCCATTTGTCCGGGGTTTCTTTGGGACCTGATACTACCCAGCCCAGGTTGGCCTTGAACTCAGTGTTTTCTTTTCTCTGCCTCAGTGTTGGGATCACAGACATGCATTCCCATGCCCAACTCTTTATTATTGCTTATTATTTTACTTATTTATGTGGAGGTAAGAGTATGGAGGTCAGAGTATGACTTGCGGGATTTGGTTCTTGCACCATGTGGGTCTACAGATTGAACAGAGGAAATCAGGCTTGGTGACATCTCACTGGCCCATCATTTTATTTATTTAGAACTGTAGACAGTGAATCTTGACTCGGCAAAACAAACAAAAGGGCTGCTTTTGCTCAATTCCAGGTCACATAGAACACATACACACACACACACACACACACATACACACACACACACACACACACACACACACACACTCACACATTCAATTCTTCCCCACAGGAAAATTCCAAATAGTTGCTGGAGCTAGTTTGATTTAAAAAATACCTCCATCCAAAGGGCTGAGAGTTCCTATGTTCTTTTCCATCCTCCCTACTGTGGGAGCCTGCTGCTGCACAGGAAATTCTCTCTCTTCTCTCAGGGGAGAGAGCTTGGATGAAAAGGCTGGCACCTTTCCTGTTCATTCCCATATGTGTTCATTTGGCTCTTTGACACCACCTGGACAGCATCTAAATTTGTCTCTCTGTTTTGTTCTTTTTGCCAAAAGATACCTTGTGAAAACAGAAATGCCCTTGCTGTGGTTTTCTCTCTTAGTGACCTCTTGAAATTCTGTGAGCAACAAGCAGATGATGGGGACAAGGGAAGCCATGCCTGGAAATGCCTCTTACAAGCTGGGGCTGCTGACAAGGCTGGGAGGACAGGGCTGGGAGAGAGCAACTGCGAAGGAAATTCAAAGAGAAAGTTGTGCTCCACTCTGGCCCACTTAACTGTAGAAAGACTCAGCCAGCAAATGCAGAGATAAGCTTTAGTAAACTGACTAAATAAAGGAAAAAAAGGAAGACAAGAAAGCCTCTAGTGAGCAGATTATTCAGATATGATCGAACAAAAACCACTTCCTGTTTAACCCCAAGAACACCACGCGCAGCAGAGCAAGGTGGCACACGCATGTAATCCCAGCACTCAGGGAGGCAGAGGCAGGTGGATCTTTGTGAGTTCGAGGCCAGCATGATCTACAAAGTGAGTCCAAGATAGTCAAGGCTACACAGAGAAACCCTGTCTTGAAAACCCAACCCAAACCAACCAACCAACCACCCAACCAAAAACAACAACCCCCCCCCCCCCACCATATGCAGAGCTAAGAGATTAAGTAAGTGGACGTGGACTTTAGGATTTCCTTTTATTAGTAAGGCAGGGAGGAGAAATTCTAGAAAAGGGGAAGGGAACTATTGAGGCCAAGGGAACCAGCAAGCTCTTTTTTTCCACTTTGAAGGGTGTAAATTCCTTCAGACTTGGAACCATTGTAGATAAGCAGAAAAGATGGCTCTCCTTTTCCTTGCTGGTTTGAGTGAGGAGCCTCCAAGCACTTCCACTATGCTGAATCATGGATGGAGGGGTATTGGGTAGTATCTAGAGACAGATACTGAGTTTCGTTGTTGAAGTTACTTGTCTAAATAATTTGTCTTCTTGCCGTTAACCCCTGTAGGTTATTCTCAGGGCCTGGCGGCCTTCACCGTTTCCTCTCCTGAGCTGAGAGTGCACGTGGGTGATTCAGCTTTGTTGGGATGTGTTGTCCAGAGCACAGAAGAGAAACATGTCATCAAAGTAGATTGGGTGCTCTCAAAAGGGGAACGTGCTGAGGTGAGGGTGGGGCAGCCCTTGGCTGATGACATCAAGATGGGATGGGTGTGGGAGGATCCGTTTTTGAGTCTTTGAGGGAACGTTGCAAGAGCTTTGGAAGGAACCATCACTGGGCCTCCTTTTAGCTTGGCCCCTGGTATGTGTGTCATCAGCAGGGCAGATTAACCCATCTCCCCTGCTGTGAGGAAGAAAGTGACCATAAGGCAACCAGTGCTTACTGGCTCAGGGCCAATGGGAGTTCTCTCAGTTTGCTTTCACTGTCTCCTGCCCTATATGGCAGGAAAGGTGGATGTGAGAGGCAGTTTCTGTAGTCTAGACAGAAGAGCTCTGAGCTAGGTGGTACAGGCATCTCTCTGGGTGGCGGGATAGATTCTTTGACCTTTCTTTGACTCTGGGGGAGCCATACTTTGCTTCTTTGCATCTGCTTGAAGTGTTGGGATTAACAGCCAGGCAGGACATGTACTTTCATGAGCTCTCTGACTGGGAAACTGCTTTCAGCCTCTGTCACAAAGTCCATGGAGATGTGTGGGTGTCAGGATCACCTGTGAAACTTGGCCCAAGTAGTTTGCTGTTAGCAATGGAATAGCAATATTTACACATCGGTGACTGCTTGCGTCGCTGAGAGCATAGTCTCTGACAATCCTGCAATGCTGCTTCACTCAGAATTACATTTCTATTTGCCATTATAGAAGAAGCAGAGCTATGGTGAAAGTAGACTAAGTTCCCCAGGGCTCCGCCTTCCAGCCTGTTACCATTCCTGCTGATGACTCCTCTTGTGTTAGGATATTGCTGGCTGGAGGAGGGCAGGGTTAAGGGGAGTGGCAGCTAGCTTGCAAGAAACAGCCCACAATACTAGAGGAATTAGGCCATACATTTGAATGGTATCTCACCTGCCCTGCCATGAGACAGGAAATGGTTTCAAACAGTTCCAGTCCTCAGAGTGATCCTCAGAGAAGGTGTTGCATTTTCCCTTATGCTGTAAGGAATGAAAATGTGGGTACCCTGTTTCATTTGTCTGTACAGAACCTTAGTCAGAGAGTCTTGTACAGGAGAGAGAGCTACCTGTTACATCATCATTATTAATATTATTATTAGCTGAGTACCTCTTGGTCACTATGATGGTGATAACTTTGATGTCTCCACATAATGGTCTTTTCCTCCAGACTCTTAGGTCTTGTCCCTGTCTTGATTTTCTCCAATGTTTGTTACTCTCAGAATGAATACGTGCTATACTATTACTCCAACCTTAGCGTGCCTACGGGGCGCTTCCAGAACCGCTCGCGTTTGGTGGGTGACGTCTTACAAAATGACGGTTCTCTCCTGCTCCAAAATGTGCAAGAGGCTGACCAGGGAACCTACACTTGTGAAATACGCCTCCAAAGTGAGAGCTTCGTGTATAAAAAGTCCGTGGTGCTGCGCGTGCTGCCAGAGGAGCCTAAAGGTAGGCGGACACTGACCCAAAGAGGGGCCAGAGGGCAACAGTGCTGTGGAAGAGGGCGGGGAGCTGATCCACTGCCGGCCTGTAGGCCAAAACTCACCTTAGGGGAATCTTTAATAAGTGGTAACTATTAGTCTGAGCCTAATCCCTCTTCACAACCCCTGGGAAGCTTTCCATCTTGCAGAGGAGGTGACCCAGGCTTGGCGAGGCTGAGCCATGTGCCTAAGGGCACCTATTTATAGACATCTAACTGATACTTGGGCCTTGGAGCCGTTCCACTTCCTTTCAGTTAGGCACATTGATGCCACATCCAGGTTTTATAGGTATTATCTACGTCAGGAGTTCTGGGGCTTAAGGAAGGGAGCAGCTTTCTCTCACTTCTTTGCATCTTGCTTTCCTGTCTGTAAATAGAAGGAGTGATGTCAGTGGATGGGTAGCTTTAATTAGACAGTACTGGGGATTGAACCCTGGGGTCTCATGCTCAGTGTGCCGCACTCAGTGAGACACAGTCTCCCTGAGCTATACCCCAGCCTTGCTTAGTGGTTTTAAGATTGCCCTTTTGTGGAAACCTGAACTTCTGGGGCATCTCTGGCAGCATGAGGGCAGGGCAGGGGTTGGCAGAAGACCCCCTCACAGAGGATCCCCGCTCTTCACCCACAACAACCAAGGTCATTTTCCTTGTCACTATTCTGTTCTTGGTGATGTCAGGCCGGCTTTGTTTACAGTAGGAATCTACTGCTTTCAAACAGTCTGCAAATGACAGTTTGAACTGAGGAGATTGGAATTGTGGCAGGGTGGACATTGGAAAGGTTTTTCTCCTCTCTGACCAAGCAGAAAGGATCACAGCCAAGACCATAACCCAGATGAGGCATTACACTCCAGAGAAGTCTCAAGAAGTCTCACAGGCAACGGTGGAAGCTGTTGTTGGTCTTTAAGGCAAAGGGGGAGGGCCAACTAGCTGCTGGAAGGAAGGTTTCCCCAGAGACGGAGGGCTGCAAGTAACTTTCAATGCCAAAGACCATTCTTTACTTAGAAATGTAGACTGTTTTTTTTTTTCAATTTATTTTTTCGATTTATTTTATTCAGATGAGTGCTTTTCCTGGATGTATATCTGTGCACCACATGCATGTCTGGTGCCTGAGGAAGTAGTGAGCCTCCGTGTGGGTGCTGGGAATCGAATCTTGGTCCTTCGAAAGGATGACAGGGACTCTTAACCACTGAGCCAACTCTCCAGCCCTGGGATGGTGACGTTTTTAGACTGAACTAGAAGTGCCAGCTCATGGAACTTGACATTCCATGGGTGTTCTGGACTCTTTTGTTGTGTGAACAATTTTCACACTTCTCTTTTCTAATAGACTAATGATATCCAAATTAATCATACCCAGGGCATCTAAAATTTGTTTGCTGTATCCATATAAACTTTTCCAAATAAAATATGTAAAGAAAAACTGTCGGAAAACCACAAAGCTATCTATCTCATTCTTAGCCAACTGTGATGGTCCGAGCCTGTGACCCCAGCACTTGAGAGGTTGAAGTATTCAAGAGTTCAAGTTCATTCTCAGCTACATAGAAAGTTTGAGACTAGCCTGTCTCACAAAACAAAAAGAAAACAATATGCACACACCCTTCATGAGTGTGAGAACTAACACAGAGACCCATGAGTAGACAAGGTGAGAGACTTTGGAGCACGCAGCCCCGAAAGGGATGTTGTCATCAAAGCTCTCCTCTCAAGGCTCGGGGAAGCCTGTAGAAGAGGAGGCAGAATCCCTGTAAGAGCCAGAGGGGATGCATGATACCAAGGAAATGGTGCCTTCCAGACACAACAGAACTGACACTCAAATGAACCCACAAAGACCATGGCAGCACTGGGTCAAGCCATTCAAAGTTCCAGCACTCAGAGGGAGGAGTGGCCGTGGGCTCCCACTGCAACCAGGAAGCTGCTTCAGGTGGTACCCACCGGAAAGATCAGTTTTCTTCCACGGAGTCTTTACTGGCTATAGTAGCTGCTCCTCAGGGCAGCCCCATGCCCAGCAGATGAAGGTGCTCTCGCGAACACGCACAAAAACCTCAGCGGTATTTTGTAGACCTTTGGTCTCATTTTTCTTTGTTTAAGCATTTTCGTCATCAGTCTTTTGCTTGTTTGTTTTGATTTTCATCTTTGTGGTCTTATGGGGTTTGTTTTTGTGTGCTGTATTTATTATTTTTGTTGTTTTGTCTGTTTTCTTAAGAGAGGGAGAGACAAAAAGAACATGAAGTGTGTAGAGGGAGGAGGGGGATCCGAGAGGGAAGACATGATCTAAATTTATTGTGTGAAAAAAATTTTCCAATTAAAAAGAGTATGGGACAGGGGCTGGAGAGATGGTCGAGAGCATACATGGTTCTTGCAGAGGACTAGAGCTTGATTTCCGGTTTACAGTGGCCTATAACTAGCTCCACGGGGACCAACTCCTCTGGTCTATTTGGGCACCTGCACTCACATGCATATATCACCCCCTCTACACATATTCATAATTAAAAAATAATAAAAACGAATCTTTAATAAGCATGTCAGAGAGGAACAGTGGATGGCTTCAGGGCTGCTTGCCTGAGAGCAGAGGGCCATAGTCTAGGGCCTCCATTATCCCCTTCTGGCTTTGGTCTCTAGCCGCTGCACTCCTACCCCCCCCCACACTCCATACCTTGCCTTTCTCTCTCATGATGCTCGTCACACCCATACAATTGTGTCTTCCCTGCTTGTCTGTCTCTGACAAGCCTTTGGCATAGTACTTGGTAGAGTGTAGGCAATCAATACACATTAGAGTAATGGATGAAATTATTAAACCAGTGTGCCTCCTGTGAATCCAATTTGTGAGAATGCATTTTGTGCGTGCGTGCGTGTGTGTGTGTGTGTGTGTGTGTGTGTGTGTGTGTGTGTGTTTGAGGCAGGGCTTCTTTGTGTAGCCTTGGCTTCCCTGGAACTAACTCTGTAGACTAGGCTGGCCTCGAACTCACAGAGACCCCCCTGCCTCTGCCTCCCTGGGATTAAAGGGGTGTGCAACGCTCTGGGTACTTCTTCTTATCTTAATTCCAAAGCTGTGGTCCTCCAGGGAAAGGGAGGAAGTCTGATGTTTTCCTTCCCTCAAGATTCTCCCTTTGTGTTCCTTTTCTACCTTCATTCTCCGATGCTGTACCTTCACCCTTCTCAAAGTGCAATCCACAAAATAGCTGCCTTTCCTGGTTTAGTGGATATAAAGAAGGATTAATAGGAGCCAATGTCAAGAGCTGGAGAAGCCAGGGAAACTAGAATCACAATACAGTGGTCAGGTGTTTCCTTAATTGCTGATGAGTCAACCCCATTTCTTCCCCCTTCAGCCAGAACAGGAACAGATAGCTCTAAGCCCTAACCGTTTGGCCTCCATGCTGGGTGAACCACGGCCCACTTGTTTATGGTCATCTCTGATCACATGGACACTCCATGTATAGTCATGTGAGATTTTTCTTTGCGAAGTGCACTCTCCAGTTCATAATCCTCCTGCAATTCCACTGCTTCAGTGCCTTTCCCGTAGTCCCTGAATATTTCAGATGAAAACAACGCTGGTTTCCAGTCCTTTTGCTCTAGACCCAGGCCTCCTTCTGCTAACATGATGTGATAGAGTACAGCACACCAGAAAGCTTGTGGTTTGTTTGCACTTGGGCTCAGGTTTGAGTTCTGACTTTTCTTTTTACTGTTCACGTGGCTTTGAGCTCCCCTCACTATTCTTTCCCGTAAAATGGAGAGCAATACGGTAAGAGCCTAAAAACATTATATTTTCTTCAGCTGGGGATACAGTTCTACAGCTGAGCATGCCGTTAACATATATGAGTCACTTAGTGGGCTCAGATCATAGGGGCTGAACATGCATGTTATGACTAATTGCTACACAGCCTATAAGGGGTCTGGTACATGCTCCGTGCATTAAAAAGGACTCAGAATGTTCAGTTGTTATTGATTTAAAAGCTAGTGTTCAGTTCTTAATGTGCTGATGTGATTGAAAGGGAGTTTCCTTCTCTACTGATGCCCTTTGGAGTGGGTTTTCACTGCCTGCAGAATTCTCTCCACTGAGTTTAAGTTCATACTGTTTTCTTTTGCTTTCTTCCCACTGCGTAGCTCTCTTGCTGGGCAGGAAGTTCATGTTCTCCAAGGGAGGCAACTTAGATGAAAAGCCTGCTTATGCTCTGCGTGTGTTCACCCAGAGCCTTTGCTTGGCATTCTTTTGAAAGAACTCTGTCTACTTGAGACTCAGGCCCATGTCTCCTTGGTGTATCACCTGCCTTTGCTTTTGTAATTGACCTCATGGTTGCTTTGTGTAAGGCAGCATGGAAAAGCTGGCAGTATCCTCCTTGCTTTCCTCTCAAGGACCTCTTAGAACGGCTTATTCAGAGAGACTATAGCAGTGTCAGCTGCTTACACAACAGTAGAAGGATGCTCCTATGAGTTGGAAGGCTGGGGGAGCTGGAAGTGGGGCTGGGGTCAGATGCGGAGGTAGGGTTCTGGAGAGGGCAGGACTGAAACAACCAGCGAAGCCAAGGGGAGAGCTGGCTACTTCCTTGGCCTAATTTGCAAGGCGTCTCATGACCGGTGTTGAAGCCAGAAGTAAATCTCAGGCAAGTCCCAAAATAACTTGTAAAATGAGTACAGGAGTTTGAAGAAAGTTACCCACAATTCATCTTTTTTTCTCCAGTTAAGAGAATGAGAACGTTAAACATGACAATGAGTTTTCTGTTTTTCTGCTTCCTATTTGTGCTATGCCGAAGTGGGTCTCTATGTCCATGAACAGAAAGTGAGGGCTTTTCCTGTGCTTACTGTGGACTTCAAATACAAGAGAAATTCTGGAGAAGGAGAAAGATGAAGGAGGCAAAGGCAAGCAGAAAGAGCTTACTGCAGTGTCAAAACAGCAGAAACCTCAGACTTGGTGCCTGTGGAGAGCAAGCACATTCTCTCATGTGGGGATGCCATGTTGCTTTGAGAGAAGAGGCTCTTGGATATCTTGTTCACGTCATTGGTAGTGACAGTGGCATTCTGCTGTTGAGAATCTTTAGGTAGACTTAATTTATTATTATTGTGTGTGTGTGTGTGGGTGGGTGTATGTGTGTACATGGGTGCTGCATACAAACAAGGTCACGGTTGTATTTGCCCTCTCTCTCCACCATTTTGCCTTGAGATAGGCCTCTTACAAAGCTGGACACGCCACCACTTGGCTAGGATGGCTGGCCAGTGAGTTCTCAGGTTTACCTGTTTCAGTTCCTGAATTCCGTGGTTCCAAGGTGCTGTGCAACCATGCCTGGCTAGGGATTTACACTCGGGTTCTTTGGCTTGCAGAATGAGCACTCTTACCCACTGAGTCATCTCCTCAGCTGCCAGACTTTATTGTCTAGAAAGTCTATTTGATTACGCAATAAGTCTGACTCAATTTACCATTTTATTCCCAGAGCTCACAGTCCGTGTGGGTGATTCAGCTCAGATGGGATGTTTTTTCCAGAGCACAGGAGAGAGACAGGTGACCAAAGTTGACTGGATGTTTTCTTCAGGAAACCATGCCAAGGTAAGGAGGAGGGAGCATCACTGTACTAGAAAACCCTGGCTGGAAGCAGAGCAGAGCAGGGCGAGGAGAATCAGTTGTCAGGTACCATGTGGTGAGGTGACATTCCAAAAGCCTGGGCCTTAGAGTTCTCAGATCTGGCTTCTGCTTTAGCCACTAGGCTGGACAACCTTGGCTTCTTGGTGGGAAGTATGATTCTGTTGAAGGAAAGGGGGAAAAGTGAGGGAGGAGAATAAGGAAGGGGAGGAGGAGGAGAAGGAGAAGGGAAAGAGGAGAAAGGTGAAGGGAGGGGGAGGTATGGGAGGCAGAGAGGAAGGGTGGGTGGGGAGGAGATAATTGCTTAACCCTTAAGATTTCCAAGATCCTAACTTGCAGTTGGACGTGGAAAGCACTTTGTATATGGTATAGCCACTGCGTTTGAGAAACCTTTTACCTCCTTCTTTTTTTTGTAAAATCCTTACCAAAGGGGGCTGATTTTTGTGGCCTATTCCAGAAAGCAATAGGCTAGGCATAAGAACACAACTGCCTTCTTACCCTAACGTGTGTTGTTTCTGTAAGCATGGCCTGGGGCTCCATTACTCACTTTGTGTGATGAAGAAAATTTTTTTTCACCTTTATGAACTTTCCAGGGCTTGGGATTGGTGGATCCTTGGAAGCCAGAGTGAGTAATAATTCATGGGAACCATAAAACCATAAAACAATAAATAGCAACAATAAATAGTATTTAAGGCGAGCAAGCCCATTTCCAGGCTCAGAACTCTGTACTCATTTCTTCTCTTTCTTTTGAGTTAGTTCACTGGACTGACAGATCTCAGCTATGACATGGTGATGTCTTTAGGGGTCAAAATGTATAACGATGCTGGCGAGATGGCCCAACAGATATGGGTACTCACTTCCAAGCTCGATGACCTGAGGGTCCCATATGGTACAGGAGAGAACAGAGTCCTACAGGTTCTGACTTTTTACATTCGCATCATGCAAGTGCCCCTCAATAAGATGTAATAAAGATGTGTTATGGGTGGCATCTTAGTTGGCCCATTGATAAAACTTAAAGTGCAAAGTTGCTAAGTGAAAACATACTCCAGGTCATCTTGCACGTCCCTGATTCTTGGATGCTATCTGAGAGCATCGAAAGGATGGCCATGGTAGAGGGTGGGAGTGATATGTAGCCACAGGTTAGCTCTTAAGAGCTTGTCATGCATTGAAGTTTTTATTTACTTATTCTTTATTTTCTGTGCGTGGGTGTTTTACATTCACATATGTATATGCACCATATGCTTGTCTGGAGGAAAGAGGGCATCAGATTTCCTGGAACTGGAGTGTAGACAGCTGTGAGCCATCTTGTGGCTGCTGGGAATGGATCCTGGGTCCTCTTTAAGAACAAGTACTATTAACTGCTCAGCTGACCTGGACCAGCAGATAGTTCTGTATTGGCAGGGTCCTAAGTGGGAGGTGGCTTTGAAATGAGAAGGTAAAGAAAAAGACAGGAATTGGGAGTTCTAACACAAGCTTGGAATTGCTTGGCATTGAGAGGCTTAGCATAAGCTGATGGCTCATAAAAGCCAGTTTTTAAAGAAGTGCTATACCAAGCTGGGTGGTGGTGGTGCACACCTTTAATCCCAGCACGCAGGAAGCAGAAGCAGGCAGATCTCTATGAGTTCGAGGCCAGCCTGGTGTATGGAGCTCATTCCAGGACAGCCAGGGCTACACAGAGAAACCCTGTCTCAAAAACAAAACAAAACAAACAAACAAACAGAACAGCACCCTATCCAGCATTTTTTAGGGGAGAAATGGGACGGAGTCTGCAGAAACTATCATACAGTGGGAAGAAGTCAGCAGGAAGCTAAGCAGGTAGTCTTTCACAAGGACATTATAGGCTGAGCACAGATTTGCCTTGAGTCTAATAACTATGGCCCCTCAGGGTGGGAATGGTTGCTTTCTCAGGATCTTCAGATCCACAGGTCCCCAATGCCCTAGCCCCAGGCCATTACAGGTTCAGCCAACCATGTTTCTGGTTTTAGAGAAGGAGCTATGTTCCTTTGACACACATCAGGGCCTCAGGGAAAGCCTTGGATTGGCCCAGACCTAACGCTCAGTCCAGTTCTCTGGCCCCCAATGTCATGCACCAAATGATTTACAGCAGAGGGAAGAGCTGGGGCCAGGTCTCTCCATTTGTGTTTCCATGTATATGTATATATATATGTATATGTATATGAGTATGTATGTATGTATGTATGTATGTATGTTTGTATGTATGTATGTATGTATGTATGTATGTATCACTAGCTTCACTGAAAAGCTTTTCTTTCCTATTTTTTTTTAAAAGTCTAGAGTTAGAGACGTAGCTCATTATATATAGAACACTTGCTTTGTAGGCGAAAGGCCCTGGTTTTAATCCTTATTACTATCTCTACCACAACAACTGTCACTAATATCCACATGCCTCTGTATGACATTTCAACATCCGTTTATTTAAAGACCCTGTTCTGATGGGACAGTAACAGTAAAGATGGAGGCTATTCACAGTGAAACAATGGTTGGGTGAGTATTGACAAATAAGAAATCGCTGTGAAGAACCATTAAGCTGGGTTCTGCAGTTGTTGTTCATGTCGATAGTCAGGGAAGCCTCCTGAAGGTGACATTTAGATAGTGGCCTGGAGAAAGTGAGGAGAGAGAACCAAACCGGAGGGTTCTAGTTTCAGGAGTCTCCAGAACAGTAGTCCCGAGACAAGCGTTGAGGAAGTAGCTGTGTAGCTAAATCTAGGGAAGGAATTGAAAATAGATGTGAGAGAGGGAAAAGAGACTGGGAAAGATCCCCATGTAGGGCCTGTAGAGGCATGAGGGGCCAGGGGAAGGTTTAGAGCAGGACAATGGCATGCTGGATCTTAGGGTTTAAAAGACCCATCTGCTGAGGACAGTCTGTGGGGGAGGGTGAACAGGGAGAAAGGTGAGAGAGCCTTGCTGGAAGAGACGAGGTGTGGGGTGGGCCTGGCATGATAGTGGCTGGGAGCTAAGACAGGAAAGCTGGGCTCAGGGTGTACTTTGAAGGCAGAGGGCACAGGATTTTTTTTTTTTTTTCTGGGGAGTTAGATACAAGTTGCTCAAGAAAGAGGAATTAAAGGTGACTCCAAGATCCTTAACCTGAGCATCTGGAAGAAGACATTGCCATTTACCAAAATGGGCTGGGCTGGAAAGAACTGGTTTGGGGGCAACAGGCAACTTTAGACATGCTTTAGCTGCCCATTGGAAATTCAACTGGAAGTGACAGACAGTAGAGTATAATTTTGCCTTTTTTCTGGAAAAGAGCAGAGAATGAAATAATTTTACTTTACTTTCTTATTCTCTGTGTCTCTCTGTCTCTGGCTGTCACTGTGCCTCTGTGTCTCTGTGTCTGTCTGTCTGTCTCTTGTCTTTAGCTCTTGCTTTGGGAACTCAGGACTTCACATACACTAGGCAGCATTCTGCTACGGAATTATAACCCTAGGCCTCTTTTCACTTCTTATTCTGAGACACAGTCTGGTTAAATTACTCACTTGAACTTGTCATCCTGAGTATCTAGGATTCCAGGCCAGAAACACTGGGCCCTTTTAAACCTACCCCTTCTGGTAAAACATTTGTTTATGGGTTTTGTTTTTGTTTTTGTTTTTGTTTTTGTTTTTTGGCGTCGTGCTTAGCAGTACACACGTGTTTATACACATGCGTATGAACATGGCTATCCACTCTTCCTCCCCTCACATGGCAGTGCCTTGGCAGCTCTGAGCTCTCCCCACACACACATACACACACACAACCATCCTCCCAGCCTCACGCTTTCGACCCTTCCTTCTAGGAGGAGATCATCTTGCGCTATGACGTCAACACGCATAGCGGGTACTTCCACAACCAGGGCCGCTTCCGCAGCCGTGTAAACCTGATGGGTGACACCTCCCAAAACGATGGCTCTATCTGGCTTCAAACGGTGAAGGAGTCTGACCAGGGAGTCTACACCTGCAGCATCTACCTGGGGAAGCTGGAGTCCAGGAAAACCATTTTGCTGCGTGTGGTCCAGGACAAATCTCCAAGTATCTAATGTTTGAGTGAAGAGGGCTGAGGGGCCACGGGTGTCTGGAGTGAGTCTTGGAGGCTCCAGGCATGCCCAATGGAAGGAGGCATTGTTCCTAGGGGCTGGCCTTGGACGCATGCAACCCTGAGAGGGATGCCTCCATCAGCCTGGCTCATCAGATGCCTGGGCTCACTTTGCTCTATCTTGCTCTGCACTGTGTTAGGCCCGGGAAAGGGAGCTAACTTGCAGTGAGCACCACATTTTTGCCAAATCTTGCTAGTGGCCAGTGCAACCCACTGCTGTAAAGACACGGGAGCTTGGAGCCGAGTAGAGTGGTGGTCCCAAGTCATGTTTGCTTGGCTTTGAGGGAGTCGTACCTTCCTGTGAAGGGACACTAATCCTAAACTGTGAGAGACAGCAAGCAGCGGAGAGAAAGTAGGAGGGTTCCATAATAAGAAACAGATGTCCTGGCTAAGAGTGTGCACCAAGGAGAATAAAGACATAACGGTGCTGTCTGAGGCAGATTGTGCAAGGTTAAACTTAAATGGTAACTCAGTTAGCAGCCAGGATGTGGGCTGTGGACTTTGCCTCTCTCTCTCACCAGGGCCTGAAGGAGCTGGCTGTGGTGGGTTCAGGGTGAAAGAGATGACTAGAAAGGGAAAGCCTCGGTGCTTCAGGCCAGAGACAACTTCTGGTCAGTGCCAAGTGGAGTGGTCCCACCTGAAGAAGGAAGCAGGACAGAAGGGTTTCTTCAGGAAATTGCTTCATCCCTATGTGTTCCATTTTCACAAGTCTTTCTTCCACTTCACAGAAAAAAAAAAAAACACACCAAGGTGGGGAGTCAGGGCTCCCCACCCACAGACGTCAACACCTGCCCCCATTCTTATCTTCACGCACCATCCTGAGGTAGATGAGTTCCTTCCTGCCGTGGGTGCGCCTAGCCCCTGTGCTCTGGCCTCACCCACCCCTCTGCTGGGGACCCGCCAGGCATGGCTCTTTGAACTTGCACTTTCTGCTGTTCTCTGCCATTCTTGTTCAGCTCAGTTTCTCTCCCTGCTGGAGTCCCATTTTAACTCTCAGCCTACAGTTCTGTTTGGTTTTTTTTTTGTTTGTTTGGTTTTTTTTTTCTTTTCAGGCTCAAGTTGCCGGGTCCATTCTAGCTTAAGTGGCCACTTGCATGAGAATCATCCGTCCCCAGCCTTCTTCACCATAGTGATATTAGACAGTGCATTTAACCTACATTCTCTATGGGACACAGCTAGATGGGCACAAATGTCTATAAGCAGCCATATGGGTCCCCTGATATATGAGGAAATTTGGTTCCAGGACTTCCTCCTCCACTGAAAGTGCCAAAATCTGTGGATAATTAAGCTCCTTATGTAAAATTGCCATATTAAAAATAGCATGTGGAGCTGAGCATAGTAACATATGCCTTTAATCCCAGCACTCAGGGAGGCAGAGACAGGCAGATTGCTGTGAGTTTGAGGCCAGCCTGGTCTACAAAGAGAGTCCAGGACAGCCAGAGCTACACAGAGAAACCCTGTCTTGAAAAGCAAAACAAGATGGCATTTGTTTATAACAGATGCATAGCCTTCTGTATACTCAAGATCACCTCTCGATTACCGACAATACCTGATATATAAGAAATGGTTGCCCTCTGTTGCTTGGGGAATTATATATATATATATCATATATTCCACACAGATAACAATTCTTCCCCCTAATGATTTTCAATCTGCGGTTGGTTGGGTCAAAGGATGAGGGTACATGGAGATGAGGGCTGGTTGGGGGGGGCAGGGGTTAGATGCATGTATATATTTCAACTCCACACCAATTTCCCACAGATCCTTCAAGTACACAACCTCTTTCTCATCCCATCTCCTCAACATTGGTTAATGCCACCACCATGGGCACGGTTGTGTAAATGGGTGCCAGGGAGTGGCCCCTGAATCTTCCCTGTCCTGATCTAACAGATGAATATGTCGTGTCATTTCTATGGCTGATTTTGAGTCCGCCTTCCTTTCAGGCCTTCATCAACCTTAGTCCTGGCTGTCTTCTCTTCTGTTAGACCTTCTGCCTCTAACCAGTCTCTGCTGTCATTCTTAGTCAGGGCCATCATCTAAGTCACAAGGCAGAGTGTTCCATTCCACAGCTCCAATTGGCTTCTCCATGACCTGTAGGGAAAAAAAAAAAAAAAGTGAAACTTTTTGCTGAGGTGGTGAAACTCCTTCCTGACTTGGACCCCGTTGCTTCTCCAGCCCAAGTTCCTACACATCCCCAGCTTCAGCCATTCTCTCAGCCTTTCTCCATTTTATCAACAGCCCAACAAACTGAGCGTTTCTTTTAAAGCTCACATTAAAATTTGACACTTGCTGGCAAAGGTCTCCTCCCTTGCTCTGGACAGCATTGAGCTCCCCTTTCTCTGTGCCCTTCTGTCCCCCTACAGATATCTGTTGTGCATGTAGCAGTTGGTGGATTTCTGTTTTCATGTTTGTCTCCCTCCTTGGAGGCAGGAACTGGGCATCAATTGTCTTTGTAGGCATCCTGTATGCCTAAAGCTCTCTGGTGCCAAAGAAATGCTGATGTAGTTCTTTAGAGTAAACAGATGACATTGGTAGAAATACTCTGAAGCCTTATAGCATCGTGGCTATGCAGCTAGCTATTAAAGCACATGCTCTTTCTAAAACAATCATTTGCCCGTAAAAATGTCACTGACGTCACAAGTACCTGTTATTTCTAGTCATTTGGTAAACCAAACTTTAACACAGAATTAGTGATGTAAAAAGGTGCTTTAGCATCAGTGAAGGCAGCCATTTCTTCTGCCAACTTTAACCTACACTTTAGGGATAAGCAAAGGGGGATTGGGTTAGTTCTTAGTCTACTGGGGATGGTGTCCCAGGGTCCTGATATAGAATGCAGCCTGGCCTTCTCCGTCTTCTCCCTGAGCTGGCTGGGGCTGTGTGGTGTAGGTTCATTGGGGTTCTCTGCTCTTTTCTAGAATGCTAACACCCTCTCAATGCTTTCTCCCTTTTCCAAGTGCCGATTTCAACAACTCCACCTGACGGGAATCAGCTCTTCTCCGTCCTGGATGGGAATCAGGTGGTGATCATTGTGGGGATTGTCTGCGTCACCTTCTTGCTGCTTCCTGTTTTGATATTAATTGTGAAGAAAACCAAGTGGAGTAAGAGGTACGTGACCATCCCCACCCCTTCAGCTGGGAGGCTGAGTGATCAGACTGCCTCTAGAGTGGAAGAGTAGCCTCACCCCCCATCTGCGAGCCTGCCACTTCCCTGTGTGTAACACTGGTTGTTGCATTTGACGGCATCGTTGGTGGCTCTGCCCCCTTCGCTCACTTCCCCTCAGAAAGGCTTGGACATTACTACACCATGCTTGCTTGTTCTCCTTGCTGTTATCCAAAGATTATCAACTCCCTCACAAATGGAGGCTTACGAGGAACACAGTTCAGATATAGACCTCAGGCAAGAGTCGTAACGGTACCTGTGACTGCTTAGGAGACGTTTTATAGCTGGGAAGGAGAGTAAGACAAGAAATCCCTATGTAGCCTAGGCTGGATTTGAACTCATGATCCTCCTGCTGGCATTTGCTGGCATTGCAGGTGTGCCTTGCCTGGCTCGAAATGTGTTAAAGGGCTGAATTTAATCACTAGCTCTCCCAGACTCTTTGAAATGCCCAAATGCCAGTAGAGAGATGCTAGTATTTCACTGACTATTGGTAGCCCTCTGCGCCTCAGTTTACAGAATTTTAATGAAATATGTTGGCAGCTTAAGCTAATGTCCCAGTTGAAATCACAGCAGTGGGAGAGACCCCATGAAGACCAAGGAATATTGGCTCTTTTCCCCCCTTGGGGATTGAAACCTGCACCTTGCACACTCTAGGCATGTTATCTTCCACCGAGTCACCACCTCAAGCCTCCCAACACTGATGTCTGAGTGACTGCTCAGAAACACTGCTACTCTGAGATTCCCACGTAGGTACCGTCACTGCAACTTCGCCGCAAATAAAAATCCTGGAGTCACTGTCGGCACGACATCTCTCAGAAAGGCAATGATTGGAGGGATGGGTAGTCCATTGAATCTACCGTTCCAGACAAGCCAGCATGTAATGGTGAGCTGGCCGCCAAGAAGGCTGTACGGGAAATGGGCAGTGTGATCTCCGTTATAGGAAGGAAGCAATGCACTGTTCATGTCAGGAGCCTGCGTGCCGGATATGTTTTGTCTGAGAATTTACTTAGACTGTCGTTATAGAGATTCTGAAGGATAGTCCTGAGGCATTACTGGGAAATAAAGATAAAGATCCTCTTGGGTAAGGGGACCACTTGGAAACCTCAACTTTCCACAGTCTAATTCTGTAGTATTTGCTTTTTTTTGTTTTTAACAGCGCAAATATTTTCATTTGAGACAAATTAATTTATTTTTATGCTTACACTCTTTAAAAAAAAATTTCTGCCTTAGATCAAAACAGAAAAAAAAAAGGTACATTTAGTGACAAACACATGAGGCAACTGAGCAAGAGATCAGAGACGAAGGGCTTGATCAGGGAACGGTCAGAGCACACAGCCTGATGGGTAGCTCCTTGTAGCTTGGTTGTCACTGGGAGAGCTAGGGACCTGGGAAACGCGGTCTTGTTGCGTGCGGGCTGCTCACTGATAGTTCTAGTTCTCGGCACTAAGAAAAGGATGATGAAGCCGAACTTCATGGCTTCTCTCTGTTCAGTCATTTAATATTATATTTCCTGCTATGTTCATTTTTCATCTCTCCTCCTCTTCTCTCCTCCCCTGCCCGCCCTTCCCCTCTTCTTCTCTCCCCTCCTCTTCTTGTTACGATGGGGTCTCTTGGGACAGTGAGATGCTTTGATGCCCTGAGGTCAGTTCCTAGAACCCAAATACAAAGTCAGATGTCGTGGCTTGCATAGTGATCCCAGCACTCCTACGGTGAGATAAGATGTGGAGACAGGAGAATCACCTGGAAGTTAGCCGGTCAGCTGGCCTGAAGTATGCAGAGAGGGCAGAAACAGCAAGAGAGATTCTGTCTCAACAAGGTGGGAAGAGAACGGACTACTGAAAGTTGTCCTCTGATCTCTACATACATGTTGTAGCTTGGGCATGCCCACACACAAATGCAACACACATACACATAGAGACATACACACGCAATAATGAATACTACTACAAGCAGTAGTAGTAATAGTCATAATAATAATAATTTAAAATAGAGTCTTTACATGCTGCCGAGGCTGGTCTTGAACTCCTGGCTCCATGCTTCAGGAGTAGCTGGGACTTCAAGATGCCACTGTGCCCCGCTATCCTCTACCTCCCACTCTGGGACAGACATCGTTAGAGTGAAAACAAAAAAGGTGAAGTCATGTTTCAGTCTTAACTATCCCCAGAACAGCTTCCTATTTTCCACCATAACTGCTGCTCCGTTCGTATTTAGTTCCTCTTAGAAGTCCCTCCATGAAGTGATGCAAGGGTCCTATGTGATAGAGGTGTCCCCCTGGATGCAAAAGTCCCGTTCAGTGCAGCGTTTCTTCTAGTACACTTGAATCAGTGCACCTTGTGAAGTTCAGAAGGTAATTCCATATCCTTTTCATGCCTTACAGCTCAGTACATTCCATGGCTTCTGTGAAGAGCTTGGAGAGCAAAGAGAAGACTAATCTAGAGGTGAGAGAACCACCTACCCTCTGAGGGGCACATGGATGGGCACACACTCCAGCGGGACCGTGGGGAGGTGTGAGGTGGAGGTTGTCACTTGGGATCTGTGTCTTACTCGTTAGTCTCAGCCCTCAGCTCACAGGCCATCGCTCTGTGCACAGCAGTCAACCAGGAAGACTTTATCACTGCCTTGGAGCTTCTGAGGATTGGGCTGGGGCAGGGTAGCCTGGGCCAGATCAGCGCTGGGCAGCAGATCCTGGTAGGTGTAGGAGAGAGCTCTGAGCTTGGGATCAGAAAGCTCTGTTACCTCCATGAACTGGGGACTTAATGACTAAGAGTGGGTTCCTTTAGAGGGAACCAAGAAAGACTTCCCTTCCATAGTGCTTTGATGTGGAGTTTTCAATAGGAGTGATTGGTTAGCTTCTCTGAGATCCTATATTCTCCCCCTCCTGTCTTTCTCTCCTTCCCCCATTCCCCTTTTAACTTCTAGTCATCTCTTTGATCAGTTGGCTTCCTGAGTTTTGGCTTGCTTTTGTCCCAAGTGTTGGGTTTTTCTTTAACCCGATTCAATTTTTTGAAGCCTGAGAATATGTATTTTTTTTCCTAAGAGTGACAGGCTGGGGAATCACAGTGCTCAGACGTGACAGCTGAGAGGTTCGGGGAGGGCTCTTCTTGCTGTGTCAACCTACGGTAACAGCTAGCTGATAATTGGTATCAACTTGCTGTGACTAATCAGAAGGAAATGGCCACATACTATAAATTATTCTGCAGGATGAGGGTCCCCCTTCTGCCAGTCAATGCTTAAAGATGCAAAGATGTTTGTTTTGTTGAAGCCTGGTACCTGTTCCTGGTGAGTTAGTTCAGGAAGCCTGAAGCCTGAACTATCATCATTGGTGACAATTGGGTAGCTCTCCACAACCCTCTGAACTTGGTGGCTTTGGTAGCTGATGCCAGTATGAACAGGAGTTTTCTTCCTGGATGATATTGAAGAACTTTTGTATTCTTCCCAACCCAGAAACATGTCTACTCCTCAATAAATACATGGGAGGCGGAGGAAAGAGGACCAAGTGGACAGTCAGAGGGCACCTACATGACCATGGTGAGGACTGTTCTGGGCCCTTGCTGGGCCAGGTTTCTGGAGGGGAAGGAGGTGTTGGGAAGGATACCCAGGGCTGGGAGGCAGAAGTGGTGAGGCCATCTGAAGAGGTTGTTTTTGGTAGACAGTGGGAAGCAGGGAGAATAAACCCTGCTTAGGACTAAAGTCACCAAGAGAGAGCAGAGTAGGGAGGGAGGGGCCTTCCCCTCAGCACAGCTCTGGCTAAACTAGTTGTAATAAAGTGTATTTATTAGATCATTGGACAAGGCTTTCAGGAGAGTAAAAGTTAAAAGTAGGTGGGGGCCGTGGGAGGGGTAGGGATGTAGTTCAGTTTATAGAGTCATTGTTTCCCGTGCATGCCCTGGGCTTGCTTCCCGGCCCCATGTAAGTTGGTTGTGGTAGTATACATCTGTGATCCCAGCACTAAGGAGGTGGAGGCAGGGTGATAAATTCAGGGTCATTCTCAGTGGCATACCTGGTTCAAGGCCGGGTGTATGTGAGACCCTGTCTCAAAATACATGGAGGGAGGGGGCTAGGGAGATGGCTTGGGAAAATGCTTGCTGCAGGTGCGTGAGGAGCAGAGTTTGAGTCAGTCTTCAGAACCCATAAAAGGCTGTTAGCACATCCACCTGTAACCCCAGTGTTCTTATGGCAAGGCGAGGGTTGGAAACACAGCCCAACATAGGTGACGGCATACAAGAAAGAGACCCTGTCTCAGACAAAGTGGAAGGCGAGGCCTGACACCCAAGGCTGTCTTCTGATCTCCAGATGCAAGCGCCTGTACTCATGCACACAAGTGCACATGCCCACATACCATAAACACACAGGTATCTTAAAAGGTAAAAGTAGGGTTCCTTTTGGCCATTGGCTTTATTTGTTCTGAACTCTGTAGTTACCTTCTCACATTCTAACTGCCATGCTGGTTGCAGGCTGCATTTCAGAAGATAGGGTGGAGTCTGAGTCTTACCCGACTCAGGCAACTCAGGGAAGAAAAGCACCCAGGAGGGCTCCCTGCGTGCAGTGTGTAGGGGGAGGGACAAAGGAATTGGTGCTCACAGTGGCACCATGTTATTTTGTGGGCAAATTAGTGGCCTCCACCCTGTGATGGAGCTGTGTTCTGTTGAATTCAGGAAGGCAGGCCTCCCAAGCATACTTCAGAATGACAGGCTGTGTAGCTCCCTGCACAGAAGACACATGACTCCCAGCTGATGGCAGTGGAGAAAGCCCTGCTTAGACATTGTGAGATCAGAGGTCTGGCCCTGTTCCATTAAGTAAAACATTAGCTCTTCTGAAGTCGAGAATGAAAAGAGTCATTTTCTACTTCATCCTTCTCCCATTATTGCCATGTGATGCTCCAGCAACAGGCCAGGCCTCATCCTGACCTGATGACATGGCTACTGCTTCTACACGGTTTGTAGAACCTCTTGGAGTAGAGTAATGTTGGCTTGACAGTGCCCTTCACAGCTACTCACAAGCTGTGCAAGGAAAACAGTGCCCTTGGTCCCTTGATGTCCTTGTCCCCTTGATGCCTCAGGTCTGCAAAAGTGTAGGTGAAATGAGATCCAGGCTATAAACATACAGGCCTTCAGAGCTGGTCAAGTCACTTAGAAACACTACATGTGGGGCTGGAGAATGGGCTCAGCAGTGCATACTGTTCTTGCTGACAACCCAAGTTTGGATCTCAACAGTCATGTTAAATAGCTCAGAAATGTCTGTAACTCCAGTTCCAGGGGAAGCTGACGCCTCTGGCCTCTGTGGGTACCTGTACTCATATGCACATCTCCCCTATATATACATAATTTAAAAAAAAGCAAATCTAGAAAGAAAGAAAGAAGGAAGGAAGGAAGGAAGGAAGGAAAGAAAGAAAGAAAGAAAGAAAGAAAGAAAGAAAGAAAGAAAGAAAGAAAGAAAGAGAGAGACACATGTCAGACATATGGTGGCACACAACTTAATCCCAGTACCAGGGAGGTAGAGGCAGGTGGGTTTCTGAATTTGAGGCCAGTTTGGTCTATAGAGTGAGTTCTAGGACAACCAGGGCTACACAGAGAAACCTTGTCTCAAAAATGTAAACAAACAAGTAAGCAAAACGCTATGTGTGCCAAAATAAATCTATCTGTGGGAGGTTGGCCTCTGGCTAAGCAGTTAGGGGTTCTGTTGCTGCAATTGTGAGGGCCAGAGTTCTGACCCCACATAACAAGGTGCGAGTCCAGCAACAAGGGTCAACCCAATATCTTTTTCTGGTCCCTATGTACACACACACACACACACACTCACACACACTCCTGTGGCCAAACCCTGGGCTACAAGCTCTTCTTTGAAACCTTAGCAGGTGTGTTCTTTGATAGAGAACAACAATAAGGAACCTGCCATTTTGTTGCTGTTGACTTGATTAAGATGCTTTAATGTAGTCTTTATCTTTGTTTCCAGAATCCATGGTTTCAGCCGATCACAGGTTGAAAATATCTGGGAAATATCTATAAAGAGCAATTGCAGACTTGTTTCTTGGCTTTTTTTTTTTAAGATAACACATTAGAACACTTAATTGCATAGCATTTGCACTGTATCAAACAAGACACAGAGAAATGCATGTATGTAGGTCATGCACAAATGTCCTGCCACTTCTAAGGCCTTGAACATCCATTGAATTTGACATCTGCAAGATTCCTGGACCCAGGCTCTGCAAGTGGCTGTTCCAGTCTCAGCCTTTGGCATTGGATGGCTGGATACAAATCCTGCCCCTGTAACTCGGGAGCTGATCCTCAGGAGCGGGCGCCTCAGCCTCTGGGAGCTTGTTTTCCTATCTTCAGCTCCTTCTCTGCCATGTAGTAAGTTTGAGGGCAGCCTGGGCCACATGAGACCCTGTTTCACAAAAAGAGAACAGTGACATTTGCCTCTCTGGGGGTGAGGGCCAAATGAGGCAATACATTTAAAATTTAGTATTTTACCCAACATATAAGGAAAGTTACGATTCTATTTTGACTTTTTTTTTTTATTCCAGTGATAGGGATTGAACCTAGGGCTTTCCACATGCTAGATGAATACTGTACTGCTGAGCTACATCCCCAGCCCCTAACTACCTACAAACCTTTTTGTTTCTTCTTCTCTTCCACCACAGCACCCAGTTTGGCCCTCTTCCCCTAAACCATCCAGCTTGGCCCTCTCTTCAGTCAGATTCAAATAATGCCATTGGGAGAAAAAAAAAAAATCTCCGGGAATTCCGGAAACAGAGAAAACTTTCTGAGAAGAAAAGAGAAAGTACTTTATCTTGGCGGTGGCAAAGACTGTTCCTGGTGTCCCCCGAGCCACCGTGCCAGCTATTGTAGACTTCTGCTTCCAGCTGGTCTCGGCCTCCACCAAAGGCCTGAAGATGGAGGGCTTGGAGCCTGGCAGGAAGACCGAACTGATAATCAGGCACTGATGAGGGGAGGGAGGCCATGGATGTTCCCCAGAGATGGCGTGCCGCCCGGTGGGGGGGGGGGGTGCTGGCTGATCTACAAGCACGTGGTCTCAAGCACTCTGCTGGACTGGATCTGACATGTGAACAGTGTTTTCTTGTGGATGAGCTACTAAGAGACTCGAAGAGATATAAACCAACAAACCTAATTCTTTTGATGGATCATCCTCAAATAAATGTGGTTTGTGGGAACTATTCTTTTAGGTGTCCTGGATGAAGGGCAGGCAGGGGGATTTGAAGCGTGGAACTGCTGAGAAAATGTCTCTCGAGGGGAGAGCCACCAGGGGCTCAACAGACAGGGGCTGGTTTGGTTCTGGGGAAGGCTTGGGGTAACATGTCAGAAGTGGGACGCGAAGGCAGCTCTGAGATTTCCTCCTGCTGTGGATCTGCAATGGTGGCTGCAAGCTAGGGGGTTTGGGCATCTGTCATTTTCAAAAGTGTTGAGCAGGCTTGCCAAAGCAAACAGCCAACGACTGAACTCTCGGTCTGAAGTGTGAGGTTCCTATGCTTTTCTTTGTTATCAAGAGATTTAAAAGGGTTGATCTTATTTTAAATTTTTTATTTTTAATGGGAGTGGTCCTGGAGAAATGGTTCAGCGGTTAAGAGAACTGATCCCTCTTGCAGAGGACCCAGGTTTAACTCCCAGCATCCACATGGTGGCTCATAACTCTAAGTCCAGTCTTAGGGAACACCTTCTTCTGGCCTCGGTAGTCACTGCATGCACATGGTACATGGACATACATACGGGCAAAACACCCACACACATAACATAAAAGCTAAATAAAAAGGTTGATTTTAAAAATCCTGTTTTTCTTAAACTTGACTTGTGCCTTGTAAGGGTCAGCTGGGAGCCCAGTTCTGGTCACCTTTCCTTGAGTACCACAGGCATCTCCTCATTCTCTGCATCATTTTCCTCATTGCCCAGTCTCTCTAAGGACTTCCCCGAGTCCTTTCCTCCCTTTGAACTACTGGTGACTCAGCTTGGGTCTTGTTCACAGCATGCAAGTGTTCTGTTACTGAGCTGCATTGGTCCAGGACCTGGGTCACTGATTCCTTTGCTTGTTTGAGACATGGTGTTGCCATAACTCAATGATAAGATCTATTATTGCTGGAGACACCGTACACTTTGGTAAACATAGAGAAATAAGCCTGGAGGTGACTGGAAATCTTCCTTGTTGGCTAGCTCTCATAGTGTTATGTAGACCATTGAGGGAGGAGGCATTGATGATCCTTCCAGGCGCTGGACCGGACACTGATACACACTGAACCTACTGCACAATAGTTTCATGACCGTTACGGGGTAACCAACCACTTTCTGATTGGATTAAAGGCTTGATCCACAGGAGGAAATTCATGTCTGATACCGTAAACCTGGCCAGAAGTCTATAGCTGGGGAGGCCCTAAGTTCTGGGGCAGGAGGACCTACTACTATTGTTTTGGTAAATGCTCATTTTGTGAAACTGCTTTCCAAATATTTATGCTTATACTGATAGAGGGGGCAGCTACAGGCCTAGTCAGAGAAGTTTCTTTTCACAGGGCGCAACAGTTAATGCAGAGATTCGAAAGTGGTCAGAGAGCTGAAGATAAGTGGTTGCTGAATGCTAAGCCCTAAATGGGAGGCCTATATCAAGGCTCAGGAAACATTGCAGGGAGGGGCAGAAAAAATGTGAAGGCTGGAGAGGGGTCACACTATTGTAAAATGTCTTCTGGTCTTGATAGCAGCTGTGCTTACCTGCAGGAGAGCTAGCTAATCAACATCCCAGCACCACTGGGGGTGAAGCCCTAGCTGACGAGCTATATGGGAGTGGAAACTGATGACCACTGGGAGACTCAATTTTCTTCAGAGTGTGGCCATTAACAGGTCACCCATACCTTCAGTGATGATGCCACACTGATGTGTACATGGGTATATGAACAGCATTAGTTGGACTCAGTGAGTTATTTAAAAAAAATAATAAAAAAAAGAGTCAGGCTGGAGAAACAGTCCAGTGGCTAAGAGCACTTGCTGTTCCTCCAGAGGATCTGGATTCAGTTCACAGCACCCACACGGTGGCTCCTACCCATCTCTAACTCTAGTTCTAGGGGGCCCTTCTGGCCTCCGTGAGCACCAGGCATGCACAGACATATGTGGAAGCAAAACACCCATACACACAAAAAATTCAAAACAATAAAAAAGGAGGACATGAAGGAGGAAATAGGGTATTGCTCTGGAGCTCATGGGGGCCTCTTCTGCCTCAGCCCCTCGAGTGCAGGAATAAACCTACTATACTAGCTGGAATCTCTGATTTCTGATTTATTCTCAAGTGGAGCTACATTTTTTGTTTTGTCTTGTTTTTCAAGGCAGGGTTTCTCTCGGTAGCCTTGGCTGTACTGGATCTTCTTTGTAGACCAGGCTGGCCTCGAACTCACAGGGATCCTCCTGCCTCTGCTTTAGTCACCCCAGGCTCAGGGCTACATTTTTTAAATGATTCTCCAAACTCTCCAAATGTAACATAGTTGCTATAAATTTATTCTATTTACCATCTACTCTTGGCTAACCATGGGAGAGCATCACCAAATCTCTCTTCTTGTTCTTCAGCAGCCACAGAGAGCATCTGTTAATGCTAAACAGGGCTTGTGTGGCCATGTGCTGAAGGTAAGCATCCTATATGGGACAAGAAGAGTCTGGGGCTTTCTGTGACTGAGAGTTCATAGAGGAAGGAACTTCATTTGTGGCTTATTAAGTTGCTTTCTTTCTTGGGCTAAGTCCATTTCTACTTCCCTAAACAGTGTGTGTACTGGAGAATGGCCTCCAGGACATAGGCACGGGTGAATGGATGGTGGCTTCATATCTCTTGTTCTGAGCTAGAAGCTTGAGAATGGGTGGGGCAGCTTGATCCTCGGAGGGCAGTGTGCAGAAGCATAGGCATGTCCAGCTTTGAACTTAACTCATTCCGTTTGGCTTCCATTCTGGGCTCAGCAGCTAGAACTGAGGAGGAGGAGTAAACCCACAGCTCTCCTCCTTCCCTAACTCCCCCCAAAACCTTCCTTTTATATATAGGCACAGAGTTTCAGAGTTGAGGTAGATCCACAGCTATGGAATACTAATATTTCAGCGGAGCATAGGGAAATCTGCTCATTTGCTATCCCATATCCTTCTCCTCCTCCTCCTCCTCCTCCTCCTCCTCCTCCTCCTCCTCCTCCTCCTCCTCCTCCTCCTCTACTGCCTCCTCCTCCTCCTCCTTCTTCTCCAGGGGGGTGTTTATTAATCTAAGAACACACAGGGATGTGGTGGAGGGAGAAGGCTTTGAAGTTAAGTGGCTGTGCTCAAGCCCTGGCCCTGCCTCTTACTTTTCCATACCAAAAAGTTTATGTGGCTGCTTTGGCATCTGCTTTCCCATACAAGTGCTCTTGGCTTAGATCGGCTGGCATCATGAAGCGAGACTATCATGAGTTCAAAATGCAGCAAACACATTAACCCGTCCAACATCGCAGCTCACCAACACGGCACCACAGAGGTTTGGTTGTGATCACGTGGGTGACTGTGGTGATTTGCCATTGCTCAGCCCCAAGGGAGAGGATACAATTGCCTGCCGCTAGCTGGGGAAAAGCTCAAACTTCAGAACTCACAGCCCAGCTTCTAATTAGTGTATATGGCTTTCACATTAGCACGAAGCAGAAAAAATTTGTAATGTCAAACCATGCTAAATTGAGGCTTTCTTATATAAAAGTAGAGATTTATGGAGTTTAATTTATAGTGTATGTCTGTAGTGGTCAGAGGATAGTTTTTAGGATTGGGTCCGTGGGTGTCCTGTAATAAACACCATGACCAAAAACGGTTTGGGGAGGAAAGAGTTTATTTGGCTTATATTTCCATGTCACAGTCCATCCATCATACAGAGAAACCAGTGCAGGAACCTGGAAGCAGGATCTGAAATAGAGGCCGTGGCGCAGTTCTGCTTGCTGGCTTGCTCTGCTTGCACTCTGCACAATGCAGGACCACCTGCCCAGGGGCAGCACTCCCCACAGTGGGCTGGGCCCTCCCATAGCAATCATTAGTCAAGAAAATGGCCCCACAGACGTGTCCACAAAGCCAGTTTGAAGGAGGCAACTGACTCATCCTTTCCTAGGGGTGACTCTAGTCGTGTCAAATTGACAAAACTTGAACCAGAAGACTCCGGTTGTCAGGGTAGTAACAAGTACCTTTATCCAGGGAGTCATCTCTCCAGCCCAGGATTTTTCCCCCAGTGACTAAATGAAGTGGCTTAGGCAATTGTTCTTGGGTTGAGCCTACTAACCCTGTCACATTTGTTTGCCCAATTTATTCATCGCTCCAGTTCTTGCCATTCAGTAACTGGTTCTTTTTCTAATGTGAGGCTAGCCAGTCTTTCATTCAGTCTTTTCTTTTTTAAATAAATATCCCTTTCTTAAAAAAAAAGTTTGTTTTTCTGTATACGTGTGTGTGTGTGTGTGTGTGTGTGTGTGTGTGTATGTTTTGCCTGCATACCACATATGTGTAGTACCCACAGAAGCCAGAAGAGGGCATTGGACCCTCTGGAACTGGAGCTATAGCTGTTTGTGAGCTGCCTTGTGGGTTCAGGATCTTGAACCCAGGTCCTTTGGAAGGGTAACCAGTGCTCTTACCTTCTGAGCTGTCTCTCCAGGCTCCTGCCATTCAGTCTGAAAAGCAAAACTGAGCTGGCTAGATGACGGTGTCTTCCGGTGATTCGGCCCCAATACTTTGCTAATCTTGATTTCTGTAAGCACAAAGCCATTTAATCAGACACCTAAATTACTCTTTCCATCCAAAGAAGAGTGTGTAAGGAAGCCAGTCAGAGGCAAGGGCCTTAGGGGAACTGTGAGGAGACAATCCTGAAGGGCATGAGGCCGCTGGTCTCCTCATTCTCCAACAAGCAGTTTTCCTCTTTGAATTTTCAGTAGTTTGGGCCCCTAGAACAGCAGATGCTATCATGCCTGTAGGTTTCCAGAAACATCCAGGCCCTTGCCAAGAGAACGAAGTTCCAAGGGCTGAGTGGGTAGCGCTGCCCATGAAGGATGGAGACTCTAGTGGTTCTAGAGGCTTGGAGGCAGCTGCTGGGCCTCCTTAAAAGGCTCCAGCCCTCTGCTCTTCTGTTCCTCCTTGGCATATCCTGACCTCACCTAGGCTAGTTAGTATGGTCATGCGTCTATATGGGCTCTTATCTTTCCCCAAATGCTAGAGTGTGTGTGCATGTGTACATGCATGTGTGTTTGGGGTGTTCTGCTAACACTGACACGCCAGTTTCCTAGAGCCAAGAGCCTTAGAATTTTAAGTACATCCTATTCTGACCCAGACCAGTCATCTTTCTAGCATAGAGAATGTTTCTCATGACTGCTGACCTGGCTAGCTCGTTTGCAGATGTGGTTGGAGTTTCTTCAAGGGAGGTCAGGCAATCTGTGACCACTTCTGCAAAACCAGAATCACAAAACATTTTTTCTTCAAAAAGAAAAAAAGAAAAAAGAAAAAAAAATTAAGGGAACTTAGTGTTTTCCCACAAAGCCGAGGTCTTTCTCATATATACAGAACAATGGTAATAATGGTACCTGCTTCAAAATAAGAACCAGAAACTCTGAAACTTTCAAAACCTCCTGTCTGAACTCCACATTGTGTGTTTGTGGTCTTCTGCATTCTGGCCCTATCTTGTCTTCTCATCTACACTGAGCCACCATGCCACTCTCTAAAACAAACCAAAATAAAACAAAAACAAAAGACACAAGCAAACACACACCTGCTTCATTCATCTTTGCCCCCTTTGCTTCCAAGCCTCCCTCCTTCTGCCGTCTTGCCTAGGGCACCCTCTGCCAGCCTTGCTGCCCAAATCCATATTCTTTCTAGGCTTTGCTTGAGTCTCACCTGGGCAATTTAGTTCTCGAATCTTCTAAGATATCTTTACACTTGATCTGATTCGTATCTCGTCCTCTCTTTCATGTAGTGCTTCGTCTTCTCTCAGAGATCTGAAGCTATTAGACAAGCTGCTTTAGGCCCTTTCCCATGGCCCTTGCACATCTGATTCTATTTGGGTCAAGTCCTTGCTGATGAGAATGCCTAGGAAGTGGAGGAGCTGGCACAGGAACCTACCTGGATAGTCAGGCTGGTGGAATCGCTACCCTTTCCCCAAATATATCCAGTAAATCTCATCTGCTTGGGATCAGCGGAAGACCACGGCTGTCCTCAGAGAAACAACACACAATCAACTCAAAGTGCTACAGTCCAGCTGGGAGGTCAGTTGTTTGGTTACATTCTGGCCATATTTCTGTTAGCTCAGAGATGGCAACAATATTAGGAACAATTTTGCTACTATACCCCCAGCAGACAAAATGGCTCTCATCATGCTCAACTGTGGCTTTACACCTTTATCTCCTCGTCTAGAAAGGGTGAGCTCAAAGGCAGGCATATCTCTGGCTCTCCAGTTTCACCCAGCATTTAGCAATAGGGCTATTAGATAGATGAAGTAGTTCCACAGTATGTTTGCTTTGTTCTTCCGTGGTTTCTGTTAGCAATGATCAGCTGTAGTCTGAAAATGTAAATTATTTGCTTCTGGAATTTTCCATTTAATAACAATTTTAAGCTGAGTTGCATGATGAAATCTTGTGCCTTCTTGCTTCTTCCCAGGCTAGGCACATACCCTTTTTTTCTTTGTCTAGTATATTCAAGCCATCACCTCATTGGTCACTCCCTAGCCCTGTTGTCAGATTTTCTATCTAGGTACTGAAGTGGTTTGGTATGGTCTCCAGTATCCACTGGAGGTCTTAGACGGAATCTTCTGTGGATAATGGGGGATTCTAATACCTGATTGTGTTGAATGAGTGAATGTGGCCAGAGTCACAAGAGCACTGAATGAAGAGGCAATTAGAAGACCAGGAGTAGGTGGTTTTGGAGCAGGTGTGTGTGTGTGTGTGTGTGTGTGTGTGTGTGTGTGTGTGTATTGAAGATGAATGTGCACATGTACTGTGGGTTGAACTAGGGCATTGAACATGCTAAGCACATGCTCTACCACTGAGCCATGCCTCCAGCTTTGGAGCAGATTTTTGAGATTATGAGCTAGCGGAGTATTTGGGAGAGGAGGCGCCTTCCTAAGAAACTGCCCAGGCAGAGCTGTAAGTGGTGTTCAGGCAAAAACAAAAACAACCCTCACCTGATAGGGACTGGCCTAAGAAGGCATAGAGCAATCGAGGGATTCCGTGAAACGAATTCTTGCTTTACATCCCACAAACTGCCGTGTTCTACAGCTCGACCAGCGACGACATTGACCCAGAGCTTGCTCCTGGGTACCGTCCTCTTTTTGCCAACCCCTCCCCCCCAAATCTGGCTTTCTCTTTGCTACTTGCAAACCCGTAAAGTGGAAAACTTTAATAGACTTAAGAACGTCCTAAAGGGATCTTTGTAAAGCATGGTGCTTCTTGACCTCTTCATCTTGGCACAAGGACTGTGACTCTATGTTTCTAACCAGTTCCCAGGTGGCACCACAGAGACCAGCGGGGGGTCGTTCTTTGAGAAATTAGCTTCTCTGGTGAAAGCCTGTAGCCTGGACTCTGAGTTTCAAAGGCAGAAGGAAATTGCCTTCGTTTGGATTATTTCTGACTCGTCTTCTCCCAGCAGGGTAGGTAATTGAATGCTGTCCAATAAAATCTTCAGTGATAAATGGCACCTGGCAGAAATGCCAAAACCACAGGGCCTCACTTCCAAAAAAAAGTAATCTTTGATTACTAGTGTCATCTGTCTGCAAAACACCTCTGAGTTTCTGCTTCCGGGCTCCTAGGGGAGGCTTGCCCCCTTGCGACAAGTGACTACTGAGGGCCTGGTGGCCTGTGGGAGGCTCTGACAAAGCCCCTGTCTCAGGGTCCCTGATCTGGCTACCACCGGTCCTTGATCCAGGACGTCTGAGCTGGCCCACGGCTCTTTGAAGTCTGAATACTTAGTGACTCTTAGCTAAATTCTAGCAAAAAAGCACAAGAATGTAGGACTATTTCTCGCCTCAATTAACTATTAAACAGAAGCTTCGACACATAGAATGAGGTCAACTGAGAGAGTAAAGCAGTTTCCTTCAGTTCCTGGGCCTCACAAGGCACCATAGGCTGCCTGAAGGAAAGAAGGAAAAAAGGAAGAGGCCGGCTACGTCAAACTAAAAATCTCCGGCGAGCGGGTCCAGGCTGAGAAGTGTCTGCAGCCGCCTGGTTGGTGGTTCTGCAGACTGGGACTTGGCTGGATGGGACCTGAGCAGAGCAGGAGGTCCGAGTGGTGCCAGTCTAGCCCTCTGGGCACACACCTGTGAGCTGTGCACCGTGGAAGAGGCCTCGGGGCCCTGGAGTGATAGGGGTGGGCACTGGAGGAGACTGTCTCCTGAAATTCGCACTCCTGTGCTGTGGCTCAGTGCAGGGGCCGAGGAAACCCCCATGGTAGTGTGAGAAAGCGCTGGGGACAGGGTCAGTGCACCATCAGGGCCTGTCATCCCTCTGCCTTCTCACAGTCCTGCCTTGCAGCTCCAGTTGGCTTTGCGACTTCAGAGACCTGGCTGGGTTTTGTTGTTGTTTCTCTGATTCCCTCTTTAAACACATTCATTCCTCCTGTGCGTCCCTGGATGGTCAGTCACTGCCTGGTTAGTGAGTCTCAGCCAGGCAGACCGCTCAGCCCCTCACTGTGCAGAATAAGGCTTCTTCATAGCCTGTCTCCTACCCTGGAGATAAACCCTGTGGGAGGTGTGTGTGTGTGTGTCAAAGAGCTGGGTTTGAGTCCTGGCCCTGAACCCGTGTAAATTGGACCTGAGTTAAGATGAAATCCTGATTCCTCACTGGGATAGCTAAGTGATGGTTGCTGTGTAAGACCCTGGGGTGCTGGTGACTTAGTCCCCTTCTTTGCTTAGGGCTGCCTCTGTCCCACGTTCTTCTACTTGGGGTAGCCTGTATTTTCTTTCTCCTCCTTCAAAATAACAAGTTTCAAACACACACTCAAGCCAACTGTACCCCTGATGTCACAAATCGTCTGGGAGCACCGACAACGTTACCCGAGGCTCTCATCTGTGCACAGACTATTTCAGCCACTATTTCTCCTGTAATTGTATCTCTAATAGGTAAGGGTGTTAAAAACACAAAACCTCTGTCATCACGACACCCACCAACATTAGAGGTTCTCCCTGGCGTGATCAATGCCCCGTTTATATTTACTCCCTGACCCTGTTGCCTCAAAAGATGCCCCTTTCCTGTTGATGTGTTAGGATCAGGGTCGCTCAAAGGTTCATGTTCTCTTCTCTTGTAAAAGCCTCTTAGGTGTTTGCACATCAGCCTGCTCTGACATGTTCTGTTTTCTGTGGAAATGCTAGAGCAATGAGGAAGTCACTGCTTTCTGAGAACCTCCTGCCTGCTTCCCCAAACCCCAACAACGCAAAGCAACCCTTTCCTTGGGAAGGAATGTTTTTACATCTATCTGCCTATCTCTCCATCCATCCATCCATCCATCCATCCATCCTCTCCCTCCTCTGTGTGTGTGTATGAGAGAGAGAGAGAGCATGTGCCACAGGTGCCACTCCTGTGTGTTGAGGTTAGATTACAACTTGCCGGGGTTCATTTTCTCCCTCCACCGGGTGTGTTCCAGGAGATCAAACTCAGGCTCGACAGTGGCTGCAGCCACCTTCTCCCATTGAATCATCTCACTGGCCTTTGGGGTATTTTTAAATGACAAAAAGAACTTCCTTACAGCCTTTGACATAAACAGTTTTTCTTCCTTCCTTTCTTCCTTCCTTCCTTCCTTCCTTCCTTCCTTCCTTCCTTCCTTTCTTTCTTTCTTTCTTTCTTTCTTTCTTTCTTTCTTTCTTTCTTTCCTTCTTTCTTTCTTTCTTTTTAGCTTTTTCTCCCTCCCTCCTTCCCTCCCTTCCCTTTCCTGTTTTGCAGCTTAGGCTAACTTTGAACTGATGGCAACCCTGCCTTTGCTTCCCTAGGACTGCAGGCATGTACCACCTCACCTAGATTTCCCTAACAATTTTCAAATTTTAAAAATCATTTCTAGTGCAGTAGAAAGGCAAGATTTGATATAGTTCTGAGTTTAGAGGGTAAAATTTTCTGGCAACTTAATTTCTTCCAGGAATATCTTTTTATGCCCTCCCACCTGCTTTCTGAAATCCACCAACCACAATATTTACTCCATCCCCCTTTTTCTCCTTTTCCCTTACACACCACCCCCCTCTCTTTTTAGCAGCCACATACAAGTCGGCCATATTAGAGAGATGGAAATAAAGCTTCCTTAATGTTGTATGTGTATTTGAAGTACATCCGTGCATTTTCTTTTTTAGCATCTAACCATTCCTCTCTTGTGGTCCTTGGTCCCTCAATCACCCTCTCCCATAGCCCACCCGCCTAACATCACAGTCTCTGAAAATGCACAGGGATGCCTGGCTACCTCGCCCTGCCTTCAGTCTCACGGGGCTCAGTCTGTTTTTCTCTTTGGGTAAGTTAGAACCACATCTGCATGCTCCTAAGGGTCAGAAGCGCAGCTGCAGCTGGAAGAGGGGGGCAGGGGGCAGGTGGGAAGGAAGAGCGAGCGCTTCCCTCAGTGTCCTTGGGAAGGGGCGTGCTGGGCATCGGGACAGCCGGGACTGCAGTACGCTGGACTACTTGGTCATATAAATGTTGACTGGGGGGGGGGGGTGTGTGAGTGTTGCTTGGGGATGAAAATGATCACAATTATCAAGAGGGTTTTTTTTTTTTCCTCCTTCCCCCACTTTGGATTTCCCTGAAGTAGAGTTACGTGGGGGTGGGGTGGAGCGAGGCTGCTCTGCAGTCTCGTCAGGGTTATTATCAACATTATTAGCATAGTGTTGTTATTATTTTCATTTTTAGCTGTTTCCGATGAGAGCTCGTTAGGAGTTGCCGGTTTATCTTAAAAGTCTCCTTCGTGAGCCCCCGTTCCCTGGAATCCGGTGGGTTTAGAGGATTAGGAAGGAGACAGTGCTCTCTGGAGAGTTGGGGGGCAGAGAGTTGAGTCTGCCCCACCAGTGGGTTGGGATGTGTGGGAGGATGCAGGGATCACGTTTGCGGGTGGGCTCTGGGTTGGGAGGAGAGACCCCAGAGCAGCTGCTGTGGGGGCAGGCACCCCTGGCGTGGGCTGGCTAGAAGGGAGGAGAGGTCAGGGGTCCAGGATCCAGGGAAAAGGAGAAAAATATACATGGAGCCCTTGGAGGGGCATGGTTTGGTCTTTTAAAACCAGTCTCAGAATGGTCCACCCCAGCCTTGCAGACCACCTAGTCATATGGTCCCTAACCAAGTTCTTATTTGAACACCAGAAACTTCATGCTAGGCAGGTGGCTTGGAAGCTTTTTTGTAAGTGTGCACCCTCCCACTCTGCCTCCCCCCACCTCATTCCCAGATAAGTCTTACTTTGTAGTCTTGGCTGGCCTCGAACTTTCAGTGATTCTCCTGTCTCTGTATCCTCCTGGGTGCTGGGATTACAGACGAATGCCACCATGCTGGGGTCTAAACCTGCCCCATAGGTGGTTTTATTCTTGCTCTTAAAACTCCCTCAGCAGTGCTCAGGGGTCAAATCTAAGGATCGCGTAGGTGGGAATATGCTCCATTACAAACTCTCTCAATCTCTGTCTCTCTGTGTCTCTGTCTGACTGACTGTCTCTGCCTCTCTTGCTGTGCTGGGTTCTCTCTCTCTCTCTCTCTCTCTCTCTCCCCCCCATGCTGGGTACTGGGCCACAGCTCTAGGCAGAGACATGAAGCAGCCCTGGTAGCCTGCACACTAAGAACCTAACATCTTCCTTCCCATGGGATTGGACCGAAGCTTAAAGCTGCCTTTGTTCTTTACTTCATAACCATGGGCCGGATGCTACCCACCCTGAGCACCACTTCTCCCATGGGTGACTGGAGACCCCTGTCTCTTGCTTGGTGAGCTTGTGAGCTGATGCAGAGCAGGGACTACCAGGGACAGACCTTTCTGAACGCTTCCCGGGAGCCCTGGCATGGCATATTTTGTTTAGCCCTCACAGCAGTTATTTGAGGCAGATACTATGATTCTATTCATGTTCTAGGGCGGAAACAGAGGCGCGGAGAAGTTAAGTAATTTAGCCAATCAGGTCATGTGACTAGCATAAGTGAGCTGTGATTTGAACTCCCACGTGCCTGGTTTACCACATTCTCTTTTAATATTGGGTTCTACTGCCCCCAGAGGTCAGGCAATGGTACTGCTCTGTTTAGCATTAGATGGTGAGCTGTCTCAAGTGCAGGTTCCAAGAGTGGACGAGTGATCTGCACAACAAAACAACAACAAACAGAGTGTCCTCTCAGGAGTTAGCCACAGCCTCCTGCAGGGGGGAGGCTGTTTATGGCAGCCATATCTAAGTGGACAAGGCCAGGGGCCCTGGCAGTCAACCTGGGCTTGAGGGAGATGCAGAGGCCTGTGCGCGAGGGCTGCAAGGGGGAGCAGAAAGAAGCGGGAGGCCTGTGAGAGTTGAAAGTTTGAAGCTGCGCAGAGACGTGCCTCTGGCAGCTCGTACTCTAGGCAACGGAACGTGGGTAGCTGTAGTTGTGCTGGTCACTGGGATGGACGGAGGCCACAGATATTAGGTGAGGCAGAGTATCAGGGACAGGGCACGTGGGGGTGGCTGTAAAGGTGGTAAGCATATATTCCCAGAGTTCTTCTCAAGATCATCAGTTCTTCAGCCTCTGGCCTGCCCTTCGAGGTCTGGACTGTATTTGAGGGAGCCTAGAGAGTGGAGCGTGGTCCTCACTCAGTCCAACCACACACATTGCTGCTAGGGCAGTACCTAGAGAAGGAGAAGGAAGCCTCCTCCCCACCTCCTCCAACCCTGGCAACAATCATCACTGAGCACTTACTATGTGCTAGATGCCTTTTTGGATGCAGCGAACGAGAAGGAGTTCACCAGAGCCTCTTGAGAGGCCCAGGAACATAAACAAAAACTCAGCATTGTGTGTGCTAATGCTAGGAGTCCCCTTTGCCAACAGCTGTGTGCCAGGCACTGTGCTGGGCTATGCACATACAACAAGTCATTTAATTGTCCCAATAGCCTCAGAGAGGTGCCCCCTATACTACAGATGAGGGCACGGCAGCCCTGGGAGGCTAAGGGTCTTGCCTAAGAGCTCAAGAGTCCCAGTGTTGAGTGCTCTCCTGTCACTTGGTCCTGAAGTTACTAGAAGAAATAGGAACCTGACTGGGAGAGGATCAGACTCCAGGGAAGATGTTGCCAAGCTGCACCTTATGAATGGGGTTTGGGGTTTATGGAGAAGCACTCCAGGGAGGAGGGTGAACAAACTTCTCAACCTAAAGCAAACAAGACAAAAACAAAAAACCAACCAAAAACCAAAGCCAACCCCCCCCAACAAAACAAAGCAAAGCAAAACAAAAACAACGGACAATAAAACATGAACAGGGCCTGGTGGGAGGAAGGAAGAAGAGAGTCATGTGAGGGATGAGGTCTGGCAGGAGATGAGGCTGTGATGAGGCTGGGCCCCAGATTGGAAAAGGCCAGGGCACATGATTGTAGCTTGGTTCTGGCTGCCTGTGGAGGAGACCTGGGCAGGAGGATCTGAGCAGAAAGACCAGGAGAGGAGGTGGGGTTAGCTGTCACATTAGCCTGGGAGGCTAAATGTCCCCTCTCCTCTTCCTCCTTTTTTCCCTCCTTCCCTCCCTCGTTTTCTTTTTCTTTTCTCAAGAATAAAACAAACTTATAGATTGCTTTAGGGCTAGAAGGAGGAGTAAAGGGAATTTACTTCCAGTCTTTAGAAGAGAGTGTTTGGCACGTGAGCCCTGTTTCAGGGTCTCTGCACAGGGGGCCTGGGAGAACAGTGGGTGTCCACCCTGAAATGACAATAACACCCCGCCCAGCTCCGGCTCCTCACCTCAGCCCCGTCTGCAGCCAGGTGGCATGGATTCAGGTTCTAATCCCACTAGTTCCTGGCTGTGAACTTGGGCTAGTCACTTGACTTCTTTGCGCTTTATTTCTTCAGCCAAAAGTGACCGGCAATAATGCTTGACAGTTCTGTGCCCTCAGCGAGGGAGCTAGGGAATGCTGAGATGGCTGCAGCATGGTGGGTGCCTGGGGTCCATCTATTTTACAGATGCGCCAGGATCTTCTCAGCTCTAGCCTCCACCAATGCTTTCCTGAACTTAGTGAGAGCCTAAATTGGTGGGAGGTTCAGGCCTCAGCCTGGCACCCCTGAGATTCTCATGAGGTGGTGGTGGCGGCGGTGTGTGTGTGTGGGGGGGGGTGAGTCTTGGACCAGAAGATGAGCGCCATTTTCCTGGCTTTGGCTTATCCTTGTTCTCAGGGTGTGTCTCAAAGCCCCTGTTTTCTCATGGGCAAGAGGATGACACTAGAGCTACAACTCTGGAGGTCCTCTTAGCTCTCTGGCTTCCTTTAGTTCGGGGCTCCCTCCCCACTTTCTTCTCTGCTGACGGGACTTGAGAGTTGACATACATGACCACTAGAGGGCACACAAATCTCGTCTGGTGCCTCTTAACCCGCATTGCACCTTCCCCTTTCCCCTGCCATCAGCCTGAAAAAAAAAAGAAAAAAAAAACCCAAAAAACAAACAAACAAACAAACAAACAAAAAACCCACCTCCGGCTCCCCTTGCAGCTCTGCGGCCTGACACAGCGGCAGGCTGGCTCCTTCTAGATGAGATGAAGGGAGATGTGAAGTGACATTCAAGTTCAGCTGCTGGAGTGGGACAGGTGGAGGAGGCTTTAGAGAGCCAGCTAGTTTCACAGAGCTTTTAGGGGGAGGGGGAGAGCTTGGAAGGTGGAAGCCCTTTCAAGAGAGGGGCCTGGAGAGATGGGAATGCCCAGCATAGAAGGTAAACTGGGGACAAGCCTCTGTCAGTTCTTTTCCTCAGATTTTTCAGCCTCTGCAGTGTGGGGGTGGCATTAATATTTTCTGCACACGTCCTCCTTCCTTGGCACCATGCCAGGTACTTTTAGACTCTATATGAAAGTGCAAGAGCGGAGTCAGCTGGGCTTTGTTCCTCTTGGGAGAAGTCCCATCAGCTTTCCCAGTTGGTGTTCCCCTGGTGAGCATTTCAATGTTCACCTGGAGTCATTGGCCCTGCAGGTGAGGTCCATAGGCCTGCCACATAGGCAGGGCTTTGGGGGGATTTCCAGGCCCGGCAGTCTTCCTGTCCTTAAGTTCTGAGCTTTTCAGGCCCTTTGTGGGGATGTGCTGAGCAGAAGGACACTGCACAGGCCTGGCTTTTCTGCTTGCAGGCAGCCGTGCCCTGCTTCTGGAGGTGGGGCCAGCAGATTTGTGGGGAAACCAGGATCCCTGCAATCTGGCTCCTTAGCTAGATCTGGGGGTGTGGGGGGAGTCCAAACAGAGGGGTCAGTCTCCAAGGTGCCATCAGACCTAAAGACCCCTTCTCACCTCTTAAGCTCTTTCTGTTCCCCCAAAGCAGAACTTAAGGAGAAGGAGGTTAATAACAGCCTCCATTTGCTGAACAACTAGCACTTATTTTAGTCACTGTAACCACCCATCGACAGTGATGAGCTAGGTTTTCTGGAGGAGGAGGCTGAGGCACCGAGAGGTGAAGGAGTCTGCCTACGTTTCTCACAATTGATCATTGTCGAGGCTAGAGCTGGGATGGAACCTAAGTGAGGTGGTGGGGAGGGGCATGTTTCACCTAGCAGGCATCCCGGGAACCATGGCCCATCCTTGAGCTCCCTGGAATCACCCCATATTCTACCCCTTGGCCTGGCCCATGCCCAATGTTGACCTCAGGTCTTACCATGTCTTGTTCTTTCTCAGTTGTGTGAAGATCAACCCAACCACTGGAATGCGGCCCTTGATATTCCGAAAATGGCTCCTCCCTTCTCTTGAGTTAGATGATGCCTGAATATCACTCTCTCAGAGCTTTGTCCTCTGACCGTCCTGAATCAAACAACTCCCCTCTACCATACAGCAATCCTTATAGCCCCTGTTATGTAACATTCCAGACAGCCACATTTTTATTTTAGTTGTCACTGTATGGCCCCTCAGCAGAACACAAGCCCCACAATGCAGCGACTCCCCCCTCACCCTAGTGACAACTCCCAGGACCTAAGACTAACCACCTGGCACACAGTAGATAGTTTACATATATTTGGTAGGGATGTGGGTCTGTTGGAGGAGTGCCCGCCTCCCATGCATGAAGTCTTGTATTTGGTCCCTAGCACGGAATGAACTGGGTGCTGCGGTGCACTCTTGTAAGCCCAGTGGAGGTGGGTGAGTCAGAAGTTCAGGGTCATCCTTGCCTACATGGCTGGTTCAAGGACAGCCTGGGTTGCAGAAGTAGGCCCGCCAGACCCTTCCACCCCTGAATAAAAACAAAACACAAAACAAACAAACAAAAAACCCACCACTAACACCCCCCCAAAAAAATCACAAAGTAAAGAATGAAAATGAATGATCGAATGATGCTGAATGTCACAGCTGAGGGTTTGACCTGAGGAGTAGCTCTACCCCTGAGTACTGCTCAGCCCACCTGTCTTCCCTCAGCTCTTCTCTGCTTAGAGGACCCTGGTGGCACTTTTCTCAGTTGCAGCATCAGGCCTGATCCAAGTCTGGTGCCTCATACAGGACTTGAAAGAGATTCCATTCCCACCCTGCCATCTGCCAGCTTGAACCAGCTTTTTGCCATAGTCTTTCCAGGATGACTTTTCCCAAAGAGGAGGTCATCACCGTAGGCCAATTAGCAGCTCCTCAGCTGTCTATCCTTTTTCTTGTCTGGGGATGTTAGTGCTTGTGCCGGGCCTGCCCCTTGGAGACACTGATGCTTCCTTTGGAGGGGCTTTGACACCGCAAAGATGATCTGAAGTGGCTGGAGAAGGGGAAACTGAGGCAAGGCCAGTGAAGCCTGTGGCAGGGAAGTGGCATTGGGATTGGCAGGGACAAGTAGAGACACAAGTCTACTTTTCTAAGTTAGAAAAGGCTGAGGCCAAACTTGGCTGTCCTTGGCCTGGTAGGCAATTTGACGGCTCTGTGGCTCTGTTCTATATCTGTTCGGTCCCCCTTCTCCTCTTAAGGACCACATCTGGTGTCCATCATGTGTTTTGCCTTCCTAAACACAGCCGAGAGGAGCCCAGACTATCGGCCCCTAACTCTGCTCTGCCTCTCTGCCTTTGCTCCTCACTGGCTGGCCGTGGAAAGGTTGCAACCTTCCACCTCTGTCACCAAACATCCTCATCGGGTTGTGGTTTCATCTGCAGTGCCCCCGGGGTGGAGCATGGAAGTCACAGTCCCCAGTACTCTCAGTGTCCTCAATGGGTCTGACACACGCCTGCCCTGTACCTTCAACTCCTGCTACACCGTGAACCATAAGCAGTTCTCTCTGAACTGGACTTACCAGGAGTGCAATAACTGCTCAGAGGAGATGGTAAGTCCCGGTGGAGGAGGGAGTGGAGGGAAACAGGAGCCCCAAAGCACGAAGCCCACCACTCCCATCCCTACTCCTGCTTTGAACCAGGGCCCCAGAGGACTCTGGGTGGGCTGTCTGAAACAGAGGGCATGATGTCACAACTGGATGACCCTTCTGAGGCTAACTCCCTTACTTTCCATGTGGAAAAAGAGAAGCATTGGGAGAGGGTGGTCCCCGTGATTCTCATAGCTCCTTCCTCGCCCAGCTGCCCACACTCTCTATACCTGCCCCCAGTTCCTCCAGTTCCGAATGAAGATCATTAACCTGAAGTTGGAGCGTTTTGGAGACCGTGTGGAGTTCTCAGGGAACCCCAGTAAGTACGATGTGTCAGTGACACTAAAGAATGTGCAGCTAGAAGATGAAGGCATTTACAACTGCTACATCACCAACCCACCTGACCGCCACCGTGGCCACGGCAAGATCTACCTGCAGGTCCTTCTAGAAGGTAAGAATGACCAGGCTGTTGAAGAGACACTGCCCCTTCTCCACAGTGTAGCTCAGGGCACTTCAGGAAGGCTGTGACCCCATCTCATCTTCAGGTGCTGGTACTGATGGAAGGCATCCACTCCTTCCCTCTGGTCCTTGAAGGAACAAGTCAGCCATGATCATAACCTTAACAGCAACAGCTCTCGTAGGCTTTACCTCATTTCATCCACAGAACCCACTGAGAGGCGAGCTCTTATGCCCACTGTATGGATGAGGAAACTGAGACTCAAGAGCATACCTTTTTTTTTTCATTCTTTCTTTGTTTGTTTCTTTTATTCATTCATTCATTCATTCATTCTTTTTTTTTTTTTTTATCGAGACAAGGTTTCTCTGTGTAGAAAGTTTCTCTGTGTAGCCTTGGCTACCCTGGACTTGCTTTGTAGACCAGGCTGGCCTCAAACTCACAGCTATCTACCTGCCTCTGCCTTCCGAGTGCTGGGATTACAGGCGTGCACTGCCACGCCCAGCTTCCCAATTCCTAATGTCTATAATCAAATTTAGATCTAATCTCAAAGTTGCTTTTAAATATTCCATTCTGGGGGTGGAGAGGCTTTTTGAGGAGACGTGAGGGTAGGGACACTTAGAGGTCAGTGGTCTAGGTTGCTGTGAATTTGGCTAATGCCCTGTCCGTGGAGAAGGGTCAGATCAGACCCCCTCATATTTTGGAGAGCAGTGGCCACAGAGGAAGTTTCCCTCCAGCTCCATGATTTCTGCTTCCTTTCCCCCAGTGCCTCCAGAGCGGGACTCCACGGTGGCAGTCATTGTGGGTGCCTCCGTGGGGGGCTTTCTGGCTGTGGTCATCTTGGTGCTGATGGTGGTCAAGTGTGTGAGGAGGAAAAAAGAGCAGAAGCTGAGCACGGATGACCTGAAGACTGAGGAGGAGGGCAAGACGGATGGCGAGGGCAACGCGGAAGATGGTGCCAAGTAAATGGCAGCCTGCCCTGAAGCCCCTCCCCGTGTCCCGTCTCCTATCACTCTCTTGCCCTATCCAGTGTGACCCTGCCTGCTCTCTCTTGGTGTGCTTCTCTTGAATAGGACCCCAGATCTGGGGCCTCACTTCCCATCCCCCACCCCCATACCAAGGGTGACCTCCCTCCCTTCCATTTGAAAACTGCCTAGGTGCCCCAGGGAGAACCGAGAAGGGCTCCAGCCTGTCAGTCTTTGAGGAAGAAAGACGCACGTGTGCGGTCCCAAAGACAGGATGGGGGAGGGAGGATAATGGGAGAAGAGATCAGCTTACCATCTTGTCTAGGGTTTGGTCTGGTGTCGGTTTAAACTGTGGGGGTGGCAGTGTATGAGTGGTGGTGGTTCTGTGCTGACCAGAGGCGCCATGGGAAGGACTCATGGTGGCTTTGCTGTGTTCCTCTGGCTACTCCCAGCCCAGAACAGCCATCAGGCTGGGGATGAAAGTGGGGTCCTACCATTTGCGGGGGCATTCTTTAAAAACATGACTGTGCATTTCCAGAGCACTAAAAGAAAGCCAGGGCTGAGACATTCCTGGTCACGAGCCTTGGCCCAGAGGACTCTGTTCTGGCCTCATTTCTATCACTTGCCGCTTCCAGAGAGGCTCTGGTTCACTGTTGACTACTGCTCCTTTGGGGATGCTGGCAGGGGCAGTACTGGAAAAGTGGCATCGGGTAGGATCAGACCTTGCCCTAGAAATCCCTCCATCAGGAGACTCCGAGTTGAAGTCTGCTGGGGGACTGAGGGGTGTGGGTGTGGGTTTCATTGCATATGTGTTTGGCTGCCTTCTCCTACAAGATGGTCACTTTGGCTTCAGCCAACAGCACCCAGACTCAGAACTGGGGTGGGTTGGGCTGGTATTGGGGGCACCTTCCTACAGGGCTTTAGTTTGGGGGTTTCTGGTTGCCCTTGGCAGGGTTTCCATCTGGCTTTTGGCAAGAAATAAAAAAGAGAAAGCTGGAAGGAAATGTGAGATCCTGCAGGAAGAGCCTTTGAGCCCCGCCCCCAGAACTCCCTTTGTAGGGGAGAAAGTTGCCCTCATGGGACGCCAACTTTCACTGCCGTTTTATTATCTTATAAGGAACTTGTTGAAGTCCAGAGATGAGGAGAAAGGCAGGGTGGAAATGGCTAATCAGAGAGCGCAGTGTTGGGAGGTGCTCAGAAGAGAACTAGCCCGAGCCTCCTAGAGATGGAGAGGCTGAAGTTCCAAATGACTGACAGAAGCTGAAAGCATTGCCCATGTTCTGGCTCCGTGGTCCCCAATTAGAATAACTAGAGCCTCCTGGTGGGAGAACCTCAAGCCTAAGAGGTGTTTGTGTGTGATGGTGGTGGGGTTCATCTGGCCCTGCCTCCCTCCCAGGAACTCCGCCCCTACTAGCTCAGGGAGTTAGCTGTCCAGGGTAGGAAATGAAGGGTGGAGACAGGACCATGACAGTCTCAGGGACCAATACTTGCCTCTGCTTATCAGATAGCCAACCAGAAGAGACAGTGATAGCAGATGGGAGGTTCAGCTTCCTTCACTTCAATTCAACAACCATTTATTGAGCCTGGGCTCTATGCCGGGTACTGTGCTGGGTGCCAGGGGTGCATACAAAGCCATAACAGAGTCAGGGACTGCCACATCTGCACTGTAGGACCAAGGTTAATTTTTTGGTGCATCTACTTCCACCTCTGTAGCCGTAGCTTCCACAAGAGAGCCAGAGGAGAAGGAAGACACTCTTGGGAAAGTAAGAGTGCAAAAGGAAGAGGGAAGGGACCACGGGGAGGGATGCAGCAGTCAGGGAGGTGGGGTACAGAGTAGGGGATGGGCAACCAGGCAGAGAACTCCTGGGTAAGGTGAATCTAACCCTTCTGGAAGTTCTAATCTCTTTGGCTCAGTATCTAACTGCCAATCAACACACTGCCTAAGCCACCAGGATGCCACCAGGAGCAGGTGGGTACTGCCTATCCTTCAAGCCAGCCAACCAGGGATCGAGAGATGAGTGGTGGGCACCTCAAGCCGTCTGAAACCAAGGGCAGTGGTACAGAGTTCTGCAGCCTGGAGTTATCAGTTTTTGTCACCTTGCACATGCCCTCTTCTTCCAGGGGCCACTGACAAGGGGCTCTGCTTTGGCTGAGACTCATAACTTTTGGAAGGGTTACTTGTGAGATACCCCAAGGTTTTTCTAACAGGCTGCCTCTTTAAGAAGCTGAAGCTGGGATCTTTTTTTTTCCCCAGGTATTTGCCCTCACATGCACTTTCTTTTGGAGCCTCCTAGACCCTCTTTCAAGGCCTCCGGGCTTGAGTTTGGGAACAACATGGGGCTTCTGTGAGGTGGGGTGGGAAACTGTGAGATATCCCTGCAGGAGCCATTGCTCGAGCTTGCTTCCTAGCTTATGCCAGCAAACTGCTCGCTTGCTGCAGTGTGGGCTCTGAGCTTTGCTTCTGGCTGCATGCTCCCACCACTGCTCCCAACCATTCCTGCCCTCCCAGAGCCCCCTCCGTGCTTCCCTTCTGCCTCTTCCTCCCAATTAAGGGCCACCGCATAGAAAGACGGGCTGGCTTAACCCGTGGGATTCAGTTTATGAGAACAAAGCACAATTTTTCAGGACTGAAAATCCTTGTGGTGCCTTGGAACTGGCTTTGGAAATAGCTGTCTGCCCCTCCAGCTGTGGACTCATCAGTTATCCCCAGTTTATAAAATGGAAAAGCTGATTGGGTCCATGTTTCCCTATGGGTCTCCTTGGGAAAATTGGGCTGCTAAATATCTACAAGATTCAGTTAAGCAGATAGACGGGTAGAAATACTGGCCAGGTCCAGAGAAGTTAGTCCCAGGCCATAGGAATGGCTTGGCGCAGTTGGAACGGGTGATAAATCAAGATAACTTTTTTTTTCCTACATGTGTCTTAAGGATAGACAGCCTTGCTGTGCCTCTTGCTGATGTCTTCCTTTATCGAAGCTTGCTGATGCGACTGTACATAGCCTTTCTATATAGGTAGAGATATATTATATACACAGATATAACACATCTCACTATGCCCACCCCAAAATTACACTGTGTGTGTGGGGGGGGACTGTAATCACGTCTCAGTGTTTCCGAGTAGATTTACCAAAGGTTCATTATGGAATGTTCTTTATGCTTTTTAGGGGAGAACCCAGCTGCATAGCAAGAGCTTATGTACATCTAGGTTCTGTGTCCTGTTTGGTGGTAGGGAGGGGGGAGAGATGCTTAAACAAATGGCCTTCTGTGACCTGACTTCTGGGAGCAGGCTGAGTTTCTTTAGCAGTTTGTCTGATTGTTTGGATCTACTGGCTGCAATAAACACACTGTCTCCCCCAAACATCTCTCTGGTGTGGTGGCTTTCTTCCCAGGGTGCAGACTGGGGTAGGGGAAGGCTTTGCTGGGAGCCTGATGAAAGCAATCAACAAAGTCCATGTCAGAGACAGCCCCCGCTCCCCTTACTAGGAGACCCACATGAAGCCTAAAGCTCCTTCGCCATGATGCCATGCACACTGATGGGTGTGAAAATCTCAAAGCACTTGCCTTCAGAGAAGAATGTAGTCTGCCTGGCCTGTTCTTGCTTTTCATCTATTTGTCCTTCCAGCCCCTGGAGGAGTCTGCCCTCCACGGTAAGCCCTCTGAGACAAGTGGCCGAGCACCCACTGCTGGAGAGACTTTCAGTTACGTCAGGGATGAAGAAAACACTCAAGCACCCAAGGCTGACTACTTTGAGGATGCCACCTATTCTTTTCATAGACAGATGGGCCGTCCTTCCTGCTCCTGGATTCTTAACAGTGCCTCACTAGGCAGACAGCTCTCATGCCTGCCCTGCATTCTGGAAAGAGAGGGTGACAGCTGGTCAGAGTGCCCCAGTGCAGCTTCAGGGGGTGCAGGAGGCGGGGAGGGGGGTTGGGAATGTCAGATGGGAAGTCAGGTTACCTCTATCTCATTTGCATTTGTATCACTGTATCCTGTTTACCTAGTGCTGACTCAGCCTTAAGACATTTAAGGACCAGTGAGATGGCTCTGTGCTAAAGGTGCTTAGGCACAAAGCCCAACAACGTGTGTTCCATCCCTGGGACTCACATGATACAAGGAGAGAACCAGCCCCTGGGCCAACACAGGCACAGGCACATACACATAGAAACTCAATATGTAAACAACGTGAAGACCAAGGCCAACCTTCTGTCTGGGGTCTCCACTGTCTAGGGGCTTAAACGTTCTGAATGTCAAGGAAAATTTATAAACAATGGACCATTTTTTCCTCTCATATTTCTGCCTGTTCTCTGGTGATGCAGAGACCCTCCTTGGTGGTTAGTGGTCAGGAATATTCCAGGAAGATCTCAGGACTAGCAGCCCTAATGCTTGTGACAGACACAGATGTTACCTAAGAGAGACCCCAGGAAGGAAGCAGCACTGTTAAGCAAAGATGGCTGGCTTCAACAGAGCCGAGGACCTTGGTTTAGGAGGGTGCTTATTCCCTACAGCCCCTGAGTCCTACTGAGGGTGGGATGTCAGAGACGGTGTCTTTGTTCTTGATGAAAAGAGAAACTGAAGCAAGAGACTGAGTAGAAGAGGCACTAGGGAGTCTGTCTGGTTCCTTCAGGGTGGACATAGGTCCCAGAGGCTCAGTCACATCACCATCATTCTCCATCACCTCTTGTTCTAAGAATACTTGGAAGGTTCAAACTGAGCCTGGCTTCTATAGAGGAGGTGGGGATTCAGATATTTATCCTAATTTGATGTCTTTGACCTGCTTGGGGTTGGATGGGATGGGATGATTACAGCTCCAGTTGTCTTTGGCAAGACTTCCCTCATCCTCTCCCCTGCCCTTATTGGTCAAGTCACTGACTTTCTGAGTTCCTCAGCCAGGCTGAGAGGACCAAACCAAACTGTTTCTTCGATATTTTGATGGGAAGTCACTTGGGGGATAGGAATCTGGACCACAGGAATGGAGCAAGCAAGTTGATATTCACAACCTCGGAGATGGGAGGGCCCCACAGAATACACCCTCAGGCCTCCTCAATGCCATAAAGAGGACACAGAGGACCAGAATTTCCTTAAGGCTGGATGTTAAATCAAGAATAGAGAGGGTCTTGTAGTGGCCTCAAAAACTGTCATGCTTCTCTTCCTACAGCTCCCATCTAGCGCTGGGCCTACTACAGCTTAGCACAGGAGCCCATGACAGCCGAGCTCCTGCCCTGCCCCCTTCTAGTGGCCTACGTTGGCATAGGAGAGGCTCATGCTTCCCTTAAAGGCCCAATTTTCAGAGCAGAAGTTCAGAGAAGAGAAGTCGAGGCTGATGGCATGGCTAGAGCCCAGGCCTTTCTTCCCCAGGCTGACCTGATGTCCATGGGCAAGACGGCTACTTTCCTTTAGTTCTGCTTCTCAGAGTCGGAATCCCATTTTCATGCTCATTGGCCATTTGTTGGTTTGTATGCCGGCTCTTCTTAGATTATGGATCTCCCACCCATCTGCAGGGGGAGGGGAATCCATACGCTTATGTGGGAGGAACCCAGAGCAGGGCCTGGTAGGGTGCACACGACATGGATGACAGAGGGACAAGCTCTCATTGTGCCTCCTGGCCTTCACACCTTCACTGTTTCCTCGGGGGCTCAGAAAGGTCCCTGTTTCTGGGACCTCTACAGGAACTCTTCCAGAGAGCCCTGGTGGCTTGCCCTCCTCCTCACAGAGTCTCACCCTGAGTCTCACAGAGTCTCACTCCCAAGGTTCCAGTCATTTCTCATATCCAAGGTGCCAGCCACCTCTCAAGAGAGGCTTCAACTGGTAGGTGAGAAGTTTCAGGGACCCAGGAGCAGGGTGCCCAGCTCCTGAGACCCAGAGACCCATATCTTGAATTCTAACATGGCATTGAGAGGGATCAGCCAAGAATCCCATTCTCACATAGGACAGAAAAGACCCCAGACTAAGATGGGAGAGAAAGGCTGTGGGTGGAGGAAAAACAGAGGACCTGAGAATTGGGGAGTGGGTGACCTGGTGATACAGTTCCCCCCCTCCTGGCAATAATGGCCCTGAAAGTCTAGGAGGTGCTATGGGAAAGGGACCTGAACAGACCCTGGACACTGAGCTTGGCTGCTTGGGATTTCATGGGAGGAGAATTCCTTACAGTCCTAGCACAACAACATTTATCCCAACCCCAGTAGCCCCTGCTTCTTAACTGGGTCTACAAGCCACTCATCCCAGCCGACTGAGAGGTTCCTCCACCATTACATGAGCACAAGGGCAGAGGAAAATGGTGTGCTTAGCCAGGAAGGCAAGTGCGCTCCCCAGCTGTTGGCAAACACGGTGGGGGAAGGTGGTGGTCACAGGGATCACGCTGGCCTTCTTCCGCTCAAGGCGAAACACTAGGACTGGCTGGCGGAGGCAGCTATTGATCCAGTGGAGGTCAGCTGTGCAGGCGATGAGTTTCCCAAGGTTTTCCGGATCTCCATTCCGGAAGGTATCCAAGCATAGCTTGGAGGTATCATCAAGAAGATTCAAATATCAGATGGTACTTTTAGACAGTCTTAAGACTACTGACGATGGCCCTCAAAGCCCTCACTTTAGGATTCACATGAGAGAGGCAGGATTAACCCTTGTTTGCTTTGGAGATTAATAACACTGATCCTAATCCCTTCGTCTTTCTCCTCAGCCACCATCTTCTCCAGACCATCTTCATACCTTTGTACCCGACTTTTCATACTGATTGGTTGATTATGCATTTGTCTGTGTATATGCAAATGGCGGTCAGAGGACAATGTGCCGGAGTTAGTTCTCTCCTTTCCTTCCTCCACCACATGGGTCCTGGGGGATTGAACTCAGGTTGCAGGCACACACTAAGCCATCTTACCAGCCCTACTTATACCAGTCCCTTACTGACATCTTTACATGATTTAGAAGTGGTCGGGAAACCCCTACACAGAATAAGAAAATAGGCTGGAAGATGATGAGAAACTTGAAGCCAGGGGCTTCTGTGGAGTTTCTTTCCGAAGATTGAGCCAAGTCTAACTTGATTTCTTTGGCCTGCCAGCCAGGGCTGTGGATTCCCTTGTCTTTACGGATAAGACTATACATAAAAGATAAAAAGTCCTCTCCCCACCCCCATGGGCGTTCCGTTTCTTCTTACCTCTCCCAGATTTGCCAGCAGGCCATATTCCTGCGGCTGTCTCACAGTACTGGCCCTATTGGTAGGGCTTGGATGACAGTTGGCTAGACCTATATTAACCGCCATTATTTACTAAATACCTGCTGTGCCTGGCCCTGAGCTCGGTACTCTACGTCAGTTGAGCTTAGTCTAAAAACACAGCCCAAATGTTCATCCCTTTCTTATTTCTGCAGGTGAGGAAATAAAATTCTGCTGTAGTAGGCATATGTGTACACAAGGGGATGTGGCTAGGTTACTGCAGAGCTGACTTAAAGTCCAGGGCCATACAAAGCCAAAACCATTCCTGTATATCAGAAGGACAGTGGACTGGCTTCTGTGCAAAGACTTAGGGGCAGGTGGAAGAAAGGTGAGTCGCTCCAACTTCAAAGTGTTTGTAGGTGATGTAGGGTCAAAGGGAGCAGGGGCACAGCTTCCGCAGAGGCCTCTAAAGTCTCGTTTGAACCTGGCGCTCTGAAGCCCCAGTCCGGTCTGTACAGTGGCGGCCTCTGCTGGCCACCTTCTTCCCTCTTGGCCTGTAGCTCCTCCTGTTAGTACTGAAAGCCTGAGTCCTTTTACCCTCCTGGCATGAGCTCTCCCAGTCCCTGGCCCTCTCTCCTCAGCCTGTCACACTCTAACTTCCTGACTGCATTCGACCAGGTGAGATCCTCCTCCCCAACACACTCCAACGTTTCCTTTCCGTTTTCCCTCTTCCTTTTTCCTCCTCTCTACACCTTCCTCTCTCCTCCCCTGGCACACCTCCTCTCTTAGCTGCCTCCCTCACCCCCACGCCAACTAAAATGTCTGTGAAGAGAACAGGATTAGAATTTTTAGGGAGTGCTGCCTGAAACTGTATTTTTGCATTAGGTGCCCATTTGAGGGGCAGAACAAGGTCCTGGTTTCTAGGTGCGCACGTGGCCACTTGGTTAATACGACAGCCTCACAATGAACAGCAGCTGCCATGTAGGACAAACCTTCTCAAAGCCTCCAGATCCCACGCCTGAGCGCCCATTCTTCGCTGAGAAGAGGATAGGGCACTTGGTGACCCAGGAAACAGTTAAACGTAGCTCTGGGGTGCTGGTTAGGGTGGCTAAGATTCTTCCCAGGGGTTTTAGACCCCACCCCAGTGTGTCCCCCAAGAAAGAGATGCCCAGGACTCACCCATCTCTGAGCTGCTTCTAGAAGTAGGCACACACCCCTCTCCAGCTTGGGACTGTCCGGCCAGCCTGTCTCCTCTCGGGATGGTTCTGCTCCCTCCTCCCTCTGCCCTCCTCCTTCCAATGAGCTCATCTGTCTGGGGCTCCCCATCCCCCTTTGCCTGAAAGGATGTTTGGACAAAACCTGGCAGAAGGCAAAGAAAGGAGAGATGCAAGGGAGTCACTGCTTACCTGCCCATGCCCTGAGCCCCTAGGAAGTGAAGGCAGGTGAGGAGCAAGGGAGAACTCTCCTTAAAAGGAGGGCTTAAAGAAAGTTTAGCTTTCTCCCAGCTCACTGATGCCCCAGGAGCCCTAGGAGTCCCGGCCGAACTGAGGTGGCCATGCGGCATCCTTTGCTGGACTGTTCAGCCACGTGCCTGCGGGTTGGTTTGGTGTATGCTGTCTTGTTAACTCTCTCAGCACCTGCCAAACTTCCGTGGCTGCTGAGAGGGTGGCTGAGTGAGGCAGCCACTCTGAGCAAAGGGGGAGGGGTTGTGAGCAGACTCCGGCTAGTATGGAATGAGGCTCCCAAACATTGATCCAGACAGGTCCAGCCCAAGACCCCAACCAACTGGCAGAAGAACTTGTGAGCTTTTAACTTTAATGCAGAGAATCTAGTTGCTCTGTCTGAGACAGAAGCCCTGTTCACAAGCGGGGTGGGGGTGGGTGGGAGGGATCAGGGTAGGCAAGGTGCAGATGCGGCTCCTGGTAGAGATCCAAGACCTGAAGGGTGAGGATGTAGGGCCAGCGCCCTGCAGAACCCACAGTCAGTGTCACCCTGTTTCATGCCTGCAGTTACCTGCAGTGTCCTGAGAAGAGTGTGTGAGAGCTTCTGGGGAGGAGGCCAGGGAGGAGGGCAGTAGACAAGGGCAATGGGGGATCCAGAGAGGGGGGCGGATGCCCTGCCAGGCTCCTGCAAACTTAGAAGAACGCCTTTCAAAATAACTCTGGGGACCTCCCCTTCCTCCTCCTCCTCCTGGTTCCTTCTCTCTCATACAGGATCCCAGCCCAGTTGCTGGGAACTGAAAAGGGAGGAGGTCACCCACCGACTGGCCAGGGTCACCTGTAGGGGGTGGTCCTGTTGAACTAGTGAGTATCTTGTGGTGTCAGGACCACTCTGAGGCCTCCGTTGCTGTGATCCTGCCTCCCTCTTTCAGTGACCCCTCTAGGTGCTCCCCTGTTCAAAAAATAGGACCCCCCTTTCCTCCCCAACTCTAGTCTAGCCATTTAGGAGGCTTAGAGAAATGGGCTTTCTGCTGAGTCAGTTGTCTGGTCAGACAGGATTTGGGGGCTAACCTACCTGAATTCCCAAGGAAGCAGCTCCTTCCATTTAAGCCTGGGCTCTTTCTGCCAGCTTGGGAAACGGATGCTTCTCTGACAGCTGTTTGGCTCTGGTCCAACCCATCTCGCTGTCCCTGCAAACTTCAAGGGATTTCTGAGCCAAACCACCCAGACCTGTGTATGTCACCCGTTCCCAGGAATCAGGATTGACAGGGACACTTGCTGGGCCTATTCCTCCAGACCTCCCCAACCCCCCGAAGGCACATTTTGTTTGCTCTCCCGTGACTACAGGCCTCTGAGGGGAGAAAGGAGTTGATCCGGTGGGACTCCTTGAGAGGTCTCCAAGGGTGGAGAAGGAACGGGTCCTTCCCCACCCTGTCCCTTGGCCTTCTCAGGAGGACCCTCTTAGCTCTGTAACTGCAATGGCTTCCTGAGGTTTCTGTGTGGAATGTGCTCTATAAATGTAAAACTCTCTCAGCCCACGACGGCCTAGTGTTTCCCAAGCCCTTGTTCTGCCCAGCTGGGGGCTCTGCCAAGTGTTCAGAGAACAACCAGGAGTGTGAAGCGTAGGAACCAAACAGAAGGGAAGCACCAACCCTGGATTTCCATGTGACTCGGTCAGTGACCTTGGCCCATACATTTTCTTTGGCCCACCTATCCATCTGGGGTTGGGGTGAGGGCACGGTAAGGGCCCTTTCAGCAAAAGAATCAGTGGCACAACAAGAGATCTGGGGGTAGGGCACTCAGGGGAACTGGTCACCTCCGTCTGCTACCAGGGTCTAAAGATATCTCTGGAGTTCTGTCCCCCCTCCCTCCCTGTTTTCCGGGCAGGGGTCACTTTCTTTCCCTCTGGCTCACCTCCTCTCACCTCAGCCTACTGCTCCGAGAAACATGACCCTGTTGTAAAAATAACATGAGCAGTGTGGATGCCTGGCCTTGCTCCCATAGTGGAAGGCTCTCCCAAAGGTCAAGCCTCTCCTGGACATGGCTTCCCTCTGGGGCCCCAGGCTTCTTTGAACTCGGATGTGTTGTGTGCTCAGCCTGTATGCCTAGCACCCTGCTAAGCATGTTAGCATGTGTCTGTCTCTTCAGGTCTTCATATCCAGTTCTGTTTCCAATGTTGGCAAGGCCTGGAGCAAGATGCAAGCGCAAAAGGCACATCCGTCTAATTGTAGGTTATAAATCAGGGTAACCAGCCTGGCATGGTGGGGCACACACACTCCCAGCACTCAGGAAGAAAAGGCAGGTAGATGCCTGAGTTCGAGGCCAGCCTGATCTACATCAATGGTCTATAGGGCTACACAGAGAAACCCTGTCTCAACAAACCAAACCAACCAACCAACCAAACAAACAAACAAAAAACCCCAAAAACCTTCCTTGATGATCTAGAAGATCAGGCCCCAAATGGGATTTTTCCAGCTCTTTCCTAGTCATCCTGCTTCCGTGGTTGGTCCTGCAGCAACAGGAGTTCTAATACACCCACATCCAGAAACCACCCATTAAGTGTCTTCACACAGCTTCTGGGGGCTACTCGTTGAGTCTGTGGGCACACCCGTCACTTCAGAAGACATTTCAGAGGAGAGGAGCCCAACTCAGCTGCTCCGAAGAGGAGAGAACCGTTTAGAATCGGGAGGAGGTGTGTTCCCTGTACAGTACTCTGGACTCTAGCTAGCATGAGGTCCTCTAAAACTAGGAGCCCTCGGCTGTCCTTCCTGTAGCCCAGGGTTGAGGATGATGCTGGTTTGCATGACCTCAGGAGGTAAATATCGTGGGGTCACCATCCGGCGGACAGCATGGACTTCTCCACAAAGTTAAATTTGTCTTTTTATTTTAGAGTTCTCCAGCCGCAAACGCAGGCAGAGAAAACAGCAAGGTTCTCCCCGCAGACAATTAACGTTTTGTGTACCATCTCAAGGGTCTCTTATGGCCCTGAAGCCTACGAGGGACTCCAGTTTGGAAGATGGGCGGCGGGTGTGGCGGTGTGCCTGCCGCAGAGAAGGAGGGTGTACCCTCCAAGGTCTAACTGGTCTCCAGTAGGGAGGAGGATTTGTCCCGGAGGGCGTGTGGGGTAGCTGGCTAGGTATCTTGAGAGGGGGCATCCCTGGTGTTTCTGATTCCCTCCCCGCTCCCGCTGCCTAGCACTGGGGGGTGGGGGTGGGGAGCAGGTCGCCAAGAGTCTGGCACCCAGTCCTCTAACAGGCAAGGAGGCCGTGCAGAAACGGGTTGGTGGGCGGTGCGCAGGAGCGGTTCGTAGGGGGGAAAACTCGGTTTCCCGCGGCCTAAAAGCCATCCGCAGAGCGAAGGAGCGGAGCGGCAGGAGGCGACGCGTGCGGGTCCAGGTCTGCACCCGGGCGTCCGCAGCGGGCAAGCCGGCACACGCCCACCGGCTGCGGCAGCGCCCGCTGCGGACGTCCTCCCCGTGGGTCCCGGGAGAGGCAGCCGCTGCCCTCAACTCTTATTCTCCGGGCGGAACAAAACAGCCTTCCAACAAACCTAAAAGCTCCACCTCTACTCCCCCGTGAACTCTTCTCCTAATTGGCAGCTCGGCGCTTGGGATGATGCGGGCGGCTGCGGGCCGGCCCTGCAGTGCCAAACCGCAGCATCCCGGTCGGGCTGGAGAGGGAGAGAGAGAGGGCTGACCCGACTGGACCCCAGGATCCTGATCCGTGGGGGACGCCGCCCCTCCTGCGGCTGGAGCGCTTCCAGAGCAGAGGCGCAGCGCCGTACCGCTCGCCCCGGCGTCCTCGCTCCAGCTCGGGCTCCTCCTCCTCTCCAGCTCCGGCTCCCGCAGCCGGCTCCGAGAGGCTGGAGGGCGCGCCTCCCCCTCCCCGTCCTCCCCCTCGTCTCGCTGTCTCGTGGCTAACTTTCCGGAGCCCCGACCCGCGGCGCGGAGCTCCGCCGGCAGCTTCCGGGCGGAGAGCCCGGCTGTGCCCACTATCCCATCCCAAGCCCTCGGAGCGCTCCGGAGAGAACAGGACCATGTCTTGGGCTGGGGACCAAGGCAGTACCCTGGCGAGATGGCTGGGCGCTGGGCTGTTGGGTAAGAGAGCTCCAGCTCTGTCTTTTCTCTCGCCTCTTTCTTACCCCCACCCCGCCCTGAGGCAGGGTGACACAGGAGAAGAGGTACCTTAGGCAAGGTGTCACCAAATGAGTGGAATGACCGTCTTCCTGCTGGACGCTTAGCTTTGCGACTATGCTCCCTGGAAACCCTGAGCATGTGCCCCCTCCCCCCAGCCACCCTGCCTATGAGTTTCTTGCTCCCTCTGGTGCTTGGGGCTGCAGCAGGGCAATCTTCCTGAGTCCCCAAGTTAAGGCATGCTGGTGGAGGGGTCTATTGCCTGGAGTGTAACCGGGGTTCGGGGGTGGGGATTGCAGGTGGAGTAGTCTCTGCTTCTTTTGCTAAGAGACATGGGCTTCCTTCCCTGGCAGCAGCAATGCACCAGTTGGGGGGGGGGCAAGGGTCTCCCCCCAACCCTTTTTAGGTTCTTTCTTCCACCTTCTGTCTTCTCTGGTGTCACTGACACTCTATGCCAAATGCTGGAAGGGCTTGGAAGGACCTCTAGGACCATTCCAAAGCCATCTTTTAAGAAGGGCCTTGTCCCTCTTCCTGTAAGGGGTTTCTTTAGAGGAAGACTTGTTTGGCCTGCTCCTGGCTCTTCATTTTGGAGAAGACTGCGAAGAGAGAGGAGTCAGGTCCAGAGGACAGGAAGGGTATAGAATATTACGGTTATCTATTAATATTCACACGATGGTTTTGAATGTCAACCTCTAGATTAGGCAATAGTATTTATTAGTCCAGAATGAAATCTTCTACACAGCCTGACTTCCAATGTAAGCTGACTCCCTCTCTGGCACCTGTGCCTCTTCCTGTTTATCTATGTCAGGTTTGGTTTTTAAACGGCTTGCCCCTCCTCTCTTCACTGGGTCAAGCACATGGTGGAGGTGTTTGTGCTGGAAACAGGGGACAGAGATCTCTGATGGAAGCCTCTGACACCCTTGCACCTGAAAGCCATTGCAGACCTGTCCTAGGGGTATCTGTCAGGTGTTTGGGGTGGTGGTGGTGGGAACAGCATTCTCTTCCCACCTGAGCTCTTTCACTCACCTCCCTCAGGTGAGATACACACTGGAGTTTTGTCCCGTTCCGTTGGCACAGGTGTTATATGGGTTTCATGGAGACTCTTTAACGCCCAAAGCTCCTCTTTGTGGGATGGGTACAGTGTCATTCCTCTGGAGTTCCCACTTGGATCATCCCAGGCCTCTCCTGTGGCCATGGACAGAGCGAGGGATCTCCAAGGTGCCGAAACTCCAGTCTTTAAGCCAGCCACTTCATGTCACGGGTGGCCTTACCCCTGTGTTTGGGTGGCCAAGGGAGTACCAGGCCTAGCACTACCAGAATATTCATGGAACCAGGCATCTGTGGACATCCAAGAGTGCTCTAGGAACTGGGGATGGGGTCGGGTGAGTGGAGAGCATTGGCATGAGTGGGGCAGGGATTTTGAAAACCATAGCATGGAGCTTTCCAGAAAGTGAAATGTACAGTCCAGAGGGGGATGGGAACCTGCCTAAGGGCACATGGCCAATTGATGGTCAAGTGGGACAGAATCCAGGCCGTCTGGTGAGAGGGAAGGTCAGTGGGACTTGTGTTTAGGGCCTGAGCATGAGTGAGGCCCTGGGACATGGCATGGAAGGCTATGGGCAGGCTTGAGCAGTGGTCGGAGCTTTGTCTTCACAGTTGGGGACGAAGTGTTGGGACACAGTGTCCCAGAAGCTCTCTCTCCCTCTCTCCATATCAACTTCAGTTTCGTAGACTGAGACCCCAGTGGTTTTTGAAGACACAAACACGATAGTCTTTTCTGAACCCGAGAGGCAGCTGGCAAAGCCGCATCACTGTGGCTGAGGTTTGTGAGGGTTCTAGTCTTTTCCTAAGTATGTAAGTGGTGGTGTGCTGCTCTGCCCACCCCTTCCTTGCTCCCTGATTTGCTTAATTGCCATGATCTGTGGTTAATTATCACTTGTGAGGGTGCCGTGTTGCACAACCCTCTCTCCCCTGGTATGTATTTATTAAGGGCTTGTTTAATGAGTGCGCAATTAAGGAGAGGGTGTCGAGTCCCACTCAGAGGAAGAAATCAGCAAGGATAAACCGGGAGATTCTGGAGAAGAGGGGGGAGGGGCAGGGCCCAGTCTGCACCTGGAAAAAATGATTAATCCTTGGGTCTGCAGAAGGCAAGCTTATGGGAACAGGCAGGGCTCAGTCCCTAAGCCCTCCCGACTGGTTACCTCCTAGTGGGATCATCACCTTGCCCTGTGGCTGCTCCTTGAGGGGATGTAGGTGGATCCTCTTAAGCTATGGATGCGGTGGGCCAACACCACAGGCCAGCGGCCTCTGAAAAGAGGGACAGACCTACTGTTTGGACTTGTTTGTAAAGCTGGTTTCACCGATCCAGTGCTGTCTCAGGGGCACGCTTCTAACCTGGCAAAGCTCCTGGGGGTGGGCAGGAAGTAGGCAGGCAGGTTGCCTAGGATGAGCGAGCAGAAATCTCTCCTCTGCCACAGGGCCCAGGAGCCTTGCCTGGCCCAGCCCTGCTTCGCCAGTCCCCAAGGCCTCTCTCCCAGGAGGGGTCCTTGTCTCACTGCCCTCGGCCCACTTTCTTCCTCCAAGCTCTAACTCTGAGCCATTCTTCCTCCCTGGGGCCAGAAAGTCTCGGCTGAGCTTCTGCTCTCCATGCCCCGCAAGTCCTTGGAGCTAAACTTAGAGCAGGTACCATTTTGCCCTCCTTCTGCCCCCTACCCTGCCTGGGTGTGACTGATCTCTGGATATGGGAAAAGATTACGGGATGTTCCCAGCCTGGCATTGACCCTGATATGGATGGTGGTAGCCATCAGATTCCTGTAGGTGTGCACATTTACTAGCGTAGCCACGTGCTGAATGCTTTTTGTGTGTGTGGGTGTGTATATGTGTGTGCGGGTATTTGGGAGGAGGCTGGAAGTTAACCCTGTTTGCAATTCCTCAGGTGAGACAAGGTGTGCCATTTGACCTGGAGCTTCTGGATGAATAGACAAGTCTGGTTGGCTAGTGAGCCCGAGACACTGTCCTGCCTCTGTCTTCTCAGTTATAGAATTACCAACCCAAGCCACTGTACCCATTTTTTTTTTTTAACACAGTTTCTGGGAATTGAACTCCCGTTTGCTAGTAAGGACTTTCCTTATTGAGTCATGTCCACAGCCCTAAATGTTTTCTAAAGTTTTGGGGCAGCTTGTGAATCCCAAGTCTGCCCTTCTCCCTGGACAAAATCCCAGCAGGGCGGCAGGAGCCAGGGACTTGGGAAGATGGCTGCTGAGAATGGCTAAATGACTTAGGGGAAAAAAAGCCAGGCTGTGAGGATGGAGGTGGGACTCCGCAGGACTCTGACTGAGGAGACTTCATTGATCCCATAGCACCAGGAGGAGGCCCAACTCACAGACATGCCCAGCACCCACACTGGCATTCTAATGAGGTAACTTTTGGGCAAAGCAAGAAAGTCCTTTACTCAGGGAAATAGCCACATGGAAAGAATTCAAGACGTGGTAGAGGGTGAAGGGATAAATCAATGTGTGAGTAGCCTGGAGACAGGCTTGGCTGACAACAGTAGTTGTTAAGAGAAACCGGTGGCGCCCTGGTTCTGTCCAATACTGGTATGGGGACAGCCCTGCGCTCCTCACCTCTTTCAAACAATCTCCTCTTCCCTAGGATGTCCCCTTCCCGAAGTCCTTGAGTCCTCTGCAGCCTCCTAGTTTGGCTCCCTACCAAGCTTGAGAGGTAGGAAAGCTTACCGCTGTTCCCAAGTGGCTCTGGGGATGCGCTCGCAGGTTTTGGCACCTCTGACTTTGTCAAGGTCAGCAGGCAGACTGAGACCTGCTGACCAGTCCCTTCCAGCACTGGCTAACCTGCTGAAGTAGCCCTGCAGGGGCCTGTTAGGAGATCGTGACCCGTACTTCTTCTTCCCAAGCTCAGCCTCACAGGAGCCTGTGCCAGGCTGCAGGCAGGGCTTCCTCATGCCCTGCTGGGTGGGCTGGGTGTTGTAGAAGCAGCCAGGCTTGCCTGCTGTCTCTCAGGTTTCCACCTGGGCAGGGAGGACTCCGTGGAAACCATCGATTCCCTTATCCCCTCCAGGCTAGTGAGGACACAGCAGCGCTTCCATCAGAGTCCTGAGCGAATTAGATAGAGTTAAGTCATCCGCGTCGGGCAGAAATGCGCACTGTGCAGCGAGCCAGAACTTAAAGAAATAGTGCTCTTCCTTCTGAACTTTTTCTCTGCTCTTTTCTGCTTCTGTCTATTTAAAGCAACCAAAAGCAGTTTCTCAAACCAGACTTGGAATCCCAGCACCTCAGGAGGTGGAGGTAGGAGGATGAGAAGTTCAAGGTCATCCTTGGTTGCATAGCAGGTCTAGTCTGGCCCATATGATTCTATCTCAAAAACAAACAAGGTACCATCTCCCCTTTGATGTGCCTCTGTGCTCTGGAACCTCTTGTTTGAGCAGGAGTTGGGAAAGAGGAGTTTGGCCCCTGGAGACAAGGCTCTCCAACTTCATCAGGAGCCTTGTTCCTGGGTCCAGGCACTAGGCTCGGAGGAATTACAGGGAGCTTGCTCCCTCCTTCCTTCCTTTTTTGCTTCTTTCTTCCTTCCCTCCCCCCAACCCCCTTCTCTTTCTTGTATTTTTTGAGACAGAGTCTCATGCTGAAGCAAAAGCTGGTCTCGAAGCTGTAGCAATCCTCCTGCCCCTGCTGAGTTCTGGGAGGCCAGTTTAGAAAGCTGCTTCTTTTTCTCTATAACCATAGAGGTCTGTTTATGTTTTCATGTGTGAATGTGGGCATGCTTTCATGTGTGAGTGTGTACATGGAGGTCAGAGTACACGTCCTTGCCTTCCACCTCGTTTGAGACCACTGTTGTGTTCCTGCTGCATATACTACTAGGCAGGCCAGCTCATGAGCCTCCAGGAATCCTCCTGTCTCTGTCACCCATCTCTTGGTGCTAACACTCAAAATTACCCATGCTTTATGCTACACACTGGCTTTTACATGGGTGCTGGGGATTTGAACCCAGATTCTCACACTGACACGGCAATCACTATTACTCACTGGGGCAGCTCTCCAGCCCAGAAGCTGCCTTTCTTCAGAGCTTTCCTGTCTTCTGGTCTGCATCCTGGTTCTGGGCTTAGGGAGGCATGGAGAGCAGAGCTCTCACCCTCTAGTGCTGGATCTAAGCTGGACAGTGGACACTTAGGACCGTTACTGTTCCTAGACCTCAGAGGAGAGATGGGGTAGAGGACAGCAGAGATAAAACAAGCAGGGACTCTAGGGAGCACTGACGCCCTCCCCCATCAGAGCTGCTCTTGGGGACAGCAGATCTCTTTCTGGGTGCTGCCTCTTCACTTCCTGGGTATGTGGCCTTTACGGGTTTGTTTTCTTGAGGCATTTACTGGGAATAATAGGAATAATGGGTTAAGGGTTAAGAATGAAAATGGGCATAGTCTATCAAATAGACCCATCCTATTATACAGTGAGTACTGAGCTCCAAAGAGGCCAGTCGCTGTGTGGCTGCTAGAAAAACCACTTTACCTCTCTGAGCCTCAGTTTCAGCATCTATAAAAGGAGAAAACACATACTGCGATTTGGTATCCTATTAGAAGTGGGGGTGACTGTGTGGGAGCCCTCCAGCATAGCCATTCTCAAACTGTGGTCTGCACCCACATTGTTCCCACTGTTCCCTGGGAGCTACAGCGAGGCCAGTTCTGAAGACTCACATAGCTCCAGGGCCAACCCACCCTTGCCCATGCCTGTCCCCAGTTGATTCTGATGTCCCGCAGCACGGAAAACCATTGCAACACACACACACACACACACACACACACACACACACACACACACACACACACACAGAGAGAGAGAGAGAGAGAGAGAGAGAGAGAGAGAGAGAGAGAGAGTTGCTAATTGAGGTAATCTAGCAAGAGCTAGAGCCGCAGTGGGCAAACGCACCTATTTTAAGCATGTGAGGAGGGGTTTCTGTCTCCCTCTTTGACCTTAAGGGAATCGCTGACTTCTCTAGGTTTGGCTTCCTCTGCAGTGTAGTCTATAATCTTAGACATGATGGGGTAGCAGAAAGGCGCCAGGCACACGGCAAATGCTTCATCAATATCTGATCTGTTGTCATCACAGACCATGGCAGGAGTCAGGACTGGGGTACTGGGTCATAGGGTACACAGGCGTCCAGAAGCGTACAGAGGGGACCCCGAGAGCAGGAGCATGACCACCAGCACGGCTTGGAGAGCCTTGTCTGTCTTTTAGTAGCGAAGTCATTACCTCTTGTGGGCAAGACAAGAGGAAATCGATTTATGATGCAGCACGAGGGAATTAAGTTAGACAACAAAGGGGTTTCCTGAGAATTAAGATGCGATTGAGTGCTCATCTTCCCTACGGGCAAACAGAGGTAAGGGTTCTAAGGGTTCGGTGCGGATCTCTTACCCAGGTACGACCTTGAGGCAGTGGAGTTTCCCTGAGGAATGTGCCGGGGAGGAGGAGGAGGATTAGATTCTTTAAGAGCACTTAGGAGGAGGGCCAAGGCGAGGGCAACGCCTCCTAAGGCAGAGGGATGTCCTGTGGGGGAGGGGGTGTGGGAGGTAGAAGGCTGTCCTGTGGAGGGGGTTGGGGCGGCCTCGGTATGTGTGTGTGTGTGGAGGCGGGGGGAACGTGGGGGTCACTGTGGTTTCTGGAGTGAGGCTGCGGAGTGTGGCTACCGGGTGATGGGGAGCCTGAGCTTCACAGGGTCGGGAGGGGACAAGCAACTGCTAGGTCCCCCATCCTGCAGCGTGCCAGTTCGAATGGCCTCTGCAGAGAGCTGAGCTCTGCTTGCTCCACTCTGCGTCGCTGAGTCTGTGTCCCCTGAGGCCACGGTTCCATCCCGGCGGCTGGGTAATCATCCTGCTACCCTCGGGATCCCCTTGTGTGGTCGGAGGCGCTGGACCCACTAGCCAGGCAATGCCCAACCCTAAGGTGTTTTTGCCGCTAGCTCCAAGACAGGGGCTGTGGCTATGGCGACCTGCGATCATGTCTTTCCTGGCCCCTACCCGCAACTCTCAAACGTCACCAGGGGTGTGCCCCAACCTAGGGAAGTCCCCTGGGTGCAGGGGAATGGGGAGTTCTGGCACTTTCACGGCTTCTACTGGTGTCGCCCCCAACCTAGGCAAAGGGGTGGAGTTTCAGGTTCCAGGTTAAAAAAAAAAAAAAAAAAAAAAGGCAGGCCCTCCTTTTCTTGGGTTGGGCTGACCCCTAGTGGTCATCTTGAGTACCACACGGGCCGCTACGGCTCAGAATTCAGTCCTGCTCAGGCCAAATGGATATTGAAATGCATGGCCCAGGCCGCCTAGAGATGGTCTACAGACCCACCTTCTCGCCTGAGAAAGCCAAAGGTCTCTTCGCCTGGCAAAGTCACCCTTCACTGAAGGACTGCGCCCTTCCAGGGTTTCCCGTGGGGGTTTATTAAGGAAGGTCTTGTCCCTTGAACAGGTCTCGTCTTGCTCCCCACGGCCCTGTCGTTGGAGGTCTCTGTGGGAAAGGCCACCACCATCTACGCTATCAATGGCTCAGCGATCCTGCTGCCCTGCACCTTCTCCAGCTGTTTTGGCTTTGAGAACCTCTACTTCAGGTGGTCCTACAATAACAGCGAAACATACAGGATTGTAAGTGGGGTGCTCGTGTCCCCCACCCTGTCTGTCCCCTCACCCGTGGATGTCTTCAAGCCCAGACTCTGGTCCCTTCTGAGATAAGTTCCACCTTGCTGATCCCCCTTTTGCTACCCTTTCTCTCGAAGTCCAGGCAGGAGCATTGTTAGGATGGTGATGCCAGAAGTTGGGGTCTGTTGGAAATTTTGACTAGACCTTGTTGCCTTTTCCGGGGAGGCGGGGAGGAACCTGCAAATTGGCTGTTTGGAGAAAAATTAATGGCTTAACAATCAGAAGAAAGAAAAAGAGTGTTGGCTGAGGATTGCATGGAAGGACAGGAGTGGGGCAAGAAAGGGACAGTGGGGAGGGGAGCAGGTCGCAGATGCTGAAGGAGCTCTTTGAAGTCTGGCAGAGGCGCTTCTCCCAGAGTAACTGTACATTAGACACTAGCCTTAGAGGATACTGATGGAGAAAGCTATGGTGTTAATCCAGGCCTTGACTGAAGGACAGGATGCGGCAGAGGATACAGTGTAAGTATGGAAGTAAAGGCTAGGTGAGACGTGCAGAGAGAAATGGTGTGTGTCTCTGTGTGTGTGTGGGGGGGGAGGCTTTTATGAAAACAGCTGTGTTCCAGGGAGTCCTTGAGAAAAGAACACAGGTTTAGTTTGAAACAGGAAGAATCCAGGCGAGGCAGAGCCATTGCCACCGTGAGGGAGAGCAGAGGAAAATGAAGGGTCTTTCTGGGCATGCACGTGGCTGGCGCTCACGGGTGGGCGCTGTGACGCGTGCTACTCTGATCCTTCCCCACCCCAGCTCATCGACGGGATCGTGAAGAACGAGAAGTCTGACCCGAAGGTGAGGGTGAAAGATGATGACCGCATCACCCTGGAGGGTTCCACCAAGGAGAAGATGAATAACATCTCTATCCTGCTGAGTGACCTGGACTTCAGTGACTCGGGCAGATACACCTGCTTCGTGAGGAACCCCAAGGAGAAGGACTTGAACAACTCTGCCACTATCACCCTCCAGGTGGTCGATAAATGTATGTAGCGAGGTGTGTGTGTGGGGAGGGGGACGAGGGTGGTAGGGCAGAAGGAACCCGGGTGCCCGTCTCAGTGTGGCATTGAAATGGCAGGATGGGCCGTGCTGGCAATGTCTTTGTTCTTTACACGCGCATGAGTTACTGGATGTTAGAAGAAAGTCAGCTGCCGAGTGGCTTGGCAATAGCGCTGAGCATCTTCGAGCCCTGATTTCCTCGTCCGTAAAATAGACATTTGGCTACCTTCAGCCAGAGTGGCTGCGAAGGACAGAGAAGCCAGCTGAGAGTGTTCGGTGGCATTAGACTCTCTCCATGTAGGTGGATTTTTGTAGGTGGTTTGTGTACCATGTTGGCAGGTGTTGGGTGCCTGTCAGGTGTTGTCGTAAAGGATACTGTGGTGGGTATTCGGTGTTCTTTTATGAGGAGTGTGTAGTTCAGAGTAAGACAAGCAGATGGACCGCCCCAAATGAATAGCTGAAGGGCAGACGCTTTCCAAAGAGGTAGAAAGAGGCGTGGTTCTCCCCTCTGGAACTGGGTACGGGTGGGTCAGTGAAGCAGGGAAGGTACCGAAGACAAGGAGCCGGGTAGCCGCATACCTCTCCACTCCCCGGAGGTGGTCAGAGAAGCAGAAGGGAATAAATAGGTGAGCAATTATATTGGGCATCTTGCAGCTGAGCGTCCTGGAAGATGGTGCCTTCTCCAGGCCCCCACCCCAGTGACCATCTCAAGGAGCCCCTGGAGACAGGACAGCAGGAGCTGGATTTTAGGCTAGTCCAAGCGCAGGGCCTGAGGCCATCCAGGGAGTTAGAGCTGCAAACGGCATCACCCCTCCTATCAGTTTAGATTCCTGTCACTCTGCTCTGTGCTTGGCCTCTGCAGAGGAGGAGAAGGGAAGGGCCCAATGCCGGTGGAGTGTTTCTGGGTGCTGGGCTCTGGGTTAGCTCTGTGGCTCCTCCCAGGTGGCTGTCATCTATGGAGAGTGTTTCGGCCAGCCATTTACAGGGTGGCCAGGGTCCAGTGAGACCCGGATGGGAGCTTTGCTCCCTCCCTCCCACTAGCTGAGGAATCAATGCAATTAAACAAAGAATAGCGCTGTATAGCTCACAGGGTGGCCAGGGAGTCCTCGCTGGGAGGGGTGACGGGAGTGGGGGTGGGGGCTGAGAGAGTGGGGAGGTGGTGTCCAAAGGCCGTGGGAGAGGAAGCGGGGAGGATGGTTGAGGAGTGAGCTTGTGACTCACTCCTCAGTAGGAGCTGTGGATCTCGCTCTGATTTACTTCGCAGTTTGTGTGTGAGTAGCTACTGGGAAGAGTGAAATGTATGGGAAGGTGTGGAAAGGCGGAAGGCATAGGCTCCCCAGGGTGCCTAACTGAGTAGCACCGTGTTCCAGACCCTTCTTGTTAGGGTACTTTTTAAACTATTTTATTTACGTTTCTTAGTCCTCTTCTTCCCTTCTCTACTCCAATCTCTTCCAACACCCCAGTATCGGATAGAAGAGAGAAAAGGTTAGTGGGGAGAAGGGACAGAGTTCTCTTAGGCTGCTAGTTGGTTATGGTCGTCGGGTTCCTTGGGGGAGTCCAGTCTTCACTTCAGGAGATCTCCAACTTCTTCTCAGACTGCATCAGCAGCAGTTAGGAGCAGCAGGAGATAGCACCAGCCGCCTTCTTTCTCAGAGCTCTCTCTCTCAACCTGGGTGCCGGCGTTTATTCCCTCTCCAGAGTCCTCAGAGTTAAACTATCTGCAGCTGGCAAATTCCACTCTCAGAGCCTGCACCAGCCAAGTAGTTTCCCACTGTGGCTTATCCGAATCAGTCTCATATCCCACACCCGGGATCAGAACAAAACCATGTTTACGTTCCCCACGCCTTCTGTCTTGGCTGACCCAGAGGGTCGTGGCCTAGAGGTAGACTGCGGTGTGTGTGGTGGGCGTGCACGATTCTCCCCCTCTCTGCCCCTCCTCCAGTGGAAGAGGTGGACAACACGGTGACGCTCATCATCCTGGCTGTGGTGGGTGGCGTCATTGGACTTCTCGTCTGCATCCTGCTGCTGAAGAAGCTCATCACCTTCATCCTGAAGAAGACCCGAGAGAAGAAGTGAGTTGACTCTGCATCACTCCCGGCTGCCGTCAGCCCGGTGCCCCTCTCCTGCGGCCCTCCTCTGCCACGTCCGTTTACCCCTGCCAGCCTCCATCTCTTCATTCTCCACCTCCTTCTGATGCCACTGCTGTCCTTTGCTATCCCTACAGCCCTTGCCCCATCTCCTGGCTCCTTTTTAACTTCTCTTCACCTTCTCTTCCTCATCTGGCTATCTCTTTTTGTCTCGCTGTCCCATTAGTCTCTCTCTATCCATTTGTACCACACGCCCTAAAGCATACTATAGGATTTAGGAAATATATATATTTGAGACAGGTTAGCCTTGGCTGTCCTTTGCTTTGTTGACCAAGCTGGCATTGAATTTACAGAGATCTGCCTGCCTCTGCCTCCCTGAGCTCTGGGATTACATGTGTGTGCCACTGCACCTGGCTAGGAAGCCTATTTATTTTCATTTTATCAGAGAAAATATTAGTTCATGCATAGGAACGCTGGAATGGAAAGACTCTTCTAGGGAGACAAGAAATACTGAGAATTCAAATGAGGGGAGCAGAAACAGTACCTGGCAGCCAGACATGGGGGCTCAGGCCTGCAGTCCCAGTAGTTGAGAGTCAGGCTTAGAAGGATCCCCTTGAGTTCAAGGCCAGCCTCGTGTAACACTGGGAGGCCTTGTTTCAAAAGCCAAAGCTAAACTAAACGAAATTAAAACCTGAGAGGATGACATGGCTTCCCAGGAAGTTCTAGGATAAACTCAGTTATAAAAACAGACATCTGGAGTCAGGGATAGTGGTACAGCGTCTGCCTAACGTGTGTGAGGACTTGGGTTCAGTATACATTTTTACTGGAAGGAGGAGAGAGATGGGCAGGTATAGAGGGTGTGGGCCCAGGCCCAGAATTTCTTGGAACAGTGTCAGGCTGTCTTTAATGTGACAGGTAGAGACTCTTATAAAGCCAGAGCAAGGAAAAAAAAAAAGGCATCAGAAGGGAACAGATGTTAGAAAGCTGTGTTCTAGGCAAGACAGGTGATGAGACAGGCTGTCTCTGGAACAGAATAAAAAAGAGAAGGCCAAGGAGAGGGCACAGAACTGGGCACAGAGAGGCATGCATCCACCATCCCATGTTCCTCTCACCAGCCTCTCTCTCTCTCTTTCTCTCTCTCTCTCTCTCCCTCCCTCTCCAGGAAGGAGTGTCTTGTGAGTTCCTCTGGGAATGACAACACAGAGAATGGGCTGCCTGGCTCCAAGGCAGAAGAGAAGCCACCCACAAAAGTGTGAAGTCCCGTTCAGGGCCAGGCAGTGCAGGGAGCCTCACTTTCTGATGGTCACGTCCATGTGGAGTCCTGTCTGTAGAACCCACGTACTGAGATGTGTGCTGCTTGGCCCAAACGCTAGTCTCTCTGAGCAGGAAGGACCTGGCCCTGCCCAGCCTGCGCTGCCATTCCTTCCCCAGCCTGGGCTTCTTAGAGGCAAGGGTTGGCTGGGGGGAGGAAGCCTACAAGAGGTTGAAGAACAGGAAAGGAGGGGCTGGAGCGGTGTGGAAGGATTGGTCCCTGGGGCCCGGGAGAATGGGATCTTCTTTAGATTGTCTCTTTCACTTCTGTGAAGCCTCACTTTCCCCTCACCTTTCCTTGTTGTCTTTCATGAGGAAATCGGGGTGATCAGTGAGGGCTGTTCCCAAAGCTGGGTTTTGGAGATGGGTGGAGGGTGAGCACTTAAGATGCTGGGAACGTGCCAGAACTCTGGGATGGAGTCTGCTGAGTGCTGAGCCGGTTGTGAGAGGCAGGCTGGGCTTTGAGGACTGTCAGACATCTGGAAGTTCCTTCAGAGGAGACCTCTCCTTCCCCTACCCTGACATACATGCACACTGTTCCAGCTCTCTGTCCAGCCTTCTGCTCTGAATATGTAGACCCTCCAGCTAGGCCTGGCTGCCCTGATCTTCAAGTGTCCCAGCCTACCTAGCCTGTCTTTGCTCTCTGGGCTGCAGCTGCGGAGGAGGCTTGTTGGGAGGGGGCAGCCTCCATCCTTCCTAGAGCACTGGGGTGCTATCTGCATCTTTTCTGGCTTTGCTCTTTGGCTTTCAGAGGTGGGAGAGCAGTGTCCTTGACCTCCCAGCCTTTGGAATGTCTACCCCAGCCCCACAAGACTGACAGACCTTATCCTTGGCATGGCAGGACCATGCCACCTGGTACTCTCAGACCTTAGTTTTCCACACTTCTCCCTTCTCTTGAAAGAGCTGGTGTGGCCACATCCCTAGGTTTCCTAGAACCTTTGCTCCCTCTATGTCCCTCCAGCATGCCTGGCTTTCCTCTGTCTCCTAGCCTGCTCACCCCCAGCCCTGGGTCTGCCTTTGCCTCAGGGACCTTTGTTGCCAGATGAGAAGGCCCTTGGCTATTCCAGCTTCTTTCTGCCCAGCCGGGCCAGCTCCTCACCCAGGCTGAGGAAGAGAGGGAGAGGGTGCTTATACCTTCTCTCTGCTTTCTTCAGGGCCAGTTTGCACAGCCCTTGAGTGTCGGGCTAGATTGTGCCTTAGCTTCCTGAGTTCTGCTTTTTAGCCCCCGTTCCTTTGGTTCACACCCCCTGACTTAATTGCACAGTTTGGTGTGTTGTTGTTAGGGCTCCCCAGCTCCCTTCTCCAAGGTCATGGAGAAGGTTATGAAGCTGGTGTTGTGCAAACAGTGGCCCTGTGGCTGGTGGCAGTCTTGCTAACACGTGTGGGTTTGTTTTCTTTCTTGTCCCTGATACCGAGCTGTGATGGCATTCGATGTGGGACCTTCAGATGGGTTTGATTGGGTAGGTCCCTATGCTATGTGAGATGTAATAACAGGGGGTACCCAAACTCCCTCTTCCTCATTGGATTTCTGAGACCCTTGGAACTCTAGAAGATGGAGACTAGTCTTCTTTCCAGGGGCTATAAAGACTGTTACAGGCTCTGCCCAGTAGTAGCTGAAGGCTCCCAAAGTGAAAGTTGGGGGAGACTAAGCTGCAGTAGGACCTGTAGGGTGCCTGTGGCTATGGCTAGTGTCTCTTGCCCAAGCCAAGGGGCTCATGGGTCCTTGCCTCCTCTCCTCCTGTCCTTCTTTATCCAGAACCTATTGTGGGCCTGGATAAAAAGTACCCTTCTCCTGCTTTTTAATATATTTATTTGAGCAAAGTCTCATGTAGCCCAGGCTGGCTTCCAACTTCCTCTGTGGCCAAGACTGGCCTTGAACTCCTGATCTCCTGCCTCCACCATCTGAGTGCTAGGATGACAGGTGTGAGCCAACACCCTGAGAGCAAACATGGCGCCAGAACCTCCAGCCATTCAGGAAACTCCAGCTGCCTTCATGTAAAACTGCTTTCTTCCCCAACACTGGGAGAGGCAAAGTGCTGTGGGCTCTTCTCACTTTCCTGAGAGGAAGCCAGGGCATACAGAAGAAAAGAGGAAGGGAGCCACCGTCCCCTCCTCCTGATCACTTATAGGCGGCTCTTGCAGCTTCTCCCAAAGGGTGAAATAATAGCTACCTCACAGGACTGTCGTGAGGCTTGGTGAGGTCCCCCCGCCCCCTGGCTTGGAAAGGCATTGGGAAACAAAGCTAATAAGAAAGCATTCCCTGTATGCCCTGTCTTCATCTTTGGTTTGGTTCCCTGTATGCCCTGTCTTCATCTTTGGTTTGGTTCCCTGTATGCTCTGTCTTCATCTTTGGTTTGGTTCCCTGTATGTCCTGTCTTCATCTTTAGTTTGGTTCCCTGTATGTCCTGTCTTCATCTTTAGTTTGGTTCCCTCTATGTCCTGTCTTCATCTTTGGTTTGGTTCCCTGTATGTCCTGTCTTCATCTTTAGTTTGGTTCCCTGTATGTCCTGTCTTCATCTTTGGTTTGGTTCCCTGTATGTCCTGTCTTCATCTTTAGTTGGGTTCCCTGTATGTCCTGTCTTCATCTTTGGTTTGGTTTGCCTCCCTACAACACTTACACACTTCACATTCTTCCTCCTCCCTTTGTGACCTTAGGCACCGTGGCTCTCACTGATGCTCAGAGCATCTCTGTCCATGGCACGCGGTTTTGAATGGAGGTGACGGGGACTATGGGGGGAGGGTGCATTTTTATCATTGTTGTCCCAATGCCTGTGATAATGCTGGCACTTAATGGATAGGGATTAAGAGCACAAAACCTGAGTCCTCCTAACAAAGAATGTCTGGTCCTCGTGCTAGCTGCATGCCTGTGCAGACATCGCCACAGATTGCATTCGAATGTATCTTCGCAAAGCCATTTCCCCTAGCCAGACCTTCTTGCAGGCAAGTCTTCAATAGTGATCTCAGGGTTGCTGAAGGTCTTCCCTGTGCCCAGTGTGCTACAGAAACTCTTACACAGTTGACTTTGGGGAACGCGGACCCATGCAGTTGTGCTGACAATGATGTCAGTGAGACCAAAGACAAAGCACAAAGTCCCTTATCCTTGACCTCCAAATAGACATCTGCATTTGAGGGCCCAGATCCCTCGGTGTAGACAGTGGGCAGAAGGCAACTGGAATCAACCCACAGTGCTGGAGGGCCCCAAGAGAAGGACAGATGGGAGGCAGAATTTCACACATCTGACCGAACAGCTTTGGTGGAGCCAGGGAGGCGAGAGCGTCTTTCAGACGGCGGGAGGTGAGGGTGCACTGGTGAGGAGGGTATGGCGTCAGGCCTGCAGACCCACAGACCTGGTGAGTCTGCAGGTGCAGAAGCGCGACTGAAGAGGGTGGGCTGTGCATGCAAGGGCTGATGTGAGAGTCGGGGGGGGGGAGAGGCGGAGGGAGGGTAAGCGACAGAAATGAACAGCCGTGCTCCTAGATTCTATTGGGTGACTCCACGCCAGGGTGACAGACAACTGCCATTGGAGGGCTGGGATGCCCAGGAGAGGGATTTGTGGGGAAACCCTCTAGCTTGCTGCCTATTCTTTTGTCCCAGGTTGGGTTCTCTGCACTCCCCTGTCCCGCTGGATATGCAGTGCTTTTGACTATCTTATGCATGGTTTATTCCTCCGGCTTGGATGGCAGTACTTCTAGTCAATTTTCCTATATAACTTTATAGATCAAGCAACATAGCGATGGGCCATGCGAGCCCCAGGTCCGTGGTGCCTCTGGGAGGCACCGATGCACATATGCCCAGCACTGACTTGTGTGTAAGCACAGACTGAATGCGATTAGATTGTCTTGCCTCTACAACACATTTTTGCATTGTACAATTGAATTTAGCTTTGCCTTGGATGAAATAAAAATTATTTTTTAATAACCTGGGATGTGAGCTTTTTATTTTGGGTTGCCTGGCAGTTCATTTCCCCCGAGCTGACAAGTTTACTACTTGTGTTGAAAACGTTACCTGCTCAGGTGAGAGAGTACGTGTCAGATGTCTTAGGGTTTCTGACATACCCAAGCCATTGGTGTTGTTTTAATGCTGGTCCTTTGAAAAGGTGCCCACACCCCCCCACCCCCGCCCCAGGCCAGACTCTGTGTGCTGATGACCCCAGAAACTCTGGAATCACTGGAAAACATCCAGCTGAAGGATGCAAGTGCTAAACATAAAGGACCAAATTAGAGTCTCAGAACACTCATCCACAAAACAGGCCAAGTGTAGTGGTGGACTTGAATAATCCCAGGCCTGGAGAGGCAGAGACAGGAGGATCCTGGGCACACTGGCCAGCAATCTAGCCTGCTTGGTGAGCTCTAGGCCAGTGACAGACCCTGTCTATAAAGTAAAGAAAATGCTAAAACCAACCGCCCAAAACCTAATGGATGGCACCTGAGGAGCAACACTTGATTCCCCCCCCCCCGTCTTCACGTGTGTACTTGCATCCGTATGCACATGTGCATTTGCACATACGTTCACACACACACACACACACACACACACACACATACATATACATGTACACTCACAGAGGATCAACCATCTTGGGAGTGCTTGTCTCGTAGGTGCAAAGCCCAGGTTCAATCCCCACCCCATCCAAAAGTTAGCCATCTCGATCGTTGCTATGGTTTAGATATAAAATGTCACCTTCAACTCATACACCAAGTGCAGTGTTTGGAGGTGGGCTCTTGTAAAGCGACAGGGTCCTAGAGCTCTCTTTCCGTGATATTCTCTCATTTCTGTCTCTCTGCCCGAGGAACCATGTCTGCTTTGGCTTCCATGACCTTCCAGCTCTATCTCCATAATAGTTTAAATGAGAAAGTTCCCCAAAGGCTCCTGTGTTTGGGTACTTGGTCTCCGGTTGATGGAACTGTTTGGGCAGGATTAGGTGTGGGCTTGTTGGAGAAGGTGTGTCACTGGGGATGGGCTTTAAAGTTTCAAAAGCCCAAGCCATTCCCAGTCAGTGCTCTCCGCTGGATCAAGATACCAGCACTCAGCTGTTGCTGCTCCAGTGACTGCCTGCTACCATGCTCCCAGCCCTGACAGCCATGGACTTGCCCTCTGAAATTATAAACCTTAATGAACGGTTTCTTCTATAAGCTGCCTTGGTCATGGTAATTGTCACAGCAATTGAAAAGTAACTGCGACAGCGGTTCTTATTTTCAGGAGGGTATGGGGTTCTGCCACTGAAGGCTCTCCCCGCATGAGGTGACTATACAGCTCCCTTCCTTTGTTTCTCCTCTCTCAAGCCTCACTGACTTGGGTTGCCTCCTGTGTATTAAAGATATTTGAGGTATTTCTCAGTTGCTTCGGGTTCGGGGGAAGTAGATCTATTCCTTTCCTGTCACTCTGTTCTTGTTGGATGAAACTCACAAAAATGTACATTCTTATAAAAACTCATTCAGAGATGTTTTTAGACATTTTACTTTGTTATACTCCAAAGCAAGAAATAACATAAATGTCTTTGGACTGGTGAGTAGATGTAATTTGTTGCCTTGTTAAACTGTAACAAAACACCAGATGCCGAGTACTATATAAAAAAAATGTTTTGCTTAGTTCACAGTTCTGGAGGCCAGAGAGCCTGACACTGATATGTGGTGGGTTCTGGCCAGGGTCTTCTGGTAGATGGCATTGCAGTGGTCAAAGTACATGCTAAAGAGACAAACTGTGTGAGGAGAGAAGCTAGTTGTGTTTAGAACAACCCACTTTTGAGGCACTCCCAAACTAAAGCATTAAAATAAAAGGGTTCATTTTATTCATGATTTTGGGGCCTGTTTGGTCAACAGCAAGATGCCAGTACCTTATCCAGGAACCACCAGCTCCCTCACAACATGGCAAGAATAGGGGAGCGGGGCAGTTATGTGCGAATGGAGAGGTCGTATGAGGAAATAGGAAGCCAAAGAGATGTGAAAGGTGTACTTGTTCCTTTATACAAACTCCTTGTGGGAGCTATCTGGGTTCCCCTGAGAACTACATTCTCAAGGGACCTAGAGGATTCCATGTCCCCTCCATGGGCCTGCCTCGGTGACCTAACATTCTTCCACTAGGTTCCACCTCTTAAGGGTCCCAGGACCTCCCAACAGAACAGGAACAAGTCTGCATCACAGGGACATATAGGGGAAGCTCGAGACTAAGGTTATAAATATAAAGTTAAAGCTAAAGCCACTTCCCTCCAAGCTGTCTAGCCCATTACTAGCTGCTGAGTTTAACATTTATGATGGTTGTTAGTAATTTTTCTAACCACCTTTCTTACCTAACAACAGATCCATCTTCTTTGTGTTCCTTCTTATTTTGAGTTGCTTGCTTTAAAAAAATGTATTTCTTCCTTTATTGTTTTGAAAGTAAAAGCTTTATTTCCATTCTTTTGAGAGTTAACCTTGGCCACTTAGAATAGAGTGTACACCTTTTATGGGCCATAATAACTTGAATCGATACTTAACCATTTGAATAACTTAAGAAGGTTAGAATATTTTAAATCCAATTGTCCCTTCCAACTCACGTACTGTTATTACTCTACAGTTCAGCAGGGCTTTGGAAACTGACTCATGACCTTACCTCTATTCCCTGGGGATTCTGCCTCTTGGTATAGACCCAGGATCCCCCTAGTTCTTTCCCACAATCCCTTTCAACCTTTCCTCCTAGATCATCTTTGTTGCTTTGTGTCAATGGCCGTCAGAAACATTTTGAACTACCATGGCCTCAGTGGCCACATTCGGTCGGGACCCAGATCAGTGCCTTAGTCACAGAAGCATCTTCTTGCAGTAAATGGGAGATAACACAGAGATCCACATCTGGACCGTGAGCCAAGCATGAGCTACCTTAGAGCACTCAGTCCTAAATGGGCTGTCTCAAGGCTCAGGGATCTATGCAGAAGAGGAGACAGAAAGATTTTAGAGTCAGAGGTGATGAGTGACTTCAAGGAAACAGTGTCCTTCAGACACAGCAGGACCAGTGCACATATGAATTCACAGAGACTGTGGCAGCACATTTAAGACCTGCACAGGTTCAAGCCAGATGGGGTCCCAGGAAGTGGACAGAGTCCCCACCCCTAAAAAGAAGCTATTTGCAATTGATATGCATTGGCAAAGATAAAATCAGTTTTCTACAATGAAGTGATACTTGGTATCTCAAGTATAACCTAGGGCAGACACCATGCTCGGGAATAGTTAATCAACACAAATAAACTTCATTGTTTTCTGGGTACCTTTTGTTTTATTTTGTTTTTATGTTTGATTATTTTGTTTTGTGGGTTTTTAGAGAGAGGGAGAGAACACATAAAATTGGGTAGGTAGAGAGATGGGAAGATCTGGGAAAAGTTGGGTAAGGGAAAACACGATAAAATACATTGTATAAAAAACTTTTTCAAGAATAATTATGGTGGTTTGAATGAAAATGTCCCCCATAAGCTCATAGGAAGTGAACTATTTGAAAGGATTAGGAGGTGTGGCCTTGTTGGAGGAAGTGTGTCACTGGGGGTGGGCTTTGAAGTTTCAGATGCTCAAGCCATGCCCAGTAGCTCACTATCTCTTCATGCTGCCTACTGATCCATATGTAGAACTTTTGGCTCCTTCTCCATCACCATGTCTGTCTGCATGCTGCCATGCTTCCCATCATGACAATAATGTACATAACCTCTGAACCTTTAAGCCAGCCCTAATGAAATATTTTCCTTTGTAAGAGCTGCTGTGATCATGGTGTCTTTTCACAGCAATAGAAACCCTAACTAAGACAATAATACTTGGAAAGTATACTTCTATGTAACAGACATATTCTAAGTGTGCTGATTCTCTTAACACAACCCTACAAGACATTATTTATTTACTTATTAGTCTTATCTTCATTCTGTAGACATAGAAAAGGAAAGCATTAAGGAACCTTTCCAGAGATTAGACTGGTGACATGAGCATTCTGATTTTAGAGCTCACACTATTAGCTGCCACAGTCTTGGACCCCAATACAGTTATTTATGATGTTGGTAGGCCCAGGCATTGAACCTAGGGCTCATGCATGCTAGGCAAGTGCTCTATCATGTAATTTTATCTGCATCTCTCCTTTCTTCAATTTTTTTGTTTTCAGAAATGGTCTCACTACGCCTCTCAGGCTGGCCTTGGCAAACTCTCTCTGTTACCCAGGCTAGCCTTGAACCTGCTATTGTGTGTCCTCAGTGGCTAGGCTTACAGGCCTGGCTTTTCTGAAGTGTAAATTGCACATACAAAATGGCCATCTTAGACATTTGTTAAGCATGTTATGCAGTGGTGTTAGGGTTATTTGTGCTGTGCTGTCACCTCAACACCATCTACTTACAGAAATGTTTTGCTTTGTGAAACTAAAATTCTGAGCCAGGCATGGTGGTGCATGCCTTTAATCCCAGCACTCAGGAGGCAGAGGCAGGTCGGCCACTGAGTTCTAAGACAGCCTGGTTTACATAGTGAGTTCTCTGTGTAGCCAGGGCTACATAAGGAAAAATCCTGTTTCAAAAAATCAAAACCACCTCCAAAACACCACCATCACCTCCACCACCAACCCCACCATCATCTCCACCATCACCATTACCACCACTACCACCACAAACTCCACCACCACCTCCACCACCAATTCCATCATCACTACCACTTCCACTATCACCACTGTCATGACTACCACCACCACCAATAACAACAACAACAAACTGAAACTCTGTTTAGCAAATAACTCTTTATTGCTTGCTCCTTCCAGCTCCTGGAAGCCAATTAATTTGATTATATATCTCATATAAGTAGAATGAAATGAGATGTGTCTTATGTAGGCTTATTTCCCTTAACATAATGTCCTTGGTTCATCTGTGTTGTCTTTATTCCAAGGCCAATATCAGGCAGAGAGGAAAGAAGGGAGGACAATGGAACAGGATTGTGTGGGAATCACACTTGATCCCTCTGGCCTCTCCAGTATCAGTTCACCATTTCCCCAACTCATCAGCAGGTAAACATGTCTCTGTTTACTTCTGCCTTCACTGGCAAGTAATTGCCTCCGAAGGATCGACTCATCCCAAGGTGTGGTGTAGCTATTTCCTTCAAATCAAAATATTCCCTTCCAGAATATTTTGAAAGGAGGAAGCCAACAAGACCCCAGAAGCTAATGGAGTGTACCAGCTTCAGGAAGCTCCTAGAACAGGTTAGATAGTTCTAGAACTTGTGAGTTCTTTTCCTGAGGATATACGGTAGGATATACTGTCGGGCGGGCTGGGGGTAGGTGGGCACACTTCAGTGGAGCTGCCTGTGGGCTGTTCAGGGAATTTCAGTGATGCTGCTTTAGTGGTTGCTAACCATTGGGGAGGGGGGGAGGATTTGGTGGTGCCACTGCCTTTAAGTCACCCATGTGAACCCACTAAATTCCTTGTTAGAGCCTACCAAGCTAGACTTTGTGGGATCATTTCTCTGAGCTGTTTTTGGTGCCATATATATATAATATATTCTTATGAATACATATATTATGTGTTGTAGAAAATTAAAAGATTGGGCTAATAATGTTTATTATTAAAAGCCTAATTATTGTAGTGGTGTTATCTAACCTGCTATCCTAATCAATAAAAGACATAGACACCTGTTAGATTTTAGACTAAGCATCATTTTACCCAGCTATCTACCTAAGCTATCTCATTATCTCCCAGCCCCCATCCCAAGCCATCTGCTTTAATCATTTCTGTCTGGCTATTTTCCATCCATAATCCCCAAATACTTGCTTATGCTCTTTATCTGGGCCACTTCTCTCCATGCAGAACCTCAGATTCCTTCTCCCAGTCCCCATGGTTCTTTAATTAGCTCACTGGATCCTTTCTCCTCTACCTCCCATGATTCTTCTGTCTCCCAAGGCCCTTAAACCTTAGCTCTGCCTCTCACTTCTGCCCTTCCCAGATCTAGACCTTTTATTCAGCCAACCAGGGAGGCAAGGCTACACAGCAATACTTGGTGTACATGAGTGTCTGCTCATAAAAGACTGCAAGCAGGCCTTGGGAAGCAGCATAGTTAACAATCAAATTCAAAGCACCAGATCAAGCTGTTGTATTTCCCTTTTTTGTCTGTTTGAAAAAGCAATTTTTAAGTAAGAACAACTATCAAACAATTAAAAAAACCAATAGATATGACTTGCATACATAATGTCTAGTCAACCTTGAATAAAGAATTGTCCATCCTAATTTGGTGAATCTAAAGTTTTGTACCTAAATTATTTGCTATCACACCTTGTATCTATCAGCCTAGAAACATCTATCTAGACCTTAAGACATCTTCTTAACTCCTAAGCAACTAAATTTAATTGTAAAGCTATAACTATCTGGTCTTCAACCCTATCAGAGAAGGAATAAAATTACTTGAGAAAGCAGGAAGTGTAGAAAATGTACTCAGCAAAATTGGCACCCAATGAAGAACAGACAGAACAAAGATGGGTTGGGTAGGAGCAGTTGCATGGAACCTGCAATTTAAAAGACTTTCTGCCAAGACTGATGCACTGAGCACAGAGCACCTTTGCCTACCTTTTCATGTGGTATGGGGTGGCAGGCCTCCTTGATGTAGTGGCAATTGTGTGTCCCCTGCTGTGGGTGACAAGACTTATAACCAAAGCTGAGCTCTCCTAGGATGGAGCATGCTGGGTCTGGGGGTGGGTCCAGGGCGGCCACCTTTCTCTATGTAGTGTAGGGTTGTATTGTGAAATGCTGTCCTCTGGGCATGGCATGAGCACTGCTGTCTTGAGAAGAGAAGGGCTGTGCTTGCTTCCTCACGGGGTTGGGCCCACTAATATCCCATCATAGTGGAAGGAGGGCATGAGTAATTTGAGACAGTACAGTAGGTGCCGGAGGCCCAACCCTTCCCTGAGGATATATGAGCTGTTAGTGATTGTGAAGGGGAGACTTTTTTTAGTGATGTAACTGCCCATAAGTTGCCCCCACTGCTGTAGGTAAGCCCTCACCCACAGTGGACTTCCTTCTGTCCTTTGCTGATGCCCCATCTGAGATCAATACAGTTTTGCTCATTCACTTTCAGGAAAAGTTAATGTAATAGGTGGCACATCTCCTTCCGGGTTTGCCACATGAGGATTGGAATGCCCCCTAAGCAAATACATTGTGCCAACAATCCTGCGGCTTTGCCGTGGGTAATCAGACAAGCAGTGGAGGGTGAGCTCTCTGTCCAGGAGAATTTGCCTGGGTGAGAGTAATGGAGAGCAAAAAAAGACGAGGAGGGAATTGTTCTCATTAGCCTTTTATTTGGCAGAAAAAGTGGAAGAAAGGGAGGACGAGGTGGGGGTGTGGCCTTCATGTTTCTTACAGCTGGCACGGTGCAAGGGAAAGGCAATCCAAATTAGGTCTATGCTAAATAGCACTTCCTGGAATCCCCAAACTTGAAATTCATGGGACTCGTCAGACAGCTGGGGGTGGGGGTGGGGTGAGTGAAATAGAAGTGATAGAGGCTACCCTGTAGGACCAGTCTTCGGTACAGAGAGGAAAGCTCACTATCCAACATGCAGATGAGGACCATCATAATGGCCTAGTGTGGGAAGCTATGATGAGCAGGGATATGCTGCATCTCAGCTGTTTGGATTGGGAAGGACTTGTAGACAGGGAATGAAAGCGCCTTCCCAGCCAGCTGGCTCTCGAGTCCATGGGACAGCCGGGTGAATGAGAGTAATCCCAGTGCCGTGGGAGCAGAGAAACTACTGGATGTAACTACCCATCCCCCTTAAGACAGAGGTTGAGTTTTCAGAGATTAGTCTCGTTTGCTGATATCCCCACGCAGCAAGGGAAAGATAGGCATCACTGAGAGGACTTGGTATGGAAGATCAGTATTTCAGAAAGAAGTTAAACCAGCAGGGGTCTTAGAACTATGGCTTTCCTGAGCTCAAGGGTGGAATTCGATTTGCTAAAATGTAGAATAGGCTTTGACAGATCTGAACAATTCAAACTGTCACGTAAGCGGGGTTTATAAGGTAGAGTCACCAGGAAGATATGAACAAAAAGGCAAAGCAGACAATGAGGCCTGCCTGGGTAACTTGAAAGAAAATGTGAGAAGATTTGTGTTGAGCCTCGGGAGGGGGCGGGGATAATAGAAAGCTAAATGCTACTCAGGCAAGCCTCTGGCAAGGGCGGGGTTTTAAACCTTGAGCAATTCATCACCAAAGGTCTGTGTGTGTGTGTGTGTGTGTGTGTGTGTGTGTAGCTAACGGGGCTAGGGGGATGGCTCAGAGCACCGGCTGCTCTTCCAGAGGGCCTGTATTTAATCCCCAGCACTTACATTCGGGCTCACAACCTCTTTAGCACCAGTCCCTGGGCATCTCTTCCGGCTTCTCTGGGCATCAGGTACACATGCGGTGCAGACATACATGCTGACAAAAATGTTCACAAATAATTATAAATTAACTAAAATAAATTTTAGAAAAAGACTTAGTGAATGACAGAATGGCCCATGTAAAAGGATTAAGCTCGCCTCGGGGTTCTGCTGTGTTTGTTTATCCCCTGCAAGAAGGTCCACCCGGGGTGAAGGTTTGCTCGACCTCTTCAGGAGCCAGATGTGGTTGATGGAGAAGGAACAGTTATGGTACCAACTGAGAACCTGACAGGCATGGGAACCACCCAGAGGCAGGCTAGAACTTGGGTTTGTATGCTCTGGCTCTGGGCTGGGCCAAGCAGTGTAAGACACCCTGCTGGAATCACTAGGTGCAGTGGATGCACAGTGGCTCCGCAGCAGGGCCCCAGGGTGAGGAGATGACAGGACTCATAGGAAGTTATGGTAGATTATTGTGGTGGTTTAAATAAGAACGGCTCCCCACAGGCTTATCTAGGTAATGGTTAGTCATCAGGGAGTGGTACTGCTTGAGAAGGATTAGGAGGCAGGGCCTTGTGGAGCAGGTATGGCAATGGTTGGAGGAAGTGTGTTACTGGGGGTAGGCCAAGCCAGGCCCAGTCTCTATTTCCCTGATGGCTTTGGATCCAGATGTAGAACTCTCAGCTACTTCTCCAGCACCACGTCTGCCTGCATGCCACTATGTTGATGATGGACTAAACTTCTGAAACTATAAGCAAGCCCCAACTAAGCGCTTCTTCTTCTTCTTCTTTTTTTAAGCATTTCAGTCTTTATTTTTTTAGTTTTTTTTTAAATTATTTATTTATTATTTATTACAATTTATTCACTTTGTATCCTTGCTGTAGCCCCTTCCCTTTTCTTCTCCCAGTCCCACCCTCCTTTCCTCTTCTGCCCCTGTGCCCCTCCTCTAGTCCATTGATAGGGGAGGAAGACATCCCCTTATATCTGACCCTAGCCTTCTTTTATAAGAGTGGCTGTGGTCATGGTGTGTCTTCCCAGCACTAGGACAGTGACTAAGACAGTCATGGAAAGCTAGATGAGAAAGTGTCCTCCATCATATTGCTGTACCCAACACTGCTCCCTGGCAGGATGACTGATCAGTGGTGGCATCTTTCACACGGCATTGGAGCCTTCTAATGTCTTATTTTAACTTGTGCCCTTGGCTGCTGACTCTCAAGACCAATTGGCACTTGCTTGGAGCAGATGGTGGTGGGCCTTCAGAGAGGCTGTCTGTCTTCTATAAAAAGTTTTCTTATATAATGCTAAACCTTGAGTATCTTACAGATTTGGAAAGGCATCTGGAAGAACAGTAAAGAAACAGCAATTAAAGAGCTTATGTGAAGACATTCTGTGTGGGGGGGAAGAGGCATGTCCAGAAGCCTTAAGGTTACTGGATGGAATCTTAGTAACAGAGGTCGATTGCTACCCTGTAAGTCACTGGTCACGGAGGCCCCTGAGGCCCTTTAAACCATAAATGTTTTGCCACTGCTGTTGGTTGCATGCCAGAACTAGATGGCAAGTAGTCCTTGTTGCCGAAGACACCACACACTTTGGCTGTAGGACAGAGAGAAATGAGGATGGGGGCTGATGTGGAAACTTACTTCCTGCCCCATGCCCTTTTTTGGTGCCAGGTGTTATCCTGACTGTCAGGGAAGAATTGCTGACAGTCCCGCTGTTTTGACCCCGTATGCTGCATTACCCCTCTGTCAGGTCAGATGTGGCTGTGGTGCAATAATGACACGCCTGTTAGAGGTGTGGCTAGCCGCTTCCTCGTTGGATTTAAATCCTGCTGCACAGGGCTCGTATTTGGTATTGTTAGGACAAACACATGTCCCAGAGAGACTCCTGGCTCCAAGGGGAAAGCTATTGCTGTTGTTAAGTATGTTAATATGTTAAATATGTTATTGTTGAATATGATATGCCGTTGCCTTCGAGACTTTATGGTTATATCCATAGGTTTCTGTCTTAGTTATGGAGGAATATTTCTCTCTCTTTTTTCTTTTTTTGCAGTAAAAAATAATAATAAAACTAGTGGTAGTTCCCTAAGGGAAAAACAGCTATGCAGAAAAGTGAGTCTTCTGTAGACCGTAATTAAGTTTAGTGTTGGATTATTAATAAATGATATTTGTAAGCATGATGTAGAGGATTTGAGAAAAAATTGTTAAAGAAGAGAAACTTAGGGAAAATCTGAAAGCTGACAAGCTGTAACTAAATCACTAGTTTTTCATGTTTAGCTTCAGAAACAAGGAACTAGTATGGACAGGAAGAGATTTTGATCATGCTGTTATTGACAGACCTTGGTACTTTCCTGAAGACAAAGTAAGCACTTTAGAAACCCTGATGTTCTAGCCCTTAGAGGATTGTAATAAAGATAGAAATTGTGTTGAAACACGGGTTCATGACAAAGTCACAGAGACAAGCATTTTGGCTCATTGAACTGCCTGCCTTCCTGAATAAACCTGTCAGACCAGAACTTTTCTGATATTATAGAAAAACAGAAGGACAGACTGTCTTTAAGCAAAAATGGCTATCCAATATTTTAAAAATCCAAGAAAAGGATGATGGTTTTATCTTAAATATATAAGAAAAATAGAGGAAGGAAAGGAAGAATCAACTAAGGGTCAGAAAGATTGAACTTTTGAAGGAGATAAGTGTAATGTAACAGGTGGAAGAAAATAATTTTAAATCTGTTACTTCCATGCCAACTTAAAACAGAATCAAACTCAAATAGAGTCATCCTTTCTAGCATTTTTGTAACTGCAAGGCTTTACAACACTAATCACAAGGAAGAATACTTTGTGTTAAAAGAAAACTGGTTTTATCATAATGTTAATTTTTAGTTCTTATGACATTTGGTGTTTGCTTGCTTTGTTTCTTTTGTTCCTATATACTTATGTAACCAAGGAAGACCTAAGGCTCCGTAATCAATGATTAAAGTTTCTGAGGAAATGATTTTATGTATAAATAAAGCTCGCAAGGGACACAAATTGTCAGAGCAGGTCAAGCCGTACTGAGACGTGCTTCCTCTCTGTCCCGTCTCTCATGAAAGGAAACTGAATGGTCTATCCTTTCATCCCTCATCCCTCAGTCGCTCTTGCATCTGCCCTCCCTGAAGCTCTTCCCTCATCTGGGGCTGGACCCCAGCAATGAAATAAACCCTTCCTCCCTAACTTACATTTGGTCATGGTGTTTTATTACAATGATAGACTCCTAACTAAAACATCTAACTAACACTAACCTATCTATACCAACCTGTCTGAAGTTCAGGGAACATCATTGAAGAGGAGGGTAAAAGAAAACAAACAAAAACACATAAGATCAGGGGTGGAGTATTATACACCTTTTCTCTGAATTGAAATACTTTTTTCCTGGAAACAGGAGGGAGGCCCATAAGACACAGGAAGCTGATGAGAGGATAGTTTATGAGGCCTACAAGGCACAAGAAGCCCACAGAGTCGTAGGACTCATGAGGTCCTTTCCAAGTATATATAAGCAGTCACCAGTTACCGGGGGAGGGGTGATATCTGGGATAGAGCTTCTCAGTGGAACTATCTGTGCACTGTGCTGAGAATGTCAGAGATGTCTCTTCCATGTGTTATCATCTATGGTAGGGGAGGATGATGCAGCCCCCTTCAAGTTAAACCCATTGGTTTACAACAATCTAGACTCAGGCGGAATAATTTCTTTGGTTTGTCATTGGTGCTCTATCTGTGTTGGATGGGCATTTGTTCACATTTTCCAGGGAACCGTCCTGTAACACCAGGCCGGAGACCAAAGGTGTGACAGTCTTAGATGGATTCTTATCAAGCAGTCCAGGAAGCCTATGCCAACAATTTCTCGTACCTGTTTAATGATAGCACAGTGATAACAATAATAAAAACACCTAGACACTAGACTATACATCTTACATTAGAACTGACTGATTTCTTACCCCAGTGGTTTTAGGACCGGGCAAAGAAGACAAAGGCTTTCCAGACCCTTCTCTCATCCACTCATCCCTTAGTGATCTCCCAGGAGAGAGCCAGATGACTTCCATTCCTTCTGTGGAAGGGAGAGCCTCCTTGGCTGAGTAACACTTCTGAGAATTGAGTCACTGGCCTGCCTTCACTTAGTGGACTTCCTGTCTTCCCAGAGCTCGGGAGAAGCAGGGGTGGCTGATCTAAGTCATCTGACTTCCTTCTGGGCACCGCTGCAATGCGTATGTCTGCGTCCTTGGCTGCTTCAGGAAATACCAGGGTTGTGTTCAAGGAGGCTCTTTCCCTGTGTCTGACTTTGAGGGAATCACAGTGTGTAGGTCTGAGGGGGAAGCAGCTTTTGGATGGGTCGGACAGCAGCGTTACATCTCAGACTAGAATGTTAGAAAAAAAAAGAAAGAAAGACAACAGCAAAGAGAAAGTTAGATGACTGGAAGTTGACATTATCTTCCTTAAGATCTTTTTTTCTTTCTTTTCTTTTTTCCCCTCCTGCACTCCCTTCCAGGGGCCAGGAAACTTCACAACCCTTTCTGCACTTTTAGTATCTTCTCCCCCAAAGGGCCCGGCAGGCTCATTCTGGTCACGGAGAATGATAAAGCTTGGAATCTCGGCCTTAATAGAGAGATCTCAGGCTGTCAGCTTGCTGGGAGGGAAATATATTTGGGATGTAAAAGGTCATCAGAGCTATTTAAGTCAAATCTAAGGATGGTGCGTGCCCTCAGGATAGACGTATTGAGGGAGCTCCTCCCACCACCACTGTCGTGGGACTGAAACACTCACCTTGCGCACATTGTAGATCCAGTCAAGATAGGCAGTGACCTTGGTGTACACTCCAGGAGTACTGGGGCTCCCACAGCCATGGCCCCAGCTCACGATGCCTACTACCTGCCACTGGTCAGAGTGGTACATCAGAGGCCCACCACTGTCACCCTGTGAAGAGCCAGGACAGGAGCCGCTGGGGAGGCAGGCTGGAATGAGGGTGGCCTTCTCCCTCCTGTTGGCCCATCTGTTCCCTGCCCTCTCCATGGCTCTGTGTGTGCTGGCTTCTCCACCTCCTTCTTGCTCATATTGGTCAGTGTTCTCTACTCTTGGAGGAGAAAATGGCCCATCTGTGGGCAAATAAATTGAGGGCAAACTGCCAGCCTAGCAAATTATACTAGCAAACTGTACTTAGTTTAGTCCAGTAGTTCCCACCTCTACTGACTCATCAACAGAATGCCTGCTTCTGTTAGGTCCTGTTCTGGATAATGGGGATTCAATCAACTGGGGAAAACATCTCTGCCCTCTGGAAGTTTACAATCAAGTAGGTTGACAGAGCCAATAAATGAGCTGATGACAAACATAAAGTAGTAAAAAAAAAACGCTCTTACTGCCTCTCTCTGAGACCGCTAACACTGTGGTCTGGTTGCCTGCTTGTATATCCTCTCTAAACTATGGCCACCATGAGTTTCTGGAGGGCAGATACTGTATCCAAATCTGTTATGTTTGTGGCCCAGAAGAGATGATTTAGAGATAGCTCTTAAATGAGGATCTTTAATGTCTGGAGATGGGAGTAGGCTGAAAAATTTGAATGAAAATGGTTCCAAAGATTCTCTGGAGGTTTGGGATGGTAAGAAGGAACATAGGAGTTACTCAAAAGTCCTGTTGGCCATGGAGATGGGAAAAGGGACTCGTACCAAAGCTCACCTAACATGAGATGATCTTTTTAGTTAAGTATAGCAGTATAGGGACCATGACAGAGAACATAGACCTGGGGTCACTGTCGTCAAAGAGATCATAGATGATGGGAAGTGAGGATGGGCGGAGAAGGTGGCAACGCCATCTCTAAATGTGAAATATGTTTTTAAATTCTTTCCGCTCATCTGTAGCCACTACCCACCCACCCCTCCTTTTTTTTCAGGCCCTGTCTCTGCCTTCCTTCATCACAAACAAATCGAGCGTGACAGGCTTCACGTGGGCATCCAGTGTGTAGGTTTTCACACCTCTCCAGGACCTACACCCCTACTGATGAACTCCCCACAGTCATTGGAGGACCCACCTGGCAGGTGTCCACACCACCAAGTGGGGTACCTGCGCACAGCATCTCAGCGGTCACTTCTCCCTGGTAGGCATCCTCTGCATTGCACCGCAAGCTGTCGATGACCTGGACTGACGCTTGCAGCAGCGTGTCAGACATCTTTCCTGGGAGGTTGAAAACGTATTTCCTCATTCTCACCTTTCCCCTCAGCCTGGATTACTTTTCTGGGCCATCAATAGTTTCTGATGCCTGAAATTTTGGTGCCTGGTCAGGAAGGGTGGGCTTTTCTGAATCATGTTCCTCTTTCTTATTACGGCTGGGGAGAGTAATAAGACTGTCACACAAGGTGTCCAAGGTTCTGAGCCCAAGACTCACCTCCATCTTGCTCTGTAAAGCCCCATCCGATGACCCAGAGTGGTGTGTCTGGGACGAGCACTTCATCAGAGAAGGGTAGGCAGATGGGCTTGACTGTGTCTACCGGGAACAGAGAGGAAGAAGGAGATCCTATATTTTGTGCTTTTACATGTTGGGGTTCTCAGTGGTCTAAGTGAGAGTAGGTTAGTTAATCCCTAGAGAGAACCAACCGCTTGTCAGTGAGGCCCTCGGTATCTAAACAAATAAATCTAGAGCCCACACCCTTGGCCTTTCCTTTACCTCACTCACGTGCCATCAACATTTTTTCTGCCTAAATCACCCAGGTCTAGGTGCTGAACAGCTAGGGATCAGTCCCTGCAGGGTAGACAATTATTCTAATTTTCCAGTTCAACCTCCCCACTGCTGTCTCTTGGAACCATACCACTTGGGCTGTCTTCCTCTCCCCCTTTCTGTCTTCTAACATATAATACATCTCTCTCTCTCTTTCTCTCTCTCTCTCTCTCTCTCTCTCTCTCTCTCACACACACACACACACACACACACACAGAGAGAGAGAGAGAGAAGAGAGAGAAGAGAGAGAATACCAGTACATGCTAGGTTTTCGGGCACTGGTCAGGGATGAGAAATTTAAAAAAAATTTAAAAGTTCCCTGACAATTCCAAGATCGGATGACTTGGACTTTCCAAATGGAGTAAACAACAGATTTGGAAGAGTCTCTGCCGGGGAAGGTATGAATGTAAGCTGACAGCTAGAGCAGGTCTTGGGGCACTAGCAATATTGAGATGACATATTAGTTGGATACCCATAGGCAAACTGAGGTCTTGAGTGGGAACATGATGTGTCCAAAGTTGCTTAGTAGAGCCAGAGTGAGGTTAACCTGGAGGCTCTGTTCCCAGGGTCCATTTCTTACCTGTGAATGTGAGTGGCGCCTGCAGCTTAACGAGGGCAATGTCTTTCTTTTTAGGGTCCAGGGCATTGTGCTCAGTGACGAAGATCTTGGCCACAGGCAAGGATGGAAAGTTGCTCAGTTTGTCTGAGCCGGCCCTCACCTTCCAGTTGGACACATCAAGATACTTCCTAAGGATAGAAATGGCTAGATGAGGTGGGAGCCAGGCACACAGAGGCTTTGCCTAAGGCTAGGTCTCCAGGTCTGCTGATGCCTTAGGAGGTCATGGGATGTGGTGACAGGAGGGGTAGAAAAGGCAGTCTGAAAGCCATCTTCCTGAAGCCAGGTTTTAAAAGGAGGTCTGATTCTTTTTCTTCATGAAAAGTGCCCAGGAAACTTCTTCCCAGAGGGCTTGGGAAGGGGGTGCCCCATTCCTGGACCTTCAAATCCTGGCAGTCTCTCCTACATCTTGGTTTTTTTCTTTGCATTGTGATCCATTGAGTCATGAGCTTGTGTTCATGTCTCCACACCATGGGCCTTTCCCTGGGAGGGGCTTTCGCACTCTAGTCAGCCTCAAAATGATGGAAAACTCTTGGTCTGGACTGGGGAACCTTGAGGACAACGATGGAGTCCATGTGATGCACACTATCTGAAGAGGGTTGGTTCTTGGTTCTCACTAGATGCTGAATGGAATTGATGGAGAGTGAAGAAGCCTTGGGTGGATCCCTTTCCCAAGGCCTGGACAGCTCCCTCTCTGCTGGACTGAACCGTACTCTATTCATAGGCAGTGATGTAGGCAGTGACTGTAGACCCTGAGACCATCTGCCGAAGGACTTGCAAGGAGGAGACAAGTTTTCGGGAGACCATATGTGTGGGGAGAGCTTTTGTAGCATGAGTGGAATGGGAACACTGTGGGGTGATGACCCTGGGTATCTGAAGTTTTTCACCCAACAGAGTTCAACCTTGGAGACCGGCAGAGAGCCCCAAGATTTAACAAGAACATTGTGGTCAGTGTCTCATTGTGGAGGCTGTACCCCAGTGATGGTTTCTGGGAGAGACAGGGATGACAGGGATGGGAGGGAGCACAATCAGGAAACAAGTCAGGGGGCTGGCTCCCTCCACGGCCTCTCTCCCCACCCCTGGCTTCCTTGTAGCGCTTACCTGAAGCAGTGGGCTGCCGTGAGGATCCAGTGGGCGTCCAGGATGCTCCCACCACAGACATGTTGCTTGTCGTACTGGATGCTGACCTGCCATGGCCACGAGTCCACGGAGGCTTCCACCCCTCCCACCACACGAGGAGACTTCAGGCTCTTTCCACAGCCTGGACTCAGGGGGAAGAGGAAGGAGGGGGAAGTCAGGTTTGGGGGGGGTTTCCATCCCAGAAAGCCCGGGAGCGGGGTCCTCAGTAGTGGTTCTGGAAGGAGAGGGAGAGGCCACCCACATCAGATCAGAATCATTCCTGGGTAGACAGCAGGTGTCCACTCCCTGTACTTTGTGTGTGTTTGGGAACTTAGATTTTTGAATACCAATGTGTCTATTGTGCTGGGAATTTATCATCTTCAAACCAAAACAAGTGTGCAGAGTCGTTAGTTCTGAAAGCACCGCCCAAAATGAACAGCTCCACTGTTACTCCCCGCTGAGTAAACAGTCAGTCACAAGCTACTTTGGTATCAGGAAATAGGAAGAAAATTCCAGGAACTGAGTTTCCTCCTGTTAAGAGAGGTTGCCCATTGGCCCACCCTGTCTTCTGATCTGTGTTCACATCTGACCTTTGAATTTGAGTTAAAATCTTCAATGTCAGGGCTGGAGAGATGGCTCAGTGGATAAGGGACCTGAGTTTGGCTCCCAGCACCCACAACAGGCAGCTCACAACTGCTTGTAAGTCCAGCTCCAGGGGATCTGACACCCTCTACTGGTCTCTACAAGTGCTGTATGCACACACACACACCCATAAAAATAATACGTCTAAAAACCCAACCAGCCAACCCAAACCCCAAACCTCCAGTGCAATGTCTCTGCCCTGTTCTGTGCCTCTCTAGTCTTGTGGAGAGTCCCTGCCATGATGATCTTTACAACGGGGACACCTTCCCACCATCTCTCTCTCCCACCTGCCAAACACTATCTGATCTGACCCTGCTCTTCACTTGCACCTTTGCTCACACACTCAAAACCTCTTGGTTGGCAAGATGGGGGGGGGGTTGGTTTGCTGTCTAGACTCTTCTGGACTGCTTCACACAGCCTTTACATAAAACATCTGTCTAGCCAGTGACCTGCTTAGAAGTCCCTGGAACAGTTAGGCTATGGTTTGAGTGTGCCTCCATGATTGTGGAAGCTTAGTCTTGGGTGTGGTGGTGACGAGGTGGTGGATCCTTTAAGAGGCAGGGTCTAGAGGTCATCAGAGTAGCTTTCCTTTGAGGGGGAAAAGGTAGTTTTCTATGATCCCCGAGTGCCTTCAAGAACTTAGGACAAAGAGCCCATTCTGGATTGCTGTCTGGTTTCTTCTTCTACATCTCATCATGTGATCCACCACCCAGTGTTGAACCAGCACTTAAGGCCAGACCAAGGTGGCTTTCTGGTCTTAGACATCCAGGTTCTAAAACTGTAAGCTGAGCAAAACTCTTCTATATGACTTCATCCTGCCCCAGGAATTTCATTACAGTAATAAAAACCCAATACACTCAGGTCATGGGCTGCAGGCAGATGGCGAAAGGGAGTTCTTAGCATTAACCCCTGGAAGGAACACTGATCTGTGAGCCCAAGGTTAGCCCCAGACACTGGGAGTTAGAGACTAGGAGATAGAGCAAAGTGAATTTTTTCCTGTTCCTTGCTGGTGTAGGTCCCAAGCCCTCAGAGATGGGGTGCACTCACCGAGACAGCACAGGGACACTAGGGAACTTGAGGGGCAGGATCTGAAAGAGAGACACGGGGTCCTGTGGCTTCTGTGCCCCCCTTGACCGGAAGGCTGGAACTCAGCCTTTGTGAACTGCCGATTGAACCCTGTCCCCCCATACTGGGGAAGCCCAGAATCTTCCTCATGGGCCTTAGAACTACATTAATACTTAGTGTGAATCAATCTGATTCAACACCCTCATCGCTGTGCATGTACCTACCACGGATGGTGACCTACCCAGTGCAAAGCCAGTCTGGGTTCCTGGCAGCCCGGGGGTGGGGGGAGGGGAGCAGAACCTGCCATGCAGAGGCCCTTCCAAACCCAAGATCAGGATTTTGATGGAATCATGCAGATAGTCATTCTACTACCAACCCTGTCCCTTATGAGCTTTACTGTGATAAGCATCTGTCCAGCGTCCTGAATGCTAAGAAGCCAGCCTGCCCCTGGAGCCTCGGCTGCCTTGTGGCAGATTTTGCTTGGAATCAGTTGTGCTCAACGTGAAGTGGTGAGGCCAGGGCTGGGGAGCCTTCTTTGGAGTATTAGAAGGTCCTGCTTTGGCCTGGGGAAGTGATGGAAAAGAACAAAGCTCCGTTTGGGCGCTTGCCTAGCCGGCTCGTTAGAGAACACGAAGCAGCTATGGAAGGTGAAGGCTTGACTATTCAGGGAGATGGGTCATTGTTCATTCCTCTGCCTTTGAGAAAGGACAGTGCATGTTGTACTTTTTAAAGTCATCAGGGAATACCCTCTGAGCCTAAAAATGGGATTCCATAACCCTGGGCATTTAGTGAGCTGCTTGGTTATTTCTTCCTGTTGTCTGGCTCATGTTCCCCTGGCTGCAACCTGGAGCCACTTCCCAGTGTTGGTTAGCTTCTGTGGATCAGAATGTGTCCCTCACTTACCCACTTGAATTCTGCACCTGAAGTTCCTGGCCATTTCCTGTGACTTGAGCGACAGCAAGTTCCTGGGCTGAGCCAATCTCCACTGCTCTGTACATGGGTTGGCTGCGGTAGGGAGAGTGAGCCATGAGCTGGGGTAGAGGCTGAACTGGGCGGCAGGAAGAGCCCCTGTTCCCGGGGGACAGGGAGCATGGGTGTGCTAGGTTAGCGGGGCGGGGCTGGCTTTGCTGGCTCTCAGGAACAGTGCCACATTAAGACAGAACTCAGCCTAAGACAGCCGCTGCGGCCTTGCTTTCTTCGACAGGGACCTCTGGTCCAGAAGCCAGAGCTCTGCAGAGGGTTAGGGGTTCACTTTCCTGTCACTCAGCTCTGTCCCTCTCTCAGGCACCCCAGCAGCTCCTCAGGTTCACATCAGTGGGAGCAAAGAAGCAAACTCTTTGAACTCTTGTCTCAACACAGAGGAACTGGGATATGGATGTGTATCTGGTTTTCCAAATGAGGGACCCGGAGACAAAAGAAGCCTGGATCCATTCTCATAGGGGTCCAGATGGAACTTTCTGAAATTTGGACGCCCCCCCTTCCCTTCTGCTGATCCATGTTTGCCTTCCTTCAAAACCCTGGATTTAAATCTTCCTCCTCTAGGAAGCCTTCCCTAGCTACTCTGTTCTCTGGCTTTTTCTTCACCAAATTGGCATCTTCTAAATCTCTCCCTTCCTCTCCAATCTGTTCTCTCAGGTCAAGTTTTGCACTCATATGCTGGCTCTGACACCAGTTTGGTGTGTGACCATGGGCAAGTCATATTTGTCCCGTGGGTCTCTTTGAGTCCCGATTTCCTCCCTGCTGTTCTTCCTACACTGGACCACCCAAGGCTTTGTGTTCCGGGATAAGAAAGGCTTCCTTCTGATCCAGGCAGGAAACAAAGCAGAGAGATTTGAGCAGAGAGCTCCGACCCAGAGGAGAGAGGACGCTGGCAGTAAATATCCCCAGGAAAGCTAACCTCTGCTCATCAAATGCAGCCTGATTAATGAACTTTGATACCATAAAGCCCAAGAGGCCAGTGCCTCAGTGCTTTCTGGAAGGGCAGAAATTCTGGGAGGCTACCACTTTAAGAACCTCAGGAAACCCCCAAGTTTCATAACTGAGACAGCCTGCTGTATCTGGTCCAGCTGACTCTGCAGTTGTCTGGACTGAAGTGGAGGAGGGGATGCCTGCAGGGAAGTGGGGCCAGCAGTACTGGGCATGCCTCCTGCTCTCCTTGGAAATGAGGGTGACGGGGTGTCTGTTTCTAGCGGGTGGGAGTTGGGAAGAGAGCAGACCTTTATAACCAGAGGGCAGAGGGCACAGGGGCTGTATGGATTCATTCTGGCTGCCCAGAATATCTACAGGGCAAAACCTTGAGACTGCCCTAGAGATCTATGGAAAGAACTCTGGGATGGATAGGCAATGTCTGTATAGTAGTCATCATTTCTGTCTTGTCTCTGGACTCAGTTTCTTAGAATCCTGAGGAAGTTCAGCCTCCCAGGGAGAGGTTGGTCCCTCTCTGCAGCAAAGCACTGGGTTCCTTTCAAGCCTCAGTAGGTAGGCTCCTGGAAGGATCAGTTCTCACTTTTCCCTACCATCATTGCTGAAGCCTCGTGAGTAGAGAGAATTCCCAATGAACAAACAGATGCCAGGAGAACTCGCGGTGCCCAGGGATCGGGTCATGGAGGTACAGATTCCAGCCCTCTGCCTCCCAGCTTCTGCCTAGGCAAGCTGCTTGCTCTCTCAGAGCCTACTTGTAACATGGATTTAATAATAACCATGCTTTGAGCTTTCTGCCAAGATCAAATGAATATAAATCTATGTAATGCTAATCACCCTCCATGTACCTTCCGTCCACTCCAAATTTGGACCTGCATCTGCAATTCACTGAGAGAGCTGGGACTCTGGTGACGGGCCCCAGTGGAATCAGGCTAGTCCTTGCTATTTTTGTTTTCAAGTGCTGCGAATGGAACCCAGGTCTTTGCATGTGCCAGGCAAGCGCTCTACCACTGAGCTACACCCCCAGTCTCCCCTTCTGCTAAATTTTAACCAAGATGAGTTTGCATATGTAAATTAAGCTTCGTGTTATGGCTAGAGAAGACTTCTTACAAAAGGAAAAAGAGAGATAGTTGGGGAGAAAAGGCTCCATCCTCCTCTTATGAGATTGGCATTGGTAACTCTGGGGGAAACTGAAGCTGGGGGATTAACCTTCATGCAACTTGTAAACGAAAGTGCTGGGATTCAAACACAGCTCAGTATGAATCCCATGCCTGTATTTTTGGGGAAAAGGGAGGAAGGGAGGTAAAGGAGAAAAGACAAAGAAAGGAAGGGATGGAGTGGTTGAGGGAGGGAGGGAAGGAAGCAGGACAGAAGGAAGGAAGGAAGGAAGGAAGGAAGGCAGGCAAACAGACAGGAATTAAAGAAGGAAGGAAGTCAGGTAGACAAGGAAGGAAGGAAAGAAGGAAGGACAGAAGGCGGATGGGTTGAGAGGTTGCTGGTTTGAGATAACAGCCTCCTATGGCCTTGGCTGAGTACCTGTCATAGCCCATCTGTCTGCAGGCTGTCTTGGCCAGTGCTTCTGTGAAATTGTCAAAACAGGCAGAGGACCAGGTCCCTGTGGCTGCATCCAGCACCTGCAGGGTGGATCGGTCCTTGGAGAGGCGGACTGGGAGGGAAGGAGCCTGGGTCAGCTGGAGGGTGGCTTTCTCTAGCCCCCACCTTCCATGCTGCCTCACCCAGAGCTGAGGACGTGTTCAACATCAAGGGACATCCTTCCAGTGGACTAGAGCCTAATATGGATGGCAGCTAGGGGGGAGCCCAACCAGCTGGTTAAAGACAACGATTCCTTTTGCTCATCTGGGCATCAGTTGTGATGATCAGTGACGTAATTGCTCTACCATGGCCTGCTCAGCTTGCACAGTTTGGGGAGATGTTCCAGCCAGGGACCTGGCAGCTTCTCCATGGAAGGTCAGAGAGGGAGTTGGAGTGAAAACTTCTATTGGCATCAGGATGTCAAGTGCCCATAGGCACTGGACTCTACTAATTAAGAGCCAAAATACAGGAAATCACTCAGCCTTACCCCTCAAAGGGTCTTATTACCCATCTTCTGGGATAAGTGTTGTGGGTCAATTCAAGCTGGAAGATCCCTGTTTTTGTGCTTGAAACATTTATTCCTTCAGTGACCTCCCTGTGTCCTGTTCCCTAGTATGTTACAGGAAACACTGTGAATAGAAGGGTGGCCAGCTGGTTAAGTGACACGATAATCACATTTCTAGTCTTCTTGAGATATCAAAGAGGAACCCTCCAAGGTCATGTACTCTATTCCTTTTTGTTAAAAAAAAAAAAAAATTAGGCACAACCAGTATAGCATTGGCAAGACTCTCCTGCCGCTTCAGGGCCATTAAAATGCTTTCTGAGTGTGTGGCCTGTCCAGTGCTGGGTTCTAAGGGTAGATGAGCCACGGCCCTGCTCTTGGGGACCTTTCCCAGCAGGGCTAGAAACTGACAAAGAACTGGGGTGGAGAGCCCACCTGAGCAGACTCCTCCCACCGCTCCTGCCCTTCAGTCTCTGGACTCACCTGCCACTCCCGGCTTCTCTGGGAAGCTCTTGACACACTGTTCCTCGTCCTCCCCCGAGGCACAGTCAAGGTGGCCATCACACACCTGTCCCTTGGAGATGAAGGTCAGAGGACTTCCGCAGATGAAGTAGTATTTATCCAGAATCACCTTGACTGGAAGGCACATTAGGGAGGGACCGAGAGGGCTGGGGTCAAACCAGAAGCTGGGGGGCAGAGAGAGGGTGCTGCTTCTGAAAGTCAGGATGGCTGGGGGCTGGCAGCCAGTTTTAAAAAGAAATAATTGTGTGTGTGTGTGTGTGTGTGTGTGTGTGTTCCCAGCTGGAGGTCGGGGGACAACTTTTGGGAGTTGGTTCCAGGGGTTTTGTTACAGTAGTGAAAAGCCTACTAACACAGACATATCAGGCTGGGCCAGCCATGATCGAGAAGTGGTTTGGGTTTTTTTTTTTTTTTTTTTATACCTCACAACCACCCTCGGCTGTCAAGGATCGAGGTGGTGTCTGAAAGGATTGAGGTGGTGTCTGAATGGTGCGTATCTACCGTTACCAAGGTGAGAACCTGCTCAGCCAGAGAACTGGGGTCCTGTCCTACCCTCTGTATCTGTTTGCCTCTCCTGGGCTCCCAGCCTCAGTGTCCGAGTGTGGAATGAAGTGCTTAAGCATAGGATCTCTGTGTGTCAGCCAACGGGGGGCGTCTGCTACTGGTGCAAATGTCATCACAGCTCTAAATACAGGCTCCCCAAAGGTGAGCCAGGCCCAGGTTGTACAGGCACTAGATGCCCTGGGTCCCAGCTCTGGCTGCTACATACTCTTGGTTTTCAATCCAGGTTCTTCAACACAAGGCATCTTACAACTGCTCATGATGCTTAAAAGGCATTTCATACTTGAGGGGCTCAGCAGGCTCCTTCAGGGACACACAGGTTCCATGGGCATCCAAGAGCCTCATCCCTGACTCCTAAGCTTGTCTCCGGTGCTCAGTTCCCTGCCGGGTCAATCCCTGCTGTAACTGTAGGAATCATTGTCACAGAGTGGGCTGCACATTAGGGCTAATGAAGACTGAGCTGGGGTGGGCAGAGGGTGCCACCTGCCCGGCCACCTTCCCTGGTCCCTCCTCTCCCTTCGATGTCTACAGTCGGAACTGCTCTCGAGCCTGCCAGACAGTAGGCCTGCACCCATCACCCCATGCAGCCTGCTCACCCTGCCCCTCCACCAGCTGTCAGTTTGCAGAAGATAGGAAGGAGGCGGCTGGGGGCGGGCACCTCTGCCACTGCCTGTGTGGGTTTGGAATGGGTGCCACGTGTATAGCAACCATCTGGAAGAGAAGCCATCTGGGAGAACGGGGAGGGGGTAGGGTGGGGGTGATGCGCTCACCTTCGCCTTTCACTTAGAAGGAGGCTCCCTCCAAAGCAGGGGTGGATACGTGGGGCATGAAGATTCATTCCCAGCCCCCCACCCCCCGGCTTTGTGCAGATCACCTGCTTATGGCTGTGGGGGCTGGAGGACGGGAAAGGGCTGTGGCTTGCTGAGGGGATGAGGGGTGAGAATGAGGACTTCCGGGGGCGGGCGGGGCAGGTGGGTACTGCCACCTATGGGTGTGGAGCAGGGTGAAAGTTAAGTAGGGACTGTAACTCACTGAGGAAGGCCACAATCACGATGGCTACCAGGCTCAGCAGCACTGTGATGATGGGGATCCCCACCTTTCTGAAGGTCTCCAGGGGCCTGCGGGGCTTGCGGAAGGGAGTGACATCTGCAAGGAGAATGAGACAGAGGGAGGAGTGCGCAGACAGCGCTTGGGACCCGTCCCTGCCAAGGCCACAGTCTTGTGCCCCTGACTTGTGTCAGCATGCCCTGGTGACACTTTTGGTTGATCGATAAAGCTGAGCTTTATGATCACGTGTTCGCCCACCTGCCCTCCCTTGCCCAGATTTACCTCTTCTCAAATGAGCTGCCAGCCGGGGCCACCTCCCCTTGCCTTGCCCTAACCTGTACAAGAGCTGTGCCTCTACCTGTGCCTGAGAGCTTTCCAAACTTGTCAGGCATGTACTTGGGAGCCTACTATAGTACATACGATGTATTACCATCTGTCCTGCCCCATTCTTGAATATATTTTTTATTTTTAATTAACACGTAATTGTATTTATGGGGTATTGTGCAACATTTCAACATATTTATGTATTACATAATGATAAGGTTAGGGTAGTTACTATGTTTATCATGTAAGACATTGGGTTTTGTGCCTGTGTTGGGAACATCCAGAATTCCGTCACTGGTTCTTCCAGAACATCAGATGTCATCAAGCACAGTCACCCTCCAGAGCTATAGAACATTTGGCTTTCCTCCTCTTATCCAGTTGTTTCTCTGATAAAGTCTTTTCAAGGGCAGGAGATCAAGATCGTGTAGGCCAGGCTAGCCTTGTGTTCTATCTGTAGACCAGGATGACCTTGAACTTCTGACTCTCCTGGTTCTGGGATTAGAAGCATGTACCGCCACTGCCGGTTTCTGCAGTGTTGGGGGATGAAGCACAGGACTTTCTGTGTGTTAGGCAAGCACTCTGCTGACTGAGCCACACCCCTAGTCCTCTGCCTTCATTTTTGCCCCCCTTCACAGTGAGGGTGTAGCAGAGGTTTGATAAATACTTGTGAGTAGATGTATCATAATGGCTTTGTCTCCAAGGTGGTCCATCACACATTGAGTGCCCAGCATGGTCCTTGTCTTTAAGAAGAGAGTCTGGGGAAGAGGCAAACAGGCCGAAAACGGCAGTCCACCAGGTGGAAGAAGGTGTACTGGAGTAGAGACAGCCCCCGGGGGGTGATGCTGGGAAGGCTTCCTGATAGGTTGGTATTTTGGGACAGGAAGAAACCTGGAACAGAGGCTCTGGGTCAGTTCAGACCCAGGCATTGAAGGGGTGCTGTGAATGCCTAGTGTCCTGGAGGATGAGGAGGCTTGGAGCCTGTCGGGAGGCAGGGCCACAGAGACCTTTTGTGGAGACTTGAAAACCATACCAGGGTTCAGCATCTGTCCTGACCACACTGGGGAGGCATTGAACGTTTTGAACAAGAGAGAGAGTATGTGAGGGACCAGGGAGTTTATATAGAGGCTATCATTGCCTGAAATTTGTAAAACACACACACACACACACACACACACACACACACACACACATACACACACGTCTGCTTCATACAGTGTCATAGTCTGAATCTGAAAAGACACAACTGGCTCATAGTTTTGAATGTTTTTGTCCCCAAATAGTGGAACTAATTTGGAAACTTCTAGAAACTTGGGAAGTTAAGACTTAGCTGGAGAAAGCAGAGCCCTTAGGGTGTATCTTTGGGTGTCTACTTTCTCTGCCTACTTTTTAATTTCCTTTTCTGTATCCCATTTTCTGCAGCATCACGTGAATTGCTCTGCCACCCTCTTTCCTGCTGTGATGGACTGGAACATTCTGAAACTGTTTCAGAATGGGCCCTGTCTCTATGAAGTTGTTTGTATCAGGTGTATTGGTCACAGTGACACGAAAGGACACATGAGGCGGTAAAGCATGACAAGGTTGGGAAAAGTTCTCAGTGGGCATCAGAGACAGGATCTGGATCTTCTCAGGACCCTTTTCTTTAGGCAATGAACTTAGGAGGTGTTCAGGGGGCCTTTCTCCCAAGGAGAGCTGGGCAAGAAACATGGCAGCTTCAGGAAGCAATAGGGAGGCTTGCTTCCTTTCACCTCCACATGGCTTACAACAGCAACCTCTTTCAGCCTTTCTTTCAGTCTGCTTCGTGGGAGCACATCCTAGATCTTCCTGTTCAAGATGCGACCACCCCACGTTTCCCATCCTCCCTCCCCCCCTTGCGTGCTTTTCCCCCAAAGCACTGATCATTTCTGACCTACTTTCCCGACACTTTTCACGTTTTCTGACACCAGTGGATCCTGTCACATTCACTTCTGGACTTCAGGACTCCAAATCTTCTAAACAGTGTAATTGGCCTTATTTTCTGAGCCAAACGGATTTCACTGCTAGTTCAGCAGTACCACCCTCCCTCCAGTCCTTATGTGCAGGCTGGCTTTCTGATGTTGAATGACCTGAGTGCTTTCCTGACCTCTGAGACTCAGGAGCTCAGATCCCTGTGTCCCTCCCCCCCCCACTCCCCACTTCCCCTCTGCTGTGGCTGGTTGGCTTATCTAGCCAGCCTGGTTTATACAGCCATTCCCCACCCCTTGCAGCACAGTCTTCCTTCCCACCAGGTGTTCTGTTTTGGCAGTTTTTGGGTTTGTTCACTGGGTGAGGCACACAGGAAGAGCCATGGGAAGCTTGGCCCTCTTTGGGGACTCTGTGGTCTACTGTTATTTTTAACTCCAAAGTTACAAAGGAGGTACTGTTTCTACTCACTGAGTTATTGTGTCTTATCGTTATTAACTTGTGATCTTGTGATTCAAATAAATCATTACCGTGAGTGGAATTGGCCATTGTCTTAAGAATTTGTTCCCATTACTTTGTTCCCTGTTTTTTTTTTTTTTTTTTGTCTTGCTGATGTATAGGCTATCAGATATAGGTGTCAAGGATTTAAAAAAAAATATATAATAGGAGGGGGTAAAACCCTTACAATTGGGAATTTTTTTATTTATTCATTTAATTGTCTCCTTTAGTCAGGAATCCACAGCTATTTTCTTTCCTACAAGTAAAACACCAGTGCCCTGAATTCTTGGTGGCATGAACTCCATGTGGCCAGGGCCTAGGCTGTGCCACTGCTGCTACCCAGCTGATATTAAACTAGGGAGTTGCTGACCATTCAGGCCTGCTGGTCGTATTTCCTCAGAGACCAGGCTTTGCCTAGATCAAATCCTGGGACTTATGAACCCTTAGTACTTTCTGTTGAATGATGGATGGATGGATGGATGGATGGATGGATGGATGGATGGATGGTGGGTTGATGTCACACATAGCATTAGCACGAGAGTGGCTTAGTAGCTGAAATTCAAAGGCCCCGGGGACCTGAGCTTACCATGGTTGTTCAAGGGTTGGTCACTCTCTGGCTCCTGCAATTAAAGAACAAAACAGCAAGTTGAGCGAGGGGATTTTTGAGATCTGGACTAGAGATCCTCGCTTCCCAACTATATTCTTCCTGCTACGTCTAAGCTACAGGTTGAAATGAAAAATTCATCCCTACCCCTATTTGACCTGGCTCAACTGGTTTGCTTGGAGGGGTTAGTTAGCAACCTCAGAAACGATTGGTTGCTGACTGTATCAATGACTCCTTTTGTCAATTATTTGCTTATTTTTACATATATTGTATTTATGTGGAAACTTGAATAAAGGGGATACCTAAATGTCCAATAATATCAAAAGTTGCTCACTGTCAGTACTCAATAGATGAATGTAAATTCAAGCTTCGATGAACTCTCTCTCTGTACAGACATCAGAATGGCTAAATTTAAAAACACTGACCATATTAGGTGTTGATGAGGATGCAGGACACAGAGCAACTGGGGTGTCTGTACTTGCTGGTGGGTATAAACTGTAGCAGTGCTTTGGCTAAGCCTGCTGATGCCAAGCTGGGCTTGATGGTAAATGCCTATAATCCCAGCACCCAGGGAGGCAGAGGCAGGCAGATCTCTTGTGAGTTTGAGCCTAGCCTGGCCTACAAATTGAGTCCAGGAGAGCCCAGGCTACGAAGAAAAACCCCATCTCAAAAAACAACAAAACAAACAAAAAATCTACTGATTCTAAACATAGGGCTGATTTATAATATGACCGGCTCAGCATTTCTGCTGTGGGATACAGTCACAAAAAAGAAGTGCTTATACCTCGCAAAAACTTAGAGGTTTCACAGTAACGTTGTTTGTAATAGCTAAACTTGGGAAAACCCCAATGGTGGACTAGCTAAATAGATTGTGGATTATCTACATAGGAGAGTTCCAGCAACAGATAGAAATAAACATCTCATAATCACTTTATCTAAAATATTTTTATTTATCTAAAATATTTTATGGGCGTTTTGCCCACATGTGTGTCTGTGTGCCATCTGTGTACACAGGCCTGGCACCCATGGAGCCAGAAGAGGGCGCCAGATCACCAGTGCCCTTAACCAGGGAGCCACCTTTCCTGCCTCTTGCTGCTCTAGGCTGTCAGCTTGATTGGACTCAGGAATGCCTATGAGGAGCCGGGGAGATGGTTCAGTGCTTAGACTGCTTGAATAGGCACGAAGACCTGAGTTTACCTCCCCAGCACCCACATCTGAGGCTGTGTGTAGCGGTACACACCTCTAACCCCAGCTCTGAGGAGGCGGGGACAGAGGAATCCTCTGAGACTTGCTTCCACCTAGTCTAGGAAATCCGTGAGCTCTAGTTTCAGTGAAAGACTGCTCCTGTCTCAAAAATAAGGTGGAGATTTGTTGTGGATATAAACATGTTTTTGGTTTTAACTCCAGGTGTGGGATGTGGGGCTGATTCAGACGGTCCACAGCAGAAAACTATTTGCCTCACGCGGGCTCTGAGAGGAGCTCTTTGCCAGCTGCAGATAGTTTAAATCTGAGGACTCTGGAGAGAGAATAAATAAATGCCGGAGCCCAGAGAGTGCGGAAGAGCTCCGAGAAAGAACAAGGCTGCTGCTGCTGCTGCTGCTGCTGCTGCTGCTGCTGCTGCTGCTGCTGCTGCTGCTGCTGCTGCTGCTTCCCCCCTTCAGCTCTTGTTGCTGTTGATGCAGTGAGACGAGAAGTTAGAGATCTCCTGAAATGAGGATTGGACTGGCTCCAAGGCACCCGACGACCCTAACCAGCAGGAAGCAGCTAAGAGAACTATGCCTCCTCTCCCACTAATCCTCTCTCTCCTACCTGGTGTTGGTGGATGGAAGAGATTGGGGTGGATTAGAAAGAGATATAAAAAATGTAAATAAAAGTTTTTAAAAAGTATACTAACAGAGAGTAATCAAAGAAGACATCTACCCTCGACCTCTGGCTTCCATGTACACATGATGCACGCATGTACACACATGTGCACATACACAGAAATGCCTAGGATATGCTGAATCACACCTCTGGATATGTCTGTGTTGATATCTCCAGAATTGATTAGATGACTGGTACTTCACATAATGGACTAATCAGTTGATGGGTTCATAGCATAACGACATTATCGGGAAATAGTCGGAAAAAATCGGGAAAAAGTTAGGGAGTTCCGGCCTCATTGAAGGAGTCAGATCATGGAGGCAAGTCCCTGGAAAGGGCATCTTACCCTGAACTTCCCCTGTGTTCTTTTTCCTATTCTAGTATAATAAGTGAGACAGTCTCCGATACCCACCCCCTCTTGCCTAAGCACACATGGCCAAGAAACTACCAGCTAAGCCCTCGGAATCCCTGAGTCAAATCAGTCCCTTAAATTGCTTTGTCAAATACTTCCTCACAAGAACATCATGATAGTAACCAACGCAAAGCTAGCACTCAGTGCAATGACGTGGATGAACTTCATGACGTAATGATGAAAGAACTAAACAAAAAAGCATGTATTGTGCGATGACCTTGACGTGGAATTGGAAGGTAAAGTTGAGGGTGCGAGCGGTCAGAACAGTGTTACTGCTGGGGAAGTGGGGTGGTTACAGGAAGAAGCGCAACGGGTTGTTCTGGAATGCCGGGTATTGTAGATAGAAGCTGTTTGCTGCCCGTGGATTATACCCAGTAAAGCAGGCAAGCGCAAACAGCTTGCCTGAGATCTAGCTTGCCGCAGACCCAGTCTGAGATCCTGGGCATGTCCGAGAGTGTGGTCCTGGTTCTGCGGTGGCACACATGCGCAAACACGTGCACAGGCATTTCCTGCATCTGCTCACCCCCTTCCCACATGCACTCAGTGTGCACACGCCGCAGAGAATCAAACATGGGGGCTGCTTATATAAAAGCTCATGTGCCAAGTATGTTTACTCCTTTTTCTGTAGGCAAGGGGCAAAGGGAGTATGAGGTTCCCATTCTCTGAACTCCCTTTAATCTCTTGAGCAGCTCAGAACCTTCTTGCTCCTCTTTCAGGCCTGGTAGAGGATGGGGAGACCATGAGCTCTGTCTGAGCTTTAAGCCTCTACCCAGGGACTGGCTTGCCAATATTACACTGAGGTCACAGATACCAGTGGCGATGGGAGAGAGCTGCAGAATTCTATGCATTTCCTATTGGGGAATGAAAAGGATTCTTCTAAGTGCGAGGTGTGTGAAAATCCTAAGTTGGTTACAATGACATAGCTGGGCACTGCCTGCTCTCATGGTTAAATGTGGGTGTCCCAGTGATGAGACGGGGAGCTCCTTCCTGCCGTTCCTTTCCTCAGACTGCATTCAAGTCTGCAGTCTGCTGGAGGGGTGCCTGGCTTTGCCCTTGGATGTCGTTAGGTCTTGGCTGGCTGGCGCAATAGTCTACAGGGGCAGTATTGAAGACAGCATCTGCTTCCTACTGATCATGTACCTTTGGGCAAGAAATGAGCCTTCCGGTGGGCAGTGCCAGGCTCATACTTGGCCACCTTTTCCTGCCTGCCCATCCTCTCTGCTTCTCTATTTGGGTAGCCCTTCTCTATTTGGTAGTCTCAATTTCTCTGTCTCTTTCTTTTCATTTAAGATTTAATTTAAAATTAGTAAACAATACTTGTATTGGTCTATTTTCTTGCTTTTGTACCCTTAATGTTAAGCATCTGGCTTGTGCCTACAAAAGACTGAACTGATCTCTGGCCTCTGCTTGCTCCCAGGCTCTTCTTGGTCATCTCCAGGCTGGTTGGAGGGGATAACTTTCATGATGAGGGTGAGAACAGGTCAGGGCACCTGTCCCTGTGCACACCCAGTCGGGAGTTAACAATGCCAGCAGCAATTCACACACAATGGGCAAAGTCCTTCCATGGAACTTAGTCAGGTCCAGATTGAAAAGGACTGAAACCAAGTGTGTGGTCAGCACGGTGGTCAGTGTTAAATAACAGCTAAAGCCAACAGACGCACGAGGAATGTCCATACTGTTCCAAGCCCCGATCCAGTAAGAGAGTGATGTCAGAGACCAATAAGTACGCATCCCGGCAGACTGGGACAAATGCCCAAACCAGACAACTGAGGGCTACATTCATCCACTGGAGGGCCTGGGGAGGATGGGCTTCAAATAGATAATAAACCAGAAGAAAAAAAAAAGCCCACAGCGTTGGGGAAAGTCTGTAGAGGAAAGTGGGTTAAGAAGAGAGGGTGTCTGGATGAAGACAGAGTAAGGGGTCAAGGGAAAGGAGCAGAACAGTTAGGGAGGGCCTCTTTGGGGAGGTCACGTTTGAACTGGGACTTGAGGGACAGAAAGGAGCCAGAAATCAGGAGCAAGGGTTGGGTGATGGAGTTGCTGCATAGGAGGAGGCAAGTTGGGGGGGGGGCAGACATCAGAGGAGACAATTCTGTGTGTGTTTTGAACATTAAGACGGTGGGTTTTGCCAGGGGACTGATGCCCTTGAACTTTGGGTAAGCAGGTTAGGGTGTCGGCTGAGATGTGGGAGGATAGAGGAGGTTGGAGGATATAAGAGCATCCATTCAATGATCTCATCAGATCATTCGATCTTATTGACTCTACCTGTGTGTATATGCCTGCGGCAGTTGAGGCAGGTAGGACAGATTTCTGTTTTTTACTAATTCAACAGGCATTGACTGTACTGATGACAGATGAGGGATTATGCTAGAAACCCGGACACAGAGGGAACAACGAAAACCACAAAATAATAATGTGCAGTCTGCCCCTTTCTGGGCTTTGGCTGCTCATTTTGAACCAAGCTGGCCTGATGGCTCCTGGAGGGCAACGTTTCCAGCTGCTGGCTGCTTTGTCATGGATGTACAAAACATTGCGCTCATGTGCAAACAAAAGGCAGGAAAAGCGAGTCAAGTCAAAGCTGCAAGTTATAATTTCACAGAACTGTGACTGTCCTGTTAATCACCACATCTAAACTCTCTCCTACAATGCATGAGAGAGTATTGAGTAAACAGTGTTGAATGAGTAAATTAATGAGCCCATCTCAGTTTTAAGACTTGGCCTTGGGTCAGCCTTTAAGGATCTGCCTGTAAACCCAGTCACCCAATAGAAAAATTACACTGAAGTAAAAATAAATGAACTACAGGTTCTATCGAATAAAATGGAACATTGGCAATTAAATAACAAGCGTAAAGTCCTAACAGGTTCCATGTAGCTCAGCATCTTTTTCATGAAGAAGCAAAGGAAGGACAGACATGGGACCCAGGGGGGGATGGTGCTTATCTCAGCAGAGCGCGTTTAACATGGTTCCTCAGATATTAAGTAGGTAAAGTCAAGTTTTGTTAAATTAATAAGCAAAAGAGACTTACCCACCTATTTCATCCAGGGCATGGGTGTTCGTGGGAGAGGTGAGGAGGAATCTCATGATTATAGAGGTTACTCTAAGCCCTACTTTCTTATGGATGCTTACTGTGTTCTTTAACCAGCTAATGAGTTTCTAATGACTCCTGTGTGGACCAGTATCGAAATGTTATCATGAATCAAAGGCATGGTCTAGTCAACATTATGCACTCAAAGAGAAACCAACAGGCTGTCACCTGCCTGTGCTGGGGAGTTTGGGGAGTTTGGCTTTTGTCCTCATGGTGCTCTGCTGTGGCCTTGAAATCTCTCATCTAGTGGTTCATTCTCTGCTCTTTCTTGAAGCTTCTGGACAAACATCTGTGACAGAGAGACACTGGAAATGGGAGGCTGTCAAACCTCCAGGAAGTAGAGATGTTGCAGATGATGGGGACCAGGACCAGTGGTCAGTGCTTTAGGGCTGTGAGCAGTCACTGGGGACCATCAGTGTCTGAGAGGTTCTGAGAAGAACAAAAGGAGGACCTGAAGGACAGGGCCACCTCTTCTCAGCCCAGAATAAGTCCTGAATGCGGGAAAGAAAAATATGGGGCTGAGATATGTGGGTACCATGTGGAACTCAGAGATCCCACTATACTCCACCGTTGGCAGGTCTAGTAGTGGTCAAGGATGCAGAGCTGAAAGGTCTCTAGAGACCATTCTGGGCCACTCTCCTTGAAGCCAGACAGAGGAGAGATACCACCCTAGAGTCAGCAGAAGCAGGAACATTGAATAGCAATGAGAGACGGCTGGGGATAGTTTTGATTACCCTCAGCTTGAATTTAACCTCTTGAGCTCATCACAGTTGCCCTGGCCCAGTCCCTGTATAACACGAATGATGGCTCCGGTCTTCCTGCTTCTTTCAGAGCTGCTGGCTGAGCCAGGCCACCTGCTCTGTTGACTCAGACTGTACAGAGCTCTGACTCCTGGGTCTGATTCAGCCAACTTAGGGCTCACTGGGAGCACAGCGTTTGCTGTCTGGAATACAACTGAAGGTTGAGAATCCCCAGACACTTGGTGCCCAGGTGAGACAGGATGGTGGTAGAGTGGGTGGATGATTGAGGGTTGAAAAACACTTGTCATTACTTCGTTAGCTCAGAGCATCTTTCTGCCTTGTTTTCCAGTTGGTCACTAGCAAGAGAAGAGATTAACCCAGAATCCACCTGTGGAGGCTAAATATTGTTTTATCACTTGCAACATCTCCCTTTCAAAGGTGCTATTATATTTAATCTCTGGGAAACCTCCAGGCATTCCACTTTACAGAACTGAAAGCCAAAGTTCACATCCACAAAGTGGCTTCTGTGGTTTCGAAGCATGTCAAGGGCAGACTCAGCTCTCCAGGCTGGGCTTCTGGACTCCCGGGACTGCCATTTTCATTTCCCGGCAGTTTCAAGGACCTGTGTGGTTAAGTGTCCTTATGGGGTAGTGCACTCTTTTGAGTCTCTACCCTTCTGCAATGTGGTTGTCGCTTGCGCTTAGCTTGCAGTCGACATGCAGAGATCACCCTCAAGAGCTCCACAGCCCTTCCTGCCATGGTTGGCAGGTACAGGGACCTGGAACTGCCGAAGCATCCGTGAATGGTAATGGGAGCTGCTACAGGCACCAGGGCCTTGGTGTCCGGGAGCACGTTAATGTTACCATCACTTCTTCCATTTTCTACCACATTTGCCCTTTCTTAGCTGCGGCTCCTCCCTTCCTTCCATGTTTTAAATCCTGGAGCAGTTCCTGGGCTTAGCTGAGTTCCAAAATGTCAAATGGTTTCTTTTTGCTTCTAGTTCAGAGACGATGACCCCAGACTCCAGGCAGCTTTTGTTTTTAAAATTCTACAGAGAAGCCACGAGGAAACAGCTAAGGGGCTGTGGCTTGTGACTTGCTGTACATCTGGGATATTCCTCTCAGGTTCTGTGAATACTGGGTCCCCATCAAGTCCCTGGGGACTGTCTTTCAGAGGTAGTGAGGCACTTGATTATTACACACTGGAAAAACCAGGGGTCCAGTAATGAAGGGACCCAAGGAACAGAGCTGGCCAGCTCCTTTGCCATGTTCCCTCTGCAGCACAGACATTGCCTGGCTCTGGGAAGAGGCTAGTAGGGACAGAGCTGAAAGAGTGGAGTGAGGATGAGAGAGACAAGCCAGAGCACCAAAAGCCTGTTTCTATGGCTTTGTTCTTCTCTGTGGCAGCTTCAGGATCCCATGGGGAGGACTCTGGCTTTCCTTGATCTCAGAGGGAAAACCTTGGAGCTAAAGATGTTGCTGTTGCCAGGTGATAGATAAACAGACCCTCTGAGGCTCTTAGCTTATATAGTTGGGTTGCTGAGACCAGTGACAGGGTGACAGGGGCACCCCAGGGAAGGGTGGGGACTGCTCTCTGATCGAGCCAAGAGATGCAAGGCCACTCGAAGTTAGCAGGAAAAGTGAGGCTTGCCACAGCTATCTTGGAAGGGGGGCTCCGGGGAGCTTGCTAGGTGGCCTTACATCACTCTAATTCCTGACCCAACGCTCAGTCCTACTGCCAGCGGGCACCTACTCCCTCCTACAGCAAGGCACTCAGTTTGATGCCTTTATAGGGCTGGAAACAAGACTCTGTCTCTTGGGGGCCTCCACAATGCCAGGTAAGGTGACAAGAGGGGGTTATTGAAGGATGCTTCATCATCGGGCCAGGGAGGGGCTGCTGGGATACAGCAGTTTAAGGTGCACACAAGGTTTCAGTGGCAACAGCCATATTGGCTTTTGAGTAGGCCCTGCCCGGCGACTCTGTTTTCAGGATGTCTGCCTGGCAAAACAGGCTAGGCACCAGCTTTCACACGTAGAGGCAGTCTCTTTTAAAAGACGCAGGCTTTCTTTTAACCTGACCTCAGCCCAGCTGCTACACGAGAAACCACTGCGCCCTGTAATAAACTGCATAGGTGCTGACCTGTTGGCAATTTGAGTCGAGAACCTTACCCCTTCCATGGTATAACAGCCCCAGAGCAAAGGCCTGGGGCGGGCAGGAGGTGTCAGGTGACCCACCTTTATCATGCAGGCAGCCTGCCTTTCAGTTCTGTCATCTAAGAATCAACCCTCCTGTTTCGGCAGGACAATAAAAAGGCCAAGAGTGAGGCCTTAGAACAGGCCTCTTGAGAGGAGCTGACTGTGGATGCCCTGGCTTCCTTCGGAGGCCTTTTGCTCCAGGTGCCTCTGCTGTGAGCTTACCCTTGCACATTCACCACACCCAGGGAAAGCAGCCCCTTCATTTCTGAATTCTTGGCTGTTCTATTTTGCTCAACTTCTCGTCTGGTCCAGGTCCACCTGTGCCCAGTTTCTCTCCCAGAAGGGTCAGGTGAAGAGAAAGTGGCTCCCTGTAGATACCCCCCCCCCCCGTGTGTGTGTGTCCACATAGGTCCAGACTACCAGCCGGACATGGACTCTTAGCTCTTGGGCATTTGCTGTTGGAAGGGCTGATGGGTAGTAGAGCTTAGACGAGTCTTCTGAACAGTATTTACCTGAGTCAGGTAGCTGCCACCCACAGTCAGATGTTTATAAAAGAATTCCACAGAGTTGATTCTATCTTCAAAACAAAACAAAACAAAACAAAACACTTCCCTTGCTTATCCTGAATTGTCCCTTAAACATTAAGGGGTGGGTGGGAAGTGGTGGGAAGGGAAGAGAGAATTTGGTATATCAGGTTTGGCTCCTCCACCGAGCTGCCAAGCAATCCTGGGCAATTCCTAGTGTCTCCTGGACCCAGCTCCCTCCTTGGCAATGTGAGGACAGATCTGACTTTCTGACATGGTTAAGAAACACTCCATCTGCTGGGTGACGCGCACCTTTCTAAGCCCACCAGGACCTCAGCTGGTCCTCTCACGATCTCACTGTTGCTCATTGTCTCCTTGGTTGATCCTTGAGGTCTGAACAGTCTCAGCTGCTCTGGTAGGGGTGGGCTCTGCTGTGACTGTTCTTCCTGAGAGGATGTGCTGGCCTAACCTCAGTCGTGTCACACGGTGTTCAAGTTCACCACGGGGCCCCTGCAAGGGCAGAGGGGAGCAGCCTGCTTTGTTCTGACTGTCTCAGGGATAACCAGCCTCTGGTGAATTCTTTGGCTACTGCTGCTGATTTGCCTGCAGAAGACTCAGTGACTCCTTGATGGCTTGGGAACTCTGAACTCAAGGGCCTATAAATAGTGTTCTGGTGGCGCTTTCCGGGACTTCACTGCATTATTACTTCGTGGTTGCATAACCTGGCACTCTTCTCTGACTTTCCTGCCCACTCACATAACTCTGAAAGTGCTCTGGAAGTTTCTCCTTGCTGTGAAGTGACTGTTAGAAGAGGCATCTTGACAGCGGATGGGGCACTGGCCCTGGCATCCTGCCACCTGGGTCTGAACCCCACCTGCATTGAGAGATTCAATTTTATGTGTATATGAGAGAGAGAGAGAGAGAGAGAGAGAGAGAGATTGGTTTCTAATAAGTCTTCCTCCTAATGGACCCCAAATATGCATGGCCTATAGCACATGACCTGGAGCAGAGTGCAATAACTCTTAACTGTAATGATATCATTTTATTCAATAAAAGAAAGGCACTGTTCAGGGGCTGGAGGCCCAGCTACACACAAGAGGCAGAGTTCTTGTGCCCGTGAGCAGACAGCCCATTACTGTTCTTAGTAATTACTAACAATATTTAAATAGAACCTGGCAAGTACCTGACGTAGGAGATACTTGGAGACTATTCATTATTAGCTGGTAAGCTTTGTAGAGCATCTGGCATGGATGTGACAGAAACTGGACAGCTATTCTGATGGCTACATAAGCCATAAGCCAAGGAGTCTGACATCAGGAGGGCAGACTGTGGACCAAGAGCATCTGCAGAGAGTAACCAGGGCAGTGAGGGGATCTGCACTGACTGACGTCAGTGCTCGCTGAAGACGAGGTAGCAGATGCAGGTCAGAGAAGCAAAGACAGAAGGACAAGCAAACATGGCCATCCAAATTATCTGAAGGAAGAGGCCAAAGAGGATTCTGAGGAGAATGGGGGTAGCGCAGGAGCTCTAGATTGTTGCAGCTAGAAGCACACTTCCTAGAAGTGTGTGTGTGTGTGTGTGTGTGTATAGGAGCTGGGCCATGCAGGAGTTTCTCAAGAAGACAGAGGCAGGTCACGATGTGGCTTCTAGGACTTCTAGCATCATTGGTTACTAGGCAGAGCCCCAGCAGTGCTGAGGTGGGCAGGTGAGACAGGAGTGGGTGGAGCCACAGTTCTAAATGCTGCTGTTCTAGTTTTTCCATCTTGCTTATCAAATTCTACATTGGGTTTCAGTAGGGGCTCTGAGGCCAGAACATACAGGCCCTCATAGGTCCTTCCCCAGGAGTCTGTGACCCAGAACTGCTGGCTGTTAGTTGCTGGCTTGCAACTTCTATTGTTAGGTAAGACTGGTCTGAGGCCTGAGTCACTCAGTTCTCTCTCTCTCTCGAAATTGCTGGTAGCCGAGGCTTCTCTTAAATTCATGGCAGTCCATTTTCCTCAACTTCCAGGGTGCTCAGATTATAGGTGTGAACCATTATACCTAGCCTGGCTTTACATCAGTTTTCCCTCCTTAATGGTCACATGGCAATGTGGGTAATTATTCTTGAGCAGACTGGGTGTGAAACTTTGTCTCAGCCTTCCTGAAGGTTTTAGTTGATCATGCTAAAGGGCTGGTGCATGTGTGTGTGTGAGTGTGTGTGTGTGTGAGTGTGTGTGTGTGTGTGTGTGTGTGTGTGTGTGTGTGTGTGAGTGTGTGTGTGTGTGTGTGTGTGTGTGTGTGTGTGTGTGTTGCTCTCCCACTATTCACCTCTGTGCTCTTTGGCATCTTGGGAAGGGTTGGAGTCTGCAAAAACCCATGCCCTCTCCCTCATCCTCTTGTGTTGGCGTCTTCATGCACACTTTGCTATAAAGTCCGGCAGCACAGAGGTAGTGAAATGGGGTACCTGAGTCATGCAGTGGCTGGGGAATGCCATGTGCTGGTTCCATGGGTCTGCAACCTCAGGGAGACAAAGTTGCCTCTGGAGTCCCAGCTCTGCCTCATAGAGGCTGAGGGGCCCTTTTCAGGTCATTTGACTTCTCTCTGTCTCTATCTCCTAACTTCCTGGTCTCAGGGAGTTGGTGTCTTACCCAGAGGCAGACACTGCATGCACACCAGGATGACACTTGAGCCACATATTGTCATGTGACCATTAAACTCAAGTGCTGAGCTTCTGACATCAGGCTAGGTATGAGAAGCCTGCTGCTGTGACTCTCTCCTCGGGACAGGTCAGTGGGAATGCCTCTGGTGTCAGGGTGGCAGCGGGATAAAGGTGCCCCGGTCACTCCCTTGATGAAAGTGCTGTGCTTGTCCTCTTCTTGGTGACATCTGTGCATAAAGGAGGGCCTGGGTGAGGGGAGCAGTTCAGCCTGCCCCTGCTCCTCCTGGGCAACCCTGGAAGGGAGGGTCTAGATCTTGAAACCTCTTCCAACCTCCAGGGTGTCTTTTTAGAACCTCATCTATGCTAGATGCTAACCCCTAGGGAGTAGTGGAGAAAATAGTGCAGGCAGACAACAGTGGGAGAGAGTGAGACCCCAGCCAGTGCACCAGGCATGGGTATCTCTGCCCCACCAGAGGGCAAAGCCCAGGCAGATGTGCAGCATACCCCACTACCAAAAAAACCCTCTGCACCCTAAACAGGCCACCTTATGCTTCACCTGCTTCCTCCAGAAAACGTTCGTTCACCTGCCATCTAAGAATTTCCATTTGCACGTGGTGGATTAGCCTAGGAAGTGGAAGGCACTCTGGACGCTGACAGGAGGAGAGGGTGTTGAAGATTTGAGCTCTGTTTCCCTGCTGCAATCGTGGTGTTTCATCAGAGAGGCAGGCTGGGCGGTGCAGTTAAGTACACCACAGGGAGATTGCCATATTGTCTCTGCTCAACTCTCCAGATTCCTGTTGCTGGGGTTTCCTAGCAGGCTCAGCCTGTCCTTCCTTTACCCTCAGCTTCTGTTTTCAGGGTCAATATACTTTTTATTCTGGAAGGATTAGGCACTTTTAAAAGTTGGATTTGGTGAGCTTTGCTTTCTACATCACGTGGCTCATTTATCTGTCATTCATTCACTCCTCATTCACTGTTACACAGACTGACTGACTAACTGACCCGCTCGCTCGCTCACTCACTCACTCACTCACTCACGGACATTTACCTGGGGTCTATTCCATCTTGGGCCTGTGCTGTCTAAAGTTAAGAAGATCGGAGACAGAAAGCACACTGGTGATGGTCAGTTTAAATACTTCTCAGGACTGGGGAATTCACTGTCTTAGGGAGTCACTGAGAAGTTGAAGTGTCTTATTGAGGTTGGTATTTGCAGCTGGGCAAGATGGAAGGCTGAACAGAAGAGGTGCTTGGGAAACACGAGGATGCATGCCTCCAGCTGTCCTCGGGCTTTGGGAAGCTTGTCTGGAGTGCCTGAGACTTTTGTGGGGTCTGTTCTTTATCATCTCTCCTTTTACCAGCTCCCCCCAATCCTAAAGCTCCTGTCCCTATCCAGCCCTCTCTGACCCCTTAAGGCTGAGACCTGCCTGGTATTCTTGGCTCTCTACCCTGCCTCACAACAGGGTCAGAGTGAATTATGCCCCACGTGTGGTTGCCCAGTGTCTCCCTAGAAGTGCTTGTTCCCACATCCTAGAGCATTTCCAGGGATAGTGATGATGAGGCAGGCTGTGATATTGCACAAGGAATGGACAGAGCTGGATACCTGTGGTCTTGCCTGGTGGGAAACATGGTCCTTTGGAAGGGGGCCACTCAGTTGGTGGCCACTGGGGCCCTTCTTTAGCCTTGCTTCTCTGAGCTATGAGCCAGGGGGCCTCCCAGAGGCTGAGTTGCACCCTGAGACCTTTCCGCTCCCCACACATTTTGCTCCAGCCATAGAACGCTGTCCTTTGTCCCTGAACCACCATTCTGTCTTGCTGGTCCCATGCAATTCCCTCAATGTAGATGCCTTTCCTGGCTTCTCTGCCTGAAGAAAGCTGGTTCATCCTTTAACAAGTCTAAAGCAAGCACTTTTTCTTCTGGGATAGCTTCCTTGCCTTGTTGGCTCAGGGGTACCTGGTAATCTCTTTGTGTGTGTGTGTGTGTGTGTGTGTGTGTGTGTGTGTGTGTGTGTTGTGTGTGTGTGTGTGTGAGTGCCTCTGAGGCAGCACCTAGACATTGTCTCAACACCCCACCCCTCGGCAAACAGCTGTTTGTAGGCCAGGGTGGATCATTTCAAAGCAGCTGGCTACCTGGAGCCACAGTGACACCGGGTTCTCTTCCCCTGGTAGAGAGGCAACTAGGGAAGCAGGCATGAAGAAAGAGCTTTCTTGGTTCTCTCACCAGGCTGTCTATTGCCCAACTTCCAGTTTGCCACCCCAAAGCCAAGGATGACATCACCAGAGTGGAGGGCTCCTGGACTCTGTACTTCAGTCTGAGGGGGACCTCCACATGCTACCAGGCCCCTGTTGCCAGCGGGCCGCCACAGTTCTCCAGCCAAGCCCACAAAATACTTTGGGGCTGTATAGGCGAGAAGAGGAGGCAGCAGGGACCATCTCGAAGGGCTGAGACTGACCTCCGGTATTAACGCTCTTGTCATGGTTGGATAGTAATGCCCTCTTCTTTGGATCATGGTATGCTTAGGGATTTCTTGAGTAGCACTGAATCCTGGCCAGGTTGGCTAGTCAAGGGTACCTATGGCACATTCCTATCCAGGCCAAGCACTAGGCTCTGAGTCTGCCCAGGGCTGGTGGCCTGATGTAGCTCTCCCTGGACACAAACCAACAAAATAAATTCAAGGGAAACCATTGTTAAGAGGCAGCCCTATGTGGGACTTTGACAATCTCCGACAGGGAGAGGCTGGAGGATGGAGGGGAGGAGCAGGGAGGACCGAGCCCGGCTTTGGGTTACCCCAGCCTCTCCTGCAGGCTGAGAGCTGGGCTCATCCCGGCCTCATAAGTGGGAAAGAACAGACTGTTACGCACAGGTAGCTTAGTGGTTTGCTCAGGGCAAGAGTCTGGCAATTCTCTTCTACAGTCTAGCCGTCATGTTGCCTGCCTTTGCTTCGTGACCCTGGGCCTGACCTTTCGCTCATGCTGCTCACCTGCCTTGCCCTTCCTCAACAATACCCAACTTTCATTCCTTGGTAGCAATGGGGTAGGGTGAGATGTGGTCCTGGCTATTACTTCCTGGAGTGGGTTCCTTGTTACTCACAGTCTCTCATTCACTCAGGCTTCCTGGTTTGCAGACAGAGTCTATTCTCACACGCTGGTTCGCTCAGCCTCTCCACACACCCTGTGTGCCAGAGGTTTCATGAACCACACTGTTTCCCTTCAACAGGGGGAGGGAATGAGTTGAGACTCAGTGAAATAAAAGTCTCAAGACCTCACTGAGAGCTAGGCCCTTGGTCTTGGGTTGTCCATCAGGCTTTGTTCCTGTTGGCTGCCTTAGAAAGAGCTCCTTTTTCAGCAGCTCTTCCAAGAAGCCACCCAGGGCTTCTCAGTACCACTCAGCAGTTGTTCACAGTCAGAAGGCTGGCACTGCTCCTTGCCTGGCCTCAGTGGCCACCACTGGCCCCAGTTGGGGGGCACCTCTGCACAGGACCTCCTCTGATGGGGTAGCAGGTACTTCATTTCCAGCCCTGGTCAAGTATAGGCAAGGCAGCCCCTGGCACTTAGCATTTTGTCTTAAGCTGGGCCTTAGCATTTTGCCAGTCTTTTTTCTGGAGGGTCATTGGAAGTGTTGGGGGTAGCACATACCCTTTTTGCGGGGGGGGGGGCAGCTCCTTTCTCCAACCTTTTTGTTTTAGTGATTGAGCAATTGCTTAGTATTAGCAAATCAGGACCCACAGTCTCCCACCTTAGGCCTGGTGATTATCTTTTCCCCTTCCTGGTCCTCAGTTATCCCCCTTGAAAGGACAAGACAGCAGCAAAAAATGTTGTAGATACTCATGGAGGAAAGTATTAAAAAGACCAAAAGGAAGAGCCCCACAAACACTCCTGATGGTTTGGGGGCATCTCTTTACTGTTTTCTCTTAAAAGGACAGGAATCATTTCTCTCAGGGACTGTCCAAGGGCCGCTGTGGCACCCAAAGTAGCCCTTGCCTTACCATGACATCCTCCAGCAAACACACCCAAGACAGTATGCAAAGAAATAAACATGATTGAGAAGCAACTGGTGGACAAAGACTGCCCTGACTTCTGTGCCCACCTTCAAAGATGGCTAATGGCGAGCAAGAGGAGAGCTGACAGGAGCAAGAAGCTGGGAGTGGAGGCAATTTGATTGTGACCTCGTTTTTAACCTAGAAGGTGTCATAACATCCTCAGGTAATGGCCCCACAGGTCACTTGACCGGCCCTTCATGGGCAGTTGCCCTCCCCAGCCTGAGGGCCCCTATACTTACTTACCATGCTGCTTCGGTAATCCTCCCAATTTTCTTACAGCCTGGAGCTTGATCTGTGACCCAAGGTGGTAGGAAGGAGTCCTCAAATAAGCCTCATGAGCCAGCAGCTCAGAAGCCCTGGTCATCACTGGCCAGAGGGGGCCCAAGGGCAAGGCTGGCCTCGCTGTTTGACGGCCAGCATTCTTTTCCTCTTTCTTCCCAAGACAGCTCCCTCCTGCCACTGTATCTAGGAGTGACTTGGGGACTGTGGGGCTGTTCAGTTACTACAACCCAACCCGTGAAGTTGCCAAACTGGAATGATTATGAATCTTGTAACCTGACACCCAGTTATAGGGGCTGGGACTACACCTGGAGTCATTCATAGGCCTCAGAACCGGTGACACACCTAAAGTGTTGCAAACGCCTACCTGATTGAAGGCCTTTCATCCAACCAGGAGAACAGGAGGGCTGGAGGGCAGGCATTGGGTTGGGCTAGGTAATGACAGAACACTCTTTCTCTTCCTCTCCCTTCTGGTTGTTTGACTTCTCACCGTTGGGATGCTTTTGATTGGGGTTACAGAGAGTTCTGTGTGGGGCTGAAGAGCGGCCTACCTGAGCTATCCCTTTCAAATAGTTCGCTGTTTGAAATTCACCATGTGCTACAGCTAGGGCCAGGTCCTCTCCTCCAAGGCTCATTTCTGATTCATGCCCTGTCACATAGGATGGCTGGAACCATCCCAGGCCAGGGCTGTATTAACCTTGGGATCAGCCCATACAGCTGAAAGGGACCTGGACACTTATGGAATTCCTGGGGCAAAACCTACCATCACATACAACTTAAAAATGTAGATAGCATTCTGCTTCACATCTGATTCTCCCAGGAGAACAGTAGGATGTACTTCTTGGCTCCCCCATTTAGCAGTGTGTTTCTATGCTCCGTCTCTTTAATTCTCATAGTCCGTTGAGGGTGATTAAAAAGATTCTGATAGAAAAACAGTGATGGTTAGAGCCTGGGTCCTCTGCTACTGCCAGTCAGGCAAATGGGCTTCAATATCATAGAGATACTGGGCCACTTTGCATACATGGTTGGGCTGGATGGCTCTCACTGCTGAGTACCAGTGGTCCCATCTAAGACCAACCCACAGGGTCTTCAGGGCTTCCCGAATCCACAAGGCTCTCACTCTTCCCCAACCCAGAGCAGAGACCTTTAGAGCAGGAAGTTTGAGGTAAGGGGATGACTTGAGTAGACATGCTCCTCCTTTTCAAAGGAGAATTTCGGCAGTGGGGCAATGTGGGGGCAGGGCGGCCACTTGCAAGCGAGGCCTTCCTTGTTTGGTTCCTGCCTGTGCCAGGATAAACATCTGACTTATATGTTTCTGTTTCCTCACCAGCGCTCAGGTAAACCAGGAAGGAGGCAGCTGCCTGGGCAGGACTGCTTTAGGGCAGGGCTGATGCCGGGATGATCGCTCAGCACGCCCTGCTCTGGCCTTGGCCCCAGCTCCCAGATGATTCTGGAAACCCATGCAGAGGCCTGGGAAGGAGACTCTGGGGCAGGGCGGGGCAGGCTGCTGCAGTACGCAAGGGAGGAAAATGCACAGTTTAGAGACGGAGGCACAGCTAATCTACAACTCCATCTTCAGTGGGAGGTCTCAGCCTTTATTGGGAGGTGTAGGAATGAGTATGGGTAGGGTACAGGGTCTCCTGTAGCTCAGGCTGGCCTCTAACTCACTGTTTTAGCCCAGGATATAAGACTTCAGCTCTCTGTGCCTCTACCTCCTGAAAGAAAACAAAATAACAGGAAAAGTAAATTATGTGTGTGTATGTGTGTATGCATGTATGTATATATGTATGCATGCATGTATGCATGCATGACCCATATGCTTCAGGCTTCACATAACCTGCATCATTTTTGGTCAAGAGCATGGCTTTGATAGCCCAGAGTCTGTATACCCCAATCTCAAAAACTATTTGTGACTGTGATAATTGGTTTAATCTCCCCAAGCTCCATCTTCCTCGTCTACACAGGGGTCATGAAGGGCCGCCCCATAAGGTTGTTATGGAAGTTAAGTGAGATGATTCAGGTGACTGCTACCTGAAAGAGACTTGGTGAACGGGGCTGTTTTCGCTGGTCCTGTGGATACAGCCCTTTTGCTAAGTGCAGGGTTAGGGGAGAAAAGTCAGGCACTGAGTGCACCCTCCTTGGTCTATTGGAGGAGACAGACAGACACACTGTGTCCTAAGCTGTTCTGACGGCAAAAAGATTCCAGACACAATAAGAACGCCTTGGGACTTAAGAGGCTCTTTCTCAGCTTCCACTATCGCTCTCTGCACCTCGCTCTATCCTCACCAACAGCTGTCTTTTCCCACACCTTTGTTCTCTCTCTCCCTCCCCCCAATTGATAACACTACATCTCACTGGGTAATTGTTTCTGACTGTGCATTTGATCTTAATATCGGCAATCATCTTGCCATCCATCCATCCTCAACTATCAATCCATTCATACTCATCCGCCCACCTAGCCACCGAAGGGATGGTTTCTATGGCGTTATCAGTGTAGTTAGACACAATGGTTGGAAAAAATAGAAAAGATCTCTCTCAAAGAGCTTAGTCAGCCTGTACCCTGCACTTCTTCCTGTTAAGGCAGGGCCTTCAAACATCCTGTTAAGACAAGCCTGCTAGGCTGTCTGCTCATGGCATGTGCCCCTGAGAGTTTGATAGATATGTAGATGTTCAGCGCCCTCATCCCTCCACCAGCTCAAGCTGAATCCTCCTTTTAAGCTCTCTGGGTGAGGAATTACCTAACTCTGACAGCTCAGTGCTGCTGCTGGACCAGTCTCAGGCACAGGGGCAGAAAGACACTGTTGTCTGTGGAGTAAACTGACTAAGACACTATATAACCCAGGCTAACCCCAAACTTGTAATCCTCCTGCCTCAGCCTTCTGAGTGCTGCAATTACAGGCAATTACACGAGGTAGGGGCTCTCCCTGAACCTAGACTGGCTGGATAGAGAGCCGTAGGGACCTTTCTGTCTCTGCTGCTCTGCTGCTGGGATTACAGGTGAGCTCTGCCATGCTTTGCTTTATGTGGGTGTCGGGGATTGAACTCAGGTCTTCACGCTTGTTCGTGCGCTTTCCTGACTGAGCCATCTTTCCAGCCCCAGAGTCTACTTTTTCTTTTACTGTGTTGTGTATTTTAGACTGCAGACAGGGAGGACTTTGTGATTGGGCTTTTAACAAAAATCTGGTTTGAGAAATAAATGATTTCATCTTATTCGATTCTGCTCGTTTTCTCACGACCCAGGTACGTACAGCATATACATGGAACAATCTTTACGCACAGCTTAAATCTGTGCCATCACAACTTCAGTGCTGGCCACTGCACCTTGGGCAGGCTACTTGATCTCTGTGCGTCTCCTTCCGCTTCTGTAACAGGACAGTAATAGGACCTGCCTTTGGGGACTGTTGTGATAAAATGCTTACAGAGGTACCTAGAACATATTAAATACAGGCAGCGGGATGAAAATGAGCATTGGATGGCTCTTTCCCATCAAAATGGACTTTCTATTATACATATCATTGCCATCTTTTCTTTAGGTATCCTCGATTCCTGTTGCTTCAGGAGTTGTGCATTTTGCCCAAGTTCCCGCTCCTTCTGCTAGTTATGTGGGTAGGGGCAGGGTACGTCTTTTTTTGGCTTCAATTACCTGGGTGGTTCAGCAGCTGCACAGCTCGACCTGCTGTGGGATTACACAATGATGTAACATCCCACAGGAACGAAGAGGGAGGAGAGAGTGCTGTGTGGGGCTCTGCCTTCTGACAGGAAGGAGCTGGCTTCGTTCTCATTTGTGACTAGGAAGAACTGAGAAGACCCTGGTGAGACTCATAGCCTCTGTGGAGTTGCTTCCACCTGCTGCTGTGGCCTCACCACAGAGTCGGCACATCACATGAATTCCCATGAACCATGCCCTTTAACCTCTGAGGTGTGTTTGGCCCAGTCATGTGCTCCTTTCATTCTGCAGAGAGGTTTCACCCTGGCTTTTCTAGGTTCTTCGCTTTTTCCGTGGATGGGGATTGGTTTTCTGTTCCAATTTTGCCTGAGGGAAGCTGGGGTACAAGCAGGGGCCTGAGCTTATAGAGGGTGAGAGGGTGGAGAGGGTGGTCCAGGCATGGAAGGACTAACTGGACAGCACGCCAGCATGTTCTTTCTGGCACAACCCCTTAGTACGTCAGCAAAACCTGATTCATAAGATGGCCATACTCTTGCCTTCTGCAGAGGGACTTTGGAAATGTTTTTTTGAGGATCCAGCTCCCTAAATCATCCAGGAAGCCAACATGCTGCTACGGGGCACGGCCCTGCTGAGGCTGTGGGCTTGGGAAAAGACGGTAAGGGCATTGGTATTTTATCTGACAGCGTGGAGGGGAGACGTGACACGTGGGTGAAGAGACACGTTACTGTTTTACAGCGACAAAACACTTTCTCAACTTTAACTTGCTAAGAAACCCCAGATAGTCTACAAGAAAATGAAGACTCAGAGAAATTCAATCACTAGTCCAGGCCTCCATAGCTGGCACTGGCCCCTTTCCCATGACACTCACTCTGTTTTTTATTGGCAGTTTGGGGCATCCTTCTCTTCCATTGTAGATGCCTGTAGGTTGGCTGAGGAGTGTCTCCTAAAGAGTCACGCCTATTCCAATTCTCAGAATGTGACCTTGTTTTGAAATAGTCAGTGCAGATACTGTGAGTTGAGATAAAGCAGGCTGACGTGGCATGAACCTGGTGACCAGCACGACTGGTTTCCTATCAGAAAAGAAGGGACACAGATGGACATGGGGTTGGGGGAGTATATGAGGACACCCGGGGAAGATGACCATGTGAAGATAGGGGCAGACATAAGAGCGAGACTGCCTCCTGCCTGGGAGCATCTGTGCTACCGGAAGCTAGGAGAGTCAAGGCAAGATCCTCCTCTGCTTGAGGTAGAGTTCACGTGTCAGAACAGTGGTGGAGGCGGGGCTTTTAGGAGATGATCAGCCCGTGAGAGCGTATGAATAAATAATGTGGTAATGTGGGAATGAGTCAATAGTTTGGCTCCACCTCTCTGTCTCTCCTGTATGCTTGCTTGCCCTCCCACTGTATTCTGTAGATCTGGAGGCCCTTCCCCGATACTGTCCAGATATGCTTGAGGACTTCCTGGCACAGACAGCTGTGAAGCAAGAGTCTGCATAAGGACTTCCCAGTGCTATCCCAACCAGCGGTGCTGCCAGGAGGAAGTAGCTCCTGTAAGAGGTGGCACTCAGTTGAAAGTCTTCTTATCTGATAGGGCACACCCTTGAAGGTGGTATTGGACTCCTAGTCCCTTCTCTTTTCTCCTTCATTACCTCCTGGTCACCCTGCAGCCACCATGGCGTGGCACACTCAAACCATCATGCTCGCTTGTCACAGGCCCAGCAAGCACTCACGGAAGCTCCTGAAATCATGAACTGAAACCTTTCTGTTTCGTAGTTTGGGCATGGCGGGTGTTTGGTTACAGTGATGAGAAGTGGGCTGGCTTGTTGGTTTCACAGCACAAAATGGACGAAGATAGATCCTCTCCTAGTCAAGATGTAAAGTGTAGCTCTGGACACGGGGTGCCACACATCTGACCTCCAGGATTGTGAGACAGCACATTCTTGTTGGTTTATGTCATCCAGCTGTGGCACTCTGAGCCTGTAGTTCTAGGAAGTGAAAGCAGAACTAGTTAGTGGGACTTCTTGTCTCCTTTGGGGTTACCATGTCCTTCCGTTTCTGCCATGACTGTATACACAGACCACCCGAATCCTGGACGGCCCATGCTTTGTGCAAACCAGGGTTTTCATCTTTGCTCTAACTGTATTTATCATTTCAAACTTACCTTCTAATCCTGCTAATTCTGGCTTTTGTTCAATGTAGCTTCTCCTACCTCAGATGCTTTAAGAGAGGGCCTTGTTTTGTGTCCATGTGTGTGCAGGACTGAGCCTAGGCACAGGCTTTTGGCTTTCAGGCTCCATGGAGAATCTCCTGAGCCTATCTGCTGGGCGTTGGTGGTCTCAGACTGGGGGTAGCGGGTTGCTCTGGGTCTCGCTCTTGGCCTTCAAAGGCAGATTGGAGTCTTGAAGTCATGGGACAAAGGTGATTTTTCTGCTTTTGTGTGAGGACACCCTCACACCATCTTATCTTATCTTGCTCCACCTGCTATCCATAGGGAAGGAAAGAGGAAATAAGCAACTCACCACTCTCCTAAGTGCAGACTCTATCATTACCGTAGAGCCAACGGTTTCGTATGTCAAGTGTATTATAAAAGGCTGAATCATCCAGCAACAGTTATATGCGTGCTGGAGAGCCTCAGAAGCTGGCAGTTGCTCAGAACTGCTGGTAGTTGCTCTGGAAGCATCAGAACTAGAGGACCCGCGATGAAGGACCCACGATGAGGCACCACTCCCAAGCTCAAGCTCTGAAAGCTCTCCTGAGAGCTTCTCAAGGCAAGTGTGCACTAAAAGGTTGCAGCAGGCTGATGTCCGCAGGCGAGGGCAGTTTCTGCAGACACGTGTGTTGGGGAAGAGTGAGGCTTCCATATGCTGTTCTGGCTCCCCTCTCCTTCCCACACTTTTTATAGCCACGCCCCAACCTATTAAGCAGAGTCCGCCACGTTGAGACGGAGTCTCTTTTCCCTCAGCTGCTGTGCCAGTCTTTGCACAGACCTCACAGGCTCCCTTAAAGCGGGTTTTTAACTAACAATCTAAGCATCTGTCTGTCCAGCCACGTTGTCAGTCAAGACTGACCAGCACACTGTTTACAGTGTATGCCGTTGGTCCTCAGCAGTCTGCATCGGGATTCTTTGTTCCTTGTCTGTGTGCTGAGGGTGGGCGGAGGTGTGCACACGTAGGACAGGTGAAGGGTCGGTGGAGAAGAGACTGTGAGGTGGAAAGGACACATGCTGGGGTGGAGCAGCAGCTTAGTGATCATCTTCGTTCACTGTGTGTGACGGCAACAGAACCCCCCAGACTGGATCATGTTCGGAGGAACATCTGAAGGCTTGGAATGCCAGTCTCCAGCAGGTGGTGTTTGGTGAGAGCCTTTTGCCTCCATTCCACGGTGGAAACGGTGTTTGCATTAGTTACGTATCTCAACGTCAGCACGAAAACCCCTGAGAGAACAATTTGAAGGAAGGAGGCAGGGTTTATTTATTTTTCTCTCAGCGTTCTAGAACAGTGGTTTTCAATCTTATGACCCACACAGGGGTCGCAGATCAAGTATTTACATTACGAGAACCTCTGTTCATGGGAGTCCGGTCCATGGTGGCTTGGCTCTGTGTTTCTGGGATCTAAGGAGGATGAGGCTGTTCATCTCACAGAGACAGGACGGACGAGGGACCAGGCATAACCTTCAGAGGCATGTCCCCAATGATACAACATCCCCAGGTGGGTCACACACCTCCTAAAGGTTCCATCGCCAGCTGGGGGCCAGGCACTCAACCTATGAGCCTCTGGAGGGCACATTTCTTATTCAGACTATAGCAACGTGGAAGAGATGGGAGCGGAGGGAAGAAGAGGGAGAAAAGCTGTTTGTATGGGAAGAGCCTTGTTTAGGGAACCCACTCCCTCCTCGAAAAATCCATTCCATCATCCTGACATTAATCCGTTTTCTCTGCCATCACAGGCTAGTCACTTCTCATTAGACCTAGCCTCTCAATGTTGATTAAGGATTATATTCCTAGCACGTGCTTTTCGGGAGACACCTGAGAACCATAGCAGTATGTGGCTAACCCTGTCAGGTATTTCTGGGACCATCTGTCAGGTATTTCCGGGACCATCTGTCAGGTATTTCCGGGACCATCTGTCAGGTATTTCCGGGACCATCTGCTGGCCTTCTCAAAAGAAACCAGTACCTGGTCCCTAGCTGGTGATTTACTAGTGACTATATAAATTTAACTTCAAGTGCATCTCCTGCCATAGAGAAACACAAGTTAGTTATGTAGGAGAGAGACAATAAGACCAGGTACGAGGCAGTTGCCACTGTCCAGGTGAAAGATGAAGAGATGAAGATGAAGGCAGAACAATGGCACTTGCCTTCACCACGCAGCCTGGTCCCGTTTCAAGTGTTCTGTCTGCCCAATTTTGTCTTAAAGACGAAATGATGTCTATATGTTCCCACTTTATAGATATGAGGACTGAAGGATCTAACCCAATACCACCAGCCAGTGGCAGGATAACCCAAATCTTTGGCTTGCGGCAGTTTGCTGGACTGCTGGCTGTTGAGAGTTTGCTGATGCAAGCTGAGGGGACTTGGCAGCCACAGGGATGACTCAGGCTTCCATCTGGGTGATGGAGTCTGGGGTGGACCATTAACGGATGAGTTCAGTGGTTGACCCCATTGGAGAAGAGAAGCTTTTAGACCGTCTGTGTCCAGGCCTTGGCACGTCCTGCAGATGATCATTTATTGATAATGCTGGTGCCTCTGGCTTGACTGAGTGCTTTTGGCCACATAGTGAGGGTTGGGTTGGGAGGGTGGTGGCTGCTGGCTTCTGGATACCCCTTGGCCTCCACAGGGCTTCCAGAAACACAGACACAGTGGTGCCAGACAAAAGGGGACTCATTTCTCTGCCCTAGGTTCTCTGAGTAGACTCATCTCCAGCCTGAAAGGCCATCGGTGAACACCACTCGGTGAGGGTGATGAGTAGAGCCATCCTGGATATACCTCGCTCACATCACCTCCCCCCTTCCCCTTATCCTTCTGCCCTACCTAGCTGTGTGTAGAAAAATAGGCCTTGGGCCAGGAAGAAAAACCTTGAGCCTGACATGCCAAGGCCCAGATGTCCTTGGCTCTTCTCCCTGGCTCTGGGAGAGACTGTCACTCAGCAAAAAGCGTTCTGGCTGCTCAAGACCCAATGCTGAGGTGAGGAAGGCTCTTTCCTCACCTCTGAAGCTCCTCAGCAGGGAGAAGAGGGACTTAACACAGACATCACAGGCAAACGCTAGGGTGAGAACAGACAGATAGGAGCCCAGGGAGCTGCCCCGAGGAGGTAACATTTGAACAGAGCTTAGTAGGATAAATTGGACTTTGTCGGTGAGGAACTGGACACTGGAGAGCTACACCCTCAGCCCAGACAGGAGGCTGTGTGTGTTTGGAGAATTTTCGATAAATTCCAAAAGTAGCAACTGAGAAACCTCTCTGGGGCAGTCTGTGCTAAGATTAAATAGGCCTGGGAGACAGCTCAGCAGTGAAGAGTATTGGCTGCTCTTTCTGAGGTCCTGGGTTCGAATCCCAGCCCCTGCGAGGTCATTCACAAGCATCTGTAACTTCAGCTCCAGAGGAATCTGATACCCTCTTCTGGCCTCTGAGGGCACCAAGCACACAAGCCAAGCGGTGCACAGACATATACACAGACAACACACACACACACACACGAGCACGCATGCACACATGACTAGATGAATAATGAATGCATGGCCCTGTGATGGGAAACTCACAACAGGCAGATTTGTTTGAAGGCCTTGAGTAGAACTCTAGAGCATGTATGTAAACTTTTTATACATGCTAGGAGCCTCCAAGTTAGGGTTCTTGATCATTGAGATTGTGCATTGGGAGATGTGTTTATGTACATCTCTTCTCTTAAAAAAACAGAATCCCTTATAAAAGATGTATTATTATTATTATTATTATTAGTGTATGTGATGCTTGTATACGGGTACACATGCTACAGAGACAGGTGAAGAACCTTGAGAAGTCAGTTCTTTTCAGTCTCTACCTACTGAGCCATCTTGCCAGTGCCTGTTTGTATACAGTTATTCACTGAAACCAAATAAAGCATTTACGCATTCCTAATGCTTAGCGTAGGATGTGTCTCTGGCGCCTACATCTGCCCTCTGGTCAGGGGCTTATTTCTTTGCCCCCTTGTCTCGAGGAAGCGGAGTGTAGAAGCGGCCTCCACCGGGCGCAGAGAGCTTCTTCCAAGCTTGCTCACCATCAGGTCAGCATGTTTCCCATCTCCCTGGGCTCAGCCAAGTTGACTTTCTGTCATCGCATCTGGTTTTAGTTTGTTTAATCCTCCCGGAGTGGACAAAAACACTTGGAGAAATTTCTGGAACGTTCCCAGGGTTACAAGCAGAGCAGCGGCGTGGGTGTGAGCAGACAGCGTGCCGGGGTAAGGTTGCTGCCACCCCTCCCGACCTGCTCTTCGTCGACTTCTCTCTGGAGTCCAGACTTGTAACAGTCTAACCACAACCGACAGAAGCTATCCCAAAATGCTCCACGTTATCAAGCTAGTTGGAAATAGAGTCAAAGATCCTGATATTGGGAACACTCGCATAGAGATTTGCCATTCGGGGAAGTTGGCTAACGATGACGGTAGGTATGCACAAAACTTAGACATAAATAAACACACATGTACTGGTGACGTAGGCGCCACCGTGTGGGTGTATGCGTGTGTGGTTGTGCGTGCGTGCATGTGCGTCTCTGTGTGTGTGTGATTGCAGAGATCAAAGAAGTCTGGAGACCACAACTGTAGGCGATGAGCAGCTGGCAGGCACTGTGTAAGCACAAGGGTGACTTGGTTGTTTTTGTTTCCTTTGGAAAGAGCACCTGACTCTGTGTGGAGTGTTTGAGGAGGAGGGTGGCGGCATCCAGGGCAGAATCCCAGAGAGGTTCCCCAAACCCACTGGCAGCTGCCCAGCTCAGGTTAGGAGAACCAGGGTAGCAGAGAGAAAGATGGCTCAGTTGCTGAAGGTACATGCCTTCAAGCCTGATGAGCTGAGTTTAATCCCTGGAACCCACAAGTGGCAAGGAGAAAACAGACTTGCCTTGGTGACTAACTTGATTTGGAAAACAAGTGGGGTGTCAGGGGCTCCAGGCTGCCAGGGGAGAGTTTCTGTTCTTTATGCCACTTCGAAACTTGGGGCACCGTTTTGTTTCCTAAGGCGGCGAACAGAGGAGAAGGATGGGTTTGGGAGGAAGGTAAACAGGTTGAGTCAGGCTTGGAGTACCTTGGGTGGAGTCGTTCACTCCACCAGGCTTCTGGGGATCTTGTAGCTGGCTTGGGGTAGGGGCCTGGTGACAGAAGCTCTTGAAGAAATGACAGGAACTAGGGGACAGTGGTGCTGTCTGTCTAGACCTCCAGACCCCAACCAGACCACCGGGACTGGTCCCTGGCCACTCCCCCTATCTCACCAAGTGTAGGTACCTCAAGCTGTTCTCTTCCGAGTCAGCAAGCCAAGCTACTTATCTTTGGGGCTCCAAGCCAGTGCCATTGGGAAACACTAATTGGTCTGGGAGTGTCCTTGGCTGTCATTGTCACAACTCAGATATGCAAAGTGAAAGACAGAGGAGGAGATGGGTGGGAAGGCTGTGGTCTGCCCATTGCCAAAGGGGCAGGGGAAGGCAGCTGACCAGGGAGAAGCACTCCACTTGGGTCCTGTTTTGGAGCAAAAAATATGGGTCTGGCAATTTTGTTTTGGTTTTCTGAGTGGAGCCCTGGGTTCAGAGTTTACTTGGAGCTTGGCTTGGAGAAGATCAACAGTTAGAATCAGTGCTGAAGGACCAGTGGGATGGCTCAGTGGCAAAAGGCACGTGCCTTCAAGCCCGATGACCTGAGGTCAGTCTCTGGTACTCAGTTCCATGGTGCAAGGAAACAAACCAGCTGTGCTGGAAAGTTCTCCTCTGACCCACACACCACGGCACACACTCACCACACAAATGCGAAATAAACAAATACAATAATAATAACTAAAAAATATGTTAGTCATGGTTCCAAGGACACCTATTGAACTTGTGGCCAGACGTGTGTCGGGTGGAAGGTCTGTGAATTCAGTGAAGGCTGGTGGTTTATCTTATTCCTCCTTGAAAAATTCTTATTTGGGAAGGAAATGAAGAGCAATATAGGTACACAAAAAGGTTAAGTGAAGAGGGTAAAAAATTTAGAAATAAAGACAGGTAGTAGGAGGCCAAGCATGAAGGCTCACACCTTTAAGCCCAGCACTAACTCTCTGGTGTCTGAGGCCGGTCTTGTCTACACGGCAGATTCTAGGCAAGCCAGGGCTAGATAGTGAGACTGAGGAGCAGGAGCCTACTGAAATCAACAAAAAGAAGAGTGGAATGAAGGTGTACAGAAGACAGAATGTGGAAAGACAAAACAAACAAACAAACAAACTAGGTGTTATCAATTTGGAAATAAAACTCAGCCATTCAGAGAAAAGCTGAGGGATAGGGATGATGTGGAGGCTCGGGGTGGGGTGGGAGGGTAGGGGGTGTAGCTTGGATAGACGAAGACCCTGTCCTTCCTTTGTCCATCACACTGTTTCCCACACGCTACACAGCTCCAGTGAATCACCCACTGTCATGGCTGAGACTCTGGGAGGTGTGAGTAGCAGCTGTGAGATCTGGCAGCTTGGGGTGACTAGTTCTTCAAGGGGCAAGCCTATGACCTAATAATTGCAACATGGGCTGAAGCAAAAGAGGATGAAACAAAACCCCTATAGCTATTTGACATTTTCTTCTTCTTCTTCTTCTTTTTTTTTTTTTTAGTTTCTGATGAGCACTTTTTTTTATTATTTTTTCTCTTTTTTTATTATTTTTATATTAGTTACAGTTTGTTAACTTTGTATCCCAGCTGTAGCCCCTCCCTCTTTTCCTCCCAACCCTACCCTCCCTCCCTCATCTCCTTCCTCCCCTCTCTAAGTCCACTGATAGGGGAGGGCCTCCTCCCCTTCCATCTGACCCTAGCTTATCAGGTCTCTCCTATTTGGCATTTTTACTAGAACGTGGTTTTAATTAGCACCAGGAGTAGATGGGGAGATAGGGAGGTGAGAGAGGATATCACACAAGACACAAGACCGGGAATCTCACTGTGGAGAAAGGTCTCAGCTTTCTTCACAGCTCCTGCTCATCATGGAAGTTGGTACCTGGGAGTTGTCTGGGTTCCTACCAGCACCCCAGCATTGCATCTGCACCCGAAGTGAGGCAGGACTCCGGGAATCCAGTCTGCTTTTCTAGGTGAGGTAGCAAAGGAGTCGAGAGCAGTCACACTGCAGGTCTTACTAAGACAGAAGGGCCCCAGAGGCCCGCTGCGCCCGGTGCCCGTAATCTGTATGTTTTTAGCAGAAGATGGTGGCCCGTTAGCTGTGTAGTGTGTTACTATGGAGACATCCTTTCATGTAATTTCTAACTGAACGCTTTAGGCACTCCGAAGTGGGTTTGAAAGAGTGCCATAGTCCCAGAGGAGAGAAATCATCCTTCAGGAAGCATCAGGGCTAGCCCTGGAAGCCTGGAGCCACCCACTGTGTGCTGTTCCTTTTCTGTCAGCACAGTCAGACATCATTTTACCCTTCCTAGGTGATACCTACTTCAGAAGCATCTACAGTCACAGGGAATAGTGCTCTTTGCTTATGTGACCTTCACTTCACAACAGCCTGGTGCAGAATTCTATCTATTGGACATAAGGAGTCCCACACCTGTCTTGGGCTAGATGGTCTTGGTAGGGTGGTGGGATTTGAAGGTCTTTTCAGTTACCTGCCCTGGCTCCTCACCCTGGACCAAGCAGGTGTCTACCAGTGCCAATGGACTCTGTGAGACTGTGTGAGACACACATCAGCTTAGGCCAAGCCCAGACAAGACTCAGCCTGGGGAGGGTCTCATTCTGCTCTGCCCTGGTCCTGCCCTCTTTCCCATCTTGTTTGTAACTCTCCTTCCTTGCCCCTTTGTGGCCCTCACTTCTGTTTCCCTCTTAAGCTCTGTGCTCCGGTTGAGAGTCAGAAAGGGGGAGGGGCTCTGAGAGTGCCGGCCTCTGCAAGTGGATGCACACAGGCACACATGCACTTACGCACAATATATTATATGTGTGTGGGTTCAGGTGCCATAGTGTGTGTGGAGGTCAACTGGTAGCGGTTGGTCCTCTCCTTCTGCCGTGTTGGTTCTGGGGACTACACTCAGGTTCTCAGGCTTGGTGCCAGGCATATATACCCTCTGAACTCTCGCCCAGTTCCTTCCTGGTCCCTACAGGCTACCCTGACAGGAGGACGTATTTAGCGCTCCTCCCCAGAGCTACAGGTGGACACAGGTACCCTGCCAAGCACGCAGGCTCTTGGATCTTGATCCACTTGCCCTTACTCCAGGAGAGAGGCACCCACCCTGTGTTTTCTCATGCTCTTGCCTTCTCAAATGTTCATAAAGTGTGCTTCTGACTAGGTAGCTAGTCTGAGTCCCGCCCCTGGCACAGCGTCTTCCCTAGCTGGGCCCCTCCTATCTGGAACTGGCTGCCTGACTATCCAGATCTATGCACCCTCCCTCCACCCAGCGCCCATCCCAATACAGGACTCTCCCTACACCTGGCCCCGGGGTGACTACCAAACCCAATATTGCCATTGAGGAGAAACCTCAATGGAAGGTGGGGCAGACCCAGCCCAAGAAGGCACAGGACAGCGGATCACCGAGGGGCTGCAAGAAGTCCGCAGAGCTCAGCAGCAGCCAAAAATGTGCCAAGAAGGCTAACTTCCCTGCTTCAACCAAAAGCCCCATAACAGAGTAACTGCCGCCATGTGCTTGAGCCTGTTTATGTACCACTTGGATAGTGAACTCAGGGCCCCTCAGATAATCTCCCGGCCACTGAGCTACAGCCTCAGCCTTTTATTTATCGTTTATTATTTTATTTCTAGACAGGGCCTTATTAAGACACCCAAGGCAGACTTTGCACTTATAATTCTCCTGTCTCAGCTTCCTAAGTAGCTTCGTTTACAGGCCTGGAAATTCCGTTAAACAGTTGTAAAAGCTGTTCTCCTCAGGTGGAGTAGCTGCCTGAGTAGTGGCCGTCTAGCACGATGTCCTGATTAGTTGGCCTTTTGTCAGCCAGTCACAGTGTGGACAGAGTTTTCTGTGGTGCCTGTGCTTGGCCTGATCCTGGAGTCAGCTATCAAATTATGAATGTAGGTGAGCTGAAGGTGGGCGTAATTATTGATTTTTAAGATGTTTTGCATTTAATCTCACAAAATAGCCTTATGGTATCACAAAACTCAGCACCCAGTGGTCCGCTATCCAGTTCTTCCGCTTTTCTGCTCACTCCCTCCTTAGAACCACTTTTCCTCCTCGGAAGGAACTGAGTCTCCTAACTTCTCTGGTCTCTTAGCTTCAGTCTCATCCTGGTTTTGCTTACAAGCCCCTGGAGAAACCCCATCATTTCCTTGCAAAGTGTCTGTCGCAGCTGAGCTACAGAGCTCTGACCCCGGAGCAATTACCTCCCACCACAGCAACCCTGCATCTGGATGCCGAACTGTCACCACATGTAGATGTGAGCAATAGCATTATCTATGCCTCCAGGGAGCCCTCTCCATGGTACCCCAAAGTCTGGGTTCCCTGTAGCATTCTCTCCTCAACTTATGCCTTAGAGTGGTGTGTCAGCTTCTCTGGAAAAGACCTTCCCTTTGTTGGTTTCCTCCACTGGAGAGACTTTGGTCCTCCTTTCGCGGTCGATTTGGAAAAACAACAGTGTATAACAACTGAATAAACGCAACCGAGGAGGACTCACCCGAAGAGCAATCACAGGAGCTGTACCACCTTAGGCTTCTGAGAACGCTTCTCCTTGGGAAAAGAACCAGATCTGCCACTAGAGGGCGCACAGATCACAGAAATCTTTTCTCTTGTGACATGGTGGGAAAGGATGTAGACGGCGGTTTTTACAGGGATGGTCCGACTCAGGTTCCTTCAAAAGCCAGGGGGAACAGAGGAAAATGACTACGTGTGTGTTATGGGAGTCAGGAAGCACCCATAGGAGGTCAGCTCTGCGGGGGGATGGGAAACATCGACTTCAAGTAGGCATGTGAGCCGTCCGGATCAAATCTAGCCCAATGTCTTGTTCTGACCAGAGACAGCATGGCTGGAGCGATGGTTGAAGTGTATGGCACAGAGTGAGGCTGCTGGTAGAGTCTCTGGTGGCTTTTTGGTAACACGGGAGCAGGGAGCAAGCACCGAGCCCCCAGGGAAACAGCTGTGGTGGCCCCCTGCAGGACTAGATCCCTAAGCTCAGCCTAGCCCTAGAACATGCTCAGGGCGTTGGAGGCGCTGAGGCTGGAGGCTGCCTCGCTGACCTTAGAAGCCACAGGCAGGAATGTCAAACTTAGGAATCATGGAAGGCTTTCCCCTTTCTTCTCCAAGAGTCAATGGGGAGGTATGGAAACCACTCTCTCTGCCTGGGGAACAAAACCCAGAAAAGGGGGTCATCAGGGACCCCAGGTAAGATGGATATGTTTTCATTGCTGCATCCAGACCATGGGATTTTAGAATCTATGCAATTCAGGCTTCTGAGTGTGTCAGACTCTGTTCTAGTTTCCCAGTTTCTGTTGCTGTGATTAAACAAAGAAAGCGTCTTAGGAGAAGGAATGGTTTACTCCATCTTAAAGGTTACAGTCTGTCACAGAGGGAAGTCAGGGCAGGAGCTCAAGTATCAGGAATTTGGAGCAGAAACCACAGGAGATTGCTGCTTGCTGGTTCACCCTCTGGCTAATGCTTAGTTAGATAGCCTAGGACCACTGGCTCAGGGAATGATGCTGCCCACAGTAGCCTGGACCTTACAACTATCAACCATCAAGACAGTGCCCTACAGATGTGCTCCAAAGCCAGTCTGATCTGGGCAGTCTTTCAATTGAGTCTCTCACTCTCTCTCTCTCTCATTCTCTCTCTCTCTCTCTCTCTCTCTCTCTCTCTCTCTCTCTCTCTCTCTCGGTTTTATGAGACAGGGTTTCTCTGTGTAGCCTTGGCTGTCCTGGAACTCATTCTGCAGACCCTCTCCTCAGCCTGACTCCAGATGGTGTCAGGCTGACAGTTAAAGCTAACTAGGAGGAACCCCAGAGAAGGGGCTTTGTCGGTTCGTTGCCTTTAATTTCTTGGTGGAAGAAATGATTCAAGCCCCTAGGAGGCGCACAGAGCACAGGAATGGTTTCTTAGGGTCCTGCTAGACATTGCAGATCTTATAGGGAGCCTAGCCACAGTGTGGCAGCCACTCTGGTGTGATCCCAGGACTGTACTCTCTCCCTTTCAGTGATTGTCTCTAGAATTAGTCCTGCTCATGAATTTATGCCTTCAAGAAACGTTTGCCTGCACCTGGGAGGGCTCTGTCCTGAGCTGCAGAGACAGGCTCTGGGCACACAGACATGGGTAAATCCATCTCCAGAAAAGGCAAGATGGCTCTCACACCTGCCCTTCCAGATACAGCATCTTTGCAATGACCGGGGCCTGCTGAAGGTGGCACTGTTGACCCTTTCTGGAGCCTGAGTGATGGCTTTCTGATGAATGCAGGATGTGCTGTGGCTTTGAAAGGCGAGTGGGAAGCTAGATGAAAGGTTAAGAGACGAACAGACACCCTAAGCCAAGGTCTTGAAGCAGGATCATATTTGGCCCATCCACTTTGGGTATGACAGGAAAATGCCAGGCAGGATTCCTGGGATGAGACTGCAAGGCGGAGGAGGGTGCTGGTTATGGCTGATGTGAGTGGCTGGGTGCCAGTGCAGGGCGGAAATGCAGGAAGCAGGTGGAATGAGGCTCATCATTGTCTACGGCCAGAGCCAAGATGAGATTTTCGGAGGTCAAAGGTATCTGCCTACTCCAGCTGCAGGCACAGGGAATAGAGAAAGGACCTTGGTCACTTTCACGTGCGCAACCTTTGGTCCAGCTAAGTGGAAGCCTGGCTCAGCCTCTCAGCCTGGGCTTCCCAGACTGTCACACCTCCTTGAGGCTTAGATGCTGATGATGTTTACGGGGTTTCCCTTACCTCCTTGCCTGCCCGTGAAGGAAGAGGTTTCACGATCCCTCAGAACCCCGGCTTCCTTCATCTCACGTGATCTTTGCCGCAGTGCTGTGAGGTGCATCTCACTCACTCGGGGAAGAGAAACGTGAAGTTCGGAGGGGCTCACTCAGACTTGTGTGGCTGGTGTGAGATGCAGCTGGGGCACTAGAGAAAGGTCCTCTCAAGGCTCCTTCCTTACAGAGCGTCTCTCTATCTGCTCCCAAGAAGCCAGGGACTCCCAAACCCCCCTTCCCCCCCACATGGGGTGGATTGAATTTAGTGTCACCGGATCTCTAATAGCTCCCAACATCCTCTCTCAGCATTCTCTCTGGGAGGGTTGGTGGACACAGGGAAGGGCTGACGGCCACGCAAGCAGGTACAAGTAACAAGGATTGTAGTCTTACTGTCACTAAGCCTTTTAGGTCATGTCTCTCATCAGCAAGTAACGTTGAGTGTATATTGTAATATTTGTGCATGTAGAAGTTACTTTTGCCCTTACACACTGATATAGGAAACCATTATAAAGCACACAAGCAAGATGTAAACCAAGATGGCGACGATCAGAGCTTCCATTTATGCTAGTTCCAGGCAGCGTTATCAGGCTCACTCTTAAGACCACCTTTGGGCCACCTTTGGCTAGGGGGCTCTGTGACATTGCCTCAAGGTGTTGAGGCCAAGGCTTGAGCACTCTGCGAAGCCTTGCCCACTGGGCGGCTGGTATCAGGGGCTGCGGTTGGCAACTCCAGTTGTCACCAGATCTCATGCTTTAGCTGCCTGGGGCGTTTACCGGGGCAGCATGCTCAGCTTGGGGACATGTGTAGTTGCCAAAGCACTTGTGGCCACTGACGGTTGTGGCACAGGTGCCGTCAAGGTGGCTTGTCCTGAGGGCAGGGTGGTGTGAAGCAGCCTGGAGCTCACATGGGTCCTACCCCTAGACACGCCACCTTCGATCACCCATCACCAGCTCTGAGCGGGAGCAGCTGCCACCTCAGGATGTTCGAGATGAAGAGTGGTTCATTTTCTGGATGAAAACTCTTTCCATGGTCTGTGCTACCTTGTTGGTGTCCATGAAGTAGAAACAAAATAACTCTGTGCCTGGGGGTCATCACAGCGTGAGGAACTGTATTAAAGGGTTGAAGCATGAGGAAGGTTGAGAACCGCTCTTCTAGATTTTGTTCTTGTTCTATGTGTGACTGTCTAGAAATGGTAATTTAAGACCTTTCTTCCTCTCTTTCTTTCTTTTTGAGATGGTCTCTCACTGAACCTGGAGGTCACTGATTGGACAGCCTAGCTGCCTAGCAAGCCCACGGTCCTCATGTATTTTACCCACTGAGCCATCTCGCCAGATCTTTTCCAGAAAATGTTTCCCCCTCACCCAGGGCTCACACTAGAAATGCATACACACACACACACACACACACACACACACACACACACCTTGTCATCAGAATTAGTTTCAGATTTTAATTGTCTTGATTATAGTGATGCTGCTCCTCTCTCTTTATTTTACCCCCAAGTTTGTGTGTTGGTAAAGTCACAAGTCTAGCAAGACATTGCTGTGATTACTTATCAGGTGTGATCATGGTTGACACCACACCGCTTTGCAACCATCCAATTCCTTTGTGCTATTTATTGACAAATGTATTTCCATCTGTTATGGCCCCACCATTGTATTATATATAATTTATCATATGCAACTGCTCTCTATACCTGTGAAGGTTAGAAAAATGTACATCCACACAAAAGTTATAAAATTATCTTTACTGGTGTTATAGGGCGTATGCGTGTGTGTGCATGGTTATTACACAAGTGCTCAGCCACTGAGCTATCCAAGACTAGTATTCCAGCACCTTGTTCTACTGAGGCTTGAACCCAGGGCCTTCTGCACATAAAACAGAGGAAATCATTACTGCACTGTGGAGCTGCTTTGTGCGTTCTAATGCTCATGCAGGATCGTTTGCTCTCAGCCTGAGGAAAGCTCTTTCACTATTTTGTATAGGTAGGCCAGCTGGCAACAAATTCAGTACTTTTTTTTTTTTTTAACCTTGGAAAGTTTTGTCTTTATTTTGTCTTCATTATTGAAAGACAGCTTTCGGCAAATGCAGGGTTCTTGTCTGATCAGTTTCCCTCTGAGCACTGTATCTCTGATCTCAGCTGTTTCCACTCGGAAGCAGCTGCTAGTCACATGATCCCCACTCGGCTGTGAGTCCCCAGTTGTCTGCTGTTACTGTCTGCGTTTGTTCCTCAGGGTTGATTTTTAGCATTGTTTTGCAATTATTTGTCTATTTGTAAATCTTTTCCTTGGAGTTTCTGGGTATGTAAGTGTTTTGTTTTTTTTTTTTTTAAAGGAGCTCCAGAAAGTTTACACATTTTTGAATATACCCATTGGTCCTTCCTCCCATCCTGACATCACTGTTACACTTGATAGCAGTGCCTCAGTTTCTCCTCATGTGTTCCATCCTGCCCTTCAGCTTGCTTCAAGCTTCCTTATTCTTTATTCTACTCACTCGGATCTACTGTTGAGTCCTTCCACCGAATGATTTCCTTTTGCTTACTTTTCAAGGCAGAATATTATTCCTTTAGACAGGGTCTGCATTGCTGAGGTTAACCTCAAACTCCCAAGCACAAAGGATCCTCCTGCCTCTGCCTCCACAGTTCTCCTGTAGTGCCAAGGTGTCCACCAACCCAGCTTCCTTTACTTCTTTAATCACGTTTCACTTTTAGTTCTGGAAACAATTATGGTGAACTATTTTTAAAATCTTTCTTCTGCGAAATCCAACATTAGAGAATTCTTTCAGTCTGATTGCCCATCTTGTGAGTGCACTGGCTGGGCCCCAGACAGAACATTGTCAGCGCTGTGTTGCAGAGGATCTGGGTCCCGGCTTCTTCCCTTCCATGGCTTTCATCGTATGAAGTGAGTTTCTGTGTTTTTGGCTGAGCAGTCTGGGTGAAGTCTCCACTTTGCTGAGCTGAGACGAGGGCGGGAGATCTGTGCCTATCTTACCAGATTCTCACAAATCCAGGCAGTGCTCCCGATGACTGTAAAAGGCAAGGGAGCTACTTTTGCCATGATATTGATGACCGCAGAGTCCCAGCTGAGAAGAGGGAATGGACGGAAAGCTTCCGTGACAACCCCTGCATTCACCCCACCCCCCAAAGGTAACAACCTAGACGGAAAGCCTCGGAAGAGAAGTCTTAAAAAGTGTGATAAGAAGTCTAAAGTGTAGCTTTCCACTAGTGATGGCTTCTGGCAGGGTGCGGGTGGGAAAGGACTCAGTTTTCTTTAAGGAACTGGCTACCAGGAGTTTGACTATGCTCCAGGGAGGATACAGGCATCACAAACTGGACTTGGTTTTTATTGCTGCTCCTCCTCCTCCTCCTCCTCCTCCTCCTCCTCCTCCTCCTCCTCCTCCTCTTCCTCCTCCTCCTCCTCCTCTTCCTCCTCCTCCTCCTCCTCTTCTTCTTTTTGGAAAGAGGCCCCAAGGGTGAGGGAATGTTGGGAAGTGAGTGTGCTCAGGGTTCCTGATGTGATTTTTTTTTTCCAAATAATCAATACAAATATCATAAAAAAAAAAATTCTCACAAATCATCTAGAATAGATGTTTTTTTGGTCTGCTGCTTGCCTGTAGGTTTTAAATGGTTGTTATAAATTTAAGTCTTATCTGTTTTACTTTGAGCAAACAAACAAACAAAAAAACTTCATGTTTTTGTTCCAGAATCTTATCTCTCCTCCCTCCCTTCCTCCTTTCCCCGTCTTTCTTCTCCTCCTTCTCCTCCTACTCTTCTTCCTTCTCATTCTCTTCCTCCTCTTCGCCCTCTTCTCTTCCTCCTCCTCCTCTTTCTCTTCTCCTTCTTCTATTTCTTAAATTTTGAATTGTTTTAGTTTAGTTTAGTTTAGTTTTTTTTAAACTTTCTCCTTTTCTTCCTCCTTTCTCTTCTCCCCTCTTTTTCTCCCTCCTTCTTTTTAAAAAAATTTTTTTATTTATTTTTAATTTTTATTAATTACACTTTATTCACTTTGTATTCCCCCTGTGGTTCCCTTTATCCTCCCCTCCTAATCTCTCCCTTTCTTTCCCTTCTCCACGCATGCCCCTCCCCAAGTCCACTGGTAGGGGAGGGCTTCTTTTCCTTTCTTCTGATCCTAGTCTGTCAGGTCTCATCAGGAGTGGCTGCATTGTCTTCCTCTGTGCTCTGGTAAGGCTGCTGCCCCCTCAGGGGGAGGTGATCAAAGAGTAGGCCAATTAGTTCATATCAGAGATAGTCCCTGTTCCCATTACTAGTGAACCCACTTGGATACTGAACTGTCATGGGCTACATCTGTGCAGGGGTTCTAGGTTATCTCTATGCATACTACTTGGTTGGAGAATCAGTCTCAGGGAAGACCCTTGTGCTCAGATTTTTTGGTTCTGTTGCTCTCCTTGTGGAGCTCCTCTCTCCTTCTTAAGCTGCAAGGTTCTTTGGGATGACCCTGCTTCCTAGCTACCCTACCCGGTTACAAGGCTAAGTCATACCTTCCTACTAAAGCCACTTGCCAGATGTCTGGCCATTTGACATTTGATCCAGGTATCCTGTGGCAAAGGTGACCACCCAAAGCCAATCTACCGTTTCCTCTTTCCTTCTAATTGGACCCCTCACTCTGTTCTGCTAGAATTTATTCTACACACAGCGGCTAGAGTAGGTTTAGGAAGGGTCACAATTGGTCATGACTGCACCACTACCTGTTTGAGTGGCCTGCCACAAAGTAAAACTCCTTCATGCAGACTGTAGGGGTGGATGAAATGATCCTTTCAGTTTGTTCTCATTCCTTTCTTTCTGTGCCCCATTCCACACCCCGCCCCACTCCACACCCAGCCCAACTCCATGCCCAAGGCCATATTGGTGTATGCTCTAGCCTCATACACCAGCCTGTCAATGTTTTTTAATAGCCCCTGGTTTCTATTCTCTATTGCAAGCAATTTGTCCATGCTGTTTTCTGGATCTGAAGTGCTACTCTACACTTTTCTTTTTTAAATCCACGTTATCCTCTCGGCCTTGCCTATGTATCACACTCAAGGTGGCCTTTTCTAGCATCCTAGACTCCTTCAGTTCTCCTGTTCTGACTCTGATCCCCGGTGCTTCTTCAGTGAGCAAATATGATTCCTGGAGTGATTAGCTGACTGGCTTCCCAGGGACCATGCTTCAGAGGTCAGGATTCCTCTGCCCTGACCAGTGTAGACTGGGCAGAGGGCTTGGCACATAAGAACTCCATACAGACCTTTTGAGCATGTGGACAATGCCCCGTGGGTGCAGAATGTCAGGCTTGGTGTGAAGTTATCCACGGGCTTTGCTGAGAGCTCAGACGGATCCAGAGCAATGTTAACTGAATTTCAGAGGAAAACACCTCATTTCTACTCATAGTCACAACCTGGCTTAATTAGCTGACAGCCCAATGGACACATATTACAAGGAACATTGTTCCTTGGGGCTATGCTGTCAGAAAGTGGCTGACTCCCTCCCACTTGTCACACTTGCGGTAAGTAACCTGGTAATTATAGAAAGTCTCCATTTCCCACTTACAGTTCCTTGACATTGTTACCCTTGACCTGGTTTTAACCTACATGGAAATTGTAAGACAGGAAATAAAGATTGAGATGGTGACAATTAAAATTAATCACTGCAGGGGCTGGGGAAATGGCTCATTTTGCAAAACGTTTGTCCTACAAGCATGAGGACCTGAGCTGCACCTCTAAGACCTATGTCAAAAGAGCTGGGCACGGTGGCCATTGTAATCCCGATGCTGGGGAGGGAGATGAAGATAGATGGACAGCCAGGCTGAATTTCTTAGTGTGCTTCAGGCCAGTGAGGGCACCTGTTGTCAAATAGTAATAAACAAGAGTGTGTGTGGGGGGGATAGTGTCTCAGTTTCTGGTCTCCATGATTAGACTTTTACACACACACACACACACACACACACACACACACACAGAGACAGAGACTGAGAGAGACTGAGAGACTGAGACACAGAGAGATAGACAGATCTCCCACAGGCCACAAGCCACAGGCTGAGCTTTGGATGAAAACAAAGAAGCACACATCTGAGTTAATAAACAAAGGACTTTCTCAGGTCCATGCTCCTGACACAGCTGCCTCAAAGACTATAAATTTGTAAACGTAAAACCCTAAATTAGGGTGCTGTATTGGCTTGGCAGGTAAAGGCACCTACATGCTGTCAAGCCTGATGACCCAGACCCACACTGTGGAAGGAAGAGAACCAGCTCCTGAAAGTTGTCTTCTGATCTCTATACGTATGCTGTGGCCCACGTGGGCACACACACTGAGGTGTAATAGAATGTTAAAGAAAGCCCAAAGGAAATGAAACACTAGGCAAGGGCCTCCTGCCTTTAAATTTGTTCAAAATCTGAGTTGATGAGAGCTGCTGATCCTTGTTAAGTTCTTTTTTTTTGAATGCAGAAAAATTAAAATAGTGTTTAATTCTACTTTCTGGAAAACACTTCATTTTTCTGTCGTTAAAGCAATATGTGTGCATCTGCTAATGAAGTGTAGAGCTTGTGGGAAGATAAAGAGGTATCTGGGTCCTCCCCCGCCTCCCTACCATCAGCCCTTTCTATGGCCACTGCATTGCTTTCCTTCTGCATCTGCACAGAAAACAGAGTCTTAGGTTGGCCAATATCTCATGGCTGTGTCAAAATACCCAGCAAGAGCAGACGAGGGGAGGCAGGGTTTCTTTGGGCTCACAGTTTGAGTCTCTTGTGTCTGTGGAGACATGGTGCCAGCAGGGTGGGGCTGGTTATGTTTTGTCCGAAGCTAGACGTGGAATGGTTCTCCTCACTTCCCAGGAAGTACACAGACCATCTCTCCCATTACATATTTTGTTTGGGGTTCTAGTCATTTTAGATGGAAAGGAAATCTGGTCCTCATAATTCCATAATGGCTAGAGTGGAAATGGCCTTAATATTGTTTTTATATAATTTATGTAAAAGCTACAATGGGATGGCTTTAAAAAATATGCATAGAAAAAATAAGAAAAGATAAATATGGAATTTGGGAGAAGGATTACTTAGAGGGAAAAAGAAGGAATGACTATTCTAAATGTGAGATCTAAAAATAAATCCCTGAGAATGTCAGGCATGTATAAGATGAAAATGATGTATTGATCCTTTGTTTCTCTCTCCAGCTCTCCCTGGTACTACCTCACCACACCTGCCTCTCGACCTCATGCTCCCCCTTTCCTTTTAAAAAGCCACTAAGTCCATTTAGTGCCGCCCATATGTGTGGACCATGGCCTGGAGCATGGGCCGCCTCCCAGTGTCCACACCCCCAAAGAAGAACAAGATTTCCTTCTCCAGACACTGCCGATAGCTCTGCAGTTAGGGGTGGGACCTGACGAGTGAGCTCCCCCACTCCCCGCTGTCTTGACCTTGTGCAGCTGCTGGGACTTTATGAGATCAACACCACATCCAGGAGACAGCACCTCACAGCTCCTGTCCCCGTTCTTGCGCTCTTACATGCCTCCAACTTCATCCTCAGCCAATGTTCCCTGACTGAGGGCCTTGATAAAGATGTCCCATGGGGGCCGGGGAAGAGGGGGGAGCGCTCCCAGTCGCTTGTTCTTGGCACACTGCCTAGTTATGGTCTCTGCTTGAGATCTTTTGTAAGCGAGAGTGGCACCATTTTAGAATCTTCGGGGGTTAGAAGCAAGCACATTGCTGCTTACCGGGCTCTTCTGCATGGCTTTGGAGTGAATATTTTATGGTAAGAACTTAAGAGTATAAAAGGGGACCAAGCAGGGAATACCTAGCAAAGGGACATTCTGGAAAAGCTGGGGGGGGGGGGGGTAAATTAGAGTAACTACTGTTTCTGCAAGCAAACTCAGCTGGCACCAGTGGGAACGGGACAAAGATTGAATAAACAGAGATGGAGCCTCCTTTCCTCTCCTTGGGGTCTTAGGCCAGTGACTTCTCCATTAGTGCATTCCTTCTGTTGTTTTCTATTTTCTGGCCACTTTTCTTTGATAAATCCCCTCAAATTCCCAGTTTCCACAGTTCCTACTAGTGCTCCAAACCTGTGAAAGCAAGCCCTGTCCCTTCACGCGTGGTCACCACCCCTCAGTTACTGAAGAGCTTCTGGAATCTCTATCCTCTCTCTCATGGATGACTCTGCTAGACAACGTCAGCTGTGAACCAGATACAGCCCAGAGTCATTGGTGGGAGACTCACCTGGGGATTCCCCAGATCAGATTGGCTTGTGGGCCCTCTCAATGAGAGATTGTCTTGACTGGTGATTGATGTGGGTGGGCCAAGCCCACTGTGGGCAGAAACATTCCTAGGCCTCAGATGTATAAAAAAACTAAGAAGAATCTGATGAGCAAATCAACAAACAGCGTTCCTCCACTGATTCTGCTTGAGTTCCTGCCCTTGCTTCCCTCAGTGTTGAACTGTGACCTGGAAGTATAAGTCAAACAACTTTTGTTCACCTAAGTTGCTTTTGGTCAGAATATTTTATGACAGCAACAGAAAGGAAACTGGGATAATGACCTTGCTTTTCTGTTTGTGTTTCCTCTGAAGTTCATTTCTTGCCCGAGCATTTGCAGAAGCTTCCAAACTGTTAGTCCATCCCCAGCATCACCCCTTCCTAGCTTTCTTAACAGTTGGGGTTAGCCTTCCTTCAATCATGTCCTTCTATCAGACGACGCAGTGTCTAGAAAGGCCAGTGATGTGAGTGGTACATGAAGTCAGTGAGAATGTACTGGAGTATACTGGTAGAAGGCACTGTGTGAGTCCCCAGGGAAGGGGCCATACTGTGGACAGGAAGAAGGATTTCCTGTATAGCAGCTAGGGTGTGGTGAGGGGTTATCTGGCCTTATCTCATAGGCCATTTGGGAATCATCAATATTGGCTTAGCTAGCATCTCACTAGCTTGTTAAGCAGCACAGCTTAGAGTGAAAGCTCTTTCCTAAGACTGGTGTTTTCTGTAGGGCGCTGTGGCTCCCTAGGATCAGGCTCCGAATATTTGTTTACGACACCACATGTCACAGGTTCCAAGTAGTCCTGTCCTGGTTGCTAAAATGTAATAATTTTGCTTTCATTTTTGGTCTTTCTGTCTTCATATGTTCTCTCCCAGAGTCCCGTGCTGACTATACATCTAGCTCAGAGAAAAGGCCAGGTTCACTTTGACTTTGAAGCACTATGGCTCCTGCCACCTAATCCATTCCTGCACTCTTTACTGCATAGGGTACCGAAGTCCTCTTGGAACTCATTGCCTCTTCTGTTGAGGACATTTTTACTCTTGCTGTCTACCTGGCATTTTTTTTCTTACCTCCTCTGGGTGTCTCTTCATCAACTCCTTCATGCGGCTCCCTGAGCACTCTACGTAAACTCTCTTCTCTATCCCAACAAGACTTTTTCAAAGCTCTTCTTCTGCTCTGTGTACCTTCCCTGGCGTACACCAATGTCCATAAATATCATTCACATTTATTTCTTCTTTAGCTCCTTGGCCATCTCCTTCCACCGGAATGTATGCTCTATGAGGGCAAGTATTTCTGTCTCCTCTATTTATTTCTATAACACATATACCTCTGCAGAAAAGATGTCAACAAATACATGTGGAATGGCTGGAAACTTCTTGTGCCGGCACAAAGTTATTCACAGTTCTCCTGACTGGTACTTGTCTCCATGGAGGCAACATCTAGTTTGATGCTTCTTGGTGTTTCTCTGTCTGCTATAATCCTTTGGTATTGGACACTGGCTAACTTTGGAAGGAATGGGAATTTGTTGCTTATGGTTTTGAAGGCTGGGATAGTCAAGATAAGGGGACCAGAAGGTTTCGTGTCTGACAAGGGCTGTTTTCTGCGTCAAGAAGGTAGGCACTGAATGCTAGGCCCTTGCACACTCGCAGAAGATAGCAAATCCATTCCACCAAGCCCTTTTGTAAGGTTGTTAATCCCTTCTGAGACATTTGTAATCTGTACGATCCTGCTGTTAGTAGGAGACATAAATCTCAGCTGAAAACTCATATGTGCAAGAAATTGACTTTTTTGTTCCTAGAATCTAATATCTAGTTTAGTCTTAATTTATCCAGAGGATAGATTTTTCAGTAGTGTTGGAGCTTTCTGTCTTCCCTTGTTTTAGGGGAGTTAGGGAGTCTCTGGTGTCACCAGCTCATCCTAACACCCATGGTGGCTTCCGCAGTGATGGGTTTGAGCATCAGAGAGGCAAGGTGCTGCAGAGCATCCTGGGACCCCTCTGTGTGACTTCTTTAGGTCTGCAGGAGCTCTGTGACTCCTCTGCCTCTCTTGGTGATAATATGCCGTTGGTTGTTCCAGTTGTGGCAGGGTAGCAGTCCCTATGGGGTTTTTTGAGACTCCATTTACACTGGCACTGTTCTTATGTGGCTTCTGACTGTCTTCCTGGGACTCTGCTTAGCTCTGGGTTCCCACAATTCTGTCTGGGAATTCTTCTGTCTCTTTGCGGCTCGATTGTTTTTTGGGGTAAAGGGCATGGATCCCTTCTCTATGACCCACAGATATCACTGTTAATGGCTTCATCTCCTGATTTTTCCATAGGCTGGGGACTCTTTTCTAATACAGGCGGGGGGGGGGGGCAACCTTGTTCTCACTTCCGGTCCATGCCATGAATGGTTTCCTTTTTCCTACGGGCCTGGGTTTTTGAAATTTATCACTATAAAGAAAGACCCCTCCTTACTACATCTGACAGTCACTTTGTCCTTTGGAGTGGAGAATAATAGCTTATCTTTTTCTGGTTTCGACAGGGTCTTACTATGTAGTCCTGGCTGGTCTAGAACTTGCTTTATAGAGACCAATCTTGCATTAAACTCAGAGTCTCTGCTCCCACGTCCCTTCATGGCTGTTTTTAACCTGGTTATTTTACTGGGAAGAAAGATCGGGGAGCTTGGGAGAGTAACTTGGGTGGAACAAACAGTGAACAACAAACATGCTTGCACTGCTTGATGAATTTCATGATGATAATGATGGCAGCAATAATGGTATCATTAACATCTGCTGAGCACTTAGTGTATGCCGCGTCCGATCCAAAGTGCCCTCTTTTCCTGACATCCCATCCATCATCCCAATAACTGTGCATTTTGAATTAGTCTCGATAATCCATCAACGCAGCTGAAAGTTAGAAGGGTAAAGAGACTAACAGCTCCCTCCATAAGCAAAAACAAACGGGGCTGGACTTCATACACTAGCCTGCTCCCAGTGTCTACGCTTAACCAGCACACCCCCCAGCCTGTGGCAGCAGCGCTAGAGCCTCTGCCCCTCAGGCTATGGGCACAGGGATGCGTTCTACTTCTCCACGATACTTTAGCAGCTTCCGCTTTCTTCTCCACCCTGGCACAGGTGAGATGCCCCATGGTGTACCCACCGTGGGCCTCAGAGCCTGGTCACTCTCTCTGCTTCTGTTGTGTCCTCTCATTTCCCTGTGTACTTCCAAACACTCTTTGTCTGCCGCTCTTGGTTTAGCTTTAAAAATAACGTGCACATTTAGCAAAAGGCTCAGACTGCAAAAGTGTAGAAGGAGCAAAAGCAAGCAGCAAACAAAGTGCTGCCCGCTGGGTACATGGGCTTTGCAAAAGGGGAAGAGGCCTTGGATATTTCCTATGGTTTGTGCTCTTAAGGGCCTCCAGGCTGTCCTTCCTGGTCAGTATAATTATGCTGAGGCTAGACCTCCCAGGTTCTTCGCCAAGAAGGCAGAGCATTTTTCTATTAAGTAGAATACCCATGGTTTCATGAAGCTCTCAATTATGAGATGTCCATTGCTAGAGGACTGTTGCTTCTTTGAGTTAACGAGCTGAAGGTACCACATAAATGCAGTTCTAAAATTCAAGACTCAGATATTCCCACCATAGCCTGAGCTAGCCTGAGCTAGCCTGAGCTAGCCTGAGCCAGCCTGAGCTAGCCTGAGCTAGCCTGAGCTAGCCTGAGCTAGCCTGAGCCAGCCTGAGCCAGCCAGCTTAGCCTGGCAGGCTTCTCCAGGATGGCTGCTTTGATGGGCAGTGGGAGGGAGAGGAGGGAAGCTGGAAGGTGGTGCAGGGCTTTGGTGGAGGGGATGTGAGGATGTTTGGCTTCTCTGCAGGTGAAGACTCCGTCAGCACACTGGGCATGATCCTTGGAGTGGGACTCTCACTGCTGCTCGTGTCCATCTTTGGCTACAGCTTGGCCAAGTGGTACCAGCGCGGGTACTGCTGGGACGGTGAGTGAGTCCTATGCCAATCAGCCCCAGCTCTGCCCTGCCCTTCCTGATCTGTAGAGCTGGGAAAGGCTGGGTAGGGAGGCAACACTTTCTCCACAGCAGCATGCAAAACTATTTCCTCTGGCGGTTGCAGTGGTTGAAGATTTGAGTAGGTGGCTGAGCAGCTGAACTGAGGCTTGGATGGAGAGATTAGGGTCTTTATGGAGGGAGCGGAGGCTCCTCCCCTTCTCAGAACTATTTTTTTAAACACTTAGTTCCTTGTGTGTTAGTTAGTCCCTGTCTCCCCTCACCTCCCGCCCTGCCGCTGGACTCCCAAACTTGCAGATGTATCTTCTGGAATTTGATGTGGTCTATTCAAAGGGTGAAGCAAGGACAGCACGCTGGGATGCTGACGGAAAAATCCTCCCAGGCTTACTCTCACAGTTATCTATTCACCTACCATGTACCGATGTACTTTTCATTGGTATGCATTTTTAAAATTCCAGGCAATAAAGAAGTTATTATATTTTTTTCCTGTTTTTAGACATGGTCTTAATATGGAGACCAGGCTACCCCCAAACTCTTCATCTTCCTGCCTCAGCCTAGAGGGTTCTGGGAACATAGCCAAGCACTATTATGTCCAACTACAGCCTCCATTTTTTTTTTTTTTTTTTTTTTTTTTTTGAGATAGTTACTAGCCCAGGCTGGCCTTGAATTTCCTATGCAGCTAAGGATAACTGCTCCAACTGGAAGGACATGGAAGGGCCTCGGGAACCCTGCAGAGCACCCAGAGGCGAGCCTGTTTATACCACGAGCAGGTTGGGGAAGGGCCAGATGTTCCCAGAGACAAGATAGCCACCTCCCCCCGGAGATCCTAACTCTCTTTTTGGGTTGTCTTTCCAGGGCCTAATTTTGTCTTCAACTTATACCAAATTCGGTGAGTAGGGCCAGGGCACACTGGGTGGGCTGGCACTGGGGGCGAAATATAAGAAACAAAGAACTAGAGACAGAAATGGAATTTACTGCCTCCCTTCCCTGGCTCTCTCCAAGCCTCCTAAGCCAACCAGAAATACTCCATGTAGAAAAGTTCTCAGAGTAAAAATGTGCCTATAGAGAGTGCCACGTGAGGCCCTGATGATAGCGATCAGCTCAGCTATCGCTCACACCCAGGAGAGAACACGCCACCCATGCGCTCATCCGTCTACCCACTCACTCACTCCTTTCCAAACTTGCCTGCTCATTCACTCATCCACCCACCCATCCACACACCCATTCATCTGTCCACCCATTAGCCCACCCACCCACCTACTTATTCATTCATCTACACCCCACTACTAACCAATTTGTCCATGAGTCACCAACCTATTCTACTCCTCTACCTCCCCGCATTCATCCAGGAATCCATCCATTCATGGATACACATATGCATCCATGCCTTCATCCGCGCATGCATAGATCCATCCATCTATTCACCCTCACATTTATTCATCTATCCATCCATCCACTCAGTTACTCACCATCCAGCTGTATATCATTTTTTTTTCTGTGAAGTTTTATTATAGTCAGTTTTGTGGTATTTGTTTCCAAGAATATGAAGATGGGTTGGCCTATTCTCTAGTCCTCAGAATCCCACTGTCTCTGCTGGAGACAGGCCTGATGGCAAATAAAGCAATCTCAGGCACAGTATAGGATTCAGAAGAGAAGAAAGATGGATTTGAGAATCAGGACTCAGATCTCTCAGGGTAAGTCATTTCTCTATTCCCTGCCACAGGACAGGTCTGCTTCTCCTGTGGCCCCAGGAAATGCAATGAATTTTATTCTGGAAGATAAGTCAGTGGCCTAGAGATTGCCTCTATTTCTAGGAACCACTTTGTAGGTTCTAGTCTAGGGAGATAGGCTCCAGAAAGAGGCTGGCTTCCCCATTTCAACAGCTCCATTGGAAATCTGTCCCAGGAACCCGAAGGACTTGGAGGTGGGACCACCCTTCACCATTAGTGGCCACATGAGCAGTTCAGATGGCGGCTACATGAAGTTCTCCAATGAAAGAATCTGATGGAGAAGCACCTAGCTTCTGGAGATCAGGACAAGTGAGTAGAAGAGCACGAGGCCTCCTGAGTGGCTCTGATGTCTGAGTAAGGTCCTAAGAGGGTTCAGGCTGTCAAGCCAAGAGCCAACACAAATAAATAACCCAGTCCCTCTACTTTGTCTTGGGAGAGTCAGACCAGCTGGACGTGGCATGGCAAAGCCCTTCCCAAGCCTTCTCTCTTTTCAGTGTCTCTTCTCTTTCCACCAGAAAAGACTCCTGGGTCATCACGAGTTCCTCCAGCTCCCCCCACTCCCTCCCTCCCCCAACATATACCTGGGCCCCGAAAGCCTGGCCTGGCTCTGAATATGGAGGCTGAAGAGCCTTCTCTGGGTCCTCTCCCAGGATCTATGAATAGGTCTGACTAGGCTTAGCAATTTTCTCTTGGGGCACAGAGAAGCAACTGTTCCCCAGGGTTAAAAGCTGGATTCCAGGACTCTTCCAGCCTGTAGGAGTTGAGGAGCTGTGAATGTTCTGCAGACATTATGAAGAATCACAGCCAGGCTGTCCATCCTCCTGTCTAATGTAGCCTAGGGAGGAAAGGGCCCCAGACTCCACAGGGTAGTTTTGTTGTTGTTGTTTGTTTGTTTGTTTTGTTTTTATTTTTTTCATGTAGAATCTCCTATCGTTTCATTTTGTAAAGCTGATACTACAGGCTGGAGAGCCAGTCATTTTCATTTGGGAGTTATGTGGTTAGATGGGGTGACTTCAGACACGGTTTTTAACCTTTCCATCAGTGGCCAACTTCCCTGAAGGCTGAGCTTGGGTCTTACTCTGTCCTTTCCACTTCTGTGTTTCATTTGGGCATTTTCCACCCTTTCTCACTATTGCTGTCTCCCTCTGACTAGCTCTGCCTATAGTGAACCAGCTCATGTGAGCAGGACAATCTAGAAATCACACCCCTGTTGTTTAGGTTCCCGAACTGGGGTGGGCATGGGGCATGGGGTGAGTTCTATGCCCCATCTCTGCTGTTCAAAGCCCGCCCCATGCGGCAGATGACAACTAGAGTTGTAAAGCGGGCAGAAGCACCTGGCTGAGTCTGAGCAGAGCAGCTAAGGACAAGGATTGGGGGGCCCTTTACCTCCCGTGTCTCCCCTTCCTTCTCTGCCTGTGACCTTTGGGACTGGAGGCAGAGCTGGTACTAGGAGATTGAGCTCAGTGGACGTTTGGTATAAAGTGGTTCCATCCATCTGGGGAGGCTGCACCCCTGGACAGCTGTGGATGGAGAACGGCATAAGCGCCCTGTGCTGTTCGAGCCTGCCAGTGGAACTACGAGCCCCAGCCCATGGCTGAAGGATACCGAGGCCAGAACAGAGGTAGAAGAGGGTGGGGAGCTGGCCATGATTTGCTGTCTTATCCTCATTTTTCCCCCCTGAGGCTCCTGTGTTTTTTCTTTTGTTTTGTTTTGTCTTGTTTTCTTCTCTCTCTCTCTCCCTAGTCTATAGCAGACTGTGGAGGAAGGAATGAGCCAGGCCTGGCAATTTCTTCCTCTTTCCTGCCAGGGATGGGGGCCCTTTTATTCCCGGCTCAGCTGGGCTTGGACACAACAAACCAAGCCTCAGGATTTGGAAGCCTTTCACTGGGCTTTCTTTCCTGAGTTGCTGAGTGTGGAGAGAGACTCTTCATGGATCTCTCTCCCTTTCTCAAAGAACTCTTGGGAGAGATGGAGAAGGGAGACTGTTGCCTTTGGCTTCCTTCTTCCTTGGGTGCTAGCTCTGCAGGCTGGTTCCCACTTTGGAACTCACAGGATATGCATCCCCAATAACCCTTTCAACTCTGCCCTGGTTGTCAGGGCCCATTAGGTCCCTTAGAAGTGCTCAAGGCTCAGTAGGCCTTACGGAAACCCAAAAGGAGAATGAGATTTGAGCTTCAGGGTCCTGGGCCCAGGTCAGATGGCTTCAGGTAAGGACAAGGACATCTGCTGAGGACTGGGAGAATGTTGGGTATTTCCCATCCCCAGAAGCAGAAGCGAGATTGCACTGCTTCCTCTTTCTGAGCCCGCTGACGCGCTCTGTGTTCCCTTTGCTTACCCCTTGTTTTCCCTACTTCCGCAGGCCCGTGGTACAGCAGTTTTCTTCACCCTGGGCATTGGCTCCACCCTAAGGCTGTGAAGGGGCAGGTCATAACTTTCTCTGAAAAGACTATAGACCAGGCTGGGCACTGACTGGGCACTCAGATCTTGTCTGTGCCAGGGCCTCCCTAGGGCTCCTCAGCCTGCTGTGTTGAGAGCTGCAAGCTGCAGTTTCCTCTTCAATGTGCTCAGCCTAGCATATTCTCCTCTCCTGCACCCCAACCCTCTGTCCCCACCCAGACTCTGTGAACTTCAACTCTCCTCTTTCTTGAGACTCACCTTGGGACTCAAGATCAGACACCATCCATTTTGATCCCTGTGTAAGTGGCAGGTTTCCTCCACATGTCCTGGTCCACAATCTGGATGAGCCCTTTGTGGCCAGAGATCTCTAGCAACCCTTCAGATGAGGCACAGCAAATAAGCTTACTAAATGGATGTGGGGTAGAGAGGAAACAGAGTGTAGTTTTGGGATGCCCAGCAGTCAGAGGAGGTCCAGATTGCTCACACAGTGTATTTTCATGCATGCTTCTGCATGCTGAGCCTTGCGGCCACCCAATGACACAGAGATTATTATTGGCCCATTGTACACATAGAGAGACTGAGGGAGTCACAGAGCTGACTTGCTTTTCCCAGGACTTCCCGCTGCCCATTGGCTTTATTGGAGCCTGAACAGAATCTGTGGTTTCTGGGACACAGTCTCACCTCAGGGCTTCTCAGGGCAAGGACTGGTCATTGTATAAAATGATCTTGCTCTCATTAGTTGAAGGGTCCTCTTGGCTCTCACTTTTTCTACTGAACTATCAATGGCCCGGGCTCACTGTAGCTGCTCAGTACACAGGGTGCAAACATGATACAAAGCGTCAACTCCGGTTTAGGAGCTGGCTCCTAAAAGGTGGCTGTGGAGGTCTCCCCGATGCCAATAGTCTAGGACTCTAACTACAATTCAGTGTTTCCTGCACCCTGCAGAGATCTGGTGGAGACTGAAGACTGGATCATTCTTAAACTAGTCAGTACCTGAAAGGGCACAGAATGATGACAGCGGGGCCTCCAGGTACCCAGTCTCACTTCAGCCTCACTGGTAGGGAAACAGAATCTGGGGAAATAGACACTACAGAGGCATGAGATGAATTTATTTTCCATAAATCATTGGTGGCTGGCTTGGAGCATCAGGCAAAGGGGCAGCTGCCCTCTGATCCCCAGCTTCCAAGAAACTGGCTCCTCCCTCCAGTGAGATTCTAACCTCCGGACAATGATGGGTGGAGCCTTCAGGGCTCAGGCCTCTCCCCCACCCCACCCCCATCTCAGCCCTGAGCTTTTTACTCATCCACTTCCTGCCTTTCTTTTGCTGTTTATTCTCTCTTTGATTTCCAAGTCACCACATTCTGCCACTCTTCCTCCTCTCTCTATTTTTCACATCTCCAAGGAGCCTTCTTCAAGACTCATGGACCTTCTTCTCTTCTGATTTTACTTAAAAACACTCTCTGGCTCTCACATCAACATTCGTTTATTCATTCAGTCATTTTTTCCCCCTATTCCTCCAGGTACTCCTTTAGGCCCCATGCAGAATCCAGTCTTTCTGGAGAGTAACCTGATCTCTCTTGTTTAACATGCATTTCCTGTAGGTAGGCTTTATGTCTCTTCTAAGTCCCCTTTTGTGCCTTGTGTGTTTCTGGCCAGGAACTTCTCAGGAATCTAAGTGAAAGGAGTCCCCAATCTCTTGAGGGCATCTTGCATATTGCTCCAAGCCTGGGCCATGCATGGTGCTCTTAAAACAAACACTTGCTATCTCTTCTCCTTCCCTATTCTCAGCTACATCTGACCTGTGCTTGTGAAGAGATGCTTTTCTAGAGAAGGGCACACACAGATGAAGAGCTTTTGCTACCAATGGACAGTCTAATGCATTTTCAAAGCCATAGCATCTCCTCTGAGTTTGAATGGCCTTGTCCCAAACCAGTGCTAGTAGAGGGGGCCAGGTGACAGAACCTAGGAGACCATGGTCTATGGTGTCCTTTCCTATGCTCCAGGGGTTTAAGAAGGCCAAAACAGGAGCAGATGGAAGTATCATTATTTAATTTTTAAAAACTGCTTAGTGAGCAAAACTCAGCTAGAAGTGGTGATGTTTGAGCAAAAGCCGATGCAAAACAGGAAGCCAGTGGCCTGGTGAATTCTCACACTTGGGGACCAGAAGTGAAAATATTTGGTCTGCCCAGAGGAGCAGTAAACCAACAAAAATATAAGCAGGGCAGTGCTGGAGGCTAAGGCCACAGTGGACCCTGCCTTTTCCACGCTCACACATCCCTATCCTTCCATCTCCCACAGTGCCATGGGCTTGGCTCCCTTCTCCAATGCCTTCGATATGATTTCTCATTCATAAGCAGAGGGCTGCTCGAAAAAAGGTGTGTGGAAAATGGAGGAAGCCCCTCATTTTCTATTCTAAGCCTGGTCCTTCTTATAGATAGTGGGCTGAGGTGTTCTGGGTCCCAGGGACCTTATTTGTGTAAGGTTGACATTGGCCTTGAGAACTTTGAGGCTTCCAGCTGTGAGGTTATTTCCCCAGTGGCTAACTTCAGCTCCACCATGTTGGGGTGAGGGTGGTGGAGAGCTGAGTGGATGTGTTTGTGTGTGTGTGTGTGTGTGTGTGTGTGTGTGTGTGTGGTGTGCACATGCATGCAGAATTGAGCCAGTTGGGGGGTGGATCATGTCTACTTGCCTGTCATAGTCTCAGGAGGTTTAGAGTGGTGGGTACCCAATGAATGTCTGCCCAAAGAGTGGGCAAATGAATGTTGAGTGTTTTCAGGCTTCTTCCCCTTGTCTCCTGGTTGTATTCTCCTGCCTTATGTCTCCCATTTGGTCTGCAGCCCTAAGTCCTACAACACTTAGGAGCTGTAGGGTAAAGAAAGCAGGGAAGGGGATCATCACTGAACCATGTGACTAAGCAAAGAGGGTGATGAGCCTGACATCAAGCTTCCAATCACAGTTACCTGTGGCTCTCTCTCTCTTCTAGGTTCAGGCTGATGTCTCCGAAGCACCTGCTTTGGCCACTCTTCCAAGACCATTATAATAATCATCTCAATGCTTCCTGAACTGCTTTCACCTGCATTCAAATTCTTCTTTGACATGAATGGAAAAGTTCTACTCATTCGTGCATTCATTCACCAAAAGTTTATCGAGTGCTCATTACGATGTACTGGCATTGGCTGGGTGTTAGGGCACAGAGATAAATCAAGATAAATCAAGAGGAGCTTCTGCTTTCAATGAGCTGCAGTGAATTCTGGATAAAGGACCTTTAATGAAACTTCACAGAGAACGAATGGAAATAGTCAAACTTCAAGACTTTGACAGCGGAGAAAGACCGAGGTACAGATAGACTCATTTGCAAAGAACAAATGATACCTAGAGCCCAGAGAGGCAGTCTCTCCTTTCCCTGGGGATGCCTCGCCAGCCCAATAGCATGGCTGTGGTAGTTGGTTAGCCCGAGTGAACAGATAGCACGTGCTTGCTCTGCCTCCACACCCTCCACGCATACCGGGCTGCACAGTACCGGCTCTATTACCTTCACTGACTCTTTGCTGGCTTGGATACTGGGATCACATCTTCTGTTGCCTGTTATGGACTCCATGTCTGAGCCTTCCCACCTCCTCTTAGCGTAGTCAATATATCATAAACTTCACTTCTTCCAGTGAGTCCAGCAGGTGTGTGCCTAGGACCCGTGAAGTATTTCACACCATTGCAGGTGCGCAGGGCACCGAGAGTGATACTTCACACTAGCCACTCCGTTTTCACTGGATGCCTGCATAGTGACAAGTTTCGTGTTGGAAGCGCACTCAGGTTCTAAGTGGCTCAGAGGGGCTCTGCAGAGGCCACTTGGGTAGCATTGAAACAGCAACATGGAAGAAGAGCATTTGGGGATGAGGAACTGGCATGTTCAAAGGGCGGGACCCTGCACAGCAGAGTTTGTTGGGGAAAGGCAGGTGGATATGAGGGCCAGAGGGGAGGAGCAGTGAGGATGTGAAAGGGAAGAAATGAGAAGGAACAGAAGGCAGGTCTTGAAGAACCTTCTGGTTTAAGTAGAAGCTTTGGGTGTTACCTTACAAGTTGTCCAGTGGAACTCAAAGCTCAAATTTGCATTTTCAACTCCTCATCTTAGTCAATGGTGGGGAAGCTTATTTAGTGATAAGGCATGCTGGAGGGGGAAAAAAAAAAAAAAAAAAAAAAAAAAACACCTGACCAGGGGGCTGTGGCAAGTAGTCCCAGAGAGGCACGGAAGAAGAAGCAGGATGGATAACTACAAGGCCACCGGGCTGAGGGGCCATCGAGTGGTCGCCTTTTTCATTAGGCCAGATCTGCATGATTCCCACGGCTGTGTGAGTGGGGTTGCCATTAACCGTCATGGGAACCTGTAGAGACAATCTAAATTAAGAAGGAAGAAACGAAGCCTCCCGTTTGGCGACACGCAGGGTCTGTAAAGGCACTGGAGGAATAAGTGCGCCTTGGCACTCGTGGAGGCAGGAGCCTCCACAGGGGCATTTTCAGGGCAGTCGGGACAGTGGCTAAGGATGGGAGCTGTTGTGCTGAGGAGTGTTGAGTTGCGGCAGAGAGGCTGCAGGGCTGCAGGGCTGCAGGGCTGCGTGGCCCCGAGACATGCAGATTATGCAGAGAGCAGCTGCAGGCCACAGGTGGGGCTGCTCTTCTGAAGAGCTGATGATGAAGGAGGAAGAGGGCGGCACTACGTTTCCCCCTTCTTTGCTTGTGCTCACTCCAGTCCCAACTCTGCACGTGGGATAATTCACTGCAGGGACCACTTGGCTATTACCTCCCCACCCTGCTTATGGGCTGTGATTGTCTGAAGACCCTGAGGCTCCAGGCTGGGGTCTGAAGAGCTCATGCTGATCTCAGGCATGGTTCTGGACACTGTAGGCCAATATGATGGCTGTCTGCTCTTCTGAGAGCTAGTGAGTCTAGGGTTGGGGGTGATATTCTGAGTTTATGGGCTGTAGATGGCCAGGAATCCTCTTCAGGCCTGTCTTCTCATCCCTACGCCATGATGACAGATCCACCCATGATGCAAGGCTCACAGAGAACACAGAGCACTCACCTCAATTTCCTCAGCCCCGAGCCCTAACTCAGTGCCGGAGCCATCCTGATAGCTACCAAGACTATCTTTCCTCTGTCTGAGGAAGTGCCACCATCAAAACAAAAGTTCAGCAACTCCGGGCTTCACACACCCCAGCCCCTCCACGCCCTGTTCTCTCTTTCATGCCCAAGCCATGCACTGCTCACCATCAATTTCGAGTGGCAGCCTTTCCAGCACGTGGTCCCGCCTTGCTCTGTTTGAAGTGTCCTTTGAGTTTGTTCCCTCTTCTCTATCCCCACTGCCCCCGCCCGATCTGCATGTGTACGCATCTGTATGGACTGCGGGTGTCCCTACCCCTCCGTGGTGAAGCCCTAACCTCCAATGTGACTGCAGGGCCTGTTGGAGGTTATAAGATGAGGTCACGGGGATGGAGCCGCATGTTTGGATTAGTGTCTTCATAGGAGAGAGACCGCAGGTATCTCTTTCTGTCCCCACAGCTCCAAGGTACCTGTAGACTGTGAAGCAGGCACTCAGTGGCAACTGGATGAGCCAGAACCTGGATCCTCCCTTCCCAGCCACCGGAATGCTTCCGGTTAAAGCCCTGACCCCTCCCTGGCTGTGGGCTCTCTTATAACTAGAGTTATGGTAGTTTCCTATTCTGCTTATCTACTTCCTGTCTCATCTTTAGTGTAGGATACTGGGTTCCTTCATGGCACTTAGCACGGATGGCAGCACTTGTTAGTACTCAGTTGCTTGGCATTTATCTTTATAACCAGATGGTCTGCCCCACGAAGCCAAGGCTGAGTATCACATCTGGCATGCAGTAGGTGACTACTGAGGAAATGAAATGCTGTGCTGGTGAGATGGGTCCGTGAGTGGACATGTGTGCGGATACTTGCTGCCAAGCCTGATGACTTGCGTTCTATCCCTGGAATCCAAACAGTGGAAGGAGAGAACCAACTCCATCAGGTTGTCCTCTGACCTTCACATATAAAACATGCACACACATATACATACACACGTGTGCACGCTACACACTGAATCAATAAAACAACAACAAAATGCTGGCTTCAATAAAGCTCTCCTTGTTTCCTGCCTGGTTTCTTTTGTTGAATGACTTAGGCTTTGGCTAGAATCACCTTTTAAAAACATTGATTTCATCCTACCCAGTCCTTCTTCATCAGCGTCTGCAGATCCCCAGAACCCTGTTTGGAGATTTATGGGAAATCCAGTGAAGGTCAGATCGCCGATAGTGAGGAGGTGCCACAGGCCTCCTCATTGATAACAATACACTTAATTTTAAATTGTGGGTTTGTTTCAAAAGAAACCCTCAAACCCATGAGCACTGCAGGAAACACGTGAGTCAGGGTTCTCAGTATCTGGTGTCCTGTCGGTTGGGGTGATAGTATCGGTACCCGGCTGCCTGGGTATGCTGCCCAGGGTTTCTGTTTGTCCTAGGCAGGTAACAGCCCAGGCTCCCCTTTCTCTGCCCTTCACATGAGGGGCTCTGAGAAGTTTCACTCAGAGTGCAGGTGTTGTATGGGCTCTGTGGGTGGTGCCCAGCCTCTGGGGTGCTGAGTGTTCTGTGGGCACAGAGTTGGCTCTGTGTACGTGACCTGATCTTTTAGGGGGTGCATGTTTTGTCATGGTATCTGTGGGGTGGGGATAAAGGTATTGGGGGGAGGACAAGGCAATCTCTATTTACAAATTTGGGAAAACACGTTTGGCAGAATTTCCTCCTCTGTTGGTATGAGCCCATTTCCCCTCTCTCTGTGCTAAGCGGAAGTTCCGTTAGCTCACAGAAACCCTGAACCACACATTCCTCAGTCTGGAAAAGCCCTCAAAGAAGGTGGTTCAGCTGAAGACCAACTGGGGCCTTCTGCTGGGGACTTTAATCTGAATTCCAGAGAAGCCTGCATGAAGCATTCTATCAGCTGCTGCCTGGAAGAGTCCCCTAGGCTTCCCCAAAGCCCTGCTGCTCTGAAGAATGAACTGGCTTTCACTTCTACTGACAGTTCTAGGCCGGCGGGCACCCACGGCCCATCTCCGCCTCCATTCTGTCCTGCACATCTGCTCCTCATATTCTCTCTCTTCCAGACAAACTGAGTTCCCTTCTTTCTACAATGATAATCTCTCTTCTCTTTTATCCACCAAGTGCTCAGGCTCCATCCCATCTGCCTCAGCGGCCTTTCCACAGGGAAGAAGCCATCCAGGCTCCACTTCCGGGAAAGAATGGTCACTGCACTTCTTTTCTCTAGTCCAGCCAGGAGGTGCCCAGAGTGGGCATATGCCCATGTTGAATGCACGTGTGTGGTGCTATTCAACTTCCCTGCCGAGGGGAGGACCAGTGCCTTTCCTGAACACCCTTCCTTCTCAGACTGAACAGGAAGGCATGTGGGAGATGGGGCAGATGTGTGTGTGGAAGGACAGGTGTCTCAACCATCTCCTTGGACACGGACACCAGGGACTCAGGCCCAGGCCCTAGGCTTGCTGCACTCATGTGGCTAAGGTCAGGGAGTTGTGCCAACCCACACACTGATTGTTGTGGGAAATGCCTCTAGAACAGAACTCGGGAGGCTTCCGGCCTGTGGGAGGAGCCCAGATATGTCTTCAGAGTGAGGTGAGCAGGCACAGGGTCCACACGTCTGGTTCACTTATTTCCTGGGAGGGCCTTGCTAGTCCCACACTGTCAGAACTCACAGCCCAAACCCTGGGATGCTAGTCTTCTGAGAGAACATCCCAGGAACCTCTCTTTCATTTTTCACCCGTTTCCAAGAAAAACAGCCTATTTCTGTGCCTCGCTCTAACAGCCTTGACAGCTGTTTACACACGGAGTGCCAGATGCAGGGCACCACACTGAACTCTTGTCATCCATGATCTCATTTCAACCTCACGACGTCACCATGACAACTCTCACTCCCAAGTCACCTTTGGGAAATCAGAAACTGTGAGCGAATATGTGCCTTTCCCTAAGTCACAATTCATGTTGAAGCTGAGTTTGTCTGATTGGGGCCCGAGCCCTCCGACCTGTTTCCTTATAACCATCATCAATTACCCACAGTTATCATGAGGATTCTGATTTGCTTTCACAAGACACCCGACTTTTTAATGGGATGAAAACACACACCACTCGTTCATTCTCCGTTTGAGGACCATCCATGTCCATTTTCTTGATGGTACTCAACGCTCCTCGGGATGGGGCAAGTCAGGCCCCATGTTTCAACTTTCAAGTTTTACAGACAGACAGGGAAGCTGAGGCACAAAGAGGAGACATGACTTGCCCAAGGTCACACAGCTAGACACAGTGCAGTCAAAACTAGACCTCCTGAGAGACCCGGAGCTCTGCACCTGTTATACACTGCCTCTTCAATAAATAAGTGAGCAAAATAAATAAATAAAGGGTCCAAGGGGATCCCAAGGAGCACTCCCAACTTCAGAAGGATCTCTCTGGCATCATGGCCTTCTTGGCAGGACAGCAAAGCCCATGGATGGCTTCACCAGGTCACACAGTCTATATTTGGAAAACTTCGGAGAGACTCTAGGCTCAGGGATCATCAGCCCTGTCGTTTCTCCCAGCGTCCTTGCTTGGAGGCTGCAAACCGTCTTTGTGTGAAGACATGTTTCAACTGCAGTACAGGGAGACAGGGACCAGCCCTGGGCCCCAGTGACTAGCAGCTATTTTGGCACAAGGCCCCAGGCTCCCACAAGATCTCTGAGGCAGAAGCTGCCCGTGGGCAGATGGTTTCCGTAATCTACTTCCTTCCAGCCCAGAGGCTGGCAGAACCTAAAATATCACCCCGGGGCCAACTTGGCTAACATTCAGCATGAGGAACTCCTTAACGATCCGGCCGTTATTTTAGTCCCCTGACAAAGCTGTTGGTCTAGGATCACACAGATAAACACAGAGGTGCCATCCTAGAACCCTATTCTCTGGGTCTGTAGTTAGAAATTAGCAGCAAATGCAGACATAAGTTCTAAGCCTGGGCCAAGGCCCTGGCCCAAAGGCCACCTAAAGGGTAGTGTGCTAACACAGACATCCATAGTTTGTCTGGTTTGACAGCACGATAGTGAGCAGCAAGGAGCAATGACTTGGCCACTGAGGTAACCCTGGGTGAACACCGCTGAGTCAAAAAGGGGAAGATGTCTGCAGACAGGTAGCAGAGACACCCCCCAAGAGGTCTCAGTCCCTTTTGCCCCGTGGTTCTGAATTGGCTGGCTTATCATCCAGGGTGGTATGTACCCCAAGATCTCCCAGTGGCAAGTACTCCATCGAGCTGGGGAGCATCTCCACATGCCAAATTAAATCTGGCTCCTGCTACATCCTTTCTCTCTTGAGCCCTCCCTGTAGCCTGAAGCAGGCTAGCCACTCTGATTCCTCTGTAGACATCCAGCCCAGCAGTCTGGAGTTCCGCCCAAACGCAGGCACTTCCCATGCAGGACCCAATCCTGAGGAGCGAGGAGGCCTCTGTCTACCCTGCTCCGCTCTGCTCGTGTCTACACAGCCCCACTCAGCAGAACTGGCTGCAACCTCTCATGTACTGGATACCTGCCCAGCAAGTTGGCCTTTTCCCTGGGGCCTGGCTAGCCAGCCACAGTGGGTCTGCAGAAAAGGACATATGCATTTCTTAGACTCCTGGGCCTTCCAGGTACAGGCAGGGGAGCAGGCATGGCTGGAATACAAAGAACCCTCAGCCCCTGTCATTCTTCTACCTGCAGGCTGGAGATCAATGGCAGTGTGGCCAGGGTAGGGTCAAGGTTACCCAGGAAGCCACCAGTGGCTGCCCCACAGTCCAGAGAGGCAAGTTTATGGGCAAAACTCCAACTCTCTATGCTTAGGTCTTCACAGCTAACAGTATCCAAGAGTGACCACTCTTCAGTTAGCTGGTTCCACTGTCTACTTGTGGTCACTGATGGAGCAGCAGTCTTCCCCTGAGACTCTTGTTTCACATAACCCTTGACCAGAGCTAACTCATCCTGCAGGCACACTGCAAGTTTAGGGTCAAAGGCATCTGTCAAGGGACTCTCTTTGTTCAAGTGTTCTTCTGGGTTGGCTGTCTCTTCCATCCATCTGGTCTGTTTCTGATAGCCCTGGAATGTCACCAAAGCTTGGTCTTTCTCCTCAAGGACTCTAGGCTCTGGGAGACAGACATGGTCCAAGGCAGAGCCATCCTGTGCGTACGTAGGCTGCCCTGGAGAGTTCTGGACTAGGTTAATGTCACTGTCATCCTGGCCCTGATGGGTATATCCAAACTGCTGCTTCCAGGTGGGCCCCATGCTGGAGTGTGAGCTGGGTTCCCGCAAGCAGATCCCACTGTCTGTGTTGTCCCCACAGGTGTCCTGAAGCTCTGGAGGCTCCTCTTTTCCCAGAGTTCCCTGCACCTGGGGGTGGGAGCCAGGGAGGAGGAACTGGGAATCTTCAGTCTGAAGTGATGGCTTGCCACTGCCAAAGCCGCTGTCGGTGCTGCCATGCAGCTCTGAGTCTTTCAGCTCTGGTGACACCTTCGGGAAGGCCTCCAGGTCCAGGATGTGAATGGCATCGAGAGTTTCCGGGAAGAGAGGGTTGGCCAGGAAGAAGTTGTGCGGCTCCTCAAAGACCTGGGAGGAGAGGCAGGGAGAGTGAGGGTCGTCATGGTCAGTTTGACTGTGTTGAGAACCAGCATGTGGTTCCATAAAGTGTGCCCTCTTTTCTGAGGAAGGTTAAACTGAGCTGGCGAGACTTACACCATCCCATGGACTGGAGTCCTGGGATGAATAAAGACGAGAATGTGAGCTGGGCACCAGCATTCACCTCTCTTTGCTTCCTGACTGTGGGTGAAATGCGACCTGCAGCCATGCCTTCCCTTCCCCCTCCCATGGTGGACTGCCCCCCTGAAGCCATGAGCCAAAATAAACTCTTCCACAAGTTGCCTTTGTTGGGAATCTTGTCACAGCAATGAGAAAAACAACTAATCCAGCGAGAGAGGTGTGGCCACCTGCAAGGACCCTCCCCGGTGCCAGGTGAGGAACTGTGGGGGAGGTACAGAGTGGGTGAAGAGCCTGGGCGGCCTGCACTGAGCTCCTCTGATTTGCACTGCCATCAGAATTTTAGAATTTCCTCCCAAGGGCACATCATAGTTTGGCCCAGGCAGATACATAGGAAGATAGTGTCCCCAGGGCCAGGTTTCACAGGGTCTTGCTGAGAGCAGAGAAAGCTCTCACATGTTCCACTTGTGAAGCTCTGCAACCTGGAAGAGACCCTGAAAAGCCAGGCCCACGCAGAAGTGTGTTTGAACTATTTTGACAATGACTTCGAGTAAGAAATAGATACTAAGTGAGCACCTAGGTGTGTAGTTCATGGGAGTCATTGAATAGAGCCACAAAGGAATAAGTGTCTCTGTACCACAGTGCACTCTCATTTTATCCCATCCCATCCCATCCCATCCCAACCCATCTTTCTATCCTGACATCCTTTGCATTTTGTAGCTTGCAGCCAAGGGCTTGCTCTCCTTAGTTGCCAAGGGTCTTGGAGAAGCCACTTAGCCGTTTTCAGTTCATTCCTCTGCTCTAGCCACAGTGGTGTCCTGAACACAGAACAGCATCCCTGTCACAGGACTTTTGCACAAGCTGACCCCTCTCCTTGGATCACTCTTAGTACTCCATATGGCTGTACCCTTCTCCTTGTTCAGTTCAGACACCACCTCCTCAGAGAGACATTGCAAGCAACCAGTGCTGCAGCCATTTTCTCCATGTTTCCTTCCCTTCCCAAATTTAGTTCTTGTATATGCTGGCTGGTCTTACGCCTACTTGACACACAAACTACAGTTATCTGAAAGCAGGGAACCTTAACTGAGAAAATGCCTCCATGAAAGTGGGCTATAGGCAAGCCTGTGTGGCATTTTCTTAGTTAGCGACAGAAGAGGGAGGATCCAGCCCATTGTGGGTGGGGCCATCCCTGGGCTGGTGGTCCTGGGTTCTGCAAGAGAGCAGGCTGAGCAAGCTTTGGAGAGCAAGTCAGTAAGGAGCACCCCTCCATGGCCTCTGCATCTGCTCCTGCCTTCAGGTTCCTGCCCTGCTTGAGTTCCTGTCCTCACTTCCTTTGATGATGAAATAAAGTGTAAGCAAATACACCCTTTCCTTCCCCACTGGCTTTTTGGCCATGGGGTTTCATCACAGCGACATAAACCTAACTAACACACTATAATTTGAGTTCGAAAGGCAGTAATTGTCTGGTCTTATTCATCACTGTAAGATCGTAAGCCGAGCTGGAACTAGTAGGAATTCAGGTTTGTTGACTGGTGGACTAACTGACAGACGGACTGACTCTGGTGCACCCTGCACCCTGCCTTCATTTCCTTGACACTTAATGACTCTGATGCAATTCCTCCTGAGTTGTGACCCTACCACAGTGGTTTTGGAAGAAAGATGTATCATTTAGCAGCTTGTGCCTTCTCATGGTGAGGCATGTACATGCTTGGATCATTCAGGTTACATAGGAGATACTCAATAAATACATGCTGAGTTGAATTGTACTCCTTGACAATTCTACAGGAATATCATCACCCCTATTCCCTAGAGGAGAAACCCAAAGCTCAGAGAGGTTAAAATGGCATGCCTCAAGTCACCAGCAATAAGGGAAAAACCTGAAATTATACACAGCTATCTGGATTTGAGGTCCCAGCTTGCTTAATAAAACTTCAATAATCTGTTGGGTGGTCAGCTCAAATCAGCAGATGGCTGACAGTCTGTTATGGAACGTGCCAGCGTTCTCTCGCACTAGCTACCCCCACAGACAGTAGCAATTGATACATGGCACTGGGTTGTTCAAATCCAAGGAGAAAAGCTCTAAAGGAAGAGCAATGCTGTGACTCATCGGTTCAGAGGAACCAACAAGCTGCTGCCTGTCATTTCTCGGCATTTGGTAATCTCTGATTCCTGCGTGTTTCATGCCTTTCATTAAAGTTAGCCTCTTATGCTTGGCTGGCACTGGCTGGCATCAAGCCCCCACGATCTCTCAAGGCCACATTAGTCAGTTTCCTCCCCGACAGCACTTGCAACCATGGAGAATGTGCTGTAGCTAGCTCAAATATCACTTCACTCATTCGCTCAGAGAGACTCAGGGCTGCCCTCTTTCTCTTCCTGGATCCCAGTCTCCACACGGCCAGGCTCAATAGTGTAGCTCATTCATCCCCAAGCCACCAGCACTTGGGCTCCAGACCCTGCACAGAGCGTGAACTAAAGTGCCCACAAAACAGACCAAGGGGCGTGTGTGTGTGTGGAAGTGAATCTCCCAGTAGCACAAAGAAAGATGAGGACCAACGTCAGCTAGATACAAGGAAGAACTATTAAACTCTTGAGATCCTTAAGGACTGGCTGACCCATGTCTTCTTTATAATTCTTATCAGTTGTGTCACTGACCTGAGAATAGACTTTTATCTAGGCAAAGTCCCCTAAATATATATATATTCTATAGCTACCTATCATACATTAATATTGCATATTACCCAGGGTCTAGGTCTGTGGCTATCTACCTCTAACACAGCCTGAGTCCAGGTCAGGGGCAAGCAGAGGTTCGGGTAATAGTACCTGTGTTCTTGTAGGATAGCTTTTGGAAGCAGGCTTGCCACACATGCCTCCATCTGAGAGGGGACAGAGGTCCTGGCCTCCCTTCAAGCCCTTTCCTCTCCAAGTCAGCTCTCTGCTCCGTTCCCTCCCCTCTGTGACCACTCTAGCCCTCCTTTCTGTCTTTCAGAGACTCATCTCTCAGCACCACCAGGATGGGATGATGCAAAACCTCCCCTACAACCCTTCCATGCAGTGTGAGCCCGTGAATAGAGGTGACCTTTCTGACCTTGCTTGTAAGATGGGGATAATGACCAGGACCAATTCATGATGCCCAGCAGCTGGTCCACAGGCCACTGTGAAGATGACATAGCTGGTGTGTGTGCGCAGTGTGTGCACGCTGTCTCTGGGCTACTCGGAGGCACTGTTCTCCAGACTAGGTTTAGTGTTTGCTTGTGACGCTGCCCCCGATGCTGGATGAGGGGTGCCTCGACCATGCAGAGACCAGGGAAGGACAGAGCACTCACCAGGACTGCAGGCAACTTCCCCGGGCGCCGGATGTAACACAGGAGAGCCAAGAAGACCAGGGCTCCGCACAGTAGCAAGACAAGAGTGAAGAAAATGCTGAGGTTGGTCGCGGTGAAATCTGCAGATCCAGAAAGATGTGTTTGTGGCACAGAAGGTACAGTCCCCAGAGGTCCTTTGATTATGCCCAGGATGGACTCAGTGAATGGCTCCAGATCATTCCCACAGGGAACTGGCAAGTCACAGCCCTAGAGGGATCTAGGTTCCCAGGAACACTGGCCTTCACCGGCTCACTCAGTATCACACTGGCTCAGCCTCTAGCCGACCACACATGATGGCCGATACACACTGAGACAGGAGAACATAGTAGGTAAGAGTGGAGACTGAGGTCCCAGCTTTACCTCTTGCTAACTGTGGGACTATGGACAAAATAATGAATCCCCTTGAGTCCCACTGTCCATGTCTACAACAGTCCCCAGACATCTCGCCTGTATCCTCTGACCCTAGCAACAGTCTTAGGAGGTCAATGCCAGCATCACCTGGCATTGATCCCACATGGAGATCCTGGGGCCCAGAGAGATGAAGTCACTTGCCCAAGGTCACGTGTCTGTAAGCAGTAAAGCTGAGATTCAAGCAAAACTTGTGTGTATAAGGATGATGAAAATGCAAGCAGCACTTAGAGCGACTGACAAACACTTATTCTGTCGTGGGACTTTTATGACAACGAGCTGCACTGAAGTTTATCATAAATCTGGGAAGACCCCCTTTCATGTTTGTTGGACAGGGCACTCCCAGGGCACACACTGGATACAATGTGTGTATTAGCTGCCACGTGTTGCTAGTTATGGCTCCCTCTGGCAGTCAGTAGATTGAAAGTCGCTACACCTGATTCCCCATCCTGGCAAAGGGCTCCTGGGCCCCTGGCTGAGGACCCGGAACAGGGCTTTGCTGACTCCAGCAGCTCTGTCAAAAAACCAGCTCGGCATTGCTTCTTCTGGGATACTCAGGGCAGTGCTGGTGTATGCCTTTAATCCTAGCGCTCAGGGGGCAGAGCAGGTGGTGGATTTCTCTGTGTTCCAGGACAACCTGGTCTACAGAGTGAATTCCCACACTGGCCCTGAGGAGGAACAGCCTGAACAGGACCAAATAGGAGCTAGTGCATCTGCCAGGGGGGATCTGGAGAGGTCCCCCGAGAAGCCCAGCTGTGCTCAGGTGGAAGGTCCCCTGTGTAACCTCCTGGCAGGAATGAAGCCATTCTGAGCAGATGCTTGAACATCCTCCCCGTTGGCTATCTGACTATAGCCTAGGCTGTACCTAGGCTGTGCTCATGCTGGGAGCAGTAGAAAGCTGAAGCCCGGTGCCAGCCAGTGCCAGCCGGGGTGAAACTTGTCTCCTGCAGATTTCACACAGTTCTGACGACAGAGCAACAGGAGAGACCGAGACTGAGATACTGGTGGTGGGTAGGCCAGCACACCCTGACCTGGCCGGCTTAGTTCTGCATGCCTGGAGTACCATTTAAACCAAACATCACGGTAATGTCAAGCCCTTAATACCCTGGAAAATGGGCTTTCAGGTTTCTCTTCCCAATGTGACACTGAACGTATTTTCTATTTCTGTTTTTCCCCCTCTTGCGTCTTTGATTGAGGATGGGTAGCTGATCTTGTTAAGGTACTATCAGGGGCCAGGCTCTGACTAACAGCTCTGAGCAGTTATGGCTGAGAGAGAGGGCATGTTTTGGATGCCTGCCACTCCCAGCAAGTTATCATGGACAGAGAGAAAAGATTGAGTAACCCCTTATAGTTGCTAATTATGCTATTCTGGGGATTTTTTTTTTTAAATTATACCACCCCAGTCATGAGCATCTGCTTTTTACCTCTGTTTGGTGACACAGAGAATGGAAATTTGGACCTTGGTTTGGATTCTTAAGAATTGACCTTTGGTTAATTTCTCCTGTGTTGTTGAACTTTGGGTTTTGATTTCATATTGATTAAAGGGTCCTTTCAGCTGTTTGTGTTATGTTGTGTATAGCATGGTGTGTTGTGGTGTTCCTGTTTGTGAATGTGTGTATGTGTGTGTGTGTATGTATGGATTGCATATGCAGGCCAAAGGAGACAGGCATGTGCTCCATTGTCTTTCTTTTGTAAGTTGTGAGAGGAGGGGCAGGGCCTTGTGTAACACTGGCTGGCCTGGAATTCACTCTGTAGACCAGGTTGTCCTGGAACACAGAGAAATCCACCACCTGCTATGCCCCCTGAGTGCTAGGATTAAAGGCATACACCAGCATGCCTGGTTCTCCACCTTCCTTTTTGAGACAGGGTCTCTCACTGAGCCAGGAGATTACTGATTTGGCTAGGCTGGCCAGTCAGCCCGTTTCTGGCCCCTCGCTGGGGAGGTGGATTGGGGTTACAGAAACACATACCATGCCGGCTTTTGGGGATTGAACTCAGTTCCTCAAGCACTGTATGTACTGAGCCAACTTCCAGCTTCCTTGGAGCCTTTTGGATTTTTGCATCATTGTTGGTGGTCATCGTGCAGTGACTGGCTTTGTGTTTTAGAGTTCTTCTGAATTGTTTCAGCTCTGCTGAACTATTTTGGGGCTTCATGCCATTTGTACGATAAGCCTTAAACTATTTGGGTTTCTATAGTCAGCCAAAGGGAAGGATGTTCAAGTTGTCAGAACTCTGTTGAGCCATTGGAATTCTGTTTTGAATGTGTATGTACACATGAGACAGACAAACAAGCATGCTGGGACATCATTGTGATCGGCATAGCCGTAAAGTATTAAGATTTTACTATCTATTTGGGCAATGGTGGAGCACCTGGGAGGCAGAGGCAGGCAGATCTCAGAGTTCAAGGCCAGCCTAGTCTGGAGAGTGAGTTCAAGGACAGCCAGAGAAACCCTGTCTTGAAAGCAAAACAAAACAAAAAAGAAATAAAGGAAGAAAAAAATATTTTACTTATTGCTTATTACTTATTTTATGTATTGTTTCCTAGGGTAATGACTTTTTTTTTTTTTTTTTTAAACTTAGGATAGTTCTAAGCATGAGGGACAACTTCTCCCATAGTTTGTGTGAAAGTGGATGGCTCTATGCAGAAGCTCTGGGCCCAGTCAAGCACCAGCAACCTTGAGCATAGCTTTCTGGACTTTTCTGGACAGTTCACACACCCTCTGCCTGGACCTCAAGCTTGGGCTACTCACACTGCTCCGTGAGACGTAAACACTGCTCCTCTGACCATTCTGCCTTGTTATCTCGTGATTCCACGTGGGGCTTCACCTTGACACAAAACTCTCTCATCCCTCTGGGGACTTGGAGGGTGAAATTTTCCTGTGTCACTCTCTTAGTTGTATTCTGAAACCGAAACAAGAACAACAGTAAACACGGTAAACAGGGAACGATCATGTCAGCCTTCCATCTTCCACTTTGAGGCAAGATCTCTATGTAGCTTGCCACTGTGTACTCCAGCCTAGCTGGCCCGAAGCTTCCTCTGGCTTTATGTGGGATGTGGGGATTTGAACTTAAATCCTCAGGCTTTGTACACAGCAAGCTTGTTACCTGCTCAGCCATCTCCCCAGCCCAGTACCTTTATTTTAATAGAGCAAAGGGAGGAGTCTGTTTTTATAGAAGTGTAAGCTCTTCACGGAGAGAACTAGAGACAACCAAGGCAATAGCATTTGATGGATTCCAGGTTGCAGGGGTTGGCCTTCAGTACACTTCCTGACCTACGAGCTAGGAGAAAACACTCAAGGGTAGCTGTCCCATGCCTTGTGCCCTATTGATACTTGGTAGGCTTGTTTTTATCACTGTCCTCTGGGAGTACAGTTTGAGAGCTGTAAATATGCCACTTCCCTCCAGGCTCCCCATAACCTCTTTTTCATTTGTATGCTAAGCTCCCCAGAGGGACATGAAAGTGAGTCCAATCTAGGCAGGCCTGGCCCAGTGACCTTGGGGGACGTCGTACCTTTTGTTCTGAGACCTTTCGGATGGAAAGTATATAAACACGGTGATTACTGAAGATCTGTTCATACTCGTCCCCTGCGGGGGTTATTGGGGGCCTGGGGGGATGGATTGTCCCAAAGATGCAGCCGTTGGTGACCTCCAATGTCATGGCATCCACTGTCAGAATCACTAGGTGGGAGAGGGTCAAAGGTGTGAGGCTGGAGATGAAGGATGGCATCTAGAGCCTGACTGTAGGGTCAAACCTTCCCCACTCTAAAACCTAGACCTTGGGTTTACAACTCTACTCCACACGAGAACTTCTTAGAGAATGTGTCTTACTGGGTCTTCTAGCACCAGGGAATCTGAATTTCCCAGCGTGGGTCCTTGCAATACCCATTTTAAAGCTAGCCTCTAATGTACACTTTCTGCAGGCAGCTGAGCCCTAGCTTATGGGCCGATCTTTGGGAACCAGTGGGTCTCCCAGATGTCACCTCTAGCTCTGAATCCTACAGAGCAAAGCCACTTTGTCCCCAGACCCTGTACAAGCCCAGTGTGGACAGAAAGAGGCCACTGTGGCCAGGCTGACCACCCTGAAACTCCCCAGGAACTGTCTTGATTTTTTTTTTCCCCTTCAGTACATCTTCCAGCTTCAAAGTCAAGACCTGAGAGATTCCCCCTACCAGGGGCCAGGCCTCATCTGAATTGTGCCTCTACTTGCTGCCCTGAGTACTTAGGGTTCAGTGCCTCTCCCTAAACTGTACAAGTTCATAGCTATGACTCCTGTGACTCAGACACTCCACCCATCCCAAGACTTCTCTTATGGAGGACAAAAATATCAGTTCCCTTTAAAGCCTCAGATCTGTTGAGGCAACCAGTCCCCTGGCCAGGAAGCCTGGTGACATGAGAAGCCATGAGACCAGACAGAAAAGCCATAGGCTGGAGTCTCTGACTGAAAAGGTCACAGAAGGCCATGTTCTAGGTCTAGGAGAGGCAAAGCACCTTCATCCACTGTGAAGCGGGTCTCAGTGATGGTCCAGTTGGAGTACAGGCTGTTCTCCACTGCCCGGACTCTGGCCCGGTAGCCGTATCTGTCGCGGTATAGATCCAGGGTGAATGCTGTGACATCACAGGACAATCCCCCGGCCTCTCTACAGCTGTGGATGTCTTTCCAGACCGTGGTTCCGTACCTGAGGAGATAGCAGAACAGGCACTGGGGAAGCAGCTTGCACCCAAACCTCTCTCCTTTAAGAAGGAAGGAAAGGGCCAGACAATGGCAGAATAGGAGCAGTCCTCAGGGCCCTAGCTCCTGGCAAGGGTGTGCCTCTTGCTTGGTCCTTGTTGACATCACGGGCAGGGATTTAAGTAGCTCATTCCTCCACAAGAATGTATTAGCCCACTCTGGAGCCTCCTGCTTCCTCTCTAGTAGTGACATTTGTGACTTCTTTTCCAGAGAGTACTAGGAAGTCCTCAGGACCACTGGCAGCTCACCTTAGGAATCCCAGCACAGTGCTCAGCTCACAATACTCAAGCAGGTATGTGTCAAAGATATGTACCAGGGTCCCTTCTGGTCTCACTTCACAGTAAAGTAGCCACCTGGTCCCTCCCCTACCTCCTTCAGGCTCCCACCCTTGCTTTGCTTACTTCTTGAGCGCCACTTCGTAGTAAGTGTCCTCAGACTGATTTGGGATAGCTGTCCAGCGGAGGATGTGCTGGAAAAATCTGGCTTCAAACCACACAGAAGAAGGGCTGGGCAGTTCTGTCCCTAGGGGAAAAGAACGCCAACACTGGAGAAAGCATAGTCATCCCCAGGACTAGGAAGAGGGTGGTGACAGCAGCCAGGGTACTTTGTGAGGGAGGGGCTGGGCGCTTTGCATATGTTCCATTTAGTGGCCACAGCAGCTCCGGGCTGTAGACACATGCCAAACTTACTAAAGAAGAAATAAAAGCCCAGAGAGTCAGTTGACTTGCCCAAGGCCAGTGGGGTCAGTGCGGGACGCAGTGGGAATCTATATGCAGAAAGTGCCTGATCCCAAAGCTAGTGTCCTGTCCTTCTGTGTCTGTGTTGTGTGGATGAGCCAGTCCCTGGCTCTGCCCCAGCACCATCCCCAAGACTTACTTCTCATCTCAGCCCTTCCCCAAAGCCATGGCCCCTGGCCTTTCCGGATACACAGACACCCTGCTTACAGACATTATAGTCTAGTGTAGTCAGTTCCCTCTAAAAATCTCAAACAGCCCTGGTGAGGTAACCAGTTCCCTGGCCAGGAAGCCTGACACAAGAAGCCCCGAGGACAGACAGAAACACTGGTCCCAGTTATTAACATCACTCTGCTTTTCCACACAGACATCTTGGGGTCCGGGGCTTAGGGCTTTCTCTGTTCGGTAGTTTCTAGAAGAGCTCAGACGTGGGCATCTGTATAATCAGATACCTAGGTGAGCTTGACGTGGAGACAGACTGCATGTCACCTGTCCAGGCTCCTGCCTTCCTCTTCTTTAAGGTAGAAAACTCAGTAGCGAACCATTTGCACCCCAGCATTGTCTCAGCCCCAACACAAAATTATCTAAAGAACAGAACGAAAGAGCACGGAACTAGTAGCTTGCTGGTGTGACCCTGGACAGACTAGTGACCCCCTGAGGCCCTCGGACCTCTCTGTAACAATTCAATAAACATTCCTATTTGACTTCCACTGATGGAGCCCTTGCTCCTCTCCAGCCTTCCTGACCCTTTAAGATGTCTCCTCTGGAAGGCAGCTCTGCATTCACTTCCCTTCTTCTCAAAACTGTCAGCTCACACACAATCATGTTTCTTTTTGAGTGACTTTGTAGTTCTCAGAAAATACTCTTGTCTCAGCCTCCCCCCCCCCCCCCGTGCTTTCTTTCATGTACTGTCTTTTCATCTCAAGGTTGTGTTTCATTTGCAAAACTGAGTGTGTGAGCGAAAAACTCAGCCCCTGTTTGAGGTGTTTGGCCACAATGTTGCTGTATATCACATGACTGACTGTGGGTTTTACCTCGAATTTTGGAGTCCTGTAAAAGTGTTTTTGGGTTTCTGGTCTTCGTGCCTCTGTGGCACTTAGTCCCTCCAACTCCCTATCTTTTCATTCTCTTCTGGAGTACTGGAACCTGGCCTGAGCTGAGGGGTGGGCAGAATAGGGGAGGGGCAGCTGGCATGGGAATGAATTGAGGGCTAAAGACTGACAGGGTGGTCAGGAAGGGTGGAGAGAAGGGAGGGATGGGTGTGAGACGGTAGCATACGGGGAAAGGAGCCTAAGAAGGGCACAACCAGACCCATGGAAGAACCAGAGCAGCAGAAAAAGTTACGGTTTGTTGGGAGATGGATGGGTGAATACTTCTGTGAATTCTTTTCCCGAGAGTACTAGGAAGTCCTCAGGGCCGCCAGCAGCTCACCTAAGAGATCCCAGCACACTGCTCAACTCAAGCAAGTATGCACCAAAGCTATGTGTCAAGAGTACCTTCTGGTCTCATTTCAGTAGTAAACACCTGGTCCCTCGCCTACCTCGCTGGCCACTCCCGAACAGCCGCTGGTAATCTTAGCCTCAACCTTATACAACCGGCGAGCCCAGACCCATCCAGCACGAAGGAGCCGGGGCGGAGATCTCCGACCATCCAAGCCGATTCTCCGGAAAATGTGAACTTTAAAAGCAACAGAGCGAGCTCTGCGGGAGCTTACCGTGTGCGCGGAAGCTCAGGCTCGGGACAGCGAACGTGACGAGGAGGAGGGGGAGCAAACGGGAAAGCATCCTGGGCGCACCGCGGCATCGTCCGCTGGAGCCGGCCTCTACGCCGCGCGGCGGGGAGAGGTGAAGACTGGCAAGGAGTTCCCGGGGCTGCCGGGGCGCCGCCTGGGGCGGGGCCTCGACACGCCCCGCCCTCGGCCCGCCGAGTCTGGGAACCCCAGCTGGCTAGGTCTAGTCCAGGGCGTCTGGCTCAGGGTAAAAGTGCGACTGAGGTCTTCTGCTCCACGGGTCGGCTCTCAGCACCATCTGGGCAGCCTGGTTTTGCGTGTGTGTGTACATGCGTATGTTTACGGTGCGGGCGACAGCGTACATGCTATCCTGGAAGCCCTGTTTTGTTGACGGGACACAGAAGGAAGAGCTGGAATCACTAGGATGGTCTTGCTCTTAAGACGTCATTTTCCGCTCCGCTCAGTGCCTGCTGATCACACTGAAGACATCGCAGCCTGGAGCGGACGCGGGCAGCCTTCAGCCTGCAGGATGCTCAGCCTAACTCTCAATCCTGCCCCACACAAAATTAGAAACTTACTTAAAGTTTCCTCCTCCTCCTCCTCCTCCTCCTCCTCCTCCTCCTCCTCCTCCTCCTCCTCCTCCTCCTCCTCCTCTTCCTCCCCCCGCCCCCCCCCCGCTCTTCCTCCTTCTCTTCCTCATCCCCCTTCTTCTCCCTGGCAATTGGATTGGATGCTTCCCCAGTGTAAAGTTTGTAGATGACAAGGCCCTGTCACAGTGTTAAAAATTTGGACACCCCTGTACCTGGAGAAGGAGGATCCAAGCTGGGGTTATGGGACATGAGCACTGGGCACACAATCTGGGAGCTAGTGGTGCACCCCACCCCGGGGCTTGTGGAGATACCAGCTTTGTCTAAACAAGTTGGGGGTGGAGAGTGCGACAGTGGCCTGGACGGAGGGTGTGCCAAGTGGACTGGGATGCTGTTCTGTGCTGAGGGTGCTCACTGGGAAAAGTGCTTGTTAGTGAGGGCCAGGCCGCCCTAGCTTCATGGCTAGTTGGGAATAATACCTGTGAACGACAGCATCCATCACACATACACACACACCATCAGTGAGGACCACTCAGGGGATGGCCCTGTTACCGCATCCTCATGTCAGCTAATTTGAAAAGCCTCTGGCTTTTTAATGTGTGAAGATTTTTTTTTTTAATTACTGTTTTTGCACTATCTGTCCCTCCCCTGGTAAAGAATAGACACTGCTTGGGAGAATCTGGGCATGACTCCAGCACCCAGGCGTGACTTCTTAGCCCCCGGCCACCCTTTTTAAAAAGGGGAGCGACTGTGATGTTTCTTCCTCAGTTGCCTTTCTTTTGGTTTCCGGTTGAGTTAGAAGAGTCTTAAGGCCCTGCTCCATGACTGTTTCTAAGGGTGGCTGAGGTTGCTCATTCATATACCAACATTCACGGTCACAAGCCGATGCTGGGAAAAAAAGTGCTGGCCAAATCCAGGTCCCTTCCTCTAGAAACCACCTTTCTAGAGACAGAAAGTGAGAAGAGATTTTAAGTTTCTGGTAAGGAAAGTACAGACTAGCAAGAGGACACAGGGTGGAGAGCACGGAAGGCTTCCTGGAGAGGGTGGCCTGTTAGCGGAGAGACGTGAGTGCCGAGTTGGCAGTAGGGGAGTGACGAATGGATAGGGAGGGATTTGTTTATTCAAGATGAGAACTCTGTCAAGTAGGTGAGCACTTCTGCTTGAAGAAAACACACCTGTGGCTGACATAGTTTGACTCCTTGCTCAGGGCAGAGAGCCAGCTTTGAGTGCAGTCAAGCCCCGTGTCCCTGCTTCCTCCATAGCACCCTGGGGAGAAGCTGGACCAGGCGTATAATTATCATACCTTAGAAAAGCAAAAACCAGAAGAACCCGCATGCATGCTGTTCTGGGTTGAGTCGCTTGTTCTTCGGGTCTGACAGATCCACTCTGAGGTTCTGCAGTGAACACCTGCCTTGACAGACAGTAAATGGCGGGATTTTCACAGGCTTGAACTTGTAGAGTGTGCCAAGGGCTCCGCAAAACACTTTACACGGCATAGCAGACATAGCAGTCACCGGCCTGGTGCTGAACAGACAAGTCCCTGACCTTTTTCTGGAGCCACGGGGCAACTGTTTCCCAGTGTATGGCTGGAAAATACGACCAGGTTTTAACCCTTGGACAGTAGAGAGTGGCTCACCCAGGCCTTACCCCTGCCTCACCCCTGCCTCTGCTGTCCTGTCAGCCCCGGCTGAGGACTTTGGGCAACAGCACCTTGGAATCTTGGAAGAATCCTTGCAAAGCACGGGATCAAGTAGGTTGAGAGAGAATGAGAGTATGGGGTAGGAGCAGGGGAGGGGCAGCCCTGGGCGGGGAGGGTGGCGCTGTGGTGAGCCCAGGAAACAGATGGGCATAGTTGAGTAGACACCTTCCTCTCAAGGCAGTTCTTTCTTAGGGCATAACTGGAGTCTGACGGAACCACTGTCTCACTTTCACTGTGCTCCAGCTGGGCCCCTGTGACGCTTCCACACAAACTTCACAGGGGCGGGGTCAGGTAGCCCCGCAGGAACCTGTGCTCTGCAAGCGCACGGCTTGTCTCCAGATTAGTGCTTGGGAAGTTCCAAGCCTTGTGGTCACTCTGTCAGAGAGCCCATAACAGAGAAACCCAGGAGCATGGACCTCGAGATGGAGACAGAAAGGAGGAAGCTGCCTGGGGAAACTTGGCAGTTCTTGGGGTGAGAAGGATTTCAATGGCAAGGTACTGGGCCTACCAAGGCTTAGTCAGTGCTCTGGGCGTGCTCAGTCCAGTCCCAGTCCCAGGAGGAACCCTTTAAATGGAGCTGCAGAACCTAAGTCATGTCCACTACCTTTCAGTCTCTGCCCAGCACCGTCCTGGCTAAGTGTGACAAGGCTCAGAAGAGATGTCCTCTGAGGATTGGCTCAGGCTTGAGTACAGTGCCCTGTGCACCCCCGCTGAGTTGCTAACAGACAGGAGATAGGCAGAAGCAGATTTGCATTTTACATAGAATCGGAACCCAGAGCCTGGAGGGGAGTGGGTGGTTGATTCACTCACTGGGCAGATGTCAAACCATGCTTTCCAGACTCAAGGTCTTCCCTGCCTGTCACGTCCCAGAAGCTCAGCCCCTGAATTCCAGTGGCTTGTCCTGACTGCCTGCTTGGAGAGAAGGGGAGAAATGCTGGTCTTCAGTTGGAAGTAAAACATTGCCCTTGAAGCGAAGACTCAGGCTAAGAACCTCTTCACTCCTGCAGAATCATGTAACACCTGCCGCAATCGTGCTCTTGACAGATAATCAAAGTGGAGCCCGAGGGCCTTGGAAAAGGGAAGCCTCGTTCTAGCTTGTCCACTGCCAGCTCTGTGCCCTCAGCCCAGGCCCTCGGCCTCTGTCAGCCATTGCGTGATTGAAACTGTGGTAACTCAGTTGTGCTATTGGAAGGCTGGATACAACAACATGGAGACTGCAGAGGCAGCCTTCCCCAGTGTGGCAGAGGTGGTTAGTAGAAATATCCAGAATGTGCCACCTGCTGGACAGATCGGGCCAGCTCCTTGTCCCTCAGCCTGGATTTGTTTGGCTTCTCTCTGGCTGTAGCATGTGCTGTGGATGACAGGCCACCTCTCTTCTGTCTCACTTCATCTGAGTGGTTTTTAGAGACATTCCCTTAGTGGGAGGGGGTGTGGGCTTAGCCGCTGTCCTTGCCTTACCAACTCAAATGTAAGAGATGGAGCACAGACCACACACAAAAATAGCTCCAGTCATTTCGACGAAGAGTCGTGTCTTCCTGCTACAGCCCAGATGGCCTTGACTTCTCCTGTTTTTGAGGGTGCCATTTCCTCTTTCTTCTAAAATAACAGTGTCCCCAACCCCTGTCTTCCAAATGCAGGAAGTTTTATCTGTTGCTGGGTCTCCAGACCAGAGCCTCCCTAGCGGGCTCACTGCACACGTCTCTGTCACATGAGAATGACCTCCGAGCTGCAGCAGCCTGCTTCAGGCATGTACAAAGGCAACGTGCATTTTAAAATGCTGTGAGCAAATATTTTGCAGGTATCAAAAGTATTCAGGATATTGTCAGTTATAATTGCTTCAGGGCCATGGCCATTGGGAGAATCACCAATTTAGCCCCACGCTGTCCTAGGCTGCCTGGGCAGTGGGACAGGCCGGCACTCCCTACCTTTGACTTTTCCAGGCCTCTCCACAAAAGAGGAGACCTTTTCTCTGTGCCTTGAGCCCACTCATTTTTATTTCTCCCTTTCACAGGCTGACCACCTCCTTCAAGAGGAATTCCCAGCTGTGGTGCAATGGTGCGATCTCACTCCAGCCGACCTCACACAACACACACCAACCTCACTCAAAATGTCACTGAGTGGGACTGAAGTTGCATGCCAAGATGGTGCCACTGAGCCTTTTCCTCAGTGCTTCCTCTGTGGAGAGGCAGAGACTAGGCTAGGCTGCATGGCCGGTATCTCTATGCTGCTTTGAACAGTACTCATGGTTCCAATCACCTGGCTGGAGTAGGCAAGGAATATATTATTATAGACAGACCTGGGTTGGTAAGTGCCAGAACCATGTGAACTAAGCTTAGACATGCAGAGGCTTATAGCTCCAAGCCTTCAGAGCTAGAAGTCTACGGTTCTAGGATCTGGTGACTGGGGGCTCATGGCTCTAAGTGTTCAGGTGGGCCTATTGCTCTGGGAGTCGATTGCCTGGTGCCTGGCAGCTAGTGCGGGCCTTGGCTCTCAGCAGCCTTCTGCAGCAGTAGTTAGCACCAACTTGTGTTAGAACTCTGAAGCTTTGAGTTTGCGGGACCTGTGACTCCTAGCAATGGCTAATGTCACAGCCTTGTGTATTAACACCCTTGGCCCTATATTTCCATATCAGGTGTTAAGACCTCTGGCCCTTAGGGCTTGGCAGCGCCGTGGAACTCATTCAATGACCGATGATCCCTTGACTTCAGGGAGCTTTCTCTATCTTCCGCTGTATTTTGTTGCTTATACTGCTTCTGCCCCAATCTCCCCCGTCCCCCCTACTCTCTCTGCTTCTGGCTATTCTTTGAAGCCCTTCAGTAACTCTTCAGATACCCAGTTTCTATTACTGCCGTCGCTGGCACCACTGGCACCACTGGCACCTCTGCCATTGCTGCTGCGCCACCCCCACCAAGGCACTGGTTGCTTCCACTGACCCTCTGATGTCTCTTCTTCATGTCACCAGCTCAGCCTGCTTTATGACAAGAGTCAAAAGTTGGCAGAGGTCATTCCAGAAACGTCTTTTTTGGACATAGTGTTGTAGCATCAGGAGGTAGCCGAGAGAGTTATTTCCCAGTCCACTCAAAAAGTTAGAGCTAGAAGTGGGGACTGAAGGAGTAGCAGAGCCGTTCGTATAAATAAAAAGTTTTGGGCCACAGGGGAAAATAGTCCTCCTCTGACTTGGATGAAACTTGCCTTTAGAGTTTATGAACACCGGTGAGAGCATAAAAGATGGATTCAATTTGTCTGAAACAATCATGGCTGGAAAAGCACTTTCTGAAGTCTCTACTTTGGTAGAGAGAGAGGGAGTGCTTTGGTTGTCATGTTGCTTTCTCAAGGCATCTGGAAAGTGTTCAAAGGAGCCAGGCTTCCATGGGACCAGCCAGTCAGCTTTCCGAAGAGGGATGCTTGGATGATAGGGAGTCAGGTATAGGAAAGGGCTTGCCAAACAGCAATACTTTGGGTGATCTTAATAATTCACATAAAGCATTAAAAGAAGAGTTTTAATTAAAGACTTAACAAAAGCTCAACACAGAATTTGTAGTACTAACAGAATTTAACAATGCTTAATACTGTCTAGCAATGCTTATGCTCCGGTGTCCCAGACAGTGGTGAATCCCATTCATTTGTTTCATACATAACATAAGCATAGTGATCCCAAGACATAGGAAAGACTAAACTCAGCCTTAGGATACCATTTCTAATCTTCTTTAGGCAAAGGTGTTTCCCCAGTCACAGCACAAACATTCATATTTGTACCAATCACAGGTCAAGGAGACACTGCATAGTCATTGCTGAAGCAAACACACAGCACTTCAATGTGGGTACACTGGGATGCCCAAGGCTTCTTTCAAACAACAGTCTTCTTCTTCTTCTTTTTAATTTGGATATGACCAAGAAGGCTCACCCAGAAAAGAGACTCCCACACAGAAACAAGGATACCAGTACATAATGCAGAGAGTACACATAATCCCTTGAATTACAGCTTCTTGGTCTGAAGAACTCAAAGGCCTGTGCTCTGGTTTGCTGGATGGGAAGACCCAAGACCAGGGTTCAACTCCAGGCCTGTCAGTTGTCATCTGTGACTTTGGTCACAGGATTTCTTAGATCTCAGAATTCTTAGCTGTAAAATATATATGATAACATTTCTTCCAAACTATCAGGGTTCAAGTGAGTGAAATATTTGTCAGATACCCTTGCCTAGGCACAGTGGGATTCAAAAATGGGTCAGACACTGGTACTTCTGGGGGCTTAATACCTCCAGAAAATAATGTTAATACAATTCATGATGGAGAAGCTTAGACGAAGGGGCTATGCTGGGGTGTGGATGCTCCTGGGACTGTTTTCCAGACATAGTGGGTCTTCTTCCAGTCCAGTGCTGGACTAAGCATAGACTCTCACATTTGGACATGTCTTTTCCAGAGCCTCGATCCTCAGGGTCCCTGGTAGTACGCCACGTCATCTATCCTGGTTCATCGCTCTTCCTAGTACATTTTGAAAGTACCATTTTAACGTTTTCACAGAATCAATGACAAATACAAGAAATGGTAACTGGAGGCTGGCCAGGGAGGGCGGGTGAGAAGCATGCACATAGCTGGCAGTTGAGTGCGTGGGAGAAGGCTATGGAAGAGGGAAGCTAAGGCCTCAGGGTGGACTTGAAGCACTTATCATTTGTCAGAAAACGAAACTCAGAGAGGAAGAGCTGTCTTAAGACAATGGCTGGTTCACACCTCACCCCCAGGTTCACTCTGTGGCATCCTGACCTTTGGAGACAGAAGAACAGTCAGCCATAATCTTCTCACCTTCTTTCCCCAACTGTTTAAAACAGGGAGACATCTTCATTACTTTGAAAGAGTGGGTGTGTCCCACTGGCATGCTGGTAACCAGTAGCCAATGGCCTTTTTGTATGCACTGTCCTGCCCCAGACCTTCTCAGGATGCCAAAGAAACACAAGTGAAAAAAAAAAATTACACAAGTGGAAAATTACTAGGTCCCATGAGAAAAAAAAAAATGGACTTTTTTTTTGCAGGTCTTTAGAGTTCTTGTATGTGGTGAGACCACTTTTGCACTTCTTAAAATTTTTAAATTTTGATGAATGCTCAAAACCCATAGAAATCCTTAGAACCAATAAGTCATAAGCACACACACACACACACACACACTCCAAGTGTTCAGAAATATGTAGACATTTACTAATACTTTGATGCAAGGTATGACATTTCAGAGAGATGACTCCTGCCTAATGTTATAACCTGTGGGAAGTCTAAGGTGCACTTTGGAAAGCTGGAAGTCAGCTGCTGCTCTGAAGTACATTAAATTCTCACAGGCAGTTACCACTTTATAAATGACCCATGTCATTACTGGGTGCTTGCCCACTGGCTATCCTAGGACATGCTTTCTGTCCCCCCCCCCCCACACACACATAACAAGATCCTCCTGGTTGCTTGATTTCTATCACAGTGTGGTCCTAGCTCATGAGTCTATTCCTCTGCCCTCTTCACTTAGTTTTCCTCCACAGGCCAACTCTGGTCACTGCATATTAAAGCCGACACCCAGCAACACAATCCTTCTGGGGTCCTGGCTTGATGGCAGGGCCTATGCTTTCCTCATGGCATTTCTCCCTATAGGTGAACAGCTTAACTATGCAAACTCTGAGTACTGGCTATGTGTCAGGCACTGTGCAAAACAGCTGGGTATAAAAATAGGACAGGGTCAATGCTTGCTTAGCTGAAAGTGATGAGAAAAAAGCCTAACATTACTGCACTGGATAACTTGCTACAACGACATCATCTGCCCATTTAACAGCAGAGAAAACTGAGTCTTTCTCTGCTTTCTAAGCCTAGATCCACATGGCTCTATCCCTTTCAGCCTCTGTCACACTAGCCACAGACAAAAAGTCACCAATGGGACAGTTCCAGTCATAGGTTACTTGCAGCAGCTTCTGCCTGTTTTTGTACCCATGGCGTCTCCCAGCTATGAGGCCTGAGTGCAAGTATTTAGTATCTTCTCTAGCCCTGAGAGAGGCCACGGGTACAAATGCAGCCAGAAGCTCCTGCAGAAATGCCCTGGCAAAGTTTTTGCTGGACTCTGAGTTGCCATGGAAGATGAGCAGGCAGCTTCTGAAGCAAACACTTTATCTTTCATCCTGATCCAGGCCATACCCATGTCAGACTCTGCCCAGCAACCCTTATCCCACCAAAAGAGGCCTCTGAGAGTGTTGACTCTTCCTCAGCTTTGGAGTGTCCATCATGCTCTGCCATTCATTGAGGCTGCCAAACAGCTGCACCATGGAGTGTTGACTTGAGAAGGAGTAAATGAGTCGTGTGCCAGACAGTGGCATGTGCTGCTGAGAACAATAAAGTGAGGGAGGGGTGGGTGGGGAAAACCTCCCTAGTGTGTGACTTTTGAACAAGGACCCGAAAGAGGTGAAGAAGGAGTCATGCGTGTTGTGGATGTCTTGGTTTATGATATGTAAACATGTTTTTGTTATAATCCCAAATTCGAGATTTTTGTTTGTTCACAGCTGATAATTGCTTTAGTGCAGGGGTGGGGTCTTTGCCAGCTGGAATTAGTTGAATTCTGAGGACTTTGAGGAGTATAAGTATAATAGCCCAGAGGAAGAAAGGATGGCAGCTTGAAAGAGGTGGAGAAGGACTGCTTGCTGGTTTGCTGGTTACCTGGACTTCTGGATTTTTTGACAATGAACATTGGTATCACCCCCAAAAGACTCCTAGGACTCTACCCAGCAGGAAGAAGTAAAGCGGGCTATGTGGCCTTTCCCTTCCAACCTTCTTTTCCCACTACCTGGGGCTGGGGACTTGGAAGGGAGGTATAAGCCTTAAGGAACCCCCAAATAAAGCAGAGTTTGAAAAACTAGTGCCTACATATGTGGATATCTGGATGGAGACTGCTGCAGGCAGAGGGGAGAGACAGCGCAAAGGTCATGGGGTGGGAGCAAAGCTAGCATCTTTGGGACCTGTAAAGCCAGTGCGTAGCTGAAGCTCAGTGAGAGAGGCTCAGCTGGCTAAAGACTGGATTCTCCACCTAGATAATGGTTAGTGGCTGGCAAATCAGACAAGGGATTTGGGAAGCTCAATCTCTCTCACTTCCATTCAGGAGTGTGGAACTTCCATTTGTGGAGGAGGGACAGGGCAAGTGTATGGCCATTGGGTTTTCCTTCCCAAAGTGCAGGCCATTCTCCCATATCAGATTAACCCTATCCCCATGTCCTGATGTCTAGACTTTTTTAACCTCACCCTCTCCTCTCTTCCTCTTTCATTTCTTCCCCATTTCATGTTTCTATTTTGGATTCTTCCCTCTTCTCTCAATCTGAAGTGTCCACAGAGAAGAGTGCTGGCAAGAGGGTCAATCAGGGTGAAGAGGAAGGTCTGTGTGTTTCAGTTTTCTGTGCCTGCTGTGACAGACAAGCTCTAACAGGGCTGTCTTAACACAATGGAGGCTTATTCTCTCCCATTCTGGAGGCTGAAAATCTGAGAGCAGGTTCATTTGTAAAGGTAAAGGCAGGCACACTCCTTATGGCGCTCTGTGGGAGAATGAATCCATTTCTTGTCCCCACCTCTTTTTCTGTAGGTATCTTCAATCTGCTGGTTGCCAGATTGCTTGACTTACCATACATCTCTGTGTGTGTGCATGTGCACATGTGTGCATTCGTGTGCAAGTGTGTATGCGTGTGCGTGTGTGCAAGTACGCACATGTGCAAGTGTGTGCATGTGTGTGCAAGGGCATGTGTGTGTATATGAAAAAAATCTCCCTCTGATTCCTTTTATAACAAAAATGTAAGACTTTAAATGTGATTGAATGTAGAGCTAATCTTTCCTTTTCATGACTTTCAATTTAATCACACCTGTAAAGACCCTGTTTGTGTAGGAGGTAAATGTCACAGTTCCAAGGATTCATGTGGCTATCACAGGGCTTAGGGGGTACAGGGTCAGCCTATCACTAAGGCCAGTCTAGTTCCAGCCATCATCTCGCATTTATTTAATTTGCAACACACTTAGAGAACATTTGCTCCATACCAGCCATTTCAGGCTGCGGGACAACTGCTGTGAGTAAGGCATGGTTCTCCCGGGGCTTTTGACATTACGATGTTGACATCTACAAAATTCAAGCTCAAAAGCCATGCGTGTGGCCTGCTGGCCACGGGTTGGACATGGACAGCAGGCTATGGATGTTACTCAAGTGATCGCCCAACTGGAGTGCCAAGTTGTCTGAATCTGTGGCGGCCTGTGACGGGTGAAAGGTGCTGTGCATTTAAGAACTGAGGACAGACTGAGCTGGTGCTACTCCATAAAGAAGGACGGAACAGCATTGTCAACAGAAGGAACAGGACCGGCCCGGACAGGTCCTGGCCATGGGGACCAGTGAAAAGTGCCTGCTCCCAACCTTTACCTCAATCTTTGCCCTTGACTACTGCTCTGCGTCCAGGGCCTCTCCCTTCCTACACCTGACCGTGGGCTGTATCTTTATTTCCTGCCCAATGTGGCTCAGGTGGTTCAACAAGGAAACCCCCTAAATTCAGTGTTGAGGCCAGACCACTAAAGTTCAGTCAACTTTATCTTCTTTAGATCTTAGGATGTAGCAGACATGGTTTTGGGAGTTACAGGGAAGAAGATGAGATAAAGGTAACATTTTAGTTCTTGAGTCCAGGGATTGTGTGCCTGGGGTGAGGGTGAGGTGGGGATGGGGAAAAGAGTGGGGGTAGGAGTCAAGGTTTCTAGACCGTACAATCTGCTGACTCACTGTCTATGTGACCACAAGAGAATGACTTCGTCTCTCTAACCCTTAATACCTTTCTAGGCTCTCCTAGCTCCAGCCATACAGACTTAACACAGCCCCTCTGTGTCTAGACTGTAGGCCATATGGCAGCATCCCTCAGACACATGCGAGTGGGGATGATGAGGCGGACTCCCCTAGACTGTAGCTCTGCAGCTTGCAAGGCTTGACCTAGACAGGTTCCTTGGGCACGTGCCACCAGGTGGCTACCCAGTGAGGACCTCACGTCAGGCATGGCTCTCCAGAACACGTGTGCCCTCACAGTATTTGGGGTTATCTCTGGGGCCCTCCTTGGTTAACACTAGGCATTCTAATCTTGCAGTTGCTCCCAATCTGGGGAGTGGAATTCACATTGGATGCCTCGACTTTTATTTCTTGTGTGTGTGCGTGCGTGCGTGTGTGTGTGTGTGTGTGTGTGTGTGTGTGAGGTGTGAGGTGTGCACATGCATGATTGTGAGTGCACTCACCTGTGGGAATGTGGAGACTGTTGTGTGTCCTGCTAGGCCACTCTCTGCCTTCCTGTTTTAAGGCAGGATTTCTCATTAAAGCTGAAGCTAGATTATCTGCCTGCAAGCCCCAGGGATCCTCCTGTCTCTGCCCCCCCCCCCCCACACTAGTGCTGGGATTGCAGCCATACCTGATTTTTTATGAATGGAGATCAGACTCAGCCCTCCCATGTTCACACAGTAGGCATTCTTTACCTACTGTGCCATCTCCCAGTCCCTGGATTTTATTTTCACCACAGTGACTCTGTTGCCCCCCACTACAGCCTCCTCCTCCTTCTTTTCCTCCTCCTCCTCTTCCTCCTCCTCTTTCTTTAAATCAATCTATCCACACGAAAACCCCAAGGTGGAATCAACCAGTACAACCATTGACCAGATGTGTCTGGAGAATGCCTGCTTCTGGGGGTTTCAATGGGAAGTGAGCATGTAAATCCCTCCCCACAACCTTGTAGGATTTTGCGGGGGCGGGGATCCAGTGAAATTCTGTATCCAAGAGCTCCTTTCTCTTCACCATGGCATGCAGCACAAAGCCTAGGGATAGTCCCCAAGGAGGGCCAAACCTTGAGCATCTAGTCCTAACATTGGCTGAGCCCTACCAAACTTTATTCTCCCTGCAGCTGTTGAAGGGGCAGGTGGGCTAACCGTCCACAGGTGGTCAGACTGGGTTTTCTTTTCCAACCGTAGCGGCTTTTAAATCTTCCACTGGTCCCTTGCCCTCTCACCTTTTAACATCTGGGTGGGGGATTTTACTCAGAGTGTGAATCAGGCTCCTAGATCTCTCAGGTCCTCATAGGTGTGAATTTTGTTTGTGTTCTTGGGTGGTAAGGGCACTTTATTTGACAGTGGAGGTGTGGGGATGCTATGGTTGCCAGGGTCTTGCTGTCTGGGGTTACAAGGGAGTGCACAGCCACACCTGGCTTTTTATGTAGGTGATGGGGATTCAGACTCAGGCCTTCAAGCCCCCAGGTCCTCATGCGTGAACTCTTAGGTGGCCATGGGAAACCCCATGGATTCTGCAGCAGCTGAACATGTATTTCCTGTATAACCAGGCCTAGAGGGAAGAGGGGATGGATAACTACAGGGATGAAGGGAGCAATGTGTGAAGAAGGGAAGTCATGAAGGGCTTACCCTTCTGGGTATTTAAAGGGTCAGGAAATTCGCTCCCACTTTTAAGGTATATTTGCAGAGCATGTTTGGTAGTACCCAGGGCTTACAAGTAAAGGGCTTCTCCGAGGCTGTTTCTTTATGCAGAATACTGATTGCTGCAAGATTAAGAGGAAAACATATACAGGAAAGATGTTCAGGAGGGCACATGGTACCACGTGCCCAACAAACATTCAGAATCTGGAGATATTCTGTGATTCCAGTACAGACGATAAGTACAGAGTACAGTACAGAGATAAGCTGTGATTCTAGTACAGACGATTCCCGCACAAGCTTCTCGTCTGCTGACACTACCAAGTTCAGAATAAAACATCCCTAGAGCCTGGAGAGATGGCTTGACTATTAAAAGTGCTTGCTGTTCTTCCAGAGGACCTAAGTCTGGTTTCTAGCACCCAGGTCAGGTACTGGAACTCCAGCCCCAGGAGTTTTCCTGGACTCCATGGGCCAAAAGAACACATATGGCATACACACACACACACACACACACACACACACACACTTACACATAAATAAAAAAAAAAACTAAATCCTTAAAAAGCATTGATCATTGCAACTAGAAGATAAGATAATTCCCTCATGTCTGAAAGTCTTTATAATTTATGGAGACAATCTGAAATCAATGATTGTGTAGGGGAAGGGGTAGAACATCCCTCCTTAACTCTAGGTTGTACATAGTGATGTCCTTCCAAAAACAACACATGCGGGTGGGGATAAACTTATAATGGAGAAGGCCGGATGTCAGCAGTCAAACCCTATGGTGGTTTGAATATAATCACCTCCATAGGCTCAGATATTTGAATGCTTCGGCATCAGGGAGGGGTACTAGTTGAGAAGGATTAGAAGAATAAGGAGATGTGACCTTGTTGGAGTGGTGTGACCTTGTTGGAAGAAGTGTGTCCCTAGGGGTAGGCTTTGAGGTTTCAAAAGCATGTGCTAGGCCAAGTATGTCTTGCTCTCTTTTTCTCTCCTTATGGATCAGGATCTGAGTCACTGCTCCAGGGACTGCTGGCTTGGCTCTCTGCCATGATGATAACGAACCAAACTTCCGAAACTGTAGCCCCCAATGAAAATTTTCCTTTTATAAGAGTTGCTTTGGTTATTGTGTGTCTTCACAGCACTAGAACACTGACCAAGACACACCCCTAAGACAATGTGATGAAGTGACCCTTGACCTTGTGAACTGCCTTCTTGGCACACAACCCCCAGGGAACCATAAAGAAGACATAAACCTAATTTCAATAAAAGGGCATCTTACAGCTGACCAGTAAACCTCAAAACTACCAAGGCTGTCAGAAGCAAGGAAAGGTGGAGAAATGCCAGCGGCAAGGAGACTAAGGACATGCGCCAACTTACACAATATTCTATCTAGGAGCATAAAAGAGCATCACACAGTAAATGAAAAAAAGATAAATCATACATAGACTTTAGTTAATTGAAATCTAGCAATACGGGTCTATCCATTTAGCAAATATATCACAGTGAGGTAAGATGTTTGCAACAGGACAATTGAGTGCAGAGAACAGGATTACTCTCTGTGTTGCTCTCTCTTTCTCTCTCTCTATATATATCATGTATACACATGCAGGCATATGCATATAGGCAAGAGAAGGAAATGTCCTTTTTTTCCCCTCTATTTTATCCCTTTGAGACAGGGTCCTTCTCTGGACTTGAGTTCACCAGTTGTCTCTGTCTCTCACCCCTTGGGCTCATGGCCACCAAGTTTCTGAGATGCTGCCAAGTCAGCCTCTCAGCTCTGGAGGTACAGGCCTACAGGTGACTTTCCATGCGCTGGAGATCCCACGTCTGGTGCTTAGGATTAAATAGTAAGTACTCCTTACTCACAGGGCCATCTCCCAGGTCCCAGTTTTGAATTCTTAGTACTGTTTTCTATTCATAAATTTCTGTTCTTGCCCTTATCACAGCTTTCCCTCTTTCTTAGGTTTGACTTCATTCATATGTCGTCTTGAGATGACCACTTACATCACTGATACTCATCTTTTCCTCAATTCTAATTTGTATATATAAGGTTACAAAGTCCCCTTTGAGCACAGTTACTCATATCTCACAAGATAAGTTATGTCTCCCACTCGGTTAAAATCTTTTAGATATTCGTTATGTTTTTTGGGCTCTTCGGAAGCAATGCTATTTACTTTTAGGCGGCGAGCCATTCCTGATGATCTCATTTCATGGATTTGTATCCCAGCCTCGGAAGGATTTAAATTCGTGGAAGCCGTTGCTGCTTGATGACCACCACGCAGCTGGCTGAGATCGTAACCTGCTGTGGTGGTGTATGCCTTCAACCCTAGGCAGAGACAAGGGATGACCTGCCCACTTGAGTTACACACTGAGTTCCAGGCCAGCCAGGGCCACACAGTGAGACTCTGCCTAAAAAACCGAAACAACAATAACTGAAGAAAGGTGACATTTTTGAAGCTGTGGTTATGGTAAATGGTATTGTTTCATAAATCCTGGTTTCTGGCTATTTGTCCCTAGTGTATAACAGTATCATAGATTATTAACTTGTTTGTATATGAGTCTTGCAAACTGTTACCTTGCCTGTTACTAGTCTTAGGGACAAACACACAGACTGTGTGTATGTGTAAGTTTGCGTGTCTGTGTGTACATGTGTGTGCATGTGTGTATGTGTGAATGTGTGTATGTGTATATGTATATGTGCTTGTGCATGTGAGTGAACATGAGCATGTATGCATATGTATGTGTGTGTGTTTATATATTTGGCTTTCAGGGGACACCCTGCTGGGAGTCCTCACCCTCACCCACAGGACATCATGTGAGAGCATCACTGCTCAGCTTTTATGTGGGTTCTGGGGATCCAAATGCAGGCCATTAGACCTCTGTGGCAGCACCTCCCCCACTGAGCCGTCACCTCCCAGGCCCCAAACTTTCAGTCTTTTGCTAGCAAGAGTGATGGTGGGCTTTGTGTGTGTGTGTCTGTCTGGGTGTTTGTGCACTCGTGTGTATTTTTAAAATCAACTGAATAAATTATCATTTATGTCTCATTTTCTGAGACATTTTTATCGGGAATGGGTGCTAAATTTGGCCAAGTGCGTTTCCGGAATCTGCTGAGATGTGGCTTTCTCTTTCTCCTTTGCTCACATTGCTGGGGTCCACAGAGGGAGTTTTCAATGTTGCTTTTGCACCAAAGCCCTGGTATAAAGTTTACCTCCTCGTAACCTGTTTTCCTTTTGCCATGTTGTTGGGTTCTGTTTGCCGAGACTGTCACTGGAAGGTTTGCGTCCGTGCTCATACGAGGCATTGGCGTTCAGTTTTCTTTTCCTGTAAGTGTCTCTGTATCATTTTGGTCTCAGGTGACTGTGGTCTCATAAAATGGGAAATGACCCTTTTCTCTCATCTCTCTTTTTTTTTTTTCAGGGTGGGGGAAGAGTTTGCATCAACTGAGCATTATTTCTTCCATAAATATTTTGAAAACTTCACCTTTGAAGGTCCCTTTGTGGGAAGGTTTCCTATGGTAACTGTGAGTCATTGTGTAGACACAGGCCTGCTCAGGTTAGTGAATCTTCTTAAAGGAAGCCATGGTACTTTCTATATCTCAAGAATTAGTCCATCTCACTCACAGTTTCAGCTTCTTGACGTGAAACTATTTATAAAGTTGCTTTGTCACTTTTTAATTATCTGAAGAGCCTGACATGAGAGGCCACCTCCATCTTGACACCAGTAATTTGTATTTTCTTCTTCTTCTTCTTCTTCTTCTTCTTCTTCTTCTTCTTCTTCTTCTTCTTCTTCTTCTTCTTCTTCTTCTTTTTTTAAAGAAAAACTTTGTTTTCACATTTGGGGTGTGTGTGTGTGTGTGTGTGACCACAGTGAGAGGACAACTTGTAGGACTCAGTCTTCTTCTTTTACCGCCTGGGTCCCTAGGGATTGAACGCCAACCCTCAGACTTAGCTACAAGCACCTTAACCCATCAAGCCATTTTGCTGGCTCCTCTCTCTTGCTGATCTGTCTATCAGCTCTAACAATTTTACTTTTTTTTTTTTTTTTCACAGAGCAGAGTTTTCATGTTATTGGCTTTTTTTTTTTTTTTTTTGACAAGGTCTTGTGCATTTCAGGTTGTCTTTGAACTTCTGACCCTCCTGCCTCTCCCTCGTGAGTGCTGGGATGACAGGCACGTGCCACCATGCCTGGTTTAAATGACGCTGGGGCACAAACCCATGGCTTTCTGCACGCTTAGCCAGCAGTCCCCCAGGTGAGCTGTAGCCTCACTCTGACCCTGTTGTTGGGGTGTGTGGGAGTGCATGGCAGCTCTTGGGGTTAGGATACATGTCTTTACTTCCAAGAGGTCAGGTGACCCTTTCTTATGCAGTACGGGTGGGAACCCACAACACACATGTGTTCCTCTCCTCCCAGCCTTTATCCTGATTTGTTATGCATTTTGCTTATATTCTAAACCCCTCAATACATCAATACATCGTAGGTTTTGAAATTTTAAGTCTTTCATATTTGAAAGAGCCTTCATTAATTTTTTTAAGAATCTGTGCATTTGCTGACAAAGTTACTACCCTCCAAAGCATTCCATGCCTCATGATGAAAGCACAAAATTTCCACCCAGTATTATTTTCTTTCTGCTTAAACAGTTTCCCTGGGGGAAGTTCCTTTAGCTTTGGTGTGTCTGAAGACTGTATTTTTAGGAGGTAGCTTTGCTTGGACTGTGTTTCGTTTTCCTTTCAGTGTTTTAAAGATATTACCACACGGCCTTCTTTCTCGAATGGTTCCTTCGGAGAAGTATGCTGTCATCTATCTGAACTCTTCCTTTGTCCTTAAGAAACGCAAGCAGCGTGGCACCAGCACTAGAGCAGGCCTCTGGGCTGTAGCCCCTCGGGACAAAGGGCATCATGGTCAGAGACCATGTATGGGGTGGATCGCACCACAAACAGGAAGCCAGAGACCTGGGAAAAAGTAGTAAAAGCCTCCTCCTCGGCTCTTCTCCTAAAGGTCTCCTTTCTCCCAACATTGCTGCGTTGAGGACTAGGCAGATCCATTTATATTCAGAGCACAGAACTGCAACCACTACTCTATATACCACCATGCTTTAGAAGGCTGTGATAGCATGATACACACAGAACCCCACAGAGCCTCAGTTTGGTTAGGTGAATCTTGACAAATACAGAGACACTTATACCACAATCATTTTCAGTTTTGGTTTCTGCCTTACTTTTTTCATGTCTGCGTAATTCTCCTCCAAATATTTGACTTTTCAGCTCAGGAACAGCTTATGACTGTTGATGCAACACTCAATCTGTCCCCCACCCACCCCCAACACCCTCTTCAACCTTCCCCCAATCACCTATGAAGTGAACACCTGGCACAAAATGGGCGCTCTACAGTCTTATTTGCACTGGTTGATCAGTGGTTTGAATTTTATTTCTGAAAGTACCACACCTGCGTAGTCAGCTCCTCTCTTCACTGGCATTAGGCGAGAAAGTCTCACTTCAAGTGCTGAAATTTGCACCATGCACTCCTCGGGTGGCTCTATAATGGCCCCCTCGGGGTGGCCCTGTCACAAGTGGGATTTAATGGCTCAGGGGCATGCATTGTGTTGAAATAGATTTTGACATTTAATTTTGATGGTGACGTTTTCCCCTTATAAGATTATTTCCTTGGAGGAAAAAATTCAGAACCTGAATTACAGGGTCATAGGCGTGTTGAAAGACTTGGATGGACATTAATCAGGCAAGGGTTTTGTAGCCTGACGGGGCCCTCACTTCATAGCTCTCAGTGAATTTGAACTTTGCTGAAGGCTACTGTTACTGGATACAGCCAAGGAGGGGACAGCATTGGAACATTTCTCAACTCTTGAATAGGTAGCAGTCTGGGGAGTTAATTGTATCATCTGGGGAAACAAGGAGACTCATACTCCTAGGGGCCCCCTGCCTCCTTGTTGCCCTTCTCCTCGTGGTGGAGACTCATCACCTCCCCACTCCCGCCAGCATGTGGAGGGCACCTAAAGGCAGCCTCTCCCCTTTTATACTCCCGAAACTAGAATGGAGCCCAGGACACATCTATGTGTGTGTGTATCTCTGTGTGTGTGTAACATACAATCCAAAAAGAAGATCTATAATAATGTACAGTTGTTGAATAAATGAGTGCCTGCTGTCTTCTCCGTACGTGGTACTGATCGTATTTTATTCACATCCGAAATGTCACTGAATAACCCTCTAAACTCAGGCTTCATTATCTCCATTTTTCAAGGTAAATACATTGCTAGCCAAGGAGGGAAGAAACTTGCTTGAAGCAAGTTTCAGGTGACCCTGAAACACAAAAGTGACATTAGACTTCAGACACACCGTTCCCTGCTCCCCGGCATCACTGGGATACTTAATATTATAGTGGTATGTAAGTCGCATCATCTCCAAAACAGTGATGGGTGTGTCTTCACTAGTTTAGAAAGGAGACAGTGAATTTCATGGGCAAGGACCACGTGTCAAACACCCAGGAGGTGGTTACATTTGCTGCCTCTATCTCTGTCTCAGTTTTTGCACTTGTAGGTGTCAGGAAGGTGCAAAGAGAATAATGGTCCCAGCATGGAAAGGTTTTGGAAAGAAGGGGCTGGACTATCTATGTCAGGATCCCCCTTCCCCCCCCCCCCCGCAGCCTGTACACAAACGCACATAACCGAGCATCCACAAAGCTATCACTTAACATTTTATGTTCTTTGTTTGTTTTTAGGCAGGGTCTCACGTAGCCCAGCATGTCCTTAAACTCACTATGTAGTCAAGTGAGTTGACTCCTGATCTGCCTGCCTCAGCCTCCCAAGTGTTTCAATTGCAGGCCTATGCCACCATGTCTGGCTTTTAAGTAACATTTTCTAGGAACCGAACTCAGAATAAGAATTTTAACAATTTCTCCAAGTGAGTCTCTAAATACATCCCAAGTTCAAAAACTGCTGCTTCACAAAGAGGACCCTTCAGAGCTTCAGAGCTCATAAACAAGCAAAGGCATTCCTTGCTTATATTTGAGTCACCAAAGCATGCTGGGACTGTTCAGGGTGAGTGAGGTGGGCCACTAGACCTCTCACACACAATGATGCCACATCCTGGACATGCAGAGCTTCTACCAGATGACTAGATCAACAATCTCATCTCAGTTGACATTTGTCAGAAACAAGATGTCATATGCTAATTGCCCATGACACAACCACTGGGTGACAGCAACCGGAGAAATGCTGATGGGCCGAAGGTCAAGTCCTTTGGTTTGCTCATTTTTCTTATTCAAGTAATGTTCTGGGTCATGCTCTGGGATCAGAGATAGTACGGACAGAAAAGGGAGGGGGGCGGCTTTTAAACGAATTTTATAACTGAAGCTATGAAAGATTCTTTATAGCTTATCGAAAGAGGAAATAGGTGGGGCCCCAGCTGTTATCAAGAAACCACTGAAGAAAGATGTCAAATGTGGGTTTGGAGGTGTGTGTGTGGAAAAAAAGCTATTAATTAATAAATCAACATTTCCTTCAAATGTTCTGTGTTTTCAGTCGAAACACACACGCACACTAATTCCTGCAGCTGTCGTGTGTTTACTGTATGCGGGCACGGTCCTAAGCAATTTCCATGCTCATCTCGCCCTGAAACCTCCCTGTAATGTAAACTCTATCTCATTCCTTCTGCAGGTTGGTCAGTGAGGCACAGAGATGTGTCATTTACACGGACCATGTGCTAACAAGCCCAGAGGTAGGAGCCACCCAGGCAGAGGCTGTGCTCACCACCAATACCCTGTTAGATTCCATGTTCTCTGTGTGGAATGTGGGCGTTTAAAAAGTGCCATCACGTAACTATTTGGAGAGTTGCCTGTGCTGTCTGTTTTAGGGTGTGAAGTAATAACGCTAGCATTTGTCACGTGCCTGTGTTTGAACCTCCTGCTTTACCTGTGAGCTCACCTATATTTCTACATGCTAGAGCTGTGCTCTCCCACATGATAGGTGCTGTCAGCATGTGGCAGTTGAGCACTTGACAGCTAGTCTGAACAAAATGCACAATACATACAAAACATACTACATTTCAAAGGCTTATGTTTAAAAGAAGGAGAAGGAGAAGAATAAGGAGAAGGAGGAGAAGAAGGAGAAGAAGAAAAAGAAGAAGAAGGAGGAGGAGAAGAAGGAGAAGGAGGAGGAGAAGAAGAAGAAGGAGGAGGAGGAGGAGGAGGAGGAGACAGAGGAGAAGAAGGAAAAGAAGAAGGAGAAGGAGGAAGAAGACAGGGGATGGGGAGGTAGATCTGCCGGTAGAGTGCCCACACTGGTCCACGTCTGAGGACCTGGGTGCCATCCCTGAGCATGGCAGTGCTGGCCCATCATCCCAGTGCTGGGGGTGGGGGAGACAGAAGGACCCCTGGGGTCTGCTAGTTTACCAGGCTAGCTGAATAGAAGGGCTCCTGGTTCTGTGAGAACACCTGCCTCAAAAACCAAGGTAAAGATAATTGAGAAAGGCATCCAAAGCAGAGCTCTGGCCTATTACATAAACATGCTGTGTGTGTGCAAGCACACACACAGAGAGACAGACAGACAGACAGACACAGAGACAGAGACAGAAAATATAAAATGTCTGTCATTTTTTTTCAAGGTAAATTTCATATCAAAATAGTATTCAGGATATTTTTGGGTTAAATAAAAGATAGTGAGATTCATTTCACTGACTTACAGTTTTTCTTTAACTTGTAATGTGAATTCTATATATATTTTTTTAATAATCACATAGGTGACCCATATTTGTAACTCAAGTTATCATCCTAGTGGGCCGTGCTGGCCTGGAAGGCAGTTTGTAGGCCTTACTTTTCAAGTGAGTTAGGTCACCTGCTGGGGTCAGGTGGATCATAATGAGTGACGCACAGGTCTCCGACACACCTGACCATCCTGTGTCATCTACCTCTTTCTCAGTCTCTAATCCGCATTGGCTAGACAAGCATAGCCTGTGCCTGACACAGTGGTAAACAGGAGCTCAAAACAGTCAAAGGCGTGCACTGGGCAATGATGGTGGAAGGGGCCGGCTGCCATTTCTGGGCTTGGTGCAAGGGACAGGGTGATGTTATTGTTATTGTTTTTATATGAAGTGCTCCCTCCACGAGGCTCATGGATGAAGGGCTGGTCCTCAGCTGGTGGCGCTATTCTGGGAAGTTCTGGAAACCTTAAGAAGGAAGGTTTAGCTGGCGAGGGCAGGCCACTGGGGGCGTGTTCAAGGGAGATATTTCTTGCTTCAGTCCCCTCTCTAGTACCGTCTCTGCTTCCTGTTTGTCAGGCCACATGCTCGTGCTACCATGGGGTTGTGCCTGATCTTGGACGGAGAATCTGCAGAGATGAGGATCATGGTAAACCCAAATGTACTTTCCTCTCATTGTTTCAGAGATAAGAACTCTGGCTAGCCACTGTTCTCACTCCTTGCACTAACCCCACGAGACAGCGGCAGTAGTGGTTCTTGTTCCCAGGTTGGGGAAGTGAGACTTAGGGAAATGGAGGGGATGGTGCAAGGGTGGTGTGTGCTGTAGCTGGGACTTAATCCGGATTCCGACAGAGCTGGAAGTTTGTGTTATTAAACCTTCCTGGCCAACTGTAGATGGAGTAGGAAGGACACTATGCTCGGGTCACTGTGATACAACATAAAAAGTGACATGTGACTTATCACATTGGTAAGGGTAGGGCCAGGGTGAGGTGCCCTGAGGCCCCGTGAGCTCCTTCTGCTAGTAAACAAAGGAAACACGTGGTAAACCAGCAACTCTTCAGGTCAAGACACTGCAGACAGATTCCAACACAGTCTGCATGACGTACCGACAGGAAGGAGAGTACATTCCAGAGGGTGGAGGAGGAGGGAGGGAGGGAACAACAGAAGGAGCTTGAAGGACACGGGCACTCAATACTAGTGTCTGGATAGTAGGGTCTGGCCTAGTCAGTCACGGAGTGAGGAAGATACCATGGAAGACTGAGAGCTTCTGAACACCACTGCCTCCACTGTGCAGACTCATTCCGCACCAGGTGAGCTGTTGGCCTGCAGTGTTGCTCTGCTGAACGAAAATGCACACTTCTGCTGACAAGAAGATTCTAGATGGCGGGACAGAGAGATAGTCTTGTGCCTAAAAGCACTGGCTGCTCTTCCAGAGGAACTGGGAACACCGTCCAAAGCCCTCTGCTGGCACCAGACATGTGATTGGTGCACAGACATACATGCAAGCAAAACATCCAAACACATGAAATAAATACAAAATTTAGGAAGGAAATTCTAGATGGTGTTACCCTCAGGGTTTCTACGGTAAATGAACGGATGTGCCATCAGAGAATGCACTGGTCGTCTCTGTGTCTTGGATTATCATTAGGTCTGAATCCTTCTAGAAGGGCTGCCTCTGCTACCTTTTCCTCCAGTGTCACTGAAGAACTCCCGGACAGATAGTGCCAGAATGTCACAAGCTACCAGTGGCTGTCCCAGCTTTCAGCCTCTTTGCTTGGTATTCTTTTCCACCTGCCATTTGAAGGCAGGTACCATGGAGCTTGGAATGGACTTGGTGGGGATGGGACGGGGTGATGGTAGAGGGTTGGAGGTGGGGAGAGGTGTTGAGAGAAGTTTCTGTTGTTGCTTTTTTTTTCTTTTTTTAAAATCTTTTAGCACTTCTAGGACATTGTGAGAATCATGGGGGAGAGTTCCTTGCCTTGTTTCTGGAAGTATCTGCTCTAAAACCATTAGGAGTCCCATTTCTCAGGCTTTTTACTTGACGTGAATAATTTCTTCAGAATGTTTATCTCTTGAGAAGTCACAAAACCAGGGTTCAAAGTTTAACAGGCTGAAAGCCAGGCCCCAGAGGGAGGTTAAATTGTCAAGATAATGTCACTGTGGCCAGCTGCTGCTTTCTTGGTGTCCCCACCTTGCTTTACCCTGTCAGGGTTTTGTAACCTCAGTACTTGTGACATTTTGGTCTGGCTGACTCTGCTGTGGGTGGCTGTCTCGTGCATGGTGGGGTGATCTGCTGCATCCTAGCCTGACTTCCCTGTTGTTAGTTAGCATCATTCCCACCAACAGATATGACTGTGAGAACACAGAACAGACTGCTGCTCAGGCCACAGCCCTTCCCCTCTTCCAGAATCTGACAGGTGCCCTACTGAAGGGACCCTGGAGGAGGAAGGTCTTTGGCTAATATATTTTCAGGTGCCAGGGTTTCTCTCCTATGGAAGTGAGTGTTCATTAAAGTGGGTACTCGTGGCCCACACCCTGCTCCCCACTCCTTCTTCAGCCTCTTGCCTGAGAGTCAAAGCATCTGGCTACAGGGTCCTCCTCTGAAACCACACCCTCAGAAGAGATCCTACTTCTGTCACGTGGACCCTGATTTCTCTTTTTAGAGCCCTGCCATGTTGTCTGTCCCTGATCCTGGGGCCTTGAACTCCTCTCAAAGTTCCCATCATGCTCTTTTCTGTCTCTCCATGGAGTTAATAATTCTTGTAATAAAGCTCTTACCTCCAACGGTCTATCTCAGTGTCCCCTTGAGCCTCACACTCAGAACTTTCAATGTCAACGAAAAAACTGTCTCCGGAAACTGAGCAAAGCCTCTTTGGTGGAGAACTATCCATTTATACTATCAAGACTCTTTTGACTTTCAAAGAGTTACCATGATGGGAATTGGAAGAAACAAGAAAGTGCTTTCCATGCACATCCAGATGCTGGAGTCAGGGGTTAGAGAAACATCCATCTTAAAATTCATCCAAGCATTCACACAGGGTGCCAGGGTGGAGTCAAACCTACTTCTCCCTCTTCACAACTCTCTGATCTTCAGCAAGTTACTAGGTAGGTGCCTTTTGGTCTCTCTCAACTATCAAGTGGGCATCAGAGAGGTACCTGAGGTCCAGGACCCCCCGAGATACCCAAAGCCAGTCCTGTAGGGCACAGTGAGTGCACTGAGGACTAATCCAAGAAACCAGCCATGGTCTGCTAACAGGCCTGGGGTGATAGACAGCTCCTGGCCTGACGGTTAAACTGGCTCAGGGTGGGGGAGTCCTTGCTTCCCAGAAAGACAGTCACAGCTTGTCAGATTGCCCTGCAGGATGAGACTGAATGAAGCCCAGACAATGGTGGGTGTTCCCACGCTCTGACCAGGACTGCTTAGACAGCACATCCCTAGCCCTCTGTTTAAATTTCAATTTCACTTCAGGATTCTGAAACAAACTTCAAGCGGTCACTGGATCTCCTTCTTCCTCTTCCCAATGTGATCGCAAGGAACAAATCTCCCTTTTCTGCTCCTCACTGTTAATCTGGCTGTTTAAATTGGCTTCTAGAGGGCAGGCACCTGAACTTGACCTCTTGAAGTAGAGACTTTGACCCCAATTTTCTGTAGCACTCCCGGCTCCTTGAAATTCCCATGCAATGAGCTTAGCCCCAGCCACAGAGCTGCTGTCATCTGAGTTTTCTCGGGAGGGATTTCCAGGGGAGGCCTGTGTGAGTTCACTCCTGCACTTCTGCTTTCAAGCAGTTGCTCTCTGCTCTGCTCCCTGGGTGGCAATCTCAGTTCTTCCTTTGACCTCCACCCAAACCAAGGGAGAAACCAAATGAAAAAGTAAAAATTCCCCTGTGCATGTTATTTTTGTTTGTAATCAGTGCACTGAAAATGAAGGTGAAGATTCAAGTATATGGTATAGTGTGACATAACCAGTAGCATGGACAGGATGCAGATCTAGAGGCAACAGTGGGAAACAAACATCCTGTCCCAGCATTCTTGAAGAGCTACACAGGATTTCCCAAAGCCTAACCTGCAAAGTACAGGGTAAGTATAGAAAGTATGCCTTAGAGAACTCGGAGAAGTCCATGAAGCTGATGAGACCACGTTTCTTGAAGAAGATGCATTGGGGAAAAATCACCGTGAGAATATAATAGAGAAAAGGTACTGGAAAAAAGGGTTGTACTACAGTGGGAGCTGGAACGCTGGGGTTACCGGCATGAGGAGGCAAATGAGGAATGCCAGAAGGTGGGAGGAGCAGGGTTTTTTTTGAATGATGTCACTAGATGGCGCCCTAAGACAGGTACTGCAAGGCTACGAGCAGGCCGAGGCTACAAGTCACATCCCCGGAAGTGACTCAGCAGGGATGACTTCAGCAGGTGGGTGTTCTTCCGCTTGCGAGCCAGGCAGCGCCACATCACCTAGTTACAGCAGGCGCTGGGTGCAGATGAGGTGGTCTTCCTGTTGCATTTTTGTATTACCTGCTCCCCACTCATCATCAAAGTCCGGTCCAGGTCTTTTGTATCTGCGCAGTGTAGCGGCAGCGCCGAAGACTCACGCCTGTAGATGGAACGGGAAGGAAATGGATGACACAGTGCCTAACACCCTGGCCCAGCCCAGCCCATGTTTCTAGCTCATTCTCTATCTCCTCTGAAACCAGGCATTGCTTATCGACTGGCGTTTATTGCACACTGCCTTCCGGTTTCAGGAGCCTTTTAAAAAAGTGCGTATCTTATCTCCCCAGCTGTGGAATGTAACATGCTGGCCATATCTTATTAATCACTTTTATCTCACCAGCGTTCTTCCCCAGTGCTCAGCAGAGTACCTGGACCGCTGGCATGCTTGGTAAAGATGGTGATGACGAGGATGAAGTCACAGGCCATCTAAAATGAGGTGGTTAACCTGCTTAGCAAGTCCTACACATCATAGATATTAATAATGATGACAAAGATCACCGAAGCAGGAGGGTGCGTGGGCTGGATATGGGGGTAGTCAGCAGTGTCTTAAACAGGAAGTGGCGCAGAGAAGCCTCGAAGCAAGGCCTTTACTACCCTCATTCCTATGCCTGTGCTTCTACATAAATACAGAAAGCGTTATCTGAGCAGTTTGGGTTCTCCTGGACAAGAACTCATCCCCGCTCCTACTAGACTGCAATTCGGTATGCAAGAACTGCACAGGAATAAAAATCAGTAGTGCTATTCCCTCACTCTTTCGTGTGAGGACACATCCATCCACCCATTTGTCAGGCATCTACCATGTGTCTGTTACTTTACTATTAGCTGCTCATGAGCTACAATCAAGAAAGAGCTAAAGTGGACTTGGCCTCTGTCCTTGCTGAGCTTGAAATCTTCCCACCAGCGATCATATCATCACACATACCAGACATGGTGGTGCAGAGCTGTAATCCCAGCACTCAAGAGGTGGAGGCGGGAAGATCACAAGTTCATGTTCACCCTTGGCTATACAGTTAGGGACAGGCTTGAACTACATGACTCTGTCTCGAAAAGAAATTATCACATACTGTGAGGTACAAAATTTACGGCTATGGTAAAGTGCTCTGTGGGAGAGAATGAAGGCAGGTTGTAAGAAGATGTAGACAGAAGGAGGCCCCTTTCATCCCACAGAAACCAGAAACTGAGTAGACACAGATGTCCGTGCCAAGCCATACAAGGCCTCAACAGAGCCCACCTGCCACCACACTGATAGATGCCCCCATCCCAAGGAGCAAGTTGACCAAGCACCTGTAGGTGATCTTCGAAGATGTCCAGTCCAGGAAGCAGTTAGACAGAAAAAGGTGCACACACTGAGGATTTACCAGCCAGACACCCAGCTGGCTGTCCATGACTCACTGATCACCTGTTCCATCGCCGTAAGTAGGGAAAAGACACAGAGCATGGTTTACGAATGAGATGAGCAACTTGCCGCAGTTCCTAGGACTTCCCCAGTTTTAGTATTGAAAGCCCGATCTTTTGGTGAGTTCTCTTGTTTTTTTTTTTTTTTGTTTTTTTTTTTTTTTGAGACAAGTCTTTGTAATTCAAGCTGGTCTGAAACTCACTATGTAGTAGGTTAGTCCCAAACTTGAGATCCTCCTGCCTCAGCCTCCTGAGTGCTGAGATGGTGGGCAGGTACCACCATGCCTGCCCAACGGCATGTTATTAAATAGTGCCAGGTTATGTTCTGTGAGGCCCAGGCTAAAAACCATTGTCCTAAGTGATCCAGTGCTTTGGGGCACCTTCATGACAGACTCCTAGTTCACCCACTGCTCAGTTCCAGGCCTAGCGTGGGTTGTTGTTCCGATGGGTGATGCAAACATAGCTTTCTTTGCTCCCTGTCCCCCTTTCTGTTTGCTTCTTGTTTGTTCTTTCTACCTAGGCTTGCGAGTATGCTGGACTCTGACTCTCCCAGCTCAGTCCAGTCAGTGATGTCTCTCCCTTGGGCCCACCTCTGACCAGGGCCTTCCCCGACAGCCCCGCTGACACATCACAAGAGAAACTGAAAGAGAAACATCAGGGGTGTTGTCTGTGAAGGAGGATAAGCTAGAGAGATGGCTCAGCGGCTAAGAGCAGTGCTGCTCTTCCAGAGGGCTGATTCCCAGCACCCACGCCAGGGGGCTAGGAGATAGGCAAATAGCACCAGCGCTTTACAAAACATCTCAGTGAGATGCCTGCAACTCCAGTTTCAGGGGATTTCACACTATTTTTTCTTTTCTTTTCTTTTTTTTTTTTTCTTTTTGCCTCTGTGAGCACCTGAGCACATATGACATAAATCTTTTTCCCTCCTTCTTTTTTAAAGAAAATCTTTGAAGACAGAGCTCTGTGTTGTGTTCAGGAGCTCTTCCTCATTCTCTTCAGTGAGACTTTTTCAATTGACCTGTGTGCATGTGGGTGCTGGAATAATACCTGTGGCTGCTTGCGCTGTGTGCCCAGTGCCAGCATTTACGAGAAGCCCAATGGCAGCAGTGGCAGTGAGGATGAGCGGCTGCTAGGTCCCTCCTCTATCGCTGGTGGGTAAGTAAATAGCACAGACACTTTACACAAACAGTTCGGCGGGTCAGTGAGATGACTCAGTGGGTAAGGACGCCAGCCACCAAGTCTGACCACTGGAGTTGGGCCCCCAGAAGCCTCACGGGTGGAAGAAGAGAACCAGTTTCCCCAAGTTGTCCTCTGACACCCACACATGTGCCTCGGCTTGTGTGCACCCACATACACACACCTGCATACATACTAGATAAATAAATTTAATAAAAATAAAAGTGATGGCTTAGCATTTCTTATAAAGTCGGTAAAGCACCGTATGGCTGAACAATTCTACTTCTAGGTGTAAGAGAAATGAAGACATTGTCAATGCAACAGTGTCTGAGTTTCCAGAGCCTTATTCTGTGCAGCCCCACATAGGAAACGACCAAATAGCAACCAAATAGCAACTGCCTGGTAAGGCACAAACTGATTGTAACAGTTACACGTTGGCACAGTACCCATAAAAAGGAAGCAAAGGACCTCTCTATGTTAGCTGGATTCATCTCAAAAGTGTCATGAATAAAAGAAGCCACACGCAAGAGAGCGCAGACTCGTGGCAATAAGCATCTTCCATGACATGTAGCAAATGGAACTTAGACTCTGTTTTGAGGGCTGAGAGGATGAACCAAGACTGACTGGGAAAGTTTTGGAGTCATGAAAATGCTGCGTGCAGCCAGGCACAGTGGCAACACGCCTGTAATTCCAGCACTCAGGGAGGCAGGGGCAGGTGGATCTCTGTGAGTTCCAGGCCAGCTTGGTCTACGGATCCAGTCCAGGGCAGCCAGGGATACACAGAAAAATCCTGTCCCAGAAAAGAAAAAAGAAAAAGGAAATTCTGTGCGCTTTGGGTGCAGTAATGGGATACAACTATAAGTATTTGTTGAAGGTTGACAAATTTACTTTTTAAAGGTAAATTTTTGTGTGTAAATTATACATCAGCAAATCTGAGTGTTTTTTTTTTTTTTTAAAGAATTAAGTCATGCCATAGCCTCTTCCACACTTTTTCTTGCACTTAGAATTAGAGTCAGAGCCTGTGCTGTGGTGCAGAGGGCCTGGCGTGTCTCTTTATGTCCACTCACTCTCCTCTCGAGACGCTCATCTCATTTACTTTTTCTTCCTCCAATTCCCTGAGTTCTTCCTTCTACTGAAGAACACAGCACATCCAGTTATTTGCAGCCTGACCCCTTCCCCCTTCCCAGGAGCTTTCTAGAATGTCTCATACAAAAGTGATTCCCTACTCTGCTCTGGTTCATCAAATGTATGGATGTATACATGTGTGTTAGTGTGTATGTATGTATATATTATACATGTATGTGTATATGTATATAATATGTTTTTTTAGTTATACCTGTGTGAAGTGAAGGTGCTTCCTTCGTAACTCTCATCTTGGCTTTCTTCCTTGTGAAGATGTGAGTTCCTCCTAAGAATATAGATCCCTATCAGAGTCCTTCACATCCTTATTTGTGAGGGGAAGGGCCTTTGTGTTTGGATGGCCAAAGTTTCTCAGAACATAAAAGGGTTTTTTTTTTTTGTGTGTGTGGTTGTTTGTTTGTTTGTTTATTCCAGATTTACTCAGAATCCCAGCACCTAGCTCAGGTCTGGCACATGGAACTTCAAAATTATTTGTGAAAAAAAAAAAAAAAAGTGTAGGAGGGGACTTGCCAGGAAGATTTTGATGGGAGAAGGAGAGGGGGATAAGATAAGGTAATGGGAATGAAAGGTTAAAACTCATTATACACAGGTGTGAGACTACTAAAGAAGAAATAAAGAAATAAACAAAACAGTCCATCCTGTTTCCCTCATCCCTGAGCTAGAATTTCCCTGGGATAAAAGAGAAGCCCCTGCTCTCACTCATGGAAGTGTAGCTCTGAGTATTTAAGAATATGGTTAAGATATTTAAAAATAAGAAGAGGGAGGGAAGGAGGGATCGGGAGGGGATGGGGGGTACAGCTGGGATACAAAATGAATAAATTGTAATTAGTAAAACAAAATAAAAAGCAAAAAAAAAAAAAAAATCACTAGCTTTCAAAGAACCTGTGGAAGCTGCCCCTGGAGCCAAAGTTGATGTGTTTCCTCTTTTGTATTTACTGTTGCATCCAATAAAGGTTACACCCTAAGAAGAAGAGGAGAAGGTGGAGGAGGAAGAGCAAGAAGAAGAAGAAGAGGAGGAGGAGGAACAGGAGGAGGAGGGGGAGGAAGAAGAATTTTGTCAAAAAGGTATACACAATTACCACACAACTCAGAAAGTCTGCTCCTAGATATATATACCTAAAAGACTTGGAAGCATATACCCACAGGCACTCATACGCAAATGTTCCTGGCACCTTTGTTTATAACTGCCCCAAAGTGAAAGCAGTCCAAATGAGCAATGAATGATTCAATGCAGCATATCCACAAAGTGGAATATTATTCCTCAATAACAATGGAGAGATGACTCCAAGGATGCCTGGGGCCCAGGAATCTTATGAGAACCTGAGCTGCGACCCCCAGAACCCACATAAAAAGCCAGGCAAAGTGGTTCATGGCTGTAATCTCAGCTTGGGCAGGGAGGAGGCAGGCAGAGCTCTGAAGCTCAATGGCCAGTCTCAGCCAAATCAATGAGTTTCAGGTCCAGTGAGAGGCACTGTCTCGCCACCCCCCCAACTCCCCCTCTCAAATAAACAAAGTGGAGAGCAATTGAGTAAAGATCCCTAACATTGGCCTTCAGCCTCCACTACGTGTGCACCGCCACACACACACATGCACAGAATAAAGTGCCTACATATGAGTGGACTCTGAACACATTAAGACAAACAAAACATCCAGACATGGGAGACCACCTATTCTATGGTTTTATTTACAAGAAATGTACAGGCTAGGCATAGCTACAGATACAGAAGGTAGATTGGACATTACTTACGGTTGTGGGAGGTATATTGGGGTGAATAGGGACTAATGCTCTAATAATGCACTAATGCTCTTTTGGGGGGGTTGATGAAAATGAAATTAACTATGATAATGGTTTAATGGTGCACAACCACGTGGCTATAAAAACCATTTGATTGTGCACTCTTCTTTGACTGACTCATATCGTGCATGAGTTCTGTCTCAACAAAGTTAGTTGTTAAAACCATTTTATGGAATGAATAAATTAATCTCTTCCTCTGCTCCCCATTTTTGGCAGGCTGTTCTCTGTTTGCTTGTTTGTAACAAGCTTTCATACAGTAACCCAGAGTGGTCTCAAACTCCTGATGATCCTCCTGCCTCCGTTTCCTTAGTGCTGGGATTATTGTTTGGGTTACACTGGTTAAATCTGTCTCTTTTGATTGCCTCCCAACTCGGACAAGTCGGGCGGGATGAGTTTCAGGGCCTGGTCAATAGGCCTGGAAATGTACGGCTGATGACTGCAGTTTATGCTTGCACAACCTTCCCTCTCCCGCATCTGGCTTGTAAATACAACAAGGGATCTCAGGGGACCCATGGAGGGCACACGCAGGAGGGCCCCTTGGCAGCTTTGCTCCCACACTCCACCAGAGCAAAGCGGTCCCTTGTCAGCTGGGCTCACCCCACCCCTCCTAATTACACCACTAGCCCCTCTGTGTGTGTGTGTGTGTGTGTGTGTGTGTCAGCTGCTCTTGGGGTAATTAAACAGAACTTGGGGCTGATGACTAGGACCACGTAGCATGGAGCCAGCCCTAGAGCAGACTGGGAGAACTGGCTCATCCGGGCCCTGGGGTGAGGGGAAAGCCAGGACACACAGCATCAAGAGCCAGGGGTGAGGGGACTGGCAACACAGGAGAATTCTGTGCTCTTCTTTGGTGGCCCTTATTCCCAAGCTGCACCTGGCAGGGACAGGTAGTTCCGGGCAGGGCTAAGAACAGCTGTTTGGTTTAAGCTTGTTGCTAGCCTGGAGGCTTTGAACTCTATGCCAAGACCTGTGGTTTGGTCTTGGACCCAGGATTCTCGTGCAGCCCTCAGCCCCAGGGCAGGGGCTGAGACAAGGGGAAAAAGACCACTAGCAGGAAGCAGTGGGGAACTCAGCTTTCCAAGCCCTCCACACAGGGAGTCAAGGTCAGAAGCTCAAGGGAACCATGGACAGTTCAGAAAAGATAACCCGAAACTCATTCCCATTTCCTGTTCATGCATTCGTTACCAACTACTGAGCACTTACTCTGTGAGACAGTCCCACTTGACCTGAGTCCTCTCCTTTCAAACAGAACCCAACAGGGCCCACCCTCCTTTGCCAAGTTCCGAAGGATACCGAAGTTCAGAGGAGTCAGCCGATTATTTGCTCCACGTCACAAACCTTCCATGCAGAAGAGCCTGTATTCAAATCCTGATCTGCCTGATTCAGACATCAAGGTCTCAGCCAACCACTGCCATACTCCATAGTTTTGTGATCCTGAAGAACCAAGCTCTGGCAGGCTTAGGGAATGTCCAAGTGATGCATGAACCATCTGAAGAAGGTAGAGCCATGACTCATCCCGGCTGCTATTTTGTGGGAGGACCCAGCAATTTTTCTTTGTGATGGGAGCCTGCTGGGAGCAATTTAGATATGAAGCAACTTCTGTTTGGTGCATAGTAGAGATTCAATAAAGACTTGTTGATTGACTAACTGGTTGCTTAGATTTTTGCTGGATGTTGTAAGGGGGACTAAAAGAATTGCTATCAAATGATAAACTGATATCGATTAAGTGCACATTATGGTTGGTGGAAAGCCAGGCGTCCTTGGATTATTAATATATTTTAAATGTTAAATGAGTTCATGTAATCATATATTCTGAATGAAATACATCTATGAATCCAGCTTGGTAGCAGTGTACAACATCTGTTTAGATTTTTCTCAGTATGTTGAAAGAGGCGTTTGTCCAAAACTATTGAGAAAAATTCTGAGCAAGGAGAATATTTAATGCCCAGCATGATGATGTACTGATTATCTCAGCAGTGGGAAGCCTGAGGCAGGAAGATCACGAGTTCAAGCTCTGCCTTGGCTACTTACTGAGATCCTATGCTTCATATAGCAAGATAGAAAGGAAGGAGACAGGGGAAGGAAGAAAGGAGGGAGGGAGGTTGGGAGGAAGAGAGGGAGGGGGAGAAAAGAGAGGGAGGGCGGGGAGAGGAGGAAAGAAGAAGGAGGAAGGGAGGAAGGAAGGAGGCAAAAAAGAGGAGGGAAAGGGAGGGGGATGGGAGAGAGAAAAAAGAGGGAAGGGAAGAGGGAGGGAGGAGGGAAGAAAAAAGGAGAGAAGGAAGAGAAGAAGGAAGAACAGAAAAAAGAAAGGAGAGGGAAGTAGGGAGGGAGGGGAGGAAGGAAGTAGAGAGACTGAGATTTACATAGTAAATAAAGTAACTCGATTTCTAACATAGAGTATTCTGATTTTTTTTTTTTTTTTTTTTTTGGTTTGGTGTTGGTTGCTGTTGTTTTTCTTTAATTTGTCTGTGTGGGGCTATTCAAAACTTCCTTAACTCTGGAAAAAGACTGACCAGTAACTCCCATGTTCGAAGCTGATGTATATAGAGAGGCACAAAGCAGCATTAATCGTTTCAGAAATCTAAGTAGCTGGGTAGAATGGTGCCTACCTGGGATACTAACACCAGTGTGGATTCAAGGCCAAACTGAGCTACGTAGCAAGAGCCCAGCTCATGAAGATCAGCAGCTGTGCTAGTCAAACAGATTTTATTCAAACTCCATTTCTAGTATCTATCAACTATACAGTCTTGGACTTCTAATACCTTACTCTTTGTGAACCTCAGCCGCTTCTTCATCTGTAAAATGGGTACAAACATTACCTCTATTTTCAGTTAAGAGGGTTGGGTAGTGGTGGTGCCTGCCTTTAATCCCAGCACTTGGGAGGCAGAGGCAGGTGGATTTCTGAGTTCAAGGTCAGCTGGTCTACAGAGCCAGTTCCAGGACAGTTAAAGCTACACAGAAAAACCCTTTCTCTAAAAACAAAACACAGAGGGCCCAATAGTATTAGCTACTGTTTTTTGTTTGTTTGTTTGTTTTGTTTTGATTTGATTTTTTTTTTGTAGTGAAGTTCCAAGATGATGAAGGCAATGAGAAAGGTGGGCGTCTCACTCACAAGGAAGTGAGTGAGGCCAGGCAGAGAAGGCTACCCCTGTTTTGTTTGAGTACTCCAGCTGCTCCCGGAAGAGGAAGCCACACAGCTAACAGATGCCTATACTATATAAAAAATGAAGTGAGATGCGGGAATTGAGTACCTTCTCTCTGGTTTGCTAGTAAAAACTGTAGGGTACCAATCAGCTGGCTCAGCAGGTCAAGGTGTTTGCCTCCAAACCTGGTAACCTGAGTTTGACCCCTGAAACTTATATGATAGAAGAAGAGGACCAGCTCTTACAAGTTGTCTCCTGACATGCAAGCTGGGTCACACTCCATACCCCCATAAATGAATAAATATAATAAAAATTTTAATAACGGAAAGCCTATCTCAACAATACAACCCAAGCTCTGCCCATGGGTCATGGCTCCCAGTCTCTTACTTTGACTCAAGCAAGGGCTGTCAGAGTTAGGATGAACGGCTTGGGTACAGCCAACTAGTGACTGCTGCTAGCTTTCCCCACAGCCCAAAGACCAATGGACTCTTGATGTTTGGAGAAAGGATGTTGGGATACAGCTGGGCGCCTTATGCAGTGCCTTTCCTGTTTGACACTTCCATGACTACAGGACTCTATCAGAAGCTACTGTAAATATCACAACTTGTCTTGGCTAGACCAAGGCTGAATCTACACACCCTCAAAGAGCTGACCTGTGGTTGGATGTGTTGCAAAAGGGAGTGTTAGAACTCAAAAGCACTGGGCGAAGACTTTTTAGGGAGAGTTAAGAAACGACAGTGACAACATCCCGTGTCCTACACCTGCTTCAGAGGTCCCCCAGGGCTGGGTCATGCCACTGTGTGACTTCTAAGGAGAGCAGACTTACCTCTGTAGAATCACTGTTGAGAGGATTCAAGCTGAGTGATTGGCCCAGACTGCACTTCTAGGAAGTGGCCACCCCAGGGCTGGACCAAGGTCATGGCGTACTGTCCCTACAAAGTCCTGTAGGCTGGAAACAGAGACAGGTTCAAGGCAAACATCAAAGTTATTAATAGTCTTCTGAGATCAATTGGAATGTTCCACTAGCATGAAGAGCACAGCTTGATAGGTGCGTGGGCCACAGCCGGGTTAAGCCCAGTCGGTGGCCCTGGGATTGAGGCAAGGTGTTGAGATTGTCTGGTTAGGAAAGAGAATGTCCCCTGTCCTGTCCACCTGGCAGCTCCCGTAAGGGTCAGATGAGATTAAGAAGGTGACCACACTTTGCAAATGTGATATTCAGAATCGTAACATCCCTGTGCCTGCCTGTGGGCCTGACTCAGTGTATACCTCCAATTCCTTTTCCCAGATGGAGTTGCATTAAGTCAAAAGAGGCTGATTCGACAGGCTCCTGCAGAGTGACAGGGTAAGAATGTAAACTCAGGTTAGCAATCAATCTCCCAACTTCATTAACTGTGTCTGTGTGTCTCAAAGTCCTCCGGGAGTGAAAAGCAAAAAGGCTCAGGCTGTCTTTCTAAACTCTGAATAGTCTATGAGATAACTAAGTGTCTTGTGTTAACTGGGTTGAAATTCTGGTCAATTTTATGTCTTATTTTTAGTAATTCATACTCAAAAGTCAAAATAAACAAAATTGAAAATGCATATCATTTTCCTTTTACTGAACCAACAAGGGAAATGTCTGTTTTGAGTGACAGTGGACAAATCACGATCTGATTAATCTTGGGACCTGCCAGAAGTCACCTTCAGTGGCTTCACACTCACCACCTGCTCTGAGAGAAACACATCTGGAACAGCTGAGAAACAAAACCAGGAAAAGAATAGCATCAACATGAAGTATTCCTCTCAAGCACCCTAAACTGTGAAGGGCACGGATAAAGCTTTTAGTGAGTATTGTCCAAGCAGTGGACATTAAGAAAAATACCTGAAAATACAATGGCTCATTGTATTGCTCTGTCTTGGTGAGAGCACAGGTGAAGAGGCACAGACAGAGGTTGGGGATTCAGCCCCATCTTTTACAAGCTGTTGACACTGGAAACTATTTCTTAGAATCCTGGCTTCCTTGTTGCAAAAGGAACAAGTTGGGTAATGTGAGCCGTGGAAAGAGCATAGCCATTCATCATCTCTCCTCTACTCTCTATCTATTGCACAAAGAAGCCCCTATTTTATTTTTCTCTGATTCCTGACAACCATCCTGTCCCTGTTTCTGGCCAGTCCTTGGGTACATTAGCTGCCTTTTCACACTGTGACTCAATTTCTCCCTTTCAGATTCTCTGCCTCATAGCTCTTTGGTGTGGACCTCTGAACAGCCCAATTACTTTGGTGTGTGTGTGTGTGTGTGTCACGGTACACGTGCAAGTGTTTATACACACACGGGGGCTGGAGGTCATTGTTGAGTGTCTTTCTCAGTTGCTCTTACCCTTATTTCATGAGGTACAGTCTCTCACTGAACCCCGAGATTACTGATACAGCTAGGCTTGCCCCAGAGATCCTCCATTTCCACATTCCCGGTGGAAGGTGCTTTCCACCCTGCCCAGCTCGTCATGTGGGTGCTGGGAGTCTGCACTCAGGTCCTCAAGCCTAGGTGGTGAGCACTTTAGTCCTGAGACATCTCCCCAGCTGCTCATCAGATTGCTTTTTTATTCTCTTCGCTTACAATCTCCCTGGTTAGAGGCATCTGTTTTCTCTGGTGGTGGGCTGGACGAAAGCTGATATCCAGAGGCCGCTGGGGAATAAGCCACATTGCTTAGAGGTAACTAGAGATACAGCAAAATCCCACTTCCAAAGCCTGGCCCAAGGCTTTCTCCATCAAATCTTCAGCAAAGATTGTTGTTTGGGCTTGTGATTCAAAGAACACAACTTGTGCTCAGCATACGGTGAAGTGGTGTGTGTGTGTGTGTGTGTGTGTGTGTGTATGTGTGTGTACATATACATTATAATGGTTACTATTTACTGTTGAACACCGTCTGCCAGATCCTACGCTGAATTGTGTATTGCAAGTGATTTTGTTGACTGGACAACCACACCCTATTCGTGAGGAATTATTATCCTCGTGTCATACTTGGTGAAACTGGGGTTCTGAAATGCTAAAGTAATACCTTGTTCAAGAACACAGAGGTACAATGGAACACCCTGAATCCAAAATATTCCAAATTCTGGAATGTTCTGAGTGCAGACATACCACCTCACCGGGAATCCTGCACCTGACCCCACCCAATGGGTTGCAGTCAAAACACAGGCACACTGAAAGCCTTGTATAAATTCTCCTCAGGCTACGTGGACAAACCATGTATGTCTGTTTCTGGGAGCTCACTAGACCTGTGCAAACCTTCCAAAACACAAAACCCCAAATCCAAAACGCTGGTGATCTCCCGAGGGACACTCAGGACACTCAACAGCAGTGTGTGGCACAGCTGTGGTTCTGTGGTTCGGTGCCATCTGGCCTCGTCCGCTGTTCTGAATGTTCCTCCCAGGATTACCGTGCCCCCTCTGGCAGCTGGGAGGTTTCAGCCCACCTTGCTGTCTGTCACAGCTTCTGGACTCTTACTTCCTCCCCCAGAAAACTCTCCGATGGAACAGTAGGAAGTTAAAGGTGCTCCCATCTGAATGTGGGGTTCTGGCAGTGGCAGCACAAGCTACTCATCTCTCTTCATTACTGGTAGACTGTCATATCCCACTGCAGGCAAAGCCCCACCTGGCTGTCAGCCCCTCTGCCGTGTCCACAGCTGCTTTGTTTCTGTGGGGAAATGAGTAGCAGCCCTTGGGGGCGTCCGAGGGAAGAACTGGTGAGTTTTATCTACAGTCAGGGGATCCTGTGTAAGTTCGGCACTGGGGCTCCACTTCAGGTGACCACGACTGGGAGAAACCCACAGAGCTGAAGGGCCTTGACACCGCCATGTTTTGGGAGCAGATGAAGAAACTGGATGTGTTCGTTTGGGAAAGGTGAGCCACTCCAGTGGCCACCAAACTGCTGCTGTCAAGCTTGAGAAGGGCTGCTGTGGGGAAGCGGGATTTGACTTCTGCGTTTGTCCCCGCAGGGGTGACTAGGAACCAGGGACACTCTACTGAATCATATGGGCAGCTGCGTCAAGCCTTTCTTTGGAAAGAGGTAGCACCTACATGGTCAGACTTCTGCCCAGATGTGATCATGGTAGTTTTCATTCCCTGGAGCCAACTGGACTCAGTCCATGAAACCTCTGTGCTAGTGTCACCGAGGCACCAGAGAGGGCTCCGCGGTTCTGGCCTGGACATCCTGAAGGGGGTTGTGTGGGTCCCTGTCACACTAGCTGCTTCCTTTCCAAGGGGGCCTGTGTGTGCTTGGTGCTAGGGTCCTGAAAGGCTTTCCTACATTTCATGCCTTCTGGCTCGGGAGATCTGACAACACTTTGGGAACATGCCAGGGAGAGAAAAGATTTTGTTTTTACCCATGTTAATCTTGGCAAAGATCTGGAAGGTCAAAAGAAGCACTTGGGATGAGGACTCCAGGCTCTCTGAGTCACAGATGTGCTGGGAAAAGGGGTCACTGGGTGGTCCTTTGGTCACATTTGTTTTCTAGTCTCTTCTTGTGGGTGTGTCTCTCCTTACTCCCTCCTCGGCCCTGCTCTCCAGCTCCAGGCTCAGTGAACCGCAGTGTCGGTAGTTCACTGTAAAGCCCCTGTTAGCTTTCCTTTGAAAAGCGAAGAGAGCAGCTGGGATTGGACCACGCTGACCCTTGGGGGCTGTTGCCTCTTGGCTTGAGGAGTGCCTCCACCTCCTGACGGCCTTGAACAGAAGTCTCTGCGTGAGCGCCCCCTGAGGGCCAAACTGTGCCCTGCCCAGCTGTGCTCCTGCCCACCGTGAAGCTTAGGGCGGATTTCTATGAGATTCTAGGAAAGGGAAAGTTAACCTAGAGACGGAGGTAGGTTGTGTTTGCCTGGAACTGCAGGGAGGAAGTTTTTGAAGTTGATGGGAATATTCTAGCTCTTGGTTGTCGTAGCAGTTGCGTGGTATCTACGTGTTCTTTTTGTCAGAAGTCAACGACATACTTCCTCTGGTTCTGTTGTTTCTGTTTTCTTTTTGAGACAGTCTTTCTTGGTCGGAATTCCAGGCTACTCAGGGACATACTAGGTTCACACTATGTTGAGTTTGCTGTTCTCCAACTCCAAATCTTCCTGCCTCTACTTTCCTCATCCTGATCTTACAGGCTCATGTGCCACTGCACCTGGCTCACGCTTCTTGATGCATTGTTAATTAGAAAACAAACTTTGTCGCTGGGGCTTAGTTGATACAGTGCTTGCCTGTCATGCAGGCAGCCCTGGATTCAATCCCCAACACCACATACAACTGGCATGTAACTCCAGCACCTAGGAGACAGGGGCAGGGGAATGACGAGGTCGTTCTTGGCTGCATATCTAGTTCAAAGCCAGTCTGGATTACATGAGACCTTGTATAAGAAAGAAAGAAAGAAAGAAAGAAAGAAAGAAAGAAAGAAAGAAAGAAAGAAAGAAAGAAAGAAAAGAAAGAAAAGAAAAGAAAAAGAAAAAGAAAAAACTTCTTAGAATGTGTTAGGAGCAGTAGCTGCACCTGGACAATGATCAGACAGGTACCAGGTACTGATTCTGAACCAGACAGGCTCATAGAGGTTTACAGTGAAATGATACTTCCAGGAAGATCCAATGGCCAGGGACAGTAAAGCTGGCAGTTCTGTAAGGGCGGGTGTCTGCCCTGTGCCAAGAGGGATCTTCCTTCCTTGGATGCAGGTCCCTGTGTTTTTGGTTGCCTTAGAAGCTTCTCTTTCATTGAAAACCTATAGGCTGGCGGCTTACAAAGATAGAGGGATCCATTGCCAGGGAAACTGAGGCCCTGATAACCTGGAAGGAAGGAAAATAGATGGTGAAATATAGACTGAAATCTGATCCTGTTTTTTACTTAAACTTTTGCTACTTTGTTCAGACTTCTGGTGGCAATGTTGATGGATTTTAAAACATGATGAATCTTGGTTATTGGAAATCCTTTTATACCGGACAGCCTAGGTGATTACCTCCCCTGCGCATGCTCTTCCAGCGCTGAGGGCAAAGCAGGAAGAAAGAAGTAGTCTTTAGTTCCTAAACTCAGGCAGCAGCTGTATCAACTTGCTACAGACCTGCGGCCGGGGAGAAAGGGCTGGCCTCACAGCTGCCAGCAGGAATGGGTAGGAGACACCTGCCTTCCATTAGGGCTGTGCATGGAGAAAATGAGAGGGAGGTGTCCTGGCCCTCAGGGGTAACTCTCAGTGGCTCCTTTCCTTAGGGTGGGCTTAATGTCTCCTCTCTGTCCTGCTTGGCCTCAAGCCTGGGAGGAAAGGAAGCCCATAATGAGTGATGGAGAATGAAAATGGAGTGTGAAGAGGAGAGGTCACTCAAGGGTCCCAAGGAAGGACTGGGGAGGAGATTCCAGAGTGAGGCTCCCCCAAAAGAAGAGCTTTACCGTAAGTGGAACCCCAAGAAGGTGACAAGGTTAAGAATTGAGTGGCAAATAGGCTGCAGCACCGGATGGAACCTTGACGCTCCTAGCGCTGGGAGCATACTTTCCAAACAGCACTGAGATTTTCTCTATCCCTCACGCCAGAAACCACAAATTCTTTGCCTGGCCTCGTATCCCCCAGGATCCCCATCCATAAAGTGAAGACGCTGCTGAGAGGCCCCGGTAGAGAGAAGTCAGGCCTGCTGGGTGTCCCTCCAGAAAGCAGCTAGGAATCTTGAAGAGGGAAAGGGAAGGAAGGGCCAGTCAGAGGGAGACAGGCTTGGACAGCCAGGTAGAAGGGTGTAGAGCCTGGAGGAAAGATGCTAGGGAAAACCAGATCCCAGCCAGGGTCAGGTAGGGAAGTCAAAGAAGGGGCAGCTTCAAGGCCGGCTCTGCTGGAGGAAGGGTCTGAGTCTTGTCCACACAGCCCAAAGCCTTCCTCCCAAAAGAGGAAACCGGCCACAGAAGTCTTACATGCCTTAGTGTGCTCTGAGCCCCAAAGCAGCGCTTTGCTCTCCCCTGCAGTGGCCTTCTGCTCCCATACCTGTCCTACCCAGCTCCAGGAGCCTGAGACTGAGTTGTCTGTGTTTACTGAATCCACTCTGATGGGGACTCTGTGATGGGGCACACAGCCTGGTTAGCAAGGACAGGAAACCAAGGAAAAGCTGACACTGCTTCAGAGCTGACTCTGCTAGAGCCATGTGTCATCACCGATTTCCAGACGGCGCTCGGAGACTCCCAGATCGCCTTTGCCTTCAGTTGTTCCCTCTGACTTGCCCAGAACCCCGTCTGAGCATTTTTCAGAGGCTCGAGGAACCTCGACTGAAAGAGGCAACTGATGTGCCCGGGGGGCCGATGGAGACCTCCGGGCCTGGCCTCTGGTTGCCAAGGATCAAGCACAGCCTTGTAGCTCATTGCTTCCCAGAGGGGACCTCCATAGGAGAGGGTAGGAGGAAGATACAGGACACAATGCCAGCCTGTGCCGAGACCTGGATGACCGGAGAGGGAGAGCGTGGACAGTACGAGGGAGAGGACCAAGGCTGAGTTCTGCTGTTTTGTAGAGCAGCCAGTGAAGTCACACATCCAAGTCAAAGGCTCCCTGGCTCTGTGCCTGGGTCTTCCAAGAGTTTTCCCGTGAGCCTCTGTGTTTTAGTTTTCTCTGAACATTCTAAGCCAGAGCAGTTTCCGTATCTGTTCATGTAAAGGAGGGCAAAAGCCAGCCTCATACTTCACCCTAGTGGCCATCTCTGGCCACTCACCCTAACTCTCAGGGCACCCTCAGCCTCCCTGCCTTGCTTTCCCACTGCCTGATGCCAGGACTTCTCCACTGGTTTTCTGAGTTTGATCAGCCCCGAACCCCAGTCAGTGCTGTCACCATAGCATCAGCGATCTAGGCCTGTTGGGCTCCTAGGACTGCACATAAATCGAGAAGTCCTAAAAGAGGCAAAAGTGAAAGCAAAGACAGTTTTATTCAGGTGCAGAATCATTGCTCAGGGAAACACAGATCCCATGGAGTTCTAGCATCTCCGAGGCTTCATCACAAAAGGAGCACTCCTGGGGGAGATAAGTAGGACTGACGCAAACTCTGTGGTTGGAAACGGGAACAGACAAGAGTGGTCACAGCTCTCATCCTTATTAGAGAGGGGCCACGTTGAGGCAAAGTGCTCAGTCCACGGTTTCTGGACCCTGATTGCCACATATTGCTAGATTTCGGAAACCAGTTCCTTCTTTCAGATTCGGTCCCCGCTCTAATGTCTCTGTGGCAATTTACCAACACAAAAATCCCCAAAGCGTAGAAAGGATTTCGTCTTAGTTTTGACCACTTCTTGTTTGAGCAGGGCCAGGCATGTTGCAGACACCGTGTTAGTGCTTTCTCGGTGAAAGAATGATGAATGTGTGAGTCTTGTCACGGGTGCTGGCGTCTTGTTGCTGCTGCTCTTGTTTGCTACCTGTGAATTCTGCCGATTCCCTGGGCACCCAGACCCTCAGCTTTTTCATCTGTAAAACGAGATGGAAGAAACTGTCAGAAAATCCTCCAGCCTTCTAAATGCTCAAAATCTAGAACAGTTCTTAGCGTAGCTACTCTAGGCTCAGGACACGTGTCTCTTCCTCTGTTTCATTTTCCCTCTGACGATCAGGACAGAGCGCAAGGTAGGAGGTCATGAGTCAGCCTAATATTTCCTGGACCGGTTCCCATTCAAATATGTACATGTTTTATATTAATTGGTTTTGATTTAGTTCATAATATTTTATTGCTGTCAACGGAGGTAGCTTTATGTGCATAATTCAAAACCATCTGATTTTTTTTTTTGTTGTTAAGAGTTTTCACAAAATTAAACAGAATTCAGAAAAAAATAAATAAATCTCATGTTCCCAGATTTGGGATTTGGACACAGCGCACTTGGAAATGGACACACTGTAGGGACAGGGCTGTCCCTGGAGGGCTAAGGTGCGTACATTCTTGGGGTTTCCCATAATTCCAGAGTCTATGTAGGTCCCTCTGAGAGGGGAGGTGAAGGGGACCCCCCACACAGAGGCTCCACATAAGCCCCTGTGGTGGCAGTTTCAAGAGCCCAGGTATTAGCTGAGTAACTGGGATGGCCTGGGATGGGGCTGAAGGACAGGTCTGGCAAGTTCTAGGTTGTTTATACCAGAGTTACCTCACACATCCAACCGGCTTCCCCGCCCCATCTGGTGGGGGCCGGCCCTCAGCCCTCAGCCTCCTTTTCCTCACATGCTGGGGGACGCAGGGGCCAACATGGATCTTCCCCTTGACATCAGCTGAGCCTGGCAGCATCTTCTCACACCATGGACAGAGGCAGCCACCAACGGGTAAGTGTGCCACCACCGTTCTGGGGCTCTCCCAGGCTTGAGGAGCCAGGACAGACTGGAGGCAAGGCAGGGCGCTGCCAAGGCCTGCCCTGGGTTCAGAGAGAACAGAATGCCTCTGCTAGCTGGAAGCTTCCCCGGGATCCAGAGATCTTAACCTCTTTTCATCTTAGTCCCTAGAAGGAGCTCCTAGGAGGAGAAACCAATAAAATATGGGGTCTGGTTACCACGCACCCCTGGCCCAGGTGGCTGAGGCCTGGACAGGGCTGTGGCCTGTGACCTGGGCAAAAGCATCTATCTCTGCTGTTATATGGTCAGCTTTGCTGTTTGAGAATCTGATTTAATCTAAATTAAACTTTGCCAGTTTGAGAACCAAGAATATTTTAACTCATCTTCAAGGATTACCTCCTTGTAAACCTTCCCAGTAAAATGTGATTTTCTTTTTAAAGGTGCATATAAGATTTTCATAGGGGGTTTTTATTTACTCTAGGCCATTTACCAGGGACTTAATGTACACAGGAAGTGCTTCCTTATGTCTAACCACAGTATCCTCTGCTGCATCTCAGGCTTCTTTCTTTAGCTGCTTTGGGGTGATAGAGAACAAAGGGGCCCGTCCTGTGTAGAAAAGGGTCATGTACACATATGAGGTATACACAGAGCTTTGTGCAATGCGCCCTTTTTTCTTAACTTCTCCTTAGGTCCTGTTTTCTGCTCCTTTCCACATATTTATTTTTTGCACTCTGTTGATATAGTTGAGGTGCTAGAAGATCTAGCAAGCCCTGAGTTTGAAGAAACTCAACCCATCCTATGCTTTTACCATGGCTAGCTTGTGGTCCATTCTGAACCCAGGCACGTTTCTGCTGAGGGCCCCATCATCTCCCCTACTACTCCATACTCTTCTCCTTTGCTCTCTGGCCTGGTCCTTTTGGCAGAAAAGGGTGCACAGGGAGGAATGGTGTTTTGTAGGAAGCACAGGGCACCACGGTCATAGCCATGGCTGTCTTCCTTGGGAATTTGCAAGGCCCCAGATCCAAAGAAGGGAACTGAGCTATCTCAAAGGTGGTGAGTTCATGTTGGAGATGGGCAGAGCGCTCCCCTGGAATGGGGCTACAGAGATGATATCCATCTGGGGGAATTTATGTCCTGCAGAGTTAGAAACCAATGTGGAAGGTGGCTGGGGGGACATGACAGGGACAAATGTATGAGTTAAAAGCATCAAGGGCCTGGAAGGTCCTGTGATCACTATGGAAGGTCCAAGCATGTCTTGGAATAAGAGAGCTGAGCCATCACTATTTAAGGGTCTTAAATGGGATTCTTGTCCCAGATGAAACCCCTAGATAGTGGGTCAGGGCAGAGCAAGGAGCCTATAGTAGCCCCCTAATCTTGTCTATAGCAAACAGCTTTTCTTTCTGTCTTTCTTTCTTTCTTTCTTTCTTTCTTTCTTTCTTTCTTTCTTTCTTTCTTTCTTTCTTTCTTTCATAGGGTTTCTATATATAGCCCTGGCTGGCCTGAAATTTGCTCTGTAGACCAGGCTAGCCTCAAACTCAGAGATCTGCCTGCTTCTGCCTCCCAAGTGCTGGCATTAAAAGCATGTGCCACTACTGCCTGGCTCAGATTTCTTAATATTAAATAAGAGTGGGCTGGAGAAGCCAGATGTGGTGGTGTATATCTTTCACTGAAGCACTAAGGAGGCAGAAAGGAGCACTAAGGAGCCTGGTCTACATAGTGAGTTCAAGGGCAGCCAGGGTTATAGTGAGACCCTGTCCCCCAAAAAAGAAGAAAGTAAAACAAGACAAGACAAAACAGATGATGGAGGTTAAAAACTGAGCTTCCCCCGTGGGAGATGGATTGTGAGTTTTGTTCTTCCCACAGAGAGAGAGAGAGAGAGGAAGTGGTGGCCAGTGGGCTGGAGCTGTTGTTGTTCTTGCAGGACGAGGATCTTAAAAAGGAGTGGAGAAGGCACCCGGCTTTTTCGTATTCAAAAGGAAAGCAGAGCTGGATGAGGCGGGTAGCACCTACCTGCTATTCCAGCTGTGCTGGAAGCCAAGGCGGGAGAGTTAGTTCTGGCAAGACCTCAATTGGAAAGTAATACAAGAAAGAGCCACTTGCCATGGTAGGGAGAAGTGACAGAGCTCGGCCGCTTTAGCTTCCTATCCCTTGGTGCCTTCATCTGTAAAACGGAGCACCTGGCCCAAGGAGTCCCAAAGTCTTTTGTGTGTTTAGGCTCCTTTAGAACGTCATCTGATAATGCCATAGATGCACATACAGTCTTGATATGTGGCTCTCTCATCCTCCTCTCTATTTGAGTCTAGTGCTGGCTCCTTTGAATTGGGACAGACATCTTCTCCTCTCTACATACTCTCCCAACTTGCCAACGAAGAAGGTTGGACAAGTGTGCCCCAAAGATCCCTTTCTGTTTCCACGGCAGTCACTAGAATGGTACAGATTGTGTCTCGCTGGGTATATGTGCTGTTCTTGCCAAATGTGAAGATCTTGTGCTTTTGCCAAGTGGGTCACGCTTTTCAATGCTTGTGGAACTGTAGTGTCTTATAAGAGGGCCAAAATCAGCCCATTGATTAAGCAACTGTCCTTGGGAGAACAGATTTCCTTATGCTGGGGGTTCCTGCCTGCAGCTAGCTATGTGTGAATATGCGTGACGCACAGGCTGAACCAATATATGTATCCTCACCAGGAGGCTGCCCAGGCTCCCAAGATGGCAGACCAGCACACTCAGGACCCCTTGTCATCCCACAGCCACAAACTGGGGGCACCTCCAACAGCTTGCCTTTGTCCTGTAGGGCCACACCCTTCACCTGGAACATCTGTTTCATGCTGTCACTCGTGCTGATCAGCATGCACCTGGCACGCCCCACGGAGCCTCATTCTGCCTTGTCCCCTGTGACTTAGTTCGAATATGTGGGAGTGCGTATTGGGCTTCAGGCTCGGCGCTGGGTGGGAAGGCTAGCTGATGTAACAATGGCTACTTAGCTTAAGTGTTTTGTTTTGACAACACAGCTTCCTCCTGGTCCGGCAACAATGGGGGTGGACTGTAGCCTGGCAGCTGGACAGGTGGGAAAACACCACAGAACACCAGCTCTTCCTCCAAGAAGAGGCCCTGGAAGCCCCAGGTGGAGGCTCCTCCACAGGGGACTCCCCAAAACACCCACTAGGTCCTAGTGCCATACTGTCACCACCTCTGCATTTGCAGACAGGACAGGCTTAGCAGGGAACCAGAGGCGGGAAATACCATTTGCTTGGCAATAGTGAACACTCAGTGTTTAGTTTTCGTTTTTAATCTTAACGTGATGTATGAGTGTTAGGTGTGCGTGCGTGTGTGCTTGTGTGCAGTGCTTGTGTGTGAGTCCGAGGACAACTTTGAGTGTTGTCCCTTGCTTGAGACAGTCTCTTGCTTTTGCTGTTGCATACATACTTCAGGCTAGCTGGCCTGTGTCCTTCAGGGGATTCTCCTGTCTCTGACTCCCTTCTCACCATAGGAGCACTGGGATTACAGTGCACAGCCATGTTTTGCTTTACATGCATTCTGAGACTTTGAATTCAGATCTTCATGCCTTCATGACAAGTACTTTAACCCCCTGAGCCATTCCCCCAGGCCCACACACCATGCCCTTTAAAGTTGTTGGTGAATGAAAGAATGAAGAATGAAGAATGAATGAATGAATGAATGAGCCATCAAGTGAGCAGTGAGGCATGATCTAACGGCTCCTTCTGGTCTCTTTCATGCATCGAGGCATTTTAAGCTAAAGGAACCAGAATGCTCACTCAAGGCAGTCATTTTCAAGTTCTTGCAGCAGCTGCATCTTTTATTCAAATAACGTATTGGGTAGAGGCCATTGCATGAAAACTAATGTGACTTTCTGTCTGTGGGGAAAAGTCTCAAGCCTCATCCTAATGGCTCATGGCTAGGCTCCACGATATCTCCACGAGACCTTATGCCCTTAAAGGAACCTGTGGAAAACAGTTGTCAACCCCTTTATTTCAGGCATGAAGGAGCTGAAAGCCTGACAGGGACATGACGGTCCCCCAGCTCACACAGCTAGCCAGGAGTAGAAGCTTCTGTGCCCCACACAGGGTCTCCTGCAAAGGCTGGTGGAGGTTCCTGAGCTCTGTGTACGTGTGTCTGGGGAACCAGTCCTGTGTTTGGGGGGGGGAGGCAATGGATAACAGCCTGCATTCTGAAGGAGCTGCGTCTGTGGGGTTCTCTAAAGGAGGAGAGGAGGAGAGAGCCATGTCCTAAGGGGCACAGTGAAGCCTGGCTTTGTCTCAGGCCAGTCTGGTCCTCATGGGGAGAGGTCAGAGCTCCCTCATCACAGCCTCACCCTGTTCCTGCTCCCAGTCTTCCATAGACAAAAACTTCTAGTTCTTGTCAAAGGAAGCTCCTGGGCTAGACAAAGTGAGGCACACCTATTACTCTAGCACTTCAAAGGCAACAGCAGAAGGATTGTGAGTTCCAGGCCAACCTGGGCTATATAGCAAAATTCTTGAAAATCACAAGGACAGACTAAACTACAGTAGCTTCCAGTGGGGATTAGGGCCTCAGAGTGCTGGGCTCTGACCATGGTCTAGCCCATGCACCTCCTCCTTTGACATCATTAAAACTCGGAGTTGCTGGAAAGGGGGGGGCACCCTGAGCCTAGTCTGATCTTGCTCCCTGGAGGTGGTAGGAAGAAAGTAGTGGTGAGTACAGCGTTAGGTGGCAGCACAATAATGACACCAAATGACTAGACCTGTGCCACTGCCTCAAGCTGGCATCCTGGGCACATCCAGAGCCCTTCTGGACCTTGGCCATCTCATTCTGAAAGGAAGCTTATGTTAGTGGGCTTCGAGGTCCTTCTGTGCCAACACATCCCCAAAGTGATTGCTTTAGAAGAGAATGACCTGTGGAGGGGGCTTCTGCATGCCTGTCTTAGCAAGGATGATGGGCTGTCACTGCAGTGACCACTGGACATTTCCCAGGTCCAGCAGGAAAGTTTGTATATGGCTCTTCTAGTGGTCTGCATGGGGCAGAGTAGCCAGGGGCTCAGGCTGCAGCAGCAGCTAGCTGACTTCCTGACCCCACCAGTAACCCAGGGGAGGTCAATAGCAGGACACACTCAGGGACTGTTAACTAACTCCCATCCCCATCACATAAGAGAGATCACAAAAATGTTCCATTCACCTGGGGAGGGGCCAGAATCCACACTTGGGAGCTGACATAGAGTGGGCACAGGACTAGAAATGGGGGCCTTGGGAGTCTTTATTTAGCCCCTATATGGGACTTTGGAAAAGGTGTGTGTGTGTGTGTGTGTGTGTGTGTGTGTGTGTGTGTGTGTGTGGCATGCACGTGAGTGCACGGGTGTATGAGTATAGGGAGGTCAGGGCACCTTGTCCACTGTCTTCCTTTATTGCTGTCCTCCTTATTGCCTTAAGACAAGGTCTCTCCTTGAACCGGAAGCTCACTGATTCTGTTAGCCTGTGGCTAGTGAGCTCTAGAGATCAGTCTCAGTACCCCCAACACTAGAGGGACAGCCACACACAGCCATGCCCAGCTTTCTGCCCTCCTGATCTCCCATGATGCACCTGAACCTCTAGAAAGTCCAACAAGCTGTGAACAGTGTACGCAGAGCTTTTCAGGCACAACCAGGAACATCAGAAGGGACTGGTCTGTCTGCAGCTCATCGGATGGCTGGTTGTTACTAGAGAACACGGGGGTGGGGTCAGAAGGAATAAATTGTAGAAAATGGTTCAAATTATTCAGGTGCTAACTCCATCATCGACACCTACCCATGCAGCTTGAACGGCCTCTGGTCTGTAGGGGGCTGTGGGAGGTGTAGGGCCCTGGTAGGACTTGGCCAAGAGTTCTTTTGGGGAGCAAGGGGGTTGTACTCATTGACAAAGGCTATGGTGGTGGGGGTCTGAGTTCTGGCCCCCTGGTTCCACCCTAGTACCTAAGGACTTGGACAAGAAGTCTCCTCCCTTTCTGGAGCCCCATCTGTTGTCAGGGCGAGGCCACGTCTCCAGATGGGAGGGTAACATCTCTGCGGTTGCTTTCCAAGGATGGTGGGGGAGGAACCCGGTTAGTGTAGTAGCAGGTTAGACATCAGGAAGCACTTCCAGCTGGGTGGAGTGGCAGGTCACGAAATGCATAAAGAGTAGGCTGTGGGCTCTGGTATTCTCATGCTCTCTGAAGATCCTAAGGGCCTGTGAAGTCTGGGTCAAAGTTCAGTGGCTGCTGTCCTCTGGCCTCTGGGCTGCTCTTCCTTTCTGACATTCTCCTGGGGCTCACAAATGTCCTCCACGTGGCCTTTCTCGGTCCGATTCTGGGTTCTAGGTCTCTCCTCCTGCACAGGACCAAGGGGCCTATAACACCCAGCGTTCACTCCACCTCTGATCATAGAGTGCTGACTTTGTCAAGGCCAGTGCTGAATGCCCCCCAACTCAGGGTCACCTACCAGTTTTCCAGCGTTACCTATTCTGGCTTCTACTGATTCCTCACCTTGCTGGCCTGTTTCTTCTCTGTTCTCACTCTCTTTCTTACTCCAGTGTCACAACTCTCCCCTATTCTAATTGCCTGCACCTTGTCCCTGACCTTCTTTGCCTTTTCTCCTCCATCCCTAGTCCCTTCATTCTTCCTGGTACCTTTGTGATGAGGTACCAGGATCATGAGATCAAACGTGCAGGTAGATCAGAAGTTCTCTGATCTACACCAAGAGTCCAAGGCTAGCCGGAGCTACATGAGACCCTCTCTCAACAAACAAGCAGACAAACAAGCAAACAAAACCAAACAGACAGGGCAGAGATGACCATTCTTACTAGTTTGCTCACCAGGCCCCTTGTGAGACCCAGACTGAATAATATGTGTGAAACTATAGATGGTGAGCCGTGGAGAGATACAGGACACAGCTCTGGTCATTTGTGACATCAGTGCTCACAGGCTGACTTGGTTAGAATCCAAGCCCTCTTCCTTACTTGACCTGGAAATTTGAAAATTGATCACCTTTTTATTATTCATTGTTTAAAGGTGTGTCTGTGTGTGTGTGTGTGTGGTGTGGTGTGGTATACTCACAGGGAGGCCAGAAGACAACTTCCAGGAAATCAGTTCTTTCTACCATGTAGGTTTCAGAGAATTGAACTCTGGTTTCCAGGCTTGGCAGCAAGCTCTGTTATGCACTGATCCAGCTTATCAGCCCTCAGTTCCAGTGTCTGTAAAGTGGAGCGAATCATACCAAATAAAAGGAGCCAGTGGGAGGTTGGCATGGGACCAAGTAAGGCACCTCATGGGCTGTTATCGTCATCAGAGCTTGACCCTCGTGTATAGTCCAGGCTTGTTCACAGAGAGTCCCTGATAGCATGGGGAAGGAGATTAGATTAGCCCTGTGCATACATGTAAAACAAGCTCTGGCAGGCTTGTGCTGTCCTGCCCAAGAAAACCCAGTAGGGAATAGATGCAGCCGTATTGGCCTGATTTCGAGCCAAGCGTTCTTAAAGAAACAAGCAGACCCACCGTTACAGTCAGCGTCTCTCCAGCCCTCGCTGTGCACACATGCTTTTGCATGTCTCAGCTATGACTACCGAACTACGAAGCGGGGTGATTACCCACACCTCACAGTTAAGGAAGCTGGCATGGGAAGGCATGAAGTCACTTGCCCATGCCATGCAGCTGAATTCAGGCCTAGTTGCTGTAACCCTGACAGTTCTGGGTCACAAGGCTCCAACCGAACCTGGTGAGGGGTGGGGGATGGGGAACGATGACCATAGTTCACAACAAAAAGTACCACAAGGTCAAGTCCCCACCAAGAAACCCCTGGGCTCCACCTTAGCCCCCAGGAGAGCTCCTGTCTTCCAGGGTCCCCAGTTCTTTGGTCATGTTCCAAAGGCACAGCGAGTGTCCTGTGCCTGTGTTCAGACGACAGCACCAACTGTTTCTCCTTCTGCTTCGAGAGGGATGCGACCTGAGGTGCAATCCTGACTCCATGGTTTTGGTAATCCAACTCTGAAAAGTGAGCTTTTAGAAGAATTACCAACTCTCAGGATGAGGTTAGAACCCACAAGGCTACAGACAAGGAAGTCTGCTGGAGATTCTAAAATGTATTTTATCATATCAAATCATAGGAATGTCCCCAGTAACTGGGGAAGTTTGGAGTGAATTTACAAGAATGGACACCAGCAGGGGTGCTGTAATGTCAGGTCCCTGACAGGAACCAAGGCTCAGGCCACCACAACTGGGAAGGTCACTCGGGGCCTTACATCACTGGGTCCCATCCCTCTAAATGAAGTACCAGAGTCCAGCGTTTTTTTCCAACACTCTCTTTTCTCCCATCATTCACCAACATACCCTACGGCTGTTGAACCTCAGACTTCTTGATCCTGTGCATGAAAAGACAGAAGGAGAGGAAACTGCCATTTACTAGGCAATTCCTATAGCCAGGCCCTGGTGATTCCTAATTAGTGCCAGACTATTTTTATAGACGAACAAACACTTAAGTGATTGGGTGGCTGGTTCCAGTCTTTTTGTTGTGAAAGGACAGGCCCAGGGTTGGGGCGGAGGGCTGCCTGACTGTCATCAAGTGCATTCTCAGCTGATGGACTTGCTCAGGGCCAGAATCGTTGGCTAGTCTGCCTAAAGGCACGTTTGGGTAAGGAGTGTGGTTCAATGATGGAACATTTGCCTGCCATACACAGCGCCCCTAAAAACAAATGTCTTCTTTAGTTCTACCTTCCTTGTCCCAAGGCCCCTTGTAAGGGCCAGAGGTAAACCTGCTTGATTGGAAATCTGTTCTCTAGACATTACTGGTAGGAGGGCAGCCTCAGTGTCAGAACAGCTGGCAGCAGAAGCAGCTGCCTGAATGTGCCCAAACATTCAGATGCACCCCTGTGTAGCCAGCTGAGATGAGAAAGCTCACATGTAACCATCTTTTTCCACGTTAGACCCCAGCACCTCCCTAATAGGAGACTCTCTGGTCCCTGCCTTGAGTGTGATCAAAACCTCCCTTGAATCCAACACACAGGCCCCAATAAAATAAAGATGTGACCAAACCAATTGCCTCTGATTCCTGGAAGAGAGGAATTTAAAAGTGTATTCTCTGTGTCCCACTCATAAGGGACAATGGTGCTGCTTGTGTCAGATGTTCTCATCAGGAGAACTTTGGCCTGTCCTGCTCAGGACTTGTGTTGAATATATTCAAGCACAGGCCCCTCTGTCCCCTACCACTTGCCCCAGAGTATTCATCCAGCTGTCACCACAGCTGGGATAGGCTGGCTGGGAGTAGTCACCGGAAGGCCCTTCATTCTATTTGCAGAATGCTTCTCCAGCAAGGACACCTCCTCCTCAGGGTTCCCCGGCAAGGACACCTCCTTCCCAGGGCTCCCCGGCAAGGACACCACCAGCAAGGACACCTCCTCCCCAGGGTTCCCCGGCAAGGACATCTCCAGCAACAGCAGCTCTGCAGGCTTCCCCGGCCCGGGCATCTCCAGTCCAGGCATCTCCGGCCGGGCCATCACCTTCCAGGTCATCCTCGGGCAGGTCATCCTCTGCCAGGTCAGCCTCCACGACATCCTCCCCAACGAGAGTGTACCTTGTTAGAGCAACACCAGTGGGGGCTGTCCCCATCCGGGCACCTCCTGCCAGGTCAGCACCAGCCACCAGGGCCGCCAGGGAGAGCCCAGGTAAGGGGGCCGTTGCAGGGAGGGCAGAGAACCAGGGCAGTGTCTTTGGGCAGAGGTTTGCTCTCGGTGAGCACTCTGATCCTCGTGCCCCTGGGATAATGACACGGGGGACAGCCAGAGTGGAACATGGGGAATCTGGAGAGGTGAGAGTAGAAAGGAACCGTGACATGACAACCCAAGGCAGTGAAAAATTAGGCAAAAGGAGGAGGAGGCTGGATGCCAGGGGCAAGGAAGCAATGTGTTCACTGTTGGACTCCAGAGCTCTCTGGGCAGAATTGGAGACTGTCCTGCCTGGGGTAGAGCTCTGACTTCAAGAGCAAGAGCTCCTGGCTGGAGGAGGGGCTGTTTCCTTTGGCTGACCAGCGTGTCTGCTGGGGAAGCCAGGGTCTGCTGTGGTGCGCAGTTGTGATCGGTATGCCTGCTTAGACATGTTAGAAGATGAGATTCAGCAGTTCATCTGCAAGGAAGTCAGGGAGGCCAGTGGGCCACAAGGCTTGGCTCTGCCCCTTGGGAAACTGTTTCCATTTGCCCCAACCTGACCGTTGCCTCACTGCCACCCCTCCCCCACCCCATATATTCAGGCCTGGTTGCTATTTGACTGTGAGGAACCACCCAAGGTTTAGAACCATTCTAGCTTGTTCCTATCCAGGATAGAGAGGCACTTGGGCCAGATGGATTCTAGAATGAGACACTGCATTTGAATCTCTGTCCTTCCAATCACCAGCTTAGTGACTTTGGGTAACTTCTTTCATTTCCATGAGCCTCACTTTCTCCAGACTATAGGATGTACCTAATAAGACTCGGTTCACGGGATGCTGTGAGGATGAAATAGCAGACTACATGCATGGCGCCTGGCCGAGAGGAGGACCTCCATTAGAGGATTATACTACTGGGGAGGGGTGGAGCTGTATTAGGATGCTCAGGGGCCATTTAGCTTCCTTCTTGGTCTTCCTCCATGCCACACTCCTCCCCAGCAGTTTTCCTTCCCTGCCACCCTGTTCTTAGGTCTCGCTCTGCCCAAGTTCTCCTGGCAAGAGACCCAGAGACAGCTGCCACTCATCGGCTGTGTCATCCTTCTCATCAGCCTCGTGATCTCACTCATCCTTCTCTGTGAGTTGAACAGAGGGGACGCCATGGGTTTGGGTGGGTTCCATCACAGAATGGAAGGGCATTGGGCACGGCTCCACTTCACAGGGACAGAGGAACTCACATCCACACAGGGAGCTTGAGTCCTGGGGTATCAGGCTCCTTTGAGATGACTGGGGTAAGAGTGTGGGGTGTCATGGGCTTCTGGGTTTGAATCTGTTCGTGCATCTGAATGCCGATGATACACAAGAACGCTTGCGGTTCACTGGGCTCCATTTTGGTCTCTTTGAATGGGAGGCTGTTCATCATTGATCATTCGGTCCAGCATGTACTTCATAAGATCTTATTCCACTTTACCCAGACTAGGAGAACTCTGTGAGAGAAGTGCAGCTCTTCATATAAAATCTCACTCTGAAAACAAGCAGCTATCTATGAAAACCAATATGCCATGAAACAATGAAAAGGCCTCCAAAGATCAAAGGGCCAAGGTGTGCTATCTTGATTCAGCCCCCTCCCCTCATGTTGTCCTTTGGGAGAGGAAACCCAGAACACGGCCTAGGCACTTTGATCAGCAAGCATTAGAAGCCAACCCAAGGGGGAACATAGGAGGGAGCAAAGATAAACACATATCATGTTATTTTATCCCAGGAAGGTCACTCACTCCTGAGACACAGAGCTAGAAGTGAGTCAGGCTGTGTGGTCTCAAGGTGACCGTCAGGGACAAGTGACAGTGGCACTGGTTAGGGTGCAGACAAGCTCAGACGAAGACCTGAAAGGTATGAGAGTAGTTATGTCTCTCCTACATCAGGTGTAAAGGAGAGGAAGGGGGCAGGTGGTCAAGGTCTACACTGGGTAGAGGGAAAGAATCCATCTACCCAGAAGGGAGATACATAGAGGGCCAGGGGTCCATCTGTTTAGCTGCCTGAGGCTGGAAAGCTTTGTGCTTTGGCTCAGAAGAAGGATTCTATAGAGGAGGCAACATGAGATGGCAAATGCTGGATGGAAGGACACACAGAAACTTCTGGTGGCACGGCTGTTAGAGGAAGAGGCCATGTGCTGTCATATCACAGCTGTGGAGTCACACATTCCTGCTCCAGCATCCTGCCTCTGTTTCCCATGAACTGTATGACTTCAGCAAGTTAATTAACATTTCGAGCCTCAGTTTCCCCACCCGGATGATGTGGTCATGTTCACAATGCATGTGATGGCCTCCAGTTTCCTTGGGCTGAGACTTTCTGTCCACTTCTCCCTTTGCCAGTAGAGTACTTTGCTTCTGAGAACAAAGGGGACATGAAAGAGACATGAGACACTCAAGGGCAGGCTCAACGGGAAACCTCAAAGCTGGTTCTGTAGCATTTCCCAAAGTCCTCACAGCTCTTTCCAGGAGGCCAGAGAGGTAATCAGATCTGTAGGCAAGCCTGGCCTTCAGGTTCTTCTCCCATCATCACTCCATCCACAAACACTCCACAGTGGTCCTATGATGTGCAGCTTTCAAGCATTGTTGGAGGGATACCCAGGACTAGATACCTAGAGCTTCAGCATCTAGAGTGTGTGAGGAAGAGGGCAGGACACTGAAAGGAGAAGGATTAGAAGGATGTATGTCTGGACTGGGAAGGAGCTGTCTCCGCAGGTGGCCTTCCCCTGAGTGACAGGCACCAATCTGGTGGTGGAGCTGGGAAGACAATGTGGGGCCAGAGCTGAGGACATGGCAGAGGCATTAGATGACAGGTCTGTGGGGCTCCACGGGGAGGTTGTCTCCAGGCAGTAGATTGACAGCTCAGATTTGGGAAGAGATTGGTGTTAGAAGCAAAGGAACATGTGGCGCTGGTTCCCACATAAGGTGTGAGAAGTTTCCTTGCACATTTGGAAATCAGCCACTTGGAGTTGCTTGTTTAGTGTGGGAAGACACTGAAAGGCACAAAGAATGGTAGGGAAGGACCAAATACAAGGGATATCCACATTTAGGGCTGAGGCAGGAGGATGCTGGGGCTGCTGAGGCTAGCATTGTGGTATCAATTGAGAAGACAGATGAGATGGTGTGTGTGTGTGTGTGTGTGTGTGTGTGTGTGTGTGTGTGTCAGAGAAGAGGGGTTCTGAGAGGGAACTCTGGAACAGGAGGAGAAGGTTACTCTGGTTACTAGCCCATCCAGCATATAGGGTAAGGAAGCTTCCAAAGTAGGATCCATGTCCATCTCTCATTATTTCTCTTAGTCTCTTCCTTTACCTCTCTGGGTAGCTAGCGATTCAAGTCTGTCTGGGGGCTTCCCGGATTGCAGGAGCATTCTAGAACATTCCTGAGCAGCCTTTCTCTCCATACAGATGAGGGACAGGAGCCCCAGAGTCCAAGAGGGATTGAAGGTCGGTGTCTGAGAATCCCCAGGGCCCTGGGCTGCTGAGTATGCTGTCCCTCAGGTGCTGGTGATAGCCAGCTGTCTGCTTGTTGTTGGTTCTGTTTTTCTAGTCTATTTCTGGAGAGGCCACACAGGGATCAAGTACAAAGAACCAGTGGAGAGCTGCCCCAGGCATGCCGTTCGCTGTGATGGAGTGGTGGACTGCAAAATGAAGAGCGATGAACTGGGCTGTGGTAAGAAGGCTGGGCGTGGGGAAGTGTGTGTGTGTGTGTGTGTGTGTGTGTGTGTGTGTGTGTGTATGCGCGCGCGCGCACTCTGGCTACTACACACTATATTGTGGAATGTAATGGCTCAGACAAAGGCAATGGATAGCAGAAGATCTTGGTTTGAGACACAGCAGACAAGATTTTGAAACTTGATTTTGAGTGTCATGTGACATGGATAAATTACCTATGTCTTCAGGCTTCTGACTTCTAATTTTTAAAATGAAGGGGCTGGGCGAGATTGACGACACACGAAATCTGAAACTCCAGGAGACAGAGAAAAACAGAAAATCTGACTGGAGACAGGCTGAGGGCATCTGGAAGCCCGGTCCTCTTTGTTCAGCAGACCACTGGCTTGTGAGCCCTGCGGTTGCTTAGTGCCCTAGATGAGCACAGACCTGTTGAGCTCTAGTCCTCTGTGGTTCTGCTCGTGTGGTTTTAACACCCTTGCTGAGGGGTGTGGGTGCCCCAGCCTTTTACCTCCGCATTTATTAGTACATACGCCCCTGCCCACACTGCATCTGTCTGTTACCAAGCCTGTCCTATGATCACACACTCAGATCATTGATCCTACACCCTTTATCATCTTCTCTGTTGAGCATGTCATTGCCTTGGGAAGAGATGCTTGTCCCTCTCCCGGAATTGGCCTCCTGAGTCCTGCTGGATGAACAGCTGCCCAGTCACAGTCCCTTCACTTCAGCTCTTTGCTGACTGAAGGTCTTGGTCCTCCAGCCATCACTGCTGGGGTAGCTTTCCCACACCCTTTCCAGGAGCCTCCCAGAGCCTCCCACGACTTATCCCCAAGAGCTTGAAGCTTCCTGGGTGGTGAGACTCTTCTCCTCCCTCTTCTGCTCTGCAGTCAGGTTTGACTGGGACAAGTCCCTGCTGAAGGTCTACTCTGGGTCTTCTGGTGAGTGGCTCCCTGTCTGCAGCAGCAGCTGGAACGACACTGACTCCAAGAGGACCTGCCAGCAGCTGGGCTTTGACAGGTGAATGAGTCCAGCCTGGGCTACACAGAGAGACTCTGTCTCCAAAAGCAGGAAGGGAGGGAAAGATTGATGGAGGGAGGAGAAAAAAAGAGGGAAGGGAAGGGGCCCTGCAGGACTCACTGATCCTACCAGCTGGGATCTGCTGAGTGTGGGGGAGCTGTGATAGTGTTGTTCTCCCCCGGGGCTCTTTTGGCGAAAGTACCCTCCTGGCCACTGCCGCACTGAGTGGTTCTGGGGTGGCTCTGTGAGGAGTGTGGGTCTTCTTGGACAGGTCTTCCATGTGGGCACCAGGAGCACAGAAGCGCAAAGCCCTTCATGGCTGTAACTGTAGCTTGGTTACGAAGCTCATTGAATGAGAAACAAGATAAGACCAGTGCGGCTTGGCCAAGTCCTGTGATGCTCTGGCTTTAAAAGTTTCACACCAGGAAGCCAGTCAGTGTTGGTGAGTGAGTCAACCTCCCTACTGGAAGGCTCCTCCCACCTGAAGGCCAGATAGGCACCTCCACTCACCATTTTGGTCTGAGTTTTGTGTGTGGTGGCACACGTATGTGCAAGGACATATATGTGGAGAACAGAGGACCAAGCTCGGGTGGTGCTCAGGAGTCAGCCACCTTATTTTTTGAGAGAGGGTCTCTTAGCCTGAAGCTTGTGAGGTAAGCTAGGCTGGCTGCCCATGCTAGATCCTGTCTCTACTTCCTAGTGCTGGGGTTAGGAGCATGCCTCCACGTCTGCCTTTTCACATGGGTCCTCATGCTCTGTGGCAATGCACCTTCCCTTTCTCCCAGTTCTTAAGCTGAGTGGTGTAGTGATGGATGAACGAGTGTGAGTTTGGGGGTTACCCTTAGGAGTAACACCTAGAAAGACAGGGTTGAAGCTAGGACTCAGAGCTCGGTCTCTGCCACCACCTCAGCCCCTGATGGGTAAAGGAGGGGCTAACTGATCTAGACTGAAGACTGGGGTGCCTTTCTCTCTGAGTAGACGTGCTGTGAGGTCTCTGAGTCCTTGTGCAAGTCTGATACCCCTCAGCACTCTCTCTGAATGCCATTTATACAAAGATCATCCACAGAGCTTCTAGGAGACTACGTGACACATAGGCGTAAAAGAATAAGACAGGACCCTCGAGTGTGATGTGGGAAAGGTTTATCCCAGCAACCCCACACCAAAGGTATGAGTAGGGTTCTAATGGGACACAATGGAGAAGATTCCTAACTCTGTTTGATTAGAGGGACTGCATATTCACAGGCCCAGTTCACAGAAGGATATAGAATGTTCTAGAAATGTATATAAGTCCCAGGCAGAGAATAGAACATACTGGAATCATTGGGGTTCTTGTAAAAATGTCTCTCACAAAATAAATCTCTAGGATTAGGACTAAGAACTTTTTTAAGCAAATGCCCAGGGCGATTCAGAGGGGAGCTGCTCTGAGAGTCAGCATCATATATACTTGATCACTCTCTGGGGACCTTGACCTTGCAGGTTGGTGTTCAGTATGTTTGGGGTAGTGCTGATGCCACTGGAATGTGGGTCACAGTTTGGATATTGTCTTAATCTTGGGGTCTTTATTGCCCTGGTAAAACACTATGACCAATGACAATTTGGGGAGGAAAGTATTTCTTTTAACTTATAATCTTGATTCACACTCTGTCACGAAAGAAAGTTGGGGCAAGAACCTAAAGGCAGGAACTAAAGTCAGAGGCCATGAAGGAGGCCTCAGCAGTGTGATTTTTTTTTTAAATCAAGTTATATATACAACTTGGTAACACCTGCCCAAGGTTGGTACCACTTATAGTGAGCCTGGCTCTCCAGATCAATCATTAAAAAAGAAAATGCCCTGTAGAGCACAGACCTGTCCAACAGAGGCATTTTTCTCAATTAAGAGTTCTTTCCAGATGACCCTTGCCGGTGTTGGGTTGACATAAAACCCAGCCACTTTAGGTATAAAGGGCCAGATGGGTGTTCTCAAAGTCAACGAGGCATCAGAACTGCCTGGAGCTGTTAAATCATTAGTGGCTGAGCTCCTCCCAGAGCTGTTTCTCTAAGTCTGGAGGTGGAGCCAAGACTGTGCCTTTCTAACCAGGCACTGGTGATGTGGCCAGACCTACATCCATCATACTGGAGAGCTCCTGGGTCGGTCACAGGGCTGGTAGGTTCGGTAGTAGAACATGTGGTGGGGCCAGGCGTTAAAAGCTATGAAGGAGAGGCCACTGAGCAGGCCAGGCCGTGCTAGTCTGCCTTTGCTGAAAGGTTCTAATGCTGCCACAGGACTTGGGGTGTGCTGCCTGCTGGGTATTCATTCTCCCCTCTTCTTTGCAGCGCTTACCGAACAACCGAGGTGGCCCACAGGGACATCACCAGAAGCTTCTTACTCTCTGAATACAACTCCACCATCCAGGAAAGCCTCTATAGGTACAGCGGAACAACCTAATCGTGTGTGAAAATAGAGGATCGAGGGACTCGGGGAGGATGCTTAGATTGGGTGGTGGGGGAGAGGCACCTCCGTCATACGTTCTTGGAACCCAGACTACAAGGCTCCATTGCTATGCCAGGAGCGCTATGGACACCCTGGGCTTAAACTCTCTTGTCTGAGATCTGGAGCAGAGATGGTCCCAAGTTTGGAGGTTCCTGTCTCCTTAGTCTCTAAGGGTGACTAAGAAACCTTGGGGTTCCAGAGAATTAGGTGTTTGGATTAAAAGGCTCCACATGATGGACTTAGAATGGAAAGATGCATCACTGGGGACAGGGGCAGGGGACTGACAGATACAAATGGAGAGGTCCATTTGGGAAGCCTCGGCCCCTCCGGCCATCTTTGCACTGAAGTCCCTCTTTGTCCCAGCTCTCCCTGAAGAAGGAGGAAGTCAGTCTTCCAGTTGGCCTTGCTTACCTAATGTGAGGGCGAGAGAAGGAGCAAGCCTCCAGCTGAGAGATGGTCCCTCCGTGCATGCTTTGGGCTAGGCCCTCCACATGCTACAGTAAGGAACATGATGGGGCTACAGAAGGCCCATTAGGCTCTGCTTAGTTGTAGAAAGAGGCTGGGACCCATGAAGGCTTGCTTGGGTTCTAAAAACAGGAAAACTAGCTGATGAGCGGGGTTCACGGTATGAAAACTCGGAGGAGAAAGGAAATGATAATGGAGACAGTTTGTTCCCATCCATCTTCCTGGAGAAAGTCCTGTAAGGAAGACAACCCTACCGGGAGAGGGAGCATCTGGCTCTCCACTTTTGTTAGAGGTAGCTTCCTTGGAAGTGGGGCTGGATCTGAGCAGGTACTAGTCAGGAAGAGGAGGCAGTTACTGACCCCCTTTCTCACCATTCATGTCTCACACTGCAGGTCGGAATGTCCTTCCCAGCGGTATGTCTCCCTGCAGTGCTCCCGTAAGCTGTTCTTCTTTTTGGAGTTTGCCCTGTGGGGGTGGGATGAGGCAAAGGGATGGAACCTTTCCAGGGAAGAAGGCTGCTCCTGAGATCCAAGCCAGTGAGTCTGCTTCAGAACCAGAGACCCTAGAAGACATTGGGGTAGACTGGGAAATGCTCCCCTTCTGTTCCTTCTGACCTTGGGCTGCTCAGTCCTGTAACCTGTCATTCTGAGGAAGTCATATGAGTCTCCTGGACTTTCGGCAGGGACTGAGAACTTAGTAAAGAATGCATGTGTGAGCTAGCTCAGTTTTGTGTCAACACCTTCTTGAGTGTGTGCCCATGGAGGGTACTGTACCTGTGTCATGGCTTGAGTGCCCTCAAGGTAATTGCCGTTACTAGTCACTGTCCCTTGCCTAAGATCAGAACCCAGGCAGGTGGGGAGCTGATATCTGACCTGGGAGTTGACCCCTAAGGCCTGGCTGTGACTCCACAAGGTCTATGTCCCTAGTGAAGCCCAGGTGCAGGCCCACTGTTGTGGATGCAGTGCCCACTGCTCAGTGTGCTTCTCTCTGTACTCAGCAAGCAGAAAAGATCCACATCTGAACACACTAAGCAGGCTGCCCCTCCTTGTCCCGGGCTTGACTCATTACAGAGTTGCTCCCTGGGCAAACCCAGCTATGCCTCATAGGAAATGTATTTCTCCTTCATTTTGAAACTAGAGATTGCCATACAAGTGCTCATTGGTCCAGGGTTGCGATAGCATCTTTTGCTTTTCTGAGCCCTTGATGACATCCCCTGGGACTCACCCTCATGACCAAGCTAGACTCAGTGCTGAAGCATTGGACATGAAGTAAGCATGTGCCAGATGAAAGAAAGAAAGAAAGAAAGAAAGAAAGAAAGAAAGAAAGAAAGAAAGAAAGAAAGAAAGAAAGAAATTAAGAAAGAAAGAAAGGGAACAAGGTGAAGGTGGGGTCAGATTTCCTGCTGGGTAACTCCAGAAGTCAAAGACCACTTTGTATGCCTTCTGCTTGGACAGGGAATAGATTAGACACTGTGGACAAAGGGTGACCTTCAGGATCGGACTTCCCAGGCCTGCCCTGAGCTCAAGAAGAATGGGAGAGGCTCTAAAAGAAGCATATGTCATGTTTTGTCCTCTCCATTTCTCCCCCCAGACTGTGGTCTGAGAGCTATGACCGGGCGGATTGTGGGAGGGGCTCTGACCTCAGAAAGCAAGTGGCCCTGGCAAGTCAGCCTACACTTCGGCACCACCCACATCTGTGGGGGCACACTCATCGATGCCCAGTGGGTGCTCACAGCTGCCCACTGCTTCTTTGTGTAAGTGCCTGAGGGGCCCTTGGTTAGATGCTGCTGGGGACTTGGAGCCACTGGGAAGGGTTTATTGACACTTTCGTCTATAACTAAGCCTAGATCCCCTGGATCAGACAACTAGGCTTCTGCTCAAAAGATTAAGTATGAATGAGGGGTTGGTTCTGAGCTTGGGCCAAGGATGATAAGTGAGGCCCCCGAGGAAAAGCGAAGCAGATCTGGAGGAAGACCTTCAGATCCTTTCCCTGCAGAACAGGAGTGAAGCTCCAGGCTTGGTTGCTACCTCCTGGAACAGCAGCTGCAGAGACAACAACAGAAGACTCTGACAATCAGGAACCCTGTCTCAAGACTTGAGGGCAGGGACAGCAGGAGGGTGGGACAAAGGCTTCTGAGAGTCCCTAACAGCTTTTGGGAATCTATAGCACAGAGCTTTGGACACTGGCTCCACAGTAAAGAATCTTCATTACCTTGTTCTGTCTAAATCTCTGTGGCTGATGGCATCTGCCCCACTGCCTAGACGCCAGCCTTAATGGCATGCAGATGAGGTAATGGGGTGAATCCCACACATATGAATTGCTTATCCCTTCACCTTTTTACACTCTGAGGTGCAGGGCAGCCCATTCAGAACAGTTTTGAGGAGACTGAGAGATGATTTGGGGCTTCATAAGATAAAGGACTTATCCATCCTCCTGTCTCTAGGCTGGTGCTCCTGCTCTGGCTCCCCATGTGTAGCCAGTGAGGTCTGCCAAGTGTATAACCGGATAGCATTTATCCGCTGTGGCTCTTGTAGGACCCGGGAGAAGATTCTGGAGGGGTGGAAGGTTTATGCGGGCACGAGCAACTTGCACCAGCTGCCTGAGGCTGCCTCTATCTCCCAGATCATCATCAACGGCAACTACACTGATGAGCAGGATGACTATGACATTGCCCTCATGAGGCTTTCCAAGCCCTTGACCCTCTCAGGTGAGCAAATACGTGTCCCTGCCTCCTAGCACCCTTGATTTGGCAGCCCCAGTTTACCCAGCTTAGGGCTCCAGGGTGTCATTATAGCAGGAGCCAAAGAATTTTAGAGATCATTACACGGGATACACTTGTTTTACACGTAAGAAAACTGGGGGTCTGGAGGAGATGACTCAGCGGGTAAAGTTCTGGCTATACGGGAATGCGGACTTGAGTTCAGATTCCCAGAACCCAATGGGAAAAGCTGGGCTTGGAGGCATGTGCCTGTAATGTCAGCACTGGGGGGCAGAGACAAGAGGGTCCCAGGACCTTGATGACCTGCCAAAGCTTCTAGTTCAGTGAGACAACTTGTCTCAACAACACAGGGTATAGAAGTGCTTGAAGGAAAACCATCTTGGCATGAATCTTTGACCTCTATGTACTTGCATGGGCGACAACACCTACATGTGTCTCTGTGTGCATGTTTGTTCATGAGTGCCCATGTGGGGGCACATGACACACACACACACACACACACGAGAACACACAAAGAAAGGAAGAAAGAAAACAGTAATTGTGGGAATTTAGGCCCAAGGTTTAGAAACATGTGCGCCCCAAATGACGCATCCCACATTACACTTTGGCCACAGGACTAGGGCTTGTAAACCGGCCTTAATAAATATAAACAGACTGAGGTGACTCACTGTTAGTAACTACGCACTTCACAGCTGCCGGACAGTGTGCATCAGTTACTTGTCTCACTGCTGCAGCAGAACAGCTAGCAAAAGCAATGTAAGGTCAGAAGGATTTGTTTGGTTTTTGACTCGAAGGAACACAGTCCTTCCTGGTGGAGTAGCACAGTGGCAGGTCGTTTCATGGGAGCAGGAGTGTGTAGCTACTTTCTCACATCCGAGTGAGATCAGGATGTGGGGATGGGCTTTAAATCTTTACATCCATCCCCTTAAATCTACTCCAGCCTGGCGTGGTAGCGCATGCTTGTAATCCCAGCACTCCAGGAGACAGAGGTAGGTGGATCTCTGTGAAGAGATCCAAGGCCAGCCTGGTCTACAAAGTGAGTCAAGGTCACACAGAGAAACCCTGTCTCAAAAAACAAACAAACAAGAAAAACAAAACAAAAAAGCCGTAAAAAAAAACAAAAACAAAAAAGCTGTAAAAAAGCCGTTGTAGTCTCTGTCCTCGGGGAAGGGGTCACTCACCCTCTGACAGATGAATGTTTAGAGGCCCAAGTGGTGGTCAACCAAGTGGTGCCCTTCTGGATCAGGTAGCATACAGCAAGGCCCCAACAGCTGAAACTCATCTTTCATCATCCATGCTTTGAGGGTAAGGCCTGGGAGCCAAGAAAGCTGCTCTTGACGGAAAGACTTTTCTGTGTCAGCTTGGCTCAAGCAAACTTCCAAAGCTTTTCACTACAGCACTGGAACCAGAATGGCTTCATGGTGCTGGAAGCACACTGGTGGCCGCAAGGTTCAGAGGAAATGACTTTCACCTCTGCTCGTTCCAAAGGCTCAGAGGACTCAGAGCCACCAAGAGAGCGAGGATCGGGCTCCTAGGATGCGGGCATTCTGCCTCATCATTCCCTCTACCCAAAGCCTGGACCTTGCTTCCTCTCTGACACCTAAATGTCTTGTTGCAGCTCACATCCACCCTGCCTGCCTCCCTATGCATGGGCAGACCTTCGGCCTCAATGAGACCTGCTGGATAACTGGCTTTGGCAAAACCAAGGAGACAGACGGTGAGAGGCAGAGATGCAAGACTGTGTGTGTGTGTGTGTGTGTGTGTGTGTGTGTGTGTGTAGGCCGTGAGTGTGTGTGTATGCAGATGAAGGCTTTTCCAGGTGAGAGTTTGGGTAGATAGACTCATAGATAATATATGGAGTTGGACACCCATAATTGCATTAGCACAATCTATGTGACAGCACCTTCTAGGCAAGGCTGCAGGAAACCCTGACCGCCGAGTAGGTGGATTTTCTTCTCATGGACAGTGAGAGGAAACACACGTTCCATTACGAGGCTAACTGGGAAGATGGCTCAGCTGGTCAACTGCACTTGCTTCTCTTCTAGAGGACCTACACTTAGTTCTTAGCACCCACACAGTGGCTCAAAACTGCCTGTAACTCCAGCCCCAGGAGACCCAAGGCCCTCTTCTGGCCTCCGGGGGCACCAGGTACATAGGCAGAGACAAACAAGTTCATACACATAAAATGAAATAAACGATGGTTTTTCAAATAGGCTACTAGAGAGGGCTTACTCTGGGCTATAGGTAGCTTGGAGAGAGGTCAAGGACATGGCACTTTCTCTAGGTTGGATACTATTGAGAATCAGTGGCTGAAAAACTTAATAATCACATCCAGAAGGGAGGTGGAATCTGAGACTCTCATGGTGGGGCAGCAGTGGGCCCTGTACTAACTGGGAGAGAGGATGCTTCATGTTTGTGGTTTATATAAGGAATTTTTTCTTGCAATGCTGGGTCTTGAACCCAGAGCCTCTTGCTCATACAAAAAAAAAAAAAAAAAAAAAAAAAAAGTATTCTACTACAGAATGACATTGCCAGGCTTTCTTTATGTTTTATTTTGAGAGAAGGTCTCAGTAGGTTACCCCAGCTGACCTTGAACTCATCTAGTGGCCTAGGCTTGCCATGAGCAGATCCTTCTGCCTTAGCCTCCAGGGCAGTTGAGATTACAGGCCTGCACCACTAGATCTGGCTGGGACCTTGCTTTCACCCATCCTCAGGCAGATGATGAGATAGTTTCACTTGGCCTCACTCAGTCTGAGCACCTTGTCTGGTGTCAGCTATAGATGACTATCTAGGTCCCTCAGGGGGACACTGTGGCCTAGCTAGCCTGGTCGTTACATTCAGGCCCACTCTGGCAGTCAGATCACTATTCCCTGGCTTCCTGTGGTGGAGACCTGACTGGCCCTTGTCTGTTTCACGGATTTGGCGCCGGAGGTGGACAAATAATTCCCTCAATCCTATGTAAGTGGGAGTCTACATATAAATGGAAGACCAAGACATGCTCTCGAATCTTTACGGTTCTCAAAACAAACAGCATATGAGCTGGTGCTCTGAATGTAGATGAGTGTGTTAGTCATTGCACGTTGCTGTCACAAACGACCTGACAGCATAGCTTAAGGGAGGAAGGGTTTACTAGCTCACAGTTCCTGGATACAGACCCTCCTGGCACGGAGGTCACAGCAGCATAAGCTTAGGTAGATCACCACACTGTGTCTGCCGTCAGGAAGCAGAGGCAGATAACCACTGCTGCTCAGCTCCCTCTCTCTTTTTCACCCAGAGTCTAGGACCTGGCCTATGAAATGGTACTGCCTACATTTACGATAGGTCTTCCTACCTCAGTTTACCTAACCAAGAAAATCCTTCACAGGCATTTCTGAGGCTTCTTCCCCAGGTGATTCTAGGTCCTGTTATGTTGGCAATTCATACAGATAGGTAGCCCACAGGCTTGGGGATTTGCATGGGAGCAGATCCTTGTTTTATGGCCAGTGAGTTGTGACTGGTGGTGAGGGTGTGTGTCCCACCATGGAAGGGTGGGTTTGGATACAGATGTGGTACCCTCTACTTCCAGGAGGCTCTGGGTCCTGAGGGTGCAGCTATGGCTGTGAACGTTTTAGTCTTATTGGCTTCTTATCTTCTTTTCCCACATTTACCTCACTGAAGAGAAGACATCTCCCTTCCTCCGGGAGGTTCAGGTCAACCTCATCGACTTCAAGAAGTGCAATGACTACTTGGTCTATGACAGCTATCTTACCCCACGGATGATGTGCGCTGGGGACCTCCGAGGAGGGAGGGACTCCTGTCAGGTGAGGTTCTTGTGGGTGGGGCTCAGGTCTCATGACCCTGGGGATGGAAGAAGACTGTAGTGCTGGGACTGACATGGGGATCAGAGACCCACCCTTTCCTGATTTGGACCCGCTTCTGCACCAGGCTAACTTGCCCTCTGGCTCTTCCTTGCAGGGAGACAGTGGCGGCCCTCTTGTCTGTGAGCAGAACAATCGCTGGTACCTGGCAGGCGTCACCAGCTGGGGCACAGGCTGTGGCCAGAGAAACAAGCCTGGTGTGTACACCAAAGTGACGGAAGTACTTCCCTGGATTTATAGCAAGATGGAGGTGAGCTTTCTCAGGACAGGGATAGAGCCCGGAGGAGGGCAGAGGTTGTTCAGACAGAGGCCACCCAAGCCCTGGGCATTTGGGGATGTCCAAGACAGGGATAAAAGTCAGGCATGGGACCAGTCCACGATGTCTATTTTCCTCCCTCTCTTCCCTTGGAACAGAAGCTGGAGGATTGTAAAAGGGTGAACTTAGGTGTGTGTTAACACCAATATTCTTCTCCCCTCCCAGGGATAGTCAAAGTTATCCAAATTGGCCACTAGAGTGTGCTAGGAGGCTACCTTCCATGGCAGGAAGTTGACTACCAGGAAGCATGGAGCTACCCCCAGGGTTGCTGGCTCCGCCCAGCCCTACCTTGCCTCCTTGCCAGTCTCCTGTCTCTAACTGTAAAGCCTAGTGCTATGGCCAACCCTCCCCTATTCTGTGGACAAGGGAAGAACATGCAGGACTCAGGGGGAAAACTGCACCAGAACTCCCGACCATGAACCTCTTAGTGAATCTCCTCTCTCACAGAGAAAGTGCCAGCTGACATTCAGCTGTACTGAATGGTGGGCCCTGGACTCTCTACTCCTTGGGCTCTGTGTCTCATGCGCACCCTTACCCTGTTTTCCTGGTTTCTTCCTCAGAGTGAGGTACGCTTCCGGAAGTCTTAACCGTGCCCTCCTCACATTGCTGAGTGCTATGAAGATCCTGGCCAAAGGGACTGGCCACTTGAAGCATCTGGGCTGGTGACCACCAGTCACCTTTGTTCATTCCACCTCTGCTGTCTGCTGCCTCTGTGAGAATGCGTCTGTGGTGCGTATGTGTTTGCATCATACGTGTGTGTGTGTGTGTGTGTGTGTGTGTGTGTGTGTGTGTTACTGCTCTTCCAAGTTCTTTGGAAAACTTCAGAATCCCAGGCTGGAAATCTGGAGTTAAGAGTTTGGGCACCAGGTGTGTTCCTAAGAGTCTACAAGTGGAGGTGGAGCCAAAAATGAGGCCAGAAAAGGCCTGGAACATGGCAGCAGCAGCTGTCACTCTTCTGACTCTGACTTGGAGGCCAACCCAGATTGCACAGGCACCCAGCAGCCAGTGACACCGTTGTTTCGCTGGGACAGCAGCAAGTTTTGTCAGAGTCTGACTTTTCAGTGCCCAGACTGTGTGTCCACGGTGGAAAGCCATTCCCATCAGTGTTGCGAGCATCGGGCTCTCTGAGCCTCTTGTGGCTGCTATGGATTCCAGAGCTGGCCTCTGCTGTGGCTGTGTACTTCTGGATGATGACTGTGACTCAGGCTTGCTGTACGTTTTGGTCACAAGCTGTTGGGGTGGATTTTATTTTTATATTTAAAATGAAGTAGATGTAACTTTAAGGAGTCTCCAAAATTCCTAGGGACCTTGGGAGTTTTTACATGCCTCACCTTGTAAACTCTAGGGAGTTGTACTGCTGTAACATCTGTGACATATTACTGGCTTTATGAAAACAGATGAAGTGCCTTAGTGAAATCCTCAGGTCAGACATATCCAAGTCGCTGTGGAGACTACAGCCCTTTGAAATACTCAGGGAAGAAAACCCTCATTTGGGATGACAGATAACCCCAATGCACGCTGCTCTAGCCTCCAAGGACTACAGCCAGCCAGAAGAATGAAGATGTGTGTGCTGCCCTGGTTAGCCTCCCGGGACCCCTGGGAGAGTCCAGGCATTCGGCATCATTTACACACAAGGGCTGACTAGAAGTTTGTTTCTGTCTCCCTTCATCTCTCAGCTTTGTACTGACTCAAAAGACTATAAAGAGAAAGCAAGAGCTGTCCTCAGAACCTCTCTATAGCCCTTCTGGGGTGGGGGTAGGGGGCTAAGTTGGCCATGGTCCTGGTCTCCCCCAGCCCTTTTCTCTCAGTCACCAGTTCCTCCTCAGCTCCACTCTCTTCACCTTCCTTGGGGTCATCAGACCTCTTATGATACTGAGTCTCAGAGGCATGTTCAGAAAGATCAGACCAGCTCAGGCAAGCTGGAGGGAGCTAGAGTGATTGGACACAGTCAGATAGGGCTGGAACATTGGGGGATGTCTTCAAAGCTGGGGAAAAGGAGCGGCATTCATGAAGATCCCAGAAATGAGCTTCAATAATAAATGTATGTGACATAAAGAAGTTGTTGGTTGTTTCATTGATGACATAGGTAGAAAATCAAGATGGCTGTCACTATGCCCCAATGCCTAGGCACCTCAGACACGCTTCTTGTTGAGTTTCTCGTCTGTGGGTTCTGTTCACCCAACCACATACTTGTTCATCGATTCCTTCCCCGCTGGCAGAGCTCAGTGATGTCAGGTACTCATGCTGAGCCCATGCCATCCACAGAGTAGCATAGTACCCTCTATTCTGTGTGATGGAAGTGGTAATTACATGTGGGTATCTTTTAGCTATCCACAAGGAAACCATGTAGAAGACACACCCATTCCCTAAATGTCTGGCTCAGAGGCGATACATGTGAGCATGTCACACAGTGTCACTGGGAGTCTGGGGAGGCAGGAATTACAACCTTTGGCTGAGGCCCGTAAGTCTTGCATTGATTTTAGAGGACAGCCTGGTATCTCTGTCCGCCTGAAGAAGCTATTACTCTAGACGCCAAATGTTGGGCAGAGTAACGGGACTGCGGTAGCTTCTGTTCACTCGTCCTCACATAACCAACTCTTTCCAGGGTATGTCCAAATTTCCAAATTAGAAGCTGATTGGCAGATAGGGAAAGGTGTGGAAACAGTATAGAGAAAAATCAGACTCTACGAAGGAAATGGAAAAATATATTTCTTTAACCCAGGACATCTGTAAAGGCTAAAATCTTATAGTGGAACTTCCCAAACTAGTCTAGAATCCCCAGGGAGGTGTGCGGCAGTGGTAGGGGACAAATACAGGAAATACTGTCACAGGTTCCCAGAACCCAAACATCTCCAGATAGCATGAAACCCTTTGCCTTTGCCATCTCTCTTAGCTGTTGAGTTTCCACGGGATTTCTCTGGGATGCAAATGAGAGCCCCATGGACTATTAGGACCAAGGCAGGTGACGGGTCTGTGGAGAGGAGCCACTTACCACTTGGCTGGTGAATTGCTTGCCTCTGGGGGTTTGATTAGATTCCCAGGGGCCATTGTTTTTCATAATTGCTCTCCTTTGTTGTGATGCAATTGGAAGAACATGAGGAGATGCACATGGAAAGCTCCTGCCAAGGACAGTGAGGAGGATGGGGACAATAATTCAGCATCTGCCTGTGTCAGATGCTATGCCCGAGCACCTGATATCCATCATTCCTGTAAGCCTGTGATCCCACAAAGCACACATGCTAACTATCCCTACTTTGTAAATAAGGAAACAGGCTTGGCCAAGGGAAGTGCACCTCCCAAACCACAGGGCTCTCAAGGGCCAGAGCTGGACTTTGAATCCCGAATCCAGACTGTGGCTGTTGAAGCTTTTTCCCTGCATTCTGCACACTGCTGATTCCCAAAGCTGGGTGAAAGCCCTTCCTACCTGTGACCTCGGTAGGGCCTGGCTCTGTGTATCTTTCCAGAATGGAAGGAGAGGGACAGCTCTCCCAGAGACATCTGCACGACCCTCGTAGTGTCATATGACCAGGACCTTAGAGTTGGCCATTTTCAGAACCTTAAAGAAGGGCATCAGGAGTCAGAGGAGGCCCCGCTCTCACCTCCAGATGGATGGTTTCCAGGTAGCCCTCTCAACCCACAACAAGCTGTCATTCAGTCCACCTACATGTGTCCTTGATCTGGGTCAATGGCTCTAAAAGGCACATGCCATTCATTCTCCACCTCCTCTGCACTGGCCCTCACTTCCTGTCATTTGGAAGAGCTGTGGCTCAGCCCAGGAAGCAAACAACATCATGATCTTACAGCCCAGGGAACAGAGAGAGCCACGTGCTGGACGATCAGTCCTGGACCACCCAGAAAGGAAGCTTTGTTAAAGAAGGCCTCCCAGAAAGGCCTGGCCTGACTTTGACCCTCCACAACTCAGCTCCTTTCAGCAGGAGGTGGAATGTAGATCCCACCAGATGCCTTCTCTCTCCAAGCCTGAGTCTCTGAGCAGGTGGCCACACCTATGCTTTCAGGAGCTCCTCCTTAATTACACTGTTACAGCAGTGTAGAGTGGGGGTGGACCCAGAGTTCCTGGAGGTGCAGATTCCAGCTCTGCCACTCACTTAACTAGGTGATTCTGGGCAAGCCAAGCCCTCTACTTCCTCGTGTGTGTGTGTGTGTGTGTGTGTGTGTGTGTGTGTGTGTGTGTGTGTGTAGAATTAAACAGGATGGTAGACATTAACAATCTACACAAAGAGATTATCCAGCTTCTTTGTGACTGTGTCCCTTCACTGAACAGATAAGAGTGGTCATGTGAACAAATTTTCAAGTTCTGGTAAGTTTACCATTTCTCTGTATAAACTCTAGCCTTTTGAGCAGTGGACTGACTTTTCAGGAAGGGGTACTCTGCCTTAGTGCAGGTGGATATCCAGCTGGCATTTCTCTGAGTCACAAAACCTGCCTCTTTTGTCACTCGTGGTCTGTTTGCCTGTCCATGGAAGAATTCCCGTCGAGAACTAATGTCTTGTCCAGTGGCCTCTGATGACTGTTCAGCTAATAAAGTTGGTAAGTTTGGAGCTGTGAGGGTCACACGTCCTCAGCCCCCCAACCATTCTCTTCCCACAGCAATCTGCCACTGCCCTGGCACACTAATGAATGCCTCTTGTTACATCTTGTAAGTTCTCATCTCACTGACATCTCTGTGGCCTTTAACTGTTGAGCACTCACTCCTCGACACAACCACCAAATTCCATATCACCACCTGTTTCCCTTCCTCCTCGGGGCCTCTGGCTGTCCTTTCTTGGTGGTCCATAAGTTCTGTGATGGTGTTGTTGTTGGGGTCCACTTATGTCCAACATATCTCAAGCACCAGCTCATTAAAAATGGCAAACATTTATTGTAATCAAACCACTACTGACTAATTAGGAGCTGAACTACGACCTTGAAGGAAGGTTGGATAACTTATAAAAAAGATGAAATCATAGAGTAAGGGGGAGCAGAGTGGGCTGTAGCATTTTCAATCATATTTTGACATAAGGCAAGGGAGTTTCCATCTGTTGGGATAGGAGTAGGTTAGGAAGGCCTAAGAATATGAACTTAGTTGACCCTGCCATCAGGATGGAGAAGTTGTCCTTGAAAGGGCTGGATGCAGACAATTGTCTCCTTAAAAGTTGTCCCTGAGATGGCTGGACTCAGACAACTGTCTCTTTACAACAGAAGCTGTGCAGCTACTGGGAGGTCCCCAACTCCCCTCAGGCCTGGGGCTTTGAACTTAGTTTCTCCCTGTGATTAAATGGAGTCTGAAAATGAAATGGTGGTTTAAAGCAATTAGAGAACTTGGCTCCCAACAGTGTTGCCAAGACATCTCCCCAGGCTCTCCTCTCTTCTGTGGTACACCGTTAGGTTGGTTACTTCTCTCCTTGTGGTGGCAAAATTACCCCACAGAGGTGGCATAAGAGAGAAAAAAGTTTATTTTGGCTCATGGTTTTGGGGAGTTTCAGTCCTTTCTGGTGGGGAAGGCATAGTGGACCAGGGTTTCAGACTGGCTTGTTACATCTTGGCAGTAGACTAGAAGCAGAGGTCACTCTGTCAGAAACCTGCCTTATCCACTCTTCCACATGTGCCTCTAGCAACATCCACCCCAAAACAGATTCATCTCCTCCAGCTAGGCGCCACCTCTGTCTTAGTCACTCTTCTATTGCCATGGCCACAAGAACTCTTACAAAAGAAAGTGTTTAATTGGGGTCTGGCTTACAGTTTCTGAGGTTTAGCTTATTCTCATCATGGCAGAAAGCTTGGCAACACACAGGCAGACATAGTGCTGGAGAAGTAGCTGAGAGTTCTAAATCTGGATCTGCAGGCAACAGGAGGAGGAAGCCACTGAGCCTGGCTTGGGTTTTTGAAACCTCAAAGCCCACCCACCTACAACACGCTTCCTCCAGCAATGCCATGCCTTCTAATCCTTTCAAATAGCACCAGTCCCTAAGCATTCAAATATATGAATTATGGGGATCATTCTTATTCAAACCACCACAACCTCCTAATAGTTCCAAAATTCTACCCCCATCCCACCCTCAAAATAACATTACTACCAACCAACAACTTGGAACCAACTATTCAAACATATAAACTCGTAAGGAACATTTCATAGGAAGCCATAGCTATGAGTTGCACTAATGCTCAGTGCTCAATAGTCCATTTCATTTTTTTTTCTGGTTTTCTACAGTGCCAGCAGGCATTTGCTTCGTATCACTAAGATACAAGAAATGTCACATATCTTCTTACATCAGATTAGTCTGACTAAACTGCTGCAGCATTCTAAACATTATCTATCTTCGTGTTCTTCCCTCGGAAAGCATAGGGCAGGCTGATTTCCAAGCTGGATGGCTGCATTGGGCACCACCTGGAAGACTGCACAGGCAGAGAAATCTCCAAACTTGTCAATGCCTACAGTCTCAGAAACTCCACACTCCTGGTCAGGCTCAGGCTGTTCTCCTTTGTGCAACCTAAAGCCGCTTTCCCAGTACATACAGCTTGTTTCTCTTAAGAGCTTTGCACATAAAAAAAAAACAAAAACAAAAACAAACAAACAAACAGAAAAAAACCAAGATGATCATAGAATTCAATAATTATGCACAGGTTTTTATGCAGACAAGTTTTCATTGTTGCCCTGAAACAAATGATTATAGGTGGGATTCTTGAATCACCTTGGTTTTGTTTTATATGTATGGGTTTGTGTCATGTGCATATGAGCATGTGAGTACATGTGTCAGAGGAGTCCAGAAGAAGGCTTTGAATCCGCTGGAGCTGGAGTTACAGGGGATTATGAGCCAATTGACTTAGGTGCTGAGAACCAAACCTCAGCCCTCTGCAAGAACAGAATGTGTTCTTAACTGCTGAGCCATCTCTTCATCCCTTTATAGATCTTAATTAAAGATAAGAGGATTCGAATACTTCCTTCTGTATTCAATATATTGTGGTATATTATTTGGTTGAACTACGTGAAGAAAATTTAACTTCGTAAAGAATTATAAAGTAGAAAGGCATTTGAATGCTTTTTCAGATAAATGTTGATGTTTTCTTTCGCTGCTTGTGATGGTTTGAATGAAAATGGCCCCCATAGGTTCACTATGAACTATTAGGAGGTATGACCTCGTTCAGTAAGTGTGGCCTTGTTGGAGGAAGCATGTCACTGGGGGCGATCTTTGGGGTTTTAGAAATTCAAGCCAGGCCCAGTGGCTAACTGTCTCTTCCTGCTGCCTGTGGATCCAGATGTAGAAGTCTCAGCTACCTCTCCAACACCATGACTGCTTGCATGCCACCATGTTTCCTGCCATGACAATAATGAACTAAATCTTTAAAACTGTAAGTCAGCCTCAATTCAATGTTTTATAAGAATTTTGGCGGTCCTGGTGTCTTTTCACAGCAATAGAAACCCTAATTGAGAAACTAATATATTCAAACTTTGCAATATAGCATCTGAAATCATACCAAAGGCCCTTTTCTACTTGTTTTGAATTGAAGTCTCCTGCTCTATGTCAGACTAGAACTGAGTTGCACCCATGTCTAATTTTGTAGGGCAGCATTATTTGAATGGCCATTTAAAAAACATCAGTTATCTGAATTCCTGAATATCTCTTAGTGTTGATCCATTTTATTATGCAATATCAAAATTACATGTATTAACATCTGAAAAGAATCTTTAGAGATTATACAACTGTCAAGTTTATGGTGAAAGAGACAGGCTTGCTTGAAAATTCTAATTTTCACCTGAAAAACTGTCTATGATTAGCAGTAAATATTATCAGCTTTATTTCCTCACAATGACAAGCCTATTTTGTTCATTCCTGGGAAAACAAACCCTGACTATCAGGTCTAAATAATCACTGTTTGTCAATTTTCTTTCAAGGAAAATAATGTTTCATGAGAAAAGTGGCTGTTTCATCATATGGAGGAAAAAAAAGTGCTTTTTCTTAAGATGAACATGATACTTTCATGCATCTGAAATGCTTTGTGCAGACCTCCCTTTCTGTCACAGCAATTATTAGGAAGCTCTTTGCTCAGTGTTGAGACTTAATGATAGCAATAAGTTCAGCTTCACTGGGGATGTTCTTCAGTAAACTGACAAGCATGTGAATGAGAAGGACACAATAATTATAGGTCCTGTTTGATGCCCCTGCCTTGGTTCATGGGAAGGAACCAAGAATTTGATTTTATCATCACTTTTGTGCCATTAGAGTAGTTGTTGACCCAATGAAGAGGTCAAATGACATCATGGTATGACTAGGAAAATAGTTTGGGTCCCTGAAAAATGTCCGTGGCACTCCAACAGTCCTCAGGTTCTAGTTTGAGGACTGACACCTGGACCGCACCACAGAGAGTGAAACCTGCCGCGAATGATTTCAGATACTTCCTGGAAATTCTACTGGCACTTTGTTGTCTTCTTTCCCAGTGTTGCCGGGAAAGCAGATAGTCTAAGAGGCCTAAGGCCTTGTGCTATGAGCTGGTCTTGCTGGGGAGCGGGGATATTGATGTACTTGAAGTTTCAGGGAGAGCACAATGGGTGGGACAAGGGAGAGTGACTAGGAATTCGGGTGTTGTAGACTTTCTGGTCTTGATGCATCCCAGGTGAGTGTGCTAAGACTAGTAAGAAACATTTGGGTCATTTCCCCAAGACGTGGAGAAAACAGGACTGACGCTCTCAAAACCAGTGTCTCAGTAAGTGATTGGAACGGTCTCTGTAATGGTTAGTGCTATTTACCAACTTGACAGAATCTAAAATCACCAGAGAGATAGACCTCTATGCAGGCCGGGGGCAGGGAGTACCTTGATCATGTTAATTGAGGCGAAAACCAAACCAAAACCCTACCCCTTGAGGGTGGCACCATTCCCTTGGCTAGTATCCTGGACTATACAGGTGGGAAAAGGGAGCCAAGCAACAGCAGCTTTCATTCTTCCTTCGCTGTCCTGCTTGTGGATGCAGTGTGTCCAGCTGCTTCTAGCTCCTGACACTGTGACTTCCTTGCCATGATGGGTCATGACTTGAACCATGGGCCAAATTAAATTTCGTTCCTTTAAGTTGTTTGTTCTGTTTTTTTTTCTTCAAAGAATTTGATTTTATCACAGCAACAGAAAACTAAGACAGTCTTTCACTGATAATCCTTCTAAATAGTTAATTTTAATATCATTATATTGGAATTTAAAACCACCTATGCCTGCCAGGTGGTGATGTGGTGGCACAGGCCTTTAATCCCAGCATTTGGGAGGCAGAGGTTGGTGGCTCTCTGAGTTGGAGGCCAGCCTGGTCTACAGAGTGAGCTCCAGGACAGGCAGGGCTACATAGGGAAACCCTGTTTCGAAAACAAAACAAACAAATACCCACCTAAGGCTTGTCTGGAAGGGTGTTTTTAAGAGAGCACTACGGTAAGATGACCCTCCTTGCATGTGAGTGGTATCATCCCAAGGACTGACGGGGGTCCTATACAGAATAAAATGGAGAAAGTGAGCTGAACAGGTCATCTCTCTCAGTTTCCTACTGTGGACACAAGGTGCCTCATGCTTCTATCGCCATAGCCTCCCTCCCATGACGACCTATATACTCTCAGCATGAGCCTAAATGAGCCCTCCCTTCCTTAAGGTGTTTTGGTGGAGCAAGAACAAAAGAAACTAGTATATCTTCTGGTTGCAATAATTGATGATCCACATCCAACATCCCTGAGTAAGATCTCGTGAGTCTCTTAACAGTTACAGGGACTGTGGGAAATGCTGGGAGCTGGGCAGAGGATGCACACCTTTAGGTAATTTATCACAGTGTTACCTCTCTCTCTTTCCCTCCCCCTCTCTATCCCTCCTTCTCTCTATCCCTCCCTCCCTCTCTCACCCCATCTCTGTGCTTTCTAGGAACTAAGTCCAGGCCCTTATACTAGGCAAGCCTCCTACCACTGAGCCACCCTCCCCAGCACAGCCTGTGTTGACTACATGTGTAATGTACTTTAGATCTCATTACAGAAGCACCCAAAAGAAAGGTCCCAAACAATCCCCCCAAATACAAAGAAAACATAAAAGCTATTATTTATCATTCAATAAACTCATCACATTCTCCCATATTTTACTTCATTTAATCTCTTAACATTACTAAGTCAGTATTATTGCAAGGAAGAAATTAAGTTTCTTCCAGGTCTCACCACATAAAGGTAAATATTTTGAGCATTTTGATGAAATATTTTTGGAACTCCCTCTACATACCATAGATAGATACACATGTTTTTATATGTGTAAGATCATATTATATCGATGGCTTCATACCTTGATTGTTTTGTTTGTTTGCTTTTGCAACAGGGTTTCTCTTTATAGCCCTGGCTATTCAGAAACTCACTCTGTATAGCAGGCTGGCCTTGAACTCAGAGATCTGCTTGCCTCTGCCTCCGCAGTGCTGGGGTTGAAGTCATGTACCATCAATGCCCATCTCTTTCTTAATAACAGAGATTCATGCCTTCTCCAGGAGTTGGGTGTTGCCATCATATCTAGCTGTTTCAGAATATCCTGGTGCAAGGCTGTATCAGTTTACTTACTGTTTAAATGAGTTGGTGTTCCTCTTAAAAGCTTCAGAGTAGAGTCTCTAGCTTGGTCTCAAGCTAGAGTATCTAGTCACAGACGGGTAACTAGATTACCAGGGCTCTGACACACAAGTGGACTAGTCCACTGACCAATTTATAATTTGATGGCATTATTGAAAGGCTGTGGCATGAGCCAAAACACACCTTTTTTTTTCTTGAAACTTAGATCTGACACTGTGATGAAGAGTTTAAGCAATGCTGGGGGATAGCTCCTGATTTTGAGCAAAATCTAACGAACTAGGTCTATAACTGTGAGAAACCCCATGTGATCTCAGCCCTCACAGAGTCAAGCAGACATTTAGAAACACAACTAAACTAGACTAAACTCTGCTATCAATCCATGAAGAAATGCAGAGGTAGAGAGGATCTGGGAGGAGCCGGGAAAGGAAGAAACATGATCAAAATACATTGTGTGACATTTTTAAGATAAAAATGTTAATAGTACATGCAGAAGAAAATTATGCAAAGATCTGATCCTTTAGAGCAAACACTCTTGTCTGGTGATGGTGTTTGGGGCAGTAGGAGAGAGCAGTGAAGGCTTCATTGGAAGGGTAGAGTAGAGCTAGGAGTTGGCACTGAGAAGACACTCAAGAGCCAGAGAGCAGGAGCTGTGCTCAGGGCACACAGGCAACATCTCTTGTCCCACATTTACAGGGACTCTACTTGTCTCCTGGCTGCATTTTGCCTGTAACTCTATCCACATAGAGGGGTTCCTGCCGTTAGCCTCAGTTCCGCTTCTACTTTTTCCCTCCAGAGGCAGGAAGCCACAGGCTGGAGAATGTAAAGAATGCTGGAGAGGCTGGAGTTCAAAGAATCCCGGGGAGCATGTGTCTGGAGGATATGGAAGAGGTTGGCAGAGTATCTGATGGTGGACATCTGGATGTGCGCACGTGTGAGTCTGTGCTGAATATCTAAGTGCCGTTGGGAGGTGTATGCTGGCTCTCAAACCAAGCTCTCTTGACTGAGTATCAGCCTCCTTTTGGGGCTGACCTAGCAATTTGTGCCTCATCAGCCTCTTCACCATGGTTATACACCCTTAAGTGTAAGGACCCCAGCTTGGAGGTTGTGTTTGTCTGGATGCACCTGTGTGGACAAGGCTTGGGGCTAATTTGCCTTGCAGGTGGAGATTTGCATGTGCACATCCTTGTGGCAGGAAGCCACAAGGAAGCCACTCCATCTCACTTGACCTTATCCTCTGCAGAGTTTTCCTAGTCTCGGGCAGCCACTCTGGGGCACTTTGCAAATATTAAATGGTGATGCTGACAATTGTAGCCAGATGTGTCTCCAACCAGCCTAGCCCATCTTCCGTGCTATTCCTGAGGTAGAGCTGCCACAAGGCTCCCTCCTTTTACCACACACAGAAATCTAATCAAACAGAACAGAAAGGGACAAGAGAAATGGGCTATTCAGAGAAAACACAAACAAACAAACTGACTTGGTATGGAGAGAAAGGGTGGGAGTGAGTGGCATATCTCAGTCCTACATGGGGCAGGGTTTGGAATGGCTGGTGGATGTAGGAATATGTATGGTGAACCCTTTTATAAGCAGGATCTCCTCATGGGCAGACGAGGCCAGACCACCTTTCCCAAAGAAGACCCCAATCAAGCATCTCTTTGCACCCAGATTTTGGTTCCAATACTTGCCAGATAACTGACTTTGTTCACGTTGCTTTATCTCTTCCATGGCTCCTTGTGTCTGGAGCAGAGATAGCCATGGTATCCACATAACAGGCCTGCTATGCAGATTAAGTAAGATGAGAAACATAAAGTTATTGGCGTCACACCGTAAAGACTCAGTTCAGCAGCCTGTTGTATCTGTGCTGTTTCCTTGGCGCCTCTCCTGCCCAGAGAACTATACCGGTTACCTGAATCCACCACTTGAGCCCATTCAGAGAATTAAATGGGATTGCCTAGTACTCCCCAGACACAGAGCTGAGACCCTCTCGGAATACTCTGCTTCTAAGCATCCTGCAATGGTCTGAAGAAGGACATACATTCCTGTGACCATACAGACCCCTGTCCTGCAACTTAAGGTTTAAGCAAATGCACCATAGACAGAGTCACAGGAAAGAAACCTAGCTTCCAAGTTGCTATGAGTGGTAAGGACTGCTACAGACCTACTTGGTACCTGGTACATCATAGGTACATATTACATGAAGTTCTGTCTCGGTTCTGGGTTTATTAGTATAGGAAGGCCAAGAACAATTATTGGGGCTGGTTAGATTGTTCAGTCAGTAAAGTGTTCACCTTGAAAGCACAAGGTCACCAGTTCAATTCCCAGAACCCCCATTAAAAAAAAATCCAGGCTTATAATTCCAGTGTTGGAAAGGAGGAGACAGGCAGATCCCTGGACCTTTCTGGCCACCCAGCCTAGCCTACTTGATGACCTCCAGGCCAGTGAGAGTCTCTGTCTTAAAAAAAATTCACAGACAGTGCCTAAGGAATGATGACATGCAAAGTTGTCTTTTTCCCCTTACATGCATACATACACACCTACACGCACACCTACTCATACATGTGTACACACCCCCACATGTCCAAATGCACATAAACATGCACACGCGTATATAAAGTTCCAGTCCTACACATAATAGAAGAAAAAAGACACTCATGGTGCAATTACCATTGGCCGGCACTGCAGCAGCTATGTTATTAATGCTGATCAATCTTCATAAGTCCATGGAATAAGTAATACATGTCATGAATATTATTGTAACACGTGGGGAAAGCTGAAGCCTAGAGACGCTGAGTCACTTATTCAAGATCGTCAGTAATTAATGAATTCCGAAGAATGTTTGTGTGAGCTCCCTCCCCTCTCCTCACAGTCTCCAAAAGCACCTGGTTCTGTGCCATGGAGTCTGCAGGCAAAATTATTAATCTCTCCACTGAATAAGAACTATTTGCCAAGGAGGGCTGGAGAGATGGCTTGGTGGGTAAAGCCCTTGTTTGCACAAGCTTGAGGACCTGAGTTCGGATTCCTAGCACCCACCTAAAACAGGACACAGCACACCTCTGTAATCCCAATAAAGACAGAAGAATTCCTGAGAGCTGGCAAAACAGTTAGCTTGGTGCAGTGGAGAACAAGATCCTGTCCCAGCAACAACCAAGCTGAAAGAAGACCGAGAGCCAAGGCTGTCATCTGACCTCCACACACGTGCTGTGATAGACAGGTTACCTGCAGAGAGGGGTGGGGAGAGAGGGGAGAAGGGCAGAAGAGAGAGAGAGAAGAAGTATTTGCTAGGAAGCAAATTTACCATCCTCATTTATTTTGCCTAGTCTGACCATAGGGAGAACTTTCCCTGCTGCCCAGCCTGACGTTTTCTGCTACAGGCAAAAAAGGCCTTCTCTATTATTCAACCTTCAGTGAAGAGCAGCTGGGGCCAGTCCAACAGCTTGCTTTTGAGAGAGCGAGACACTAGAAACCAACCTGACTGTGTCATGTCTCCGCCAAGGATAAAGGGAGGCTAGACTTTGAAGGGAGAGCGAGGCAGGGAGAAGCCTCCTGATACCATGCCCAAGTGGTTGTTTCCAGTGCTGGCCACCTTTTTGGCCCTGGGTATCATTCTTATCAACACATTTGACCCTGAATGGGCTCAGGGAAGTCTACATCAAGGTCCTTCCACCTGATGTTCCCCAGGGAGAAATGTACAAAGCCCTGGTTCTCCTCTGCAAGACTTTCTTGATTGCCGCACGGTAACTAGCCTGAAGGTCCACCTACTTGGCTTCTACTCTGTACCTGGGCCTACTTGTTCCCACCCCAACCCCCATCCTCCTACAAAAGTCACTTCTTCCAGGAAGATGGCCATGATGAGTCCCACCCTTCTCTTATTTTGGATGTTATGGGTAGACACCCCTTGATTGCGACAGTAATGATCAGCACTGTCATGGTGTGTGACCCGTCAACAAATATTTTCAAGCATTTAGGAAACCATTGTGTTTCCTCAGGCCACAAAAAAAAAAAAAAAAAAAAAAAAAAAAAACCCAAGAGATGTGTGGGTCAGAGGAGCTGGACTAGTTTCAAGGGAACCACCCTAGTCTAACTGCAGCCACTCACAAACCCTGTGACTCCGGGAAAGTCACTTGCTGTCATAGTCAACGTTAGTTGTCAACTTGACACTCCTGGAAAGAAGGGAACCGCCACAGAGGAGCTGTGGCCATTCTTTGATGCTAGTTGATATAGCATGATGATACTGCACCATGAGCAGTGCTACCGCTAAGCAGGTGGACCTGGGCTGGATAAGAGATCTGAGGAGAACATGCCAAGAAACAATGTTCTTCCATGGCCTCTGCTTCCGTTCCTTTCTCCAGATTCCTGCTTGAGTTCTCGCCCTGAATTTCCACATTGAGTCGCTGTGACCTGAGAGTCACAAGATGAAATAAACTCTTCCCTCCCTAAGCTGTTTTGGCCCTGGTGTTTATTATATCATCACCAGAGATGCAGACTAGAACCCATGCCCTCTCTGGGTTCTAGTTTTCAGAATGTTCTCTAAGGTCAGACCCTGTTCCACTATTTCTGCCTCTACTTAATTTCTCCCCATTCTGTCCTATTCTGAGCCCACAGACATCTCCTAAGCCTTGTTCTTTCCCGGGCTTTTTCTATAGCTGCCTGGTCTTTCTGAGCACAGGTATCCCTGATGGGCTGCTGCAGGTCAGGTCACTGCATTCCATATTCAGTGCCATACACTACGGCTGTTGCAGAAGTCACTGGAAGCTTAGCTCTCCATTCCAGGGAGTTGGTGAAGATGAAGATGTCCTAGTCCTATCCTTGACCCAGGTCGCAGGCCTGAAACACGTCCCTGTCACCCCACGTCAAGTCATCCACTGTTGTGAAGCTAAGTGACCCTGATGTTACATTTTAAACAATAATTACTTTATTTGCTCACGATCCATAGTTAAGGAATTGGGATAAGGCCCACAAATGGTTCCCAGTCAAGGTCATTGAAGCCTCCTGGCCGGGAGCCTGGATGGATGGAAACATTCTACACTAATAACATCAGGCCTCTCCCCTGCAGGGAATCTGTGTCTTACAAGGCAGCTGGCTTCCACGAGGCAAGTCCACATTCCAAACATGGAAGGTAAAAGTCTCACATTTGTCCGAAGCCCAGTCTAGAAAAATCAAAGACAGGTCTGTCTCTTTTTATTGCTCAAATTGAGGTACAGGCCTGGGTGTGGTGGTGCGTGTTGGCAATCTCAGCAATGGGGAGGCAGGGATCCATCCCTTAGGCTTGCTGGACAGCCAGCCTGGCCTCACCAGCAAGTGTCTGACGGGTGAGCAGAGACCCTCCAGGACTAGCTGAGAAACTGTATGTCAAAAGGAAGAGGGGAGGAGGAAAAAGGTGGCCAGATCCTAAGGAAGAGCATCCTCAGTTGTCCTTGCCTCTACATGCACATACGTGCATACCTACTCTCACAGTCATACACCCCCACAATATAATAAAGTCACATAGCCTAGGAGAGGCAGGGACGCACACACACACCTGAGCACACACAGAGAGAGACAGACAGACACACACACACACAGAGAGAGAGAGAGAAAGAGAGAGAGGAGCTCAGAGGGAGGAGGGACAGTGTCATTACGGATGAGTCAGAAAAGCAGGAAATGCTACTGAGGCCAGCTCTGGGCATCTAGATTGTCATATTGTAAAAACACTTTCCCGTGAGCCTGATGTATCCAAAGTCTGGCAGCCGTGTCCCGAGGACCTGCTTGTCATCTTCCCCCTTCTCCTCCTGCCGATTAAGGCACAGCTTTAGACTGCATCCCCACACCGTCGCTAATGGACTGATGACTGATGTGTCATGTGTTCCCTGTTGATACTGGTCCTGCCTGTGTATTTAGAAAGTAGTCATTATGCACCAATGGTCTTGAGGAGGGGGGAGGGGAGGAAGGAGGCTAAAGGCATACCAGACGCCTGCCCCCGTTCCCATTCTCAATTTGCTCCTCGTTTAGGAGCAGACAGCTTTGTCAACCAGCTCCCTGGGCTAAATCATTGCAGCCGTTGGTTGGTTCTGAGTTAGTTCTGAATTATGCTTAGGGAAGTAACTGTGGGTTCTCTTTTTAACAATGTACCCAGAAGGAGGAGTGTTCCAGGGGCTATGTAAATGTTTAATGGGGAGAATGAAAGTGAGACCATTTTGCACCCGTCAGTCACCTCTCACCTGCCACCTGAATGTGTGTGTGTGTGGGGGGGGGAGGTGATACTTTACATGGTGGTCCTCAAACCAGGCCCTGGTTTGAGAAGTGATTACAGCAGCATCAAAGAGATACTATTACAGACAGCTGGCAGGGTGGGCCACTTTCCAGACAGAAAGTCCTTTCTATTCAAGCAAAAGAGGCAGGGCCCCTATGGCCACAGTGTCTGCTGAGCCCTTCCCCTGCCTACCCACATTCCTCTTGGATGCCCAATGTCACTCAGAGATGTAGCCTTTACCCTAAGGGTCCTGATATCACACTGGGAGAGGAAACCACTCTGCCCTGATGGTAGTTACCCTGAAGACTCCCCCCATGGAACTTCCTGAGAAATAACAGTAACGGACAGTTAACAACTAACCCAGTGCTTCTTTGTTTTCCTAAACTGCAGCTCACTCAGGCTTTTGGGCGTGGGGGTGGAGTTGAGAGCAGAAGATGCCAGAGAGAACAGGTGGATTCAAATCAGCCTTCCCTGCCCAGCAAACATGACAGGGCTAGGGTGTACAGACTGAATGGAGCCGCCTGCTGGGTTACTAGCTTTCCTCCTGGATCAAGAACTGGCTCAGGCTTGGCTTCTGAGGCTTTATCCTGTGGGCTCAGAGCAGGTAGACGTTGACAAACAGGTGCATCTCCCCATGAACGCTGGCTCCAGACACTCTGGGTGAGGCGGGAGTTCAGGCGCCTGCGCGTGTTCACAGGCTGTTTCTCTGTGCATGGGAGAGCAGGAATATGAAGGTATTCTGGTCTTGACTAGAGAGCCATTATGTCTTGGATTTCCAGAGTCATTATCTCCAAAGGGCAACATTGTTCCTCGTTGCTTCAATTTGCATGCAGAAGAAGACAAATGGCTGCAGATTTGCAGAGTAAAAAGGCTTTGGAGAGAGTGGCTGTAGGTTTTCATTTGAATAGCCAGCCCTGTTCTCTGGAAGATGTGTGCTCCTAATTAGAGATCTTAGCAATCAGCACCAAGGAGTTATATTTCACACTTACAAGCAAGTTTAAGTTAATCAGGCAGCACTGGACCCTCCAGTGGAATAGGGGTGTTTTTTTCCACTCAGAAAAAAACAAAAAAACAAAAAAATCTCATCCATGTTGCTTGCCTGGAAAAGTGCTGTTTTCTTGCCTGAATTAACCCTCTTGAACTAAGGGCAAGGCTTTATTAACTGATACATGGCATAAATGTGGTCTAGGCTGAGGGTACAGTGCTCAGGGTACCAGCCCAAAAAAGGCTTTGATGGCCTCTGGTAAGGACCTTTGGTGAGCTTCGCAGTCATTGGCTGAAGAGACAGCAAGGATGAAGATAAAAAGAGCTCATTCCGTGAGTCAATGGTTACAATTATTTCAATTGGGAGAGTTGTCAATGCTCATCCTGCACAACACTATGAGCGGACTAAGATTCATTAGGGCAGTCAACATACGCCTTTGAACACGAAGCTTTGAACAGGATCTATGTATGGTTACAGTAGAGGCGCAACGCTGCTCAGGACAGCAAGGATTAGAGCCTTCATCCCCACAAGACAGTATTTGATTTAACTCTGAGAGGTCGGTAGGAGTCTCGTATGAGGGTGTTTCAGATGGGGAAAGTCATGCAGGCAGTGAATGTGGAAACAGTGAACTCTTGGGTTGGAGTTCAACATCCACCTCTATGGGGGGTGGTAGGGGATATAATAACATCAGCAGAGGGCTAGAAACAGTAAGTGTGACGTTTGGAACTTAGACCTCAAACTTCCAGGAACTGTGGAAATGAGCTACACTGTGAGGGTTTACTTTCAGGTCAACTTGGTTAGGTCCAGAGTGGCCATGGAGACATCACCTCTGGGTGTATCTGTGAGGGTGTTCCCAGAAAGATTTAACAAACCAGGGAAGACTCACCCTGAATCCCACGGGCTGGGGTCTGTATTGTGACCATGTGCCAACATATAACGCTCTTTGCTTCCTGACTGTGGATATGATCACACAGCTGCCTCATGCCTGCTGCCATGCCTTCCCCGCCATGAGGGGCTGTACCCTCGGTCTGTGAGCCAAACATACCCCTCAGGCATTTTGTCATAGCATTTTGTCTACCAAACAGGCATCAATAGAGGCAGAGGTGGGGAGACTGAGACAGAGCCAGCAGTAGGAGGCCGGTGTCATGAAGGCCTGACTGACAGAAGCAATGGTTACAAGAGGGCACACAGCCTGAGGAAGAACTGAGGAGGGGGTAAGGGCGGCATGCATTTTTCTGGATGAGGAGGTGAGTTGAGGGCTGTGCTGTGGAAATGACGAGACACGTAGGGTATTTAGAGAGATGGCTTGTAGCTTGCATATGGAATGTCCCACAGAGACCCACAAGTTAAAGGCTTGATCCCCAGCCCATGGCATTACTGGAAGGTGGGAGAATCTTGAAGAGGATCAGCCTAGTGAGAGTCTTAAGTCCATTGAGGGTCCTTGAAGGATCAAGTGAGAACCCTTTAAATCCCACACATTTCCTGTTCTTCCTTTACCTTATCCTTTTCCTCCTTTTCCTTTACCTCAGATACCAGGAGGAGAGAGGCTCTCCCCTACCATGCACCGAATATTACCCGCATGATGTTCTGCTTCAGCACAGGCTCAGACCAATGAGGCCGACTCACCACAAACCGAACCCTCCAAAGCTGGGAGCCAAATAGTCCTTTTTCTCTTCATAAGCTGACTTAGCTTCAGTATGTGTTACAGGGTGGGGGTATGCTGACTAACATACTGGGTTGCTGGATTCCTGGGTTCCTTGTCAGGAGGAGGGGACTAAGCCTGAGTGACTGCCAAAAACATGGCTGTTGATTAGATTGCTTAGAAATTACATAAGGAGACAAAGGGCCTGACACAGTTTCGTGGGAGAGGAGCCTACAGGGCCGTGGGAAAGGTTAGGGAGGAGGATGAAGGGCTGGTTTGGAGTGAGCACGGAATCCGGGAGCTGCCCTCCTCTGGGAGGGATGAAAGGGTATGAGGAAGGTGATATATGGGTGCCCGGCAGCAGCTGGTGTGGGGGCTTCTCCCTCTCCGTAGTCAGTTCCCCAGGAAGAAATCGCACAAAGTGACTTCTTGATCTCCTTTGGAGAGGTACAGGATAAGAGGGCAGGGTAATGAGAATTCTGGTCATCCAGACTGTTTTAATTGCCCCTTGGACAAGGCAGCCTTCTCACTGACTCTGGAAGGTCTACTTCAGCCATAGTGCATAGACCTGGGCAAGTGCTCTTAGGACTGGGGTCAGTTGCATGGCTTAGAGTGAGCTTCCTGTGACCCACTCAGCAGTGCACCGTCCTGACAAGCCTGACACGGGATCTTCCCATGGCTCTAGATCTGGGCACTCTCAGGCGCTGGCTCCCCTCACCACGTGTCTGTCTTGGTGTTTTCTGTGTGTGAGAGACATGCACTCCTTCATCCGTGCTGCTTAGAAACCATTCGGTTCTTTCTTACCTGACTCCTGCCCTGGGGTGCAGCCTTGCCTCCGCTGCCTCTTTTCCTCAGGCTTCTAGAGAAGCAATTCTTAGCAAGGATCCCAGCTCATTTCCTCGTACTTTCTACAGCCTTCTAAACCCTGACTGTGGATGGATTCCTCAGGAACTCTCTGAGCCACCGTCTCCTAATTCTTGTTCATGGCGATTTTCATACGCCCTCAGTGGCTTTCCATTGTCCTGAAGACAAGAGCTGGAAATGCCCGGGGACTGCCCAGCTGCTTGGCCTGGCAGCTGTGGCATTCCCTAGCTGGTCTCCTCTGCTCACTGCCACACCAGGAGAAACTCTCACACCATGCACTCCGCCTCAGGGCCTTTGCACACAATGCTTCTGTTCTAGAGTTGGAATCATTTCCCAACCCTGCTTGACACCTCCATTCTTGTTTCCTTCACCTCATCTCCTTAGCACTCCCCAGCTCTCCAGCTTGCTTTGCAAATGTTACATGCTTAGGGCTCTGAATCATGGAATCGACTGATAAATTTCCATTTCAGCCATTATCTATAAGGTTTCATGTCTTTCTTCTCTCTGTTGTATCTAAGGAGCTTGACCCAGGGCTCAGGGAAGAGGCACTCCTGGCAAACGAGTGTTTGACAGAGTGGGGCAGCTTTTAAGCCCTGGATATGTTTCACACAGGAACCAGCTGTATTTCTTTGCCCCCTAGAAGGAAGATGGGACTCTCCCAGAGGAAGGCTATGTATTGCTCTGCAGCACTAACCCCCATATTCCACCTGGATAAGCAGGAAGTGTTGTTTGAGAGGCAAGCGCTGGACAGTCCTCACAGATTTGACTCCCATTATCCTCCATAGCCAGGACTGCCAGCAGCAGCAGGCACAGGCCAGGAAGTAGCTTGGCCACACACGCTGGCAGGAAACAGTCTGAACTAACAGGTGGTTAGGCTTAGAAGTTCTGGCCCATTGGCCTGTCCTTTCCCAAACAGGCCCGCAACGCCTGAGCTGGGCGTCTGCTTACAAGGAGTGGCTCCAACAGACAACTTAGAACTCAGAGGTAGGCAAATGTCCAGGACTCAAGGGCAGGAGGGAGGACTGAGCTTCTTGACCAGGACACAGGACTGATAAGTGATGTGGTTTCATCTCTGTCACCCAGAGCAAGTGGAAAGGGCCAGGAGGTTATAGTCCACAGCTTACGGGGAGAAAGTTGGGGACAGAGGGTCAGGCAGTTGTCTGAAGCCACGTGGATCAAACCAGACTTTGATGAAAGTGTTTTCACTGTCACAGGTACCCTAGCGTCTTTGAAACTAGGCCAGGATGGAGTCCTTTCAGCCCAATGCTCAAGGAGTCAAACTATCCCCCAGAGACTCCCCCTTAAGCACGTAACCCAGTTCCTTCCTGGTAGCCATTGATGGCTTCTCTGCCTCCTTGACATCCTATTTCTTGCATTGGCTTTTGAGACCCAACCATTTATTAAAGTGATTCAATCAAGTTAAAAGACCACAGAATCACCAAGTTTTCCTCTTTTTTTTTTTTCCTTCCTTTTGGTTTTGAGAGACAAGATTTTTCTACGTATCTCTGGCTGTCCTGGAACTCATTCTGTAGACCAGGCTGACCTCAAACTCAGAGATCCACCGATCCCCCTCATTTTATGTTATTATTTTATTTTATTGTTACAAATGAGAAACTGGCCCGGGGCTGGGGTGCCAGAGAGGCAGGGATGGGCTCTTCCTAGCAGTGCCCAACATTTCAGGGTTTGGAGGTTGTCAGGAAAGCCTTGTGTTCAGACCTATGATGATGACCATGACGGCTGCTGGCCTCAACCCTTCAGCCCTGGCTATGAGAGCCTTCCTCACAACGGGAGGGGGGGTGTTCCTGGCTACCAACCTAATGGGGGAGCTGATCTCTGTTCATTCTTTCAAGAGCTGCCCTCATTACTCAGAGTCAGTCAGTCAACACTTGCTGGGAGTTATTCTCACCTCCTCTTTCCTAGGTGAGAGAAAGGAAGACTCATTTGTGAGTGTTCAAAGTGACGCTACAGGGAAGACTGCAGGGCTAGGATGTAAACCTGCAAATTCATTTGTCATCGCGAATTTTGACTCCTAGTGACTAGGCTCGAAAGAGCTGCTCTTACAGCCATCTGACAGAGTCAGGGTTTGGGCTGGGGTGTCTTGAAAACGGGCTTTTGAGCAGCAAAACCCTGCTTCAGGTGAGGGCTTGGTCCCCACAGCCCACCAGCTCTATTTGAAAAGGACAACTCCACCCACCTCTGGCTCCCATTCATGCTAATTGCCATCACACCCAAAGAACGCAGGTTTCCTATTTTTTGTGACTTCCTCCCCTGAATTTACTATTTCAAAAAGACACTAGCCCCGTCACAGTGTTGATCTGGCTCGCTTCCTATCCCCGCCAAAGGAAGAAAATCAAAAAGCAACAGCTGCTGGCAAATCCGCTCGGGCGCTGGGCGCCTCCTCCGCGCGCGTCTCCTGTTGCTTCTTCAAGCCTCACTTCCCTTTGCGAAGAGCTCGCGGAGAGGAGGGTGCGGGCGACAACACAAGGGTCTACCGCGAGGGGACCAGACGGAGAAGCCGGCGGACGCGCGGGCGACCCGGGAGCCCTGCCGTCAGCCCCCTACGGGAGGCGGGAAAGCCGCAAGCCGCGCCCACCGCCCTGCCCCCAGCGCGCCACTCCCGGCTGCTAGGACTCTGCTCGTCCTCCTGGGATCCGCTCCGAGGGGATCCAACGCCTAGGTGAGTAGTAGGGGAGATGGGCAAAGTTGGCGCCTTCTTCCGAGTGGAGGGGGCTCGGATGGGGACCTGTCCCTCTAGCGCCAGGTTCCTCCAAGTCTTGTTTGTTTCAGTGGGTGTGTGCCCAGGTCTCTGCCTGGGCGGCGGGAAATGGCTTTGGGGATGTAAACAACGAGGTGAGCATCCTCGGGATGGGGTTGCAGGCAATGGCGGTGGGCGATGCTGGTGGCTGGGAAATGCTTTCAAGGCTGCTCTGAGATTGCATCAGGAGCTCCAGGAGAAGGGGAAAGGACCCTATAACAGGGGAGCGTCCCTTTGTTACTCGGAAGCTGGGGACCCTGCGGGGAGTGGAGATGTGAGGACCCAGGAATGAGCCACACAAAATGGAATTTGCTGGCTTGGTGCTGTGGGCTGTGGGCGTGGGCTGCGGGAGAGAAGAGGGGCCCTTGAAGAATGCATTGGGGTTCTAGAGTGAGGGGGTTCATTTGCCAGCGTGACCTTCTCTTGGTCTGTCCAGTCCGATTTTCTTTGCAGGACCACTGGTACCCCATCTCCACCTTTCCCCAGCAGGCCTGGCCTTGGCGGAGCCTCCCCTTTGTGTCTGCACAGGGCTTTCCTGTAGAGTTGGCTGAGCGCCTGGGTTTCTGGGCGCCTGCTCCTGGGCAGTCAGGTGGGAAATAGGGCCCACCCAAGCTGCCACCAACCTCCAGACCGAGAGGTTGTGGCAGCTGGAAGCTTGGCCCCAGAGATGTGCCCTCTGTCTTTATTCTCTTTGTCTAACCTGGCTTCCCGCCCTACTGGAACTGGGATTTACACCTTTGTCGAGAGACCAGTGGTCATTTCAGCCCTCTATGAAAGGACCCCTGGCTCTGGGGTTCTGGCAGCTCTCATATTGTAGATGTATGAGTGTGTGTATCTGTTTTCCAACTTGGCCTTTTGCACGTGACCTATCTCATGGTTGCCATGGAAACCCCTCCACTTCAACCTCCCTCCTTTTTCTGCCCATTCCTCACCTCCAATTGCCTCCCATCCCCCCAATATGGTTGCTTAGATACTGGTTACCCTTGTTTTTTAAGGGAGGACACCCTATGTCTGGCTCCCATTTTAAACTGCCTGGTCCTTTTCCTACCCCGTCACCACAAGCACCACAAACACAAATGCACACACACTATACACAGTATCGTCATAGCCTCACACGCCTATCACCCCACACAGTCCATAATCCACGCACATAATATCATATATATTTATGTCACATGTACACCAAGTACACCTCATGAAACCACAGCACATAAATACCAAAGACACAAAATGCACCTCACACCACGTAAACATCAAACACATCACACACTACACACCACATATACACCAACTGTACCACGCACACGTCACACAGCGTTCACATACTACATGCGCCCCACCCACACACTAACTATATCACATGCATACCACTTACACTTAACCCTCGCTCCTTGTGTACACACATAAACTCCACTTGTAACACAAACCATCACTTTAATAACACACACACACACACACACCCATATCACACTCACAGTTGCACACACAGACACACACTCATACATACACACACACCAGGCTGGGCAAGGCTAAGCAGAGCAGAGAAGAGGGCGGTTTCCTTCCTGTTCAGCCTTATTCTGGATACTTAAAGTATGAGGAAGAAGCTCAGAAGGGAATCTCTGACATCTTCCAGGGACCTTTCAGGATAAGGCAAAAGAAAATCTCCTAGACCTCCTTAGTAGAGGGGCCCCTGTGTTAAATGTGAGACTCCAGGCTGGGCACAAACCAGGATTTAAATCTCTTCAGGCTGTGTTCTTCCTTCCCTGACCTGGATGGTCCTTGCTAACCAGAGGAAGTCCTGGGAGGGGAGGGAAGCCTGTTATGGAGAGCACAGAGGGCAGGAAGAAGAATCAGGGAGCAGAGAGGGGAGGGGGAGGATACTCAGCTGCTGTGTGGAGCTCAGGTCTTTCTTCCCCAGCCCCATTTTCCTGCTTCCTGCCATCCAGTCATTTCTATGTACCTGGGAGAGTAAGCTGCACTGCCAAGGGCAGCTGAATTGCCAGGACACTTTCAGGACTTGTCCTCAGATGTGGGGAACTTGAGGGAAGAGTTTCCCTCCAGGAGCTATTTGACATTTGGACTGATGGAGAACCCATTTTGTTCAGCTGTTGAATGGGTTTAAGCGGCTACCGTGTGTTAACATCTGGGAATGGAACAGCGAGGAAGGAGACACAGTTTGTAGCCTCAGAAAGAAACAGGTTAGGACATGGTTGAGGCCTAATGTCTTAGACAAGACTTTGGATCCCACACTGTTGGGTCTGTACCTCTCATCTTCTTTCCTTGGTGGCTATCAATCCTTTGAAAATTGGGATGTCCCTTCCAAAGTGACAGTCCCCTTGTAGGTGTGGATGATGGAGGCATCTGCCCCATTATGTCTTCTTGGAGAGTGAAGTTGGAAAATGTGGCAAGGGTTTCCCGCCCTCAACAACCTTTGGGAAATCTACCCATCTAGATCCCCACCATTAATCAGAGCACACACTCTTCAACCTCAGCAGGATCACCATCTAACAATTACCCATCTGCCCCTCCTAGAGTACTCTGGGAAGGCACAGCTCACAGGAGACAGAGCCTGGGGTCCACGAAAAGCCAGGTTCTAGCTCCCTGGCCCGTCTCAGCCCAAGAACTTTGCTTCCCAAGCACAAATGCATTTATTCCATAAATATCCTATTGGACACACCACAGGTCTCTCGGTGCAACCTAAAAATGGCTTGGTCTGTTCTCAAGTAACCCGAGGCCTCCAAGATCTTAGACATTTGTTTCCGCATCTGTCCGTAGGGGATTTAGTCATGATTTCCAAGCCACATCCTTCCTCTGAATGTGTGTGGATTTTACAATCTTGAAAAATATCTCTTGTCTCTATAGGTAACCTGGGGGTTGGGGGGAGGCTAAACTGAGTTGGAAAGGAGCTGTCTGGCCATTCTGGACAAAGATCCTCTTTCACCACTGGCAAGGCAATGGCTGAGAGGCCAAGGTCGGCTATGCTTTTCATGGGCGAACTGGGAGAGGGACTTCCTGGACAAGAGTCACCTGTCTGTTCTGCTAGGACACACATGGGAACTGAAAGCCTTCAGGAGCCTAAAGGGACACCTCTGCAGAGTATGAGACCGGGACCAGCATTTAGTGGGTCTCTGAAAACCACTGGACAGTTTAGAGGGGTCAGGAACACCATAGCTGGGATCTCTGTCCTTGACAGGAAGCTGAACATCTCTGGCCTAGACAGAGGCTTGGAGCTGGTTTAGCAGCATCTTCTCTGTTTTAAAAAGGCACTGGAAAGGAACTCTGACCTGAGAAACATGAAGCCAGCTTGGAAACAACATAGGAAAACTTTTGCCACAAAGATGTCTGGCTGGGGTGAGAGGGGGCGGGGAGGAGGAGGTCTGGGTTCCAGGGAACAGGTCGGGACTGTGGGAATGCCTCTGCTGAGCCAAAAACCATGGTTTGGGTAGGAAGGGCCAGAGATGAGACCAAGGAGTTCCATTTGACTTTGTAATGAACACCCCCTCGCCTCGTCCCCCAATGGCCCATCGCCCACAATTCAAGAGCAAAGCCAGCCCTAGGTTTCACTCATTGACCCTTTTAACAACTGCCAAGTCCCTTCAATATGGCAGGCCCTATGGGTTTCTCACAACCTGTAGAGTTTGGAGCCATGGTTTTTTACCCACTCCTTCTCAGGCAGACCTAATAATTTGATCTGTCCCTCTCCTTGCCTGCCTACCTCACTTCTGTCATCCATCAGGAAGACCCTCTTCCTCCACAGGTGGGCTCCCGACTCACACACAAGTACACTCAACACTGTCGTGCACAGCCCCTACCTCACACATACACAGTCCTCTGTCCCTGACACATAGGCAGGTGCTTGCACGTTTCCACACACCTTCTCACTTTCCCCAGCAGCAGTCTCTCGCCCTTGTGATGGCCTTATTAACTCCTATCCTCTCAGCCAGATCTGTTATGTGTGGCTCCATTGGTCCTGTCAAAGCCCCTGTGTGTGCCTGTCCATCACTGAATAATGGCAGTGGCGTGGTCCTACCCTTCAGGCCTGCCTCCATAGTCGGCTCCATCCAGATGCCCACCCTAAGCCCTTGGGACTTGCTAGAACATGCTGTTCCTGCCTGTGGAGGTGAGGGTGACAGCCTTTGTAGAACTGGCCTGAGGCTTTCCTCCTCCTCCTCCTCCTCCTCCTCCTCCTCCTTCTCTTCCTCCTCCTCCTCCTTTTCTTTAGATATCAGATGAGCTTAGAGATGGATGGGGGTGAGCTCTGTAAGGCACAATGTTGGTGATGGCTCCATTTTACTGTCCTTAAAATGATGTCACTGTTATGTCATGCCTCAAGGCTCCTCTCAAGTGCTCATTCCTCCAAGAAGCTCTTTCTAACTCCTAGTCAGCATTTTGCCACTTACAGACATTCCTCTACACACACACACTCTTCCCCTCCCCCTAAAGGCTAGGTCATGCGGAGGAAGTCCAGGGAGCCCATAGGTGGAGCCATCCTCTGCTGGGAAGAGCTGACTCCTTGCCCGTGTTCCCACCTAGCCCATTCCTAACGTGTTCCTTTCTTCCCATGTATGGTCTTGGAATGTCTCTTCCTTGGTGGTAGTCTAGTAGATGCCGAAAGGCTGAAGTTAACAGAGGGAGCTGATTCACTGCCCCATTTTGGAGTTTGACGAGACCCAGATGGCAGAGATGAGGAAGTGAAGGTCTGGGAGTTGGGGGAAGCATGATGAAATGCCTCAGAATGCTCAAAATATACCATTGAGAGTCTCAGGTGTTCTGGCTCAAGATGGATTGTGACTTAAAGAGGCAGTGATGCTGAAATGTCAGTTAACTAATTACTTGATCAATCAATATCTGTACAGCAGTTGTTGTACTTGATTGTTGGGGACCCAGAGATGCTGGCATGTGCCTTTGGCCCAAAGCATTAATAGTTTGCACACACACATACTACATGGAAAAGGTGTGAGCCATGTCATTCTGGGAATGGGACAATGAAGATACAAGGTGAGAGGAGAAGGGACAGTTTCCTAAAACTGGCAAATAGGGTCAAGTCAAGAGTCCCCTACCTCTGCACACTCTGGGTATCTAGACCCAGGGACCTTCTCTCCTCCCTCCCATCTCAAGGAAAGACTATGAATCCACGTAGAGTGTAGGTGAAACCATGAAGGCCAGACCTGTGCTTCCAGAAGTGAGCCCCTAGGAGAGGGAGGATGGCAGATCCCTGCAACGGGATCTGCTTGTGAGGAGGGTGGTATGGGCCTGGTCTCTGGGCCCTTGGCCTGGTGGTGCCTTCAGGTGTCCATCTTTGCTACTGGGGCTGCTCTACTGGCCTCTGTGAATGGCTATTTGTTATCAGGTGGCCTGTGCAGGAGAGGGTGACCTCCCTCTCTGGACTGGCCAGCTCACACCCAGCCTATTGCTTCTGTATAATGCAACCGGTTACCTAGACTTTCTGGAACTGGACACAGTTGCCCTGGGATGGGAAGGGTTCTCAAACTGTGTTACTGGGTCAGATGCTTGGGCCTGGCCTCCTGACTTTATGCTGGGCAGCTCATGTCAGCTGCCTGTGTATAACATCCCTATTCTTCCCAGAAGTGGCTGAGACAATGTAGGCTGTCTCAGTTGGTAGTGACAGTGAAGTGACTCCAAGCCCTATTTCCCTGCTGGTAGGCCAGCTTGGAGTGTTTCCAGGAAGACATGTAGAAATCAGGCCTGGGCTTGAGGTTTTTTTGTTTATTTGTTCTGTTTTCCGTGACAGGGTTTCTCTGTGTAGCCTTGGCTGTCCTGGGCTTTGTAGACCAGGCTGACCTGGAACTCACAGAGATCTGCCTGTCTCTGCCTGTCTCTGCCTCCCCGAGTGCTGGGATTACAGGCGTTCACCACCACGCCCAGCTCAGGTTTGAGGTTTGTGATGTTTCCCTTTCTGAAGAAGCTTGGTTTCTTTTCAAGGTAGAAGTAACTCCAGTTAAAGATAAAAATTCCTGGGGTTAAAGTAACAAACGGTCTGCTGTGTAACATGGGACTTTGGCCTCTGGCCTGTTCAGATAGCTGCATTTGGGGCCAGGCTCTTAGAGAAACGTTTTTGAGCTTTGGGGGCCTGCAGGTTCCCCCTCTTCCATGGTGGGGAAGAACTCTCAGTCACTGGGCCCTTGCCTGTCAAGAAGACTGTCAGGAAAGGGGGTAGTTAACTGACCCGTTCTTAGGGTGCCCAACTACCTTCTGGACACCACAAGGAATCTAAGAGAAAGTAACTCAAGCCACTAGGATTCCAGGTTTAAGGGAATGTCCTCACTCTCTACTCTCTCCTCCCTCTTACCAGCTGTGAGTCCATCTCCTTATCAGTTCTGCTCTGGAATGCTGGCATAGTGGGGGTGGAATGTGGGGAGAGCATTCATTTCAAGCAGGACTCTACGACTGAAGAACTGATGTTGTTTATTCAATGGGTATTTGAAATACAGGCCAACCAACTAGGCCACAATCACTGGCCTCTGATCCCAACCCAAACCCCTTGCTTTAAATCCTTGGCTGGTGCTTGGCTCAGTGGCCATGAACCAGCTAGGCCCTGCCTGTTACAGAAGCATGTGGCATGGGAACACCTGTGTTCTGCCCTGTGCCAGGAAAATGAGCTCACAGGCTAGAGATGGATGGAGATGGAGGACTGATCTGATTTTTTTTTTAACTGAATGTTCAAATTCAGTTAGGAACAAACCATTTTCTTTTGGAACGGTTTCAGGTTTACAGAAAACTTGGGTGGACAGCGCAAAGCTCAATACCTTTTTCTGCTCACAGCTTCTGTATGCAAATAAAATATAAAAAAAAAATAAAGATATTACTTTAGTGTGCCAGCTCCTGTTGAAACATTATAAACTGAAGTTGACACTCTATGTAGATTTCCCTAGTGTTTACCTAATATCCTCTTTCTGTCCCAGGGTCCCACTTCTAGGACAGCACATTGCATTTAGTTGTCATGACTTCTTGGGCTCTTCTTGGCTGTGACAATGGCTCTTTGTTTCGATGACTGTTATTACCTCTACAAGGGGCACCACTGGTCAGGTTCTGCACTTGGCTTTTGGCCAGTGTTTTCTCGTCATTAGACAGGGGCATAGGTTTGGGGAAGGAAGATCACAGAGGTAAGGATTCACTGTCGTCATGTCATGTCATGTAGAAAGCACCGAGGCTCCAACCATTCAAACCCCAGCAACACAGTTCTGGCACCTGTTATTAGGGCTGGGCTCCCTCCACTCCCTGAAGCAAACATGCTGACGCATCCGTGTGCTCTGTCCGGCCCTCTCACCATCCAAGTCTTGCAAGTCTAGGACCGAGTGGCAGGAGAAGGTTAAAGATGTGCACCACAGCTGCAGAGTGAGGCGGGCCGTTGTACCAGCCCAATAGGCAATACAATGCAGGGGCAGATTAAAGGGGTGTTGCCCTCAAGGTAACCACAGCTGAGCCATAGAGCCAGACTAGAGTCAGGGAAGAATTGGGCAGCCTGAGAACATGCTTAGATCAGAGCTGTCAGGCAGGGGCTCTGTCTGTCTGTCTTGCCTGGCGCAGTACTCTCGCTGGTAAGCAAGGTGTCTGGGTGACAGTAGGTGGCCAGTAGGTGGTTATCGGGCTGATGAAGCTGATATTCTTTCTTAAGCCCCAGCCTCTTCCATAATGACTCTGTGCCTCTCAGCCATACAGAAATCGATTTGAGTAAGAACCCCAGACAGAGGGAGGCATCAGCGGCTGTTAGCATCAGGAGTATTTCTCTTTCACAAGTAGATATATTGGCTTTAAAAGTCTGTCTTGGGACTGGTATTGTGGGGGAAGAGACCTTCTTTTTGGCTCCGTGCCCTAAAATTCTCAGCAGAAGGGATACGAGGTGATCAGTAGCTTTGTGCCCCTTATGGAAGGCTGTGAGTTGCTGGGCTGTTGGTTCTCTTGGCATCGTTTCTGAGATGGACTCCAATGGCCAGTATTCCCTATAGCTTGTCATAGGCATGATCCAGCTTCAGATCACTGGAGGTTCAGAGATAAAGGATAAGAGTCTCCGTCCTGACACATCAGACTCCTTGAACCCAAGGAGATAGGAGGACCAGCAACACCTGAAGAACAGCCCCCAGGTCTTAGAGAGTTGAATGTAGCCTGAACTGTACTCCTAGGACATACTGAAATGTCTCTTACAGAGGCAGTTTTTCTGAAGGCCTTTTGGAAAGGAAGATTGGCCTTGCTAAGCTAGAGAGTTATCTAAGGACCTCAAGGGTTGGGACACTGCTGCGCGCAACACTGCCCGGCTGCCAGGGAACGGTGTGAGATGCTTCTCCTGGGCACAGCAGCTGTCTGTTGACTTTCCCCACGCAGGCTCCACCCTGGTGTGCTTTCCTTTCTCTGCCCTTTGGAGCATCGTGGTAACGAGGGGAGCCAAGGGCATGGCAGAAGCAGCTGGGCAGTCCAGGGTCACCCCGTGTGGAGGAGGATGGTCAGGAGATTTGGAGTTTCCTCATACGTAGATTTTATTTTATTTTCCTGCAGTTTGCTTTTCCCTCTGTCCTTCCTGTCCACTCTTCTGGCTCTTCTGATGGAGACACTGTCCCTGGGCCAGCCTCAGTTCCATCTTGTGGCCTCTTCCCCTCCTTGGCCTGCCCCTCTCGCTTTGCTCAGTGAGAGTGCCTCTTTGTTCTCGTCTGCACCTCTGTTCTCCAGCTCCTTCTCTGCTACCTGCTTGAGGCCCTGGTGACAGCTGTTTATCTTGAGGTAGAAAGCTATGCTTGGGGAGGCAATGTCAGCTGTGGGCCGAGCCTGACCTGCCTCATGTCATTGTAGAAGGCTGGAACCTTCTAGAGGTCACAGGACAATGCAGGGAAGAAGGGAGAAGTAACAAGGGACTTTTCCCTTAATCCCTCCCCCACGTCCCCGTTTTCCAGGAAAAGGTAGAAAAGGAGGAAGGGAGGAGCGGGCAGAGCTAGGCAATGCCAACAGTAATGACTCCAACAGTTGGTGCCTAAGGAGCAAGTACTCTGCCAGCTACTGAGCCCATGCCCCTTCTCTCTCAGGTTGGGTCTCATAATCTGTAACTCATGAGATTACTGTGTAGCTGAGGCCTCAAACTCACCAGGTGGCTGAACTCCTGATCTTTCTGCCTTCACTTCCTGAACGCTGGGGTTGTAGGTGTGTGCCACCATGCCCGGCTGCATACCAGTCTGTTTTCATTGCAAGTGGCTGAAATGGAACCTGTCCTCAACCAGGCATGGCAGGGACAGTCGCTCACAGAGCTGAACTTCAAGAACAGTAGGCTCTGCTACCCAGGGACAGATGGCCTGATGTCCACCAGAACCCTTTCCCTGCCCCTTCACACACACACACACACACACACACACACACACACACACACACACACAGCCTCCAGCCCTGCATCTCACCACCAGGCTTTTCTGTCTCTTCCTTCCTTGATTCTGCTGTGTCAGGTAACCGGGGGACACTAAAGTTCCTGAACTCATTCCTTTTGGCCATCAGAGAGACTGTCAGGGGTAGCCTTCAGCAGACCACAGGCTGAGGGCACAGGAGGCCAGGCTCCCTCCTGGGAGGAGATGCCGGTGGTAAGAGTGGGGCTGTATAAGCAAGACAGCAACTGTGCTCACCCACAGGCCACAGCACCCATTCTCGTAGGCCTGAGATTGTACCACTCATTGCCTCTTCTTCCAGTCACAGGAGGAAAGGCTCCTAGAGCTCCAGTTGCTTTCTGGAGCTACAGGGTCCGAGCGGCAGATCTGGGAGAGCCAAGTGGTTGCCTGGGTGTGTGGGACTGGATCTGACATCTAGGGCTTTGGGAAGGTAACAGAACCTTTCTCTCTTCAGTTGGTCTGTTGTATAATGGTAATAATCGTCACGGTGGCCACTTCCCAGGACTGTCGAAGGGCTGCAAGCCACGTAGCACCACCCTCGTGTGGCATGAGCACCTGATAGACGTTGCGTAGTGCTGTCACAGGGCTCTGCGCTTTTCAAAATCCTTCACACGCATTATCTCACTTGACCTTTATTGCAGCCTTGAGAAGTGGACAGGCTGGACCAGCTGACTCCGCACTGCCCACTCCACACTCCCGCCTTTGCCTAATGAACTGCATGGGCCTGTAATCTGTCTTTGAAAGAAAAAAAAATCACCCTCTGGAGCAAACAGCTTTCAGTTCCCACTCAGGGTGAGCTGGCAGGCGGTCTGTGTTCTGCTGCCCCTCTCCCCCTCTCTTGTGAATATGGATGAGGCTGGAGATGCTGGGAACTTGGCTGGGAAAGCGGGCCCCTTTCCTGTGGACTTCATCGCATTCCCTCCCTAGGCGGTTAGGGCTCAGATGCTTAGCCTGCTGGACTGGGGAGGAACACGAAGGGTGGCACCTGACAGGGAGATTCGGGTCCTTCACAGAGCCACAGTGGGGGATGGGAACCCTTCTCTGTGATCTGGGAATTGAAGTGCAGGCCTGGCTCCCCACAAAGGCAGCCTCCTCATAGCAGGAAGACTACTCTGTCGCCATCAATGGAGAGGCAGACAGGGCAAGGTGAAAGTGTTGAATCCAGCCCTCACTTACTTTCTCCCTGTGAAATGGGTGTGATGCTAAGGCAGGGCCTTCAGAAGGCCTTTCCTTACCTGACAGAGCAATGAGTGGATGATGGGAACTGGTCTTTGTCATAACTCTGGCTGCATAGTGTGTGGGGGCTGGGCCGAGCTGCTGTCCCATATCATAGCTGTAAATAGTACAAGGCCAAGCTGCTGAGGACAACAGAGAAGCCAAGGGCTGAAAACTGTGATCAGGCTGGCCTCACACACGATATCAGAGACTGGAAGTTCTTACAGTCCTAAGACGGTAGAATCCACTATTAGGAAGGAACCGGGGAGCGCTCTGCATGTGTTAGGTGAGAACTCGCCGGCTGGGGCCTGCTCCTTTAAGGTCTCTCCAGCCTTGCTCCTCTGTGGGAGAGAGAGCTAGGGGCTAAGCTGTATCTCTCAGAGCCCCTTTCTGGACCAAACTGCCTCTCTCTCTGTCCCATAAGCCAGCAATACCCTCTTTGCCCTTCCCCCTTCAAATCTCTAACTCAAGCTTATTTTCCAGTTGAAGGAGCCTGTCAGTTGCTTCCCTTCTGCCCCTCATTGCCATGCCCTGGCGCCTGTCAGGCTGCCTCCAGGAACTGTCCAGTACCTCCCGGCCCTTCCTGATACAAGGCTGGCTGTTCCCAGCCTCAGCTCATCAAATCAGCTGACAGAGTCAGAGGCATGGGTTCCCGAGCCAGGCCCTACCCACCCCTGACTGGCAGCCGAATCAGGTCCCTCTCTCATCAAACCTCACTCTTTCCAAATTAATTAAAGGCAGATGCTTGTCTCATTATATCCCTGCCTGGCCTGCTGAGATATGGAATCCATCTGGAAAGGTTTCATCTTGGTTATGTGCTGTTCATGATGCATCCTTTTCCCACAGCGTCTTCGTTGAAAGATGTAGAGATAGCTAAACCATGTCCCATGGTCTCTAATAACAGCTTAGGTAATCTGCAAGCCTAAGCCAGGCTCAGGCCCTCTGTGGCTCTTTGAAGGCTATCTCTTCTTGGCTGTGCCCTGCCTGGCTTCTCACTGGGCCATCAAAGCAGGTCACAGTGAGCTGCTGAACCCGCAAGAAGGCAAGCAGATGAGGCTGGAGATGCTGGGAACTTGGGGCTGAACCCGCAAGAAGGCAAGCAGACCCCGTGCAAAGGGAAGGGACGGGGGTCTGCAGGTAGAGTGAGGAAATTTCATGCCATTCAGAACTTCTGCCTTGAAAAGAGAGATGGCTGTCAAATTATATCAGAAGAGTGCCAGGCATTCTGCTGTATCTCAGAAATAATCCAGCGTGTTGCTGCATCATCAACTGGTGGCTTCTCTTTCTGAGCAGCTTTTACCCAGCAATTAAGTGAAATTATGTGACTCAGTGTGGAAAGATAATCGCTGGAGGGACCATTCTGATTGCATTCACCGCACGTGCAGTGGACAACTGCAAACAGCAGGATGGCGGGAGAGGAGACTAACATGGAAGGGCTGATGTCAGCCACCGTGTCTCTGTGTGCCTGGGCAAAGACAGAGTGTTTTGTGGAAAGGAGGTGTAACTCTTCCTCATACTGGGCCAGATCTGACAGAATGGTCTAGAGCAGTGGTGACCAGACTAGTAAGATATAACAGAGTCCTCCTCTCCAGCAGCGATGATATAATGGAGTCGAATCTTAGTGACGACTTCTTAGGTGCTCTGTCCCGGCCAGCCAGGTTTTCAGGGCTCTATGCAGGGTTCCAGGACCACAAAACAAGACATTTATCATGTGCATGTCGAGACTCATGGAATGATCTTGAGCCTCCATCTTCGCTTTATCCACTCTGCCTGGTTAATTCTCCTACCTGAATACTCCTCCCTCCTCCCATCTGTTCCCTAAACTCTGGGCCTGGAAGTGTGCCTGCATCAGCTCCCTCCACCTCAGCTGAGCTCCAGGCTGTCCAGTTTCCAGCCTGTAAGGAGGAAGAAAGGAATGTGGAGACTTGAGGGCAGGAGAAGCCAGGGGCCTTACCAGGAGGGAGGAGAGGTCAGGATAGAATTCCTTGGTTAACAGAGAACAAAGACATCTGTGTCCCTTCAGAGGCTCTGTATGTGCAGTTGGCCACAGGACTCGCAGCCAGCGCCAGCTGTACCACTGATGTGATCTTTCAAAGCGGTCTGGGTGCCAAGTGACAGCATTGGAGGAGCCTCATGCTGAGGGAGAATATTCCTCAGGGCCTGCTGGAATAGCCCAGGCCCCAGCGGCTTCTTGGAGGATAGAGACTCGGCCATGTCTCACATTTATGACAGTGTCTCTTTCAGCACTCTGCAACTTGATCGCAAATGTTTGCTTTCGAATACAAAGACGGGCCTTCACTCTGGAGCTTGGCATTCTTGACTCCCATAGTCTGATTCCAGCCATCCTATCGGGATTCTCACCACCCACCGGTCATGCTTTACGCAGACTGGATTAGTCACTGTTTTGGAAGGCGTCTGCCACTAGAAATGGAAACGCTCAGGGGGTTGCTGTCACAGTGCCCCTCCTGTGCAATCTACAAGCAGACCCAGCTTCATTGTGGTGCCTTCTAAGAAGACCCTGCAGGCAGCCTCCGTTGAGTGAAATGCCGTGAGAACAACTTAAATTGAACTTGGAATGAATACCATTTGCTGTCCCCACTCTCCATTGCTCCCTCTCACTGTCCTTGCTCATTTTCCTCTCTCTCCCAACCTTGTCTTTCAAGATCCCATCCTGCTCTCAAGGTTTGGCTGAAATGCCAACTCCTCCATGGGTACTTTCAGGTCCCCTGTTGTACTGTCCTTACTGATAATAGCAGGGTCTTTGCTCTCAGAACCCATGCCTCCTTGGTAGCCGAAGCCAAATCTGTCTGTCCCCTGCAGATCTAGACTTCACGTCCCTGTCATGGATTTCAGTGTTTGTGGAATTCCCCTGAGCTGAGCGTCTGTGGAAGTAACAGGCCATCAGAGAGGCACAGCAGTGACCTCAGGGGATGTTCGCTGCACCTTGTAGTCTGGAGCCCTTGGCATGGACAAGTCTTTTCTTCTCCAGGAGGGGCTCTACCTGCCCAGGAATTGTTCTGCTGTGGGCTGAGAAGCCTAGGCCGGCCATCCTTCTCCTGGCACGTAGGCTCTGGTGTTCACACGAAGGTCCCTAAGAGTTGGTTTAATGTGGTTTCACTCACGAGGCAGGGTCTCTCTAGCCTGGGCTGGCCTAGAACTCATGGCAGTCCTCTGAGTGCTAGGATTGTACGCATGAGCATGAGCCTCATTTGATGGCTTTTAATGTCACTTCTACCCTTGCCCCACACGAAGGAAGAAAGATACCATTACTAGTCGCTTTTCTCTACATACCAAACACCATTTAAAACTCCAAAACCAAAATAAATCTTCCAACTAAAATCCTATGGAATCAAAGTAGCACAATTATGTAAAGTGTGAACTAAATTGAAACAGAGCTGCTGAAAGTGAATGCCAGTAGACATCGCTGCCTTCTGGAGACCAATGAGCGTTGAACCCAACAGAGTTCAGAACCGAACCCATGACTTCGTCATTAGTCCCCTGGAGGGGGCTGATTTGGTTTCAGGTTGGTATCGGACACTCTTGGTCTCCATGGAAAAAGGAAAACAAAACCTCAGAATTCCCCACAGAATAAGATATAGCAAATTTGAGCTTACTTAAGCAAGGTAGTATGTGTGTGTGTTTGTGTGGATGTCTGTATGTGTATATCTGTGTGTGTGTGTGTGTGTGTGTGTGTGTATGTATGTGTTGGAAGGGAACCAAGAAAAGCCAAATCACCATTTAAAAATCACAGAAACCACAAATCAATTTGTGCTCCCAAGAAGTCAGGATTTTGAAATTAGCAGACACAAAAAAATAAAGTAACTGTGAAGAAAATGTTGAAAGAAAGCAATGGGATCCTAAAAATGAGTGGGCAACAAAGACTAATGAAATGACCAAGCTGTTAGAAAAGAACCAGCTAGAACATATAGAAATGTTATAATCAGTGAAATAGGAAATTAAGTGGATGAGTGAAACAGCAGATTAAACACAGCTAAGGGGAGAGAACAAGTAATTCTGAAACAATTTCCCAGCATGTAGCATAGAAAAGCAAGGAAGCAGAAAATATGAATGAACAGTTTGATGATTTTTAGACCAGAATAAGGATGCCCACACTGTACTAAGCCATAGTCTTTCTCTGTCTTTGTACCTCTCTCTTTCTTTTCTCGAGACAGGATTTTTTTGTGTAGCCTTGGCTGTCCTGGACTCGCTTTGTAGACCAGGCTGACTTCTAACTCACAGCAATCCACCTGCCTCTGCCTTCTTGAGTGCTGGGATCAAGGGTGTGTGCCACCACACCCGGTCTAAGCTACAGTCTTAGAAGAGAGAAATAGGATGAATGCAAGACAGAAAGTATATATCACTTATTTATTCATAATTCATATAAAACAAGCATCTTGGAAACTCAGTGTTAGAGGAAAAATTTCAAAACCCTAGAACTCTATTTAGAATTACTAATAAGACCAAATTTGTGTTCATGTGTGGACATGTATGTACATGTGTGTGCATATGAATATATGATCATGGTTTCTCTACTGCATTTCTCTGTAAGTCTCAATCAGTGCACTAAGAAACAGAAATGACCTGTGTGCTAATAAAAGGAGAAAACACTACTCTCTCATTTATAAAGTCTGTCTACAGAGAAAAACCAAAGGCAAATGGGTAAATTATTAGAAATAAGAGAGCTTAAGATTGCTGTATTTAAGACCAGTAGATGACCTGACAGTGTGAAGAAATGTCTTAAATGAGACACTCGCAGTCATATTAGAATTGAGAGATTCTGTGTATTGTAGGGCAGTTTTTAAAAGTAAAGACAGGTCCAGGAAGATGGCTCAGGAGATGGAGGTGCCTACCACCAGGCCTGACCACGGAGTCCTATCCCATGATGCACTGGTAGGAGAGAACCACCTCCCTGCAGGTTGTTGTTTTATCTACACACACCACACTATACACACACATACACACATGCACACAAAATTTAAAAAAAGCTCTTAAGTAAAAAGACAAGTCAGGGATTGGGAGGAGATATTGCAATACTCAGTAACTGAGGTTTTATGTCAATGTCGAGAAGATGATTTGAAAATTATAAAAAGACACGAACATCCCGTCACTGCTATAGAAATGGAAATGGCGAACCCCCAAAGCTAAGTGACCAGAATAACGCCACATTTTATGCCTCTAGATTGACAAAAATTATGACATCTGATAATGTCAAGTAGTGGTTAGGACGGGGAGTAACAGATAAATCCCATCATGCTGGTGGGATGTTAAAGTGGGAATGACCTCTGGACGATGACTAACACTGTGGGGCAGTGACCGTCTGTTCCCACGCAGTGAGTTCAGAGCCATGCCCACCCTCGGCCATCATTTCCAGGCTGCGACGTGAGGCCTGTCAAGGGGCATAGTCATATTCCTTTTAAAAGGGAGCTAAGCAGTGGAGTACACCATTCAGAGTAAGGATTGTTCGGTGGTCGAGTTTTCTAGTATCTGCAGACGCATATTCCCACTGGTCGGCAATGTAAACTGTTCCTTTTGAGACTAGATGCTCAAAATTGTGAAAAACCTCTCAACCACACGTGTGCCCTTGGCAGTGCGCGCATAAGTGTTCAAAACTGTATCATTTAGAGTTAGCAGTGTATTTTCAAAGATACCAGATGCCCATCAACAGGAGAACGGATCACTACACAACAGTTTTCCTTCACAACGACATACCACACGTTAACCATGAAATAACTACAGTTCTGGGTAATAGTATAGACAAATCTTCAGAACAGTGTTGATCAAAGCAAGTGTCTGGAGACTGTAAATACTGTATCGTAACCATAAAGGTAAAAAAGAAAGCTGTGCTGGGGACTAGGGAGATGGCTCAGTCAGTGAGGCATCTGCCTCTCATGTGAGGAACTGAATTTGATCCCCAGAACTTAAGTCAAAAACAAAACAAAACATGTGGACTGGCACTCAGCTGCAGTCGCAGTACTGAGAAGGTGGGGAATTAGGACAATGGCTGGGGTTTGCTGGCCAGCCAGCTTCCCGGAATCAGAACCTGGTGTCCGCTCTAGGCTCAGCGAGAGGCCCCCTCTCAAAAGATAAGGTGCAGAGTGGTTCGGAAAGACATCTGACATTGACCTCTTGGTTGCACGAGCAAGGACATGCACCTGCTCAGACATCCAAACATTTGCACATGCACAAGCTCACACTAGGCAAGGTTATTGGATATATGTATCAAGCACAGTTTTAAGAGGAGCAAGGTGTATGTTCGTACAGCTGGCAATTTCTCTTGACAGAGCTCTGGCTGGGCATGGTTCTGGGTACAGCTATGCTGCCCCCTGGTGTCTGACTGGAGAATAGCAGCAGAGCTGCTTGTTAGGATGAGTGTGGGGCCTGGCTATTCAAGACATGGGTTCGGGCTGTGTCGCCCTACATGGAAAAGATTAAGCAGCGTTGGCGGCTCCGGATTTGAATTCTTCCTCCTTGTGCTGTACCCTCTTCTTACGCTGTGTGAGTGTAACTACACTCATACATGTCCCCTGGCTCTGCGCACGTGACCCATCCAGGTGCCCCCTCCCTCCCATCACCAGGATTCAGTGTGATCCAAGCAGAGCGCTCATCGTTTTAAGGGGGAAGAGAGACTGGGAGCTGATGCTCAGGAACCTTTGTCCTGCTTCCCTTTATGCAACGGTCCCATTTTGGGAGATGATGACCTGGGCCTCTAGGGGAAGCTGAGGAAACCGTATGAAAGGCAACTTGTGGTCATACAGAGGTATCAAGGGGAACAGAGAGAGGCTTCCATCCACTGACTGGACTAAGGAGCTGATGTAAACACTCCCTAGGGGCTGAGGATATGCTGTGCTTACAAACACTTACTGCTCTTCCAGAGGACCCAAGGTTAGTTCCCAGCACCCACATCAGGCAGCTCACGCCCACCTGTAACTCCAGGAGATCTATTGCCTTGGATCTTGTAGGCTCCATGGACATCTGCACACATATGCCATACATGCATAGCGCGCGCACACATACACAACATAAATCCATTTTAAAAGGCTTCTTGGTAGGCTGTTGGCTGTGAGAGCTGGTGCGGGGTTCCCACATCTTAATGGGTCAGAGATAGCCTGGAAAGAGGGCACTGGAGAGACATCTACAAAGCCCTTGGGATGTTAAGGTGTTAAGGCTTTGGCCTAGAAGCCTCACCCTAATGAGTTACTGAGCCATGGTATGGCCTTGGCCCTGCCTCTCCCTCTATGAAGAGCGTTTACTCTCAGCGAGCTTCCGGTTCCAGGCCTGCAGCCTGCACCAGTCATTGAGCCGGCTAAGTGTTCTGACTCACCTTGGTTAATAGAATTGACCACACAGATCTCTGAGAGTCTGATAAGATGGCATTGGTCCTGGTGATTTGAGGTAGCCTCAGGTCACACGAGCTCCCAGTACAGCTGAGGCTGGGCTGAGCCCCCATCACAGGTGATGGCTTATGGAGGAAGGTTTTCTGTCCTTAGAGTCATCTCTTTCTTCTTTATCCCCAGGCGCCATGGAGACGGTGCTGATCCTCTGCAGCCTGCTGGCCCCTGCAGTGCTGGCTAGTGGTAAGAGTCCTATACGGCCTACCCGTGCCGAGCTGGCAGCCGCAGCCCTTTCTGGTAGAAGGTTCTGGCCCTTTTGGACATCGGGGCAAAGGGATCTTAGGCAACTTCCCATCTGGTCAGGGGCTCCTACCTTTGCAGCATAGAAAGACAGAGCCTAATCCAGGTGTTCCTCACAAGGTCCAGCTGGCCTGTTAATCCCTCCAGGCACCTCGGGCTCCTGTGGAATTACAGCCTGGACTGTAATTAACCCACCCTGACTATATATGCCAGTCATGAACTGCTCCCCCCGAACCCCCACCCCATCTCGGCTTCCCTGTTTGTCAGTAGATGACAGGCAGGCCTGGCCTTTTGGAGTGATGACAGGCGTGCTGTGAGCTGGGGACCTCACTGAGGTTCTGAGTCATACCTGCCTCAGACCCTGGGCATCCAAGCCTGCCAAGCCCATTTTCCATGATCTCCGGTGCCTCTGCCCAGTAGCCAGCTTCACAAGGATCCTTTTGTGGGGACTAGGAGCTGTGGGGCAGCAGGAGAGAAGTCTCAGGAAGCATGGCTGCCTTCCTCTTGACTGTGTCTGTCTACTTTCCCAGCAGCTGAAAAGGAGAAAGAAAACGACCCTTTCTATTACGGTGAGTGAACGCTGCAGCCCTGGGGTGTGGCCCCATCCGGGAGGGACAGGCATGTTCTCCCTGCTCCTCCCATCTCCCACCTCTCATCCCTGGTTCCTTTGCAGACTACCAGACTCTGAGGATTGGGGGCTTGGTGTTCGCTGTGGTCCTCTTCTCCGTTGGGATACTCCTCATCCTAAGTATGTTTGTCCCTTTTTATCTATGGCTGCTAGACAGTTGGGGAGCAGTAGACGAGCCTGGCCATCTTGTCTGTGGGAAAGGGGGAGGCACAGTCTGCCTTTCCATGCTACCTCCAGTACGGGGGGGGGGGGGCATGTAGTAAGTGCTCAATTAAACAAGGAAGGTGAGCTCAGAGAATGTAGGTGGGAACAGACATAGGTAAAAAAAGAGCAGCTTCATCCTTAGGGCATGGGCTTAGCCATCCCAGAAGACAGGTGCTGTGCTCGCCATGATCCTGGGAATGTGTCCTTATGTGTTTCCCCTGTGTGAGCTGTGGTGCTGAGTGCACTACCATCATTAGTTTTGCTCATGGTATGAAAGGGCAAATTCTACCACAGCGGGAAGGCGTGGCATAGCAGACTTGTGTGGCTTATTCACGTTAAGATGGACCAAGATGCAGAAAGCTGAGGATATAACCAGAAGCAGCTACCACCTCCCAACAACCCACTTTGATTGGCTTGGCCCCACCTCCCAGAGATTGCCCCTCCCACAAACAGCACCCACTTGCCACTTAAACCCTGGCACGGGGCCTCAGTTGACCCCCTGTTGCTTTGGGCAGCAGTGCAAAGTCCATTGCTTGTGTTTGGCAGTGCCTTTGTCCTGTACAGACTCACGGTAGATCTTCTGTATCCCGGCCAGGAGCCTGACCTTGAGCTGCTGCTGGGAGCGTGACCTTGGATGATTTCTTTGTGTTTCAGGTCGCAGGTGCAAGTGTAGTTTCAATCAGAAGCCCAGGTAAGGGTGTCAGGGTTGTTGGGACAGGGAGAGGCCTGTGGAGTGAACCCCGTGGGTGTTCTTTGGTCTCATGGGAGAACATTGGAGAGCTGGAGAGATGGCTCAGAGGTTCCTGGCTTATAGGACCCAAGTTCATTTCTCACGTAGCCGCTCATAACTGTCTGTAACTCCTGTTGCAGGAGATCTCGCCCCCTCACACACACACACACACACACACACACACACACAAGCAGACAGAACACCAATGTACAATGACCTTGGGACAAAGGAGAGGTCAAAACACGTAAATAGGGTAAAGAATACCGAGCGGGAATGTGCTGAGGCCTTGTCTGGAGGTCCTTGAGCTGGCAAGGCTTGCTGGGGGGGGGAAGTAGAGAAGGATATCTCGGGGCAGAGACGCTGTCGCTGTTTCTCCCCACCTTCCTGAGGCTCCATATAAGTTACACCCGTTTCATTAAAACAGCCATGGTGGCCATGGACCTCAGCGTCTGTGGCGGGTACACCCAAACCCCACCTAGGGGCAGACACAGAAGGGTACCTACCCATGGGTTCTCTCTGCCTCTCTCCCTATTAGTCCCAGCTACTCTATTCACCTCACGGGTCCCACGGTAGAGTGTGTGAATGAGGTGGGCGGAGCGGGGAGGGGATGGGCTCCAGGGGCCCTGCTTCAGTGAAGAGAATGGGGATATGCTGTGGTCTCCCCCTGTACGTCTGTGACGATGTGTCTCCCCTTGTCATAGGGCTCCAGGGGATGAAGAGGCCCAGGTGGAGAACCTCATCACTACAAATGGTAACTGCCGTGACAGGGTTCCATGAGAGGGTCTTCCCATGGTTCGGGACTAGGTGCCACAAGCTGCTTTGGGGTTCAGCAGAGGTGAACCTCGGAGGCCTCTGAAGTGCCAGGAGAGGGCTCTCTAGGACCTCTCTGACGTTCGCACGTCATCCACACCAGGCAGGAGATAGTCACTGTAGACAGAGCACCTACTTTGTACCAGGCACACTCCATCTTTACACGTGTGCTAAGCCCCGTGAGGTAGCCACCATTACCCGCATTCAAGGACCTAGGTCCAAGATCTTGTAACCAGCAGACATCAAGGTGCAAGGACTGGCACCCACATCTTTGTGACCCTAAATCCCAGTGTCAGGCGTAATTGAGGGCTCAGCAGGGAGCACCCCTGGGGGAGGAGCCTCACAGTACATCAGTCTGCTTTCTCTTCCAGCTACGGAGCCCCAGAAGGCAGAGAACTGAGGTGCGGCCTCCAGCAGGAAGGTAGACGCTCCGTGTTCGGTCCCCCACTGTCCTCGTTAGGTCTGGGCAGGGGCATCATGCCTGCTTCTTCATGGCACCCAGCTTTTCTCACCAGCCCACTCTTAGGTGTCTCTCAGAGGTGGGGGAGGAACTGTAGACATCTCGGTCTCTTACCTAAACACAGACATGGGGAATCAGGGCTTCCAACCAGCTTTGGGGGCAGACTCATACGGTACTTTCCCAGCTACCAGAGGGACATGGCATGGGTAGGAATCGTTTAGTTAGTGAAACGCTTCCCTCTTAAAGGAACATTGGGAATGGCTACCAACAGTGAGCCTGAAAACCGCTTAAACGCACACAAACACACACATACACACACACACACACACACATCATGAAACTTTCCAATAATACTCTAAAGTATGGAAAATAATAGGCCCCCTCTCCCTTCCTATACCCGCACTGCCTTCAACATTTGGGGCCCACTGTGTGTTCATTTCCATTGCTTACTGTTGGGTGTGCCAGAGAGTACATAGTGATTGGATAAACCTTCCAGTCAGCAGGCTGTATAGGAACCTTCTGGGGCCGACCAGGAGAAATAGGACATGCAGGGCTGGCCTCATTTATAATGGAAAAAAAAAAAAAAAAAAACTCCAGTCAGAGAAAGCCATTCAGATAGTGTCTTGGTTAGGGTTAGTATTGCTGTGATGAACCCACATGGCCAAATCGAATTGGGGAGGAAACGGTTTTTTGGTATAAGCTTCCCACACTGAAGGAAGTCAGGCCAGGAACTCAAGCAGGGCAGGAACCTGGAGGCAGGAGCTGATGCAGAGGGCATGAAGGGGTGCTGCTTTAAGGCTTGCTCCTTATATCTTGTTCAGCCTGCTGTAAGAAAATAGAACCCAGAACCACCAGTCTGGGTGGCACCCCCTACAATGGGCTGGGCCCTCCCCCATCAATCACTAATTAAGAAAATGCCCTACAGGCTCGCCTACAGCCTGATCTTATGGAGGCATTTTTCTCAATGGAGGTTCCCTCCCGTCCAATGACTGTAGCTTGTGTCAAGTTGACACACACCTACCCAGCACAGATAGTAAGTGAAAAGATAGTAAGTCACAAGCTGGGCCCCGAATCCAGGTCTCTGTGGCTAGGGTCCCTCAGAATACCTACTCAATTGTGTCCCCATGGCAGACCCTGGGGCATACAAGGGCAAAAAAGCCTGTTTGTCGCCTCACTTCTGCCCTAGATTCCATACAATAAGGCATAACAGACGGGTGCATAACTTTAGTTTAAGTTGTAAATTAAAGGCTTTCTCAAGCCAGTGCATACCTGTAAACTTAGCCCATGGGGGTGGATAGAGGTAGGAGGAAGATCAGAAGTTCAAGGTCAACCCTGGCTAATAGTGAGTTTGAGGTCAGCCTGGGCCACATGGACCCTGCTTCAAAACGACAACAAACAAAAAACTGTCTCTGTCATGGACACTAGGCTTTGCCAGGAAGGCAGGACCACCATGTACCTGTGTAGAGTTTTAATTCCTTGTAGTGCCTGCATCTCCACATGACAGCCCTGGGCAGCAGAGCAGGGATCACTCACTGCTCCCATCTTTGGGATGATACCTTAAAGATAAGCAACCGCTTAAGCAGGGGTCAGTCAACAACTCCAGCCTGTGAGGCTACCCCGCCCCCCCCCATACTCCTCTGCCTTCCCTTCCTCTCAGGCTTGTCTGCTCTTCACTGGACCTTAGGACTTCAAGGGCATGCCATCTGGGGATTTATTTTATTTTATTATTATTATTTTTATTTTTTGGACAAAGGGGCTGTGGTGAAGTTGGAGACAGGACCGAGTATGGGCACTAGAAAGAATCTGGGGTCTTAATGTGAACTCTCTGCCTCACAGCCTCCAGAAGCCAAGGCCAGCTGCCTGACACTTTCGAGGCTGACGTCCAGGCTTGAGAAAACCGGCTACATCATGCCAGACCTTTCCCTAGGAGAAGCCAAGAACATGAGTTCCCTGCGCCTCTCTCTGTCCCCACTAACCCCGGTCCTGTACTTAATGATGCAACGCTCACAGCCCTTCCTTTCTCACTGCAGCCGGGGTCTGGCCCTTTCTGTGCTGTGTCTGTGTGTGTGTGTGTCTGATGACTGTGGTCTGTGGCTACTCATTCGTGGATTTCATTGTTCCGGTAAACTGTGTGCTCCCTTTCCTGAGAGGGGCTTGGCCATTTTGCCATCAGCGCCTTGTGACCATCTCCTGTGGCCTCCATCCCCTCTTGCTCTCTAGAGTCTGTTCTGCCTATGAGGAGCTCTAGCCCCATGTCTGGATTTAGGCTGGAGGGAGAGTTGTTCCCAGAGCAGGAGCCCCAAGCCGTTTTAGGACAGAAACTTTGTATCATCTTCACTGAGCTTCTTCCGGGACTCTCTGAAGAAACTTGCTCCAGACTTCACCAGTTTAGAAGGTCTGTTAGCAGCTGGAGATTTGGAGGCTTGCCTTCCTGCAGGCTCTGCCCTCCTGAGGTCATTTTCCTTTCAGGGTGTCCACTTCAGAGAACCAATCTGCCCTACCCATTGGAGTGCCCAGGAATTCCAAGTCCAGGGCTTCTTGCCTCTGGGGAACGTGCTCCTCACATACCTTCTGAGCAATAGTCCCATAGGCTCTGGAAAGCCCCTGCCTTTTCCCACCTTCCCTGCTTCTGAGACTTCCATCTCTAGTCCAATTCATCTGACCGGAAGTGGGTCTCTGGCTGCCCAGGGGATGCCATGGAGAGGGTTGGATTGGGGTGGGTCCGGCAGCCTTTGCAGTTTCCTTTCCCTGCCTGTCAGGGGTCAAAGTGGAGAGGGATGGCAAGATGCAGGAGCAGCAGGGCTTTGGGTCAGAGGAGCACCTGGGTATGCACAGCCCAAATGCTTAGCAAACGCCAGAAATCAAAGGTCATGGGAGTGGAAACTCAAACCAGACCCTGCCCCACCTGTCCATTCTGTTCCCTTGGAAACTAACCAAACCACACTGTGTACCGGGACTGCTGATCTCTGTCTTGTGATCTATCCTCTGACAACAGAAAAATAAATAAATAAATACAACATTGTTTCCTAGTGGCTCTGAGTAGTTTCTCTTCTTCTGAGAATCTGAGCGTGTGTAAGTCTCCCCGGAACTTAAAGGACAAGCATGCCCATCCCAGGTCAGAGAGAGGAGATCAAGACTGAAGGATGCTAGGGAGTTTAGGCGTCTTTCACAGGGGTTTCTAGACCTGACTTTGAACCTCCTCTCCCCTTCTCCCTTTCTCTCCTTCCTTTGCTCCTTTCCTACAGGTCCCTCCTTCTCACAGCAGGACAGGTTAGGTTAGAAAGGAGCCATAGAAGATTAATGATGGGCTGAGAGATGGCTCAGAGGTTAGGAGCACTGGCTGCTCTTCCAGAGGTCCTGAGTTCAATTCCCAGCGACCACATGGTGGCTCACAGCCATCTATAATGGGATCTATAATGGGATCTGGTGCCCTCTGCTGGCATGCAGGCAGAACACTGTATATGTGGTAAATAAATAAAAAATAAATCTTAAAAAAAATATATATTAATGACACTGTGACACTCATGTAGATGGAAACTTGGAGGCCTCCCAAAGGCATTCTCATTTTTTTTTTTAAGTACCATTGGTCAAACAGCTGCAGGCAGATTCCACTTGAAGACAGAAAGCTCACTCTGTGCATTGCTGTGTCTCTAGCCTTCTATGTGTCTTGGGTGAGACACAGCTCCTATAGAGGAAGAAGCCTTGTTCTAACTTGAGGATTCTCAGGACATCTTAGGGTCTCAAGAGAACTTCGATAGCCCCCTGTGAAGATTGTGGGTTGCTTCTAGAGGCCTCAGGCATGCAAAGGATTGTGGGTACTGTGCCAGGCATTGCTAAAACCAAAACTCTAAAGAAGTCTTGTGAGAGGTTCTGACCTTTCTTTCATCACACCAAAAAGAGAGAGTACCTGTCATTTTACTATGTGTCTAACATGGTCAATACGGCTTTCCAAGGGGTCTAAAAGCATCGCTTAGTGTGTCTGGTAGGCTGGCTTTATCCTGACATAGAGGACAGTCTTACTTTATGGATTCTCTCTGATGCCCCTCGAGGCAGGCAGTGTTTCCAGGGCCATGTGCGCACCACACAGCTGGGGGCTTGGGAAAGCCGTTTCAGATAATGGGGAGGGTGTCAACTCAAGGCTCCTGGAGCCTTGTCTGCTCTCTGCCCTTTCAGGATGTGACCTAGTTACCGTGCACCCCAGGCTGTGCTCCGAGGAAGCACCTACGGGAGGCGGGTTATGTGGAAAGACCCAGAGATGGAAAGCCTGAGCATCGCAACCGTGCAGAAAGATACCTACCACGCTCTTGCCAGATGCAGGTGTAGGGTCCCCGTGGTTCGCCTCCTTTGAGACAGGGTCCAATAGCCCACTCTGGTCTCAAACTAAAAAAAACAAAACATGGAGACAGGGAAGACCTGCTTAACTTCTGGTCTTCCTGCCTCCATCTCCTGAGTTGGGGTTACAGATGTGCACAACCACAGCTGGTTTTTAGGGGTGCTCCGGTGTTTGTGAAAACTGCGTGAGCTCCTTGATGACTGAGCTCCATCCCCAGGCCCTGTGATTTGGTTTAATGTGGCAACTTTACTTGGTTGGATGGGAAAGCTATTATGTTACTTACTATAAAGGGACAGTGAGTCCCTTGTTCTCGGTGACCTTGAGTGTTCTGCAAATTTGACCTCTTGGAATTCTCCATTTCACATAAATTTAACCCCCAGAGGTGTTCAAACCTCTTCGAAAATTGCTGCTGGTCATTCCTCACGTCACTAATCCGTGCCTGGGTCCCCAGCTGCTGTGGCCCTCGACCTCTCTGGTGTTTTGTTTGTTCGCTTTTTTCTTACAGGTTGTAAGTCAGAACTGGCCAGACTATTCTTAGAAGAGACCAGAGACAGAGAGCAAAACTGAATGCTGGCAGCAGAGGTGGGAAGGGGTGCCAAGCTGAAGCACACCCCAAGGTCAAGGGGCTCTGCCCCCTCCCCCTTCTGGCAGGCAGGGCTCTGCCCTCCAAAGGATGGAGGACTGGCAGGTGAGAATTCCCCAGCTCAGTCTGGTTCTCACCTTGTCCCTGGCTGTTCTGCACTCTCCCCCACAGAGGCCCAGGGAGAGCGAGAAAGGTCAGCTGTGTTTGCCCAAGCCAGGGGAGGAGCTTTGAAAATGCCTGTCTTCAGGCCATAAAGAGGAGGGAATGGTCACCTATTGCCATTTGTGTGATTCATTGCTGTCACCTAAGCTCCTGGCTGGCAGAACCAACCGGTTCAAGCCAACCACCTGTTGATTTTCTGGAGCTAATGCCAGTTCCATGGGCTTGAGCAACAAGAAGTGGCAGCCAAGGGGCAATGCTGTCATTAATGTCCTGAAGGACTCGGGATATTAGGCAGGATGAGGGATCCTTTCTGAAGAGGTCCTCAGAGCCTGGGCCTCTCTTCTCTCCAATTGTGTGACCTTCAGCCCCCATCTCTCTGTCACTTTCCCTCTTGTTGGGTTAGGCCTGCCTCCTGCCAGCAGTGTGACTCTGGAAAGCCACCGAAGCCAGAGTATCCTCCGGACTAGAGTATAGACTACAGACTATACTCTTCAGTGTATACATATATTATACACTGTATGTTATTTTTAGAAAACCTGAAATTCCTACAGGAAGACATGGTGTTGCCAGTACTAGCCCTACTGACTCTTTAAGGACGCATCCTCATTGACAGCAAGGGTCCCTACCTATCACTTAGCCTTGGATTCCAGTCCTGACTTGCACGCCATTACCTGCAGTCCTTGCTCTTTGTGAAACAGTGGTACCAAATCCTGCCTGGCTGTGATGTCAGGAAAAGCAAAGCAGATCTTTGGAACTCTCCGGAACCATGAAAGAGGTGGAGTCCTTGCCGGGTAGGGAGAGCTGGATTGCATCTCAGTGACTGACGACACAAACTGTGAGTGCATGTGGTGATCTGTGTATGTCCATAGGCCAGGGCACGATGGTCACAGGCCACATGAAAGCCACAGGAGTCCATCTCAGGACTCCAGAGGCCGTTGAGAGAAAAGTATGGCTTGCTGCCTGAGGTTCTCCAAAAGCAGTGGACACAAGGAACCGCTTAGAAACACCTTAGCTCCGGGTCAAGGCCAGGTGTGAGTTCTGAGAAAATCAAGAATGCATTTCTCTCCAGGGTGTTCTCTGTGTAGGAGGCTGGACTAATGGTTTGTTCTTGCCATAACATGGTGACCTTGAATCTCAGTGTACATTGCCCTTTGGCAACTCCCAGGACCTCTGTGCTCCACTGCTCCGGCCATCTTGAAGCCAACACCTAAGGACTGGATTCTATGGGGCCCACCTCCTCCAAGCTCTTGCTTTATAAGACCCCAGTGACCAGGCTCTTGTGGTCACAGCAAGAGACAGGAGCTGGCATTCCTAAGGGCTTAGGACCTCTAGCCAGAACAGATGGGGCCTACAAGGAACAGCCACCTTCCCTGCCCAGTGTCCCTGGGGACCATGCCTGGAAGAATGGGCCTGAGATCAGGATCGGGGCTTTCTCATGGATTTGGATTTCTGCCCCTTTCAAGCTCCTTTGAGATGAGAATCAACACCACGTGGAGGAAATGGTGCTGGGGCCTGAAATGCAATGCTATGGATTGTCAGGAAACCTCACAAAGCCCCGGGCTGCTGGGCTGGAGAGTCCTGTTGCAGGAAGGCTCATGGTGAGGACATCCACTCTGGGGCTTCCTGCGGGTGTTAGGGAGACAAGAATCAGCTGGATGTCCCAACCTGTGACTCCCCTACTCACAAATGCAATGGGAATTGTCCACGTGGCTGCCCTGAGTCTTAAGACAGACCTGCCCGAAGGCCAGGGAGAATAATGCATAACTGCTGAGGTCCCTGTCCCTGTCCCTGTCCCTGTGGGCATGACAAGGATGAAAGAGGGATCCATCCCACTAATTCTCAAAGACTGAATTGGTCTCTGGGTCTTAGACAACAGGAGGACACAGCTAGATATCCTTCTGGGATCTAGAGAAACCCAAGAGAGAAGGAAAACGGGAGGCTCTTGGCCTGTCCCGTTCTTTTAAAAATCAGGAGAGCAGCATCTTCATGGCCACTGCCCTGTTGCTACAGTGAAGACTCCAAGAAGGAGAATGGTGGCGAGACACTGATGGGGAGAGCATGCTGTTTGGTGTTTTTCCTAGGAAGACTGGAGGCCTTGGGCCAGTGGTGGTGATGGCTGGTGGAACCCAGCTATAGCACTGGTCTAGGAGGCAACCTTCAGGGACCCTTCAGGAGAAGTCAGTGGGGGCTCCTTGCTTAGGGTAGAGATTAGTACTACCCCTGTTGGAAGATCCTTCGGCCAAACACTTCTTCCGATGATCTCCTCCCACATCAAGCCTCTGAGGTAGGCGTCGCCATGCATTTTAGATGGCAGGATGCAGAAGGGCATCCTTCTCTAGCCCCCTGGGTCAGGAGAAGGGCAAGCTCAGTTTACAGGAGGATTTACACCTGCTGTGTGTGATGCACACAGACATGGGAGGAGTCATTTCTTCAGCTGCTCTCAGGGGAGCAGGAGCCAGGGTCCTTTTGCAGGGGATCAGGATGTCTCAGGGAGGACTCCTTGTCCCCAGAATTGGCTAAACCCCGATGATGCCTTGGCTGGCTGGTATATGCCAGGGAAGCTGTCTGAGGCAGGACTTAGTGAGTAAGGTCTAAGCGACTCTTCATGTTCACCTGTGCTGGGGGGTGGGTGTGTGGGTGGGTGTGGGTGTAAGTGTAGGTGTGGGGGGCAGTGTGTGTGTTGGCGTGACATCTGGGGGTGGCTGGAGGAGCCTGAAGGCCACTTTGGGGTGTTAGGGGGCAAATGTGCTAAGTGCTCAGTGCTTTTCTAGAGAGACGAGGCCGAGCTGCCTGCTGCCTGCACGCGGCAGACTGGAGAGGAGGCGGCCTTAGGCAAGCCTGGAGGCTGAGTCACTGGCAAAATGCTGCCACCTCTCTGGACTCAGGTAGCGTGAAAATTTAGAAAGGGTACCTAGGAGGGCTTCTAAGTGAAGCCCAAGAGGAAAAGCCTGAGAATTGTGGGAACTCTGGAGGCTGAGCACTCAAAAACTAATCTGTGCTATGGTCCTGAGACAGGAGTGAGTCCTGGAAGGTCTGAGGGCCACCAAAGGGGGCAGGATGGTTGGAACGTACAGATGAGCAGGGTCCGAGAGACCATTAGGGTAAGGTTAAGAAGGCACATAAAAGGGCCAGCAAGAGGGCAAATAAAGGTACTTGCCACAAAGCCTGGCAATGTGAGTTCAATCCCTAGGTCCCATAGATTGTCTTCCGGTGTCCAGACATGCAGGCTCTCACACACACATAAACAAACAAACAAAAAGAAAATTTACAAAGTGAAGGGACACACACACACACACACACACAAAGACCCTGGCTTAGAATCAGTATTCAGAGAATCTTGGGGAGGAAAGAGAATGGTTTTACAAGTGAAAGTCTTGGGCGGGGGGAGCACGGGGCATTTATTGGGAAAGTTTATGTCATCTTTCACAGCACTGAAGTTGTAAAAGAACTTTAAGTGGGCTCTCGGGGAGGTTAGGGTCCTGCTGAGGTCTACAGAGACCACGGGTACTGCCTGAACTTCCTCAGTACCTGGCTTGGGGAATTTCCACTCAGAGCTCCAGGCTATCTTAAGGTTAAGGTTTCCACTTGGGAACACGTGACAGGGTCACTGGGTGGAGCTGCCCTTTACCTCTCTGGTGGCTGGGGTGGGAACTGGGGGTGTTGCCAGCTTATAGCCGAAAGACAGACCTCAGCCTAACCCAGCTAGGAGTTCAGGCCAACATTTCAGAGTGCTTCCATCTCCCTGGGGTGTCATTAGTCCCCCTCTTAGGATACTGTTATGAGGGACAAAGAGAGCAGTTGTCAAGGTGACCAGACCCAGCACTGTCCATGCTCTGCTGGTAGCCCAGTAGGATGGCCACACCAGGATGATCTTGGATCTTGGGAGCCTAAAGGAGACACTGTGGTCCAGTCTTAGTCAGCCAACAGAGACTTCTTGCAGTGGCCTTGCTCTGTCCTTTCACGGTGACCACGGCACAGTGACCCTGGGAGCTACTACATGGCCGTCCTGTCATTCCTCTGTTGGCTCCTGGTGCCACCCCAGCCCTGGGGACTAGAAGATATTCTGCCTTTCGGCTGCTCCCGACAGAAAGCTCAGCCCTTCTCAGAGGACCTCATTATGTGCCGGAACTCTTGTTGAGATCCCATAGGGACATCCAAGCGGGTGTGACATCACAAATGAGACAAGTCCCCAGGGCTAAGGGAGGAGCTCTGGTGGGGAGGAAGGACGGGCTGCCAGGGGAGCATCCTCAACTCAGCTGTGGCTCCAGTCACTGCCCATCTCTCACCAGCAGAATGGCTTAGGAGGCTAGTCAGCTACATCAGTTCCAGGACCAGCGGGGTCTAAATCCCCACTGCACCTGGAGCAGCTCTCCTGCCTAGTGTGAGGGCTCTGATACTGCCAGCTTGCACTCTGGCCAGTGCCCTTCTAGCCATCCTCTTAGAGAAAGAACACAACCCAGGCCACCGGCTGCGGCAGCAAGGTCCCTGTGGAGAAAGGAGAGGATGTTGTCCTTTACTCTGCTGCTCTGAGGGTCCCCTTCCTTGGATGCCAGTGGAGGTCAGACACTCTCCCCCTACTTTCACGTGGCTCCCTTCTCCAACCAGCCCAGGCAGGCAGATGCAGGGTAAGGTTCCCTCTGGGCAGCCCCGCCTCCTGCCTCCTTCTTGCTGCCCCAGCTCAACTCATCTGGTGGTGTGAAAGGAGGAAGTGCCACTCTTCCCATCCAGGCCCCAGGCAAGGGCAGGCACTCCCTGGCTCCTGCGTGCCTTACACACCTCCTGTGTACCAGCAGCTCCAGCCATGGACAGGTGGTACCTGGGTGAGTCTCCCAAGCCTGGCCTTCCCTGCCCTGGATTCAGGGGACTATCCATCACTTTCAGACACACCTGCCAGCTCCCCACAACTGTGGGAGAAGCAGAAATGGGAGAGACAGGCTGCCCTAATAAGGACACCTCAAAATTGAGTCCTGGGCCTGTGTTGTGCAGGGCACCTCTGGGCCAGAGGCTGGGGAACCTGACTCTTCACCAGCCTCCTCAGCCAGCTGTGTGTCCTTCCATCAGACTACTGATTGACATCTTGGTCCCAGTACTTTCTAGCTGCCTGCTCTCTGTCAGGTAATGCCACTTGTCTGTACCTCAGTAAGACAGGATGATGCTAATCCTGTCCCTTTTTACTGAATCGTGGTGGTGGAGGGGTTACTTTCCTAGAACCTAGGACAGAAGAGTAGTTGTCAACCTGTTTTTCTCATTGTTTTACCTACCTGTCTACCTATATATCTGCCCATCCATCCATCCATCCATCCATCCATCCATCCATCCATCCATCCTTCTGTCTGCCTCTCTGTCTGTCATATATCTTTCTAGCTTTCTACCTATTCACATCTCTTGTTCCAGAAAGAACTCATCGGGGCTTATAAAAATAGTCACCAAGCTAATATGATAAGGGGTAGGGGGTGGGGGAGCTACTGCTGAATTCTGTGAAGAATGGCAACAGATTCGGCAGCCATCTTGGGATTTGGGCATTCCAGCTCTGGTTCTCCCCTTTCTGTGTTTCAGGCTTCACGTTTTTTTGGCTCTCAGTTTTCCTGGTTTCTGGAGGGCTATGGCACAAACCCCTCTCAACCTTGTTGGGGGAAGCAAATGTTCAGCCTTAGTTTCTTTGTCTGTCAAATGGAGCTACCAGCGATTAAATGGGGACAGTGAGAGCTGAGAGCCTAGCATATGCTTCCAGGGCGGGGCCGCTGTCTACTTCTATAAAAGCATGCCATTGGGCTCTGAAAGGTCAGGAGAGCTGTGTGAGTGCTCCGAAGCTGCACAGCCAGGGCACTGCTCCTCTCCTCTCACCTACTTAGCAGAGAGTGGGTGGCTTTCTGATGATACCATTAAACAAAAGGATAACTCCTGTCACTTTTCAAGCAACACAGAAACAATGGTACCCGATGTCCTTGGGCATAGTCTAATATGTCTATCTCGGTCCCCACAACTTCCCTGAGTCCCGTGTCCTACCCACTGTATAGATGAAGAGACAGAGGCATGGCGAGGTAAGCAAACTGGCAAAGGTCAAATGCTTAGCAAGTGGTGAGTGCCAGTGTCCTGGCATTGGTTGACAGGAACTCACAAATGGAGCCCTTCCCTTCAGAAGGACTGAGCTGCACCAGGGCTATAATATATTATCTATCTATCTATCTATCTATCTATCTATCTATCTATCTATCATCCATCAATCTAGTATCCATCTAGCTATCATCTGTGTAGACTGTATGCATGCATGCATGTATGTATATGTGTATGCATGCATCTATCTATCTATCTATCTATCTATCTATCTATCTATCTATCATTTGCCATCCATCAATCGATTATCCATCTAGCTATCATCTATGTAGCCTGTATACACACACACATGTAGGTGTGTATATATGTATGCATGTATCTATCTATCTACGTATCCATCAATCTATTATCTATCTAGCTATCATCTATCTAGCCTGTATGTCTATGTGTATGTAGGTATCTATCAGCTATTTATATATCTATTATCTGTGTATCTACATATCACCTGCTAGTGTAGGACATTAGCCTTTTGGAGGCCAAGTCTGCGACCCAGAAACCAAAGAAGACTAGTAATAATCACAGAACCTACACCATAGTTTTCAAGGGGACAGTCACCGTGAGTGGGGGACAGCCTGGGGAGTATGAGCAAAACACGTGAGTCCTGAATCTGAAAGGACAGCCATAAATTTGATCCTCACCTCTCACTGCTAACGTGACCTTGGGTAAGGCCTCTAACTTCCCTCTGCTTCAGATATCTCATGTCAAGTGGGGGAACTAATGCAAAAGGGAGAGACTTTTCTAATGCATTACAAAGCATTAGAAAATGCTTTGTAAGCCCTAAGCACAAGCCTGGGCCTCTTCCTGAAAGAGTCTTAAGTGCATGGTGGACAGCCACAAGAGGGAGTGTTAGGCATCAGGGTAAGACATTAGGGTCGACAGCATTTCAGACTGATGTGTGAGTGGCTACTTGTGGCTTCAGGATCTCGATAAATAAACGAAGTCAGGACAGGCTGTCAGAGAGAGCAGTGCCATGGAGGCCGATCTTGCTGCAGACCCAAGGTTCAGAGGACTATGGTGGGAGGCGCGGTGGGCCAGGCTCCTTAGGAACCCCTCAGGGAGGCATGAGTGCCCTGTGAGAATGATAGCTCTCATGGTGCATCCACAGGGTGTGGCAGGACGCTCTGAAGGTTAAGAGACTTGGAGGTACCCAACCCGACACAGTACCCCTACACACACCTCCCCTGCGCCATTCACAGTGAGTGCTTCTTGAAACGTCCACTTCCTCATCCCATTGCCCAGCTTTCAGCTTCCTCAGCTGATGGAAGAATACTGTCGCTGCCCATCCCAGCCCTGCTCTCTGGAAATTTCCTCTGGGAGGGGCTGGAGAGCGCAGGCAGCTCGTCCTGCCTCTGGCTCCCCCACACCTCCCCTTGCCTGGCTCAGCAGGAGCCCCTCTGAGCACACTCAGTTTTTCTTGTGACCAGGGTAAATATTACCTGACACTGTTAATATTTAATGCCCCCCACCTCCGGCCCAGCCACCCCACGGCAGACACTGTCCCAGAAGTAAGAGGCCACACAGGAAGATCGTGGAGAAGCCCTGGTGGCCGGGGAAATGACAGGGCTGTCGGCTGATGATGGTGAGTGCAATGCTTGGTGAGGCTGGCAGGACTTCGCCTGGGGCTGCCTCTGATGGGCAGCTGAACCCCCTTTCCCTCTGGGGCTGCCTCTGGTAGGCAGCCGAAACCCATTTCCTCTCCTGCTCCCCGGCCTTTGGGTTCCCAGTCAGTGGCCCTCTAAGAAAATTAGCATTCGAAAGGACCCCCAACTCCAACCCTCCTTCCCCCAGAAAAGGAGCAGAATAGCGGAAGTTGGAGCAGCAGAAGTGTGTGTGTGTGCGTGTGTGTGTGTGTGTGTGTGTGTGTGTGTGTGTGTGTGAGGGAGACAGAGAGAGAGAGGAGAGACTTTGTTTTGGAGACAGGGCCTTGTTCTGTAGCCCAGGTTGGCCTGGAACTCACCATATAGCCCAGAATAGCCTAAAATTCATTGCAATCCTCCTGCCTCAGCCTCCTACACCCTGCCCAGTGCGATTTTCTAGTCTTGATGGAGAACTAAGATTACAAAGCGGTCAGGGGCCACCAGGGTTGGGGGTGGGGAGAGCAGCTCTCTAGCCAGACTTCCCCAGCTGGCTTAGGATCACAAGAAGAGCCCCGGGTTCTCGGATCCACATACTCAGGCCTGGAACCCAACAGGGCCCCTTCTGGTCCATGTATCCTGAGTGTTCTGACCTAGAGCACTGTTGTGAAGGGGGTTCATCAAATGGCTCCTGAAAGGGTTGTCCTAGATTGGATCTGGCTGAGGCTGCCGCTAGATCCCCATGTGACCTTGAATGTAACTGAAGTGGGGGAGACTTTCTGCATGGAAACAGAGCCTGGATTCCTGAACAATCCATACCTGAGATTCACCAGGCACTGACCCCGTCTGGCCACTGGAGACAGCTGGACTCACCAGGCCCCATAGCTGACCACTACAGGGGCATAGTTCAAAGTTGCTTGGGAATTGCTTACTTGCTCGTTCCTTAGAAAGGGCCTCCGGGCAAGAAGGTTTCCAGTTGGGCAGCAAAGAGTGCAGCTGGCATGGCGGGCTGGGATGGGGTGACCGAAGCTTTGCTCGCCAGAGTCCCACCAGCCATGCAAGTGTAAGACTGGCAGAAAGCACAATATTTGCTTCCTCTGGAGGAAGGGAGCCACAGGAGGCAGGGCCAGGGTCATGCAGCTTGGCCTGGACGAGCCTTCTTCCTCCACATCACTTGGGAGAGAGCTTGGCACTTAGACTCATTGTGATACCTTACCTAAATTCAAATTCCAGCTCTGCCCCTTACTTGCTGTGTGGCTGTGGGGTGGCTTACTCACCCTCTCTGTGCCTCCATCTCTTATGGATGAGAGGGGTTGTATGGGCCCTTCTGAGACTAGGGTCCTCTCAGACAGTACTGATGCCCTGCGTTGGATCCCACGGTGCCCATGTAATCTTGGGGTCCCCACCAGCTTCCTCTTCCTAGGCCACTCTTACCCAGCCTTCCCTCGGCTATGTGGGTCCTCGGGGCATCCTCTGAGGGGTCTGGAGTCCCAGCCCCCACCCCCAAGCCTCTTTTTGAGACAGAGTTTCTCTGTGTATCTCTGCCTGTCCTGGAACTAGCTCTGCACACCAGGCTGGCTTCGAAGTCCCAGGGAGATCTGCCTGCCTCTCCCTCCCGGGATTAAAGAGCCATCTTCCCTTGCCCGTCTGGCTTGGGGGAATGGCTGAGAAGTCTGGAGTTCCCATTCCTCTGGGGTTGTGATGTCTTTCTCACCCCGTCCTTGGCTCTCTCCTCAGGTGGCAGTGCCAAGGGGTCAGAGAATCCATTTGTCTATGGTAAGCCAGTCCTCCCCTGCCTACCCCGTCCATTGGCTCCCAGCCCTGGGTCCCTGCTCTCTGCACCACGGAGTTGCTGGTGGGTGGACTTTGGTGGACTCTGAGGGGCCGTGCCCACACCACGGCGCATGTCTTCTCTCTCCCAAGACTACGAGACCGTCCGCAAAGGGGGCCTGATCTTCGCGGGCCTAGCCTTCATCGTGGGGCTCCTCATCCTCCTCAGTAAGTGGATATTGACTGGCGGGGCATTTCCCAAAGTCATACAGTAAAGACACTTGCCAGGTCCCCAACCACACTCCAGTCCGGGAGGAATACGAGAGGCAGGTGCAGCGGACAGCAGGCTCCCACGTCTGTCAGGGTGCCCCCTGGTGGCCATGGGAGGGGAAGCTGAAAGAGGCGTCTGGCTGGACAGATGTCCGGAGGGAGGAGGTGGCCAATCTAGACGCAACATCCTAGCCAACCTACCGCTTATGCAGTCTCAGCACACTGAGGGACAACACCTCTACCCCAACTGTCAGCGTTTGAGACGGACAATGAGACTTGTGGCAGCTACCCCCCTCCTCCCCTAACTCGGTACATCTGACATCCACCCCTCCACACATTGCTGGAAACCAGCCAGGCTGGGAGCCAGGCCCTGGGGTTACCACTGATTTGTCCTAACTCTTGGCCACGGAAGGAGGCTCCATCTTCTCTCTGTTCAATGGGGACAATCCCATCAGTTTTGTAAGACTGGGGCTAGCATCCTAAGATAGCCGTAGGGGTGGAAGGGTCTGGGGTAGCCAGGAAGGGTTCTAGGGGGAGGAAAATGACTTGACCTGTGTTTGAGCTCTGGCAGGTGCAACAGCAGGTGCTTAATAAATGTGTGTTGCCTTATTTTGTTGCAACCAAAAGAAAAATACCAGGACCACAGTCAGAAAGACACTTGGTGAAGCAAAGAGGTTCCTGTATTCTGGAATCTCCACACGCTGTGGGTCCTCCCACTCTACTTGAAAGCTGGGCTCCTGGGAGATCTGCCTCGTGTGTGTGTATGTGGGGGGGGGGTCCTTGGAGATTATGGGCCTAGGCAGGGATCTGAACTTTGGATTTGGCTTGTCCTCCTCCGAGTGTGTACTGAGCAGCCGCCCTGCTGTGCCCAGCACTGCTGGTGGCATCATGAACTCTGGTCCCAGCTGCCACTTTGAACACGTTCACAGTCCATCACAGACCCGGTGCAGTGAACGTTTGTTGATGGACTAATTGACTGGTGGTCCAGCCTTATCTAAATAGAGAAACAGTTAGACATATTCTCTGAGCCCCATGCTTTGATGCTGCTGGAGGAGGCGGGCAAGCCTGGCAGAACTGAGTGTTCCAGGGTCTCCTTGGGAAATGGCAGCAAACTTTACCATCTCTTTTCAAGGCAAAAGGTTCCGCTGTGGGGGCAGCAAGAAGCACAGGTGAGTGTTGTCGGGGGTGGGGGGGACTCACAAGGTGGGCGGGGCAGAGAGGAGGGTGAGACACTTTTCCTGATGGGGAGGAGAGGGTCTTCAGTCTGGGAGACCACAGACTTTTCCCTCCCCCTGCCTTCATCCTGTTTATTCTTCCCCACCCCAGGCAGGTCAATGAAGACGAGCTGTGACGTTAGGTATGTTCCCTTTAAGGGGAGTGAGGGTTTGGGTAGAGCGTGCCTGTGAATGAGAGACCAGCTGAGAGAAATTGGGGGCGGGTGGGCGGTCAGGTGGGCCGTCCCTGTTAATGAAGTGAGGACTGAGGGTCTATAGTTGGGTGTGTGCGGTACAGGTGCTGCAGAGGGAATAATAATTGAGAATAATAAAAATAATGAGGGGGACAGGAACAAAAGTGGGGGCCACAGGAGCCTCTCTCTCAACTCAATCTCTGCCTTTGTCTTTCCAGAGCTGGCCGTGCCGACCAGCCCATGGGCACCAGTGATGACCACTGTCCCCAGATGTACATCACTCTCCCCGTCACAGCTATCGGGCTGAAGGAAATGCCAGGCTCCCACCGCGACCCCCTCACGGTCCTCCACCCATGCCCCTTGACCCCTAACTTCCTCCCTCCCCTCCTCCAACCTCTCAACACCCCACTTCCTATTCCAAGTTGAGGTACATGTGCAGCCTCACCTCTCTGGTTTTCAATGAATCGCTCTACAAGCCCCTGCCAACGAAAGCAGGCTCGCTGTGGTCATCTATGGGCCCTTCATCATTCACCCCTGAACTGCTGCCCCCAGGACAAAGGCCTCTCCCCCTGACTTCTGGGTGCCAGAGTCTGAAGGTGTCAAGATGAAGGTGGCCGAGTCGGTTGGATCCTATTGGCTTCTGCTGCAGCTGGTGAAGCCTTGTGCTCCCGTGCAGAGCTTGCTTCTCGGCCAACCAGGTGGCAGCTGTCTGTGGCCACACTCATGGGCTCTATGGTTTCCCTAGGAACACAACGGGTGTCGACAATGGGTGGCCTTAAAGTCCTGGTGTTGGGCCTCAGCTCAGGCTGCCAGCCTTCCCAGCCCAGCCTCGGGTGGGTCTGGTCCAGGGGACTCCAGCTGGGCCCACTCCTACCCATCTCTTCAGGTGTTGGCTTTCTCCATCAGGAGTGAACCATGAGCGTGGGTCCGCTGCTACTGCTTGCTTCAGGCCCATCCATCTGGGCAGAGACCTGCAAAGAGGTCCAACTCCCTCTCCCTCCAATCCTGTGAAATCTCCAAGGAGACTGGGGGGCTGGCGGGATGCTGGCACCATCTGGCAGCTGGCTTCCTTATCTACATCTCGGAGTATATAGGCAGAGCCCTGGGTGACGTCGTTTGACTGTGCTAGGGTGGACTGCGCGCGGTCAGGGTGGACAGACCAGTACACTTGGTGCTTAAGCCTTCTGTTCTAACCCCCTGCCCCAGGTTCTGAAGGGCCCCCTCCCCCCAGGTGATCACAGACAGTCCTTTGAGAGACTGCTTCCATTGTATAGAAGGGATGCTGGCTTCCCCCTCCCCCGCCCCGAGAAAGGTAGTGACTTGCATAGACAGGGTGGCACCCTGACTGCCTTTTTCTCTGAGGGCTAAGAGGTGAGAGGAGCCTGAGGCCAACAGGCACACAGGTAAAGTCTGGGTGCTAGGCTCAGCATCATACCCTTAAGTAGAACTCAGTGCTGCTGTGCTCGAGCTCCCACTAGTGGGTGGGAGGAATGAGCAGAGGTGGAGCGGATCTGGCCAGGGTTAGGGCTGGGGAGGAGGCAAACTCCTCAGAGTTTCCGGATGCCAGAGCAAGGTAAACAGACCGAGGTAGTCAAGGTCTGTGGTTCACTAGAGAGAGAGGCAGGAGCCCTGAAAAGGAGTTACCTTTCTAGAACGTTCTCTAGAATGTTCTCCACACCAGCCCATCACTTAAGTGGTCTTGGGTGAATCACTTCTTCGTCAGCCTGCCACCATGTCTCCTGCTCTGTTCTTTGGTGACCAGACTGCCCATTTGAGGCGGACCTTGGGGTCCAAACACAGCCATCCTTGAACAGGGATAGCTAGGCACAAGCATGAGAGTACTGGTGAGCCTGTCTTCATGCCCTCTGCCACCCTTACTCAGGCTGAGACTCAGTGAGCCTGCCCAGGGCTGAGGACCACTCTGCTCCAGGGGACATTCTGATTCTGTGACCTGCTCCCGGGCCAGGATGTCTCCTTTCACTATCCAGCAGGTTCACATGCTGAGGGTCACTGAACATGAACATGGCCTTCACTCTGAGGTTTTCCACATATCAGAGCTGTCCTGAATTAGAGAGTACAAACCAAGTCTTGAAAGTGACCGTCGCCTCCCTCACTGACACAGAGCTTGGAGACCTTCCTGTCTTAGGGCGCAATTCCTCCTCCGACCACCAGAGGGAGCCCATGATTTACTCAGAGTCACCTGCAAGTGCAACTGATTTCCTGGGAAAGCTCTGGGCTGGCTCCTCCTTTCCAGGAAACTTCAGATCCCAAGCTTGAGTTATCATCACGATCCTATCCCCATCTTGGTCTGGGTGGCCTGGGTGGGGCCCTGTCCTGTCTGGACTCGGCTTGCCTTTCGGAAGCTGGGGCAGGGGTTGGTTTATCTGGAGTGTGAGGATTCCTGGCACGGGCTTCCAGTTTTTCTACAGAGCTCTGGCTCTTTGGGGGAGCACCTCCTCTCACCTTAGCAGTTCTGGCTTTTCTTGGTTCAGTGAGGAAGAGGGTGCCCCAAAAGATTTGCCTTGAATAGTTCTGCTGGCCCTACCCACAACAAAAGGCCTCTTAAAACAGAGGTGTGGGTCCTAGGGCAGGGGGACAACTGAGTCTCCCCTCCTCCAATACCTCGCTCAGGGATGGAGTGCCGCTCCTGGGGAAATGAATCACCTCGCTGCAGATGTGCTCCCCCAGATGGTCAGGCTCTGAACTGCAGTTGGATGGCGGCAACCAAACACCCGTGAGCATGTTCGTCATAGGTGGCTGGGCAGAGGCCTGTTGAAGGCCATGGCCGCTTAGCTCTGCTGTCCCAGTCAGGAAGACGGCTCAGCTTGCGCCATGGTCACGGTTAGGAGGGAAGCACTGAGAAATGGACTGCAAGGAAGAGCTATGGGGCTGAGCGAGTGTCCCTTAGAAGATTCCCAGTCTCAGGATACATAAGGAATCCTGGGCTGGGAATACTTTTGTGGTATTGAAACTGGATAGCTGAGGGACTGGGGGTAAAGGAACCTTAGTGTCCAGGGTTTCACTCAGACCCTGGAGGGGCAAGGGGGATGGCAGCAGGTCATAGGTTAGAATGGAGAGGTCTTTAGTTATCATGGGTCTAACATCTGGGAGGTCCTGGGGCCAATGCCAGTCTTCAAGCCCCATTTGGCAGATTTGTTTCTCCAAGTTTGCTGGGCTGCCCAAGATGACCCTGTCCCATAATTCCTAGGGCTGTAGTCTGTCTTTACATCTTTAAACCTGGCTCTCTGTTTTGAGAACTCCTCACTGCTGCTTCCTGGAAGAGCCTCTGGGTGTTACTGGGAGGAATGCCCAGGTGAGCCAGAAGGGAGGGTGATGGAGGGGGGTGGGAAGTTCTCGGCCAGGCAGCAGCTGCGGCTCAGAACAGCTGTTGCAGGCCTGCCGGCCACAGACCGTGCTCTGGAAATTGAACCTGGCCTTCCTAGCAGCTTTGTGTCTAAGCCTGCTGTGTGACCTTGGAAAGGTCCTGGTCTGTCTGTGGTCTTGGCTTTGGGGAAACAAAACAGGAGACAAAAATTGTAAGTTTTGGTCTAAAAGTCAAAGGGGGGGCCTCTGAGGGGGAATTGGAACTGAAGGGGGTTCTCCAGCCAGGGCAGTGAGTTGTTCTACGTGCGCACATGTGCGCAGCAGGCTGCTGAGTGAAGAAGGCGGCACGAAGTTACCTGGAGAAGCAGAGGAAGGAGCTAGTGCGGCAGCCCTCTCCCAGACCAGGATGAGTTCTGTTTGTTCCCCAGTAACTGAGGGTGCGCTCACCCAGATCTCCCGGAACTCGGCGCCCTTGCTCCGCAGCAAATAACCCTTCAGGTCTCCCGTTGCCAAACCAAACATTCGCTATGACATTAATATAGTTATTCAGGAGAGGCCTGGACCCCCCCCCCCGACAGCCACTCAGGGGGTGTGAGCAGGAGTAGGGGGTGTGGAATGGGCCACAGCTGTTCTGGCATCCTTCCTGATACCCTAATGATGTATCTTCGTGGGTCTGAACATTCCTTCTCCTTAGTGGGCCCCCCAGTTCCAGCAGAGGATGTACTCGATAAATGATTGAGTGACCACACTGGCCGCTCACACTGGATGGATGAGGAACGGCCACTGTACAGGGGTGAGGAGGGTGGTCGGGGGACGGGGCCTGGGGCAGAGTTAGTGGTGTGCAGGCTCTCTGGGGTGGGGGATCTTTGAGGCTGTTCCCAGTCTCAGCCTTCATTTCATCCTCTGGGTCTCCGGGTACTGGCTGGTCGTGTGTCACCTTGACACAAGCCAGAGTCATCACAGAGGAAGGAGCCTCAGTTGAGGAAATGCCTCCATGAGACCCAGCTGTGAGGCATTTTCTCAATTAGTGATCAACAAGGGAGGGCTCAGCCCATTGTGCGTGGTGCCATCCCTGGGCTCTATAAGAAAGCAGGCTGAGCAAGTCAGGAGAAGCAAGCCAGTAAGCAACAGTCCTCCATTGTGTCTGCATCAAGCCGTGCCTTCAGGATCCTGCCCTGTTCGCGTTCCTGTCCTGACGTCCTCCAGTAATGAGCAGCAACATGGAAATATAAAACAAACACTTTTCTCCACAACTTGCCTTTTTGGTCATGGTGTTTCATTGCAATAGAACACTGACAGACACCCGGGAACCAGCAAAACTCTGGAGCCCTGGGCTAGTGACTGACTATATATAATAGACACTATGTCCAAGCTAACAGTCAAAGCTACCAGCTTTCCTGGACCCTTCCTCTTAATGATTTGAGAGAGTTCTGTCCAGCCATGGCAGAGGCTAGGCCGCCCTCTGCTCAGGCCCCCTCTGCTTTGGAGGTGCTCTGCTTCTCCCCAGTTCCAGTACAACTAGAATCATGCCCACCCCCTTCTTCACATAGGAGGAAACCTTTTCCCCACATCCTCCCTGGTCTCAGCATAGTAGGACCATAGACCACCTACTCCCTCCTCAAGGGAAGAAACTGAGAGCCCCCAGCTGAGGGCACTCAAGGGGTGAAGACATCCCACACGTGGCCGACACCCCCTATACCTCAACTCACACGGGACTGGGAGGGGCTGTGGGTGTTCCAGTCGGTCCCTGGAACCTGGCTCTCTTGAAAGTGGGCCCGTAGGGTACTAACTCTTTGCCATCCCTAGATATGGTGTCCTGGCCACCACAGTGGACTTGGAGAGTTCCTGGACCTCCCTGTTCCTTTTCTCAATGTAGTTAATTTTCTTTATGGGCTTGTTTGTTAGTGGGCTGTTGAGAACCAGTGTTAGCTCTCACACTGTGACCCTAAGAACCCTGGTAATGCCATGGCAGAAATTAGGCCCACATACTCCAGAGAGTGTGTTGGTTAATTTTTTTTTGTCAACTTGACACAAGTGAGAATTGAATTATCTGGGACAAGGGACCCACAGGCATGCCCGTGAGGTATTTTCTTGATTAACGGTTGATACGGGAGGGCCCAGTTCACTGTGGGTGGGGCCATCCCTGAGCTGGTGGTCCTGCCCTTTCGTAAGAAAGCAGACTGAGCAAGCCAAGGGGGGCAGGCCAGGAAGCAGCACTCCTCCTGGCCTCCATGGCAAGTTTCCTGCCCTCCTTGAGTTCCTGCCCGGACGTCTCTCAAGGATGGACTGTGACCTGGAAGCGTGAGCTGAATAAACCCTTTTCTGGCCCAGGTTGCCTTTGGCCAGCGTGTTCTATACAGCAAGCAAACTGTGACCAGCAACCCCCTCCCCAGAGCTCGGCCCACGTATCAGACAACGAGAGGCCCAGGCCTGAGGACACTGTATCCTTTCTAGGAGGTCTCCTAGGCCGACAGGGGCACAAGCTGGGATGGAACAGGCTGCCGTCTTGCCTGTGAGACACAGCTTTGGGAGGCAGAGAACCCGGCAGATTTCAGCACGGCCTGTAGCACTGATATCCCGCCCATGGACACAAGGGGGCGCCGCATAACCAGCTTCTCTGTTTCAAGGTTCAGGGAGGACTGCAGCCATACAGAGCCGGAGCAGAGTTGGGAGCCACATTCTGCCGCACCCTCCCCCTCCCCCACTTACACAACCATCCTTCAGGGATGGTGGACATAACAATTTAGTCTTTTGGCCACCTGGAGGGGCCTGCCCATCCCAACTTTCAGGCAAAACCCCCAAGTAAATGTCTGCATAGACTCCAGATGTCACCACACACCCCAATCTGAACAGGTCTAGAAACCTGGCTGCCATCTAGACTTCGTGCCTCCCTCCTCTCAGATCCTGCAAGGACTGAGGTGGGAGACTTTGGGGAAAGAACCAGTGAAAAGCAGAGCTCAGCCCGTCAGCTGGATAACACCAGGGCAATCCCTCTGTTTCTCTGCGCCTTTATTTCCTCACCTATGAGATGAGAATTTTAAGCCCCGTCATTAGGTTGAATGATGTCACGCAAATAAAGCCACAGAGTGCTACCAAACAGAACAGGACTTCGCTGGGGGACAAGGCGAGCTCAACCCTGGTCTTGGGGACCACGGGCTTTGGAGATTTGAATAGCCAGCATGGTGCTAGGCACTGTCTTAGGCCTGTTGACAAAGTAGAGTGGAGATATTCTATTAAAATGCAGATGAGAAGCCAGCAAAGGATCCCCAGGGGACAAATGCTAGCTCAAGCCCCATAGGACTCTCCCAATTCATGCAGATGAGTGTGTGTGTGTGTGTGTGTGTATTCATTCATGTAAGCAGGCTTTGGAAGCCACTGATCTAGGTGGACCCCCTGGCTGAAAAGCAGACTTTGAGACCTGGAGAGGGATGATCTCAGAGTACAGCGGGTCTCTCTTCTGCCAGCACCCTGCTCCTTCACCTCTTCCCAAAGGGCCAAAGACAACTGTGGCCTCAGGTCTCCTCCTGAAGGTCAGGCCAACGGAGATGTGCCTCAGCACAGCGCCCAGAATAGTCAGGAGATTAGACCTCAAGCTCTGCCCTTTGCTGTAACACTTAGCAACCACTTGGTTTCCAGAGCCCTAGGTTCCTCTGCTACTGCAGAACAGGGATGTTGACACCAGCCTGGCCTTAGGGTCACACCTCAGACCCTCTAAAGTGAAGACTTACGGTCTAAGTAGCGTCAGATCGACCAAGACGGATCTGCACAGGGGAAACTTCTCTCTGTTCACCCAGGCCCGGTAAGATTTAATACTGAAAGAAAACCCCATAGTAGCCGCTCACACTGCCAGCCGGCTTCCAGTGCTCAGACTTCAGCGACACCTGCTGGCCACAATAGGTACTGCATCCCCATCTGGTCAACTGGTTGAGAAAGCTTACCTCTCTTTGGTCTCTTCTGTACTCCTTGCTCTTAGAATGGGAAGTGGGGAGAGTCCTTCCTTCCCGGAAAGAGACTGCCCCTCCTCCTGCCCTTCCTCTGCCCTAACGCAAGAACAAATAGGACTTAAGGGCATGCGAATTTAGGACCAACCTGGTCTAGAAAGACTTGTGCTCACAGGAATAACCCCACCAGGCAGAAGACAGCACATCCACTTGTCTGTCTCTAGAGAAGCCAGTCTAAGGAAAAGGGCTCCAGCCACAGATCTATTGGAGGATCCGAGAAGCCTGTCCCACGGCTCAAATCTATGCCCCCTCCCCAATATCGGGGTGTTTGGAAGAGTGTCTAGCTTGAAATGTGGGCAAGACAGGGGCAGGATGGGAGTGTCCCCAGCCCAGGGTACTTCTGCCATGAGGATGCAAAGTCTACTGACAGTATCCTATATTGCATAAGATTTTCTCCAACACAAGGTCTGCAGGAAGATGGCTCAATGGATAAAAGCATGGCAGAAACAGACACCTCGGAGTTGTGTCCACACGTGTGTCAAGGCATGTATACACACACAGTCTCAAACACACAATAGCAAGTAGTGCAAAAGTATGAAAATCCTAGGTGATGAGAAGTTGTGGGGTGACAGGAGTTGTGGGGTAACCTGTGAAATCGGGCTGGCCTCAAGTGACTAGCAGGTGCTGCTGGGAAATGGGCCAGGTGCTCTGAGAGACTGCTTTCCCTGTGTGTGTGTCTTTGAAGTTCTCTGTGTCGGATCCGCTATGGAAAGGCAGCAGCAAACACGGCCACCACCACTAGCGACCATACAAAGGTCACCAGCGGTGTGGGGACAAGTTAACCTGTTCCTCTGAGCCCCAGCTTCATGACCTGTACAATGGGAACGGAGCTGGCCTTCTGGAGCTGTGTGGAGGATTAGCTGAGATAATGAATGACGTGATGTCCCAGGGACCCGAGTGTGACACCGAGCCACCATCAGGGCCCGTTACAGTCATTGCTATGGGTAGCTGTCTGTGGCTCTGGCTGAAATTTTCCAAATGAAGCAGCTGATGCTGATGAACAGTTGGTTATTTCTGCTTAGCTCTGGGGTCCTCTAAAGTCTCATTGAAGACATCCTTAAAATGCTCAGTGTGAGGCTGTCTCAGCTACAGTACTAGGTGTGTCCTTTCCGCCAACACTAGGCTAACCCAAGCTTTCTTGTCCCTTGGGCCCAGCTCAAGTCCCACCTCGGCTCTTGCTGACTGCCCCTTTCTCTGAACGTAAGCAACTCTTTCCTAGTTTCCACAGACCTCAACTCTTGGTGAGATTTGAATAGTCATTTATCCCAACCAATCAATATCTAGATTCATTCAGCAAACACTTAGGAAATGTCCACCTGGAGTGAGGAGCGGGGGCAGACAGTGTGAGACTGAGGGCAGACCCACCAGTGACATAAACACCGTCCTAGATATAGGTGATCAGCAGCCACCTCTTAGAGACACCAGCACTTTGATGGTGGAAGCAGGAGGATCAGGAGTTCAAGGTCATCCTTGGCTACAGAGCAAGTCTGAGGCCAGCCTGGGCTACAGAGACCCTGGTTTGTTTCCTGGCACCCACATGGCAGTTCACAACCATTTGTAACTCTAGTCCCAGGAGATCCATCGCCCTCTGCTATCTTCTGTCAGCATTGCAGGCACATGTTACACACACACACACACACACACACACACACACACACACACACATATATAAATGCAGGTAGAAAACACTCATATACTTTTTTTTTTTTAAAGAAAAGAGCCACATTTCAGCCCTAGGCTGAGATGACTTGCAATGTTGCCCAGCTGTTGGCTGTCGTTTTAATCTGCTGAGACAGGTGCATACAGAAGATGATCTTTAAGTTCTCTCTGCTCTGCCATATTGACCGTGAGCCTTGAGGTTCACTGTGTACTGCTCCACAGCCATTACCCTCACTGCAGGGTAGGTGTGAGGGCAGAGACTCCGAGATAGACCATCCAGAGATTCTTTTCATTACCATTCGGGTTTGGGGTGTGGGTGTTTGTGTTTAAAGCAGCTAAAAATTATGAATAAATGGGGCTGGGAATATAGCTCGGGGCTCAGCTTGCCTCCTCCAAGCCCAAGCTCAGTCACTAGCACCACAATAAATAAATAAACAAGGAGACATAGCAGCCCCAGGAGTGCTCTTCCTTTGGGGCCATGGGTGAGTTGTATATGGCAAAAGTACAAAGGTATCAGGAAACCTCATGCCGTGCCTCATGTCGATACCCTGGCAAGCTATGGGCTCTCGGGAGAAGCACCATCTTCCTCCAGCTATCCCAGGGTCTTCGAAATCCATCGACCACTAAGTTTGTTTCTGTCTGTCACCTGTGACCTTCTGGCGAAACACTTGAGAAATTCCGTTCTTGATCTTTCACGTTGTCAGCCGAGGTTAAGAATGGGGTCGGCTTTGTTAAGGATGTGGCGTTCGATGCCACGGTGGCCTGAGGTTGGGCTCTTCCACTCACTCCTCCAAGCTGCATTCTGCCCTGGAGCTCAGCTCCCTGTGGGGCTGACCTCCGACTTCACTGTCGCCAGTGTCGCCGGTGTGTGTGAGTGGTGCCACTGATCCAAACTCCCAAGATTCAGGGAACGATGCATTGAATTACACCTCTCCCTCAATGATCCACACCAGAGCTGTGTATCACCAAACCTAAAGGGCCGAGAGCAGCGGTCAGAGCTGGGAGGCTCCCATAGGAGGTGGTAGTCCCTGTACTTGGCCTGCTCGGATCTCATCTATTGCGTTAAACCTGTTCCATTGAAAGGGAAATGTTAGCCAGGCATGGTGGCGAATACGTGTAACTTCACACTCAAAAAGATGGCCGCTGAGGTGAGGGGGTCTCAAGTTCTAGGCCAGCCTGTGCTCTAGAGAAAGCAGGTAGGGGTGGGGCAGATAGGGAAGTCAGCACAGCCAAGGGTCTAACAATTGTATGATCCTAGAAACGTGGCCTGGTAGAAGGAATCCGCAGGGCCCTAGAGGCTCTTCTCCACTGGTGGAAACCTGTCACCTGTGAGACGTCAGGCACAGTCCATGCACTCCAGAAAGGCCAGGCAGACGAGGCTCAATAGATCAGAAGGTGTGCACAGGTCATAAAGTTAGGCTAGGCTTCAGGGTGGGCAGGGAGGGGGCCCTTGCACCGGTGACATTAAACCTGAGGTTGGTAAAGCATCTGTGAGGAGGCCTAGAAAGAGCCCAGTGATGAGTGGGGCCAGGAGAGGGAATCCCTGAGCAGCCTGTGTGCCCCACACTTACTCAACAAAGCCTCGGCTCACCGTCAGCCATGTTGGACCCCTGACTCACCTGACAGGCGGGATTTCTCCTTGCTCACGGTTCCTGTGCTGGTGGCCGGAGGAGCGCAATGCTGTCTTCCAGCGACTCCTCCATTCTCTATGCTGACAGCTTGTCACAGTGACAAGAGGGTTGCTCTCCTGCAGAGGGCTGTGGAGAGCATCAGGGTTGTACTGAGGTCTCCCTGTCCCCAGGCTCTCCCGTGTGAGCACTAACAGGCCAGGCCTGGGGATCAGCAGACAGACTTTCTGTGGAAGAGTTCCATCAACCAAGTCAAGGTCATGGCTGCGGGCCCTGGCTCAACGTCTGTCATTCCCACAATGGAGGAAGATCTCTTCCTGGGGAGAAGGCAATTTTCAGCATGCACAGCACTGCATGGATACGTAACTTACATGTGGACTGAAGTCAGCAGAGGGCCCTCAGTGAGGATCCAGGAAGCCTGTGCCTGCTCAGCTCTTCGCCACTGTCAGATCCAGGGAAATTCCTAAAATGGATTAGGTTTCTAGAGCCAGTAGCTTAAGAAACTATAAACGCTACAGATACGCGAGCAGGCGAGGCACTGGAGAGTTGTCTCAGTGGTTAGCAGCTCTGGGGGCTTGGTTCGGAGGTCCGGCTTGGATTCCCAGTACCCACGTGGCAGCTAACAGTAGCATGCAACTCCAGTTCCAAGGTATCCAGCACCCCAGCACCCTCTTCTGGCTTCCACAGGCACTTCATGTGTGCGGTGCACAGACATTTGTAGTGGCGAAACAACCGTACACATGGAATAAATCTCTTTTTAAAAAAAAATGTTTAAAAACAGATAAAATGTGATTTCGAATTTAGAATGATTAAAAATCGTGACAGGTTCTCAGCTGGTAAAGTGCTTGCTGTACAAGTGTGAGGTCCTGCATTTGGATCCCTCACCACCCACAAAAAAGCTGGGTGCCGCACGCACCTGTAGCCCCAGAGCTGGTGAGGCAGAAACAAGCAGACCCCTGGGGCTTGCTGTCCAGGCAGCTTAGCTGAATCAGTGTGCTCCAGGTCCAGTGAGAGAGCCTGTCTCAAAACATAAAGAGGACAGCAACTGTGACGTTGACATGTACACATACATAAGCATGTACAGAGCTCATTCACACACACACACACATACACACACACACACACACACACAAGACAAAATGACAAACTGTGAAAAAGAATGTACAAATATCACAAAATCTGGACGGTCACATGTTTCCCTTGGACAACTGCTCAATAAGCCTTTGCCACACTCTTCTTCCTTGACCTGCCCTTTGTGCTTCCGAGCTTACGTGGCCTGGCCGCTGGATCCATCTACCTTACACCTGATTCCACTCCACCCCATCTGTCTCTGTCTCTCTGTCTTTCTCTGCCTCTGTCTCTCCTCTCCTCTTTCTCCTCCCTCCCTCCCATTCCCCCTTTCCCTCTCCCCCACCTCGCAAGCAGCAAAGTCCACTGGCATGTGGGATTTAAACTGTAGCACTGCAGTGCCATGTCACGAAGCCAAGGGAACAAGCCTGGCATGGTGGGCACCTCTGCCATCCCAGCACTCAGGAGGACTGTGAGCTCAAGTTTAGCCCAAGTTCTATAGCAAGACCTGGCCTCAAAGCAAAGCCAGGCGAGCTGTTCTGGGGAAGTGCTCCTGTGAGTTGTTCCTTTCATGGGACAGAGACAGGAATAACCTGTGAAATGCTTAAATATGCCCTGCCTGAAAATGAGTCAGATACCCATTGCTCACCAGACCCCCTCGGACACTATGGAATAAAAGAGAAGCTGTGGATGATGGTTGCAGACCAGCTGGATCGTCCCACACAGGGTTCCATAAGCTCTGGGTTTAGAAACATACTCTGGAGCCTAAAGGATTCCAAACTTGAGCTGTGTCAGCTCTATAGTAAACCTGTCTCTAGGCACGCCACAAATCCTTGGAGCGTCAGTTGCTGCATTTTGTATAACAAGCAAAAGCAGTTCTGGCTCTTCCCGCCACCCCCACACCAACTTTTAAGACAGGGTTGCTCTGTGTAATCCTGGCTGTCCTGGAACTCTTTCTGTAGACCAGGCTGTCCTCAAACTATGGAGATACACCTGCCTCTGCCTCCTGAGTTCTGAAATTAAAAGGCGTGTACCACCATTTCTGGCCTCTGGCCCTATTTTTGTGAAGATCTGAGATGAAAGAAAATACGCTTGGAACAAAAACAAAAACAAAACAATAACAACAACAAAACTCCCCACAATGACAGTCAGGAAGATGACAGAGATGTAGGCTGAGCATGCCTTTGCCAAAATGTCTTTGGCTTTAAGGTTGCTACATTTGCCAGCATCCTATCATGAGCTTGCCCTGAGAGGTCAGAGGTGCCAGTATGAGGACTGCCAGACTTGGGGCTCAGACTCAAGAGGAAGGCCACACCTGTGGGCTGTAGGAAGGTGCTTGGCACCCTGTGAGACAGCCAAGCCAGTCATTCAGACAGCGCTCCCGAGGCTCAGGAGAAGGCCTGTAGGGATAGCCAGGAGGGTTGGGACCCAGTGTCTGCAGGAGGGAACGGTCACATGAGTGCAGAGAGCCTCAGTTCACAACAAAGGGATGGGTGCCATGACACAGGCCACTCTGTCTACGGTAGCCAGAGCCAAGAGGATATCAGCGTCTGTCGGCCTCACAGAAGGACAGCACATGGCAGGTGAAGGAAGGAGCCTGGAGACTGGAGAAGAGAGAGGTAGAAAAGGCACAGTGTTCAGAGGTGATTGTTGTTTTAAAGTTTCTTTTATTTTTGAGACTATAAGATAATTACATCATTTCCCCCTTCCCTTTCCTCCCTTGAAACCATCTCTTAAGTCATGCGCAGTGGGGCATGCCTAAAATCCCAGCTCTCAGGGATGCAGAGGCAGGTAGCTCTCTGGGAGTTCAAGGCCAGCTTGGTCTACAAATTAAGTCCAGGACAGCCAAGGCTACAAGGAGAAACCCTGTCTCAAAAAGCCAAAAACAAAACAAAAAAACAAAAACGTCTTATAGAGCCCTTCTTGCTCTCTTTCTAATTCATGGCCCCTTTTTTATCAATTATTGTTTTGTAAACACATACACACATTCTTAGATCCCTAAGTACAACCTTCTCAGTCCATATAATCACATAAAATGCTTGCAAGGCTGACCTTTGGTATTAGATAACCAGTTGACATGCTTTTCTCTGGAGAATACCATTCCCCCCACTTTTTGTTATTTCTTTAGTTGTCTGTCATTCTTTGTGTAGGGCTGGCTGAGGCCTTTCCTCTGTCCGTGTTAGCGTGTCTGTTGGAGCCGCCTTGTTCAGCTCATGTTTAGGCAATCTTAGAATCTGGCGTTTCTAAGAGACACAAGCTCACAGCAATCTCTTGATCCTCTGGCTTTTCAAATCTTTCCAACCCCTCTTCTGGAATTATTTCCAGGCTTCAGGGTCAGCAATAGTGCTGTAGATGCATCAGTTGGGACCGGGCACTACAGCTCTTCATTTTGATTGGTTGTGGTCTCTGTCTGTTACAGAGAGAAGTTTCTTTGATGAGGAGTGAGAACCATTCTTATTGGACTAGCTCTTGGAGAGGATCTGACCACATTTTGTTGCTGTTTTGTTTTCGAGACAGGGTCTCACTGTGTTGCTGTGGCTAGCCTGGAGCTTATTATGCAGTTGAGGCTGGTCTTAAACTCACAGAGATCTGCCTGCTTCCATTCCTGCCCACCCCATCTCCATCTGTTGGGATTAAGCATGTGAGCCACCCACCTAGCAGGTTCAGAGGAATTTTGTATAGAAGATAGTTAAGTAAAATTGTGTAAAGAGTAGATCAGAGACTGTAGGACAACTTGGGAAGCCAAGCAGGCTGGGTCTCTGTTTTTTGTTTGTTTGTTTGTTTGTTTGTTTGTTTAGGGCATTGCTGTTTGTCTCCCAGCCTGGACACCATCCACTGGAGCCCAGCCTCACCCTTAGAGAGAATTATGCAGAATTATGCAGAATTCAGACTTCATAGAGGTTCCCTGGGTTGGCTTCTCAGCTAGCTTCAGAACTGTGATCTGAGAGAACACAGAGGAAGAGAGGCCACATCTTGGAGACGCCACCTCCCAAAGCCTCCATAGCCTCAGAGTCTTGCTCTTAGACTCTTAGACTCTAGACTTAGTCTCTGTGGAGGCAGGAGTTTGAGCAGAAGAAGGCCTGGACACCCCACCTATGCAGAGGGGGCCTTGGTACATCCAGGTCTTGCTCAGTGAAGTTGGCCTAGGTGGCAGCGCCTGAAGCTGTTAGGTCATGTCCTTCGTGGGCTTCCTTCCCTCCAGGTGCTACGAGACTTATCATTTAGTGACTCACACTATGCTCTATGTAGGCACCGTGATCTCTCAGTCATAGCAGTTCATCCTGTCTCAGAAAGACAGAAGTGGGTGAAGTGACTGTTGTGCAAGTTGGATGACCTGGGTTTGGTTCTCTGGAACCTGTGGTGCAAGGAGAGAGCCAGCTCCTGAAAGTTGTCCTCTGCTGTCTCCATGCCTCCTCATAATAAAGTAAATACATTTCAAATAAAAGTTAAAGGTGGAAATCTTAGTATTTGTTTTATGTATTTTTTTTCATTCATATCTGTGATTATGAATATATAATTCTGTCTGTTTGCCTGCACTAGAGAGCACGCATATTTTTCAGGGACACACAGGCACACATGCTATATGGGGGTGGATCCTGTATACATGTACTCCATCTTTTAGTCCAAACCTCTCGCTGCAGGTGAAGAAGCAGGGGTCTGACATGACTGAGGGACTTTCTCGGTGTCACACAGATGGAGGATGACACTGAGGCCAGGTCCTAGAACACGTTTCTGTGCATAGCATTCAAATCTATTACAAATAGGAAGGAAAACAGGGAAATCCTCGCTCTCCCCCTCTTCCAATCAATGAGTAAGCACCACGCAGGTCAATCTCAAATTAGCTACATAACCCCAAGTGTTAAGTTTTTAAGATCGACCTGGTTCGGTATTGATTCCTTCTATGAAAGCCATATTTATGCTGAAATTACCCAAGAATGTCTGAGCACATACAAAGGCTCTGTTGAAATAATTACATGGCTTATTTTTATAGAAAAGTATCCAAACTACGTAAGTTCATTGTCTGAGTTAAACAATAAAAACATCTGTTGTTTCTTGTGATGGCTCTGCTCTTAATACAACATGGCAAAATAATTCCCCCTAAATATCCATGATTAACCTGAATTGGAAGGGGCTCACCTCCCAATCTCCACGAAGCTGCTCCAACTGACTGGGGGTGAGGGCAGTAAGAAAGCATTGGGAGTTTCTCACTGCTGTTAGGTGGTGTCCCTCTAAGAAATGAAGCCCATGAATTTCAGGCCCATGCAGGAGTGCCAGTATGAAGACTTGGACTGCATTCAGATCGGAGCTGGGCACAGGTGGGCCTGTCATTAGGTGTTTATGTTTACCTGCACAAACGACGGCTTGCCTGGGCAGCTGTGTTTGTTCTCACACCGGTGCGTTCAGACGTGCGTGTGGGTGCGGGGTTCCCACCTGGTTTGGGACTGTGAAGGAACAAACTGGATCTCCTCCCCTATGCTTTGTTTCCTATACTAGGGTTTGTTCATTGCAGGAAACCCCCATACAGGGAGAAGAAAAGGGGACTTCTGAGCACATTCGAACCCAGCTGTCACTCTGAAACAGCTTTTCATGAGGACCAGAGAGTAACGTAATCTAGGGAATGGTGATCCAAAAAAAAAAAAAAAAAAAGTAAGGCCTGTCTGTTACCAGGTCCTCTCTTCCTCCCTCTCTTCTTCCCCCTCCCCCCCTCCCTTGCTTCTGTATCAGAGAACATTGTTCATATTTCTGCAAGTACTTGCCAGGGTCCCCAACTCCTTCACTGTGGCCTTATCAGAGCATGGGGTGCAAGATGACACCCCAGCATTTCCCAGTGGAGCAGTCTCTACCCCACAGTTCACATAAGTCAAGGTCTTTGTGAGCAAAGCCAATGACATCAGTAATATTTACTTGTGCCATGCTGTGCCGGCCACCAGGCTTGTCCTAGTTAATTCTCACATGACTTCCTGCCAAAGATGCTGTGCTGTCTCCACTTTCCAGGTGAGGACACCGGGGTCTGACACACAAATGTTTTCCAGGGGATTCTGCAGCAAGTGGCCAGGTTGGACCAAGCACACGGCCAGAGTTGGAGGGCCACACTCTCGTGGGTGAGGTTGGAAATTCTCTCTGCTAGTGCTAGAGTCTCTGAGCCCGCCCTCCCTTAGAGTTCTACTTCAGAATAGCACCGATGCCTCTTCTTCTAGGGGCAGACATGGTGAATGAGCTCACCCCTCAGGTAACTCACAGGTCGTCTTTAATCAGCATGAAAAAGACTCTGGGGTTCTAGGGGCCATTGCAGGTGGATGGAGAGAGGAGGCCTCCTTTTCCACCAGCCTGGAGGCTCAGAGCTGGAGCAGCTGTGCCGTCCTACCAGGCACTCTCTGGCCCTGTCCCCTTGCAGTAGACAGAGCTCTTTCATCCTGTCTGACTTGCGGTTTATTTTAGGCACAGCCTGACCAGGTGCTCTGGGTCAATAGGCTTAGCTTTAAATAACCGGATTCTTCTCCATGACTTTCTCCTTTGGCCGGAAGGGACACAACAAAAGAACAAGCCCCATAGGCTAGGGTGGTGAGATAAGGAAGCAGAAGATGAGTGGGCTCTGTCACTTTCCGCATGGCCTCAGACAGGTGTATGGCTTCTCCACTCGGGGAGCCAGTTTTTCCACCTGGCAAGCACAGCTTTGGACCAGGCCATGTCAATCACTCCCTAAGGTATGACCTCTGGGCTCCACAGTGCATTTACAGACAACAAGCCACCTAGCCAACAGTGTGTGCCTCGGAGTGATGGCTTAACACCACAGAGCTCAGCCAGCAAGGAAGGATGCAGAGCAGAGGGCACAAAGCTACTTGGGTCTGGAGACCTGGGTTCAGGTCTTGCTTTTGATACTTCAAGGCTGGTGCTCTTTTGTGAGCCTCAATTTCCTATCCAGTATTTGTGGGGTTTTTTTTGTTTGTTTGTTTGTTTTTGTTTTTATAGAGACGGGGTTTCTCTGTGTAGCCTTGGCTGTCCTAGACTCGCTTTGTAGATCTGCCTCTGCCTCCCTGAGTGCTAGGACCTGCCCAGTTTCTAAAGGAGCCTGATGAAACTTTAATAGACTTAATCGGAGTTACACAGAGTAACTGCAGGTGAGGGCCCTTTAAATTCCTAAATTCTATGTTAAAAGATTAAGCGTGTCTGGCAGTCCCTCAAAAAAAGAGAAATATAAAATTATCATATTACCCAGAGATTCCATTTCTGGTTCTATACCCCAAAGAATGGAAAGTGGGGACACAAAGAGATCCTCATAGAAATGTGTTGATAGCATAGTTAGTTACAAGAACCCAGAGTGGAAGCAACCGAGTGTGCATTTGATGGATGAATGAATCAACAAATGCTGTGTAGACACACAATAGAATACTATTCAACCATAAAGAGGAATGCAATTCTGACATGTGCTGTAACGTGGTTAAACCTGGAAAGCAATGTGTTGAGGCAGACACGAAGGGGCCAGAGCGCTATGCTTTCCACTCATCATAAGGTCAAATGTGTAGTCAAATGTGTAGAGATAGAGAACAAATGATGTTCCCAGAGACTGGGGGGAGATGAGGATGGGGAGTAATCATCTAATGGGCGATGAGTTTCTGCTTCGTGTGATGGAAAAGATCTGGATGCGGGAGGTGGCAATGGTTGGATGGCATCGCGGCTTTGCTTAGTAGAAGGCGTAACAGATGGTTAAAATGGGGGCTAGAGAGGTAGCTCAGTTCATAAAGTGCTTGCTGTGTGAGCACGGAGCCCTGAGTTTGGATCTCTAGGTTTAGGGAGAGACCCTGTCTCAAAAACTAAGGGGAAGAGAGATCTAGGAGGGAAAAAAAATCACTGGCATGGGTGGCTCATCTCCATGTATGCATGCATACATGAACCGTCTGTCTCCATGCACACGTGTTCATGTGCACCTGCACCTGCAGCCACACAAACATGCCCACACACCATGCACACACAACATGCACACAAATTTTAAAAAGGGCTAAACTGGCAACTCCACACTCTAGGTAGCTTACCGTGTTTAAAAAATAAATGCACAGCTTTCAAATTTTAGTTTAAAACGTTAGACATATTTTGGCAAAACCTAGGAACAAGAAAAACCTGGTTCTTCGCCTGCATTTGGGTGAGACATCTGGGGGAGTAAAGCCTCTTTCTGTTCCATGGAACAGCAGACCCCGACTCCTCCCACCCTTCCTGCTATGCCTCTCAGAAAGCACACACAGGTGGAGCTGAGGGGAATCGAGGTGGTCAGAGGCCCTCAAGGCTGCCTACCCGACCCTTTGAATGGAGAGTTCTAGGGCTGCCATTTAATGCAGCCTCAGGGCCTCCTGGAGTCCTCCTCTGGAGTCCCCGTGGCCTCTTATTTGAGAATTAAGACAAAAGAAGAGTTTCAGCAAGCCAACCTTTCACGTCAGAGTCAGCCATGCCCTGTACCCACCTCAGAGCTCAGCAGGTGCCCAGCTTCCGTTTGGTCATAGATGGGGTGCCCTCTTCACCTATGTCCTACTGACCTTCCTCTCTGCGAGGTGAGGAAACTGCGGGGGGGGGATGCGGGGGACAAAGCAGGCACGGAACAGGCATTGAGATGGTAAATGCTTAAAAGCTCACAAATGTATCAGGTGCTGGTGCAAATTTGGACAGTGCCGGGGTGGACGGAGCGGGCTTCTCCAGGAGGCTGACTTGCAGAAGTGATGAAGGATTGGGGCCAGCACGTAGGTTTGAACTTTAGGGTGGAGAGTACCAAATGTCTTCAGTGATCTTAGCCCAGATGTTACCCGGAGCAGCCATGCTCTTCTATTCGTGGAGGGAAACTGAGTCCAAAAGAAAAGTAATGGCTTTGGATGACCCGGCCGGGAGATACCCAACGTCCTTGCCCCGTGCATGGCGGACTCTTGGCACATGGACCACAGAAGCCTCTGTGCGACCATAGGCTCAAAGCCCTTGGGTGACAGGGACCCCTCTCCTCTCTTGCCAGATGAGCAAGATCGAGACTGTCTGGTCAGGGTTCCCATTTCCTTCCCTGATCTTGTAGGGCTGAGGGACCCCCCGGGCTGGGGCTGGAGTGGCGCTCGCCACCCGGGGTGTCGTGGAAGGGGGGGGCGGGGAGAGCGGCCGCCTAGCCCAGCCCCGCGGATGACAGGAGCCGGGGAGCCGAGGAGGGAGGAGCCGCCGCCGCCGTGCGCTGGGCTGAGGAGCAGAGAGAGCGGGGCGCCGAGTGCGGGCGGCTGGGAGCGCGCTGAGCGGGGGAGAGGCGCTGCCGCACGGCCGGCCACAGGACCACCTCCCCGGAGAATAGGGCCTCTTTATGGCATGTGGCTGGTAACTTTCCTCCTGCTCCTGGACTCTTTACACAAAGGTGAGCCCCGCGCTGCCGGCTGGCTGGCTGGGCGGCGAGGGCGGCGGGGCCGGGATGCGCGCTGCTGGAGGCGAAGGCGCCCGGTGGGCTCCAGGTGCCCGGGTGCCGGACCCGCTCAGGTGCACAGCGCTGGGTGGGCTCGAGGGGTGGGGCAGCTCCGCGAGGAGGGTCGGGCGAGAGTCGGCCCGGGACCGTTTGCCGGCCCCCCTGCGCCTGCGGTTTAGGGGCGCGCCCGTTAGGGGCGGTGGCCCAGGAGCCCTCGGTTTTCCCACCCCAGGGCTGCTTCGGTTCTGCCCTGACCCCCTCCCCCCAGCCCCTCGCCTTGCTCCCGTGGCTTACCGGAGCTGGGACCCCGGGGTGCCCTGCCAGCCAGGTGGTCCTCGGACTGAGACTTGGTCAGGGAGCCCTCGGTGATCGGGTCCTCGGACCGAGAGCGGCTCGCTCCTGCCGTAGCTTCGTGTGCCCCTCGACCGCCCTCGACCCCCGCCCTGGCGCAAATGCCGGCGCACCGCACGGCGCTTCTCCGCGCCTGGCTGGGTGCAGGGCTGGGAGGGCTGGGGGGTCCCGCGAGGCGGGGGTTTCCTCGGACAGCAAGTTTGTTCTTCACACCCAAGGATCGCCCTCACCTATCCCCCCCACCCCCCGCACCCCAACAACTAGCCCCGGCTTCCCGGCGTCTCCCTGGCCACCTTAGGCAGGGCGCCCCAAGGTGCCCGACCCCTCCGCTCCGGCGCTTGGCCTGCTGGACCTGGGGACAAGTGTTCAGGCTGGGGGGCGTGTCCTTCTCTCCGGGATAGAAGAGGTTGCTAGGGGTGGGTCCAGGTGTCCAGCGTGTCCAGACCTGCTCCTGGGGCGCCGTGCACCTCATCTGAGAGGTAGCCGGGACTGAGGGGTTGGCAAGGGGCAGGCGTTTCCGATCGTTACCAACCTGGGCACCAAATCGGGACCTGGGTAGCGCGGGCAGTTGAGCTCCCAGGCTGTGGCGGAGGACGTGCCCCCGGGCGCGCAGATGGCGGGAGGGAGAGGAAGCAGCGGAACTCCCGCGCCCTTGCGCTGTAGAGCACAGACGCTCCTCGGCTTTACCTGCTCAACCCTCTAACTTTTCTCCTCCGCGCCCGGAGGGCAGCTTCTCCTTCCGCCCCCTCTGCTTGGCTCGGCCTGGCCCAACAGGCCCCTGGGCAATGGGAAAGGGTAGTCAAGAGCCCGGGGGGAGGGGTCGAGCCCTCTGCCGAAACCCCGGGGTGTCCGGAGTTTGTAACCGGCCAGAGCCCAACGCAGCACCTAGTAGGCTGGGGGAAGAGGCTAACCCTTGTTTGTGAATATGGCCGGGTCAGAGCCAGTCTGATGGCCGAGTCCGCTGGGGTTTTGTCTAGAAGATCCGGGTGGCCTCGGATGGTCAGCAAAGTAATGGACTTTCTCGGGCCCAAAGTAGGCCACCGTGGAACTCGCCACGGCTGGCTGAGCTTGTTTAACTCCTTGCCCCCTAAGCTGACCCCTTCATCCCACCTTAGAGCAACAAGCTTGCCTGCTGCGCGCGCGCGCGCGCGCACACACACACACACACACACACACACACACACACACCAGTTTTCTTTCTTGGTGCTCTTCCTGCTTCCCTCCACCCCGAGCAGGCTGGTTTGGCTCGCAGCTTTAATTACGTTAATATTAAATATACATAAGGTGAGGAGCAGCTTTCTCTCTCCATAGCTCTCCGACCCCCATCCCTTTTCCGTTTTGTAAGGCAAGAAACGCGGACCAGAGCTGTGACCACACTCGGTTGCTTTGTCCCCAACCTTGCCCCTGGGAACAGCCCATTTCTCGGCAACAGAGACCCCTTCACAAACACCTGCAGGACACCGCACACCACCATCCAGGAGCTCTGCATTAATAAATGAAGCCCCAGTTATTTGATAGGGAAGGAACAGATGGGGGGGTGGGGGTAGAGAAAGGCCCAGAAGGCCACAGGGCAACAGCTGGAGGGGCAGAACCCTCTCTTACTCCAGCAGGAAGTTGCCATTAGTAGGTCTTGTGGGTAGATGGGAGTTAGCAGGTATGGCGGCCCCGGGTGGCCTTTGGGCCTGCGGATCCCTGGCTCCCCTTCCTTTTCAGAGCCCCAGCATCTGTGTTGGGCGCCAGGCAGCCTTGCCAGACAGGCCTATCTTTTTCCTTGGTGCCTTAATTGGGTCTTAGGTGCCAGGCTGATCCCCAGGGGCCTGTTCTGCTTGGGGTGGCATGGTAGGTGGGTGGTGGAGGCGGCTGGGGGAAGATGTAATGTGGGGAAAGCAAGAAAGATGGGGCGTGGTTTATTTCTCTCCCGTTGCCAGTCACCCCCGCGGCACCAAGGAAAATGTAAATGCGAATGTTCCAGCCTGTTACAGAAAACAATATCCTCTTGCAATAATTTGTACGTCCATCTGTGAGGAGCGGGAGGCGGCAGGCAGAGAGAAGAAAACAGGAGGAGATGGAGCGTCCTCTGGATGGAATTAAGCAGTTATTGAATGTGTTTTAAGCTTCTGTTATTTCCATTTCTCTCAAAATACCTTTTTTTTTTTTTTTTTTTTTTTTTTTTTTGATGAAGCCTGAGCTCAGCCCGTTTTCCCCAGAACTAAACCGGGAAGGTGTTTTAATAATCGGTTATCGAGTCTCCAATAACTGCCTTATTATTGCCAAAACAAATCCAGGTCTGGGCAGCCGGATGAACCCCAGCGAGGCTCTCTCTGTTGTTACATCCAGCGTGCCAGCATCTGTGTTGCCTGAATTTGCATTTTTACTGTGTAAAAGAACAAGCTTCCTCGGCACTAAAATTCCTGTTTTCTAAAAGCCAAAATAATGGGTTGCATTGATTTTTTTCATTTCCCACCCCAACCTCTCGGATGGGGACTCAGGGTTCCTCTCTCTGGAGAAGACCAAATTAAAAGCCTTTGTCAGGCCATTAAGAAAATCTCTAGCATTTTGTTCAGCATCTAATTAAAAAGGGGGGTTTGCTGGGGGCATGCTTTTAAAATCTCGAAGTGGCAAGTACAACTTAAAGGAGGTAGACGAAGGACCGGTGAGCGTCTGGGAGCGGGAGGGTGGGCCGAGGGGCCCTGGCTGCTAGAATGACGTGAAGGAGTAAGCAACTGCCATGATGTCCGATAAACCTTTCTGGCGCCTCGTTTTCCTGGGCATCAACACCAGCTGCCTTAATATATTTGTGCAGCAGAACGAGGAGCTCAATTAGAAACAAAAAGCGAGTAGGCAGTTGACCCAAAGGCAGGACTGAAGTTGAGCAGATGCCGGGCACTGACCAGAGGGGCTGTTTTTCTTACAGAGAGGGTGGAGGGGGGCACGCAGTCAGCTTTGGCCTGGTGACGGTTTGCTCAAGAAGCCAGTTGGCGAGGGGTCCCCAAATGCAGGGAGAGTGTATACTTAGAGCACATCCTGGGTATGGAGCCTTTGGTAGGGGGTGGGTACCATTAGAGCCCTTTAGGGAGTCCATTCTCGTGACTTGTTCGGTTCCCTGCCCTGGCTGGTGAAATATGGCTTGATTTGTTCAGAGAGCTCTATCAGGGTGTTCAGGCCTGAGGCTAGAGGGTCTCTCCTTCCCTACCTTCTTGGAGGAAATGTTTCTTGGGGAGGGGGGCATTTAAAGTAGTTACAAGGGAGGATCCCTTCGTTTTCTGAAGTGCTTTCCTAGCCCCTAACCTAGTATGTTGATTGGAAACAGGGTACCAGAATAGGGTGAATTGTAGGCAGCAGAGATGGCAGGAGGCCAGGAACCCAAGAGCAGGCTCCAGATTTGCATATGATTTGCATGTGGATTTGCATGCTCACCTAGCCAGGCCAAGAGCCCAGCCCTGTAATCCCAGCTACAGTAGGCAGCTAAGCAGTAGCTTTTTCCTGGTATGGAATGGGAATGGACAGGAGTGGGAGAGAAAAGATGCCCCCCAAACCCCAGTAACACCCATATAGTTTCCAAGTTTTAGGCATACACACACTTACAGCTGGCAGAGTAGCCCTGAAGCTCTCTCCTTCTGTGTCCAAGAAGTGCCTTCTGTGGCACTGGGTGATCAGGAGAGGCTGGGCAAGAATGGCAGAGACAACCTAAGGTTGTCAAATATGGTTCCTCTGGCGCCTCAGGATTCCAGTTATAGGAACCTACCTAGGGCAGTGCTAGCCATCTGGGGATGGAACGTTTGGGTGGAGGGGCTGGCTGCTTTGAGTTGTGGTTAGGAGTGGAGAACCATCAGTGGGTGGGATGGGGGTATGAGGTAAGGCAAGGTTCTCTCTCATCCTCCAGCTTTGGAAAGGATGGTGGTCTCTGAGGCTTCTTCTTTTACTGTGATTAAGGCACTTTGGGCCTGTAGGTGGTTCTGCTGGAGGCAATGAGAAGACAGGCAGGCTGTGGAGAATTTGAGTAACGCTTTAAGGGAAGACACTTAGGAGATCTGTGTGATTACTCTTGGGAAGCCAGCTGTGGCATCCATGAGGGGAGCATGGCCTAGGTACGGCCTTGTCTGTTTTTCTGGGCCCCAGAGCAAATCTCATGTGGCTCCAGGGCCTTCTGGAATGTGCCTCTGCATGCTTATTGCTCCAGAAGGGTCCTGGCCCCAGAGAGTGCACGTCCCAAAGGATGCTCTAAGGAGCTCTAAGGGGTTAAGAGGGGTCTCAGGGGATGTAGCATTAAAGAGACAGGGTCAGTGGACTGAGCTTTGCCCCCGTCTATCCAATGCTTTCAACTAGTGCTTTTGTCTGTTTCATATATTGGAGTGTGTGCGTGTGCATGTGTGTGTGTGCACACTCATGTGTGTGTCAGGGGAAGACTGGTCTGACTTCTATGGTGGAAATTTGGAGCCACATTAAGCCCTTTGTGCATGTCCTGGCTCTGCATTCACCAGGTGTGAGACCTGAGCAGAGTTCCCCTATCTGTGAAGTGAGATTAAAGAAGATGACGTATGGACAGTAGCCGGAACAGAGCTGGAGCTCAGGAAACATTAGACCCCTCTGCTTCCTACACTGACCCTTCCTTACCCCCCCACTGCCTTCAACCTCTAGACTTGACCTCAAAATAGATTTGGAAATCCTGCCTCTCCTGAGCAGTTGTATTAGCTAGTCACATTTCCAGCAAGGTCAATGGTCTTAGTCCTCATGACAACAAAAAATTAAAGAACAAATGGTGGCCAGGACAGGGCATGAGTGCCTTTCATCTATCACCTCGGAGGGTAGCCTTTGGGTTTCTGCTTCAGGTGCAGCCAAGTGGGCACCTGTATGTCCTTGGGGAGTCCAGCACCATCCTTTCCCCCTGACTCATCATAGCTGGTGGTGGCAGTGGAGGTGGAGAGGGTAGTGGCTGAGGTCTAGCCCTCGAGGGAAGCCAGGGCTTGTCTGCAGTGAAGG